>NC_135956.1:70952100-72252100 GCF_053455715.1 Rhinoraja longicauda
TGGCCCCGAAACGTCACCTATTCCTTATCTCCACACTTGTTGCCTGACTCGTTGAGTTACTCCAGCATTTCAAACCTGGGTCTCTGGCACTGTTTACCTGTGTCGCCCTGTTTACATTTGCCAAAATTAGGTCTGTATCCTACTGTGGGTCAGGCAGCATCTACGGAGGGCATGGGCAGATGATGTTTCAGGTTCTTCACACTGATAATTGTAGTAATTGCATCTGACTCCACCACCTCCTCTGGCAGTGAGTTCCACACAGCAACCACTCTCAGTGTCCAACAACTTGACCTCAAATCTCCTTTAAAAACTCAAACCTCTCATCTTAAATTCATACCCTCTTGTTTTGGATACCCTACCCTGGTAAAAGAATCTGACTATCTACCCTATCTCTCATAATTTACGAAGATGTTGCCAGGACTTGAGGGCCTGAGCTATGGGGAAAGGTTGAGCAGGCTAGGACTCTATTCCTTGGAGCGCAGGAGGGTGAGGGATGATCTTATAGAGGTGTACAAAATCATGAGAGGAATAGATGGGGTAAATGCACAGAGTCTATAACCCAGAGTAGCGGAATTGAGAACCAGAGGACAAAAGTTTAAGGTAAGGGGGGGGGGGGGGGGGGGGGGGAGAGAGTAGATTTAATAGGAACTTGAGGGGTAACTTTTTTACACAAAGGGTGGTACGGAACGAGCTGCCGGAGAAGGTAGTTGAGGCAGGTACTATCACAATGTTTATGAAACATTTAGACAGGTACAGGGATAGGGTAGGTTTAGATGGATATGGGCCAAATGACATCAGGTGGGGACTGGTGTAGATGAGACATATTTGTCGGTGTGGGCAAGTTGGGCAGAAGGGCCTGTTTCCGCGCTTTATGGCTCTATCAACCCTAGTCTATTCCTCCCGTCTCTCTGCCTAGCATCATATGGTCTGCGTTGCTATGGATTTTAAATTGTCGCTGAAAATGAGGAGGATATCAGGAAACAGAAAAAGGATTTTGATTCTGAAAGTTGGTCATACGAGTAAAACATTCACACAGCTGCAAAGTGGTACGGTTACCATGGAGATTTCAGAGGCCCTTCCATTAAAGTGTCTGATAATGAGTCTCCTAGTTCAGAAGGCAACCATTTGTATCATCAAATTCCAGTTGATGAAGCGAATCATTGCTTCAGATAATGAATTAACCTAAGAATTTGGTGTGCATAAGTAACACCATTGGTGAGGGTGCAGAGTAGGGGGTTACAAATAAAAAATTAACAGAAGCTTTTTGAGAAGAGGGAGAGGTTGCTGGAAATCCTCGAGAGGCATTGAGGCATTTAATCAGCAATGTTATCATTCAGAAAGTAGCATCAATGCTCACTTAAGAGGAGCGTCAGTATAAAGATAAAATTAAAGGGTTTGGTAAAGATTATAAGGAGAAGCTGTTTTCATACAGTGAAGTTGGTTACCAAGGGAAACGCATGTAAGGTAATCGGCAAATGAACCAGAGAGGAGGGAGGGAGGGAGAATTTTGTCTGCTGTGCAGGTTCTTTGTGATCAGGAACCTGCTGTCTGACAGGAGAGGGTGAAACAGGTTCACCTGCAAATGCACGTGGAAAAGAAAACGTTTCAGGGCTGCGGCAAAGGACAAGTGAGTGTAATTAACGGGGCTGAGATGGATGGATACCATGGATAAGACAGGTTTAGAGGGATAAGGGGCAAATGCAGTGTAAATGGGGATTAGTGTAGATGGGGCATGTTGGTCGACGTGGGCAAGTTGGGCCGGTTTCCATGCTGTATGACTCGATGCGTCTGATCAAGGTGCTGGCACGGGAGCAAAGGGCAGAGTGGACCCCATCTGTGTGGTAAGTGTCGACAATCACTCTCGCTGGCTTGTACCCAGAGCTCTTGTACACAGTGCAGAAACAGGCCCTCTGGCCCACCGAGTCCACCCCAGCCATCAACCACCAATTCTCTATTCAGATCTTGCGCGAATTAAACTCCCCCCACATTCCAATGAACTCCCCCCACTTTTCAGTGGCCCAGCGGTAGAGTTGCTGCCTTACAGTGCCAGGGACCCGGGTTCGATCCCGTCTACGGGTGCTGTCTGTACAGAGTTTGTACGTTCTCCCTGCGGGGGTTGTCTCTGGGTGCTCCGGTTTCCTCCCACACTCCAAAGATGTACAGGTTTGCAGGTTAATTGGCTTCAGTAAAATTGTCCCTCGTGTGTAGAATAGTGCTAGTGTATGGGGTGATCGCTGGCTGGTGTGCACCCAGTGGGTCGAAGGGCCAGTTTCTGCACTATATCTCTAAAGTTATCCACACACCAGGGGCACTTTCCCATGGCCAATTCATCTACTTACTTGCCCATTTACCCAAGATGTGAGGGAAAATGGGGCTCCTGGAGGAAACCCACGCGGTCACAGAGAGAGCGTGCAATCTCCACGCAGACAGCACTGAACCAAGGCTGCCTGAGGCGGCAGCTCTATGAGCTGTCACCACTGTGAAACCCCACCCACTTAAGGTATTGTGTGAAAATAGCTGTACTCCCGAAGTGGGATAACATAGAAACTGCGTGAACGGGTGATCGCTGGTCAGCGCGGACTCGGTGGGCATGCTTCCGTGCTGCATCTCTAAACTAATCCATTCCTTAGACAAGATCCAATGCCCACAATGGGGTAGAGGTGAATCGGACAGTTGCCTAGCTTATGGAAATCCTGATTACAGAGAGGAAGATGGTGGATTTTGATCCTGGACCACCCTGTGATCGACCTGTATTTGGGCACATCTGAAGACTATAGTGCCACATACAGGAGTAACGTGTTGCTGAGGTGTCTTGGTTTAGTTTCTTTTAGTTTAGTTTAATTTATTGTCACGTGTATCGAGGTACAGTGAAAAGCTTTTATGTTGCGAGCGATCCAGTCATCGGAAAAACTATGCACGATTACAATCGAGCCGTGTACAGATACAGGATAAAGGGAATGATGTTTAGTGCAAGATAAAGTCCAGTAAAGTCCGATTAAAGGTAGTCCGTGGGTCTCTAATGAGGTAGCGAGAATTAAGGGAACGTCACACTCAAACAGGTTGTTGTTTCCTGTGCTGAACAAGAGATAAGAAGGGTCTCGACTCTTTTCTCCAGAGATTCCTTTTCTCCAGAGATGCTGCCTGACCTGCTAAATTACTCCAGCATTTTGTGTCTACCTTTGGTGTAAACCAGCATCTGCAGTTCCTTCTTACACGAGAGATAAGATGTTATTGTGCAATATAACACACTGATTCAATAATTACTTGAGCTCTGGGCTGGCTCCATAGAAGTGGAAGGGCTGTAATGTGTGTTTCCAATACTAATGAAGGGAATGCATTTGGGCCATGGGAGATGCAGACTGGTGAGGTTTATGTGGCTGCAGGGAATTCTTTGGAAAGCATTAGATGGCATGTGATTTATTTGAGTGGGAACGGTGGCATGTTATGGATTCTCAGCAAAACTTCCAGGAAACAAGAGTCCCTACCCTCGTGAAGCCAATTGATTTTTATGAGGGACAATTGAAGTCAGCTGGCTTGACGGTACATTGCCCTGATTGGGAAAAAGATATAAATCTGCGCAAAGTATCTGAGAAAGGTTGCGTGACGCTCGTTAGAGGCAGCTCACGGAACAAGAATAATAGATTTCCCTTCCCTGTCCTTGCATTCCCCTCCATTACTTTGATATCTCAGTACCAGGCCTCCAATAACCCACAAAGTTAGTGGCGTCAGCTGCCATTGTAATTCTGGAGCGCTGAAACTAATGGCGGCACAATGGCACAGATGGTAGAGCTGCTGCCTCATGGCGCTAGAGACCCAGGTTCAATCCTGACCTCGGGTGCACCAGGTCACCCCTTAAACGAGTTATATCCGAAACATTAGGGACAATTTACAATTTACACAAGCCAATTAACCGACACGCCTGCACGTCTTTGGAGTGTGGGAGGAAACTGGAGCACCCAGAGAAAACCCACGTGGTCACAGGGAGAACGTACAAATTCCGTACAGGTAGCACGCGTAGTCAGGATCAAACCTGGGTCTCTGGCGCTGTAAGGCAGCAACTCTACCGCTGTGTCACTGTGCTGCCCGAAAGGTGTACCACTGTGCCTCCCACATCCAAAACGTGTGCTGGTTGGCAGGTTAATTGGCCAGAATGAATGGCGTTAATTTGTGTGTGAATGATAGAATCTAGGAGGGGGGGAGCTGATGAGCATGTGGGAAGAATGAAAAAATGGGATTAATTAGTGTAAATGGTGGTTGGTGGTTGCATGGACTCGTTGGGTCAAATGGCCCGTTTCTGTGCTGTATTTCTCAATGACTTTCCTGGCTAGGTAATTGATTGAAATCACAGAGTCATGGAGTCATACAGCTTGGAAACAGGCCCTTCAGCCCAACATGCCCATGCTGACCTCGATGCCCCATCTACACTAGCCCCACCTGCCCACATTTAGCTCATAAATAGCTCTAAATCTTTCTTATTTATGTACTTGTACAATCCTTTTGGTTATCGTAGCTGAAACTGAAACAGCCCATGGGAAAAGCATCACAAAGTTCCAATGGTGAAGAAGGGTCTCGGCCAGAAACGTCACCCATTCCTTCTGTCCAGAGACGCTGTCTGTCCCGCTGAGTTAATCCAGCATTTTGTGTCTATCTTCACAAAGTTCCATGTCAGGACCATTACCATTCCGGTTTTCCTCGAGAATTTATTTGGCACAGTAGCAGGGTGGGAAATGTAAATTGGCAGTGGATGTGCATTGGAGGGGCTAGAGGACGCAGAGAATTATAATTATAGAGAGAAACCGTAGATTAGGGGGTAATGGTGGTAATAGGGCCTGTGGGAATATCAGGTAACATTTAAATGCGGGTAAATTAGTTTCTTGCATTTGGGCTGCTAAATTCCCAGAGTGATCATATTAGTTCACTTGTTAGAGGTAATGGAACAAGAAAGAGAAATAAGCATAGTTCATTAAAGACTCACAAACAGCAAACTAGTCAGCAATAAGCCATTTAAAATCTACTGTATGTTGTGGGTATATTGATAATTGGAGGAGGGAAATTGCACTTGGATACAGACTTTGTATAAAGTATAAGCATTTGCCGGCGCTGGGCCTGTACTCGCTGGAGTTTAGAAGGTTGAGGGGGACCTCATTGAAACTCACTGAATAGTGAAAGACTTGGATAGAGTGGATGTGGGGAGGATGTTTCCGCTAGTGGGAATGTCTAGGACCAGAGGGCACAGCCTCGGAATAAAAGGCGGTACCTTTAGAAAGGAGACGAGGAGGAATTTCTTTAGTCAGAGGGTGGTAAATCTGTGGAATTCTTTGCCACAGACGGCTGTGGAGGCCAAGTCAATGGGTACTTTTAAAGCGAAGATTGACAGATTCCTGAAAGGATGTGGGGAGAAGTCAGGAGAATGGGAAAGATAAATCAGCCATGATTGAATGGTGGAGTAGACTGGATGGGCTGTAAGGCCTAATTCTGTTCCTATGACATGTGAACATAATGGGCCGATTTGAATCATAGGTTTGTCACGTGTATCACAAGGTGCAGTGATATTCGTATTACCATACAGCCATACTAAAAAAAGGAACGACACACAACTACATAAAAGTTTACATAAACATCGGGGACCACAGCAGATTCCCCACATTCCTCACTGTGATGGAAGGCAATAAAGTCTAACCTTCTTCCTTTTTATTCTCCCGCCGTCGGGGCAGTCGAACCATCCGTCGGGGCGATCGAAGCCCCTGCAGCTGGTGAACGAAGCTCCCGCGTCGGGGCAATCGAAGCTCCTGCGGCTTGGAGCTCCCGAAGTTGGTCTTCAACCAGGGACAATAGACAATAGGTGCAGGAGGAGGCAATTTGGCCCTTCGAGCCAGCACCGCCATTCAATGTGATCATTGCTGATCATTCTCAATCAGTACCCCGTTCCTGCCTTCTCCCCATACCCCCTGACTCCGCTATCCTTAAGAGCTCTATCTAGCTCTCTCTTGAATGCATTCAGAGAATTGGCCTCCACTGCCTTCTGAGGCAGAGAATTCCACAGATTCACAACTCTCTGACTGAAAAAGTTTTTCCTCATCTCCGTTCTAAATGGCCTACCCCTTATTCTTAAACTGTGGCCCCTTGTTCTGGACTCCCCCAACATTGGGAACATGTTTCCTGCCTCTATCGTGTCCAACCCCTTAATAGTCTTATATGTTTTGATAAGATCCCCTCTCATCCTCTAAATTCCAGTGTATACAAGCCTAGTCGCTCCAGTCTTTCAACATATGACAGTCCCGCCATTCCGGGAATTAACCTAGTAAACCTACGCTGCACACCCTCAATAGCAAGAATATCCTTCCTCAAATTTGGAGACCAAAACTGCACACAGTACTCCAGACTGCGAACTCCATGATGTTAAAGTCTGCAGGCTCCCGTGGTTGGAGCTCCGAGGTCGATCCCTGGTAAAGGGATCACTGGCTCTACGATGTTATGTCCGCAGGCTCCCGTGGTTGGAGCTCTCGAAATTGGTCTCCAGCAGAGGCCGCCAACTCCTCCATGTTAGGCCGCAGTGCGGATGGAGATACGATACGGAAAAAAATTGCATCTCCATTGAGGTAAGAGATTACCCCCCACATAAAATAAGCTAAAGAACATTAAAACCATACATTTAACACACACTAAAGAACCAAAAGAGAAGAAAGGGACAGACAGACTGTTGGCGAGGCAGCCATTGGTGGTGCCACCCATCTTGCCTCTTTCCAGGGGCAATTACAATGATTCTCCTCAGAGAAGCAGAAAAAGCTATCAGAAGGAGAGCAGAAACGACGCACAGTGCAAGGACTGTTGTGACGCTGACCGGTTGAGATGGGATTGGTGCTTTCAGAGGGAACAGTGACCATTGAAGATGTGACCCGTGACCAGTCAATTCAGACCAGTGGAAAAGGTTAGTTGGGGAGGTTGAGGATTGAAGTTTAGTTTAGGTTATTGTCATGTGTACCAAGGTACAGTGAAAAGCTTTTGTGTAGAAGTGAACTGCAGATGCTGGTTTATGCTGAATATAAACACAAAGTGCTAGTGCAACTCAGTGTAACCCATACACGAATATTGTAATAATGTATAGCATTAAGTGATTTGACTGGATAGCACGCAAACCTAAGCATTTCACTGTACCTCGGTACACATGACAATAATAAACCTAAACCTATGTTCTATGGATGAAGCAAGAAGCCCCAGTGACTGTCACTCTTATATTTGCTTCTGCCACACAAATGAAAAGAGACAAAGTGCAGGAGTAACACAGTGGGTCAGACAGCATCTCTGAAGAACATGGATAGGTTACGTTTCGGGTCGGGACCCTTCTTCAGACTGATTGTGGTTGTGGGTGGGGGGAGGGGGGGGGGGAGGGGGGAAGAAAACTGCAAGAGAGGAGGGGCAGGGCAAAGCCTGGCAAGTGATAGTGCAGTAATGTGATTCCTCTCCAGAGGAGGCAGTTAAGAGTCAGCTCAAATCATTAGACTTAGGAGCAGAATCAGGGGTGACACGGTGGTAAAGTAGCTGCCTCATAGCGCCTGAGACGTGGGTTCGATCCGGGTGCTGTCTGTACGGACCTCATGGGTCTCCCTGACCTCATGGGCTTTCTCTGGGTGCTCTGGTTTCCTCCCACACTCCAAAGACGTACAGGTTTGTAGTTTAATTAGCTACTGTACATTGTAAATTGTCCCTAGTGTGTAGAATAGTGCTAGTGTATGGGGTGATCGTGGTCAGCGTGGACTCGATGGGCTGAAGGACCTGTTTTAACACTATCTAAACCTTTCGGTCCATTGAGCCTGCTCTGCCATTCGATCATGGATGAGCTATTTATCAATCTCATCCACATTTTGTCTTCTTCCCATAATCTTTGACACCTTTACTAGTCAAGAATCTGTCAACTTCCATTTTAAAAATACCCAATGACTTGGCTTCAACCACAGTCTATGTAAATGAATTTCACAGATTCTCCACCCTCTGACTAAAGAAATTGCTCCTCATTTCCATTCTCCACTCCAATCACCAAGCCTTAGAATGCCACAAAGCAAGTGCAAGTTAATGGGTCCTTGATGGTCAAGTACTAGTTATGGTTTGAGGTTATCCCTTCTTGAAAGAGCTTTCACAGAAGTGAATACAGTATATCAAAGAACCAGACCCTTCGGCCCACAATGTCTGTGCCAAACATGATTCCGTTAAACTAATCTCATCTGACTGCACATGATCCATGTCGCTCCATTCCCTGCATATCCATGTGCCTTTCTAAAAGCCTCTTAGATGCCACCATTGCATCTGCCTCCACCACCACCCCTGAGAGTGCTTTCCTGGCACCCACCACTCTGTGTTAAAAAAAAACTTGCCTCGCTCATCTCCTTTCAATTTTGCCCCTCTCATCTTGTAGCTATGCCCTCTAGTCTTTGACATTTTCAACCTGGGGGAATAGGTTCTGATTGTTTACCCTATGTATTGGTGGAGTGACATACATGCCAGATGGGTGAGGATAATAGATTGCCTCATCTGAAGGACATTAGTTTCTGCCACAGTTTGGCAGACACCATGGAAGTTTCATGGTTATCCGATCAAATTTTACTTTTTTATGTCGTTCCAGATTTATTTGATTACTGGAATTTAAATTCCACAGTAATCATGGTGGGATTCGAACTCATGCCTCCCAGTCAATGGTCCAGAACTCTAGCTGTAAGTCCAGTAACTTAGATGTCACGCTACTGCTCCGAAGGAACAATTGGCTTTTAAGTCTTTCTTTGGGACGTGCTGAAATCTTGAACTCTCTATTCCCATTGCCAATGTAAGGTTTGGAGCTTGGACTTGCTTGGAATTTCAATTTTCGGTTTATTCCCAGAAAGAGGAAACTTGTAAAACTGCGGGCTCGAAAGTTGCTTGATTACATTCACTTATGCAGAAAGCAGTCCAACTTCATGTCAGAGTAAACGCTGTTATATAACAGATGGCCGTATGCTTAATGCAAACGGCTTTGAGAAAGAACAAGACCAGCAAACTGTCTCGGTTGTCAGGCTTAATCATTCCTTCCCTTGTGATTTTTGGGAAATCTATTCCACCCCACCAGCCCCTCCACGTTCATGTGGAAAAATGTTGGCAGGATTATGAGATTAGAGCAACAACGATCCAACTTCTTTTGATTTTTGTTTTCCCCAAGTGAGACAAAGCCAAGTTGTGTGTGGTTTGGACCTTGTTGAAGAAGTGTTGCTTCCTCCCTCTCTCCCTCTCTCCCTCTGGGGGTTGTGACAAATCAACAGCAAAACCGCCCCTCCCCAGCCCAGTCACGTTAGGTACCGAGGCCAGCAAGTGGATTTTCCCGGTGGGGAGTTTGTTCTTGTCCGCAACTGGATAAGATCACAGTGAATGGCCTGGATCGAGTGGAGGTGGAGAGGATGTTTCCACTAGTGGGAGAGTCTAGGACCAGAGGGCACAGCCTCAGAATATTCTTCAGACAACTGAACTGTCCTCTCATCAGCTAGAGTGTGGTCCAGACCTCCCATCTACCTCATTGGAGACCTTTGGCCTGATTTTAATCAGACTTTATTGGACTTAAGTGTTATATCTTTGGACTAAATGTTGTACCATCTTACTTTGATCAGTGCTCTGTGGACGGCTTGATCGTATTCTTGTATAGTCTTTTGTCAAACTGGATTGCATGCGAACAAAAGTTTTTCACTGTATTGTCGGTACGCGTGACAATAATAAACTAAACCAAACCAAACTAAACCCTATTAATGTCTTTTCTTTTGCACTAATATTGCTTTTTAATATATTAAACTTTTTTTGTTTGTTTATTATGTTATCTATTAAGTACTATGTTTACAGACCTGTTATACTGCTGTGATTTAATTGTTCCGTTTCAGTACATACGACAATGAAACACTCTTGACTCTTCACTCTTGAAGATTATCCTGATAGAAGTATATAAAATTGTAGCCAGCATTTACCACACTAGCTCTATCTTACACACCAGGAACAATTTACAATTTTACTGAAGGACAAGTAACCTACATGTCTTTGGAATGTGGGAGGAAACAGGAGCACCCAGAGAAAACCCACATGGTCAGCGGTAGAACGTACCAACTCCGTACAGACAGCACCCATGATCAAGATCGAACCCGAGTGTCAGGTGCTTTAAGGCAGCAACCTGTTGTTGGGCAATAGGTAGGAGTGAAGGAAACGACAGGAGAATATAAAATAATATTAAAAGGAAAAAATGTTTAACAAAAAGGGCGCCACAGTGGCACAGCTGGTAGAGCCAGAGATCCTGCTTTGATCCTGATCTCGGCTGCTGCCTGTGTGGAGTTTACACATTCTCCCTGTGACCACGTGGGTTTCCTCCGGGTGCTCCAGCTTCCTCCCACATCCCAAAGACGTGTGGGTTTGTAGGTTAATTGGCCCTCAGTTTATTTCCCCCTAGTGCATGGTGAGTTGAGGGGAAAGTGGGATAACGTAGAACTAGTGTGCATGGGTATTCGATGGTCAGCAGACTCAGTGGGCCAAAGACCCTGTTTCTACAATCTAATCTAAGTTATCCGAAGTTGTTGAATTCAATATCAAGATTAGGGGGTGCAATGTGAAGGCTGTTAAGTTTTTTATTTCTGTTTTACAACAATAAAATTATAAAAGGACTGGACAAGATAGATGCAATGTTGGGCGAGTCCAGAACCAGGGGCCACAGTCTTAGAATAAAGGGGAGGCCATTTAAAACTGAGGTGAGAAAACCCTTTTTCACCCAGAGAGTTGTGAATTTGTGGAATTCTCTGCCACAGAGGGCAGTGGAAGCCAAATCACTGGATGGATTTAAGAGAGAGTTAGATAGGGCTCTAGTGGCTAGTGGAATCAAGGGATATGGGGAGAAGGCAGGCACGGGGTATTGATTGGGGACGATCAGCCATGATCACAATGAATGGCGGTGCTAGCTTGAAGAGCCGAATGGCCTCCTGCACCTATTTTCTATGTTTCTATGTTTCTATGTAATAACACCTAAATGTATTTATTATTCAGAGTGCAGAGAGTTTACAAGGATGTTGCCAGGACTTGAGGGCCTGAGCTATAGAGAGGGTTGTGCAGGCTAGGACATTATATCTTGGAGCACCAGAGGAAGAGGGATGATCTTATAGAAGAGTATAAAATGATGAGGAGAAATAAATAGGGTGAATGTACAGTCTTTTTCCTGGAGTAGGAGAATCAAGAATTAGAGGACATAGGTTTAAGGTGAGAGAGGAAAGATTTAATAGGAACGTGAGGGGCAACCTTTTCACACAGAGGGTGTTGGGTATATGGACCAAGCCAGCAGAGAAAGTGGTTGAGCAAGTAAAATAACAACATTTAAAAGACATTTGGACAGGAACATGGAGAGGAGTTTAGAGGGGTTTGGACTAAACATGAAAAGGGACTAGTTTAGATGGGGGCATCTTGATCAGCACGGTTGTGTTGGGCTGAAGGGCCTGTTTCCATGCTGCATGATTCTATGAAGATATACTTATTGAACCTTTATCTGGGTAATACATCCGGGAAGCATGATGACGCAGCGGTAGTGATGCTGCCTTACAGCGCCAGAGACCCGGATTCGATCCTGACTACGGGTGCTGTCTGTACGGAGTTTGTACGTTCTCCCTATGAACTGCGTGGGATTTCTACGGGAGCTCCGGTTTCCTCCCACACTCCAAAGACGTACAGGTTTGTAGGGTTTATTGGCTTTGGTCAAATTGTCAATCGTCCCTAGTGTGTAGGACAGTGGTCGGCGCGGACTCAGGGAGCCAAAGGACCTGTTTCCACGCTGTATCTCTGAACTAAACTAAACTAAACATCCTTAATTTTTTAATTCTCTTTCTCAGGATAGGTGTTGTCCATTAAGGATGTGTTTGACACCCAACTGCGGTGTGCCTGCATTGGTCAACTTATGCGTGGAATCACTGCAGTGAAGCCAGAGACAACTTCGACTTCAATTGTCGTTTGCAAACAGGGATGTCATCCTTCATTAGCAAGAATTACAGCACTATTTTACTTCAAGACCAACCGTGAGTGTTTATGAAATGGTCTTTGCTTTAGTGACAAAACCGCTGTGGGGAGAAGGCAGGAACGGGGTACTGATTGAGAGTGATCAACCATGATCGCATTGAATGGCGGTGCTGGCTCGAAGGGCTGAATGGCCTACTCCTGCACCTATTGTCTATTGTCTATTGTCTATTGAAATATTAGGATGACTGCAAATAAAAATACAGGATTAGGGGATTCAAAATGAGATTTCATTGGGACTTCTCGCTGGCGGTGCTGAATGTTGGGAATTCCAGGTTCGATCCTGACTATGAGTGCTGTATATGTGCTCTGACTTCCCCCCACACTATAAAGACGTGCAGGTTTGTAGGTTAATTAGCCCTCTGTAAATTGCCCCTAGTCTGATGCGAAAGTGGAATAACGTAGAACAAGTTATGATGGATTTAAGAGAGAGTTGGATAGAGCTCTAGGGACTAGTGGAATCAAAGGATGTGGGGAGAAGGCAGGCACGGGGTATTGATTGGGGACGATCAGCCATGATCACAATGAATGGCGGTGCTGGCTCGAAGGGCTGAATGGCCTCCCCCTGCACTTATTATCTATGTTTCTATGTTTCTAAGTGTACAGGTGATTTTTTTGTCGGAGTGGGCCTGGTGGGCTGGTGGACTTGTTTCCACATTGTATCACTAAACCAAACCAAACCAAACCAAACCTACCTGCTGTACTATCCTCACGGCTAGCAGATGGAGAGGAACCATCAGCAGCTTCATCTCCAAGACACGCACTTGGAGATAGAGCGCTTGTCCTTCGCTGTAGATAGAAACAAAGTGCTGGAGTAACTTAGTGGGTCAGACAGCATTTCTGAAGTAAAAGGATGGGTGACGTTTCAGGTTGGGATCCTTCTTCAAAAGTTTTTACCGTCACTGGGTCCAAATCCTGGAACTCCCTCCCCAACACAACATGGCGGCAGTCATTCAAGGAGGTAGCTCACCACCACCTTTCTCATGGGCAATGAAAGATGGACAATAAAAGCTGGCCTTGCCAACAACAGAGCTCTATCCAACTCTCCCTTAAATCCATCATAACTTGTTCTACGTTATTGGCAAGGCCAGTATCCTAAACAATGAAGAGAAACTATTAGTTTTGTTCACATTCATAACAACTGGTTACTTGTAACTTTCACAAGTTCAGAATCAATTTTTTTCAGTCCAAAGCTTAATTCAATATAATTCCCAGTAATCAATTTTTAATATCAAATTAACCATCAAGTTAAAGGAAACATGTCCTAATACCAACAGAAGATTTTCCCTCTATTTTCATTGCTGAAATATTAATTTCATTTTCTCAATAGGCTCTTGACATATTTTCCTCTATGTCAAGTACTTAATGAGTAACCTTTGAAAACTGGTGACCTCACTGATAGTGCAATGAATGCAGCAGATTTTAGACAATAGACAATAGACAATAGGTGCAGGAGTAGGCCATTTGTCCCTTCGAGCCAGCACCACCATTTAATGTGATCATGGCTGATTATTCTCAATCAGTACCCCGTTCCTGCCTTCTCCCCATACCCCCTGACTCCGCTATCCTTAAGAGCTCTATCTAGCTCTCTCTTGAAAGCATTCAGAGAATTGGCCTCCACTGCCTTCTGAGGCAGAGAATTCCACAGATTTACAACTCTCTGACTGAAAAAGTTTTTCCTCATCTCAGTTCTAAATGGCCTACCCCTTATTCTTAAACTGTGGCCCCTGGTTCTGGAATCCCCAACATTGGGCACATGTTTCCTGCCTCTAACGTGTCCAAACCCTTAATAATTTTATATGTTTCAAGAAGATCCCCTCATCCTTCTAAATTCCAGTGTATACAAGCTTAGTCGCTCCAGTCTTTCAACAAACGACAGTCCCGCCATTCCGGAAATTAACCTAGTGAACCTACGCTGCACACCCTCAATAGCAAGAATATCCTTCCTCAAATTTGGAGACCAAAACTGCACACAGTAATCCAGGCGCGGTCTCACTAGGGCCCTGTACAACTGCAGAAGGACCTATTTGCTCCTATACTCAACTCCTCTTATTATGAAAGCCAACATTCCATTGGCTTTCTTCACTGTCTGCTGTACCTGCATGCTTCCTTTCAGTGACTGATGCACTAGGACACCCAGATCTCGTTGTACGTCCCCTTTTCCAGCCCCTTTTTTAAGAGAGATGGGCTGAAAATCAGTGCGCACACTATTTATGGGGCAGGCATTTTAATGATTGACATGGTTAGTATCAATTCAGCTTCTTCAACCAGTCATTTCATGATGGGCTGGTACAATTTCATTTTTTATAACTATGATCCATAATACAAATATGTTCATTCAAATTCTATATCCAATAAACCCTCGTTATTTCAGACTTCTTTACAACAGATTTTGATGTTTTATTATAGGAGCAGAAGTAGGCCATTCGGCCCATCGGGTTTACTCCGCCATTCAATCATTGTTGATCTATCTTTCCCCCTCAACCCCATTCTCCTGCCTTCTCCCCATAACCATTGACTCCCTTACAGCAGGTAGACTGGGAAAATCAGGTTGGTACTGGACCCTAAGAAAGGGAGTTTGTGGAGTGCCTCCAAGATGGATTCTTAGAGCAGCTTGTACTGGAACCTACCAGGGAGTAGGCAATTCTGGATTTAGTGTTGTGTAATGAACTGGATTTGATAAGGGAACTCAAGGTAAAAGAGCCATTAGGAGGTAGAGATCATAATACGATGTTTTAATCTACAATTTGAGAGGGAGAAGGGAAAATCAGAAGTGTCAGTATTACAGTTGAGCAAAGGGGACTATGGAGGCATGAGGGAGGAGCTGGCCAAAGTTGACTGGAAAGAGACCCCAGCAGGGAAGACGGTGGAACAACAATAGCAGCTATTTCTGGGAATAATACAGAAGGCCGATAAATCCCCAGGGCCTGATGGTCTGCATCCCAGGGCACTTAAGGAAGTGGCTCTAGAAATTGTGGACGCATTGGTGATCATTTTCCAATGTTCTATAGATTCAGGATCAGTTCCTGTGGATTGGAGGGTAGCTAATGTTATCCCACTTTTTAAGAAAGGAGGGAGAGAGAAAATAGGAAATTATAGACCAGTTAGCCTGACATCGGTGGTGTCGAAGATGCTGGAGTCAATTTTAAATGAAGGAATAGTGGAACATTTGGATAGCAGTAACAGGATCGTTCCGAGCCAGCATGGATTTAAGAAGGGGAAATCATGCTTGAATAATCTTCTGGAATTTTTTGAGGATGTAACTAGGAAAATGGACAAGGGAGAGCCAGTGGATGTAGTGTACCTGGACTTTCAGAAAGCCTTTGATAAGGTCCCACATAGGAGATTAGTGGGTAAAATTAGAGCACATGGTATTGGGGGTAGGGTACTGATATGGATAGAAAATTGTTTGGCGGACAGGAAATAAAGAATAGGGGTTAACGGGTCCTTTTCAGAATGGCAGGCAGTGACTAGTGGGGTACCGCAAGGCTCAGTACTGGGACCGCAGATATTTACAAAATACATTAATAACTTAGATGAAGGGATTAAAAGTAACTAGCAAATTTGCAGATGACACATAGCTGGGTGACAGTGTGAGCTGTGAGGAGGATGCTATGAAGATGCAGGGTGACTTGGACAGGTTGTGTGAGTGGGCAGATGCAGTTTAATGTGGATAAATGTGAGGTTATCCACTTTGGTGGCAAGAACAGGAGGGCAGATTATTACCTGAATGATGTCAAGTTAGGAAAAGGGAAAGTACAATGAGATCTGGGTGTCCTTGTTCATTAGTCACTGAAAGTAAGCATGCAGGTACAGCAGGCAGTGAAGAAAGTTAATGGCATGTTGGCCTTCATAACAAGAGGAGTTGAGTAAAGGAGCAAAGAGGTCCTTCTGCAGTTGTACAGGGCCCTAGCAAGACCACACCTGGAGCATTGTGCGCAGTTTCGGTCTCCAAATTTGAGGAAGGACATTCTTGTAATTGAGGGAGTGCAGCGTAGGTTCACGAGGTTAATTCCCGGGATGGCGGGACTGTTGTGTGTTGAAAGACTGGAGCGACTGGACTTATATACACTGGAATTTAGAAGGAGGAGAGGGGATCTTATTGAAACATCTTAAGATTATTATGGGATTGGACACATTAGAGGCAGGAAACATCTTCCTGATGTTGGTGCAGTCCCAAACCAGGGGCCACAGTTTAAGAATAAGGGGTAGGCCATTTTGAATAGAGATGAGGAAAAACCTTTTCATTCAGAGAGTTGTGAATCGGTGGGATTCTCTGCCTCAGAAGGCAGTGGAGGCCAATTCTCTGGATGCTTTCAAGAGAGAGTTAGATAGAGCTCTTAAAGATAGCGGAGTCAAGGGATATAGGAAGGAGGCAGAAACGGGGAACTGATTGTGGATGATCAGCCATGATCACAGTGAATGACGGTGCTGGCTCGAAGGGCCAAATGGCCTACTCCTGCACCTATTGTCAATTGTCTATAATCAAGAATCTGTCAATTTCCACCTTAACAATACCCA
Organism: Rhinoraja longicauda; assembly: GCF_053455715.1. Lineage (NCBI taxonomy): Eukaryota > Metazoa > Chordata > Chondrichthyes > Rajiformes > Arhynchobatidae > Rhinoraja > Rhinoraja longicauda. The sequence continues at coordinate 70,968,670 of NC_135956.1, forward strand.
ATCATTTGACCTCCACAGCTGTCTGTGGCAATGAATTCCACAGATTCACCACCCTGTGACTAAATAAATCCATCATCTCCTTTCTAAAGGTACATCCAACTGTTCTGACGCTATGTCTTCTTGCCCTAGACTCCCACTAGTGGAAACATCCTCTCCACATTCACTGTATCCAGGCCTTTCACTGTTCGATAAATCTCAATGAGGTCCCCTAAACTCCAGTTGAGTGCAGGCCTAGTGACTTCTGTCTAGCACCAGAGGGGACAGCCTCAGAATGAAAGGACGTACCTTTAGAAAGGAGATGAGACGGAATTTACTTTAGCAACAGGGTGGTGAAGCTATGGAATTGCCACAGATTGCTGTGGAGGCCAAGTCAATGGGTATTTTTAAAGCGGAGATTGACAGGTTCTTGATTAGTCAGATTCTTGCTATTGAGGGCGTGCAGCGTAGGTTTACTAGGTTAATTCCCGGAATGGCGGGACTGTCGTATGTTGAAAGGCTGGAGCGATTGGGCTTGTATACACTGGAATTTAGAAGGATGAGGGGGGATCTTATTGAAACATATAAGATAATTAGGGGATTGGACACATTAGAGGCAGGAAACATGTTCCCAATGTTGGGGGAGTCCAGAACAAGGGGCCACAGTTTAAGAATAAGGGGTAGGTCATTTAGAACGGAGATGAGGAAGAACTTTTTCAGTCAGAGAGTGGTGAAGGTGTGGAATTCTCTGCCTCAGAAGGCAGTGGAGGCCAGTTCGTTGGATGCTTTCAAGAGAGAGCTGGATAGAGCTCTTAAGGATAGCGGAGTGAGGGGGTATGGGGAGAAGGCAGGAGAATGGAGTTGAGAAAGATAGATCAGCCATGATCGAACGGCGGAGGGTCTTGATGGACCTAATTCTCTTCATAGAGTCATACAGTGTGGATACAGGCCCTTCAGCCCAACTTGCCTCCACATGTCCCATCTACACTAGTCCCACCTACCTGAGTTGGCCCAAATCCCTCAAAACACATCCTATCCATGTACCTCTCTAAATCTATATACTAAAACTCTCATTTGTTTGTTTGTTCCTGAACTACAGCTAAAACAGTACGCGATAGTGCGACAATTTTAGGCCCACCTTACTCACCATTGTTCTTTTGGTGCTAATGGACGAAGTTTCATTGATATTGGTGTTATATTTTTAAAGTGATTCACATTTTAAAAGTTTAAATCTATCTCCTAGGGAGGGAAGGGGGTGGATGGAGGGGGAGGAGATAGGATAAGGGGGGTTGAAGGGGGTGGAGTGGGGAGGGAGGGAAAGGGGGAGGGAAAGGGGGACGGGAAGGGGGTGGGGAAGGAGGGAGTGGAAAGGGGAGGAGGGGAAGAGGGGAGGTGGGAGGGGAAGGGGGAGGGGAAGGGAGGGGAGGGAGGAGGGGGGAGAGGGGGGGGAGGAGAGGGTGCTGCACCAATGCCGGAGAGGTTTCGGCCCAGCGGGTCCACTTGGTCTAGTGCTTATTAAACATTGCAATAGTACCTGCCTCAACTACTTATTTCCTATGAACTTATGCTCTGTTTCAGTTCCCCTCTCATCCCGGACCCCACTAAGCCAAGGATGTCCACTCCGGAAGGGGGCTCCCTGTCCTCTGGCGAGGATATGGGTGACGGGGAGATCAGCATCAACGTGGGGGGTTTGAAGAGGAAGCTGAGCCGGTGGATGCTGGCGCGGTTCCCAGACACCAGGCTTGGCCAGCTGCCCAGGTGCCACTCGGACGAGTCCATCCTCCAGTTGTGCGACGATTACGACGAGGAGGAGAAGGAGTTCTACTTCGACAGGAACCCGGCCCTCTTCCCCCTGGTGCTCAACTTCTACCACACGGGGAGGCTGAGGGTGACTGGCAAGCCGTGCATCTTTAAGCAGGAGATCGAGTACTGGGGCATGGAGGAGTTCCTCCTCGACCCGACGTGCCGCGGCGCCGACCACCTGAGACGGGCGCCAGGGGCCGACCAGGATGATGGAGACGAGACGGCGAGCGACCGAGGCAGCACCACCTCCTCCCTCAACGAGGTGCTCACCTTCTACCAGGACGCCTCCAAGTACGACAGCCAGATCTTTGGCAGCTGCCGCAGGCGCCTATGGCTGATGTTCGAAAACCCCGGCTACAACATCGTAAGCAGGATCTACAGCGTCCTCTCCATCATCATGGTCTTGGGATCCATAGCCACCATGTGCCTGAACAGCATGGCCGAGTTTCAGCTGGTGGACGGGGAGGGCAAGAGACGGGACGACCCCCGGTTTGAGATGGTGGAACACCTCTGCATGGCTTGGTTCACCCTGGAGCTGTTGGCCAGGTTGCTCGTGTCTCCTGGGCCCCTCCACTTCTTCAGACGGCCTCTCAACCTCATCGACCTGATGTCCGTATCCCCGTTCTACCTGACGCTGCTGGTGAACCTGGTGGTGGACATCAGCCCGGCCCTGCCTAACCTCGGGCGCATGGTGCAGGTCCTCCGGCTGATGAGGATCTTCCGCATCCTGAAGCTGGCCCGCCACTCGACGGGCTTGAGGTCCCTGGGAGCCACCCTGAAGCACAGCTACCGGGAGGTGGGGCTCCTCCTGCTCTACCTGTCCGTCGGTGTGTCCGTCTTCTCCGTGGTGGCCTACACAGTGGAGAAGGAGGAGGACTCTGGGCTGACCACCATCCCCTCCTGCTGGTGGTGGGCCACGGTCAGCATGACCACAGTGGGATATGGCGACGTGGTCCCCACCAGCATCGGGGGCAAGCTCACGGCCTCCGCCTGCATCCTGTCTGGGATACTCGTGGTGGTCCTCCCCATCACCCTGATCTTCAACAAGTTCTCCCACTTCTACCGGCGACAGAAGAACCTCGAGAGCGCCATGAGGAACTGCGAGTTCGACGAGGGCCTGGCCGAACTGCCCTTGCTCAACCTCCGTGACTTCTATGCCGACAGGATGAAGTCCCTGATGGTCAGCCTGAACAACATGAGCAGAGGTACCTCCACCGATCACAGCATCAACAACTCTGGCCACTGAGGGCCACGTGGGATGCAGTTCAGAACACATGGAGCCCGACCAGTCATCACATTTGGGGCAGCACGGCGGGGGAGCTGCTACCTCACAGCACCAGAGACCAAAGTTTGATCCAGGCCCTTCGGCTCACCGAGTCTGCGCCGACCAGCAATCACCCCGTACACTGACACTATCCTACACACTAGGGACAATTTACAATTTTACTGAAGCCAATTAACCGACAAACCTGCATCTCTTTGGGGTATGGGAGGAATAAAACAGAGCACCCAGAGGAAACTCACGTGGTCACGGGGTGAACATACAAACTCCATATAGACAGCACCCATAGTCAGGATCGAACCCGGCTCTCTGGCGCTGAGGCAACAACTCTGCCGCTGCGCCACTGAGCCACCCTCGAGTTTGAGGAGAAAATTCCAGAATTCAGGGTTCAGGCAGCCGAAGACACTACTATTCCGGGTGACTGCAAGGAATTCAAAGTTGAGTCTGGATTGCAAAGACTACAAAGGACTGTAGATGGTTACATTCTGGTGAGACATTGCATGTTGTGAAAAGTGAGAGAATCATCACAAGTTAGAGTCTGTCCAGAAATGTCACCTATTGAGTCTAAGGAAGAGTCTCATAAGTTCATAAGTTACAGGAGCAGAATTAGGCCACCCGGCCCATCATGTCTACTCCACTATTCAATCATGGCTCATGATCTATCTTTCTCTCTCAACCCCATTCTTCTGTTTTCTTCCGAAAACTCCTGACACCCGTACTAATCAAGAACCTATCAATCTCTACTTTAAAAATATCCATTGGCCTCCACAGCCTACTGTGGCAATGAATTCCACAGATTCACCACACTCTGCCTAAAGAAATTCGTCCTCATCTCCTTTTATTCTGAGGCTCTGTCCTCTGGTTCCCACAAGTGGAAACAACTTCCCCACATCCACTCTATCCAGGCCTTTCGGTAAGTTTCAAGTCTTGACCCGAAACATCCCCTATTCCTTTTCTCCAGCGATGCTGCCTGAGCCGCAGAGTTACTCCAGCATTCTGTGTCTATCTTCGGTGTTAATCTTCCAGCATCTACAGTTCCTTCCTACCCAGAGAATTATGAAAACTGGCCTTTGCACCAACGGCAGCCTATGTTTCAACCTTGTTTTCTTCTTAATTTATACAAACCTGCACTGGAACTAGTAATTACTAGTCTATTTCGTTTTAAAATCCAGTTTTCATTATATTGTATTTAAATGCAGGAGATCAAACCGCATAAGGTTTTATAAACTGTTGCCTGGAGAATAATAGAATGTATAATTAGGAACATATTAAAATGTACTTCATTGTCAGATGAAAAACATTTTATGTGCACTGAAGTGGGAACAAATTAGAATCGTACAGTCTATAAATTACTCAGCTATTGTCGTCCAAGTTTCCACATGGCTTATCCATGCTGAAGCTCTGGCGAGAAGCCTCCCGAATGTGGAAAGAGCTCAAGTATAAATCAAGCAGATTTTGCTGCTGGAGCCACGACACGGAAAAAGGACCTCACCTAACGTTTGATCAGTATCATGAAGCATGATTCGATGGTTTGTGAAACAAAATAATAAACTTAATGTGTAGGAGGAAGGAACTGCAGATGCCGGTTTACACCGAAGATAGATATGAAATGCTGGAGTATTTCAGCGGGTCAAGCAGCATCTCTTGAGGAAGGGATAGGTGACTTTTCGGGTCAAGACCCTTCTTTCAGATAAAGTTAATGTGCAGAGGGAAGGATGCAGCTACATATATTAGGACCGTGCAGACATAGAACATAGAATGGTACAGCACAAGAACAGGCCCTTCGGCCCACAATGTCTGTGCCAAAATGGGCGACAAGGTGGGGCACCAGTAGAGTTGCTTCCTTACAGTTTCAGAGACCCGGGTTCGAACCTGACTACGGGTGCTGTCTGTACGGAGTTTGTACGTTCTCCCTGTGACCGCGTGGGTTTTCTCCGGGTGCCCATGTTTCCTCCCACACTCCGAAGACATACAGGTTTGGAGTTTAATCGGCTTGGTGTAATTGTAAATTGTCCCAAGTGTGTGTAGGATAATGTAAGTGTGCAGGGATCGCTGGTCGGTGCGAACTCCGTACATACAGCACCCGTAGTCAGGATCAAACCCGGGCCTTTGGTGCTGTAAGGCAGCGACTCTACCGCTGCGCCACCGTGCTGCCCCAATGGTTCAAGATAATTTGTTGCAAGATAATTTATACAGTTGTATTGGCCTTGTTTTGAGCTAAAGTATTGGCAAACTTGTTTCTAATTGTGACAAAAAAATGTGTTTTCAAATTAATATTAATGTGCATGCATTATGCATGTGGTCTTCCCCTGTCATGTAACTACCCAGGACTTGAGCTTCCTTCTTCTTCTCCTCCATCTTTGGCAATCCCCAAGGATTAAGAATGTCTTTATTCCAAGTCTTGGTTCCAAGCTGGTTCTTTGTTGATTGCTGAGGCTCATCTGCGAACAAATGGACCAGCAAATGCCTGATGGGGTTGTTGGGTGGACGGTTTGTAAGTGGTCCACTCCCTCCACTGCTGACTCAAGGCTTCTCTGGATTCCCCCGATGCACAGCCTCGAGGTTCTCAGTACGCACTGTCCCCCACTTTGAGTGGTCATGGATCAGGGTTTCCAGTGATCAGCGATGATGTTGCATTACCTCAAAGAGGCTTCAAAAGCATCTTTGATCCTTTTCCTCAGTCCCCTTGGTAATCCAGTGACAGAACATAGAGAAACGCTTTGGAGTACAGTTCTGAACCGTTTGTGTCAAAGTACAATGTTCTAGTGCTCTGTAAAAATGTCCTCACTGTCAACATGTATATCTGCGTTCAACTGTATTTGAATGTAAAGGAAATAACTTGTTTGCCGTTAAACAATCAAATGAAGGGATTTTTTTGTGAAGCAGAGAACGTTTAACCTGCTGAATGAGGCAGAAAAATTATTGAAGAGTTTTCAGTGTCGTTTTCGTTCAGTTGTTTTGATATTTGGTGAGAATGCTAATTAATGAAACTTTGCATGCCAAAATCTGAACTTTAAATTGCATGATCGTTTCTACACATGCCACGGACCTCTGCTATGAACGTTAAACCAGAAATGGCTGGACTATTGACTTGTTGAAACAGCTGGCTATGTCTTCACCACAAGGTAGAGAAAATCTCTTCCGCAGGAATCAGAATGAAGAGTTCAATCACTGAAATCTTAATAAGTGGCATCTTCTCTTCTGTGCAATTTTGTTTAAGCCTTGCTAGTGTGAAGTATAACTTTGTGTAAAATTTACCAGTGGTTTTAATAAAAATGAGAAGTACATTTCATATATATATCATGGAACATTTACTTTAGCTTTTACAAACTAAAGAAATGAAAATATTTTGCCTGCATGGAGCACCGCAGTGGAGAGAGATGGCCAGAAGAAAGTTAGAAATATGGAAGTCGAAAGACCAGGAGTGGACCCAGCTATTTCATGCATCCTATTCCTGCCTATATTCAGTTCTGTTGTAATGACTTCTTCATTTCACATCCTAGTTCAGTGACTATTAATTTTCTTGGCTCACTTGACAAGACAAGGGTGGCACAGTGGCGCAGTTAGTAGAGCTGTTGCCTCACAGCACCAGAGACCCGGTTTGATCCTGACCTGGGGTGATGTCAGTGTGGAGTCCGCATGTTCTCCGTGTGACCTTTGAAACCTTTGACTGAAGAAAACTGCACCCAATACTAAAATGTGCCTAATCAAAGTTTGATATAGCTGTAGAGGCAATTTGCAGCAGCCAATTAACACCGACCCAATTAACTTATCTCACTTTCACAGACATTTAGAACATATTAAAATTGAAATATAGTTATAGTTATACAACTATAGCTATATTTTAAAATGGCCTTTTGACCCAACTAGTCCATGCCAACCAAGATGCCAACCAGTATGGGCAACTTGGATGACTTATACTTCAGAGATACAGCATGGAAACAGGCCCTTCGGCCCACCAAGTCCGCGCCAACCAACAATCACCCCGTACACTAGCACGAACCTACACACCAGGGACAATTATAATTTGGCAGAAGCCAATTAATCTACAAACCTGCACGTCTTTGGAGTGTGGGAGGAAACCGGAGCACCTTGAGTAAACCAATGCGGTCACAGGGAGAATGTACAAACTCCATACAGCAAGTGCCTGTAGTTAGGATTAAACCCGGGTCTCTGGCGCTGTGTCACTGTGCTGCCACTTAAAATCATCAGAACACACTCCAAAACAACCAAATACATTTAAGTTGACTCAATTAATTGAGAACACAGAAATTACCCCAAAACGTAACTCTATTCTGCTCTGCTGTTCCTCTCCATCAGAATAAGTGGAGCCGTTGAACCCGCGCCACATCTTACCTGGCCCAGGTTCAGCAAAGGCTCATGCTTCACTGCCTAAATCCACGAGGAAATTCAGAACTGTGTTTACATATATTTTCATTAGTCTCGAGCTTCCTGACAGTTATGGAAGTAATTGCAGGCCAACTATTTGGTTGTTCAGTAGCAACTAAGACATTTTTCATTATGTAAAACATAAACAGGGGAAAAAACATTCACCTGCGCTGATGTGCATGTTCCACTCGTGGCTGTAATTTCCAAAACAAGACTGTGTGAGGTACCATTCCTTCAGGGCTTCCCTACTCCCAGATGTAACTTTGGCAAGCAGTTTGCAGAAATCATGAAGAAAGGGGAAGTAAAACAGAAAAGACCTACATTGTTATTGAGACAAACACAGTAATGCTGGAAGCAGATTTCAGATTTACAGCATCTGTAGATTTTTTAGTTTGATTTGCTTTGTTACTGGTCAGTAGCTGTGGGTGTATTCAATATTACAGTGCCCTCCATAATGTTTGGGACAAAGACCCATCATTTATTTATTTGCCTCTGTACTCCACAATTTGAGATAATAGAAGAAAAAAAACACATGTTTACGATATTTACGATATACATTAATGACTTAGATGAAGGGATTAAAAGTACCATTAGCAAATTTGCAGATGATACTAAGCTGGGGGGTAGTGTGAATTGTGAGGAAGATGCAATAAGGCTGCAGGGTGACTTAGACAGGTTGTGTGAGTGGGCGGATACATGGCAGATGCAGTTTAATGTAGATAAGTGTGAGGTTATTCACTTTGGAAGTAAGAATAGAAAGGCAGATTATTATATGAATGGTGTCAAGTTAGGAAGAGGGGATGTTCAACGAGATCTGGGTGTCCTAGTGCATCAGTAACTGAAAGGAAGCATACAGGTACAGCAGGCAGTGAAGAAAGCCAATGGAATGTTGGCCTTCATAACAAAAGGAGTTGAGTATAGGAGCAAAGAGGTCCTTCTACAGTTGTACCGGGCCCTGGTGAGACCGCACCTGGAGTACTGTGTGCAGTTTTGGTCTCCAAATTTGAGGAAGGATATTCTTGCTATTGAGGGCGTGCAGCGTAGGTTCACTAGGTTAATTCCCGGAATGGTGGGACTGTCGTATGTTGAAAGGCTGGAGCAATTAGGCTTGTATACACTGGTATTTAGAAGGATGAGGGGGGATCTTATTGAAACATATAAGATAATTAGGGGATTGGACACAGTAGAGGCAGGAGACGTTCCCAATGTTGGAGGAGTCCAGAACAAGGGGCCACAGTTTAAGAATAAGGGGTAGGCCATTTAGAACGAGATGAGGAAGAACTTTTTCAGTCAGAGAGTGGTGAAGGTGTGCAATTCTCTGCCTCAAAAGGCAGTGGAGGCCAGTTCGTTGGATGCTTTCAAGAGAGAGCTGGATAGAGCTCTTAAGGATAGCGAAGTGAGGGGGTATGGGGAGAAGGCAGGAACGGGGTACTGATTGAGAGTGATCAGCCATGATCGCATTGAATGGCGGTGCTGGCTCGAAGGGCTGAATGGCCTACTCCTGCACCTATTGTCTATTGTCTATGTGGTTAAAGTTCAAATTGTCAGATTTTAGAGGCCATTTTTATACATTTTGGTTTCACCATGTAGAAATTACAGCAGTGTTTATACATAGTCCCCCATTTCAGGGCACCATAATGTTTGGGACACATGGCTTCACAGGTGTTTGTAATTGTTCAGGTGTGTTTAAATGCCTCCTTAATGCGACATAAAGAGAGCTCTCAGCACCTCGTCTTTCCTCCAGTCTTTCCATCACCTTTGGGAACTTTTATTGTTGTTTATCAACATGAGGACCAAAGTTGTGCCAATGAAAGTCAAAGAAGCCATTAAGAGACTGAGAAACAAGAATAAAACTGTTGGAGACATCAGCCAAACCTTAGGCTTACCAAAATCAACTGTTTGTAACATCATTAAGAAGAAAGAGAGCACTGGTGAGCTTACTAATCGCAAAGGGACTGGCAGGCCAAGGAAGACCTCCACAACTGATGACAGAAAGAAAAATCCCAAAACACCTGTCCGACAGATCAGAAACACTCTTCAGGAGTCAGGTGTGGATTTGTCAACGACCACTGTCCGCAGAAGACCATGAACAGAACTGCAGAGGCTACACTACAAGATGCAAACCACTGGATAGCTGCAAAAATAGGTTGGCCAGGTTACAGTTTGCCAAGAAGTACTTAAAAGAGCAACCACCATTCTGGAAAAAGCTCTTGTGGACAGATGAGACAAAGATTAACTTATATCAGAGTGATGGTAAGAGCAAAGTATGGAGGAGAGAAGGAACTGCCCAAGATCATCTGTGAAACACGGTGGTGGAGGTGTTATGGCCCAGGCATGTATGGCTGCTGAAAGTACTGGCTCACTTATCTTCATTGATGATCCAACTGCTGATGGTAGTAGCATAATGAATTCTGAAGTGTGTAGATACATCCTATCTGCTCAAGTTCAAACAAATGCCTCAAAACTCATTGGCCGGCCGTTTATTCTTCAGCAAGACAAAGATCTCAAACATACTGCTAAAGCAACAAAGGAGTTTTTCAAAGCTAAAAAATGGTAAATTCTTGAGTGGCCATCAATCACCCAATCTGAACCCAATTGAGCATGCCTTTTATATGCTGAAGAGAAAACTGAAGGGGACTAGGCCCCCAAAACAAGCATAACATAAAGATGGCTGCAATACAGGCCTGGCAGAGCATCACCAGAGAAGACACCCAGCACCTGGTGATGTCCATGAATCGCAGACTTCAAGCAATCATTGCATGCAAAGGATATGCAACAAAATACTAAACATGACTACTTTCATTTACATGACATTGCTGTGTCCTTACACAAAAACTTGCACCATACATCTGTAAACTTTGTCTCTGAATTTAAAGCTATGCCCTCAACCTCACCCTATAGCTCAGGCTCTCGTCCTGGCAACATCCTCGTACATTTTCTCTGCACACTATCCAGTTTGACAACATCTTTCCTTTAACATGGTGACCAAAACTGAACTCTAAAACAAATACTCTAAATGTGGCCTCACCAATGTCTTATATAACTGCAACATGACCTCCCAACTTCTATACTCAAATGTCACCTATCCTTTGTCTCCAGAGCTGCTGCTTGACCTGTTGAGTTACTCCGACAGGTTGTGTCTATCTTTGATATAAACCAACATCTGCAGTTCATTGTTTCTACATCTTCTGAGGCTTTTCAGCTGCAGGACTATTAAAACGGAGTCAGAAAGTGTTCTTAGCCACTACTCAATCGTGTACACTTCCATCGGGGTTTACCCTGTCACGGTTTTACAGAGAAATGCTTCACCAGCTCAAAGCAAGTCAACTTCCACTGCTGCCCTGATGCAAGGTTGTTTAATAATAAATCAGACCAAAGATTGTTGTCAATAATTTCAGCCATAGTTTGGTTTGTAGCACTTTGAGTTAGAAGGTGGTGAGTTCCAGTCATCTCTCAATCCTTGAGTACCAGATGCCTGAAGGAGGCAGCACTGTTGAATGCGCATACATGCAAAGTCCCATTTGCCCTCTTGAATGGATATAGATGAAGTTCTACTTGAAGTTCTCCTGAATGTTTTGGCCAATATTTCTTGCAAAATCCATCAGTAAGCCAACTATGGAATTTCACTCACTGGTCTTAATCAGATCCAGAAATTGAAAAGCCCTAGCCTGCAGATGCTGGAAATCTGACCTAAAAGTAGAAAATGCTGCAACTAATCAGCAAGTCAGTTAATTTTATTGACCACTGGGCCTCCGTCATTAAACAGGAATCATTTGTTGGAGTACTTAAAAATATATATTTTGTGCTAAAAGTTAAAAGACAAGAGGTAGATCGGGTGATCATAAAGGCTTTTTATGTTGGCCTTCATCAGTCCTGTAGCTGAAAAGCCTCAGAAGATGTAGAAACAATGAACTGCAGATGTTGGTTTATATCAAAGATAGACACAACCTGTCGGAGTAACTCAGCAGGTCAAGCAGCAGCTCTGGAGACAAAGGATAGGTGACATTTCAGGTCTAGTTTAGTTTAGCTTAGAGATACAGTGTGGAAACAGGCCCTTGGGCCCACCAAATCCATACCACCCAGCGATCCCCGTACACTAACACTATCCTACACACTAGGGACAATTTACCATTTTTACCAAAGCCAAATTACAAACCTGTACATCTTTGGAGTGGAAACTGGAGCACCCGGGGAAAACCCACGCTTCGCAGGGAGAACATACAAACTCCATACACACAGCACCCATAGTTAGAATCAAACCCGGGTCTCTGGTGCTGTAAGGCAGCAACTCTACCGCTGTGCCACCCTATTCAGGGTCTGAAGAAGGGTCCCGATCCACAACGTCACCTATCCTTTTTCTCCAGAGATGTTCTCTAACCTGCTGACTTACTCCAGCACGAGCCTCGGAAGATGTTGGTTGAGAACTGTAGCCAGCATAAGAGGAAATGTATTTCTTGAGAAAGATGGAAAATCGGAAGAAAAATAAAAATTTTAAGAAGGAAAATATAAGTAAAACAAATTCAAGAGTTTGATTTCCATCTGTATCTCATACACCACAAAGGCAGCAACTAGTAAGTTTCCAAATTATATTCTAACCTGGTACTTGAAACCCAGTTTCATTCCATGCGCCGTTTGCAAGCATCTGGGTTTATTGATACAGTCAATAAATTGATACATTTTCTGGCATGGATGTGAACTTGGAGCCTCAGAATTCCAAGCTGGCGATTTGAATGCATATGCTGTTATTTGGAAAATACTTAAAATATAAACATCAATCACAAAACACCCAAGTGCAACAGCTATTGACTTTCTTTATTGTGGGATATAGCAGAAGGCACATCATAAAATAAGTTAGTGTTCCATGTTAAGAAAATGAACATATGAAATTTAAAATACATAGATATTCTTGTTGGCAAAAGATGAATATTTTAAATAATCCAACACGAAGTCAAAGAGAGATTGACAGCATAATTGATAAATACATTTACCAATTCAAGTCAGTAGGAGTTGCTGAAAAGTGGTGACAATGGGCCATAATTTGTTAATAGCGAGTTCAGTTATAAAATTCTCCTGCACTGAGAGAAACACACCATCAATGGGAGAAATTAACTCTAAATTGGCAGATGTTGGGACCGGCAAAATTTTCCCCTTGTGGACCTCTAAATGCCTGTATTCGTTGGAGGTGCTGTCTGTCAGATCTGTGTATTTGGAATGCGTTACCTTCCATTATGGTTTGGACTGCCAGCTGTTTTAAGTCTGAGGAAATCAGAACAGATAACGCTAAAGTTGAGAAGGTATGCGTGTGGACAGGAATGATGCTGCTGCCAGTACAACTCCTGTTTGGTTAAGCTCCTATGAAGCTCCTTTGGGAAGTTTTACCAAGCTGCTTTAAACAAGCTGGGCGTTCTGCTTAATAAAAGTGCAATGTTTAGCCAAGCATTTACTGAAATCAGGGTATTTTAAACTAGTATTTAATGTATAACTGACATCTTTAACACTTCACTGAGATAGGTCCTAGTCATCTAAAGGATAAAATAATTATATGGAATTATAGAACACAAAAATGGCCATCCGCCCAAATGGTAGTTTTGTTCTATGCAACCTCTTAGCGCCTTACTTCAATAGCATGAACTACCATGTTTTTTTGCCACATCAGTTTTACTTTAAAACAAAGAATCTCTGATGATGCCAAATATTAAACACTGCAATACGCAATGGTAATCGGTCAATTGTTCATGAATGCTGCCTCCCTAACTCTAATGGTCCTGCTATGGTAATGGTTATATTTAAAAACCTCACAAATCCACGGGATCATTATTATTGGTGTTATTATTTTAAGAAAGCAGAATATTTGCGAAACATTTTTGTAAAAGCTAAAATGTATACTCTTAGAAAATATGTAAACCAACACCCACCACTGCAGCTCAATCAGATGGGCAGAGCCCTACTTAACACAAACAGCTGGAGGAACTCAGTGGGTCAGGCAGCATCAGTGGAGGGAATGGACAGTTGACGTTTTGGGTCAGGACCCTTCTACAGACCAAAGGAGAGTCCTGACCCAAAACATCATCTGTGCCTTCCCTCCACAGATGCTGCCTGCCCATTCAGTTCCTCTAGCACTTTTGCTCAAGATTCAGTGGTGTTCTGTGTCTCTGTAGCCCTATTTAAATACAGTTTTGAATAAAATAGAAAACATTGCACTTTTATTTTTGATGAAAATAGCGATTGGTAATGGTCTTCACGAGTTGATCTGGAGCAAAAGCTTTCAAATCTCCACATGGTGAGGCCCCCATTGTACAGGAAAACTAAAATGACTGACATCTATTATTCCCAGCGTCATAGTTAGTTGACCTGCTGCCTCAGAGTGCCAGAGATACGTGTGCTGTCTGTGTGGACTTTGCACATTCTCCCTGTGACTGCATGGGTTTCCTCCATGGACTGGTTTCCTCCCACATCCCAAGTACGAACAGGTTTGGCAGTTAATTGGCCTCTGTAAATTTACTCTAATGTGCAGGGAGTGAATGAGAAAGTGGGATAACATAGAACGTAGAATGGGTGATCGCTGGTTGGCGTGGACTCGGAGAGCCAAAGGAATCTATTTTGAATGCTGTATCTCTAAACGAAACACAACTAAGTAGAAACAAAGATGATGATTTATACCACAAGTAGACACAAGTAACTCAGCGGGTCAGGCAGCATCTTTGGAGAAAACGATAGGTGACATTTTCGGGTGACTACCCTTCTTCAGACACAGACTGAGTCTGGGGTTGCGACCTAAAATGTCACCTATCCTTTTTCTCCAAAGATGCTGCCTGACCCGCTGAGTTACTCTAGCACTTTGTGTCTATTTTAAACTAAACTAACAGTCTTATGAAACACAGACCTATATAAATGCAAAAACATCCAGGACTTTATGTGAGCTAAACCTTAACTCGCTTGTAATCCACCTTGGGTTAATCACAGTGAATGATTACTTCTTCCCGAGTGGTTTTTCCTGCTGAGCATGCACAATGGATCCACTGAAGGAAATAGTTCTCTTCTCAAGATGAATTCATAATTGTTCCGACCTTGCCATATTGCAAGAGAAAGAATTTCGAGCAGCATCACACTTTATCAACTCATTCTGACTTGAAATGTTCACATTAATCAAGTGAATTTTTTTTTTTAAAAGGCACCGAAACGATTCCAATTTGGCAACTTGCTGTGATTCTTGGAATCCAGTCATCATTTAAGTTTCTAGATGGATTTAAGTTTTTAGAGATTTTAAAAGTTTAAACCATAATCAACTTTTAATTACTTGAATAATAAATTACACATACGACAGTATATACATTCCACTTTTCCTTAAACACACATAGAATAATCAATTTTTGGTAGTTAATTCAGTATTGTCCACACCAAGAAACTTATGTAATCCTTTTCTCTCTCGACACACCCTTTTTCTATGAGCATTCTTAACTCCAGTTTGAGTTGAAAGCACACTGACTATATAGTCAGCTGCCAAATGTAGTGGGTGAAGAATTAGTAGTGTTAATATGTTACAAAATTATCAAAGCAAAAACATAACTATGAAACATCACCGTGGTATGCACAGTGCTTTGCTGGTGTTCCCACTTCACAGTGCATGATGATATAGTATGGTGCTGCTGCCTCATAGCTCCAGAGATTTGGTTTCATTCCTGACCTTGAGTGCTGTCTGTGTGGAGTTTGTGTGGTCCCCCACTGACCGAGTGGGTTTGCCCATGTAGGGGTTCTGTTTTCCTCCCATATCCCAAAGGTCTGCTGGTAGGTTAACTGGCTGGTGTAAACTATTCCTTAGTGGAGGTAAGTGGCAAAAGAATCAGTGGAGTTCTTGGGCATGTGAGGGAAAGTTCAATGGCTGATATGGAGGGGGGAATATTGCTGATGGGACTGCACTGTGGGGAGAAAGGATGGACATGATGGGCTGAATAGTTCATCCTTATTTTAAAAAGCACAGAGTTTGGAATAATTTGGTCAGTATAAAAGTCTTGTTTTTGCACAAAGCCTTCTAATTGCTCATCATCTGTCTTTTGAATTAGCTACTGCATAAAAGTTCATTTGTAAGGGCAAACCCGCAGTATAAAGGATGAATTAGCTAATTCTAGCTTGTTAGCAACCAGTGTCATTTATATTTCTCATTTAGCAAGGTTATGGTTTAGGTTTGTGCACAGCCCAACATTACAAGATCAAACAGTAGCTGAGGCATATGCATAGCATATGCATGCCTATTGTTTCATTTCCAATGTTATAAAAAAGTTATCAAGTTATGCTGGATTCAAATAACATATCTGATTTAAGGTATTACACAATTTTATGTTCTGCACGTACATTGTAGGCCAAAGAGCCTGTTCTTGTACTGTTCTATGTTCTTATCCACCCATGCTTCCAACTTCTATATCTCTCATTTCCCTTTTCCCCTGACTCTCAATCTGAAGAAGGGTCTCAACCCGAAAGGTCACCTGATCCTTTTCTCCAGAGATGCTGCCTGACCCACTAAGTTACTCCAGCTTTTAGTGTCTATCTGTAATGGGGCATTGCATTGGGGGTCGAAAATGGCCTACATGAATAACAGCGGAAAAAAATATATAGATGTACAATAACCTGTACTTTATTTTTAGATCTAGTTATATTTGAGTTTATGTAAACAAGGCCCATCTCTCAGGTGGTACATGGGTGCGATTTAGAATTTTAGGGGTGGGGGGAGGGGGGAGTAGGGAATGCAATTACATTTTAATCATGTAAGGAAGTTTGGGTTTATGAAGGCCTTGTGGAACCGCATTTACAAATGTTACTACTAATCACAAGCGCATCGAAATGTATGAAAATACTCAGCAAGAAAAATTGGTAGTTTTGCTGAAACAGGTTAAACACAGGGTTTGTTCAAGGCATTTACATCACTTGATGTTTCTTTTGTGAACTTACATACAGCTTGCAGCTATTGTAATAAGGCTCACATAGTTGAACATGAGAACAATAAGTTAAGATATAAGACACTTAGTGTTGACAGCATGATAGAATAGAAGCAAAAATAGACCTGGCGCTTGCTGATACCATTAAATCCTCGTATGCACAATAAAATCAGTATTCACATTAAAATAAATTAACTACACAATCTTTTACCATGGTTATGTCCATTCTGGGAATTTGTTGAACATCTTCATAGACAATGAAGCATTCAGTTTAATCCTGCATAAATCAGTGGTCATCCTCAATGAAATATCAATTTCTGTACATGAGTTAGTGTTGAAAAATTTGAAGCCAAAAACGACTTCCATCAATAAGTTTGCCAATGCATCAGCTGTGCACACCATAATATCTGAACAGCTAGCAACACTGCCTGGCTATAGTAGCAACAATGTGTTGAGTTTAACACCCTCCTCTTGTGAGCAGCAGCCCCTGATTCAATGTGCTTATCCAAATTGGTGTAAGTCATTTTAAGGGCCAGTTGCAAAGGACAATGTGTCTCTGGGCCATTCCTTAAGCATGCAGTGACACGGGATGGTCCATGACAACACATTATCATCGCACAGGCAATGGATGAGCCAGGAATCAGGCTCATATACTGTGTGGCTCTTTTTTCTGAATAACGCTGCTCAAGGGACCATGCGTTTTGTGATAGGTTTGAGATCCTGATCTTTCAACATCCTTTCCCTTGGCCACCAAAAGGATGAGCTAGTGCATTGAGGGCAGCAGCAAATTTAATAATTGATGTCTGCCTTTGCTGAGGTGGCTCACAAGATATGTACAGCGGTACAAGGCATCGGTATGGCCATATTTGGAGGGTTGTGTACAGTTCTAGGTGCCCTGCCACAGGAATGCCCATTGGCCGGTTTTTATATGCCAAGGATGATAGTAGTCTGAAACCTGACGGACATCTGATGAGAAACCAAAGCAATGTTTTAAATTAAGTTAAAGCATGTGGACATCATTAGCAAGAACAGCATTTATTGCCCATCCCCAATTACCCTTAAGCTGGTGATGGATGGGGTGAGGTGCCTATTTTAAATGTTGGAACCGTTTAGGTGAAGGGCACTCTTACTTGTGTTATTGGCTAAAGAGGGTCAGAATTTAAACCTCACTACAATGAAGGAGTGGTGATATATTTTTAAGTCAATTTGATATGTGCTGCACCAGTCCTAGACTCATAAATACTGCAAAGTTTAATCACACCATCATTGGTGGCTTTGTCGTTTGTTGTTAAAGCCAACTGGCTCTGGAATTCCTGCCTTCAACCTGCCTCCTTCACTGACTGCCCTTAAGACATCCATCAGAGCCTACCCATTCCCCAAGGTTTTAGTCCTCTGTCCCAATATTTCCTTTTGTACTCAATAACAAATTGTGTGGGATAACATTTCCACGAAGCATCTTGGGATATTTCGCTACATTAAAGGCATTTCACATTGTCGGTGTTGCCTGACCCCACACAGCATGTTTCAAACCGAATTATAGTTTCCTTGCATGGATTGAAGCTGTGGCGAAACAAAAGGTAGCCAGGAAATAAACAATACATTTGCTGTTAAAACTGATTGCTTCATTGACTGCAGGAAAGATTGCAGGTTATAATTAACATTGTTCTGCAGTGTTTTATTATTTTTGCTTTAAATGTTCTGGCACTACATCTTAGAGATGAAGATATACTACCCTGGATAGTAAGTTCAACTAGAAGTTCTGCTGTCTTCGTTTCTTTGCATCCATGGCATCTAGAATAGGCTGTCGCTTAGCCTGATATCTTTGGCGCAGATCCTCAATTTCTCGCTCCATCATTGGATCCAGAGCACTCAACCTCATCTGTAGTTCTTCAAAGCTCAGATTTTTCAGCTATAAAATAAAGAGAGTCATGGTGAAAAACAACTTCTTAATATTTTCATTTTTACAAAATAATTCCTCCAAGTCGTGGCCGTCAAATTGTTTTAACTGAAAATTTAGCCACCTGGCAATCAACTACTTCACAACTTGAAACCCTACAATGTGGAGGCAAAATGACAACTATTTAATTATTCTCTCTTCATCTTTACACCAAAATCTTGGCTTGTCCCCAAACAATTTTACACCATCTTTAAAAGAAAGATGAGAAGGGCCGGAGCAAAACATGTCTTCAGACCCAAAACAACATCTGTCTATTTCTCTCCACAGATGTCGACTGACCTGTTGAGTTTAGTTTAGTTTAGTTTAGAGATACAGCGTGGAAACAGGTCCTTCGGCTCACCGAGTCCACGCCGACCAGAGATCCCCACACACTAACACTATCCTATACACACTAGGGATAATTAAAAATGTTACCAAGCCAATTAGCCTAAAAACCTGCATATCTTTGGAGTACGGGATGAAACCTACACCGGCTTTCTCCTGGAGAAAAACCACGCAGATCACTGGAGGGCAGCACCTGTAGCCAGGATCAAACTACGGTCATGGGGGGGCGCTGTGAGGCAAGAACCGCTGCGCCACCGTGCTAATCCTGCAGCAGTTTGATTTTTTGTTCAAGATTCCAGCACCTGCAATCTCTTATGTCTCTGAGGGAAGACTTTCCATGCTCCAAATGTTGTTTGCTGGTGATCCTGCTACAAATGGTACGTGTGTGACAGGTTGATTTCAGAACCCAAACAAATATTTGGCACCAAAATCAGATTTGTGGGTACGCATTGGACAAAATACCTCAGTTATTTTACATCTTTTTACTTCTCCTCTGTCTCATCCTTCATGATCTCCTCTCCCACATCTAAATCAGCCAATGCAAGCAACAGTATTAAAGACTGCTCTATTTTTTGGATCACTTTCCCTGGTATGAAATAAATGGAAGCAGATATCAAGCAGGGG
This sequence comes from Rhinoraja longicauda, assembly GCF_053455715.1. NCBI lineage: Eukaryota > Metazoa > Chordata > Chondrichthyes > Rajiformes > Arhynchobatidae > Rhinoraja > Rhinoraja longicauda. The sequence goes on from NC_135956.1 coordinate 70,987,955, forward strand.
GAAATATTTGGAGGGAAAAAAGCACAGAAATACTTGATGGGCCAGCAAACCTAACATAGAAACGTAGAAAAATAGGTGCAGGAGTAGGCCATTTGGCCCTTCGAGCCAGCACTGCCATTCAATATGATCATGGTTGATCATCTAAAATCAGTACCCCGTTCCTGCATTTTCCCCATATCCCTTGATTCCTTTAGCCCTGAGAGCTAGATCTAACTTTCTCTTGAAATCTAACAAGTCCATAACGTAAATCACAACAAAATATATTCTTAATGCAGACAAACAAGTTGGCACCATAAAGTAAATTAGATGCAGTGCAGCTAAGAACATCAAGTTGAAACTGAATTTACAAAGAGAATTTGCATAGATTTACAATGATTCAATAAAAATGATGTGAAGTTAGCTATAGAACATCACCATAGAAAATTATTTAATCAGTACCTACGAAATAAAGTTTGAATAGATTAGTATGTTCCATGGAGTTTTTTCTTATTCTCACATCTAATTATGTACTCAGTACATTGAAATTTATGCTCTACATTAATCCTCAGAAGCAGATACCTGCAGGTTAAGTCCCAGATGATTTATTAAAATAACCCAAACATCTTCAGAGCAATAACTGGGACATTATCTCCTCAGTAAAACAAGTAATAAAATAATCTATTACTTCTTTAAAATATAGATCCTTGATTATTCATGCACATCAAGGAAAAATTAACATTGTTTTATTGCTTATGGGATTAGAAATGATTTGAATTATTCAGTAACCTCAATATTAAATCTGCAGTCTAAATCAGTTCCTTCTTCATTCATTAACTATTGCTGGTTTGACAAGGTAAAACAGGCCAGCCAAACCATACTTCCTGTGACTGCTTTTTGAAAAGGCTTTGCTATTAGTCCCACTTTTCATCTAACATGCCATCTCACATGCTATTAGTCCCACTTTCCATCTAACTTTGAGAAATGAAACACAAAAGCTCGTCTTTAGCAAAAATAAACATTCTGAGATGTTACAATAAAATTATGAATGCATAAATTAGCTAATAGGCAACAAATAATTTTATTTTAAAATCCAACCCATTTTTAAATAACTTATACACTGCAATTTGGTTTTACATAATAAACGAAGCATGTTTTAATTCAAGAAAAATAACATTTAAAATGTATTAATCAGAATTGTAATTGAATTGTCCAGGCTACATGGAACTGTTTGATGTTTCCTCTATTTTAAATATGATTTTCTGCACCCTACTATTTGTTTGGTTGTTATGAAGCAGCAATGGAGATTATTATATTAGGCATAGAGCATTGGAGCACTGAACATCCCTGAAACTGGCCTTTCAACCAAGTTGGCTTTCTGGGCTAGTCCCATTTGCCTGCATTTGGCCCATTTCCCTTTAAATTCTTCGTATATATATACACATCTCCAAACTTCTTTTGGAGGTGGCTGTGGCTGTGTCTGAAGAAGGGTCTCGACCCGAAATGTCACCCATTCCTTCTCTTCTGAGATGCTGCCTGACCCGCTGAGTTATTCCAGCATTTTGTGAAAACTTCTTTTGGAAGCCATATCTGTATTCACTTCTATAGCTTCATCGGCAGCTCATTCCAGATATGGACCACTCTCTGCATGAAAGAGTTGCCGCTGAGGTCCCTTTTAAATCTGTCATCTCCCACCAAAAGCTTATGCCCTCTATTAAATAATAAATAACATTTCCAAATATTATCTTAAAAATCCACCATACAGTATTTTATATCTAACATCACAATAAAGCTTTATCTGTAAATGTAGAAAATTGTGCATATTGTGACAGTTTTATTTAACTAAGGGAACAATCCTTAGATTATATTTTTAAGATTGTGCATATGGTGTATTTATAATAAGTAAGGAATAATCCTTACTATAAATACGCCAAATGCGCAAGTTTAAAAAACTTGAGGAGGTAATTAAATGAACGGAAAATGTGCAGCACAAAATCTTTAAATGTATTTCAGAAATTGCAGTTAGATTAATAAGAATGATGAAATCTTATTTTTATATTCATCCCAGCCAGCTGGATTAGGATTGATTCTTCCATTGATATGCACCACAATGTGAGATGTTCAACACTAAACACCACACACGAGCCAAATTCAGTCCTAACCAGTGCTGAAATTGTTGATTTATACGGAGAACACTGTGGAAATGAACAGCTTGTTGGACCAAATTACTTGCTTTAATTGCATATTTTCTTAGAATATTTGTGCTTTATCTGCCTCCATATATCATCTACTCCCTCCCCAATTAGTTCCATGTAATAAATCATTCTGAAATGGTTTAATATTTAACATTTAAAATTTACAGCTTAAAATTTGCATGTTATAAACTAGGGTCCATTCCTCCCTTTATCTTTGTGTATATTCTAAGCTCTGGTTGTCAAAAACGAATCCCATTGTTCTGCTCTCCCCATACTCTATATTTGCTTCATCTAACATTTATCCATATTTGCTTTAAAAGAAACAATGTTCGTAATTATTTCCAGTAGCAAAAGATGTTGTGCCCCATTAAATAAATTTCTCCTAACTCTTGTCGTTGCATAGTTTGTGATTATTTTTAATCGATGATTTTTTAATCACAATCTAACTAAATATTTTTTAGTTTAGTTTAGAGATGCGTTATAATTATTTTTCTTTGTCACTCTACCATATCTCATAATAGTTTTAGAAATTCACAAAAAAAGTATTCGTCGATTGAAATTCTTGTACTACAACTAAATATTCTAAATCACAAATTGCCAGAAGTTTAGTTAGTTAGCTATGAATATTGTATTTATATATGCATGGCTTTTACAATTGTGGCTGAATTATATCTACGTGACTTGATTCTCCCTGGCTCTCTTATGCCACCTCTGTATAAGACTACATTTTGTCACGTTATTATTAAGACCCATTAAGAAAGGTTAAACTATATTTTTACCAAGATTTTGCTGTTAAAAATTAGACTCCTTTAGGGGCACGTTTTAATGTTAAAGCACACCTTAATAACATTTAGGAATTATGGAAATAAGAGCAAATAAACAAAACCACAGGCCACATTTCCCTCAATAGCACTGCCAAAAATTACCTGTTGTTTCAAAACACTTCTATTTAAAAGCCACTTTTCACCGTAAATGTGAGTATGTTAATTTTGCATGTTAAATACTGTTGCAATACATATAGTGAGCTCAAACGGTAGCATATAGCAATCAAGTAATTATCTGAGATTTTACAAATTAAAGCACAAAACAGCTCTGATTCAAATTAACCTTTAAAATATGTCCCTCATAATCAGGTGCTCGTAATTAATTCTGTCAAGGTACAGTATTACAATTTTCCAGCTTTATTTAAAAAAATCAGGGCTTTATTAAATTATCTATATTAAACTAACAACCACATTAACATTTTAAAAAGATAACTGAACAATCTCATGAAAGAAGCTATTTTAAATCTCTTGGCACAGAGTAGCATTTGAACTAAAAGCTTGTTGAGAATTTATATAATCTAATTAATAATGTGGGCACAGAGGTACTGAATTTAAAATAGACATCAATATAAGATGAACTTTTCTTTTCACTGGAGGTTAATGCTGGTCAGAGGGGTGTTTTTGGAAACATTAACAGTTTTTAATTTTATTACATTAAGAAATAGAAGGGAGACAGAACACTCAGAGGTTTGGTCAATCCTTCACAGATTTCCTCTATAAATGATAGTGATGATATTTTAAATTAAATGTTAACATTTGTTCTGGCAGAGATTTATAAAATTAAACAAGTCTGAATACTGAGGAAAAAAGATTGATTTCTTCTGATTTTTCTTTGAGAACAGAGTACACGGTGGAGGCAGCTCCACGCCGAGGGTTCAGTTCAGGACTTAGACCAGATCACTTTCATTTACGAGAGTGTCAATATTGCAGCTGGAGGTGAAGTCATCGGGTTTTGCCATCAACAAGGTCAAAGTGTAGTTCTGAGCTTGTGAAGAACCTCACACCATCATTCCTGCAACTCTTCTGTGAACTGTTGGCACAGATGTTGGAAAGACTCAGCTCATCCACAATGACTAATCAAGTAACTCCCTCACATGATATATGATGAGGGTCCATTTTGCTGAAACAGTAGCTCTGGGAGAACTGCTTTGGTGTGCTTTTGCTGCCGGAACATAGTTATTTCTGTCTTACTATTTTAAAACCATTTCTCAAATGAATTCTCAATTAGAAGGTCAGATTTAGAATCCCGTCCATAAACCAGTAGCAAAATACACTAAGTGGTAGGACACGTGAAGTAGGAAATATTCATGTTGCAGTACTTGCTTTACAGTGCATCAACCATTGTATGGGTGGGTGGGTGATGACAGCAATGCTGCAGCATGATTCAATGTCCAGCTTCCACTGAGAAAGAATTGGCTAAAGTCCCAGGTGAAAAACATTATCATCAAGTAACCACAGATGAAAATAATAATAATAATAATAAACATTTATTTTATATAGCGATTTTCCAAGTGCTCAAATACGCTTTACAAAAACAGTCATGACATAAAAACAAACAGACGAACTATCCTGACGGAGAAGCGGCGAACAAATAGCGCCAGCGTCCTCTCACGTCAGGGTCCGGCAGTAGACAATAAAACTACAAGACACACAATTACAATTTTTAACACAAACAGCCATCACAGTGATTGCTCCAGGCACACCCTCACTGTGATGGAAGGCAAAGAAAAGTCTTATCTCCTCCTCATCCTTCTCCCGTGGTGCCACGAGGCGATCTGATCACAACCTCAATTGAGTAGGTGTGTCATAGTCATACAAGAGGGAAACAGGCCGTTCAGCCAAATGCATCCATGCTGACCGAGATTCCCCATCTAAGCCAGCCCCATTTGCCTGCGTTGGGCCCATATCGCTTGTGACTGCACCTCCTCGCCCAGATGTCACTCTGATCCCTATCACTGGCAGGTCGGCCAGGAGAGGCCAATGCTCAGCATCATTGGTAATAGCTGGGTCCAATTAGCTGATATTGAATTGACTTACCATAACCTTGTCAGCCTATTCCTTATAAAACCCAGGCATTCCAGCCAGAGGGGAGAAGGTGAGAGGAGAAACAGGAGCAAATGAGGAAGAAAGAAGAAAGAGAGGAACAAAGAGAAACAAAGAGAAAGTGGGGAGCCTCCGTGGTAGTTGTGTTCCCCTGTCGCATGTTGAAGGAAGACTGCACCACTGGGACAAACCCAAGACCACCAGTGCCACTTTGTGTTCAAGACTGAGCTGCCAGGAAGAAGCCCTGGACAGTCAATGCCTTCATGGAGGCCAAGACTGAGGCAACCAGTGCCTCTTAGCTGCCCATAGACCACGAGGAACTGCGTCCACACAGAGGCATAGACTGAGCTACCAGGATAAGCCCGTCCAAAAGAGCCACCTCCAGGCCCAAAGCTAAGCTGCCAAGACAAGACTGAGACAGAATATTGTCACATGTGACAAGTCACAGTGAAATTCTTTGCTTGCATAGCCAAGGTATACAAATAGCCGCCACATAAAGGGCGCTGACAAATTTACAAAGTATCCTGCACCAGGTCCTCCTTTGTTCTCCCCCCCCTCCCCCCCTCCCTCCAGGTGCACCTTTGTTTCTTGTCTCTTGAGGCAAGGGTGAGCTGCCGGGACAAGGCTAAGATAGCCCATGCCTCCTCAGTGCGCCCTGACAACGAGGGACAGTGCCCCCCTGTGAACCTGTACTTTCTTGTCACTGTAAACAAACCGTATATCATGTAAGTTCACCCTATTGTGAAAGAGGTGAAAATATGGAACAAGCGGGTGGCACAGTGGTAGAGCTGTTGCCTTACAGCGCTGGAGACCCGGGTTCGATCCCGACTACGGGTGCTGTCTGTACGGAGTTTGTACATTCTCCCCGTGACCACTTGGGTTTTCTCCGAGATCTTCGGTTTCTTCCCACACTCCATAGATGTACAGGTTTTTAGGTTAATTGGCTTGGGGTATGTGTAAAATTGTCCCGTGTGTGTGTGTAGGATAGTGTTAATGTGCGGGGATCACTGGTCGGCGTGGACTCGGTGAGCCGAAGGGCCTGTTTCCGCTCTGTATCTCTAAACTAAACTACTCCCACAAGAAATGATTGAAATGAGTAGCATTTCAGGGAAAGATAAGTAAATACAGGAGACCATAAGACAAAGGAGCAAGATAAGGCCATTCAGCCAATCGAGTCTACTCTGTCATTCGATCATGGCTGATCTTTTTTACCCTCTAAACCCCATTTTCCTGCCTTCTCCCTGAGGGGTAAAAAGAAATATGTTGATGAGGAAAGATGAAGATGAGTGGGGAAAGCTTTGAGTGAGTGGAGGACAAACACAGGCGTACAAACTGCTGGACTAAATATCATATCTGTGCTTGTAAACACTACAGCTATATACCATTGGGTTTAATGTATTGTGTGCTACAGAATAGATCAAATTTCCGGTTATGGGTTGACTATGCAGTAGCGATCTCTGGTTGAAAATGTGTCTGTCAATATTGGAGTTCTTCTATGAAGGCATCCATAGCTCTCTGGCTAGAACATGCTATGGACTATGCGCCATCGACTATGGCTGCTCTATCGTTGACTATCTCTTTACCATGGATTATCAACGTCCATGTGAAACACTTTGTAGACTGACATAAGAAGAGTAACTTATGTAAGGACTGCTTGTCAGTCTGCATTTTGACAGTCATCAATCTTGAGATGGGCAAGGCAAAATACAATCCGGCAAAATAAAAAAAATTCTACCAGTCATGTTAGAATCACCAACTCACAAACTATCATATCTTTGCCATAACCGTCAGTTCTTTCAGTATCTGCAGGTGTTTCCTTGCTCAATTGTGTGCAATGTCTGGAGGTCTGTGGCAATAATGTCTGGCACTGACCACATTAGACACACAGATACCAAAAAAAACAATCACATTGGCAGCAGTTCCACCTCCTTGCTGACGGAAGTGATAAAGTTCTTCTGGTATTTACACACAGCTGGTCTGCTTTTCCATATACAATAAATGAGAAAAAGCTTATACCAGACAGTGGACAATCTTTCAAAGCCTCCCATTTACACAATTTATTGCAATGGTTACATTGGAATGATTTGAAGAGGAGATTTTAATGCACAGTAGGGAATATTCTACCCCCTGGGAGACACAAGGAACTGCAGATGCTGGAATCTAGAGGAAAATACAATGTGCCGGAGGCACTCAGTGGGCCCGGCAGCATCAGTGGGAGGCCGCCGAGAACGAAGGAAGGACGTGGCAGAGGCTCTCTGAAAATGAAGAGAGGACGTGGCGAGGGCCCGCCGAGAACGACGGGGGGACCTGGTGGGGGGCTATGTGTGGTGGCAGACCTGGTTCACCACTGCAAGCAGAAGATAAGTCTGTTCGATGAACTTAATGTGACTTTGTTGGCACCAGCAATGTGGCAACTCTTGTGTACTGCTTAGGTGAGGTCTGCTGTATGATTTTACCGGATTGTATGCAAAACAAAGCATTTCACTGTACCTGGGTACATGTGACAGTAAAGTATAATTGAATCAGGGGACAAAATGGACCTGTGATGTTTCGGGTCATAGAAACATAGAAAATAGGTGCAGGAGGAGGTGATCTGGCCCTTCGAGCCAGCACTGCCATTCATTGTGATCATGGCTGATCATCCCCAATCAATACCCCGTGCCTGCCTTCTCCCCATATTCCTTGATTCCACTAGCCCCATGAGCTCTATCTAACTCTCTCTTAAATCCATCCAGTGATTTGGCTTCCACTGCCCTCAGTGGCAGAGAATTCCACAAATTCACAACTCTCTGGGTGAAAATGTTTTTTTCACCTAAGTTTTAAATGGCCTCCCCTTTATTCTAAGACTGTGGCCCCTGGTTCTGGACTCGCCCAACATTGGGAACATTTTTCCTGCATCTAGCTTGTCCAGTCCTTTTATAATTTTATATGTTTCCATAAGATCCCCTCTCATCCTTCTAAACTCCAGTGAATACAAGCCTAGTCTTTTCAATCTTTCTTCATATGTCAGTCCCGCCATCCCAGGGATCAATCTCGTGAACCTACACTGCACTGCCTCAATTACAAGGATGTCCTTCCTCAAATTAGGAGACCAAAACTGTACACAATACTCCAGATGCAGACGATGGGTCGGCATCTTTTCTTTTCTCCCCCTGAACTACTTTCTTGATGGCCCTTTCAAAAGATACGTACTTAAAAGGGGGGGCACAATCACATCGACTTATGCTGCATCAAAGCACTGAAAGGACCATGACATAAGAAAGCAAAATCAGTAGACCAGCCAAATGTACCCCCTCCATTTGCCTTGATTTCATCTGAAGCAAAGATGTGGCCTATTTTTGGAACAAGGCTTCTGTAATGCTGCTCATGTTCACACAGCATAGACGTCTGCATACTTTGGAATACAACAGATTATTTTTGCCACGGAACACTCATGAGGAACATCCGCAAGATGAAATAATGTTTTTTTGTTTGCTATTTGAACTGAATGTAGTGATTAATTGCAATCCTTAAAAATCGAGCTTGTTTTATTTCAGGTAAAGTCACTGTAAAATCGAGCTTGGAAATGTAGTAATCTTCAACATTGCTTCTGTATGTGGGCCAGCTGCCAACTTGTACATTAGTTGCTGCACTGACCTGCTTCTTCAGAACATTAACGAATGCCAGAACCCAAAATTCAAACTTCAGAATGATCAAATTAGCATGAGATTCCACTTAGCACAAACAGTGTCATAAGTTGCACAAGAAGAAAAAAAACATGTTCAGATGGTTACCGGGAGCGTTTGAATTTAGGCGTTTGAATTTAAAGTAAGGTGCTGGCCGAAGCATTCAGCTCCAAAATAGTAACGTTGGGTTAAATTGAGCACCGCAAGCTGATTGACATCATGATTTGCTTGTTCCGCATACTACCAACAGATGTTTGTGGCACATACACTAACACATTCACCGAGATGGCGGAACTTGCACTTGCAAAGCAAACACTCTTGTGGTCACCGATATACACCTCGAAAGTTCTACTAAACCCAATTTGGTATCCAACATCTCCTTCAAACTCGCATGTAAAAAAATTGTCAAGAGCTTTTCCCAACTCCTGAAGGAGTTGAAATTGGCTGTTTATTTGGAGGGGAGAAACATTGACAATGAAGTAGCTGTAGTTTGTTAAAACTCTGGGCGTAAAGGAACCATTTTCTTGTGATCAGGTTCCAACACAAAAAAACTGTAGAAAACACGATGACACAATTTGTATTGTACCTGCAAAGTACAAAAACATTTTATTGGAAAGAATAATCCATTATGATGAGTTGAATTTCACAGTAAGAGTAGATTTAGAGCTCTGAGAAAAAGCCAAACTCATTCTACATTAAGATATTATCGTATTGTATTTAGACATTTCCAGTTACTAGAAAATAATCTACTCAGGAAGACTGTAAAATAAAGTTTTAACTTTCATGCAATTGGAATAATGTTGGATGAAGGTCAAATAGTAGTTGCCACAATGCAAGTTTTCTTATGTGGGCAGTAGTCTGCCTTTAGCATGCAGCACATGCGCTGTGCACACGTGCACATACTTTTATGCAGCTAAAAGTTCTACGCATTTCAGAGGGTATGAGCATCAGCAAATTAATTCATAGATATATGAAAATTTGAAGCAAATTAATAAGAAGGCACCATAAATAACTGCATTTGGCAGATTGAAGAAATAAGTGGTTATGTTGAGTTAGACACAAAATGCTCTATCTCTGGCTGGTCTACTTGGAGGAGGAGCCAGCGCTGCCCTCACAGCTGCGGCTTGCCTGCAGTCCGTTTGTCTTTTGTGTTTTTTGTTGTTTTTGTCTTAATTGTAGTTTAAATATGATGTAGTGTTTGTGGTTGTGTGTTATGTGGTGGGGGGGGGGGGGGGGGTTGGGAACTGTAACATTGTCTCTCCGAACGGAGACCCGACCATTGTTTCTGGGCCGTGTCTCCATTCCCACTGCAGCCTACCACCGGCCATGCACCTGGAGCTGGCGGGCTGCGGCTGGGACCACCTGGGCTCTGGTTCGCAGAGCCCGCGGCCCGGACTCACCACCTGCGGCGCTGGCTGCCTTCGGATGCTGCGGGAGCGGCTGCGACTCGTCTCCGGAGGCTCCGGCGCGGGCCGCGTGGACGTCGGAAGCCCGCAGGCCCCTGGGTGGGGGCCGACATCGGGAGCTCCGGCAGCGGCAGCATCAGCGTCTTCGCCCGCCCCGAATCGCGGGGCTTGGGTTGGCCCGCCGCGGACCTTTCACCGTCTGGCGCGGCCTGGCATAGGCCTCGGGATTTTCTCCGCCCGGCAGGGGCTTCAATGTCGGGAGCCCCGACCGCCCTGACGTGGCAACTTCAACAGCCTGACCACGGGAGAAGACGGCAGGGGAAGAGAAAAGACATTCTGGCCTTCCATCACAGTGAGGAGGTGACTGGAGGAGACTCACTGTGATGGATGTTTCTTTTTTTTGGTGTTGGTTTATGATTGTATGTGTTATTGCATATTTTTTATTGCTTATTCTTATTGGTCTTATTGTTGAACTGCGGGTAATTTTTCATTTCACTGCACATTGAAAGGCTCGATTAGGGAGGCTGTTTGGGTGGAACTCAGAAATGAAACACATAACACACAACCACAAACACTACATCATATTTAAACTACAATTATAGACCGCCAAATAGGGAACGAGAATTGGAAGAGCAAATATGTAAGGAGATAGCAGATATTAGTAGTAAGCACAGAGTAGTGATTGTGGGTGATTTCAATTTTCCATACATAGACTGGGAATCACATTCTGTTAAAGGGCTGGATGGTTTGGAGTTTGTAAAATGTGTGCAGGATAGTTTTTTGCAGCAATACGTAGAGGTACCTACCAGATGCAGGTACAGCAGGCAGTGAAGAAAGCCAATGGAATGTTGGCCTTCGTAACAAGAGGAGTTGAGTATAGGAGCAAAGAGGTCCTTCTACAGTTGTACCGGGCCCTGGTGAGACCGCACCTGGAGTACTGTGTGCAGTTTTGGTCTCCAAATTTGAGGAAGGATATTCTTGCTATTGAGGGCGTGCAGCGTAGGTTCACTAGGTTAATTCCCGGAATGGCGGGACTGTCGTATATTGAAAGGCTGGAGCAATTAGGCTTGTATACACTGGAATTTAGAAGGATGAGGGGGGATCTTATTGAAACATTTAAGATAATTAGGGGATTGGACACATTAGAGGCAGGAAACATGTTCCCAATGTTGGGGGAGTCCAGAACAAGGGGCCACAGTTTAAGAATAAGGGGTAGGCCATTTAGAACGGAGATGAGGAAGAACTTTTTCAGTCAGAGAGTGGTGAAGGTGTGGAATTCTCTGCCTCAGAAGGCAGTGGAGGCCAGTTCGTTGGATGCTTTCAAGAGAGAGCTGGATAGAGCTCTTAAGGATAGCGGAGTGAGGGGGTATGGGGAGAAGGCAGGAACGGGGTACTGATTGAGAGTGATCAGCCATGACCGCATTGAATGGCGGTGCTGGCTCGAAGGGCTGAATGGCCTATTCCTGCACCTATTGTCTATTGTCTATTGTCTATTGAAATGAGACGGGTCAGGTGATGGAGGTATGTGTTGAGGAGCACTTTGGGTCTAGTGATCACAATGCCATTAGTTTCAATATAATTATGGAGAAGGTCAAATCTGGACCAAGGGTTGAGATTTTGGATTGGAGAAAGGCTAATTTTGAGGAGATGAGAAAGGATTTAAAAGGAGTGAAATGGGACATTTTGTTTTATGAAAAGGATATAATAGAGAAATGGAGGATATTTAAAGGTGAAATTTTGAGAGTACAGAGTCTTTATGTCCCTGTTCGGTGGAAAGGAAAGAATAATAATTTGAAAGAGCCGTGGTTTTCCAGGGAAATTGGACACTTGGTTCGGAAAAAGAGGGAGATATACAATAAATATAAGCGGCAGGGAGTAAATGAGGTTCTTGAGGAATATAAAGAATGTAAAAGGAATCTTAAGAAGGAAATTAGAAAAGCGAAAAAAAGATATGAGGTTGCTTTGGCAAGTAATGTAAAAGTAAACCCCAAGGGGTTCTACAGATATGTCAATAGCAAAAGGATAGCGAGGGATAAAATTGGTCCATTAGAGAGTCAGAGTGGACAGCTATGTGCTGAGCCGGAAGAAATGGGGGAGATATTAAACAATTTATTTTCTTCAGTATTCACCGAGGAGAAGGATATTGAATTATGTGAGGTAAGCGAAACAAGTAGAGTAGTGATGGAAATTATGAGGATCAAAGAAGAGGAGGTACGGACACTTTTGAAAAATATAAAAGTGGATAAGTCTCCAGGTCCTGATAGGATATTCCCATGGACATTGAGGGAAGTTAGTGCAGAAATAGCAGGGGCTATGACGGAAATATTTCAAACGTCATTAGAAACGGGGATGGTGCCGGAAGATTGGCGCATTGCGCATGTTGTGCCTTTGTTTAAAAAAGGTTCTAAAAGTAAACCTAACAATTATAGACCTGTTAGTTTGACGTCTGTGGTGGGAAAATTAATGGAAAAGATACTTAGGGACAATATATATAATCACGGATAAACAAGGCCTGATTAGAAACAGTCAACATGGATTTGTGCCTGGAAGATCATGTTTGACTAATCTTCTTGAATTTTTTGAAGAGGTTACCAGGGAAATTGATACGGGCAAGGCTGTGGATGTTGTCTATATGGACTTCAGTAAGGCATTTGACAAGGTTCCACATGGAAGGTTGATTAAGAAGGTTAAATCGTTGGGTATTAATAGTGAGGTTGCAAGATGGATTCAACAATGGCTGAATGGGAGATACCAGAGGGTAATGGTTGACAACTGTATGTCAGGTTGGAGGCCAGTGTCTAGTGGAGTACCCCAATGATCTGTGTTGGGTCCACTGTTGTTTGTCATTTACATTAATGATCTGGATGATGGTGTGGCAAATTGGATTAGTAAGTATGCAGATGATACTAAGATAGGTGGTGTAGTTAATAATAAAGTAGATTTTCAAAGTCTACAGAGAGACTTGGGCCTTTTGGAAGGGTGGGCTGAAAGATGGCAGATGGAGTTTAATGCTGATAAGTGTGAGGTGCTGCATTTTGGTAGGACAAATCAAAATAGGACGTACAGGGTAAATGGTAGGGAATTGAGGAATGCAGTGGAACAGAGGGATCTGGGAATAACTGTGCATTGTTCCCTGAAGGTGGAATCTCATGTGGATAGGGTGGTGAAAAAGGCGTTTGGTATGCTTGCCTTTATAAATCTGAACATCGAATATAGAAGTTGGGATGCAATGTTGAATTTGTACAGGGCATTGGTGAGGCCGAATCTGGAGTATGGTGTGCAGTTCTGGTCGCCAAATTATAGGAAGGATGTCGACAAAATGGAGAGGGTACAGAGGAGATTTACTAGAATGTTGCCTGGGTTTCAGCACTTAAGCTACAGAGAGAGGTTGAACAGGTTGGGTCTTTATTCTTTGGAGCGTAGAAGGTTGAGGGGGGACTTGATAAAGGTTTTTAAAATTTTAAGAGGGACGGACAGAGTTGACGTGGGTAGGCTTTTCCCTTTGAGAGTGGGGAAGATTCCAACAAGGGGACATAACTTCAAAATTAAGGGACAAAAGTTTAGGGGTAACATGAGGGGTAACTTCTTTACTCAGAGGGTGGTGGCTGTGTGGAATGAGCTTCCAGTGGAAGTGGTGGAGGCAGGCTCGATTTTATTATTTAAGAGTAAATTGGATAGGTATATGGATGGGAAGGGATTGGAGGGTTATGGTCTGAGAGCAGGTAGATGAGACTAGGTCAGAGAAAGTGGTCGGCGTGGACTGGTAGGGCCGAACGAGCCTGTTTCCGTGCTGTAATTGTTATATGGTTATATGGTTATTTATGTGACAAATAAATTGACTATTGACTATTGACTATTGATTGGAAGGAATGGGTGACGTTTTGGGTCGAGACCCTTCTTCAGACCCGAAACGTCACCCATTCCTTCTATACAGAGATGCTGCCTGTCCCGCTGGGTTACTCCAGCATTTTGTGTCTACATTCGGTGTAAATCAGCATCTGCAGTTCTTTCCTACATATTATGTTGAGTTGGCAGACTTGACGTCAATCTAAAAAGGGGATGGTTTAGTGGGCCAAATACCTTTACCCTGTTCTCAAAATACATTATAAGCCTTGTAATAATAACCAATATTTTGTAAATTGTTATTTGTTGACAATCCCATCTTTTAATTGTGAATTTGATTGAGTATTTTACAGCTACTGTTTCCATAATAAACATCAGATAGATGGAAAGGTGAAGGTGGACTGCCACCTCACAGATGTTGCAGTTTCACACTTGCTTTCTTCTTCAGCACAAAAAGCAAGACAAGAAAATTCTACTTTTTCCTCAAAAACTGCCTGTAAGCTGCGGATGTTCCAACTCATCTTTCTCAAAATGGCGAATCTCACATTTTTGATCAACTTGACTGATCTCAGAAATCAATTGTATTTTGTCACGTTAAATTCACAAATACTTAGTCATATTTTATTTCTCCCAGTTACAAATCGGAGGATAAGATGATATCCTTGCATTATGTTCCTAGTTACAATAAATTACACAGAGCTGCTGGTTCATTAAACATTCAGAAACATCTTGGATTTGATATGTTAATGTTATGCAAAATAATGCAATGTTTGCTTCGTAAAACTATCCTTTTGATGTTGATATTCTACATTGCTACTTTAAACAAAAGTTACATTCACATTATAATGCCCATCAAGAAATAAAAAATTATTTCAAGAAAGCTTCAAAGCCACATTTATGTTTATCATGAACACATTGACCACAGATTGTACAAGACTGAATTTTAACAATAAGGAAAATAACATTTTAGCAAAGCATGTACTATTGTTTACAATTATTAGGATCCTCAGGGAACTTTCAAGTGAATCTTCATCATAATTATATGAACTGTATAAAACAGGATTATATCCCATCCAACGAATTAGATAATATTGTGTAAAAATGTTGAAAGGATTTAATAATACAACTCAAATGGCCAAAAAAACATTGTGGCAGAACTGAAAGAACTATTTAATTAGTATCATTTCTTACTCTTTCCACATAACCCTGCGAAGTTTTCATTTCCAAAGAAGTCCTAGCCAAATATTCATTCGTCAGATAAAACAAATCAGAAAAGAAAAAAAGTCCTGGCCATTATCACATTGTTGTTTGTGAATCAATGCATACTTTCTCTGGCATATCCATCACGATTGAAATCAGAGAGGGTTTGATTTCATTATTAAAATAAAGCAGAAAGGATTGGCAGTCCTCAGCAGGTCAAACAGTATTGTAGATACAACAGGGTAAACATTTCAGATCAATGTCCTTTCATTACAAAGTGATCTGAAACTTTAATTTGGTTTCTCTTTAAAGAGATGCTGCTTGACCTGCTGAGTATTTCTTCAATTTTCTGTTTTATTTTGGGAATCCAGCAACTGAAGTAATTTGCTTTAATCCATTATTGTTCATTATTCTTAACTCAATCAAAAAGAAAATCAACAGGAAGATATGCATTCAGGAATGAAGCACCATTGCGGAACTCCACAACATTTTGTAATGTTTATAGTTTGCATCTCAACTAGCCAGTTCTGGCTTATAGTGATAATTCTGATCTTCTCCCTCCCCAGATTCTGCCTGTCCTTTTGAATATTTCCAACATTTTGTTTGATAACTGAGTTCTAGTGTCTGCAGTGTCTTATATCTCATCTCCAGTATTTGTTTCTTTCTATGTTCATCTGCACAAATGGAATACATACAAGATAGATATCTGCATTAGCAGAGTGACCAATATGGTACTGAGTACTTTGGACATAGTACAGTGCATGGAGAAACAGATTGTTCAAAAAGAAAGAAGCCCATGGAGTAAACTATCATTATCTGGAGATAAATACACAATGCTGGAGTAACTTAGCAGGGCAGGCAGCATTTCTGGAGAGAAGGAATGGGTGACGTTTCAGGTCGAGACCCTTCATCAGACTAGTCATGGGAAAGGGAAATGAGAGAAAAAGACAGTGATAGAGATATAGAACGAATGAATGAAAGAAATGCAAAAAAGCAATGATGATAAAGGAAACAGGCCATTGGTGAGAACAGGAACCTTTTACGACTTGGTTGGGGGAGGGATGGAGAGAGAGGGAGCGGAGGGGTTACATGAAATTAGAGAAATCAATATACATACCACTGGGTTGTAAGCTGCCCAAGCAAAATATGAGCTGCTGTTCCTCCAATTTTACGATAAGCCTAAGGTTGCCAAGTGTCCTGTATTAGCCGGGACATCCCGTATTTTAGGCTAAATAGTTTTGTCCCGTATGGGACTGCCCTTGTCTCGTATTAGGCCCGGGGGACGCTGTAGGCCCCTACAGTTTAGGTTCCGATCCCGACACTAGGTTTCCGACATTTTAGCTCCGGACAGTCTAGGTCCGGAGGCCCAGGCGCCGTCCAATGGAGGTTGTGTAGCAACCCACGTCCCGGCCCGGGCGGCCGCCATTGGTGGAGCGGGAGCACGTGGCCGCTGGCTGGGTGAGGTCACGTGTGGCGTGGGGCGGTGACGTCACATTGTCCCGTATTTGGGAGTGAGAAATTTGGCAACCCTAGATAAGCCTCACTCTGACAATGGAGGAGGTCTAGGACAGAAAGACAATGGAGGAGGTCTAATTTGTGCATTTGGAATTTATCTGTCTCTATCTGAATTATCTGTCTCTTGTTCCCAGTCTTCATGTTTTTCTCCACAGTATAAACAGAGGAGAAATACTCATTGAGGCCCTTGCCCATCACCTGCAGCTCCACACAGAGATGACCGCTTTGGTGTCCGAGAGGCCTTATTCTCACTCTAGTTAGTCTCGGTCCCTTAATGTTTTCATGTTCCAATTGTATTTTATAAACTCTGCAGCATTTCTCCTATCTATTCACTTTGCTGGATAAGAACACTTATGGTAAAGGTACAAAGTGGAAACTTGTTGTTCTAACATTGAAACATAAAATGGGAATGTGTGAAAGACTGGGACACAAATGAAAAATGTAGTATTCTTATGAAAGAATTAAACATTGGATCATCAATGATCAAAGTTTAAAGAGTTCTTTCTAAGTCAATGATAAAATATATGATTCAGCAATATGTTTAAAGGTTTCTACATGGGATACCTGTGCGTGATATACAACAAATTATCATTTCAAACTTTGCAGACAATTCTGTTCCCTGCTCACATCTGGCAATGGGCCTAAGGTCTTTCCTATCTTTTATGGTACAGTACCACATAACACAACCTACTTAGTAACAAAGCCATCGTAAAGCATGAACAATTCTCATGCCATCTCTAGCTTGATTCTCCATGTTTGCTGGATGGATACTGGCACCCAGTTCTTGAATCCATATTTTTCATATTTCTTCACACCATTGAATCCCACCATTTAGCCCAAAGTCTATGCCTGCCCACAGAATATTGTGCTAATTTAGCCTTTACTTCCCTCCTTTCCATCCCACATACACACGGTGTAATTTGCAATTGTCAATTAATCTATCACCTCCCACATTTTTGGGACATGGAAGAAATTAGATCAGAAGTAAACTCACATGATCACAGGAAGAATGCACAATCTCCACACACTCAGCCCTCAAGGACAGGACTGAATCCCGGTTGCTAGTGAGGAGAGAACAAAAAGTTCTCCATCTTATATAGAGAATCCTGTTGAACTTTTCATTCCTCCACTGTTTGTTTTCTGACTATTCCGAGTTCTGAGACAAGTCTACCAACCCCAAACAATAAGTCCGTTTTTCCCTCCACCAATTTTTTTCTCCAGTATTTTCTGTTTTTATTTTGACCTTCCGGGATCTGCAGGTTTTTATTTGTCCTGATGGGACCTACAAATGAATCAGTGCTTGGTTACTTTGGAATTCCAACTAAATGTCAATCTGGCATGTCTCAAGATGCCTGTGTGCATAGCCGGATTGCTTTTAAAGGCATTTGAATAAACAAAATGATCAAAGTTTGCCAAGCTCAAGTTTGTGTAGTAGATGAGAAACAAATGCTGAGAAAAGATATATAAATAACACTCGACAAAACCAGTTGGTGAACTACTTGGCCACAAGACTTTGGACAGACAAATTCAATTTATCCAGTAACTGCAAACAATTAATATACACGCTGTTTGATAGTGTTGTTACTAAGTAGTCTGAACCATACAGGATAGGAAAGACTTTAGGTCCATCATCAATCTGTGTTGAATTAACTGATCGCTACCAAGTGAAAGCAGAAGGAACAGAATTGTCTGCAAATCTTGAAACTGGGAAATCGTCAAAAATCAACAGAGAATATAAAGCAAATTATCTATTTAATCCTGTGGGTGGATAGTACAAGAATTGGAATTAGTTATCTGAGATTAACAATGATTGCATGGGAGCACTCACTGCATTGCATCACGCATAAATTGGCAAGATATCAAAATGTGCCTGATGCCCAGGAGTTGTACCAAATTAATTTGGGAGGAAAATGTTATGAAGAGGAATAGTGTACCTAAATTTAATTTGAAATAATGTGTGCTAAGGATAATGGAGATACTTATAAAAGAGCACTAGATTAACATCAGAATTGACTTCCGGTGGCGTTATGGATAGGACGTACGTCTAAGTAGCTCTGCACCTTGCCGAACAAATCACTTCAACAAAAGAATAAAAGAACAAAACAGTTCATTTAGCAACGTATCCACTTGTTAAACAGTTCATTACTGATATGTAATTTTACAAAGAGGAGCGGTAAACAGACCACAATGCCACCCAAACAAAGGCTGAAAAAAGACGGAGAGGAAGGCCATGCAGATGCCCTGAGCTTGCCTGAGAAACAGTCCTGTGAAGAGACAACAAACCAAACATCGGTCTTACAAGCCATTGAAATCCTTCGCTGAGAACTCTCTGCAGTGAAGCAAGAAATATGTGCCAAAATAGTCTCTTGAATTGAAGAGGTAATCGCGAACCTGAGAGGGGAAATTTTACGTCTAGAAACTGACATCAACCGTAAGCTAGAAACTACTCAGGCTACTTTACTCGCCCACAGTAAGACTATCCGTGTGCTGGAAATAACGGCTAGCTCTGGTGCTACGGACGATTTGAAAGTTGAAGTGGAGCGCATTTCCGGCTTGATATCAAAACTATCAGAAAAATGCCTAGATCTGGAGGGGCATTCCAAGCGTCAAAACTTGAGAATAGTCGGAGTGAAAGAAGGTAAAGAATACGGTCAAAATGTCCGTGACTTTACAGCACAACTACTTAAAGCCACACTCATTTTAGATGAGAAGCCCGTGCTCGACCGAGCACACAGAACTCTGATAACCCGGCCGGACGACAACGCGCCACCGCCACACCTGATCCTGCGGGTGCATTACTGTCATGTCCTGGAGGAAACACTTCGTAAAGTGGCCAAGGATAGGAATTTATCATATCAAGGTTAACGGATAAGGATCTTCAGGGACTATCCCCCTGAAGTCGTTAAACAAAGAGCACTCTTTTCCAAGACAAGAGGAATACTGAGGGACATACCAGGAGTTCGATTTGAATTATTATGGCCAAGCTCCGTGTCACACATGAGGGTGCTGAATCCCTCTTCACTGACCCGAACGAAGCATTACTGTTTG
Organism: Rhinoraja longicauda; assembly: GCF_053455715.1. NCBI lineage: Eukaryota > Metazoa > Chordata > Chondrichthyes > Rajiformes > Arhynchobatidae > Rhinoraja > Rhinoraja longicauda. The sequence goes on from NC_135956.1 coordinate 71,007,670, forward strand.
CCTAGAGCATCGCCGGAGTTGCCAAGAGATAAGTACGAGCCTATAGGGGCTATAAACTACTGGCTGTTAATGGCTCGCCGCTTTGTAATATGGTAGAAATACTACTGACTGAAAGATAACTATTACGAGACTTATGTCGGTTAACTATGTATTCAGTTACCTTGACGACTCAAATTTTGCTACTGGCGGAGTTACTTTAAAGACTCCAACATCCAAAGTGTATTTCTTAATTATCTGCTGAAACGGAAATAGGACGAGCTTTGACTTCTTCCACACAATATGCCATCCTTTAGAATGTCAAGTAGAGTGGAATGTTGAGCCTTTAAAAGATGGTTCTGTTTAGTTCTTTAACACGTTATAGGTGCATGGTTATCAAATAAGTACAATACTAGTATTAGAAGTTAATTGTAAGGAAGGTTACCTTAACTTTACTGCCGTTGCGAGGTGTTTGTTAGCGGCGTCTCTATACTGTGTTCCTTTTTTCTTGTTTTATAATTATCTATTTATTTATTTCCCTTATTTTTGCAATATATATCTTAGTATCTTGCGCTAATGCGCATTTCTCTTGGTGATATTCACGGGGGGGTGGGGGAGTGGGGTGGGGGGTTTCTTACTCAGCCTATATTCCAAAAAATACTTTAATTACTGTGTTAGAGCATTTCTTTCAGCAGAAGATACATACACTAACTATGCAAGAAGATGTAGCAAGCAAAACTGGGGGGATAGGACTTACCTTTTGTAGTTGGAATGTCAAGAGCGTGAATGAACCAATAAAAAGGGGTAAAATACTAGCTCACTTAAAATCCCTTAACGCTGACCTAATATTCCTCCAGGAGACTCACCTCAAGAATGACTCACACAACAGGATGAGCTGCAGGTGGATTGGACAGCTGTACCACTCCACCTTTCCCTCCAAAGCCAGGGGTATCGCAATCTTAATCCGCAAAGGTACCCCGTTCAAACATAAATCTACAATAGTTGATAAGGAGGGCAGGTATATCATAGTGACCGGAGAAGTGTATTCAACCTCACTGACTTTGGTGAACATATACGGTCCAAATTTTGATAACCCCCAATTTTTCACGAAAGTATTTAATTTAATCCCAGATATGTTCCAGTCCAATTTGATAATCGGGGGTGATCTAAATTGTGTATTAGGCCAATACTTAGACAGATCTTCATTCCGTAGAATAATTACATCCAAGTCCAGTGAACTTTTGAATACGTATAAAAACAACGCAAATATAAAAGATGTATGGAGGATTGCCAAACCCTCAGGAAGAGAGTATTCTTTCTACACAGGTGCCCATAAAGTATATACAAGAATAGATTATTTTCTGGTCGATTCTAAACTCCTGCCATATACCTACAACCCAAAATATCACAATATTATTATTTCAGATCATTGTCCTCTTACATTCTCTGTGAAACTGGAAGGAATGGCGAAAAGACAGCTGTGTTGGAGATTTAATCCACAAATACTCGCAGAGGCTAAATTTTGTGAATACCTGAAGTTACAGATGGAAATCTTCTTTGAGACAAATGACACCCCTGGCATTTCTCCAACATTGCTTTGGGAAACTTTTAAAGCCTACCTTAGAGGCTGCATTATTTCTTACCAAGCATCGCAGAACAAGAGAAGAAAGGCAGAGCAACAGGAACTAGAAAAACAAATAAAACAGTTGGACTCAGAAAATGCTGCCGGCCCATCCATAGGAAAACATAACAAAATAGCTGCACTTAAATACAAATTAAACCAGATACTCTCAGCAAGAATCAGTAGGGCATTTCAATTTACCAATCAAAAATACTTTGAATTCGGCGATAAACCCCATAAACTTTAGCAAGACAATTTTGCAAATTAGAAAATGGCCGTACGATACATAAAATGAGATCGGAAAAAGGTGAACTACTTTCACTGCCCAAAGATATCAACGAAAGATTTCAACAATTTTACCAAACCCTTTACTCATCTCAAACAACAGCCGACTCAGTGATGATGCAGACTTTTCTGGATAAGCCCAATCTTCCAACCCTCAGTGAGACCGAACGTAACGAGTTGGGTTCAGAGATAACAGTAAAGGACATTTCAGAGACTATTAAATCATTGAAAAATGGAAAAACTCCTGGCCCAGACGAGATCAATAATGAATTTTACAAAAGATTTAACGATATAATTTCCCCATGTCTACAATGCCTGTATATCCAAGCGTTCAAGGAGCAGACTTTACCGCACTCTAGCAGAATCAATTATTACATTAATTCCGAAAAAAGATAAGAATCTAGAATGTTACAATTTTTTTCGTTGGGTTGTTGTTGTTTAAGTTAATTAAATTATTGCATCGTATGGGAGGCGCATTCCCAATCTCGTTGTACCCCTGTACAATGACAATAAAGATATATTGTATTGTATTGTATTGTAGAAGAGCCAAGAGCAATTACCCTTTTAAATACCGATCAGAAGATCCTAGCCAAGACTCTGGCTCATAGACTCAGCCTAGACATTGGCAAACGTGTACACTCAGATCAAACCGGGTTCATACCTAAACGACACTCATTCTTTAATCTGAGACGTCTGTTTAATATAATTTATTCACATAGAATACCGAATACAGACCTCACAATCATCGCATTGGATGCGGAAAAAGCCTTTGACCAAGTTGATTGGTCTTATCTTTTCACAGCGCTGGGAAAATTCCAATTAGGCGAAAACTTTATCTTATGGCTGATGCTTTTATATGGGAACCCGAACACCAGAATATTAACCAATCAAACCCTCTCATCTTAATTTTGCTTCTTCAGGAGTATTAGACAAGGATGTGCTCTCTCCCCGATGCTATTCGCATTAGCCATAGAACCATTTGCTGAGAGCATCAGGTCCCACCCAGGCATATACAGATACAACATACTACGAAGAAAATTTCCCTCTACGCAGATGATGTACTATTATACATCACTAATGCCCTTTTTGAAAAGTGTTAAAATTGAAGCTGTTCACAAAGCTACAAAATTGTCATGTTTTTTTCACACAAATGCTTCCAATAAAACAAAAAATACAAAAAAATCCCCCAAAAACCCATCAGATTTGCCCAGTGACTATCTATATTTTTGGTTCACAAAATGCTGGAGTAACTCAGCAGGTCAGGCAGCATCTCAGGAGAGAAGGAATGGGCAACGTTTCGGGTCGAGACCCTTCTTCAGACTGATGTCAGGGGGGCGGGACAAAGGAAGGATTTTGGAAATGACTAGCCACAGGATTCAGATGACGTGTCATTTAGAGCTCAGATACATGAACACGCAGATCGACTTAAAGCTTCTCATCTCTGAATCTGCATTTGCAATGCAACTCTCCAGGCAGAAGGGTACTGTGATGTCTTGAACTTAAAAAAATCCCAAAGTACAGGAGACTTTAAGGATGAGAGGGGATCTTATCGAAACGTATAAGATTATTAAGATTATTAAGGGGTTGGACACGTTAGAGGCAGGAAACATGTTCCCAATGTTGGGGGAGTCCAGAACCAGGGGCCACAGTTTAAGAATAAGGGGTAGGCCATTTAGAACAGAGATGAGGAAAAACTTTTTCAGTCAGAGAGTTGTGAATCTGTGGAATTCTCTGCCTCAGAGGGCAGTGGAGGCCAATTCTCTGAATGCATTCAAGAGAGAGCTAGATAGAGCTTTTAAGGATAGCAGAGTCAGGGGGTATGTGGAGAAGGCAGGAACGGGGTACTGATTGAAAATGATCAGCCATGATCACATTGAATGGCGGTGCTGGCTCGAAGGCCCGAATGGCCTCCTCCTGCACCTATTGTCTATTGTCTATTGACTAATGACAAAATGTGGAAATTCTGACAAGATGTAGATCACTCAGCAAGATTAGAATGTTCAAATGTTTAATATTCTGAACCTCCATTTCATAACTAAATTCACATTTGTTCTCTTCCTCATTACAGACTCATCCAGAAACAAACACGATATGTTGAATCTCAGACATGCCCTTTTTGTACTCTGCTTATCATCCAGAACAACTGATCCAAACAGAACAGGACATTGTGTTTCTGACAATATAATATGAATGCATGGATTCAGAACTTTGATCACAGTTTGTGTCAGGGGCTTAAATTATGCTTTTGGACTGAAGTTTTAGTGCAGAATCTAGCCCAATATTATGTAATACGTAAGAATAATTTTATTTTACTGGAGTATCGCTCATTGTTCCAACACCTGATAAATGGTACAACAGTATTTGAGTGGGTGACATGGAAAGGACAGGATAGAATTGCACTTATTCTTTGTAGACAACTGGAAAAACTAAAACTGTATCATCTGGTGTTGCAGTAAACCCTCCACTTTCATGTGAGATATGTTCCAGACTATGAATCCTTAAAATCATGGGACTTTCTCCCTGCAGACTCTCAGAGTTCTTTGCAAATGAAGGTTGCAAAGATGAATGAGACATTTAATAACTCTCAATCTTCTCAAGGTGATAAGTCACATTGACACCGGTAGAGGCACTAATTCTGGGTTGGCTGCAGGACATTTAATACTTTATCAATAGCAGATACGTAAGTACAGAAGGTTTGTGCTTTACATCGCTTTGCTCAAAACTACTCCCCACCCACCATCCAGATACAGAAATAATTTAGTTTATTGTCACGTGGTCGGAGGTACAGTGAAAAGCTTTTTGATGCGTGCTAACCAGTCAGCTGAAAGATACCATCTAGTGATCAAATTCATATCGTTGAATGATTTCTACTTTTGCAGAAGAACTCGTGGTATAAAAATCTTGCCAAGCTATATTAGGGGGCTGCAAAGGAAGAATATATTGTGTCAGTGGGTTTTTACTGCAAATTGGCAAAACGATGGAAGTTAAGGGCAATATGGTATTGTCTGTCTTGTTTGAAAGCTTCCCTGCGCTTTTCACCTTTGCACATGTTTTCAAACTCTCATTTGTTATTTTCCAAAGTCAATTTTTTAACAGGCTTACTATTTTGAATTTGAGAGTTAAGAAATCAGTGCTAGGGAGAGGGGCCCAGAGGTGCGCTGGGGTCAGGGACTGAAAGGGAAAGGGCTTTGTCAGGGGTCAGAAGAACATGAGCTGTCCAGGATTGGCCCTACCGACTGCTCTCCACAATTTTGTGTCACAAAGAGCATACTTCTTTCTGGCTTTATTCTTCAGCAGCTTCTCTGGGACCCTCCGACGCTCTGGTCAGCCTAACTTTCCGATCCCAGACGAGTTGCAGTACTCATGGCAGAGAGTAGCGATCAGATCAATAGGGTCCATCCAGCATGGTTCTGTGTGGCATTGGAAAGATAAGGACAACTAAAATGGGAGTGTAGAGTCCATCTTGCTGGGTTCCAGAATCAGAAACATTGGGTCTCTCCAGGTTTGCAAAAGTTGCAACCAGATTGTGATTTGTGGGGCACTGTGCTTCCCAGACAGATTTCTCAGTGGGACACTGTGCCAATGGGCTGAATTACTAGACTCCATAAATCTTACTTAATGAATCCTTTCAGATTAACTGTGGCAATTAGCTGGGCAGATGTTTGAGATCTCTGCTTGCTCAGCAGTGGCAAACTTCCTCAGTCACTGAGCGAAAAGCTTCACGTTGCCACACAGAATTGCTAAAATTCAGTGGAAATTCTGGGCCATTGTTTTGACCTTTTTTTGTATTTAAATTTCATTTATTGTCACCAGTATCGTTGATCGGTATTAATTGAAGTATGCAAGTAAGCCACACAGTTCAGAACAACAAATGTTAGCCGTGTCAGCGATGCCAACATTCCAAGAACAAATTGAAAAAATAGATTCTTGCATGCTGACAACCTATTTGGGCTTTATCGAGAAGATGTCTTCTCATAAAACACCACCACATAATTCACAATTCTCTGGAAAAACAGCAGCTAAATTGCTCACAGCAAACTCACAGGTAACAGCAATGTAATAATCCTCTGGAGGATAACGAACAAGACTAAAAGCATATCCAGTGACGCCAAATTTACCACAAGCTTTGAATAACTGGTCACTAACTATGACCTTCACCACACAAACCAAGCAGGTTCAAGGGTATTAGAGAAAAAAACGATGTATTGAAGTTATGCCCATAAAGTTCACCACACAAACCAAGCAGGTTCAAGGGTATTAGAGAAAAAAACGATGTATTGAAGTTATGTCCATAAAGTCGTCTGCATTTTAAAAAATGTAATAATATGCGTCCAAAGTTTAAAATGTACTCTCCATGACTCCACAGTGGACTGTTTAATGTATTAAGACACTCACATCAGGATTACAAAACAATCCTGAGTGTACATCTCCAAATTATACAATCATAATGTTAACCATTGAGAATTATGGTAGACACTTCAATAAAGGTTTATAAAATATTATAGTTTAAACAAGTACAGCAACAACATAATTCAAGTGCATCACATTGCCTGTGCTAACACCAATTAGACTACTTAGAACATAACAAGTTTGTTTTATGTCCAAGGTTTGCTGTCACTTACTATCAGTAAAACCTTGTATAGATTGAGCACCCTTTCACAGAAAAAGGAAAGCTTAACAGATGAAAAATAGCTGCTTTTTGTTTCTTAGTTAATGTGCGCCACAAAAAGCTATTTCATTTTGTTCAGAATTGCAAAACCAATGGAAATCACTTACGCTTAAATGCTGCTAAATTCAAAATCCAATTTGCGGAAACACTCAACCAAACGTTGAATGAAATGTCTGAAATAGGAGCTCAACCTGCTTTAAACTCAACCAATTCATATTTTAACATAGATGGGAAAAGGGGTCATAAACCTATGAAAGCAGGTTCATCATTTAGATATTATAAAGCTACCCATCCTCATTTGAACAATCGTTCAATTCTTAACTCCTACTGGTCTGAAAACTCAGAAGCCGAGGAGAGAGGCTCTAAGAGCCGAATCCATGCCCGTGGACAGGAAGTGCAGACGTCTTCAATCCAAGTCCAAGAAGCTACCAGTAAGCTGTTTACAATGCCCCCATTCCTGTAATATGATTGCTCCCTCCTACCCCCAGATCCACACCAGACAGCTATTCTTCCCTTCTTTACTGCTAACCTCATTAGTTGAATGCCACACTCAACCCACATTCCAAACTGGACTTCATTCCTTGCTCCCCCTCTCTCATTCTCCCACCATACCTCTTGCTTTCAGGAGCTGCAGCTTTGTGAAACAGCTCTCTAAACCCACCCCCGAACTAACACCTAGGGTTCCCTCCTGTCAATCACACAACCTATGAATAGGAAGTTGACAGAAGAAAATTAAGAGGATTGAAGCAGAAACTGCAGGGCATTCATTCAATATTATAGGTTCTTCACCTCATAGCAGCCACTTCTCTTTACCCCAAACCCTAGGGTCAGACAAAAATACGTTCCATTATTTCAATTTAAAAAGCAGTGGTTGATCTGTTATGGAGTCATAGAATCATACAGGCATACAGTATGGAAACAGACCCTTCGGCCCAACCTGCCCACACCCACTAACATACCCCATTTACACTAATACCACTTATCTGCATTTCGCCCATATCCCTCTAAACCTGTCCTATCCATGTGCCTGTCTAATTGCATCTTAGATGTTGCGATAGTCACTGCCTCAACTACCTCTTCTGGCAGCTTGTTCCATACACCTACCACCCTTTGCGTGCAAAAGTTACCACTCAGATTCCTACAAAATCTTTCCCCCTTCACCTTAAATCTATGCCCTCTGGTTCTCGACTCCCCCACTGTGGGCAAGAAACTCTGTGTGTCCACCCGATCTATTCCTCTCATGATTTTATACACCTGTGTAAGATCAAGGATTCTCTACGATAATGGGAGAAAAATATCAGTACTGATTCATTCAGGTACAATTATTTTGAAATGAACAATGGAGATAAGTCATTATCTCCAAGGTATTGTATATTGGAGATAATATATTGACGATAAGTCACATGAGCTATGACTTAAGTAAGGCATGAATATCATGTAACAATTTTGAAATAGAATTCCCAAGTCATTCTACAATCTTGTATCACGATAGAATTTATTGCAGACTAATTAACAGAAGCTGATTACAACAATTAATCAAGGTTGAAGCCACTAGCTTGCTGGTTACATGTGTTACGGGAACTGAATAGTGTAGAGAATCGGCCCATGTGTAAGTACACACAATAGATATGGTCAATGTTTGCGTGAGTAAATGAAGATATATGTTGGAAATAGAGGGTGATCAAATTGACATATGGGAAAGGGTTTAGTGATGGAAGAATGCAGCAGAACACTGATTTCAGGTGAACCCCTCCCATCAAAGCTGCAGCAATTAATTTCATTACAATAAATCTCAGCTTTTTAACTTATAAATGAGGTAAGAGTTTGGTAATAAACAGTTTAAGTGCTTTGTGGTTGCGTTAATTTCCTAAATAATGAATTAGAACCACAGGAAGCGTAAGCTTATGAACATATAGTTAGATAGAGCTCTAGGGGCTAGTGGAATCAAGGGATATGGGGAGAAGGCAGGCACGGGTTATTGATTGGGGACGATCAGCCATGATCACAATAAATGGTGGTGCTGGCTCGAAGGGCCGAATGGCCTCCTGCACCTATTTTCTATGTTTCTATGTTTCTAAGTCAAACTGAGTGTTGCGGAGCAATTGTTTTTGTCACAGAGGGTGATGAGTGTCTGGAACATGTTGCCGGGAATGGTGTTGGTGGCAGATATGATAGTGGCATTTAAGAGCTTTTAATATAGGTATATGGATATGCATATGGAATGGAGGAATATGGATTATGTACAGGAAAATAGAAGTTGGTCCTGGCATCATGCTCGGCACAGACATTGTGGGTCACAATGACAGTTCCTGTGCTGTACTGCTCTATGTTCTATGATTATAATAGCTTATATCATTTTAATGATGTACAAAGCTAAGAGAGCTCCCAAATGTGTTTGCCCAGAAATTCACCCACTTTTACAAATATTAAATATGTCAAATTGCAGTGTACACACTTTATCCTACTTCTGGAATTTGCTTCCATGACATTAATGGAACTGAATTTCGGTGAAATAATGCTTCACACAGATGCATTTATTAAGCATGTTTAGTCCTATCATGCGGAAACAATCCTCTAGGCACTTATCTACTATATATCATAATTTATAGAAAATAAAAATCTGTATAAGTTCTAATTTATCATGAATAAAAAAATAACTGTCAATGAAACTCAACACTACAGACCCGACACATCTCAGTACACCTTGCCAGATCATCAACTTATGAGATCACTTCTTGAAGTTTGCATATGAAATGTCAACATTTCTCTTAATTTAGCTGTGAACTCATTGGCAAAGTTGTGTTTTTCAAACATTGCAGTTTATCATGTTCATGGAGATGATCATGGAGTTAATTTGGCTCAATGATAAAATATTTGACAAACTGCTTAGTCAGCTAAAAGTGCAACTTCAGTAAGTCAAACTCCGGCTGGCAAGACAGATTTACTTGGCTCGAGAATATCGTGAACCATATCCTCTGGCTCACGTCCTTCTAGCAAATCAATTTTGCTGAAATAAATTAACAGAACTATTTATCTGGTGAAAATGATCACAAATCTTAATGGATGATTGCACATTTAGCATAATTCATTTCACCACAAAGCAAATGTCATTTCGAAGTGTGAAGTGTATAATGGTTGGACAGAAGACTAACAGTAGCGCACAGCAAAATAGGCTGCAAAGTGGATGAAAACATTATGATTCATTTAATGAGTGTTTTAGTAACTGTATTTGCCATCTTATAAAGTGATGCCCCCTACTGCCTTTTAACAGCAAGTTACTGGCTCACTAACAGCTCTTCCCTGTCAACATGAATGAGTATCTTTCAGAGGAATGGCTATGTAGGAGAAACAGGTAACTTTTTCTTCAGTCTGAAGAAGGGTCTCGACTCAAAAAAGTCACCTATCTCTTTTCTCCAGAGATGTTGCCTGACCCGCTGAGTTATTCCCGTATTTTGTGCTATCGTTAGTGTAAACCAGCATCTGCAGTTCCTTCCTACACAACTTTTTCTTCCTGATACTCAGAGTTTTCATGCTGTGCCACACATTAAAAAACTGCAGCTGAGGAAACCAGGGAAGTTTGTGAACTTCTGAATTATATGAAAAGTGATGTCAAATGGCCACATGAAAAAGCAAGAATGTTTTGCCCCTTGGGTTGTGAAATCAAAGACCAGTGAATCTTGACACGCCTTCATTTAACAGGGAGCAACTGTGAAAGGAGTAGTTTTGGGGGCGGCATGACCTGATATTTGCTGTAAGTTTTTTTTTTTTCTGACATTTAATCCTTTGCATATGTCCCTCCAGCTACTTAATGTTGCTTCTCCCTCCAATGCATCAAAATTTCCACTTAAATTGGAAAGACTACGAAACAAACTTCTTATTTTCAAATATTGTTAGAATCTACATATCAGTGTTATTTTTGGACGTAATTCGATATTGTTAGTTTTCCGGAAGAGCATGCATGATTACTTTTGGAGCGTGATATCACTCTGATTTTAATTATAATTAAACATCTTGGAATTCACTGACAAATGAGCTGTCATATTTGGACCATTATTAATTTTGGGACAAATAACATGCAACTCCTGAGAACTGTACTCCAATCCTAGAGCAGACCTCAACATGCTGGGGAGAGAGTGGGACAATGAGCTGTTTTGATGCTCACACAATGAAAGCTATGATGGGTCAGAATGAAAAATAAGTGTACAATTATTTACGGTATAACAAAAATTGCAAGTAAGATGTCTTATTTTACTGTTATCAACCATCACCCCCCCACCCCCCCTCCCACAATTGCACACAAACCTTCTCACCATCTTAGGTAGTGAGGTCTTTGAATCTTTGAACTGGAGAACATTGACAGAGAAACTCATTCAACATTACACCATAACTACAATAATACATTTAATATTTTATTATTTTATAGACCTTTCAGGTTGTTCAGCTACCTAGTAGGCAATATAATTTATGTTTTACCTTGTAGTAAAGGTAATGGGGAATGTGGTAGCTAATTTGCATGCAGAAAAATTCCACAAACATCAATGCATCCAAAACGAAATAATCTGTTGTGAGTAATGTTTACCGAGGGATTAATATTAACCAAGACATCAGTGATAACTACATTACTCTTCTTCAAAATTATACCATGGAGTCTTTCACATGGATAGCCCTGCCTCAATCTAATAAATTCTCCCGCTTCACACATTGTAGACTTTCATAACTTAATATGCCTCAATATTTTATGAGCTATTGTATGTGAAAAATTGTATTTTATCCCTAATTTATAGCAGTCTTTCTTTCTGATCAGTACACATACAAGGTTACTATTCCATACAATACAAAATGGGTTGGTATTGTTCCAAGGCAATCCCTTGTGATTAAGGATGTCTTGCCTCCACTCTGGTTTTGTTGGATCAATGATGGCCAGATGGTTAATTAGGCAAATGTAGAAACTGCAGATTCTTCCACACATGGGTCTAAAGGTAGGTCTGTGGGAGAATCTGGCTTGTGCATGGCTTCTGTGTGCTCTCAATGCATGGCCATGAGGGTCTCAACACTCCTCAAATGCTCCTTCGCCACAGTCAGTAGACATGGGCCAGATGTGGAAGTGTTTATTGTGCACTTTTGCAAAATGGCACTTTTTCAAGAAAGGTGTTTTTTTCTCTGTCCACCTGGTAAGCTTCTCCCAGGATCAATTCTCTGGATGCTTTCAAGAGCGAGGTAGATAGAGCTCTTAATGATAGCGGAGTCAGGAGGTATGGGGAGAGGGCAGGAACAGGGTACTGATTATGAATGATCAGCCATGATCACATTGAATGGCGGTGCTGGCTCGAAGGGCCGAATGGCCTACTCCTGCACCTATTGTCTATTGTCATAAAGTACAGAATAGATTATCTGTTTTGTGAGTGGGTTGGTATATCAGAGGTGCTATCATGTGAATGTTTAATTTCATGAGTGCATCCAAATTAACTGGTATCATTTAGATTCTCCCCGTGAAGACAGTGAGATTGATGGTGCACAGGGAATCCTACTTATTCTTACAAGTGAATTATTCAGCAAGGGTTTAAGCTACACGTAACAATCACGTAAACAATCACTAGTAGTACTTCTTGTACTGTTATAAATCCCCTAAATGCAAGCAACTTTTCAACTTAATAAGTATGTATTTTTATCTGTAAATTAAAGGAAAACATGAACAGATAAACAAATTTAAACTTGCACTTTAACAATATTATGTTTAATAGTATATTTTATATATCCTTGAGCACACTGCACTTCCTTAGCAAGGAACTTCAACATCTTGCACTTTTCATGCGATGAAGTATTTGATTGTGGTTTCTGACTAGCTTATGATACTATGAAGCAACTATGAAAGGCATTGTATCTTAAAATAATAAAACTCAGCTGTCAGCTTATAGATACCAGAACAATAACTTGGGCCCTCCAAGAAAAAATGCTCTGAGACAATTCACAGGAGTGCAGTGAGATAAATCTGACACTGAGCCAATGGCAATATTTCAGGAGCCAAATAAAACTTTGGTCAGAGGTGGATGTGATGGAGCTCTGAGGGAGGAGAGAGAGTGGAGAGACAGATACATTTAGGAAGGGAAATTCAAAGATTGGACCGAGACAGTTGCCAATGATAGGTTTAAAGGAGCTAGGGATAAATATGTGGAGGAATGTGAAATAAAAACAGAACATGTTAGAAATGCTCAGCAGATCATACAGTGGAAAGCAAAACAATGACAAACGTCATGGACCTGTAACTCTTTTTCCCTCTCCGAAGATACTGCCTGATCTGCCAAGTAGTTCGAGTGTTTTCAGGTTTTTTTTCAAATTTCTAACACCTGCAGTTTCTTGCTTCATGGACATCTCTGTGTGGGGGAGGATCCAGAAGTTCGGAAAAGGGTAAATAGGATTAGAGAGGTCAATGCATGGCGCAATACAAGGTGCTTGAAATGGGTTCCAATTGATGGAACATTTATCAGTACTGGGGAAAGAGGAGGACTGAGCTGCCAAAGGAAGTGGTAGTGACAGGTACAATTACAATATTTAAAAGACATTCAGATAGGCACATAGATAAGCAAGATGAAGAGGGATATGGGCCAGGCGCAGGCAAGTAAGATTAGCTTGGTTAGGAAATTTGGTTAGCGCGAACGAGTTGGCTCAAAAGGGCTGTTTTTGTGCTGAACAGCTCTATAAATCTGCGACCTCACTCGATCTCACCTTTCATCTATTAGCTCCTATCTTACCCCTTTCTCTCACTCCTGGCCATCTCTTTTCTACGCTCTCAGTCCTGATGCAGGGTCTTGACCTGAAATGTGGATCATCCCTCCACAGATGCTGTTTTCTCCACTGAGTTCCTCCAAAAGTTTGCTTTTTTGCTTCTTAAAATTACAGATAGGCTAATTTCAAATAACAGGGAGGAACTCATTAAATTCCAACCCACAAAAATAAAGTAATGTAGAAGCTCATGAAGCTAAGCATGGACAAATCACCAGGATTAAGTCCAAAGGAATCAGCAGTGCTGGTCTAACAGGCACAGACTTGTATTTCTGTAACACTTTCAGAGCTTCAGGTTGTTCCAAATCACTTTACAGTCAATTATATGATACCTTACAGTCAATTAAGTACTTTTGAAAAAGACACCATAGTAATTATGGCTGCCAATTTGTGCATAACATTATACCACAAAGAGAAATATGATAATCAACAGATAATTTGATTTTAGGAATGATGACTGAGCGATAAGTATTGGGAAGGATAAGAGGATGCCTAATCTTCTTTAAAGAAATACCAGAGGATGTATTATGTTCATCCTTCTGACATCTCATTGGAATTGTGGCATCAGTGACAGAGCACAACTGCTATCAAACTTTATGTCGGCATTTTAAGTTGTGAATTCCACATCTTCAACCTGAGAATGCTATATACTGAACCATAACTGATCTAGTATATTGATATAACAACGACTAGCAGTGAGGGACAATATTCATTTTCTAAAGAAGGGTTGAAGACCTGAAACATCACATATCGATGTTCTCCAGGGCTGCTGCCTGGCTTGCAGTTACTCCAGCATTGTGTCTTTTTTTTGTACACTAGCATCTGCAGTTCCTTGTTTCTACACATATCATATCATATCATATCATATCATATATATACAGCCGGAAACAGGCCTTTTCGGCCCTCCAAGTCCGTGCCGCCCAGTGATCCCCGCACATTAACATTATCCTACACCCACTAGGGACAATTTTATTATTTTTTAACATTTACCCAGCCAATTAACCTACATACCTTGTTAATTAGTTTTAATTGAAAGAGACACCTGGTGCTTCTATTCATCAATGTCACGCTGTAACATGGAGCAGGGGAGATGTGAATTCTGAATAACACTGTATCTCGCAATTTGAATATTTAAAAAAGTATATATCTATATTTTCTGGCCAGATGCCACAACTAGGATGCTCTAAGTGCTGTCTACCTGGAGACTGATAGCTCTGAAAATCGTCATTTTTTAATAGCAACAAGCTCAAAGACCAATGTCGGATTCAATGATTTTTTGCTTTCACCTCAAACGTTGACTTCCACACCAGACAGAGGAGCAAAAGAAGGACAACAGCAGAATTTTCTGCTTCATTGGTATAACAAACAACTGACCCCAGCTTGCAAAGACTGGATCCGTTCCCAACCACTCCTCCCCAGCAGCAATTCACACCTACTCAGAGACTGGCTGGAGTTTGCAAAGAGTGGCCCTTCCCCCCAACCCCTCTGCAATCACCAATTTGTACATCCTCACAGAATGACTCCAGTTTAACAATAGAAATTGCGGAGGTGGAGAGGCTATTCAGAAAAAAGAAAAGCCGGAAATCTCCAGGACCGGACAATGTTTCCCCCTCTACCCTCAAGCTCTGTGCCGAACAAATGGCACCGATCTACACAGACATTTTCAACCACTCCCTGCAGACCTGCACTGTCCCTGCCTGCTTCAAGGTCTCCACTATTGTCCCTGTACCCAAAAAGACAAGGATCACTGGTCTTAATCACTACAGGCCTGTCGCACTGACCTCCGTAGTCATGAAGACCTTTAAGAGACCTGTGCTGGCCCAGCTGAAAAACATCACAAACCCCCTGCTGGACCCCCTGCAGTTTGCATATAAGGCCAATAGATCGGTGGACAGCGCAGTCAATCTAGGCCTGCACATCATCCTCCAGCACCTAGACCGCAAGGATTGCCAGGATTCTGTTTGTGGACTTTAGCTCTGCTTTTAACACCATTGTGCCAGAGCTACTACACTACAAACTCTCCCAGCTGACTGTGCCTGAACCCCTCTGTCAGTGGATCATCAACTTCCTGATGGACCGGAAGCAGCATGTGAGGCTGGGAAAGTACATCTCGGACCCGCAGACCCTCAGCATAGGAGCACCGCAAGGCTGCGTACTCTCCCCTCTCCTTTACTCTCTCTACACCAACGACTGCACCTAAACAGACTCCTCTGTCAAGCTCCTCAAGTTTGCAGATGACACTACCCTGATTGGACTGATCCAGGATGGGGAGGAATCTGCCTACAGATGGGAAGTGACACAGCTGGCGTCCTGGTGCCATCGCAACAACCTGGAGCTCAATGCTCTCAAGACAGTGGAACTAATTGTAGACTTTCGAAGAGATCCCCCTCCCCCCCCCCCACTCACCATCAACAACACCATAGTCACATCTGTGGAGTCATTTAAGTAATCTCCAGGGACCTTAAACGGGGGGCCACCATCAACTCCACAGTCAAAAAGGCCCAACAGAGGATGTAATTCCTGCGGCAACTGAAGAAACACAATCTTCCACAGGCAATGATGGTCCAATTCTATACTGCTATCATTGAGTCCATCCTCACCTTCTCCATCATGGTCTGGTTTGGCTCAGCCGCCAAGCACGACATCTGGAGGCTGCAACGGATCGTTCGCACAGCTGAGAAGGTTGTTGGCTGCAACCTTCCCCCCATTGATGAACTGTACACTGCAAGGGCCAGGAAGCGAGTGGGCAAGATCATCTCTGACCCCTCTCATTCTGGCCACAAACTCTTCGAAGTACTTCCTTCTGGAAGGCGACTCCGGACTGTCAAAGCAGCCACAGCCAGACATAAAAACAGCTTTTTTCCACGAGTGATAGTTCTACTCAATAACCAAAGTCTGTAGTCTCTTTTTTGCTCTGGTTTATTTTCACCCACATGTTTAGACCGTAATGTTGTATCCTTATTGTTTTGATGTGTTTATGCTTTATTCTTAATTGTTCTTAACTATTGTTCTTAACTGTATGTTTGTGTTGCCATTTGTGAGCGGAGCACCAAGGCACATTCCTTATATCTGCATACTTGGCCAATAAACTTATTCATTCATTCATTCATTCATTCATTCATTCATTCATTCATTCATTCGTGTATTGAAAAAACAAAAATGCTCTACACTATGGTGGCACAGCGGTAGAGCTACTGGCTTACAGCGCCAGAGATCCAGGTTCAATCCAGACAGTGGGTGCTTGTATGTACGGAATTTATATGTTCTCCCCACAACCGTGCGGGTTTTCTCTAAGATCTTCACACTCCAAAGACGTACAGGTTTATACATTAATTGGCTTGGTATAAATGTAAATTGTCCCGTGTGTGTCGGATAGTGTCAGTGTGCGGGATCACTGGTCGGTACGAACTCAGTCGGCCGAAGGGCCTGTTTCCGCGCTGTATATCTAAACTAAATTAAACTAAGCTTAAACTAAACTTAGATCACACCCTGGAACCATTTGGATCCTCAAATATTATAGCATGTATATGCTTGCAAGCCAAAAACAACTATAAAACTAATTCACCAAATCTTTTTACCACGTTTCTCTACACAAATTAGATTAATGGTCAAATCCCATGTGCTATTATTATTCCGGAATTAAAAAGTTCAATGTAACATTTCATTTCATGACATATAAGACTATTTAGAGTTTCACAACTTGTACAGGATTTTGATTACTGCTGCAGATGCATTGCAAGGAACCACCCCATCCATGAAGCAACATTTTAATTGATCTTATTTAGACTGTCCAGTAGAGTAGCTTCAAAGAAAATGCAATATATTTGTAAGTATTTTCATCAGGTGAATAATTCTCTTTGCTAGCGAGGGAGATGGATGTAGAAACAGTGGGAGATTAGTACCATTTCTGACTCATTTACTGCTCGGGTTGTTCAGTGTTAACTCCGAGGATGTTACCCTTCTTGTCAACTGCCTTCACCTTCCTATTGACGGCTGCAACTCTAAACTTCTGATAACCCTTCTATTTCCGTCATGCTTTGCATTTGGATCTCTGATAGCTTCATCCCCAGGGCCTGCTGAGCCGGATGGTCACATCGCACAGTGATCCGGCACAGATCTACTTGCACTTTATTCTATCTTAAAACTGTTACAATTTGTTTCGTTGGGTTGTTGTTGTTTAAATTAATTAATTTATTGCATCCTATGGGAGGCGCATTCCCAATCTCGTTGTACCCCTGTACAATGACAATAAAGATATATTGTATTGTATTGTATTGTCTTTGCATGTTTTTAGATGAGATTTTTTTTTCTCATTCTGCGTTAAATGGATTTTCTTTTGATTTTTTTTTCCTTTTTTCATTAGTTATCTTCAATGGGATGTAAATTCAGTGGTTAGCAGTGAGGTCGTGATTAGAGCATAGGGAAATACCGTGGGTGTTTCTAGGTCATGCTGCATAGAACTCTTGCTACGTTAATGGTACACAAGATGAAAGACATGTGTTGAATATTTCATCTCACATCTTCCACCTTCTCAGTCCTGAGATTGAGGAAAGCCAGAACTCACAAAACTGCGCAAAAAATTATATAATTAAACATTTCATCGAAGAATAAAATATCAAGTGCGATATCAATATTCAAATCCGCAAGAGTTAGAGATCACAACATGAAAACAGGTCCTTTATCCCAACAAATTCACATTGATCAGGATGTCAATCTGCACTGGTCCAATTAGCAGTATATCGAGAAAACCACATAATGTTTCTCCTGTGTTTGATGTAACAATTTATCACTTCACTATGCTTTCTGCCTTTTAAACACTTCTGCATACATGCTTATTGCCTCATTAGTCTTAATGACAGCCTTGCAGGATAGCCTAAAGCACTTTCAAGTTGTGATTTTTGAAATATAGTCAAATGCACAAACCACTCATACGAAAACCACTTCAGTCAAATAATGGACCAGAAGAATGCTCTGATCCCAATCTCTGCTGGCATCTTTGGACGCACTAGACAGTGCTAATAGGCCTGAATATTTAAAAAAATATTAAATAAATTGTTGAATATGCTTCTGCTAAAGTGAGGCAAAGGATGATATCCATCTTAGACCTGTCTACATTTTAATACTGGCTCCTTCTACTCTCAATGCAACCAGGGAAATTTAAATTCACAGCAGCTGAAAACTGCAATAATGGCAAAACACCCACGAAACAGTTGATTTCTGCTATAAGGCTGACCTGCTGAGTTCCTCCAGGAATTTGATTTTTGCACCACTAGTTTCCCTTCCTGCAACATTGCAGTTTACTTTAGATATTAGTGATATAATTCACTCAATCACCTGCAATTAAGCTTTATGAGATTACAACACGAATGAAAGAATCCTGTCGTAAAAAGCTGCTTTGGAAACAAAGATCCCACTTTCTATATAAGTTGTGAGAAGAAAAAATAATTATCACTAACAATGTTTTTGAAGACAATGTATCTCAAATCCAGTATTAACAAAATCCTAGCATGAATGATATAAACCGATTTGTTATTTTTGAACATGTATTTATATCATATTAGCATAATATTTTACAATGAGCTTAATTGGACAGCAACATCAAATGCATGTTTAAGGAACTAAACAAATGACTAAACTAAAAATCTCTACTTACAAAATCAAAATCCCCATCTTGTGGTACCTTCCAATTATCAGGGAAAAGATTTCTTGATTTATGGAAAGGCTCCTGCAGATTCTGGTTAGAATTTCCAAGAGGTTTAATATTTTTCTCCTGTTTGTCAAAATAATCCATAAAGGCTGGCCTTTGCGACTCTTCTGGAGCCTCATTCCCTGCAAAAAAAAAGCAACATGTTCTTTTAAGTGTCTAAAGAATAATTTGATTGTATAATAATAAAAACAGAGAATACTGCAAGCACTTAGCCTGAAACAACGCGCATGGAAACAGGCTCTTCGGCCCACACCGACCAATGATCACCTGCACACAAGTTCTGTGCTATACCAGTTTTGCATCCTACACACTGGTTGCAATTTACAGAAGCCAATTAACCCACAAACCGGCACATCTTTGGAATGGTCAAATTCACTTACCCATGCGAAGATTATTTGTTGACATAAACCTTCTCAAAAATAGTTAAATTCCACATTATAGATTGAGATATTTTTTTAATTGCAGATAATCGGATACACTAACAAAAAACTGCACAAATTACGGAATCATTTGGCCGGATATTTAAAAAATAAAG
Source organism: Rhinoraja longicauda (assembly GCF_053455715.1). NCBI lineage: Eukaryota > Metazoa > Chordata > Chondrichthyes > Rajiformes > Arhynchobatidae > Rhinoraja > Rhinoraja longicauda. Next base: position 71,027,243 of record NC_135956.1, read on the forward strand.
TAAAACCATTGAAGACAGCATTCTTTCAAAATTCATTATTGCTCTGCTGCAAGACTCATTGTTATTACTACACGCTACTGATGTTACATCAGGGGGTGGAATATTATGGAGAAAATCCTATGGGATAGTACTTATGTACAATCGGAAAGACAGTGGTAATTAAGGATAGTCATATAGAACCAGGTGAGGGAGGAATAACAAGGCAGAAACATAGGCTACTTTAAATTAGAAGCCCATCTCCCATTTTCATTCCTATCCCCCACCTTGTTCCATTTACATTACCCACACACTCTACCCCACTGAATCTACTATTCCGTTTCTTAACTGATTCCACATGGCCATCATTCCTCCCTTATCTGGTGCCACTTATCACCTTCCTTACTTACACCTTCCAGCAGCTGCAGCCTCTTCTGTCTCCATCTATCAACTTTCAGCCTCAGTATCTACCTCTATCCTCTCTGCTCCCCCTACCTGGCTCCATATGCCTGTCATTCCCCTCTTCACCTGACTCCAACTATCATTGCCAGTCCTGCCTCCTTCCTCCCTTTCACCTCTTTATTCTGCCTATCTCCCCTTTACACTCTTTTGCATGATGCAGGATCTTGACCTGAAATGTGGTCTCCATAGATGCTGTCTGATCAACTGAGTTCCTCCAGAAATGTGTTTATTTTTTGTTCCAGATTACAGCATCTGAAGATTCTTGTTGATGGTTCCCTTGTTTGCAGCGAATGAATTGATTATGTCTTGGAGTTTGGCGCTTGAATGTAAACTGCAGCTCATCCTTTGAGTATGTGGTGACCCTTGTTCTGGAGAAGGGGTAATGTATGTTGAATAGATTCCCATTTGTCTTTTGATCATCTCCACAGTAGGAAGCTTTGTTAGACATGAGGTTTAGCACAGTTTTTACAGAGAATAGTGCCATGAACCCATTGCTTGGATCAAAGTTTGCATTACACAATAATACAAACATAAATTGGACATAATTTTCTGCAGGCAGCTTTATTTGAGTGGGATAGTCATAGTCCCTTTGAATGAAGGAGCCAAAGGCTGAAATTAGGTCAAGAAAACGTAGTTGATTGTGTGGAACCTCTCACTGTATTCCTCTTGGGAGTTGTCACAAGGTGAAGATCATGGCAATCCTTCCTCCAGATGGATAAAATCTAACTCAGGCATGTGAGTGAGGTAAAAAAAAAAGAATAAAAAGAGCCGAGGGCTTGTGCAGCGAGGGTCAAAAAATTGGAATTTTTTGAAAATGTACACACAAAATTACCAGTTTCAAGCCTCTTTTAGTGCATTTCAAAGTAAAAACAGACATTATAAAATAATGTGAATACGTCACTGTATACTAATACATTTTTATTATTTTAATTAATTTAGTTATATAATCTTGCACTTAAATTTATTATTTACTCATTACAGTTCCACCACTGTTTTTCTGGCACTCTTAGTTCCAGAGCTTTGCTGGTTTATCCAGCCGGCCACGGAAGTTGGCTATGGGGATAGATGTGCTGGCTCCAGCTGGGCTGGAGTTCCAGAGCCCCAGCCGCTGGTTGCAAATTCAACCCACCGATTGACCGTGGAAGTCCCGATGAGGTCGAGATTGGCTGCCTTGCCCAGCCTAGGTGCCACATTTTCGGGGAAAATTGATTTTTAAAAAGCGGAAATCTGCGGAAACGTGGAAAATTCACATGCCTGCTAACTGATACCTGGGAAACAACTTTTTACCTCCAGGGAAGAGGCAACATTTGAGGACCATGGGGATGACTTTCCATCTGGTAGTCAGCAGGAAAAATCAGTTGTAGATGATTGGACTAACCTCCTTTTTTGAAGGGCGTCTAGATGGACAAACTTTATGTGTATGCATCAATACAGCAGAGCTTTGTTTCCGGTGATCCAGGTCCTTGTCCCTTGACATTGGCCTTGCTGCCAAACCTATGTGATAACTGATATACAACACCATAACCCCCCCACCCCCCTCGACATTCTGCCGTCCCTGCGCAGGATAAATAAATACATTTATTTTACACCTTCTGAAAAGTATGTCACAAAATCCGGTGCCCAAAACTAGAAATAATAATCCAGCCATAACCTAATGCATCCCTTACAAGGTCTGGTTGCACCTACACTGAGGAGCACCAATTTTCTTGCCAGTGTTGCTTCGGAGGGTTTCAACTGTGGCATGGGTTGGGGACGGAAGCAGTTGGTCAGTAGGTGTAATGATTGAGACTGTAGAGGTTAAGTTATGAGAGTCTAATAAGAAAGAAAGGGCAAGGCCAGGATGAACATGGCAGGAATGATGATCATTATTGCATTTTTTTGAATGTGTGTAAAACAGCTGAGTTTACAGCCTGGATTAGTACATGGAACTGATATTGTAGCCATTACAGAAATCTGGTTGAGAGAGGAGCAGGAATGGTAGTCAATGTCCCAGAGTATAAATGTTTCAGACGTGACAAATAGGGATGTAAAAGAACTGGAGAAGTTGCATGACAGATTAGGGAGAATGTCTCACGGCTACACTAATTGAAGATATCTTGGAGGGCTCATCCAGCAAAGCTATATGGGAGGAACTCAGGAATAAGAAAGGAGCAAATCTCAAGCAAGAACAGAAAAGTTTGGAAATACTCAGCAGTCAGGCCATGTCTGTGAGAAGAGAAACAGAGTCAGTATTTCGGGTCAGGGATCTATCGTCACAACTAAAAAGAGAGACAAAAGATGAGGAGGGTAATGTCTCATTTCGGGAAAACGAGGGTGACCATGGGGATAAGCTGTAAATAAGATAATCTGGTCCATGAGTGAATGGAAGCAGTTAGATAATGAGAACCCAGACACAGGAATGTAAGATACAATACAATACAATATATCTTTATTGTCATTGTACAAGTACAACGAGATTAAGAATGCCACTTCCATATCGATGCTATAAAATAAATAAATCACGGCGAAACTAAAACAACAAAGGGAGGGGAAATAAAAAGGAAACAGGGTAAAGTGCAAAAAAGGTTCATGCAGGGTCAGTTGTGCCAGATGACCCTGGGGGCAGAGACAGATCATGGGGGGCTCTCAGCAGGTCCGATTCAGAGCAGCTATAGCTCTAGGAATAAAGCTGTTTCTTAGTCTGGTGGTGCGGGCGTAGAAGGCCTTGTAACGTCTGCCAGATGGAAGTAGTTCAAACAGACGGTGGCATGGGTGTGTGGAGTCCTTGTAGATGCTGGTGGCTGTCCTGAGGCAGCGTGCGTTGTAGATGTCCTCCAGGGCTGGTAGCTGTATCCCAATGATCCTCTGCGCTCTGCAGACGACTCGCTGAAGAGCTCCCCTATCCACGGTCGTGCAGCTGAGGTACTCCACATATCTCATAGATACTCCGGGCCGTGGGGGACCAGAAGTGGGTGAACGATCTGAACCTTTTCTTCAACAGGTTCGATCAGTCACCTACCCCACCCCCAGTCCGATCCACTCCCCTGCTGCAGCCCCCCTTGTCTGCACGTCCAGTACGCTGCCCCACCTCCCCTCCCACAGCACTTGGGTCACAGTCACCACCCACTGCTTCTGCTTCTCCTGCCCAACCCCACCCCCCCCCCCCCCACCCCCTCCTCCTCTCACACTCTTGAGCACCCAGCCCCTGTGCTCCAATCTCTCTTTCTCCACAGACCAGGTAAGAAATGAGCTCAGGAAGATCAATGCGAGGAAGGACGCTGGTCCGGACGGCATCAGCTCGAGGCTCCTCAAGTCCTGTGCAGCCCAGCTGGGCGGAATAGTGGAGCATGTCTTCAATCTGAGCCTGAAACTGGGGGGAGTTCCACAGCTGTGGAAAACATCCTGCGTGGTACCAGTACCAAAGACGCCGCACCCGAAGGGACTCAACAGCTACAGGCCGGTGGCACTGACATCACACCTGATGAAGACACTGGAGCGTCTGGTCCTCGCTCATCTCCGCCCCCTGGTGAGACCATCAATGGATCCACTGCAGTTCGCCTACCAGACTCGCATCGGGGTGGAGGACGCCATCATCTACCTACGGAACAGAGCTCTTTCACACCTGGAGAGGCCGGATAGCATTGTGAGAATCATGTTCTTTGATTTCTCCAGTGCATTCAACACCATCCAGCCGGGGCTTCTGGGGGGCAAGCTGGAGCGCACAGGAGTGGATCACCACCTCACATCCTGGATTCTGGACTACCTCATCAACCGACCACAGTATGTGAGGACAAAGGACCTGGTCTCGGACAGGGTGGTCCGCAGCACTGGGGTTCCCCAGGGAACAGTGCTAGCTCCATTCTTGTTCACCCTGTACACTGCGGACTTCAGGCACAGCTCTGCAGACTCCTATCTACAGAAGTTCTCTGACGACTCTGCCATCGTCGGCCTCATCACGGGCGACAAGGACAGGGCGTACAGAAAACTGATCAAGGAGTTTGTGGACTGGTGCCAGCGGAACTGCCTCCAGATCAACGCGGGGAAAACCACGGAGATAGTGGTAGATTTCCGCAGGCGCAGCCAGGTCCCCCTGACACCGGTGAACATCCAGGGAATGGACATCGAGAGGGTGGATTCTTATAAGTACCTGGGTGTCTACCTCAACAATAAACTGGACTGGACTGAAAACACCGATGCCCTATACAGAAAGGGCCAGAACAGACTTTATCTGCTAAGGAGAGTCAGGTCCTTTTGGAGTGCAGGGGACTCTCCTAAGGACCTTCTACAACACGGTGGTTGCATCGGCCATTTTCTATGGAGTGGTCTGCTGGAGCAGCAGCATCTCAGCGGCGGAAGGGAAGAGACTCGACAAGCTGGTCAGGAAGGCCCGCTCTGTCGTGCGTTGTCCCCTCGAATAAGTGCAGGTGGTGGGAGAGAGGAGGATGATGGCAAAGCTAACATCGCTGCTGGACAATGACTCCCACCCCATGCAGGACACTGTCACTGCACTGAGTAGCTCCTTCAGTGACAGACTCCTTCACCCCAGGTGCGTGAAGGAGAGATATAGGAGGTCCTTCCTTCCCGCTGCTGTGAGACTGCACAACCAGCACTGCTCCCAGCAGACGAGTCAACAATAACAGCTAAGAACACACAGAAAACTGATGACAATTTATGTATCTTTTATTTATAATGAATGATCTCTTGCTCTCTTACTATCCACTTTGCTGCTGTAACACTGTAAATTTCCCCGGTGTGGGACGAATAAAGGAATATATTATTATTATTATTATTAGTATGTCAGTATGCTCTCTGTGGTGCTGCGGTAGAAGGTCATCAGTAACTGTTGGGGCAGACCGGCCTTTTTCAACATTCTCAGGAAAAACAGATGTTGCTGTGCTTTCTTGACTAGCGCAGCGGTGTTATTGGACCATGTGAGGTCCTCTGAAATATGGGTGCCCAGAAACCTGAAGCTGGACACTCTCACCACTCTGTCTCCGTTGATGAAGACTGGAGCGTATTCCGCATTCTGTGACCTTCTAAAGTTGATAATTAGCTCCTTGGTCTTAGATGTGTTTAGGGACAGGTTGTTCTCTGAGCACCAGCTCGCCAGGTTCTGCACCTCCGCTCTGTAGGCTGATTCATCGCCGTTGGAGATCAGCTCGATCACTGTTGTGTCTTCCTCAAATTTGACGATGGTGTTGGTGGCGAATGCAGGAACACAGTCATGTGTGAAGAGGGAGTAGAGGATGGGGTTCAATACACAACCCTGTGGTGTGCCAGTACTCAGAGTGGTAGTGGAGGACAGGTGGAGGCCCATTTTCACTGCCTGAGGGCGTTCCGTCAGGAAATTCAGGATCCAGTTGCATATTGACGAGCTGAGGCCTAGCTGGTGGAGTTTGGAGGTGAGCTTAGTGGGGATGTCAGTATTGAAGGCAGAGCTATAGTCTGCCTTCTATAGTTGTGAAATGCTGAACAGGAGGATGACAGGACCTTGAGGAGTCGGAACCTGTAGTCTGGGTTGGGTCCAAACTGGGAGGTGTCGGAACCTGTAGTCTGGGTTGGGTACAAACTGGGAGGTTCAAAATGACAGGTGGGCATTCCTGTACTACACTGTTCTGTTCTAAGGCCCATGTTCCATGAGACATTTTTTTATCATGGTCAAAAACTTCTTTATCTTTATACTCCAAGCCTATGTTAATGAAGACGAGGATAGAACTTTTTTTTTGAGCAGGCATGTTCATTTCGCCACCCACCTTCAAAGATTTGTGCATTTGAACTCCCCCATGATCTGCCAACCACACCATTAAAATTGTCCTACTTAGTTTGAGGTGCATCACCTTATTTTCCCTTGCAAAGTTCATCACTTGTGCTTCTCTGTATTACATTTCATCTCCTGTGTCTGTGCAGTTCGCCACATTCTTAATCTTCAAATTCTGTATGAAGTCTAGTCGTTCATGAATATGCAAAACCTCCTCTATAGAATACAAAGCAGGTCCATCTAAGGCACAGCTGCACAACATGAATTTTGTAAAATCATCTCGAGGCCACGTCTACACAGGCCACAAGATCAAACACTCTAAATTAAACTACTATTTTAAATAGTGAACTATGCCAATGGCTGAATACGACATCACAAGAGATGCACTGCCAGGATGCCACAAACAATGCAATTTTATATTTGATGTTTGAAAATGTCAAACAATATATATATATTAAGATTACAAGGAAAATAATATTTGTTGATAGTTTAAAACCAATCAAATAGAATAGAAAACCAGTCTGCTACAAATGAACATGCTGGATAAATAATAAAAGCCCTGAAACTGCCAACCGGCATGTTAGAAAGCAACATTCAGTTGAGTTGTCATCCTTAATGAGTCTGTCAGAAAATTCTTCTGAACATTGGCCAGGCACAGCTTGCCACTTCACCTTTCCACAGAGATGCCGGGGGAAAAGAAGGAACAACCTTACTATTTCTGTGCTTCTGCATTAGTTTTCCCGACAAAAACACACAAAGCAAGTAAAGGGTTTTAGTACCTACTCATTAGGCAAAAATAAAGACGGTGTGCAAAGTAGGACTCTAAGGGACATTGTTCATGGGGAAACAAAAGATGTTGAAAACTAGTTTGAAACAGGATTAGCAGAGTGGACAGGAGTAGAACATTGTAGATGTAAAGTAAGAAAATAACTGCAGATGCTGGTACAAATCAAAGGTATCTATTCACAAAATGCTGGAGTAACTCAGCAGGTCAGGCAGCATCTCAGGAGAGAAGGAATGGGTGACTTTTCGGGTCGAGACCCAAAAACACTTCATGGGCACCCTCGGGCCAAGGTTGACAGGCTTCTGAGGTATTTAAAGAGTCTTGTAGAAGATTTAAAGTCCGTGTCACAGGTAGGGCGGAAGATGCTTGATAGAATTTGGGGGAATGTTGTTTGTGACAATGTGTGTTCCTCTCCACTTTATGTGGTCTTTCCATTGGGGTGTTTAGTGCCTTCCTGAATTCTCCATTTAGAGCAGTCACAGACCAGGAACTCCTACGAGTCACTGAGGATGTAGTATAATTTCAAGGACACATTTTCTTCTGGAAATCTCTTGGCACAATAAACGCAAAACAGAATTCCTATTATTTAGTCCGGAAAATGTGTCCTGCGCACCAGGGCTAGTTGAGTATGATCATAGCCTTGTTGCTAGGGGTGGAACCCTGGGAGCGGATGCTGTCAATGGAAATGGAAGATATTGTTGGAGACTTCCCAGTCCTTTTGGATGCCTACTGTAAGTTGTCCTTGTGTCCGAAGAATACTTGAGATTGTTGTTGCTTGGTAGACCATGAAAATGGGGGCAGGTTTGGTTTTGGAACACTCCTTTTCTCAGTCCAGTGAAGGCTGTAATGGCACACTTTATAGGCAGCAGTGAATTACATTTTGAATGTCTGTCTTCCCTGAGAAATGGCAAGTGGTCAACATTTTCCAAGGTCTTGTGATGGACTTTGGTATTTGGGGGTTCACACTGTGTTATGAGGTCAGGGTGGTAGAGGCCTTTATTTTGTGCAAGGCCCATTCCACAGATGCTTCAGTAAAGGAATTGTTCAAAGTTGCACATATGCAAGCCTTTTTTGTGTAATGTAAGTCGATGCCAGAGGTCAGGATAAACTCAGTTTTACAGTGTCGTTTAATCAGTTTGTCTTCCATCCTATAGATTACTCGACTTCAGAAGGAAGCTTATTAATGGCAAGGTGCAGTCATGCTGAAAAAAGGATTAGGAAGATTAATGTGAGGATTAATACCAGTCTGCGCTGGTATTTAATCTGCAATTGACTCTTTGGCTAGAACATTGTAGATATATAATGGTGACTAATTTGTGAGGAGGATTCTCCATGATGTATTTGGATTTATTTATTTATTTCATATTTCAGATACAGCGCGGAAACAGGCCTTTTTGGCCCACCATGTCCGCACCGCCCAGTGATCCCCGCACACTAACACTATCCTACACACACTAGGGACAATTTTTACATATACCCAGTCAATTAACCTACATACCTGTACGTCTTTGGAGTGTGGGAGGAAATCGAAGATCTCGGAGAAAACCCACGCAGGTCACGGGGAGAACGTACAAACTCCTTACAGTACAGCACCCGTAGTCAGGATCGAACCTGAGTCTCCGGCGCTGCATTCGCTGTAAAGCAGCAACTCTACCGCTGCGCCACCGTGCCGCCCTTTATGGAGCTATCAACAGTAATTGCTGTTACTTTGTGCCTTTTCCTTGGATATGTCAGGCTGTGACAATCCTGTATGCTCCTGTTCGACAGAATCCATCATACAACCCTGGGAGGAGGTTTTAGGCCATAGAGAAAGCAAAAAGAAGAATTCTTGTGATCAGTTTCTCTCAGTTCAGGAGGAAGCTCCTCTGTATTTTTAGAAATTGGACCAACTCTTTCTTGAAGATAGTCATGATTACGGCATCACCAAGATTCCCTGACATGCTCTCTTCTTTCCAGATGAGGGAGAAAGACTCATAAATTCATGCTGGAAGTACTTCTATGGGTGGTAGGCAAGTGCAAGATTGGAGTCGATAAATAGCTATCAGACACATGTCAAAGGAACAGTCACAATGAGAAGAAATCTTCAAAATTGTTCCTTCTACCAGTAAAATAGCAGTTTAGATATAACTGCTATATAACAAATGGCTAATTTGCACAGTCAACACTAATTTGAGTTCAGAAGGCTATCAAGCAATGGATTGTCTGCTTTGAAACTTCACTGGAACCAAGGGCCTTTTCAAACTTGACCAGTTTAAAATGGCATTGCTGGGCTATTTGTTTTAAACTGGAATGAGCAAGCAATGTTTTAGGGATTTTATGACTGCTTCAAGTACATATGGAAGACTGTCTGCTTCTTTGTAAGCAAAGACAATAGAGAGATATGCAACAAATAGCAAGGTTAACGATAAGACAGTTATCTATGGACCTTGGGAGCAAAGAAAAACATTAGCCTGTTTAGCCAGTGATAATGTTGCAGTAAAACAGACCAACAGAGATCATAAGGTGCAGTGAAGGATTCATTGTGGACAAAATATAACCCTCCATCTTCTGTATAATGTAAATTAATTATTTTGTGTTGCACCATTACTTCATTAAATCATGGAGTTATATACAATCGCAAATGTAATTACTCTGCCTCCAGCGACCAAGTGCCTATGGTCTGGACTCCCTCCCTCTAACTGTCTTTTTCCTGCTTCAATCCACACCTCAACACCCATTTATTTTATTTAACCTGTCCTAAATTAGCTTTAAGTGGCCTGGTGACAATACTGCCATGAAGAGCCCTTTTTACTGAATAAGTGAACATTTTTCCATTGAGTACTATTTCCCAGATAAGGAAACATGTCTGAAATACTGCTACATCGATAAAATAATTAGATAATCTAAAACCAGATTGTCTAAAACCAGATTGCCTCGCATCAGTGCAAGCTGATTCGCATGAACTGAGAAGTCACGAACAGGCATTCAGGTCACGCCAAGACATAATGCAGCAACAGTCCACTGAGGAGTCTTCCAATAGTTGATTTGCCTGTGACAATTTTAACTGCAACCTTTCAACCCAATTTCTTCTCAGTTCCAGGATAGTGTGGAAAGTGGCCTGCTACATTCTCCATCCTCATCTGTTCTCTCATAAAGACAGGCAACACTGTAGCAGGCAGGAAAGATATGTTTAAAATATTTACATTTGTTCACCTGAGTATTTGAGACCATTTGTTTACCTGAGTATTTGGGACACTACTCCTACTGAGTTACTGGTCGGGCAGCGAGCTCCCAATAATTTAGTACCTGGGGTCCGGCATTCAGGAAGGCAGCACCTCTTGCCAATTTTTAACAGCATTATGTGCTTTCCTGCTTTTAAAAGTCTATTGTATCAGTGCTGTTTCACACAATAAATGACAGTTGCATCAGCTGCAATCTTTATTATGTTGCCTTTCACCCAAGTAAATGCCAGAGACAGATTTTAAAAACTGGTTTAAAAAACCCCCCACTCATTTGCATGAAACTGCAGAGACGAAAACAAATAGTTTAAGGAACAATGCACTGCACATACTTCTTTCCTTTTCAAGTCTGCCTTTTAAAATGTGATTCATCATTTTTTTTTGTTCACTGGCAATAATAAGGTCTTACATGCATTTTATCTCATCCTTCTGCAATTCCAACACTGCGTTGATTTATGATAACAGGTGTATATCAAGTGTACTGAGAAAGTGTGAAAAACTTTGTTTTGAGTATTATCCAAACAGATCATAGCATAGACGAGTACATCAGGTAGTACGAATGAAAAATTAAAGAGTGCAGAATATAGTGTTACAGCTACAGAGAAAGTACAGATAAAGAAAATCTACATGCATCTATGACAACACTGTCACAAGATTACAGGACAAACTTTCTAAGTTTAAGGCTTTTAAAGTTACATATAGTTCGACCATAATTACAAGAACCATCCAATTTACTAAAAATTAACTGCTTCACCGCATGTTGGTATGACTGAAGCTGAAATGATTTATATCCATCTTTAGAACTCCACAAACAGGTTAATTTTGAAAGCACCTAGGGTAGCACGGTGGCGCAGTGGTAGAATTGCTGCCTTACAGCGCCAGAGACCCAGGTTCGATCCTGACTATGGTTGCTATCAGTACGGAGTTTGTACCTTCTCCCTGGGTTTTCTCCGGGTGCTCCGGATTCCTCCCACACTCAATAGACAATAGACAATAGGTGCAGGAGTAGGCCATTCGGCCCTTCGAGCCAGCACCACCATTCAATGTGATCATGGCTGATCATTCTCAATCAGTACACCGTTCCTGCCTTCTCCCCATACCCCCCTGACTCCGCTATCCTGAAGAGCTCTATCTAGTTATATCCAAAGGGTTTGAAGGTTAATTGGCTTTTGTAAATTGTTCCGAGTGTGTACGTTAGTGCTAGTGTATGGGTGATCACTGGTCGGTGCGGACTAGGTTGGCCGAAGGGCCAGTTTCCACACTGTATCTCTAAAGTAAAAAGTAAAGTCTAAAGTCACTTATTGATTCTTGCTACTCTTGCTAATTTATTGTTGCCTAGAATATTGGTATTTCTATTGATGGTTGGCAAACATCTGAGATCGACAGGTTGGAAAAGAGTTATTCCCATGGAGCCAACTTGTGGCCAAATGTGGTAAACACATTTGGACAATTAATAAAATGAATGAATAAAATTACAAAGGAAATTATGGCCTAGATTTTGCGATCTGTGGCAGGGTGCACTCACCACTAACTTCAATGAAAGATTCATGGACATTTCAGTGAAATGGATCTCTCCATTCTCAATATCATTCACTAGCTATGGACAAATTTTGGAGTCTGTCGAGCAGTCTTTAAGAAAATAGGAATGATTTCTTTCCATCTTTGCATTCTGTTACAGTGCATTCAGAAAGTATTCAGATCCTTTCACTTTATCCACATTTTGTTACGTTACAACCTTATTTTAAAATGGATTAAATTCTTTTTTTTTATCATCAATCTACACACAATACCCCACAATGAAGAAGCGAAAACAGGTGTTTAGAAATTTTTGCAAAGTAATTAAAAAGAAATAACTGAAATATCACATTTGCATATGTATTCAGACCCTTTGCTATGACACTCAAAATTGAGCTTAGGTTCATCCTGTTTCCATTAATTATCCTTGAGATGTTTCTACAACTTGATTGGAGTCCACCAGTGGTAAATTAAATTGATTGGACATGATTTGGAAAGGCACACACCTGTCTATATAAGGTCCCACAGTTGACAGTGCATGTCAGAGCAAAAACCAAGCCATGAAGATGAAGGAATTGTCTGTAGACCTCTGAGACAGGATTATGTCGAGACACGGATCTGGGGAAGGGTATAAAGCAATTTCTGCAGCATTGCAGGTCCCGAAGAGCACAGTGGCCTCCGTCATTCTTAAATGGAAGAACTTTGGAACCACCAGGACTCTTCACAGAGCTGGCTGCAATCGGGAGAGAAGGGCCTTGGTCAGGGAGGTGACCAAGAACCTGATGGTCACTCTGACAGAGCTCCATAGTTCCTCTGTGAAGATGGGAGAACCGTCCAGAAGGACAGCGATATCTGCAGCACTCCACCCGCTTGGAGTTTGCCAAAAGGCACCTAAAGGACTCTCAGATCATGAGAAACAAGATTCTCTGGTCTGATGAAACCAAGATTGAACTCTTTGGCCTGATGCCAATGGAGGAAACCAGGCACCGCTCATCACCTGGCCAATACCATACCTACGGTGAAGCATGGTGGTGGCAGCATCATGCTGTGGGGATGTTTTTCAGCGGCAGGAACTGGGAGACTAGTTAGGATCGAGGGAAAGATGAACGGAGCAAAGTACAGAGAGATCCTTGGTGAAAACCTGCTCCAGAGTGTTCTGGACCTCAGACTGGGGCGGAGGTTCACCTTCTAATAGGACAACGACCCTAAGCGCATCTACAACACACGATGCCTCAGAAAAGCCACCAGCATCCACAAAGACTCTACACACCCCTGCAACAGTCTGTTCGAACTTCTACCATCGGGCAGACGACATAAGGCCTTCTATGCCCGCACCTCCAGACTCAGGAACAGCTTCATCCCCAGGGCCATAGCTGCTATGAACCGGTCCTGCTGAGCCGGATGGTCACATGGCACAGTGAACCGGCACAGATCTACTTGCACTTTATTCTGTTTTAAAACTGTTCTAATTTGTTTCATTGGGTTGTTTAAATTAATACTGACTAGCTAATTAATTTATTGCATCGTATGGGAGGCGCATTCCGAATCTCGTTGTACCCCTGTACAATGACAATAAAGATATATTGTATTGTATTGTATTGTAAGACAACGCAGGAGAGGCTTCGTGACAAGTCTGTGAATGTCCTTGAGTGGCCCTGCCAGAGCCTGGATTTGAATCAGATTGAACATCTCTGGAGGGGCCTGAAAATAGCTGTGCATTGACGCTCCCCATCCAACCTGACAGAACTTGAGAGGATCTGCAGAGAAGAATGGGAGAAATTACCCAGAAACAGGTGTGGCAAGCTTGTAGCGTCATACCCAAGAAGACTTGAGGCTGTAATTGCTGCCAAAGGTGCCTCAACAAAGTACTGAGTAAAGGGTCTGAATACTTATGTAAATGTAATATTTCAGTTATTTCTTTTGAATTATTTTGCAAACATTTCTGAACACCTGTTTTCGCTTTTTTATTATGGGGTATTGTGTAGATTGATGATTTAAAAAAAAGAATTTAATCCATTTTAAAATAAGGCTGTAATGTAACAAAATGTGGAAAAAGTGAAGGGGTCTCAATACTTTCTGAATGCACTGTAGATCCCTTTCCAATAAGCATAACATTTTAGGTAGAAGATCTTTGGTGAGTAGTGACAAAGGGTATTCAAACTGAAGTGTTCACTTTGTTTCTCTTTCCAAAATTGTTTCCTTGATCGGTTGGAGTTCTTTTGGGAATGGAAGAGATGGAGTGGACATTTAACTGAAGTCTGAAGAAGGGTCTCGACCCGAAATGTCACCCATTCCTTCTCTCCAGAGGTGCTGCCTGTCACACTGAGTTACTCCAGCATTTTGTGTCTACCGGAGATTTACCTGAGTTGTAGAACAATATGGGGTGGAAAGACAAGGATTATTACCCTTACTGAGAGGTTAATATCATGGGAGAATTTTGTTTTTAAATGCCTGAAAGGACTAAAACAGAGTTATGAGGATATCTAAAAGGGTAATAGAGACAGAAACTTCCAATCCATTGACAAAATAATTGGATACGAATTAGCAAGACACTGAATGTCAAGGGCTCGATGGAGGATCAGGTTGGCCAACAAGACATCAGTTGTTACATTTTATGAAATTCTCTGTTTAATTTTAGTTATTGTTTAACTTTAACAATTCTGTTTGATTATTGGAACATGTCAAATAACATTGTGAATATTTTACTGGAAAGTTACATGGATCACCCAGTTCTGAGAATCCCAGCAATTTTAATATGATATGCCATCAATGCAAATAAGAAAATGTCTTTCCTATTCATGAACTGAACTGCAAAAATATGATTATATTTTTAAAAGGAACCTAGTATACTCTATTGTTCTAACTCAAACCACTGGCTTACTGAACATCTGAACATCAAATGCAAACCAAATGTGAATGCTATGAAAACTTTCAATCTTTGTTTTTTGATTTTATGATAGCTTTGCTATATTTGAATTTAATTTGAATTCCAAGAAGCATAACAGCTAAAACTATTTTTCCTCTTTAAAACATTATTTCATCTTTGCATTCCTGGATTTCCTACTTCCATTCAGTTTCCTTAACTTAAAAGGCGATCAAATGACTGTTTGCTCCAAGGCACATTTTAATGCTGCTTCAACAACCAAGCGCCAGTTATAAGTGTCCCATATGATATAAAGTTGGCCAGCCTCAACTTGTTTTTATTGGCCGTTGGACTACAGTACCAAGGCAATGCATAAATATGACACTGCAAGATGGAATATACTTATTTTCTTAAATCTAAAACATCTGATTATATGTGCTTTGCCTGTTTCTTGATTTTAACTTTTTGATCAAGGTATCAAGCAGACATAGAGTTAGGCTTCACGAATATTCTGACAGCATCCAGCGTTAACTCTCCATCTGTTCAAGATTTGTCCATTGCTGGTGTTGTCAAACTAGTTGTCCAACATCCAGTCTCAGTTGAGTTTCAATGTTCTCTCATCAGAAATTGGAAAGGCTGAAGGCGCCCTTTCTTTCCCAAGCATTCCTTTCAGTCCCTAATACACTGGCTAGCAACGGTCGATAGTCAACTTCATCTAGACCATTCAAAACATTGTTTTCCCATTTAACACTTTTTGCTGAGCTGCCAATCCCATAAATCTTCATTCCTAAAAACCAACTAAATCCATGGCTCCAAAGTTATTCTGCTCCTGTCTCACCCCTATCTCTTATTGAAACATCTTGTCCAATTATTGGACAAAAGCTTGCAAATCTGGACAAACCACCATGCTCTGCAAACTGGAGTTTGCTGCCTCTTCTCTCTGACCATTACTCCCCACCTTTACCAACCTGCCATTGGCTCGCGGTCCCACATTCGTTGTTGCTCTGCCAACATTAACATTTAAAAATCCTCATTGTCATGTTTAAATAGTTTAATAGATTTTCCACTGCCTTTCTTCATATTCTTCAGTTGTACAATATTCCCTAACTCCCTGACCTTCCTATTATTTTCATTGTCAACTGATGGACAAGTTTCATTCAGTTATAAAAAAAATAACCTGCTTTCTTAGATGAAAAATCAATCATCAGAATATTCTCTTCATTGTACTCTGATTTTAGAAATTACTAGACCAAGTGGACCCATTGGGCCCAAACCTCTCCTGCATTGGTGCAGCACCCTCCTCCTCCTCCCCCTCTCTCCCCCCTCCTCCCCCCTCCTCCCTTCCCCCCTCCCTTCCCTCCTCCCCTCACCCTCCCTCCTCCCCTCCACCCCTCTTTTCTCCCCCCCCGCCCTCTCCTCCCCCCTTCCGCTCCCTCTCTAGGAGATAGATTTAAATTTTTAAATGTGAATATCTTAAAAAATATAACACCAATTTCAATAAAACTTCTTCCATTAACACCAAAGGGACGACAGTGAGTAAGGTGGGCCTAAAATTGTTGCACTGTTAAAATGTACCGTTTTGGCTGTAATTCAGGAACAAACAAACAAACGGGAGTTTTAGTACATCAATTATCTCACAAACCTTAACACACATATATGCAAGAAATTTCTTATTAATTTGCTCATGTTGTAATTCACAATACCTGCAACTCCTAATCAGCTCTGGCTGTATAGTTCAATAGATTTTCCACTGCCTTTTATTCTTTTATTCTTTTATTTTGCACTTCATAACACATCTGTTGGTCATCCAACATTTCGAGTCTGACTTTGGATAGCTCTGCGGCTGTGTAAATCGCTGTAGACTTTGAGAGTTATTTTGTCTATGTTGTTGCCATTGCCTCAGGCTAAACTTCCAGATTCAATGAACAATTCAATCTCTGATAAGGGACTCCTGCAAACCTGCAATTATCAGTTAATAACTTAGCTCCATTAAGAAAATATCAAAGGATTTTTACTGCTCCTGGCTGTGAGAAAAATATTGGTAATGTTCAACTGTTTCATTTCTAGATGTGTTGCAACGTTCTTGTAAAACATCTAATGTATTCTCTAGGGACCCATTTGAGCTAGTGCAATTATTTTCATCTGCTCTGGTTTATCCATTATAGCTACCTCAATATGTATCTCCACTCTTTGGAGACCTTATTTATCTGGAAATCCAGTGGTTCGAATGTCTTTATTTGTTGTGTGGTATTGTATTTCACTTAAATCACACGGCTCACTCAGCGATTTACTTTAATTTATAACCATTGATTCCAAACCAGTTTGATTGGAAAAACAAGGGATTGTTGCTGGTTTAAAAATGCAGGTTTATAAAAAAAGATACAAAATGCGGGAGTAACACAGCAGGACAGGCAGCATCTTTGGAGAGGTGACATTTTGGGTCAGGATCCTTCTACAGTCTGGTCCCGAAACCAAAACATCACATGCATGTTCTCCAGGCATGCTGCCTGCCCTGCAGAGTTACTCCAACACTTTGTGCCTTCACCAACCCCCCCCCCCTCTCCCCATTCCCCCAGTTTGATTTACCAGAACTTCAGACACTAAGTACCAGTATCATTTTAACATTAAGTGACACCAACAATGCTCTATACTCAACAAAAGAATCTTCTGTGTGCTT
Source organism: Rhinoraja longicauda (assembly GCF_053455715.1). NCBI lineage: Eukaryota > Metazoa > Chordata > Chondrichthyes > Rajiformes > Arhynchobatidae > Rhinoraja > Rhinoraja longicauda. Next base: position 71,044,475 of record NC_135956.1, read on the forward strand.
AGTCACTGACAAGTTCCAGCCTGCTCAAAGTAACAATAAAATAACACTTAGAAAGAGAACTAATGGTCACATAGTATAATTAATTACTAAAGGTTTCACATGAACTTCTCATAAGTGTAATAACTGCACAAATCATTGTCCTAAAGGGTTAAATGGGGGCAGAATTTGTTATGTGTGTCCCGGAAAGTTTTTAGTTTAGTGTAGGAAGGAACTGCAGATATACAGGAATAAACCAAGACAGACACAAAAAGCTGGAGTAACTCTGGGACAGGCAGCATCTCGGGAGAGAAGGAATGGGCGATGTTTCAGTTTGAGACCATTCTTCAGTTTTTAGTTTAGTTTCATTTATTATTGTCATGTGTACAGAGGTACAGTTGTCAAAAAGACTGCACATGATTACAACCAAGCTGTCCACAGTGTACAGATAGCAAATAAAGGGAATGATTCTTAATGCAAAATAAGTCCTGTGAAGTCCGATTAAAGATAGTCTGAGGGTCTCCAATGAGGTAGATGGTAGGTCAGGTCCAACCTCAAGCAATATGTTGGTAGCCCTAATAGACAGGCGCAAAACTCAACCTTTTATTGAGCGATGGCACTGGGTAAGTGTGGGTGAAGTGTCACTGGGGGAACACTTTAATTCAATTTTTTTAAATTGGTTATAAAAAAATAGGACTGGTCCACAAGCTGAAATCCTATTTGGGCAATAGCTAATTTTAGAAACATAGAAACATAGAACATAGGTGCAGGAGGAGGCCATTCGGCCCTTCGAGCCAGCACCGCCATTCATTGTGATCATGGCTGATCGTCCCCAATCAATAACCCATGCCTGCCTTCTCCCCATATCCTTTGATTCCACTAGCCCCTAGAGCTCTATCTAACTCTCTCTTAAATCCTTCCAGTGATTTGGCTACGACTGCCCTCTGTGGCAGAGAATTCCACAAATTCACAACTCTCTGGGTAAAAAAGTTTCTTATCACCTCAGTTTTAAATGGCCTCCCCTTTATTCTAAGACGGTGGCCCCTGGTTCTGGACTCGCCCAACATTAGGAACATTTTTCCTACATCTAGCTTATCCAGTCCTTTTATATTTTAAATGTTTCTATAAGATCCCCTCTCATCCTTCTAAACTCCAGTGAATACAAGCCTAGTCTTTTTAATCTGATGGCGTTGGATATGAATTGTAACGGTTCATATGCTAACAGCAAACGGGTCAAACTTTTGTTCAACAGGGGCCAAAGGGCCCCCTTTTTTATGACTCTATGACATGAAAGTTTATGAATTTAGCCCTTATTCGTGGAAGAACAACCCAAAACAGTTATATTGACTGACAAAACTATTAGTGGATTACAGCATTAGACATGTAATATTAACATCAGATGGCCAATAGGCACCAATGTCATCGTAATACATTGATGTTCAGTTAGTCTGAATTATTGGTTTATTGTATTGAGATACAATTAAAAACTTTGTTTTGCAAGTTATCCAGGTAGATTATACAATTATACCATATATGAGTAGAATATGGGTGATGCAAAAAGAGAAAGAAAACAGATGCAGAAGATAGTGCGATACTAATGGTAGATTTTTTGATGTGTCTATCTTTGAAATTGTGCAATACCTTGGGAAACAGGTGCAAAACAGTGCTGAGGTGGATGGAGAAGATGGCACGCACTTCATGAATTTGAATTTCAGGCGTGTGGTGGCAGAGATGAGATTGGAAAGCTCGCAGTGTCCCCAAAACATATAATCACAGCTTCTTTACAATATGCACACAGCCCATAACCATTACATGGCCAGTATGTTTCAGATATGGGCACATTGCATGCATGGAAAGTTATAGTCCACCGTTGCAATATGTATCATGCCTAAAAAGGCACTGATAGGTTTCACAATACATTTTTCCATTAAATTTCAATTCTACGTAGCTCAAAAACCTGGGATGGTTTCTTTCCTTCACACTTTCTTTCTTTCCCTCCACCTTCCCTGAACATGCTGACTGATGCGGAGCTCTGCTTCCAGATGCCAACGTTCATTCTTCATGTGTAAGCTTGTGATTCTGGCACTCTCTTTTAATCACAGAGGAATAGCACAGAAAGCCCATTTGGCATCTGCATACTACAAATATACTTTCAAGCAGTGCCCACTGGATTGTTCACAATGGTGCAAAATCTGGCAAATCCCTCTTCTCTCCGCACAATTAGCTTAGAGCAATCAAGGCCGCACTTTGAAAGTGATTACAATAGTTAATATTGGTTCATTATAGAATAAGATAAAGTGTGACATCATATAGATTAATTTACAACTGCACAAGAATCCTTTCTGTTAGTTTTCATCCTGCATTCACTGAAAGCCAAGAGCCAAAACGAGAAGAAATTCAGATCTGAGCTCTGAAAAATAAAAGACGGAGCAGAAAGTAGTCTTTCATTGCTGGTGTGAAACAGGTGCAAATGTCAGAGCCACTAAATTCACCAGAGTGCTGGGAAGGAAGAACAATTGGTTCTCAAACCTCTTGCACCCCTTTCGCATTAGCAAGCCAAGGCAAAGTTTTACCAGATCGGATGCCAACTCGTGAAACCCATAAAATATGCACATTCCATGGATTTGTGGCTATTAAAATTCCCAGCTTTATATTAAAGCCTGCCATCAATGGAGCACCTTGTGCCTGTTGTCAATGTCACTAATTCAATGCCAAGAACTCTATGAGTAAAATTTGTTCGTGCTAAGATGTGATTTAGTAAAGCACTCCGTTTGCAGTTCTCAGGCAAGAGCAAACAGAATAGCAACGCTTTGCCAAGAAACAGATGTTCGGAAATTCATCTCAAGTCGGTTGCACTAAACACGATATATTATCACATCAGTACATTGGATTCTCCCTCCAACGGGAAGGAATTTTGGAAGCAGAGTACAATATGATGATGTACCAATGCCAAGTTTTCCACTACTGACAAAGGATGAATTTCAAAGAAAAATGTTACTTCAATATAACCAGATAATCATTTTTGGTGGGAAGGGAGAGGGACTGGGAAACTGATTTGGAACATTTGAGGTGAGAGGGAACGATTACCACAAACCTGGCACATCAATTCCTTCCAGTTTATCCAATGCTTAGACAACTAAACTTCTTTGGAGAGATGGGTTGTAATTGTAAAATGTAAATACAACTCCGTAACTGAAATTTAATTTAATATGTGGAAATAGTAGACAAGACACTGGCAGATGAAGGATAGAATATGGTATTGTTGGAACAGGTTCCCAAAATGCATCAAAGAAGTGAGATTATGATGACTTTAAAAGGGAGAGAATCCCTTTTAAAGGATCGATTCCTCTGGTATACCACATGCTCTCTCCCAGATACCAGGATTTTAGAATGTACTCAGAATGGTGTGGAAGCTGCCTGACTCATATTGGTCTTCATTGCTCTGTCATTGGTTAGTTGGCAAGAACATCCAATTTAACTAAATTTAAGCTGAATTCATTCATTTTAAAGTTGGACATTACCATGAAGCCTGATTAGCCAAAATCAGCCGACGGGATATACGGTACATAAAACTTTTATGGGTATCTGTGCAATTCACCATGATCTTTTGGCCAAATAGCTATCCTTTTCACTTGGCATTCATTTTAATGAAGTGCTTAGGGAACCGAATGTTGGTAAACACACTAAATAAATAAACATTCTTGCAAAAATAGAATTTCATAATATTCAATACATACATGAAAATAAATATTTTTTTCTTACTTTTCATGGTTCCGTCCTCTTCGTCGCTGTTAATTACCATGGTTCCCAAGTCTGATTCCAACATAGTACTGTTGTGCTCAATCATGGTTTGAGCACCTTCACTCATTGTACTGGTTGCCCTTATGGTGCTTGTGCTTGCATGACTGGTCTTCACCATTGTGTAGGAATCCACCTCATCTTCATCCTGGCAAATATACAAAATGTGGGGAATTATTGGGTAGGGTCATCTGGAATTCCTGCGGACCTTTGGCAGATGATCCGCAGAAACCAAACAAAAACATTTATCAACATTTATACTATTTTTGAGATAATTGTATAGGTCTGCTGTTGTACAGTGAGACTCCAGCTATAATTCAGGAATCCCTGGACAAATTCTACTCAGATAATTTAATTATTTTCTCGTGAAAAGAATCATTGCAAAAAAGTACTTTTTACAACTCAAAAATCTTTAATAACTTTGCATCTCAGCATTTGTACAAAGTTGCTGTCATCTATATACTAAAACTCTCGTTTGTTTGTTTGTTTGTTCCTGAACTGCAGTCAAACCGGTACACGATAGTACAATTTTAGGCCTACCTTACTCACCGTTGTCCCTTTGGTGCTAATGGAAGAAGTTTCATTGAAATCAGTGTTATATTTTTTAAGTTATTCACATTTTTAAGTTTAAATCCATTCCCCTAGGGAAGGAGGGGGGAGGGAAGGAGGGAGGGGAGGTGGAGGGAGGGAAGGGAGGGAGGACGGAGGATAAGGGGGGTTGAGGGGAATGGAGTGGGGGGAGGGGAAGGGGGGGAGAGGGAAGGGGAGGGGGAGAGGGGAGGGGGAGGGAGGAGGGGGGAGGGGGGGGAGGAGAGGGTGGAGAGGTTTGGGCCCAACGAGTTCACTTGGTCTAGTTTATATTAAAATGAGGCAAAAGAAAACCCCATGCACAACGCTACCGATAATTATTCGCCAAGAATTTCACCTGAAGTTCAGGACAATAAGCAAAATAACAACAGTATTTTAACTATGGTTGCTTGTAACTACATCTATCAACTAATAGTATAAGAAAATAACTGCAGATGCTGTTACAAATCGAAGGTATTTATTCATAAAATGCTGGAGTAACTCAGCAGGTCAGGCAGCATCTCAGGAGAGAAGGAATGGGTGACGTTTCGGGTCGAGACCCTTCTACAGACTTCAACTAATCTTCAGAATTCATCACAGGCTGAACATTTTGAAAGTCAAAATGTATAAATTAGCAAGATGCTTAAATTCCCAGACTTAGTTTTACAGTAATGAATTTAGCCAAGAGAAATTTGCAGAGAGATTTGCAAATAAATAAAATTGAGTGCCAATTGTGACCGATGTGAGAGGGGAGGTAAATACAGAAGTTAAAGTGTTGTACTTAAATGCGCGTAGTATAAAAAATAAAGTGGATGAGCTTGAGGCTCAGTTAGTCATGGGCAAGTATGATGTTGTAGGGATCACTGAGACATGGCTACAAGAGGACCAGGGCTGGGAACTGAATATTCAGGGGTACACAACGTATAGAAAAGACAGACAGGTGGGCAGAGGGGGTGGGGTTGCTCTGATAGTAAGGAATGATATTCATTCCCTTGCAAGGGGTGACATAGAATCAGGAGATGTTGAATCAGTATGGATAGAAATGAGAAATTGTAAGGGTAAAAAGACCCTAATGGGAGTTATCTATAGGCCCCCAAACAGTAGCCTCGACATAGGGTGCAAGTTGAATCAGGAGATAAAATTGGTGTGTCAAAAATGTAATGCTACGGTGGTTATGGGAGATTTCAACATGCAGGTAGACTGGGAAAATCAGGTTGGAAATGGACCCCAGGAAAGAGAGTTTGTAGAGTGCCTTCGAGATGGATTCTTAGAACAGCTTGTACTGGAGCCTACCAGGGAGAAGGCAATTCTGGATTTAGTGTTGTGTAATGATCCTGATCTGATAAGGGGACTAGAGGTAAAAGAGCCATTAGGAGGCAGTGATCACAACATGATAAGTTTTACTCTGCAAATGGAAAGGCAGAAGGGAAAATCGGAAGTGTCGGTATTACAGTATAGCAAAGGGGATTACAGAGGCTTGAGGCGGGAGCTGGCCAAAATTGACTGGAAGGAGGCCCTAGCAGGGAAGACGGTAGAACAGCAATGGCAGGTATTCCTGGGAATAATGCAGAGGTTACAGGATCAATTTATTCCAAAGAGGTGGAAAGACTCTAAGGGGAGTAAGAGACACCTGTGACTGACAAGGGAAGTCAGGGACAGCATAAAAATTAAGGAGAGGAAGTATAACATAGCAAAGAAGAGTGGGAAGACAGAGGATTGGGACTCTTTTAAAGAGCAACAAAAGTTAACTAAAAAGGCAATATGGGGAGAAAAGATGAGGTACGAGGGTAAACTAGCCAATAATATAAAGGAGGATAGCAAAAGTTTTTTTAGGTACGTGAAGAGGAAAAAAACAGTCAAGGCAAATGTGGGTCCCTTGAAGACAGAAGCAGGGGAATTTATTATGGGGAACAAAGAAATGGCAGACGAGTTAAACCGTTACTTTGGATCTGTCTTCACTGAGGAAGATACACACAATCTCCCAAATGTTCTAGGGGCCGGAGAACCTAGGGTGATGGAGGAACTGAAGGAAATCCACATTAGGCAGGAAATGGTTTTGGGTAGACTGATGGGACTGAAGGCTGATAAATCCCCAGGGCCTGATGGTCTGCATCCCAGAGTACTTAAGGAGGTGGCTCTAGAAATAGTGGAAGCATTGGAGATCATTTTTCAATGTTCTATAGATTCAGGATCAGTTCCTGTGGATTGGAGGATAGCAAATGTTATCCCACTTTTTAAGAAAGGAGGGAGAGAGAAAACGGGTAATTATAGACAAGTTAGTCTGACATCAGTGGTGGGGAAGATGCTGGAGTCAATTATAAAAGACGAAATTGCTGAGCATTTGGATAGCAGTAACGGGATCATTCCGAGTCAGCATGGATTTACGAAGGGGAAATCATGCTTGACAAATCTACTGGAATTTTTTGAGGATGTAACTAGGAAAATTGACAAGGGAGAGTCAGTGGATGTGGTGTACCTCGACTTTCAGAAAGCCTTCGACAAGGTCCCACATAGGAGATTAGTGGGCAAAATTAGGGCACATGGTATTGGGGGTAGGGTACTGACATGGATAGAAAATTGGTTGACAGACAGAAAGCAAAGAGTGGGGATAAATGGGTCCCTTTCGGAATGGCAGGCAGTGACCAGTGGGGTACCGCAAGGTTCGGTGCTGGGACCCCAGCTATTTACGATATACATTAATGACTTAGACGAAGGGATTAAAAGTACCATTAGCAAATTTGCAGATGATACTAAGTTGGGGGGTAGTGTGAATTGTGAGGAAGATGCAATAAGGCTGCAGGGTGACTTGGACAGGTTGTGTGAGTGGGCGGATACATGGCAGATGCAGTTTAATGTAGATAAGTGTGAGGTTATTCACTTTGGAAGTAAGAATAGAAAGGCAGATTATTATCTGAATGGTGTCAAGTTAGGAGGAGGGGGAGTTCAACGAGATCTGGGTGTCCTAGTGCATCAGTCAATGAAAGGAAGCATGCAGGTACAGCAGGCAGTGAGGAAAGCCAATGGAATGTTGGCCTTCGTAACAAGAGGAGTTGAGTATAGGAGCAAAGAGGTCCTTCTACAGTTGTACCGGGCCCTGGTGAGACCGCACCTGGAGTACTGTGTGCAGTTTTGGTCTCCAAATTTGAGGAAGGATATTCTTGCTATGGAGGGCGTGCAGCGTAGGTTCACTAGGTTAATTCCCGGAATGGCGGGACTGTCGTATGTTGAAAGGCTGGAGCGATTGGGCTTGTATACACTGGAATTTAGAAGGATGAGGGGGGATCTTATTGAAACATATAAGATAATTAGGGGATTGGACACATTAGAGGCAGATAACATGTTCCCAATGTTGGGGGAGTCCAGAACAAGGGGCCACAGTTTAAGAATAAGGGGTAGGCCATTTAGAACGGAGATGAGGAAGAACTTTTTCAGTCAGAGGGTGGTGAAGGTGTGGAATTCTCTGCCTCAGAAGGCAGTGGAGGCCAGTTCGTTGGATGCTTTCAAGAGAGAGCTGGATAGAGCTCTTAAGGATAGCGGAGTGAGGGGGTATGGGGAGAAGGCAGGAACGGGGTACTGATTGAGAGTGATCAGCCATGATCGCATTGAATGGCGGTGCTGGCTCGAAGGGCTGAATGGCCTACTCCTGCACCTATTGTCTATTGTCTATTGTCTATTGTCATTGAAGGCATTCTTGCACAGGATGCTCTGAAGGCATGATCATGCTAGTCCTTTGTACCATTCAATTGTTAACCACAGCTTCCATTTTCTCTTGAAAACTAGTGTTAGGAACGGTGGACAAATAAACCAAAGCATCATAGTGGTGGAGGTGTGGCTGCTACTTGCAGGAAATGTGTAATTTGGAGCACTACATTCCAAGAGTTTAAGAACCTTTTAATATGCCACATTCCCAAGATTGCTAGATGATCAAGTTTTATCCTTTGGTGTTATTCTACTGGAGCCACCTGAACACCTCTGATTCCAGATTTTATTTACATAATGGTCTTCTTATCGCCTTTTAATTTGCAGCACTTGACTCACCGAGTCAATCCGCCCCTTTCTATAACCACAGACCCATTAGTTGATTACTTGTGCCTCTGTATTGCTGAAAGCTGTTCATCACATCATTTTCATCTCATTGACCTGAAACACTAAATACAGGTAGACATGAAATGCGGGTCCGGCGGCATCTCAGGAGAGAAGGAATGGGTGACGTTTCTGGTCGAGACCCATCTTCAGACTGATGTCAGGGGAGGGGGCGGGACAAAGATAGAATGTAGTTGGAGTCACGAAGACTGGTGGGAGAACTGGGAAGAGAGACAGACGAGCACCTGGCCTTAATCTCTAACACCATTACTGATTTCATCACTTCTGGCTCTCTGCCCTCTAAAGCCTCCAACCTTATCGTTCCCCAATCCCGCACGGCCACATTTTATCTTCTTCCCAAAATCCACAAACAGAACTGTCCTGGCAGACCCATTGTTTCTGCCTGTTCATGTCCAACCGAATTAATTTCCACCTACCTCGACTCCATCCTATCCCCCCTGGTCCAATCCCTCCCCACCTCTGTCCAAGACACCTCACATGATCTCCGTCTCCTCAATAACTTCCGTTTTCCAGGCCCCCACTCCCTCATCTTTACTGTGGATGTACAATTACTCTACACCTCCATTCCTCACCAGGAGGGTCTTAAAGCCCTCCGTTTCTTCTTCAACCGCAGAACCAGCCAATCTCCATCTACCAATTCTCTCCTCCACCTAGCAGAGCTGGTCCTTACCCTCAACAACCTCTCCTTTGACTCCTCCCACTTCCTCCAAATCCAAGGCATAGCTAGTGGCACTCTCATGGGCCCTAGCTATGCCTGCCTCTTTATAGGGTACGTCGAACAATCCCTGTTCCAGGCGTACACTGGCCCTGTCACCGAACTCTACCTCCGCTACATTGACGACTGCATTGGTGCTACCCCTTGTACCCATGCAGAACTCACTGACTTCATCAACTTCACCACTAATTTCCATCCTGCTCTCAAATTTACTTGGACCATCTCAGACATCTCCCTAGCATTTCTGGATCTCACCGTCTCCATCACAGGAGACACACTATTGACCGACATCTACAACAAACCCACTGACTCCCATAGTTATCTTGACTACACTCCTTCCCACCCTGTTTCCTGCAAAGACTCTGTCCCCTACTCCCAATTCCTCAGTCTATGCCGCATCTACGCCTAGGATGAGGTGTCCCATACTAGGGAATCGGAGATGTCCTCATTCTTTAGGAAACGGGGGTTCCCCTCTTCCATTATAGACTCACTATGGTCTCCTCAATATTCCGCAGCTCTGCTCTTCCTCCCCCTCCCCCCATTCGTAACAAGGACAGAGTCCCCCTTGTCCTCACCTTCCACCCTATCAGCCGTCGTATACAACATATTATCTTCCAACATTTTTGCCACCTCCAACGGGATCCCACTACTGGCCATACCTTCCCAAATCCACCTCCTCCTGCTTTCCGCAGGGGCCGTTCCCTCCGAAACTCCCTGGTCCACTCGTCCCTCCCTACCCAAACCACCACCTCCCCAGGTACTTTCCCCTGCAACCGCAGGAGATGCAACACCTGCCCCTTTACCTCCCCCCTCAACTCCATCCAAGGACCCAAATAGTCTTTCCAGGTGAGGCAGATGTTCACCTGGACCTCCTCCAACCTACTGCATCCGCTGTTCCAGGTGCCAACTTCTCTACATCGGCGAGACCAAGCGCAGGCTCAGCAATCGTTTCGCTGAACATCTCCGCTCAGTCCGTCTCCACCTACTAGATTTCCCGGTGGCTCTACCTCCCATTCCCAATCTGATCTTTCTGTGTTGGGCCTCTTCCATTGTCAGAGTGAAGCCCAGCGCAAATTGGAGGAAGAGCACCTCATATTTCGCTTGGGTAGTTTACACCCCAGCGGTATGAACATTGACTTCTCTAACTTCAGATAGTTCCTGCTTTCCCTCTCTATCCCCCCCCCCCCAGGGCCGTCTTTACAGCATTATGGGCCCCGGACAAAGCAGTGTACTGGGGCCCCTACGACAACTACTCCCACTCTGCCTCCTCCCACCCCCACTGTCTCCTCCTCCCACCCTCCCTGTCGCCCCCACCGTTACTCTCCCCCACCCCCCTTTCCCTACCAGCCCCCCCCCCCCTGTCGTGCCGGCGAAAAGCACTTACCGAAAAGCACTTAGCGATGGACTTAGGGTGCTACATTGTTGCGAAAAGCACTTACAGATCGCTGTGAGAAGCACTTAGGGATGGAAAAGCAAAGCACTTAGGGAGCTAATTGTTGCGAAACAGATTGCTGTGAGAAGCACTTAGGGATGGAAAATGTTGCGAAAAAAACACTTAGGGACCGAAAATGTTGCAAAAAAAACACTTATTGAACCTACATTTTTAAAGTAGTATTTATTTATTGCAAGTCACTTAACATACACAGATCAGCCCCTATGCTCGTGGGGCCCCGGGCAAGTGCCCATCAGGCCCATGCGTTAAGACGGCCCTGCCCCCCCCTCTTCCCAGTTCTCTCTCCAGCCTTCCTTTCTCCAACTACATTCTATCTTTGTCACGCCCCCTCCCCGACTTCAGTCTCGACCCAAAACGTCACTCATTTCTTCTCTCCCGAGATGCTGCCTGACCTGCTGAGTTATTCCAGCATTTTGTGTCTACCTTCGATTTTAACCAGCATCTGCAGTTTTTTTCCTACACTAATTACAGTATGTGCGTCGTTCCTCAGCTAATGCCTGATCGGCTCTGCTTCCAGAATTTTGTGTTTCATTTTCAAATTTGCAGCATTTTGCTTTAAGTACTTAAAGGGCAGTGCTCAAAACAGCTGTCCTTATTCTCTGTATGAGAGTAGTTCCACATTCATTTCTTTTCCTGCCCTCCTGAGATGTACTTTATGTTATTCAGGGATTATGCTGCAGTTTGATTTTTGTCAAGAGAGCACCATCTTGCTCAATGTAGAAGTAACAAATGCACCAATCCATCAATAGTTGATCCAATTGTTTCTGTTTTTAATAAATGGGTTTTCCAAGAGTGAGCAAATCTATTCTTCTGAAAATTGCTGTTTGAGCCCTTTGATGAGCTGATTTCGTTTCTTCTATCCATGAAGATTTCTCAGTTCAGTTTAGTTTATTGTCACATATATCGAAGTACAGTGTAAATCTTTTGCTGCGTGCTATCCAGTCAGCAACAGTATATGATTACAATCGAGCCGTTTACAGTGTATAGATACATGACAAGGGAATAACGCTTCGTGCAAGGTTAGACCAGAAAAGTCCAATCAGAGATAGTCCGAGGGTCACCAATGGGGTAGATAGTAGTTCAGGATTGCTCTCTAGTTGTGGTAGGATGATTCAGTTGCCTGATAACAGCTGGGGAAAAAACTGGCCCTAAATCTGGAGGGGTGCGTTTTCACATTTCTATACTTTTTACCTGAAGGGAGAGGGGAGCAGAGGGAGTGGCCAGGGTGCGACTCATCCTTGATTATGCTGCTCGTCTTGCCGAGGCGGCGTGCGGTATCAATGAAGTCAATGGAAGGGAGGTTGGTTTGCGTGATGGTCTGGGGAGCGTCCACAATTTGCTGCAATTTCTCGCAGTCTTGATTGGAGTTGTTCCCAAACCAAACTGTGATGCATCCTGATGAAATGCTTTCTATGGCGCATCTGTAGAGGTTGGTGAGAGTTGTAGGAGACATGTTGAATTTTTTATGCCTTCTAAGGAAGTAGTGGCGTTGGTGGGCTTTCTTGGTTGTTGCTTCAATATGGATGGTCCAGGAGAAGTTGTTGGTGATGTTGACTCCTTGGAATTTGAAGTTTTCAACCATCTCTACTTCGGCAGTGTCAATGCAAACTGGGGTACGTGTACCGCTTCGCTTCCTGAAGTCGATCACTATCTCCTTTGGCTTGCTGACATTGAGAGAAAGATTATTGTCTCGACACCAGGAAGTGAGGTTCTTGATCTCCTACCTGCACTCCGTCTCATCATTATTTGATATCCGGCCCACAATGGCAGTGTCATCTGCGAATTTGAAAATTGAATTAGATTTGTACATGACTACACTGTCATGGGTGTACAAGGAGTAAAGGAGGGGGCTGGGAATGCATCCTTGTGGAGCACCAGTGTTGAGGATTATCGTAGAGGATGATTTGTCCCCAATCCTCACTGATTGGGGTCTGTTGGCCAGAAAGTCGAGGATCCATTTGCAGAGATGAGTGCCGACACAAAGTCCCGCGAGTTTGGTGATAAGCTTGGATGGTATAACAGTATTAAAGGCAGAGCTGTAGTCTATGAATACGAGTCTGACGTGGGTGTCCCTCTTAGCCATGTGTTCCAGGGATGAGTGTAGGGCCGGGGCGATGGCATCGTCCATGGACCTGTTGTGGCAGTAGGCAAGTTGTAGTGGGTCAAGGCTGCTGGGTAGACTGGATTTAATGCGTTCCATAACCAACCTCTTAAAACATTTCTATTGTCAATTAGACAAATAGACAATTGTCTATTGTCTATTTCCTGATGGTAGAAGAGGAGCATGCACTAAAACCCCAAGATGTTTGCTTGTACATCCTTATGATTTTCAGAATCTCATGAGTAGAGCCAGGATTTTGCCATAACTGTCTTTTCATGCCTTTTTTGATGATTTCACCAAGACAATGCCTTTTTCACAATCGAGTGCCTGAATCAGTCTTTTTTTGCCGTATTAACGTAACTTACAAGAAAATTTCCACCACCGGGGTGAAACCAGGGGCGCCACCGTCGGTCGTTCATTCGTGGGTAGTGGACGAGGCCCCAGTCTTTTGCAGTCAGGCTGTAAGTGGGTGTTAAGTGGTGATTGGAGAGGGGTGGGTGGGAAAGGGTTCAGTCTTTTCAAACTGGAGTCAGGCTGTGAGTAGGTGTGAAGTGTTGGTTGGGGAGGGGGGAGGGGCTGCCAGGGTTAAGTTTCTGTTTCTCGAACCTGCAGTAGAACTAACTCGTTCAGGTCGTTGGACATCTGACGATTGTCCAAGGAGCGTTTTCCTCTTGTAGCTTGTGATTTCTTGCAAGCCCTTCCAAACTGAAAAAGTGTCATTAGCTGAGAACTTGCTCCTCAACTTCTCAGAGTACCTTTCCTTGGCAGCGCTGATTCCCCTTCTCAGCTAGTACTTGGCCTGCCTGTAGAGGTTTGCATCTTGTAGGATCTACCCCTGAAAGTTCCTGTAAGATCTACCCCTGCAAGCGTCAAAATGCCTAAAGTCAAGACAACGTAAAAAACTGAACGATTTGGTGAGATTGTACGGGAGCGATATATTCTCTACAGACACCTGTGTGCTGTTTTGCAAAGCATGTGAGAAAGCAGTGAATCACGAGAAGAAATATTTCTTCTCCCAGCATGTACAGACAGCTAAACACATTTTTAGCCATGTTTTGGTGGTGGAAATGCATGACTTTTTAATGCCTTTTTTGTCAATAAATGCCTTTTTCATGCCTTTTTTGTAATTTTATTATGCCTATTTGCCTGCCCATTTCAGAGATTTTTAGCACCTAAACATTCTGGCTCTATTCATGAGGTACATTGGGTAATACACTCGGTTTGCTACCCGACAGGGATTGAAGCAAATTCAGTGTTATATTATTTTAATAAGTAATATATCAATGCCCCCACAAATTAAAAGATTTCAGCAGTTTGAAATGAACTCTGGAAGTTGCAGTGAGAGGAAGAAAATAGACAGGAGTTTGCCTGCTTCATTTCCCTAACATTGGCATAAGAGCCACAGAAACAATGTAAAAATAATGTTCTGTTTTTTTCTGAGGATACTGTTGAACATTTGCCAAAATTATAATGGATGATAAGACTCATAGAAAACCACCTCTAAATTATCAAACATATCTTCAAAAAAAAAAAAGTTCTGTATTCATGGAATGGTTTCAAGTAACAAAATTTGGAAAATTATCATTTTTGCCTGTCCATTGGTTAAAGAATGTCTTGTTTAGAAAGCTGCTTCTAACACCATGGTTATGGCAGCTTAAACATCAAAAATACCATTCCACATAAAGATCAGTATAACACTGCACCCTGCTTCCCAAAGGTAACAATGATAATTCCATCTTTGGAATCTGCTGATCTAAAGCAATCGGTAATTTAAACAATGCTCCCACTGTGTCTCAAAATGCGACTCAAACCAAGGACTCTCTGGTAAACGTATCCCACTTGCCGGGCGTTTGGTATGACCTTCAAATCCAGTTAAATGCCGCTTGTCATTCCAGCATTATTGACTGCACTATGGTTTTCTAAAGCTCGACACACATAAGTCTTGACTGCATAATGGAGAAGGATTCTACATGTCCAACAAAAATCTTGGAAACTAAGCAAATTTTGGAATTAAATCTCACTGCTTTTATGTGCTGACCTAAATGTTTATATGACCACAAAAATGCTTCAGTAATAAAAACTGTTGGAGAAACATCACATATAACCTCTTCAGAAAAAAAGGTCCTACTCCATACCGAGTGCATTAAAGCAATAAGTAACTTCAAATGAATGATTACATGAATCTGAAACTTTGTTCTAACAATCTATCTGAAGGCAAACCACCCCAAGGTATGCCTACTTTGAAGCAGTTCTCCTAGAGTCTGAAGAAGGGTTCTGTAAAGAGACGTCCTTTGCACACAGAGTCTTTTACTGGATATTGTTTATTAATTTCACTACACACATGTTATGCCCTAGCTGTCCGTGGTCATCACCGGAACTAGAGAGCGAGCTGGAGGTGGGGAAGCTACAATTATACAAGAGACAATGGGGAGTGGTTAGTAGTGGTGAGGTCACTATGTTAAAGGAACATGCACTGATCTACATCCTTCCTCTTGGAAACAAAAGTGACCACGGCTCATGCGCTAGGCTCAAACTACAAGCAGGGAGCAGATAGAATGCAGCACAACACAGACTACTCGTACACACCGTACCGGACAGGCGGCCTGACCACTCTCCCAGAGCGGGTGCGCAACCCACCATCCCCTCCGGTCGAAGGAACAGCATGGACGGGTGCGGGTACAGAGGCTGGGGAACCAGGGGAAGGAGGAGGACTGGGAAGCGATACACGCGCAGGTGAGGGAGGGGAAGGGGGCTGGGGCGACTGCGGATGTACCGGAGCAGGAGGCACATCAGGCACCGGGGACTGGACGGGAGGTGAATACGGGACCGCGGGAGGCGGTGCAGGCTCGTTTACCAGCATCAGGTGCTGGCGGGTACGACGATACACGGTGCCCTCGTAGTTGACCAGGTACGACCGTGGAGAGTCAGCATTGCCGACGACCACGGCCAGCCGGTGGTGACCGGAGGTGGACTCCATCCGGACAACCTGGCCAGCGAACAGAGGTGGAAGGGGACGGGACGATTTGTCAAAGGAGCGCTTCTGAATGAGCTGCTTTTCAGTGAAGCGCTCCCTGACAGCGGCAGGGCTCCGAGCCGTGGGTTGCAGGGATTGCTGGGAGACGGGGATAGGGGGTCTAGTGGTGCGGGACATGAGGCGCTGGGCAGGGGAACCGAGCGCGGGGTCCCGGGAGATGTTGCGGAGGTTGAGGAGGGCAAGGTACAAGTCCGAACTGTCAAGCCGGCAACGTTCCATCAGTTCCTTAGCGCTGCGGACAGCGCGCTCTGCAAGTCCATTGCTTTGCGGGTACTCGGGGCTGCTCGTGATGTGGCGAAAGTTCCACCGGGTGGCGAAAGCAGCAAACTCCGCGCTGGTAAACTGGCTGCCGTTGTCGGACTGGAGGGATGCCGGGGAACCAAAGGTAGAGAAGTGGCGGCGAAGCTTCCCGATGACGGCAGCAGACGTGAGGGACGGCAGCAGGTCCACCTCGAACCAGCTGGAGTAGGAGTCCACCAGGACCAGGTAGTGTTTGCCACGCCACTCGAAAATATCGGCGGCAACAGCCATCCACGGCAACTCGGGAGCCGGCTGCTGCAGGAGAGGCTGGCGCTGCTGATGAGGTAATAGGCTGTTGCAGGCAGCGCAGGCGGAGACCCTGTCCCGGATGTCCTTGACCATGCCAGGCCAGTAAAACTGTGCTTGGGCCTGGGATAACGTGGCCTCCACCCCTGGGTGTCCGTTGTGGGCAGTCTGGAAGTAGTGATCTCGCAGCGCAGCCGGCACCACAACCTTGTGACCCTTCACCACCACGCCCGCGTGCAGCACCAGTTCATCCCGAACCAGGAAGTAGGGCACGGCACCAGCCAGCAGGGAAGACCGTCGTTCAGGCCAGCCACGGCGGATGACGCCCTCAAGCTGTTGAAGGTTCGGATCAGCGGCAGTGTGTGTGACCAGTGACTGCATCTGCCAAGATGGAACGATGTTGACGTTCAACACCATCAGGTCAGCCGATTCGTACGGATGGCGGGAAGTGGAAGGTAGTGGGGCACGGGACAAAGTGTCTGCCACGAACATCTCCTTGCCTTTGCGGTACACGATTTTGAATGTGAAACGCTGCAGCTGCAGCATCATTCGCTGCAAGCGGGACGAGGCTGCGTGGATGGGCTTGTTTAAAATAGAGACCAGCGGCTGGTGGTCAGTTTCGATGGTGAAAGTTTTTCCAAGAACGTAGTCTCTGAATTTGGAGCACGCGAACACCACGGCAAGGAGCTCCTTTTCTATCTGGGCGTAGCGCTGTTCAGCAGGGGTCATTGTGCGAGAGGCATAGGAGACGGGCAGCTGTCGGTCGTCGTAGAGCTGCAGGCAGGCAGCACCAAGGCCGAACCGAGATGCATCGCAGGTGAGGACGATTGGCCTGTTCAGGTCGAAGAACTGCAAAGTGGGGGTCCGTGCGAGTCTGGACCTCAGGGCCACGAAGGCCGATTGGTGGTGCGGGAGCCAGACCCAGGCATTGTCCTTCTTGGTCAGCTCCCTCAGGGGGGCACTCAGTTCGCTGAGGTCGGGTATGAACTTACCCAAGTAGTTGACCATGCCCAGGAAGCGCTGCAGGCCGGGCACGTCAGTGGGAGCGGGCATTTTGGTGATCGCCGCCGTCTTCTCGGGGTCTGGCTTCAGGCCCCCCGCCGTGAAAACGTGGCCGACGTAGGTGACTTCCTCAACGCGGAACCGACACTTCCTTCGATTAAGCTTGAGATTGATCTCACGAGCCTTGTCCAGGACTTGGCGGAGGTGTCGGTCATGCTCAGCGACGTCCCTCCCGTACACCAGGATGTCATCCACAATGATGGCGCACGGCAACCCAGCAAACAGCTGCTCCATCGTACGCTGAAAAACCTCGCTTGCCGAGTTGATCCCAAAAGGCATGCGGAGGAAACGGAACCTGCCGAACGGTGTGCTGAAGGTGGTCAGGAAGGAGGAACGTGCATCCAGCGGGATCTGCCAAAAGGAGCTCTTGGCATCCAGGACCGAGAAAACTGTGGCTGGACCGACCTGTGCCGCGACGTCCTCCACCGTCCGCATGGGGTAGTGCGGGCGTTTAATAGCCAGGTTCAGGTCCTTGGGGTTGATGCAGATCCTGATCTCGCTCGCGTCCTTCTTGGCAGCGACCACCATGGTGGAGACCCACTGGGTGGGGGCACTCACCTCCTTGAGGATGCCCATGTCCACCATGCCACGTAGTGTGGACTCCACGCGGCCCTTCATGGCAAAAGACACACGGTGGGCCGGTCTGACCACTGGGTCGACCCCCGGGTCCACAACGATCTTGTAGGCACAGGGCAGCTTCCCCAGGACGTCATCAAATCGGTCAGGGTACTCGATCAGGGGGTCCATGGGGGCCTGCACCAGGTGGATGTCGCGGTGGAATGAGACCAAACCAAAGTCCTGGCATGCACGGGCGCCCAGCAGGGTGACGTTGTCAGATGCTAGCAGGAGGAACGTGAGGGGCCGAGAGGTCTCCAGAACAGTACAGATAACCGTTGCCTTTCCCACGGCAATCAGAACGCCTCCCCCATAGGCATGGAGGCGGGAGTTGTCAGGAGTAACCCTCTCCCCCGAGCTTATCTGCTCGAAGAGGCCCACAGACATAACATTTGCAAAAGCCCCAGTATCGACCTTGGCAGGGAAGGAGTGTCCATTGACTGTAACATGCACGGATGGATCCGTTATCAATGCAGGTGCACCCAAAAGCGAAAACAGCATAGAGTCTCCATGGGAGGAAGTCGTATCTGAGCCATGGAGTTCCTCATGTTGGTACCGGGAACCGGTTGCGCTATCATCGGTCGCAAGGTTGTTTAGACTCCCTCTAGGAGCAGGGACAGGTCTCCCACGAGAACGACAAGCTGCAGAAAAATGGTTCTGCCTCCCGCAGGAATTACAAGTTTTGCCCTGCGCTGGGCAAACGTTATACCTGTGTGACGAGAAGTTGCAGTTTGGGCATCTGCGAGGGGTGACCATAGTGGGCGCGGAGGGGGTGACCCTGGTCTGCGGGTCATTCAATCGCCGGCGGCCGGTGAAATTTATGTCCTGGGGCGCCGGCCGAGATACTGAGCCAACAGCAGAGGCCATGCGTGCGGCATGTATGGCGTCCGTTAGCGACAGGTCAGGCTTCATCAGGAGCTCATCCCGCAGCTTAGAGTTTAGGAGACCGTTGACCAGGACGTCCCTGATCATCTCGTCGGGTGTAATCGTTTGAAGGCGGCACCGCCGAGCCATATGTCTTAAAGATGCAATGAAGGCGTCAACGTGCTCCCCTGGAGTCTGACGCCGCGAGAAAAAGTTGAAACGTTCGATAATGTTATTGGTGGGTATATCGCACAGGGCAGTGAACTTAGCCATGAGACATACCGGGTCGTTGCGGTCCTCCGGAGGGACGAATTCGAACGACGCATAGCGTTCCATTGCCTCCGGACCAGCCAGGTTGAGGAGCAGGTGAGCTTTTATCGCAGCAGTTGCATCAGGATGGGCAATCGCTATATAGTGCTCGTAGTCCCGCTGGAAGACAGTCCAGCGGTGCACTATGTCCTCATCAAAAACAAGCGTGTCCGGACGACGACACGAGGGAGCCATGGCAAAGTGGAAGGATGGGACACAACTGGGACGAACAAATGCTAAAAATAAAAACCCGATAAACAGGAGACGCAAGTCTACCGCTCTGACACCATGTAAAGAGACGTCCTTTGCACACAGAGTCTTTTACTGGATATTGTTTATTAATTTCACTACACACATGTTATGCCCTAGCTGTCCGTGGTCATCACCGGAACTAGAGAGCGAGCTGGAGGTGGGGAAGCTACAATTATACAAGAGACAATGGGGAGTGGTTAGTAGTGGTGAGGTCACTATGTTAAAGGAACATGCACTGATCTACAGGTTCCGACCCGAAACGTCATCTATCCATGTTCTTCAAAGATGCTGCCTGACTGTTGCATTACTCCAGCACTTTGTGTCCTTTTTAGTAAACCACCATCTACAGTTCCTTGTATCCACAATTCTTCAGCACACTCCCTTTATCTCTCTGGCCAAACTACAATTGCAACTCCTTCCATTCTGTTGCTGGCCTTAGTCCTGTATTATTTTAGTTATCTTCTACTTTCAATGCACAAAAAATAAATTGATACACAGAAGAGCAGAAAAGTCTGAAAAGTGTAATGTAACCATCTCTAAAGTTTGAAAATTGAGAATGCTGAGCAAATTTATGAGCCAGGTGAAAATAGCATAAATCTGAAGTAATGTTTTGAGGAATAGCATTGTGCCTGAACTGGTGGCACAGCAAAATAATCAATAATCCAAGCAATACAATTTCAGAGTTTATATGTCATGATGATACAAAAAAATGGCAGGATTATGGACAGTCCAGCAGTGTACAGATCAGCTGGAAATATGGGTGAAGAAATGGCAGATGCAGTTTTATCCAAACAAGTGTGAGGTGTTGGATTTTGAGAGGTCAAATGCAAGAGGAACATATACAGTAAATGTCAGGAAGCCAAGGAGTGCTGATGTACATGGGGATCTTGGAGTGCAAGTTCATAACTCCCTGAAAGTGGCAACACAAGAAGATAGAGTGATCAAGGCCAGCATGTAAAGCATGAAATTAGGAAAGCTGTGTTGCAGCCACATAAAACTTTGGTTAGGCCACATTTGGAGTATTGTGTGCATTTCTGGTTGCCCCATGATTGGAAGGAAATGGAGTCTATGAAAATGGTACAGAAGAGGTTTATGAGGATGCAGGCTGGATTGGAGAGCATTAGCTATAAGAAGAGGTTGCATAAACTTAGACTGTTTTCTCTGATGCGTCAGAGGCTGATGGGCGACCTGATAAAAATATATAAAATTATGAGAGGCCTACATAGGGTAGATAGGCAGAGTCTTTTTCCCAAGATGGAAATGTCCAATTACTAGACGGCACTACTTTAAGTTAGAAATGGATATTTAAAGGAGACATGACACAAGTTTTTTTTGTTTACACATAATGATGGGTGCCGGGAACGTGCTGACAGGGATGGTGGTGGAAGCAGAAATGATATCAACGTTTAAGTGGCATTTAAACAGGCACAGGTATCATGGTCTAAAGGGCCTGTTCAGGTGCCACACTGTTCTATGTTTTATGTACTTCTATGTCATAAAAATTAACATTTAATCTGACAATATACAGAACTTTGAATTCAATTGTTATTTGATGTGCCAAATTAATTTTGGGTTGGGTGGGGGAGAGAGAGAGATGAAAATTTCTGGCCCAATAAAATCTTACGAATGTGTTTTCTATTATATTTATCTTCATTGAAGACTAACATGTGCTTTCATTTTGCGAAATTTAAAATTGGATAGAACATTAAAATAGCTCTTGTTTAAATAGTGCCCTCCATAATGTTTGGAACAAAGATCCTTCATTTATTTATTTGCCTCTGTAATCGGTAGCGGCACGGTAGCGCAGCGGTAGAGTTGCTGCTTTACAGCGAATGCAGCGCCGGAGACTCAGGTTCGATCCTGACTACGGGTGCTGCACTGTAAGGAATTTGTACGTTCTCCCTGTGACCTGCGTGGGTTTTCTCCGAGATCTTCGGTTTCCTCCCACACTCCAAAGACGTACAGGTATGTAGGTTAATTGGCTGGGTAAATGTAAAAATTGTCCCTAGTGGGTGTAGGATAGTGTTAATGTACGGGGATCACTGGGCGGCACGGACTTGGAGGGCCGAAAGGGCCTGTTTCCGGCTGTATATATATGATATGATATCCACAATTTGAGATTTGTAATAGAAAAAAATCACATGTGGTTAAAGTGCACGTTGTCAGATTTTAATAAGGCCATTTTTATACATTTTGGTTTCACCATGTAGAAATTACAGCAGTGTTTATACATAGTCCCCCCATTTCAGGACACCATAACGTTTGGGACACAGCAATGTCATGTAAATGAAAGTAGTCATGTTTAGTACTTTGTTGCATATCCTTTGCATGCAATGACTGCTTGAAGTCTGCAATTCATGGACATCACCAGTTGCTGGGTGTCTTCTCTGGTGATGCTCTGCCAGGCCTGTATTGCAGCCATCTTCAGCTTATGCTTGTTTTGGGGGCTATTCCCCTTCAGTTTTCTATTCAGCATATGAAAGGCATGCTCAATTGGGTTCAGGTCGGGTGATTGACTTGACCACTCAAGAATTTACTATTTTTTAGCTTTGAAAAACTCCTTTGTGGCTTTAGCAGTATGTTTAGGATTATTGTCTTGCTGTAGAATGAACCGCCGGCCAATGAGTTTTGAGGCATTTGTTTGAACTTGAGCAGATAGGATGTGTCTATACACTTCAGAATTCATTATGCTACTACCATCAGCAGTTGTATCATCAATGAAGATAAGTGAGCCAGTACCTTCAGCAGCCATACATGCCCAGGCCATAACACCCTCACCACCGTGTTTCACAGATGAGGTGGTATGCTTTGGATCTTGGGCAGTTCCTTCTCTCCTCCATACTTTACCCCTGCCATCACTCTGATTTTAGTTAATCCTCGTCTCATCTGTCTACAAGACCTTTTTCCACAACTGTGGTTGCTCTTTTAAGTACTTCTTGGCAAACTGTAAACTGGCCATCCTATATTTGCGGCTAACCAGTGGTTTACATCTTGCAGTGTAGCCTGTTTCTGTTAATGAAGTCTTCTGTGGACAGTGGTCATTGACAAATCCACACCCGACTCCTGAAGAGTGTTTCTGATCTGTCGGACAGGTGTTTGGGGATTTTTCTTTATTATAGAGAGAATTCTTCTGTCATCAGCTATGGAGGTGTTCTTTGGCCTGCCAGTCCCGATGCGATTATTAAGCTCTTTCTTCTTAATGATGTTCCAAACAGTTGATTTTGGGAAGCCTAAGGTTTGGCTGATGTCTCTAACAGTTTTATTCTTGTTTCTCAGTCTCATAACGGCTTCTTTGACTTTCATTGGCACAACTTTGGTCCTCATGTCGATAAACAGCAATAAAAGTTTCCAAAGGTGATGGAAAGACTGGAGGAAAGACTATGTGCTGAGCTCTCTTATGCCTGTATTAAGGAGCCAATTAAACACACCTCAACAATTACAAACACCCGTGAAGCCATGTGTCCCAAACATTATGGTGCCCTGAAATGGGGGGGGGGGGTCTATGCATAAACACAGCTGTAATTTCTACACAGTGAAACCAAAATGTATAAAAATGGCCTTTATTAAAATCTAACAATGTGCACTTTAACCACATGTGATTTTTTAAATTACAAATCTCAAATTGTGGAGTACAGAGGCAAATAAATAAATGATGTGTCTTTGTCCCAAACATCATGGAGGGCACTGTATCTTTATTGCCTGTATATATTGTGAAAATACTTCTATTGCTGGTCTTGTGGGATTGAATTTAACAAAAGGTAATATCTTTTATTTCTCAGACAGTTCAAAAACCTCAGTAGTTTTTGTAGTTGTTTTTAAAAAATATTGCTTATGGCTTTAAATTACTGAATCTAGATTTCAAAACATGCATTTTGGAATTAATTTGTACATTTAAGGTAAAGTAAAATCCAATTCCCTTTCATATGTAAAATTATAGATTGTATCTTTAATTCATGAATATTACCCTTATGATTCATTATTACACATGAACTCCCTCACGTAGATCATTTTCATGTTTTGGAAAATTCCTTGATCCATCAACTATATAAGGGTTATCACCTTGGCAGGTTGAAACGCTGTTAAAATATTCACCTATACAAACTTAAACTCTATGATTGTCCAGAGAAAGAATCAAGAACCAGAGGACATAGATGAAGATAGATATGTTTTGTTCAAGATTCCAGCATCTGCAGTCTCCAATATTACATACCAATCTCATCAACATTGTGGATTAGTTCAGGGACAAGATCACTGATAGCTACCAATTTCTGAAAGAATACACTGAATTTTTTTCCAGTCTTCTCTTCATCTGTTGATATTTTTCTACCCTGATGGATCAGACCAGATGCCAAGTCGAAGTCTGAAGTTCGATAACTAATATCTAAAAAATTGCACGGTTCCATAATCTCCAATTCTCATCAAACTCCTAAAACATTTTAGGCAGAATTAGTGCAGAAATCAGCACACCTTCTGAATGTTTCAAAGCAAACTACATGAACAAAATGTCACACAGCTGGATTAGTTTTGTTTCTTTGAAAACTATGGTATGTTTCGATAGCCGTGCTCATCTCGAATGAAGCCAAGAAGTTCAGTAACTGAGCCTATTGTGCTTTTACATTATAGGTTGTGGATGAGCCCACTTCAAATTCCTTCAAGTTATTCCAACTTTCATCCTTCTCCAGTCACTTTATTTTTATTAATGTTTTTGCTCTGCTGTTTTTATCCATATCCTGATGGTCCAGCCACATTGTACGTGCGATGCACAGCAGATAGAAGTGGAAAAAGATGGTTGCTGGAGAGAAACAGATATTTCCCTGTAAATGATAGATGAATTTGAAATGGCTTACAAGAAAAAAATGCCAGTGAGTTTTGCAGACAATCAGAGGCCAGGTAGTAAACATTTTACTGTAACTCACTGTATGAAAAATCTCTTGGCTCTCCTTGATTTTTTGGCCAGTATCTAAAATCTGTCCAATCTAATATGCTCACACCAATGGAAGTATTTCTTCTCATCTACTTTATTGAGTCCTTCATAATTTTGAACATCGCCATTAAATTGTTTTTGCATTGGAATTGAATAATCAGTTTCTTTGGTCTCTGCTAATAAATGCAGTTCAAATCTTTTTTGATTCCTTTTTTAGAGATATGTGGGTTGCTGATATTATATGGCTAATGCTAAATGCCCTTGAAAAGGCGTTGGTGATCAATGTCATCCTGGTGTAAGTGCTTCCAGAATTAGGGTGTTCCAGGATTTAGACCCAGTGATAATGAAGGAACAGCAATTTATTTTCTGTCACGTGGTGACATATCCAAGTGCATGATGCCCTTGACCTTCCTGGCAGTTTGGAAATGCTGTCAGAGTAAGAAAAGGTGAGTAAATGCAACGTGCAATGTAATGATGGCGCACACACTGCAGACAGGCTCTGTCAGTGTTGAGGGAATGAATGCTTAGGAGTACAAATTCACCAGGCTGCTTTATCCTATATGATGTTGAGCTTCTTGAATGCTACTGGGACGGCAATCAGCAAACAAGTGGGGACTATTCAATTCCATTCTTGACTTGTGCCCTGTAGATGATGGATAGGTGTTCGAGGTGTCAGAATATGAATGCATGATACCTATCCTTTAACACTGCACGTGTAACCGCAGTGTGCAGTTGCGCTTTGGACAGGTTTCTTTTGTATCCTTACTGAAAACTTTCAATCCCTTCTAATAATCGGGAATATAAAAAAAGTATTCATAACTAATGATAACCACAAATCCTTTCACAGGAAATTTAACCAATGTGGACAATATGTGAATCCAGATACGTCAGGATTTTTTCTCTTGTTATTTAGAATCTATTTTTGACAATCCATGTCTGAAAACCTGTCAACATTAAATAATTTTCAGGTGAGGGAACCATGCCAGGGCCTAATAAAAATCACTCCAAACTTTCTTTGAGCTGTTATGATTTATACCATTTTTTTTCAATCAATACTTGATTATAGTATCTGCATTGGCATAATATTATACTTCTCCAATTGCAGATTTCCAATAATCAACCATTTAACACGACAACAATAAAAGCATTTCACACGATGTTTGGGCCAAAACACAATCTTCAAATTAGGTCTTCGCCTCAAATGCCAACAAACTTTTGCAAGTTTTCATTAACAACCTCATTCTAATTAATCTGCAATATATTAAGTCCACATGAATCGCATCTATTTAAAAAAAGTTTTCCAAATGCTTTCAATTTCTCATCGCTTTAGAATGCTCAATAGAGATTGAGTGGCTCCATTGAAGTAATCAATTCCAAATAGTTTAATTTCTGCAATGATGTTTTCCTTTGAAGCATTTATGATTTCTGGACAAGGATTTGCTGGCAGGATCCATCGCTAGTCAGCGTTTTGGTTCCACCCATATATTGCTACGAAAAAGTCAAGACAAAGAATACCCCTTGAGTCTGCGAGAGCGGGGGCGGAAGATGACTCATCGACAGACCACACGGCAACAGACCCAGGAACGAAATCGACTATGAATCAGACAACCAGCACAGCAATTGACAAAGCAGCAGCACCGGCAGGACACAAGCTACGAAGCTGCATCTGTGGCTGGGAAAAGATAACATCAGAGAAGGGTCTCAAGATCCACCAGGGCAGGAAAAAGTGCTTGAGAGAGCTTGGTGAGGGGCCTCACATTGACCATTACTTTCTAAGAGGTAGGTCAAATCAGTCGAGTGAAGCCCAGTGGCAGGATAATCACCACAGTCCACAGGGTATCAGCACCCCAGGCGAAGCTCAACCAAGTACAGTCCCACCAGCGGACACGAGTCCAGAGCCCAACCAGCCATAGTTAGCGGTAGAGAGGAAGATGGAAGGAAAAAAGCCTCAAATCTTGTGGCCTAAATCCTGCCTGAGGAAACAGTGAGAGACCATTAACACTGACCTCGTCCATCTTCTGGAAGGATTGAAGGGATGTGTAGAAAGAAAATTGGAGAAGATGGGACACATCATATACAACTATGGGGCGGAGAGATTTGGGGTGAAGGTCAAGAAACAGAGGACACAGAAGGAACTATCACTCCAGTTCAATTCCAGAAGGCAGCAGGGGATAAAAAGACTGGTGAAGGAAAGGAGGCAGCTGAGAAAACAGTGGAGGAAGGCCACAGAGGCAGAAAGGAAAGGACTCGAGGCACTGCAGGCAGAAGTAAAGCAGCGCCTGGCAATCCTGCAAAGAGCTGAATGCCTGAGAAAGCAACACAAGAAGAAAGAACGAGCAAGGACAGGCTTTTACAGAGATCCATATAAGTTTGTCAAAAGCCTCTTTGTCAAGGAGAAGAGTGGGATCCTGAAAGTACCTGTAAGGGAACTGGAGGAGCATCTGAGGAAGACGTACTCCGACAACCTGAGGCATAAGCCAGTCACCATTCCAGACGACATGCCACCTATTCACCCACCTGAGCACCAGATAGACACAAGGCCTCCTACATGGAAGGAGGTGGAGAACACAGTTAAACGAGCAAGATCAGCATCAGCCCCAGGGCTCTATAAGAACACCCCTGGTGTCCTGAAATACCTCTGGAAGTTAATGAAAGTGGCGTGGGGGAAAGGAATAATACCTAAGGCATGGCGAAGGGCAGGAGGGATCCTAATTCCCAAAGAAAAGAACTCTTCAACAATTAGCCAATTCCGCCATGGGTACTGATTGAGAGTGATCAGCCATGATCGCATTGAATGGCGGTGCTGGCTCGAAGGGCTGAATGGCCTACTCCTGCACCTATTGTCTATTGTCTATTGTCTATCAGCCTTCTGAACGTAGAAGGAAAGATCTTCTTTGGTGTTGTAGCCCAAAGACTCTCAGCGTTTTTGCAGAGCAACAACTTCATTGACACGTCAGTGCAGAAAGCAGGGGTACGTGGTTTCTCAGGATGTCTGGAACATGCAAACGTCATCTGGCACCAGATACAAACTGCCAAGAAAGAAAAGAGAGATCTGCATGTGGTTTTCTTAGATCTTGCCAATGCCTTTGGTTCGGTGCCCCATGAGACTCTTTGGGCAGCTTTTAACTTCTTCCAGGTCCCAGAGGTCACCACAAAGCTGGTAAAAACTTACCTGCAGGACCTCCAGTTCTGCATCACAACACAGGACAACACCACCGCCTGGCAGCACCTTGAGATAGGCATAATGGCGGGCTGACCCATTTCTCCTCTGGTTTTTACCATGGCAATGGAGCTAATCATTCGAGCATCACGATGGGTAGTCGGAGGGGAACGCTTGAAGAGTGGGCTGCGTCTTCCTCCAATCAGGGCGTACATGGAAGACATGACCACTATAACAACAACAAAAGCATGCACCAAATGCCTGCTGGATAAACTCCAGGAAAACATCAAATGGGCACGAATGGAGATTAAACCCAGCAAATCCTGCAGTATTTCCATCATCAAAGGCCGGCTGACTGACGAAAGGTTCCGCATCAACAACGAGACAATACCAATTGTCCTGGAGAAGCCTGTCAAAAGCCTTGGGCGATGGTACACCGCACACCTCAAGGACGCAGAGCAGGTGGAACAACTCAGGCAGGATACAATCAGTGGCCTCTAGCAAATCAACAACACTGCTCTCCCAGCTGAAGCTTTGGTGCCTTCAATTCGGTCCGCTGCCCCGACTCATGTGGCCAATTACCATCTACGAGGTCACTTTATCCCATATCAACCAGCTGGAGAGACTTGTGAACTCACAAGTGAGGAAGTGGCTTGGGCTACCGAGATGCCTTAGCAGCATAGGGCTCTATGGGAATGGAGCCTTCTCACTGCCAGTCTCAAGCCTGGTGGAGGAATTCAAATGCGCCAAAGCAAGGCTGGACATGACACTAACAGAATCCCGGGACCCAATAGTTAGAGGTGTCGCTCCAACCCTAGCAACAGGGAAGAAATGGACTCCAGCTGCAGTGGTACAGGATGCGAAATCTGCCCTCCGACACCGGGACATAGTGGGCCATGTCCAACAAGGCCGAGGGGGCTTTGGCCTAGGAGCAATGAAACCTACCTGGCAAAAGGCTACTCCAGCTGAACGTCGGCACCTGGTGGTGGAGGAGGTGCGCCGCCAAGAAGAAACAGCCAGGTGTGCCAAAGCCATATCTCAAGCCAAGCAAGGCCGCTGGATGAGGTGGGATGGCATTGAGAGGAGGAAGTTCACATGGAGTGAGCTGTGGAACATGGAGTCAAGTATGTTGAGCTTTATTATCAGAGCCACATATGATGTCCTTCCCTCTCCCACAAACCTAAATCTTTGGCTGGGAGAGGATCCAGCCTGCCCCCTGTGTGCAGTTCCAGCAAACCTCAAGCACATCCTGGTCGGTTGTAAGACCAGCCTAACACAAGGCAGATACACCTGGCGACACAACCAGGTGCTGAGGTGTTTGGCAGCCGCACTCAAGTGCAAGAGAGTTACCACCAACGCCATGCCTATCAATGCCCAGCTAACATTCCCGCAAATCCAATCGTTCATCCGGGAAGGAGAGAAACGGAAGACTACCACCTCGCCTTTCAACTAATGCCCACTGAGCGCAGCCAGAGACTGGGAAATGCGGGTTGACCTTGGTCAGAGACTTTCCTTCCCAGTTGAAATCGCAGCTACCAACCTGCGACCAGACCTCGTCCTCTGGTCCAGCTCCTGTCGGCGTGTTTACATCATTGAGCTAACGGTGCCCTGGGAGGAGGCTGTGGACGAGGCATTTGAAAGGAAAAGGCTGAGATATTCTAACCTTGCAGTAGAGGCAGAGGAGCGAGGTTGGAGTGTAAGAGTGTGTCCAGTGGAGGTGGGGTGCAGGGGCTTTGTAGCCAGTTCCACTGCAAGGCTCCTGAGGGAAGTTGGAGTCAGAGGGCAATCAAAGAACTTGCAAATGCCGCCGAACGGAGCAGTCACTGGCTGTGGCTGAAAAGAAAATATACTGTCTGGGCTGCCACGTGACCATCTAGAGGCTAACCATAAGACACACACCCAGGTCTGATCACCCTGCGGTGGGCCTGCCTCGACTGAGGGTGTCTTGTGATAAAAGGCCGAAACACCCAGTGACGTTGAGGTACACAACTGAAGATGTGTCTGAATGGTAGCAACATTACCTAGTGGTCACCCCCAAGAACAACACCAGTCAATTGTAGTGCAAACCTTAGGGATTGTAACATCTAGTCCTACTAATCAATCAAAATTCATCTGTGGATATTTTCTACCCTGATGGATCAGACCAGATGCCAAGTCGAATTCTGAAGTTCGATAACTAATATCTAAAACATTGCATGGTTTCATAATCTCCAATTCTCATCAAACTCCTGAAACATTTTAGGCAGAATTAGTGCAGAAATCAACACACCTTCTGAATGTTTCAAAGCAAACTACATGAACAAAATGTCACACAGCTGGGTTAGTTTTGTTTTTTTAAACACTATGGTGTGTTTCGATAGCCGTGCTCATCTCGAATGAAGCCAAGAAGTTCAGTAACTGAGCCTATTGTGCTTTTACATTATAGGTGTGGATGAGCCCACTTCAAATTCCTTCAAGTTATTCCAACTTTCATCCTTCTCCAGTCACTTTATTTTTATTAATGTTTTTGCTCTGCTGTTTTTATCCATATCCTGATGGTCCAGCCACATTGTACGTGCGATGCACAGCAGATAGAAGTGGAAAAAGATGGTTGCTGGAGAGAAACAGATATTTCCCTGTAAATGATAGATGAATTTGAAATGGCTTACAAGAAAAAAATGCCAGTGAGTTTTGCAGACAATCAGAGGCCAGGTCGTAAATGTTTTACTGTAACTCACTGTATGAAAAATCTCTTGGCTCTCTTTGATTTTTTGGCCAGTATCTAAAATCTGTCCAATCTAATATGCTCACACCAATGGAAGTATTTCTTCTCATCTACTTTATTGAGTCCTTCATAATTTTGAACATCGCCATTAAATTGTTTTTGCATTGGAATTGAATAATCACAGTTTCTTTGGTCTCTGTTAATAAATGCAGTTCAAATCTTTTTTGATTCCTTTTTTCGAGATATGTGGGTTGCCGAATTTATATGGCTAATGCTAAATGCCCTTGAAAAGGCGTTGGTGACCAATGTCATCCTGGTGTAAGTGCTTCCAGAATTAGGGTGTTCCAGGATTTAGACCCAGTGATAACATAGAAACATAGAAATAGGTGCAGGAGTAGGCCATTCGGCCCTTCGAGCCTGCACCGCCATTCAATATGATCATGGCTGATCATCCAGCTCAGTAACCTGTACCTGCCTTCTCTCCATACCCCCTAATTCCTTTAGCCACAAGGGCCACATCTAACTCCCTCTTAAATATAGCCAATGAACTGGCCTCAACTACCTTCTGTGGCAGAGAATTCCACAGACTCACCACTCTCTGTGTGAAGAAATGTTTTCTCATCTCGGTCCTAAAAGACTTCCTCCTTATCCTTAAGCTGTGACCCCTGGTTCTGGACTTCCCCAACATCGGGAACAATCTTCCCGCATCTAGCCTCTCCAACCCCTTAAGAATTTTATATGTTTCAATAAGATCCCCCCTCAGTCTTCTAAATTCCAGCGAGTATAAGCCTAGTCTATCCAGTCTTTCTTCATATGAAAGTCCTGCCATCCCAGGGATCAATCTGGTGAACCTTCTCTGTACTCCCTCTAAGGCTAGAATGTCTTTCCTCAGATTAGGAGACCAAAACTGTACACAATACTCCAGGTGCGGTCTCACCAAGGCCCTGTACAACTGCAGCAGAACCTCCCTGCTCCTATACTCAAATCCTCTTGCTATGAATGCTAACATACCATTCGCTTTCTTCACTGCCTGCTGCACCTGCACGCTTGCTTTCAATAACTGGTGCACCATGACACCCAGGTCACGTTGCATCTCCCTTTTTCCTAATTGGCCACCATTCAGGTAATACTCTGCTTTCCTGTTCTTGCCGCCAAAGTGGATAACCTCACATTTATCCACATTATATTGCATCTGCCATGCATTTGCCCACTCTCTTAATCTATCCAAGTCACTCTGCAGCCTCCTAGCATCCTCCTCGCAGCTAACACTGCCACCCAGCTTCGTGTCATCCGCAAACTTAGAGATATTGCATTCAATTCCCTCGTCCAAATCATTAATATATATTGTAAATAACTGGGGTCCCAGCACTGAGCCTTGCTGAGCCCACTAGTCACTGCCTGCCATTCCGAAAAGGACCCGTTTATTCCTACTCTTTGCTTCCTGTCCGCCAACCAATTCTCTATCCACCTCAACACTGAACCCCCAATGCCGTGTGCCTTAAGTTTGTACCCCAATCTCCTATGTGGGACCTTGTCGAAGGCCTTCTGAAAGTCCAGATATACCACATCGACTGGTTCTCCCTTATCCACTCTACTAGTTACATGCTCGAAAATGAAGGAACAGCAATTTATTTTCTGTCACGTGGTGACATATCCAAGTACATGATGCTCTTGTCCTTCCTGGCAGTTTGGAAATGCTGTCAGAGTAAGAAAAGGTGAGTAAATGCAACATGCAATGTAATGATGGCACACACACTGCAGACAGGCTATGTCAGTGTTGAGGGAATGAATGCTTAGGGAAGTTGAAGGAGTACAAATTGACCAGGCTGCTTTATCCTATAGGATGTTGAGCTTCTTGAATGCTACTGGGACGACAATCAGCAAACAAGTGGGGACTATTCAATTCCATTCTTGACTTGTGCCTTGTAGTTGATGGATAGGTGTTCGAGCTGTCAGAATATGAATGCATGATACCTATCCTTTAACACTGCACGTGTAACCGCAGTGAGCAGTTGCGCTTTGGATAGGTTTCTTTTGTATCCTTACTGAAAACTTTCAATCCCTTCTAATAATCGGGAATATTAAAAAAATATTCATAACTAATGATAACCACAAATCCTTTCACAGGAAATTTAACCAATGTGGACAATATGTGAATCCAGATACGTCAGGATTTTTTCTCTTGTTATTTAGAATCTATTTTTGACAATCCATGTCTGAAAACCTGTCAACATTAAATAATTTTCAGGTGAGGGAACCATGCCAGGGCCTAATAAAAATCACTCCAAACTTTCTTTGAGCTGTTATGATTTATACCATTTTTTTTCAATCAATACTTGATTATAGTATCCGCATTGGCATAATATTATACTTCTCTAATTGCAGATTTCCAATAATCAACCATTTAACACGGCAACAATAAAAGCATTTCACACGATGTTTGGGCCAAAACACAATCTTCAAATTAGGTCTTCGCCTCAAATGCCAACAAACATTTGCAAGTTTTCATTAACAACCTCATTCTAATTAATCTGCAATACATGAATTGCATCTATTTAAAAAAAGTTTTCCAAATGCTTTCAATTTCTCATCTCTTTAGAATGCTCAATAGAGATTGCGTGGCTCCATTGAAGTAATCAATTCCAAATAGTTTAATTTCTGCAATGATGTTTTCCTTTGAAACATTTATGATTTCTGGACAAGGATTTGGCTGAACTTACTCAGTCTTCAACATCATCAATAACCTTCAGCCTTTTCAGCAATTTTAAACAGGTTTAAACTTCATATTTTAGCCACAGAACATTTCAGGATCAAGGCTAATCCAAGTGAAGTTGTTACGCTTTGTTTGACAAGGAATTATATGCAATAAACAAATCCAAAGACCAACACTGATAATTAAATGTATGTTACAAACTATATATTTCTCAGAAACAGGTGTTGATCACATGAGGAAAAATATCACATCAGTTAATTATTTTTTATTCCAGGGCTCAGCTTTCATTTGTTAGATTGTTTACTGAAGGTGAAGAAAAAAGAATGTACCTCAGAAAGCTATGATAAAGTGACAAATGTGTGCTATAACATTTCAAGGGGTATTTGCCTTTGTCTACATGTTATGATTTAAAATCTGCGAGTTGCACTGCAAAAGATCCATATTTAGCAGAGTATTTCTAGCAAAATTGAAATCAATGGGAAGCAAGGGAATCTCTTGACAGGTCTAATCATATCTAGATGTTTGTAGTGGGTGGAGGTTGATCATCTCAGGTCAAGGGCTATGCTGCTTGCAAGGGTGTATGAAGATATTAAAACGGTCACTATTCTGGTGGTGCATATTAAACTGACACAGACCAGATGTATATGCCTTTTGCAAACAACATGACCCAAATGTACTTAATTATAAGAAAATAACTGCAGATGCTGGTACAAATCGATTTATTCACAAAATGCTGGAGTAACTCAGCAGGTCAGGCAGCATCTCGGGAGAGAAGGAATGGGTGACGTTTCGGGTCGAGACCCTTCTTCAGACTGATGTCAGGGGGGCAGGACAAAGGAAGGATAAGGGTGGAGACAGGAAGATAGAGGGAGATATGGGAAGGAGGAGGGGAAGGGAGGGACAGAGGAGCTATCTGAAGTTGGAGAAGTCGACGTTCATACCACCGGGCTGCAAACTGCCCAGGCGAAATATGAGGTGCTGCTCCTCCAATTTCCGGAGAGCCTCACTATGGCACTGGAGGAGGCCCATGACAGAGAGGTCAGACTGGGAATGGGAGGGGGAGTTAAAGTGCTGGGCCACCGGGAGATCAGTTTTGTTAATGCGGACCGAGGGCAGGTGTTCAGTGAAGCGATCGCCGAGCCTGCGCTTGGTTTCGCCGATATAAATAAGTTGACATCTAGAGCAGCGAATGCAATAGATGAGGTTGGAGGAGGTGCAGGTGAACCTCTGTCTCACCTGGAAAGACTGTTTGGGTCCTTTGATGGAGTTGAGGGGGGAGGTAAAGGGACAGGTGTTGCATCTCGTGCGGTTGCAGGGGAAAGTGCCCGGGGTTGGGGTGGTTTGGGTAGGAAGGGACGAGTGGACCAGGGAGTTACGGAGGGAACGGTCTCTGCGGAACGCAGAGAGGGGAGGGGATGGGAAGATATGGCCAGTGGTGGGGTCCCGTTGTAGGTGACGGAAATGTTGGTGGATGATATGTTGTACTTAATTATTGTTGCCAGGAGAGGGGCATGCAACTCCTTTTCCCACTCCACTGTGGACACCTTTGCTTGCATGAGTTCCTCAGATGAAAATCCTGATCCAAAGCATCCATGGCAGCTTCAGAGAAGGAATTTTAAAATTGTGATTGCAGTGTTTAACTTGCTGCTAAATTTCTTCAATAAAGCTTTCCACAGCTATATAATTATAAATAATAGTCAGGCATGGGTTGATTAACGACAAGGGAAACTTATGCCAAACTTATGAGAAGCTGCCTTACAGCGACAGAGACCCAGGTTCGATTCTGACTATGGGCGCTGTCTGTATGATGTTTGTACGCTCTCCCTGTGACAATGTGGGTTTTCTCTGTGTGCTCCAGTTTCCTCTCACATTCCATAGATATACAGGTACGAGGTCAATTGGCATCTGTAAATTGTCCATTGTGTCTAGGATAGTGTCACTGTACAGGGTGATCGCTGGTCGGTGTGGACTCGGTGGGTCGAAGGGCTTGTTTCCACGCTGTATCTCTCAAGTAAAGACTAAAGTTATATCAAATACTACAGGGCATAGCTTTAAGGTGAGAAGAGCAAAGTTCAAAGGAGATGTGTGGGTCAAGGTTTACCGTGCCCAGAGGGTGGGGAATACCTGGAATCCACTACCCTGTGTGGTGGTTGAAGCAAATACGATAGTAGCATTGAAATGACTTTTGGATAGGCATATGAATTTGCAGGAAATTGAGGGATGGGGGTTATATGCCATAGATATTGTGGGCTGAAGGGCATGTTCTTGTGCTGTATTGTTCTATGTTCTATATGCCAGGCAATAAAGCTTCTTTAGATATGTTAAGAGAAAAAGAGTAGCAACGTCAAATGTGGGTCCCTTGAAGGCAGACACGGGTGAAATTATTATGGATAACAAGGAAATGGCAGAAGGGTTGAACAGGTACTTCAGATCTGTCTTCACTAAGGAAGACACAAACAATTTTCCAGATGTACTAGAGGACAGAGGATCTCGGGGGGGTAGAGGAACTGAAAGAAATTCACATTAGGCAGGAAATGGTGTTGGGTAGACTGATGGGACTGAAGGCCGATAAATCCCCAGGGCCTGATGGTCTGCATCCCAGGGTACTTAAGGAAGTGGCTCTAGAAATTGTGGACGCATTGGTGATCATTTTCCAATGTTCAATAGATTCAGGAGCAGTTCCTGTGGATTGGAGGATAGCTAATGTTATCCCACTTTTCAAGAAAGGAGCGAGAGGGAAAACGGGGAATTACAGACCAGTTAGACTGACATCGGTGGTGGGGAAGATGCTGGTCAATTTATAAAAGAGGTAATAACGGTGCATTTGGATAGCAGTAAAAGGATCGTTCCAAGTCAGCATGGATTTATGAAAGGGAAATCATGCTTAACTAATTTTCTGGAATTTTTTGAGGATGTGACAAGTAAAATGGATGAAGGGGAGCCAGTGGATATAGTGTATCTAGACTTTCAGAAAGCCTTTGATAAGGTCCCGCACAGGAGATTATTGAGCAAAATTAGAGCACATGGTATTGGGGGTATGGTGTTGACATGGATAGAAAATTGATTGGCAGACAGGAAGCAAAGATTAGGAGTAAACGGGTCCTTTTCAGAATGGCAGGCAGTGGCGAATGGATTGCCACAAGGCCCGGTGTTGGGGCTGCAACTGTTTACCATATATATTAATAATTTGGATAAAGGAATTAGAAGTAACACTAGCAAGTTTGCAGATGACACAAAGCTGGGTGGCAGCGTGAACTGCGAAGAGGGTGTTAGGAGGTTGCAGGGTTACCTGGACAGGTTGAGTGAGTGAGGAGAAGCGTGGCAGATGCAGTATAATATAGATAAATGTGAGGTTATCCACTTTGGCGGCAAAAACAAGGAGGCACATTATTATCTCAATGGTGTCAGGTTAGGTAAGGGGGAAGTGCAGCAGGACCTAGGTGTCCGTGTACACCAGTCACTGATATTTGGCGTGCAGGTACAGCAGGCAGTGAAGAAAGCTAATGGCATGTTGGCCTTCATAACGAGAGATTTCAGTATAGGAGTAAGGAGGTTCTTCTGCAGTTGTATAGGGCCCTGGTAAGACCACATCTGGAGTATTGTGTACAGTTTTGGTCTCCTTGTTTGAGGAAGGACATCCTTGTAATTGAGGCAGTGCAGCGTAGGTTCACGAGATTGATCCCTGGGATGGCGGGACTGTCATATGAGGAAAGATTGAAAAGACTAGGCCTGTATTCACTAGAGTTTAGAAGGATGAGAGGGGATTTTATAGAAACAAATAAAATTATAAAAGGACTGGACAAGGTAGATGCGGGAAAAATGTTCCCAATGTTGGGCGAGTCCAGAACCAGTCTTATAATAAAGGGGAGGCCATTTAAAACTGTGAGAAGGAACTTTTTCACCCAGAGAGTTGTGAATTTGTGGAATTCTCTGCCATTGAGGGCAGTGGAGGTCAAATCACTGGATGAATTTAAGAGAGAGTTAGATAGAGCTCTAGGGGCTAGCAGAATCAAGGGATATGGGGAGAAGTTGGGCACAGGTTACTGATTGTGGATGATCAGCCATGATCACAATGAATGGCGGTGCTGGCTCGAAGGGCCGAAAGGCCTCCTCCTGTACCTATTTTCTATGTTTCTATGTAATAACCATCTGCAGCAAGAGTCTGATCGCCACCTTATTCAATGCCCTTTTGATTGCTGAATTTTCCATCTTCAATGTCCTGAGAGGTTTTAATCATGGCCAGTGAAGAAATGAACAGCCATCAAAAACAAGAGGGCAGATGTGAGAGGTAAGAAATTTAAAGGGGATTGCAGGGTAAATTTGTTTTATTTTACACAGTGTGCTTGATATCTGGAAGATGCTGCCTGAAGAGTTGGTGGCATGAGAAACAATTACTGCATTTAAGAGGCATTTAGACAGATGCTTAAATAGGCAAGGGGTAGAAGAATACAGTCCTAATGCAGGCAAATGGGACTAGTGTACTAGTGATCAAAAGTTGGACATAGATAAGGTGGCCTGAAGGGCCCATTTCTATGTTGTATAACACAATGAAGTTTAACTGGACGAGCAACATAAGCCAGAGGCCAACATTAATAGCCAGCAGCTATTAATAACCAGCAGTCTACTCTCCACGTCTAACGGAATGCAGCTCAATGCTAGAAAAAAATAAAATATATACTTGACTGCCACTCAAAATATTCACTCCTTCCACCAATGTTTCGTGCCTGCAGTGGACACCATTTATAAAATGCATAACTAGGACTTCTTTGACACCCATTCTCAAATCTATAACCCTCATGTCCACATCAGCTTGTCTTGAAAAGAAACGGTGATTTTTTTTGTCATTTCACGGTCACATTTTTTGAATTCCTGAAGTCTGGACAGTTGAGCAGCATGGGGCGGGAGTGTAGCCAGGAGCAGAATAGGACCGCAGCAAGGACAGGCATAATTGTGACAGGGACCAGATAATGGTTTTATGATGTTTTGACCTGGTAAGTGGTGGCATGGTGGGCAATGGACCAGCAACCCAGAGAAATCCAGAACCCTGAATCTAGAATCCTGAATCCAGAACCCCGAGTTCAAATCCCACTGTGGCATCCATGTGATTTAAAGTGAAGTAATTTGAAATCTAATGAAGATAGCGAAACTAACAAATGGTTCTAAAAACTCTCTGAAATTATTATGGTGCAATTTTGTTGGTAAATTTACTTAAATGTTGACTCTTTTCCATTCATGATTTGTTGCGATGAAAGTGAGGTGCATGTAACAGACTGCTAAGATGCATCTACTGACTTTACTCCAATCTTACACTGAGGTTCTACAAAGGAATGGTTGAGTTTAGTTTATTGTCACGTGTACCAAGGTACAGTGAAAAGCTTTTGTTGCGTGCTAACCAAACAGTTGGCTCCTCTAGTCCTTACCTGTTGCTATAATATGAAAAACCCTGAGCAGCCGATTAATATATTATTGCCTAATAAATACATAAAGCTAGTTATTTTGCTTTTGCTTTTCTTGTTATTAATAATAATGTAGAATCTTAACAATGAGGGGCCCTAACTATCATAAGAAACACAAATGTGCCCATTCTAAGAGAATGACTTAAAACTATAAAGTGCCCTTATTTTTATTTCTAAATTTAGAACTTTTGATAAGTTTTACTTTTAAGGCTTTGGGTCACATCTGCCTGTACGTACTGGTCCTGGTCCAATCTTTCCAGTGTACTTCTGCCAGAGTTGAGCTTCTGCCATGAGGTCTGCAGATTTTCAGTCACCTGCTCACTGTTAAGATTTTCAACAGCTATTAATAACAAGTAAAGCAAAAGCAAAATAACTGCACAAAACTAGCATACAAAATGCAGCATTTCTGAATAAGATGCCCCCTTTATAATCAATATAATTCAGAAAAAATTGTAGTTTTATTTAAAAAATACGTTCACATTTTAATACATGTGGCAGCGAAGAAATTATCTCTAAGCATACTGTGCCCAGGTTCTATTCCGGAGAACTTCCTTGAGCCTATTTCTCTGTAAGTCAAATTCTCCAAAAGTCCGCTTTCTATAGTTACCCATCCAGTAATTAATGAATACCATGAAACATTTTATTATTAATGTTAGGATAAAAATTATTGGAAAAATTTGCGTAAAGTCAGATTTCCGTAAGTCAGGTTATTCACAACCAGGAGAGTCCCTGTATATTCTTTTTGTCAAAACATGGTTCTGAAGGCATAATCAAGGACAAGTCTCACCTCGGTCACTCTCTCTTCTCTCCTTTACAGGCAAGAGGTACAGAAGTGTGAAAACGCACACCTCCAGATTCAGGGACAGTTTCTTCCCAGCTGTTATCAGGAAACTGAACCATTCTATGAACAATAGAGAGCAGTCCTGAGCTATATACCTCACTGGAGTCTCTTGGACTATCTTTAATCGGACTTTACCTTGCACTAAACTTTATGCCCTTTATCATATATCTGTGCACTGTGGATAGCTCGATTGTAAACACGTATATAATCTTTGCGCTGACTTGTTAGCACGCAACAAAAGGTTTTCACTCGTACACGATAAACTATTCTAAGCTAGGAAGGACTGTTTTTCATGCAGTTTCCCTCCAAGTTGATTAGTTTCGCGTGTCGACAAATTTGGAAGTTACGTTGGAATTTTACTCAAAGTTTAATATTTGAACTTAGACCACATTGAAAGCTATCTTTTAAAATAAGTCACAGCTTCAGCACAAAATGCAACTACTCCCACCCACGCTCTTAGACATCAACCTTGTCATTCAGAATAGCCAACTGAGTAGTCTCCACAAATTAGAAATGAAAGTAAAATACTCAAACATCTGCTAAACCACCATGATCCTCTAATTGCCGCTGAAGTCCCAATTGATCCTCAACTGCTATTTTGACCCAGTGGTCAATTAACATGCCATGCACCAATGGAAATTACAATCGTGACTCAACCAAGTCAGCGTGAAGTAAAAGAATTCAGGCCAAGCAAGCTAAATGAACTGACAGCAGATCGGCAAGCCCGTTTCTTTCCCTTGGAAAAGAAAACAAGGGGTATTGTCAAGTGAGCTTCCAATTTGCTACCAATGAGTAGCAGAAAAAATGAGGCAAATATTTAATATTCAGACCACAAAAATAACACAAATGTTGCTCTGTGACTAGTTTACTAATAAGGGACATATGCAAAAGATCAACAGAAGCTATGAAAGACTATAATTATAACATAGAATGACTAAAGCTCATGGTGACTTGACCATCGAGTTCCATTTCACTAGTTTTATATGTTTCATACCTGGGAATTTCAATCTACTTGGACCACATATAAAATCCTCATTACTGCACGTGATTGACCTCCTACAAAGAGAATATGCATTATACTTCCTCAAATCTGTAGATGAAATACAGTATTGTTTTCATGAATGATTACTATTATGCTGGTGATTAATGTTTTCTATTA
Source organism: Rhinoraja longicauda (assembly GCF_053455715.1). Classification (NCBI taxonomy): domain Eukaryota; kingdom Metazoa; phylum Chordata; class Chondrichthyes; order Rajiformes; family Arhynchobatidae; genus Rhinoraja; species Rhinoraja longicauda. Next base: position 71,084,828 of record NC_135956.1, read on the forward strand.
TTCTAGTTTGAGTATATCACATTTGAGTTTAGTTTATTGTCACGTGTACCGAGGCACAGTGAAAAGCTTTTGTTGCGTGGCTAACCAGTCAGTGGAAAGACGATGAGCTTTTAGGATATTGGTCATCAATTTTATTTCTGAAAAGCCCTCGATTTGAAACATTGAAGTTGGTTCTCTTACCATAAATGCTGCCTGACCTACTGAGTATGTCCAGTTCTTTTTGATATTATACCATATTTATATTGCATCTTTAATACTCACTCACAGCTCAGTTGGTAGTATTCTTAGCTCGGGAGCTGAATGCTATGGGTCCATGCTTCACTTCAAAAATGTGTACAGTTTTAGATGGGTATTCTGTTATAGGAGGGCCTGTATGATACTGTAGAGGCCATATTTAGGATAAGATATCAAATCAATATCCATTTGTTCCCTTGGGTACATTAGAAAAATCCCAAGGCAAGAATCAGAAGAACATGGAATTGTCCCTCGTGACTTAACCAGATATATCTTGGTTCTTGCCATGTGTGAGAGTTTGTAGTGTGGAAGCCGTCTGTTTGGGTTTTGCGCACTGTAACAGTGATTCGGATTCAAAAGTGTTCCATTTTTAAAGGCTTTGGCTATCTTGAAGTCTAACATTATTAAAAATGTTTTGAAAAAAGACACGATGGAGAGCTTTCAAAAGAGATTGTGATTATGATAGCTGAAAGATCAGACAGACATTTTGGAGGGAGAGATGGACAAATGATGGTATACAGTAGCAGAATAGACACCTCTAGAGAAAGGATGGGAGAATAAAGGATTTTAAAAACTTGGAAAATAATCCTAAAAATGGCCACGCCAAGTAGAGGCAATGGAAATAATGGAGAATGTATTGTTTAATGAGTAGTAATATTATTGCTCCCCCACTGACCTGCTGAGAACAGCTACCTTATATTTTATGCATGTTTGATTTATGCGTTTTTAGAATAATGCTTGTTGATTTAATACCAAAGCCTAATTTCCATGCTTGTATTTTTTGAATAATGGGGTCAAATTTACTCCTGGCAGCTTAGATGTGTGCAGGTACTGTACAGTACAACAGTGATGGCATTCGCCGAGCCTTACCCATACCCTCGCCTCTGCCTCTATTTCTGATTTAATCAGCTGATGTGGAAGATTACCACTCCAAGTAGCCTCCCTCCTCAACCATCTGCCTACATCACTTTGGGCAAGCAGACGTCGCCAGTCGTCAATGCAAGTGTTCCCATTCAAAAACCGATTTTAAATAAACAATGTTTATTTAAGATGTCTTTGCTGTTGTTTTTCCTTTATTGACTGTTTTTATCTTTATTAATAAGCAAGGTAAAAGAATAATGGCAGTCATACATGAACTATTTATGTGATAAACAGAAACTATAAACTTTCAGCAGAAAGCTGTAGTGGAAAATAAAGATATACATAAATTGTACAACTTAACATAATGCTTTCATGTTTTAATCAGGATCTTCAGTTCCCAGTGTAACATATTAAGCATATGTTAATAGAAAATTTAACTTTTTCCGCATTATTTTCTTCTGAAACCCTGATTACTATTATACTTCCTGTCTCTCTCTTGAATGCTAGTTTACAGCAAGTTCTTAAGTTCAACATTTTCTCAAGATTAGTTACCAGATCTGATTTGAGCAAAGCAACAGGCAACATCAATGTTATTTTTTTCAGTAAAATAGTTCCTTCTGGGGATTTAGCATAGAATTCATGAGATCCAGTTCAATAAAGGAAAAAAATAGAATGAGTATTGTGGTTTTCAAAGCCCGTATTTCTTGGGGAGGGAAATCATGTGTTCAATAGAGAACAAAATATGAAGGTATCCAGAAGTAGATAATAAGATATTTTATTGTTTTTTTCCGAAGATTTAACTGCAGACCAATTAACACTTTAATATCTTGCTTTTAAGTTCATATGTTAGATAGATTAATTTAAATTATTTTTCAATAGTTTCTTCAGTTGATGATCTACTGCTAAAATGCCCATCTATCACTTGACTGCACATCCTTGCCATACGGTTTCAATTTCATATATGATAAACTTCAGAAGTTTCGCATAAATAATAAATGCCTCAACATGAAACATTCAAAACTTGGCAAACTAATAAAACATTGGCAGTAGATGTATCGCCAATATTTCAGGGGGGGTGGGGATTTATTCCCCAAAGTAGCATTTTTTAGTTACTGCTCTTATCAATTTTCAAATTTGATCCAAAGCTTTGTCCAAGGATTTTGAAACAATAATGAAAAATATAAAGGCAACTAATCTCTATTTTACATGTAAGTATAACTCCCGGAGGAGAAATTTTCTTTTTTGCATGACCATGAATTTTGAACAGCACTAGAGGGCAGCAGAGAAAGCGGAAACGTTCTAAAACAGCATTTTGTATGCAAACAAATTGCAGATACTTTACTAGCCAGAGTAACTCTTCCATAACTTCCCAATGTTATAATTTAAGGCACACCGAGGAAGTGCAGACAGTTAACTCAAACAGAATTTTCAGAAATTTTGATTAAACCCATAAGGATTTTTGCTTATGGTTTCAGATAACATAAAATTATGCAATTAAAATAAAAAATCTGTCTATCATCTTTATTAAATCTCCTCCTTTGCCTTCCTCCTGCCCTTCCAGCCCATCTCCTACTCTAACAACACCACTGCTCAGACATAAATCTTTGCCTTGAAAGAATTTTTTCATTAGGATCTACAGTTCTTCAAATTTAACTTCCCAACACGTTTCTTTGCAACACTTTAGAATGTGAAATGGTGGCGACATCTAGGTGCGTGGGTCAAGCTAGTTTCCAATTGAAGGTGACATTTTCTCAGCTATTCAATTATAGGTCAACAGTTCTTGACTAAGATTCAACAGTTCTCTAGGGAGGAGCCAGCGCTGCCGTCGCAGCTGCGGCTTGCCTGCAGTCCGTCTGTCTTTTGTGTTTTTTGTTGTTTTTGTCTCAATTGTAGTGTTAATATGATGTAGTGTTGTATGTTATGTTTGGGGGGGGGGGGGGGGGGGGGGGGTGGGAGGGAACGGGAACTGTAACTGTAACATTCTCTCTCCAGAACGGAGACGCGACCTTTGTTCTGTGCCGTGTCTCCGTTCCCGTTGCGGCCTACCACCGGCCATGCACCTGGGACCACCTGGGTCTCTGGTTCGCAGAGCCCGCGGTCCGGACTCACCACCTGCGGCGCTGGCTGCCTGCGAATGCTGCGGGAACGGCTGAGACTCGTCTCCGGAGGCTCCGGCGCGGGCCGCGTGGACGTCGGAAGCCCGCAGGCCCCTGGATGGGGGCCGACATCGGGAGCTCCGGCAGCGGCAGAGGCAACGTGTTCGCCCGCCCCGAATCGCGGGGCTTGGGTCGGCCCGCCACGGACCTTTCACCATCCGGCGCGGCCTGAAATAGGCCGCGGGATTTTTTTTCACCGCCCAGCGGGGGCTTCAATATCGGGAGCCCCGACCGCCCCGACGTGGCAACTCCAACAGCCTGACCGAGGGACAAGACGGCAGGGAAGAGAAAAAGACATTCTGGCCTTCCATCACAGTGAGGAGGGACTGGAGGAGACTCACTGTGATGGATGTTTCTTTTTGTTTGGTGTTAGTTGTGATTGTATGTGTTATTGCATTTTTATTGATTAATCTTATTGGTCTTATTGTTCAACTGCGGGTAATGTTTCATTTTACTACACATTTATGTGTATGTAACAAATAAACGACTATTGACTATTGATCTGGAACGAGGCTCTGCTCCTGTAATCATGCAGCAAGAAGCTAGGCAGTCAGCAACTAACTGATTTGTACCTAACAAGACTCTAGCAACCAAATTGGAACCTGTGGGACAAAGGAAACAACCATGCAAAATTTTCAGCTCAATTTATCAGCTAATACATACTAACCAAAATTGCTCGTGTCGTCAGGCTCTTGTTGGAATTAGGCATCGATAGCAATCAACCATCTCACCAATAAAATGCTTGTGAACCTGAGGTGACCAAGTATATATTTGTACAATAAATCTTGTTTTTTGGTCCAAATGAACTCTATATTTATTCTTTCGGACTTCCTTTAAGTTCAAAAACTTCACTGAAATATTCCACGATACTAGATGCCAAAATGAAATGGCTGCAAAATTAATACCAACTCTTAGTTACACTACTGAATCTTCAAAAGTTCTCATTACAGAACATCTGGAAACAACATTTTGTGTTGGTTTTCCCTTGTGACATGCAGCTGTTCAAAGTTTGCTGCTTCCAAATACATCACCGAAGCCGTTATTTTATGACGTCACAAAAGTACAAATGCTACACCAAAACCACCTTTGGTAGTACGAGTTGATATGCGTGTGACTGAAAGACATCAGTGGATAATTTTCTAACTGTTCCCTTGGAGGTAACTTACCCATCAGAGGAGCACATTGGAAATTAAACTGAAAAAATGGTCTTCAATAATGACAGTGATATTCCCAGCTGGATGCTTATTTGTTGTTTGCACATATATTTCCTTCCTGTGGTAACATTTTGGATTATGTGACTATTCAGTTTAATACCTCAAAATAAAAAATTAGATCTGGAAGAGTTACAACTCCTTGATTCACCAGGAGAATACAGTGCAGCAAGACCTCAGACCATTTTCATTCCTACATTTTATACGCCTGAAAATTTATAAAGAGCAAAGGCCTGATATCAGGAAAGTCAAAATAGTCATCAGCTCATTTAGGGGGAACTGAACATAATATTCATGATGTTGCAACACTCATTTATTCTTTACCCTTACTCATTCTTCAATCTAGAAGTGGGAAATTCTATGAGGTATTATTTTGTACCTGTATGGAAAAAGTTTGGTATGGTGGATTTAATGTGACATTAACTGTTCGAAATCTTGTGAGGCATTCTTGGCAAGCTTCACTCAGATGGAACAGTAAACTGCGCTGCAGTGTTTTAGCCGACAGCAAAGTTAAGAACTGGCAAGACTTGCACATACCAGTCAAGGATGTGATTCAAGATCTTCTGGATGGGAAAACAGGGCTTTATTGCTTGAATTAATAGCTCATTTATTTCATTCCTCCTCCTCTTAGAAAATGTGATGTAATGTTCAATTGATTCGATATATTATAAACTTAAAAGATCTCCTCACGGAAATAACATTGAAACTTAATAAAACGGAAATAATATAAACATTTCAAAGTAAATTTGAATTATTACACCAATAAAATAAAAAATACAAATTGGAGGTTTGCACCTGGTCTGCAATGGTGTAAAATCAAAACCTGACCAACCAATGCAAATTCACATCCAACTCAAGCCTAAAAACCTATAACATTTTCCAATTTATAATTCATCCAATGCCATACATATCTACCTCCTTCTTAAATACATTCAGCCACAGCCTCTGCAGCCTTCAGTGTTGATGGATTCATCGTCAAGAGTGTTTAATTGTCATATGTACAAAAACAGAACAATGCTATCTTATCTTATCGGGATACATCACAGAATGGTTTGGGAACAGCTCCATCCAAAACCGCAAGAAATTGCAGAGTGGGCGTAGCCCAGACCACACAAGCTGGTCTCTGTTCCTTCGACAGTTCACACTGCCTCGGCAAGGCCACCAGCATAATCAAGGTTGTTTTTCTGGTACCAATCGATCTCCCTCCTAAGCTCTGATTCATCATTGCCTGGAATTTGCCCAACAATGGTGGTGTCGCTGGTGAATTTAACGATGGAATTGGAGATCTGTCCAGCTACACAGTCATTGATTGGTATAATGCAGGTAGAGCAAGGGACTGAGCACACAGGTATGAGGTGCCCCTGTGCTGATGGTTATCGAGGAAGAAGTGTTGTTGCCAATTCATACAGATTGTAGACTGTGGATGAGTACTTTACAAAGGGGTGAACCGAGATCCATTTCCCTGAACATAGTAACAAGTTTGGAGGTGATAATGATGTTGCACGCCGAGCTGTAGTTGATGAATAAACAGCCTGTGTTTAGTTTAGTTTAGTTTAGAGATACAGCATGGAAACAGGCCCTTCAGCCCACAGGGTCTTCGCTGACCAGCAATCCCCGCACATTAACACTATCCTACACCCACAAGGGACAATATTTACATTAAAGCAAGCCAATTAACCTACAAACCTGTACGTCTTTGGAGTGTGGGAGGAAACCGAAGGTCTCAGAGAAAACCCACGCAGGTCATGGGGAGAACGTACAAACTCCATACAGACAGCACCCGGAGTCAGGCTCGATCCCGCGTCTCCTGCGCTGCATTCGTTGTAAGGCAGCAATTCTACCGCTGTGCCACCATGCAAGTGGTCCAGTGCAGAGTAAAGAAATTTCTCCACTCAGTCGTAAATCTCTTGCCCTACAATCTGCAACCTGTCATTCTCAGCACCCTAGCCAAGGGAAACATCCTTCTTCTATCCAGTTTATCTAGCCAAGTGAGAAATTTGCATGCTTCAATGAGATTCCTTTTCCTTCTTCTAAACTCTGGTGAATACAACCCCAGACAACCTAATTTCCACTGACACAGAATGAATTACCTGAATGTTTGATGAAACTTTGTTGTGTGTAGTTTTAGTCACTTTGTTAAAGCAAGGATATATTCTCAGTTGCAGAGATTATATCCTTGCTTTAACAAAGTGACCAAAACCACACACAACATTCCAAGTTTGTTGCACCAAGGCTCTTCATTGGGTTTGGGTCAAGAGGCCTGGCTCTGGTTATCAGAATAAGGAAAGAAAAAAAAATAATTGAGAGATAAAAATACAAAAGCTGGAAACATATACTATAATATGTGGGGTGAGAAGAATGAATGTTTTCATATCGATGACCTTCCATCAGTCCTACTTTCATCTTCAAATTGGAAATATGTAAACAAGGACTCGATAGTGGTAGATAAAACAGAGTTTGATGTCACTGTGGGAGGAACCAACTAGTTTAGTGATTATCTCTGGGGAGCCATTCTCCTGCCGACACAACACTAGATCAGCCATGATCACATTGAATGGTGGTGCTGGCTCGAAGGGCCGAATGGCCTACTCCTGCACCTATTGTCTATTGATAAAAGATCTTAAATGACAAATGTTAGCTGTTTTTGACTTTACAGATAGTATCTGACCTACTGAAACATTTCAAGTAGATAAATCTACTTTTTGCTTTTCTCCCCCTGATGCCAGCATCCATAAAGTTTTTACTTTGTTAAGATTTAGTTACCAAAACCAGCTTCATACTTTCTGGTGCTGAGGTTCCAAAAAAAGTAGCTACTTTAAAATAGTAATACCCTAGTTAGACTTCAGAAGTTACAATGCAAAAGAATAGTCTTCATTATACTCTCATAAGTTTTAAAACTGTTGATTTGTCTATGGAGAGTTATGAGTATATAGGACCTTACATGAATAGGTGGTAACAAAACAAGTGGTGCTTAATAACATTTCTAAATGGCCTTTTTAGAATAAATTCAAGAAGCTGCCTTAACCACCTTTCAACATCGAATGATTGAAAATTGCAGATAACTCCATCGGTTGCTTACAATCACTAAAAATCTACTTGTCAGTCGAAGACTGTCAGCAAGATTTTCAGTGCTTGAAAAACACCTCCTGATCTTTGTTTAATTATGTAGAAAGGACCTGCAGATGCCAGTTTATACTGAAGATAGACACAAAGTGCTGGAGTAATTCAGAGGCTCAGGCAGCATCTGTGGAGAAAAAGGATGGGTGACATTTCGGGTCGGGAAGGGTCTCGGCCCAAAACATCACCCATCCTTTTTCATCAAAGATGTTGCCTGACCCGCTGAGTTACTCCAGCATTTTGTGTCTCTATTTTGTTTAATTGTATTCTGCTATAACCCATTAGAGCTGCAAAAGCACATAGGTAGGAAACAGCTGCATTTATATCACTTGTATCATTTTACTGCAGTAAAATCACTAATACCGATTGTCCTCATTTGAACATGACTTGTTTTAACATCTTTGACGGCAAATGGTAACCAATGCACTTCATCAAAGTAAAACCATGGAAACTGCAATGCTTGCAAATATAGAGTAGAAATTACCAGCCTACTCTTTTCAGGGTCCGGTATAAATATTTGGAGATGTTTCCTGCAAGCTGCCAGGCAACGGATCACTCCTTCGCAGCTGCTCACAGTGAATATTAGATTCACATCATACATCAAAAAACACATTGGGGAAAAAAAGTGACCACGTGTAGTAATGCTTAAACTAACATTTAAACTTTGATATTGGAATTAACCTTCTGTAGAATACTCTGCTTGTAATTTCTCTTAATTAAAACAACCTGTATAATTACCTCAGCAGCAGAGTGCAGCTATCAAAACAAGCCGTTTTGACAGAATACATTCCCATCTCCTTAGTTATCCATCATCTGTGCAACAACAACTTCAGGATACTACATCTATTCATTTGTTCTCAATTAGACAGTAAGGATGTCTTTTAACTCAATCCCCCGTTGGACAGATACCATGGCATGATTAAATGAAAGTCATTTTTCATCACATGAAAATCTCTCTCTGTGTGAAAAGCAGCCTGCTAAAAACATGCAAGAAAATATTTATGTTCTTCACTCAATCTAACCTCAAAACAAAAATCAACCTCAGGAAATGATGTATCAGCAGTTCTTTGCAAGCTTTCCCCATGATTTTCTGATTTGACTTCATCTTCTCACAAATGCCGGTTTTAACCAATGTAGCCTGACATTAGCAAATTGATGCAACCAACATGGAGGGCACTCTCAAGACTTCAGATTACCCTCCCAATCACTGTCTGCCAAGAAAAGAATAATTTTCTTTGACTCAAAACAAAGATCTAATGATTTCAACGGCAATAACAATTGAACATATAAAGCATGTGGTCATGTATAGGAAAAAAAACTGCAGATGCTGGTTTATATTGACAGTAGACACAAAATGCTGGAGTAACTCAGTGGGTCAGGCAGCATCTCGGGAGAGAAGGAATGGTTGGACGTTTCGGGTCGAGACCCTTCTTCAGACTGATGTCAGGGGAGGGGGCGGGACAAAGATAGGATGTAGCAGTAGACAGGAAGACTAGTGAGAGAACTGGGAAGGTGAGGGGAAATAGAGGGACAGAAGAACTATCTGAAGTTAGAGGTTAATGTTCATTCCGCTGAGGTGTAAACTGCCAAAGCAAAATATGAGATGCTGTTCCTCCAATTTGCGCTGGGCCTCACTATGACAATGAAGGAGGCCTATGACAGAAAAGTCAGACTGGGAATGGGAGGGGGAGTTGAAGTGCTGAGCCTCCGGGAGATCAAGTTGGTTAAGGCGGACTGAGCAAAGGTGTTGAGTGAAATGATCGCCGAGTCCGCGCCTGGTCTTGTCGACGTAGAGAAGTTGACATCTGGAACAGCGGATACAGTAGATGAGGTTTGGGGAGGTGCAGGTGAACCTCTGCCTCACCTGGAAAGACTGTTTGGGTCCTTGGATAGAGTTGAGGGGGGAGGTAAAGGGACAGGTGTTGCATCTCCTGTGGTTGCAGGGGAAAGTACCTGGGGAGGGGGTGGTTTGGGACGAGTGGACCAGGGAGTTACGGAGGGAACGGTCTCTGCAGAAAGCAGAAAGGGGTGGAGATGGGAAGATGTGGCCAGTAGTGGGATCCCGTTGGAAGTGGTGGAAATGTTGGAGGATAATTTGTTGTATACTATGTCTGATGGTGTGGAAGGTGAGGACAAGGGGGACTCTGTCCCTGTTATGAATGGGGAGAGGGGGAGCAAGAGCGGAGCTGCGGGATATAGAGGAGACCCTAGTGAGACCCTCATCTATAATGGAAGAGGGGAACCCCCGTTTCCTAAAGAATGAGGACATCTCTGATGCCCCTGTATGAAACACCTCATCCTGAGCGCAGATGCGGCGTAGACGGAGGAATTGGAAGTAGGGGATAGAGTTTTTACAGAAAACAGGGTGGGAAGAAGTGTAGTCAAGATAGGTAGTAGGTTTGCAGTAGATGTCGGTCACTAGTCTGTCTCCTGCATTGGAGATGGTGAGATCCAGAAACGGTAGGGAGACGTCGGAGATGGTCCAAGTATATTTAAGAGCTGGATGGAAATTAGTGTTGGAATTTATGAAGTCAGTGAGTTCTGCATGGGTACAAGAGGTAGCACCAATGCAGTCGTCAATGTAGCGGAGGTAGAGTTTGAGGATAGGGCCAGTGTACACCTGGAACTGGGATTGTTTGACGTACCCTACAAAGAGGCAGGCATAGCTGGGGCCCATGCGAGTGCCCAGAGCTACGCCTCGGATTTGGAGGAAGTGGGAGGAGTGAAAGGAGAAGTTGTTGAGGGTAAGAACCAGCTCTGCTAGGCAGAGGAGAGTATTGGTAGATGGAGATTGGCTGGTTCTGCAGTCGAGAAAGAAACGGAGGGCTTCAAGACCATCCTTGTGGGGGTGGGGGATGTGGTTATGGTTGGATAAATCCAATTTTCAACCTAATTGCTTAATTCCATTCATTGGTCTAATCTGGTCACTCAGCAGGACCACGGTATTGTCTACACCTATGCTTATATTAAAAAGTATATAGAATTAACAGATTTCTCATGATTTCCCTTTACTTTCCAACAAGCAAACTCTGGTTAATTCTGGTATTTTATATCTCAGTCACATTTAAAAAGGGGCATTCACAGTTTTAATTTGCAAAGAGAGGGGATTTTGAGGTTACCAACTGAAAATCCAAGTACATTATCTGGAGCCTGGTCCTTTATAGTGTATACTAAATTTAAATACAATATTTGATTATATCTGAACCGCTGCTGCACATAAACCAGATAGACACAATATCAGAACAGGATACTGAACCATCGAGAAAGAGAAAGCACATGGTTTTGATTTGATAAACTCGACAACTTGATCCAAGGTGACATAGAAAGCAAAGAGAAACGTAGCGAGGTGGGAAATACTGAAAAAGCGCATGAATATTTTTTATTTATATCAGAGACTTACTGAAGACATAAATACATGTATCACAACTAAATCGAATATCATTTCGTTAGAGCACTTACTGAGTTGTCATCGTCATCTTCAAGTTCTCTTTGTTGCTCCTGATGTCTTTTTGCTTTGATTTCCATTGCTTCACTGATTAAATCTCTTAGAATTGATACAGATTTGGCATTTTTAATGAAAGGGTGCTGCATCAAGAAAAGAAACATAAACCAATCAATAAGAACAATTCACTCTCAATACGTGGAAACAGTCGAATGTAAAGATGAACAAACCTTGCTATACTATTGTTTAAATACAAAGATGAATCTTTGCATTTAAACAATGATTTTTAGTGTGTCAAGTTAAATTCACAAAATGGTTTAATGGTTAAATATGACAGTGATGTACAAACAGCCAATGCTCTTCACTCCTCTTCCATTTGTTGTCTTCTGTTGAAAGTAAGTCTAAATCAAGGTCAGGTAGGGACATGAACAACTTTGCCGTAACACTAAAGTAGAGTAACAGTTGCTGGTTGGACTTATGCATGAATAATTACTCCTTTGTGAGATATAAATCTACCAAAGCCGATGGTATTTTATCCTGCGCTCCACCATCTTGAGGGCGGGAAAGCTTTTTGGGGTGGAAGGATGAAGGGGAACAAAATCGTGTGTAATGAAATATTTGGAACTGATTATATTGAATGTGAGTTACAACACTGGCATCATTAAATATTCGCTGCCTTCCGTTGTAAATTTGCCCATGTAAAAGTTTATCTAATAATTGATATGCAAGATCAGCAACATTAAAACATAAGACAGCAAAATAATTTTTTGTTGACTTATTAAACAAGATTAATGAATAGTTACAAATGCCAATATCAATTATACATAAGCAATGTATACATGGTTATTTTCTTTTTACAAGTTTAACTACTCTGCATTTTAAAAATTGCCATAAATTATTAGGCTTCAAATTCCTTTATGCATTTAAAAGCATCAGTTTCAGGCGGGTTCCAATTCAATTGGCTCCCATAACAAAATCCATCAGGCCATTTCCTGCTTCATGATATTTTTAAAAGATTTATCAAAATAAGATGCACGGTCATAAGGGACCAGCAAATTATTTCAGTAAACTTTTGTTATTCCCTTTATCGTGTATCTGTCCACCATAGATGGCTTGATTGTAATCATGTATTGTCTTTCCGCTGAGTGGTTAGCATGCAAAAAACATTTTTCACTGTACCTCGTTACACGTGACAATAAATTAAACTCAACTCAAATAAAATATTTGGAGTTTGACAATAAATTTGTGAGCAATTAACAGTCAAAATGAATTCCTAACTCAAATTGACTACTGTATTTACTTGTATTAAAAACTGCCCACATTCAAAAGCAACTCCATTATCAGCAAGGATTTGGAACACACAAAACAATTTTTGTAAGTCCACTTTCAGAAATTTGCTTTGGTAATTGTGTGCATCTCGTGTGCATATGCATTGAGGATATTGAGGAAGCATGTCGACACCATCTTCAATGTCACTCTCCTACCCATATCACCTTCAGAGTCATCTCTCCATTTAACCCTCAGGTCTTCCTGCCACTCACAACCCGTTAACCTGGCGACATCCTGGTAAATTTACTCTGCACTCTCCAGTGCAACACATTTCTTAAAGTGTGGCAACCAGAATTACACACACATATATAAAACAAAATACATATATAAAACAAAAAGAATGCTAGGGGAACTTAGCAGATTAGGCAGCATTGATGGAGGGAATAGACGATTCGAGACAGGACCCTTCTTCAGATTTTGAAGTCGGACTTCCTGTACATTCCCTCTGTAGATGCTGCCTTACCCACTGAGTTCCTTCAGTACCTTGTGCTTTGCTGTAATGCACAGGACAGCATGCAGAATTCACCAGGATGTCGCCTGGGATTAAACTTTTCAGTTATAAGGAATGACAGGTCAGAGGAGAGGTGGTATCAATATTTAGCATCCAATTCCAAAATAATGACCCACTATCAAAAAAAAGAGATACTGGGCGAAATATTGAACAGACTACTCAAAGAGTGAATTTTAAGAAGCTGTGAGGAGTTGAAAAAGATAAAACTGCAGCTGTTGAAAATCTGAAATAAAAACAAAAAATGTTGGAAACACTCAGCAAGTGTGGCAGCATCTGTTGAAACAGGAACAAAGTCAGGTCGAAAACCCTTTATTCAGAGAGGAATGTGGTGTCCTGTTAAAATTAATGAAGAGAATTCCAATTAAATTTTATTTTACTTTTCTGTTTCCTCCAAGTATCTAATGATAACATTCTTTTATTTGTATATGAATAGTGGCAAGACCCAAGATTTAATCACCCATATATTTTTCGATAGCAATAGCTGCTGAATAGACAATCATCAACACTACATGGCCATCAAACACTTCGATGATCAAAGGTCAGAGACGTGCATATTTATTCATTTCATAGGTTCACTCAATTTGGCACCGCCGGACTGAGCAGTAATATTATCTTGCTATTTGTATTAGTTTCTTGTTAACTGTTTATTTTCATGATTTACTCTGTGGGAATCCCTGGTGATTTTCCTTACTCACTTGCCCCAGCCATTCTTCATTGGGAATATATTTCATCTTAATCCTTTGTACCATTTCTTTTTGTACTTGGCCACTGTAAATATTTAGCTATCTCCATTATTTGCAGGATATGTTTACATTTCTGATTAATGATGTACCAAAAAAGTATTCATTATTTTCTTTGAGCTACCATCTTTTGAGAAATCTATTTTAATAATAGGTGTACATTTTCTGTGTTGTCTTTCCATTTTAAGTTGTTTTGTTTATTGTCACGTGTACCGAGGTACAGTGAAAAGCTTTTATTGCGTGCTGTCCAGTCAGCGGAAAGAATATACATGATTAAAATTGAGCCATTCACAGTGCAGAGATACATGATGAAGGGAATAACGTTTAGTGTAAGATAAAGTCCAGTAAATTCCAATGAAACTACAGCAAAGTTTCTCATTTTATAAAACAGGACACTTCAGATGACTCAGAACCACAATTTCAGTCACTCAAATAACTTTTCAAAAGAATCAACAACGCTACCTTGACTGCATGAACTTGTGAAAAGCCTTTGGAGTAATAATTAATCTTTGGTCACATTTAATAAAATATCAATTGAGATTTCACTGAACTGCCAAAAAAAATTATGGCTGCAAAATAAACCTGGAATTAAAAGCTAGTGTTAGAATTGGCAACTGTGAAACTAGAAGACTTGTAAAATCCCATCTGTTCACGAATGTCCTTCAGGGATGGAAATCAGGGATGCCATCCTTACCTGCTCTGGCCATGTAGTTGATTCTCAACTGCCTTCTTAGTTCAGAAATAATTTGGGATGGAGAATAAATACTGGCATTACTCCTGCTCCTCACATCCCGGGAATAAATAAGGATTTATTAAATCTCAAGATTGAACTAATTTAAATCTTCAAGTGAGAGCAGTGTTGTTGAACTGTATCAAATGTTGCTGAGGGATGGAGGAGATTTGGTGAAATTATAGCAATCCGCACTCGCAGTACTTTGGGAGACGCAGTCTCTGCTCAAACCATATAAAGATGCAAAAACAAACAGTGCCAATATTTTGTGGAGAGGTGCTCCAGTGGGATAGTCTAAGCACTGAGCATTGAAATACTCAAGTCAACAGAGGAAGTGCTAATTTCAGGTTGACAGGGACAGGGTGTCAGAATTCTAATAGTTTCTTGAGAGAAATGTAGAAAAATATTACTCCAGAGGCTTGAAAGGCACTGAACCCTTACTAACAGTTTGTGGTTAGGAACGGAACCACAATAAAATATATTGATTTAAAGAGTTTGATTCTTGAGCCAAGAAACCTATAAAAAATAGAGATTTTTATTTACCGAGGAGTACTACAAAAATGGCATTTACTCATGTGATTAATGGCCGAGGAAAACAAGCTATGAAACACAACATTAGTCATCTGATAACTTGACTCAGCATCACTCGTCTGCCTGAAAGTTGGTTCAAATTCTACCAAAAAACGTGAGTGAGAAATCTAGGCTGGCACATCAGCACAAAGCTGAAGAAATTCTGCATTATCAGAGACGACACTGTTGATTGCTCACGATCATTGTTGATTGGGAACATAATTTGATAGAAAAATATTACCATTAATGTATGACAATTGGTATTAGTGTCAGTTTACTATTGTCACATTTATCATGATTATGTAAAAAACTTTGATTTGCCTGCATTTCAGGCAGATCATACCAGACACGAGTGCAATCATACCATACAATAGGATGACTTGTCAATAATATACTTTGACTAAGTTTTACATCCACACCAATTGACTCTGTTGCTGTAACATTCTTTTTCATGTCTGTTCTTTCCAAACGAGTCTTTATTTTGTCTTCTAACAAATATATTCAATCTTATGTTCAAAATAACTTACGTCACACTATTCCAATAAAGGGCCTGTCCCACTTAGGCGATTTTGTAGGCGACTGCTGGCGACTGTCATAGCCGCAGCAGGTCGCCGAAAAACCAGCGACTGGACCCCCCCTACGACAATGTCTACGACAAGCTACAACAACCTACCACCTAGTCGAAGGCATCACAAAATGCTGGAGTTACTCAGCAGATCAGGCAGCATCTAGGAGAGAGGGAATGGGTGACGTTTCGGGTCGAGACCCCTCCTCAGACTGATGTCAGGGGGGTGGGACAAAGAAAGGATATAGATGGAGACAGGAAGACAGTGGGAGAACTGGGAAGGGGGAGTGGGCTGAGGGGGGAAAAAAAGAGAGACAGAGGAACTATCTAAAGTTGGAGAAGTCAATGTTCATACCGTTGGGCTGCAAGCTGCCCAAGCGAAATATGAGGTGCTGTTCCTCCAATTTCCAGTGGGCCTCACTATGGCACTGGAGGAGACCCATGACGGAATGGTCAGACAGGGAGTGGGAGGGGGAGTTGAAGTGCTCAGCCACCGGGAGATCAGGTTGGTTAAGGCGGACTGAGCGAAGGTGTTGAGCAAAACGATCGCCGAGCCTGCGTTTGGTCTCGCCAATGTAGAGAAATTGACATCTAGAGCAGCGGATACAATAGATGAGGTTTGAGGAGGTGCAGGTGAACCTCTGTCTCACCTGGAAAGACTGTTTGGGTCCTTGGATGGAGTTGAGGGGGGAGGTAAAGGGACAGGTGTTGCATCTCTTGCGGTTACAGGGGAAAGTGCCCGGGGAGGGTGTGGTTTGGGTAGGAAGGGACGAGTGGACCAGGGAGTTACGGTCTCTGCGCAATGCAGAAAGGGGAGGAGATGAGAAGATGTGGCCAGTGATGGTGTCCTGTTGGAGGTGATGGAAATGTTGGAGGATGATTTGTTGGATACGCTGGCTGATGGGGTGGAAGGTGAGGACAATGGGGATTCTGTCCTTGTTATGAATGGGGGGAGGGGGAGCATGAGCGGAGCTGCGGAATATAGAGGATGCCCTAGTGAGAGCCTCATCTATAATGGGAGAGGGGAAGCCCCGTTTCCTGAAGAATGAGGTTCTCTGATGCCCTAGTGTGAAACACCTCATCCCGGGCGCAGATGCGGCATAAACGGAGGAATTGGGAGGAGGGGATAGGCATTTTGCAGGAGTCAGGGTGGGAAGAGGTGTAGTCCAGATAGCTGTGGGAGTCAGTGGGTTTGTAGTAGATGTCAGTCACTAGTCTGTCTCCTGTGATGGAGATGGTGAGGTCCAGAAACGGTAGGGAGATGTCGAAGATAGTCCAAGTATATTAAAGAGCAGGATGGAAATTGGTGGTGAAATGTATGAAGTCAGTGAGTTCTGCAAGGGTACAAGAGGCAGCACCAATGCAGTCGTCAATGTAGCGGTGATACCTTCGATTTGTACCAGCATCTGCAGTTATTTTCCTATACCACCTAGTCGACGTTAAGCTACGGCAAGCTACCGACAACCGTCGACACAATTGTCGCGACTTAGGACGTCCACCAATGACCACGCCTACGACAACCTACGACCACGCAGGCGACAACCTACGACAACTGAAGTCAACCTACGTCTACCTGCGACAAGCTACGACCCTGTCGGCGACAACTGAAGACAATTCACGTCATTTTGGCCTCCAGTTTTGACGCCGGTACCTGTCGCCGGTTGACGGAAGTAATCGCCAATGGAATTCACCAAAGTCAGCACCGGCAACAACCTATGTCACCTGGCGACAACAACCACCCACGTCACCAAACATTTTTTAACATTTCAAAATCCAGCGCTGACCAGAAAAACACTACGACTTTTAGGAGACTACTCTCGACCATACAGGCGACACCCCGACGGCCATGTGGCGACAACCTAGTCGCCTGTAGTCACCTAAAATATCGCCTAAGTGGGACAGCGGCTTAAGTCTTCAAAATAAATAGATTAATTACAATAACAATATATATTTCCCTTCTACTTCTACCCCTACCACACCCCCCTCCCCCCACCCAATTTCAAGTTTGCACACCAATGTAGATGTCAATCCACAATTTAACAGGAGGAGGATATAAGAACGTTCCCCCTCTCAATGATGGCAGAGCCCAGCATTGCAAGGGAAAAGGCAAAGCATTCACAACTTAGTTTTAATCTGCAATTTGAGTAGGAGAAGGTTAAATCAGAAGTGTCAGTGTTGTAGTTGAACAAAGGGGACTAAGAAGGCAAGGCAATGAGAGAGGAGCTGGCCAAGGTAGACTGGAAAGGGATCCTAGCAGGAATGATGGGAATGGCAGGAATTTCTGGGCATAATCTGGAAGACGCAGGATCATTTCATTCCAAAATGGAAGAAAGATTCTAAGGGGAGTAGGAGGCAACCGTGGCTGCCAAGGGAAGTTAGGGATGGAATAAAACTAAAAGAAAAGATGTACAACACAGCAAAGAGTAGCCGGAAGGCAGAGGATTAGGAAACTTTCATAGGACAACAGAAGGTAACAAAACGGGCAATACGGGCTGAAAAGATGAAGTACGAGGGGAAGCTGGTCAAGAATATAAAGAAGGACAGTAAAAGCTTCTTTAGATATGTTAAGAGAAAAAGAGTAGCAAAGTCAAATTTGGGTCCCTTGAAGGCAGACACGGGTGAAATTATTATGGGTAACATGGCAGAAGAGTTGAACAGGTACTTCGGATCTGTCTTCATTAAGGAAGACACAACAATCTCCCAGATGTTCTGGAGGACAGAGGATCTAGGGGGGTAGAGGAACTGAAAGAAATTTTCATTAGGCGAGAAATAGTATTGGGTAGACTAATGGGACTGAAGGATGATAAATCCCCTGGGCCTGATGGTCTGCATCCCAGGGTCCTCAGGAAGGTGGCTCCAGAAATAGTGGACGCATTGGTGATCATTTTCCAATGTTCAATAGATTCAGGATCAGTTCCTGTGGATTGGAGGACAGCTAATGATATCCAACTTTTCAAGAAAGGAGCGAGAGAGAAAACGGGGAATAACAGACCAGTTAGCCAGACTTCGGTGGTGGGGAAGATGCTGGAGTCAATTATTAAAGAGGTAATAATGGTGCATTTGGATAGCAGTAAAAGGATAAGTCCAAGTCAGCATGGATTTATGAAAGGGAAATCATGCTTGACTAATCTTCTGGAATTTTTTGAGGACGGGACAAGTAAAATGGATGAAGGGGAGCTAGTGGATGTAGACTTTCACAAAGCCTTTGATAAGGTCCCGCACGGGAGATTGTTGACTAAAATTAGACCACATGGTATTGGGGGTAGGGTGTTGACATGGATAGAAAATTGGTTGGCGGACAGGAAGCAAAGAGTAGGAGTAAACGGGTCCTTTTCAGATGGCAGGCAGTGGCGAGTGGAATGCCGCAAGGCTCGGTGTTGGGGCCGCAACTGTTTACCATATATATTAACGATTTGGAAGAGGGAATTAGAAGCAACACTAGCAAGTTTGCGGATGACACAAAGCTGGGTAGCAGTGTAAACTGTGAAGAGGATGTTAGGAGGTTGCAGGGTGACCTAGACAGGTTGAGTGAGTGGGCAGATGCGTGGCAGATGCAGTATAATATAGATAAATGTGCGGTTATCCACTTTGGCAGCAGAAACAAGGAGGCAGATTATTATCTCAATGGAGTTAGGTTAGGTAAGGGGGAGGTGCAGCGAGACCTGGGTGTCCTTATACACCAGTCACCGAAAGTTGGCGTGCAGGTACAGCAGGCAGTCAAGAAAGCTAATGGAATGTTGCCCTTCATAACAAAAGGATTTCAGTATAGTAGTAAAGAGGTTCTTCTGCAGTTGTATATGGCCCTGGTAAGACCACATCTGGAGTATTGTGTACACTTTTGGTCTCCTAATTTGAGGAAGGACATCCTTGTAATTGAGGCAGTGCAGCGTAGGTTCACGAGATTGATCCCTGGGATGGCGGGACTGACATATGAGGAAAGATTGAAAAGACTAGGCTTGTATTCACTGGAGTTTAGAAGTTGAGAGGAGATCTTATAGAAACATATAAAATTATAAAAGGACTGGACAAGCTAGATGCAGAAAAAATGTTCCCAATGTTGGGCGAGTCCAGAACCAGGGGCCACAGTCTCAGAATAAAGGGGAGGCCATTTAAAACTGAGGTGAGAAAAAACTATTTCACCCAGAGTTGTGAATTCTCTGCCACAGAGGGCAGTGGAAGCCAAATCACTGGATGGATTTAAGAGATAGTTAGATAGAGCTCTAGGGGCTAGTGGAATCAAGGGATATGGGGAGTAGGCAGGCACGGATTATTGATTGGGGCCGATCAGCCATGATCACAATGAATGGCGGTGCTGGCTCAAAGGGCTGAATGGCCTCTCCCTGCACCTATTTTCTATGTTTCTGTTTCTATGTAACTGTTCCGCCAGATGTGGCAAATGAATGATTCACTAGCTTTCTCCCGACTTCCTCATCACAGAAGCCAGCTGCCAACCAATTTGATTCAGTCCATGTGAACGGCTGTTGGTACTGGTTATAGCAAAGACTATGGGACTATCCCAGCTGCAATAGTGAAGACCTTGCCAGAACCAGCTGTGCCTCTGGCCAAGCAGTTCCAGCACAATTACAACACTGGTATCTACCCAGTAGAACAGAAAACTACGCAGGCATATCCTATTCACCAAAAGCAAGACAAATCTAATTTGGCTAATTAGTATCTGATCTGGACACTTTCATTCACTAGCGAAAAGATGGAATTTCTCATCAAGTGTTATCAAGCAGCACTTTACTCACTGATGCACAGTGTGGGTTTCCCAAAGTCCACTCGGATCTGGACACCATCACAACATTCATTGAAACACAGGCCAAAGAACTGAATTCTAGAGATAATGTAAGAGTACCTGCTTCTGTGACATCAAGGCACTCAGATAAAACTGAAATCAAGGGACATCAAAGTGAATGCACATAGCTGGAATCATACCTCAAGAAAAATTAGATGACTATGATTTTCAGAGATCCATTATCCCAGCCTCCAAACTGGAGTTCAGGGCAGTGTTCGAGGTCCAATAATCTTAATTTATTGATGGCCTGATTTTCATCATTAGACAATAGACAATAGACAATAGGTGCAGGAGTAGGTCATTCGGCCCTTCGAGCCAGCACCGCCATTCAATGTGATCATGGCTGATCATTCACAATCAGTACCCCATTCCTGCCCTCTCCCCATATCCCCTGACTCCGCTATCATTAAGAGCTCTATCTAACTCTCTCTTGAAAGCATCCAGAGAATTGGCCTCCACTGCCTTCTGAGGCAGAGAATTACACAGATTTACAACTCTCTGAGTGAAAAAGTTTTTCCTCATCTCTGTTCCAAATGGCCTACCCCTTATTCTTAAACTGTGGCCCCTGGTTCTGGACTCCCCCAACATGGGAACATGTTTCCTGCCTCTAGTGTATCCAATCCCTTAATAATCTTATATGTTTCAATAAGATCCCCTCTCATCCTTCTAAATTCCAGTGTATACAAGCCTAGTCGCTCCAGTCTTTCAACATACGACAGTCTCGCCATTCCAGGAATTAACCTGGTGAACCTACGCTGCACACCCTCAATAGCAAGAATATCCTTCCTCAAATTTGCAGACCAAAACTGCACACAGTACTCCAGGTGCGGTCTCACTATGGCCCTGTAAAACTGCAGATGGACCTCTTTTCTCTTATACTCAACTCCTCTTGTCATAAAGGCCAACATGCCATTAGCTTTCTTCACTGCCTGCTGTACCCGCATGCTAACTTTAAGTGACTGATGAACACTAGTTGAAAGTAGAGAACTTTGCTGATGATGGTGCAATTTCAATTCTGATCAGTATCGCTCAACAAATAAAGCAACCAAACTGCATGCCATGAGACCCAGAGAACATACATAGAAACATAGAAAATCGGTGCAGGAGTAGGCCATTCGGCCCTTCGAGCCATTCAATATGATTATGGCTGATCATCCAAAATCAGTTACCCGTTCCTGCTTTCTCCCTATAATCCCTTGATTTTGTTAGCCCTGAATGCTATATCTAACCTCAGACATGGGCTGGTAAATTTAAGTAACATTTATGCCTCAAAAACGCAATGACTGTCTCCCATAAGAAACAGTCCAAATATTTGCCCTTGCTTTTCAATGACATTATCGCCAAGTCCCCCAGGTTCATATCCTGAGGGTAACAATTGACCAGAAGTACAAATGGCAGCCCCAGCCATGAGCTCATCCCTGAGTCTCCTGCCAATGACAAGACACACCCAGCAACTGCAGTTTAAGATCACTGTGGGAAGCTAGAGAAGAAATTGAGAGATCCCTGGTTGAGATATAAACATCAATTAGCCACAGATGAGATGCCGTAAAACTGGACGATGGCTAATGTTGAGCCTTTATTTAAAAAGAAATCGTGGGACCATAGACCAGTATAATGAACATATGTGGCAGGAAAGTTACTGGAGGGATTCTGAGGGATAGGATTAGTATTGGCTTATTATTATTATGTCTTGAGAAGTCAAACCAGGGTAGGACTTTCATTGTGAATGGAAGAGCTCTGGGGAGCGACCTAGTACAGTACTTAGTCCCCAGAAATTGGATTCACAGTGAGATAGGATGGTGAAGAAGGCCTTTGGCATACTGGCCTTTGTCATTTAGGACATTGAGTATAGAAGTTTGGATGTTATATTGTAGTTATACTAGATGTTGGTGAGTAGTGTGTTCAGTTTGGTACCCTGCCATGGTAAAAATGAAATTAAGATAGAAAACGTGCAGAATAGATTTAGGAGGATGTTGGCAGGACTTAAGGGACAGAGTAAAAGAGAGAGGTTGGGCTCACTCAGACTTTATTCCCCAGAACGTAGGAAACCAAGGTGATCACATAGAGATGGATAAAATCATGAGGGAAGATAGACACAAAAAGCTGGAGTAACTCAGCGGGACAGGCAGCATCTCTGGAGAGAAAGAATGGGTGGCGTTCCGGGTCAAGAAGGGTCTGAAGAAGGGTCTCGACCTGAAACAACACCCATTCCTTCTCTCCAGAGATGCTGCCTGTCTGGCTGAGTTATTCCAGCTTTTTGTGTCTTTCTTCGGTTTAAACCAGCATCTGCAGTTCCTTCTCACACAAAAATCATGAGGGAAATCGATAGGGTGGATGCACACAGATTTATTTCCCCAAGGTTGGGATATCAAGAAGTCATAGGTTTAAGATGAGAGGGAAAAGATTTGATAGCAACCTGAGGAACAGGTTTTCTTGCACAGATGGTTGTGAGTATATGGAATGAGCTGCCAGAGGAGGTTGTTGAGGCAGGTACAATAACAACATTTAAAAGACATTTGGACAAGTACAATAACAACATTTAAAAGACATTTAGACAGGTACATGGATAGGAAAGGTTTTGGAAGAATGTGGGCTAAATGCAGGTAAAAGGTCCAAGCTTAGATGGGAAACTGGAATACCATGGAGGAATTGGACCAAAGACCGTGGGTCTGTGCTACAAGGCTCTCTGACACCGCTTCCAGATCTAATGCAGGACTCTCCACTTTGAATGGCTGTGGTGAGACTTCCTTGAATCTTTTTCTCTGCCCATCCAGTCATCTCCATAAATGATAGTGCTTCGAATAGTGTGTTTGCTTTGGCAGTCTATTATCAGATGTCGGAATGAAATGGTCAGCCAACTGAGTAATGGTCCACTGTGCTGGGAATGTTGATCTAGGAGAGGATGCTGACAATGCTTCACTTATCATCCTGGTGCATTTAGGGAATTGTATCAAAATAGCATTGGTGTGGTGTTTTTCCAGTGCCTTTCATTGCTCACGGTAGGTTGTCCATCTCTCCGATGTTTAAAGGATGGTGGGAGTAACTCTGCACGATAGACTGTGAGTTTTGTGTTTGATCTGAGACCTTGATCTTTGAGCATGCTTTACTTCAATTGACCAATGACTTTGCTGGCACTTTTTTAAAGCTGTGGTGTGGTTATTATTGAAAGCAAAAGAACTATAACTGCTTTCCTATATAAATAATCTAAAAGTAAGGACTGAATGTTCAGAGACACAAACCCCCAGGCACAAGTCCCCTCCCCAAACAGGTGAAGATGTTATCACAATCACACAATCACAATCACAATAAAACTTTATTAGCCAAGTATGTTTTGCAACATACAAGGAACTTCATTTGCCATACAGTCATAACAATAAAAAGCAACAGGACGCACAAAATACATTTTAACATGAACATCCACCACAGTGACTCCTCCACATTCCCCACTGTGATAGAAGGTGAAACAAAAGTTCAATCTCTCCCTTCTTTGTCCTCCAGCAGTCGGAGGTTCTAACCCTCCGTTGACGGGATGATCTTAATCCCATAGCTGGCGGTGAGCCTTCCTCGTCGAGTTGATCAAGCTCCTTCATCGGGGGGTATCTCAGCTCCCCAGCGCCGGTGATCTACCCCGGGTCGGGACCAGTCGAACCTCGTGCAGCTTTTGGAGCTCCCGACCGGTCTCAACCCGGGACTGCGAGCTCCTGATGTTAAAGTCCGCAGGCTGCATTGGAGCGTCGATCCCAGGCAAAGGATCGCAGGCCCAGATGATAAGCCCACGCCCCCACAGGGGCTCAAGGTCAGTCCCAGGCAAGACCTCCAGCTCCGTGATGTTAGGCCACAGAGTGATCAGAGATACGATCCGGAAAACAATCGCATCTCCGGCAAGGTAAGAGATTTTTTAAAAGTTTCCCCCGACCCCCTCTCCCATCCCCCACATAAAACAAACCAGAGAACATTTACACAAACTTTTAAAACTTACCAAAAATAACAAAAGAGTTTGAAAAGGACAGACAGACTGTAGGCGAGGCAGCCATCGTGCGGCGCCCTTTTATTTACCAATTTTTTTATGTCATCACTGACTGCTTGAGGGAAAACCAATATATTCATGATATCTTTACATCCTTATTCAACAACTAGCAGCGTCTCTATGTCTGGAATGAGATATGCAAACTTTGCTAACGTGAAGCATGAGGTCTGTGTTTTATAAACTCTATAGTCCTTTTCAAATTCAGACACAAATTTGGATTTGTTGCAACAGCTAAAATAATCCCAAACACTCATTATATGACTCCATGCCAGAATAAGAACTTCCCTGCTTTCGTGTTGAGGCAAACAGACTAACTCGTGTTAATTTCTCCAGTGCTGAGTTAAATTATTTGATGTGAATCATGAATTTGATCGAGATGAATTGTCGACCAAGAATTTGAGGTCAACAGCAACTGGCTGTTCTAACTGCTGTCTTCCAAATGAAGATCGCAGTTACCTGGAGTGATCCATACAACAAGGATTTGTGGTGAAGAACTGACCATAGTCCTTGGAGCCAAGCCCTACGACTTTCCACAATATGTTGCACTCGTGTTGGATGGAGAATGCCAAAACAAAATGAAAACATTTTGGCATCTGACTAAGCATTAGCTGGTTGTCAAAGCTGTGAAATTACTTACAATGTTTTACATTTCCAATGTTCAAAATCAGTTTAAAAGAAAAAAACTAGAACATTTTAAAAAGCTACCCTCCAAGAATGAAAACATTTAAAAGATCCCACGCAGTTCAGACTTTTTTTTTAAAAATGCCGATTTTAAAAGAAAACATCTAAATTAACATACATGCGGCCAAATCCTCCATTGAAATGAATAGGAGGCAGTCGCTGCATTGGAGATTAGTGTCGATTCCCTTGCTAAGTGGTGAGACCACATGCTGGACTCTGTCCAACATCAGAGCACAGTCGGCAGAATTGTGGCAAATTGCTGACTGCAACTTGGGGGCTTCCGTGTTCAAGTGAAAATCCCAGAGTTGCTCACAGTTTCAAGCAAATTACCTGCCAGATCCCCAAAGTTGTGGAAATCTGGCAGGTTACCTCAAACTCACCATGAAAATTGACCTTTGGACAACCTTAATGTGAATTCAATTGGGCTGCTTTCGTTTTACTTTGTGCAGACCTCCTGAGTGCGATCACATGGAGTTGACAATATAATGAAGATGTGAACTCTAATAAGTCTTTGGAGGGGAGCATTGAATGGTATAACAATGAATCAATGTTACTATATTGCATACTTTTCCAATTGTGCACAGGATTAGGCTAATAAATCATCTTTTGTTGTAAGTCTGAGGACAAATTCACTCCACTGTCATTGTGATCTTTGCCTGAATGTCATTGTAAACTCAGGACAGTAATTGCAAGGAAAGTTTACTTCAAATGGCATATGCTCATTTCCTGGGAACATCGTGAATGCCTTACTGCAGTTTGATGGCTGCAGCAATTTTTTTTTAAAATATTAATTTTTAAGACCTGAGCACTGCTGGAAAGGCCAGTTATATTGCTCACCTGTAATTTGTCCATGAGAAGATGTAGTGAGACAACAACTTGAACCAATGCAGTTTTCCATTGAAGGTATCCCCACGGTGCTATTGGGTAGACATTTCCAGGAATTAGACCCAGTGACGATGAAGGATCGGTGATATATTTCCAACACTGCGACTTTGAACTGAACCTGCAGGTGATGGTATGCAACACAACTGCTGCCCTTTCCTGAATGGTTTGAGAGGTGCTGTAGGGGTAGCTTGGTTGAATAATTGCCTTATTGCACACTACATCCATTACATATTGGAAGAAATCAATGCTTCGAACGGTCGATAGGGTATTCATCAAACAGTTTACTTTGACCTGGATGTGGCACTCATCACGGCAAGTGGACGGTATTTCATTGTAGACTTGACATGTCTTGTAAATGGTGGGAAGGCATTGGGTATCAGGAGGTGAATGATATATCCAGCCTCTGACCTATTCATGCAGCCAAGGTATTTATGTTTTCTGATTTCAACTACGTACAATGATAATAACTTATAACGAGGGTTTACTGTATATTAAAGTCTGGGTCTTCAAATATACAATCCACACCCACTGGTCAGGCTTCTTTTTGATGAAAGCTGAAGTGTTTGTTTAAAGCTAAGTCGGACCTGGAAATTCATTACACAACATAACATTAACCAAGGTTCACTGAAAAACATTTTTCCAAACCTGTAACAGTTGTGTGGCAGTTGTTCTTTGCTCTGGATTCTTCACCAGACACTTCTTTACAAAATCCGTGAACTCATCTGACCAAAGTTCTGGCTTCCGGAATGTTGGTGGTGGGTTGGTGGGAATCATAAAAATAGCCTATTTTTAAAATGGAAAGGAAAGGGGAAAATCAGATGGACATGGAAATCAGAATCATCTGAGTTTTAGTGCAGTCAAACAAACAAATCCTTTAATTCACCTTCTCTATCTTAGAGTAAATCTGATGTACAAATTTCTTACCGATCTAGAATTTCTATCAGGAATGAGGTTCAGGAAACAAGTCCATCTGCAACCAATGTAACTATTTCCCATTAAATTTCCTCTGTGCAAACTGAGCTTCAATGAGCACTTCATGCTTTATTTTTTATCTATTATTGTTTATCAGTCTCCAGAGAAACTTTCCTTTTTTGACCTGCTTAGGAGAACTGAAGGCACTTCCTGAACAGATAGATAAAACTAACAAACTGCTGTTTAGTGCCTGGGTAATTTCTCACCCAAATAATTACTCTAATTGAATTGTTTATTTTTGAGAGCACTATAGTTGAGTGAACTGAATCTCTATTTCTAAATAAAATACAAATTCACCTATAAATTTTCCTAATATTGCTTGTGCTTCCATTTTGAAACATAACTGTACAATTCAATTCCATATAATGAAGAATTTATCAATAGTACTCACACTGATCATTATGTCATCAGCTTGCATCACAGTAACCATGTTTCTTTCTGCTAATCATTTTGAAATCACACCAAAACAGAAACACAAAATGCTGGAGTAAACTCAGCAGGTCAGGCAGCAAATCTGGAGGACAGACAACTTTTCAGGTCGAGACTCTTCTTCAGATGTTACCTGACTCGCTAAGTTACCCGAGCACATGGGTTTTTTTTGTAAACCACCATCTGCATTTCCTTGGTTCTTAAAATTACATTATATACGTTTAATTGAACTCTGTTACTAGAAATAACTTCTTTATTCATTATCACAACAAATTTCTATTGGCATTATCCATTTTACATTCATGTTATTCATGAAAGTTTATTCCAATTGATGTAATTTACTTTTTCACCATGTTGTCCGTTACTCTGGTGCCTGTCATCAAGGACAAAGCGGGCAAGGTGGGGAGCTTGGATAATTACAGACCGATTGCTCTAGCCAGTGTGTTATCCAAAGTCCTGGAAATAATTTTATTAGATAATGTTTTTATTTGGGTACTACAGACAACCAGTTTGGCTTCAAGGCTAAGCATGGTACTGATTTATGTATCTATGCCCTGAAGGAAATGGTTGAAATGTATAGAAGGCAGAATTCCTCTGTGTTAATTGGTTTTATTGGTGCCTCTAAAGCTTTTGATCGAGTCAACCATCATAAGCTGTTCCAAAAACTGAGTCAAAGAGGAGTGCCTAACAGTATAATTAGGGTCCTGGCATATTGGTACGCCAACTAGAGCATGCAGGTCAAATGGGGTAATGCAGTCTCTGTAACATTTGGTGTTGGTAATGGGGTTCGCCAGGGGGGGCTACTCTCACCAGCCCTCTTTAATGTGTACGTGAATGATTTATCTGAACAGCTTAGAGGCTGTAAAACAGGATGTATGATTGGTAACACCCTGGTAAACCATCTTATGTATGCCGATGATCTGGTGGTTTTTTCTCCTAGCGGTGCTGGGTTTCAGCAGATGTTGAATATATGCTCTGAGTATGGTGTCCAATTTGACGTGAAATACAATGCTAAAAAGAGCGTTGTCATGATTTGTAAAGTAAAAGGGGACAAAGATCTAGTCTTCCCATCATTTTACCTGTCTGGGCAGGTTCTATCTGTCTGCTGTAAAGCTAAGTATCTGGGACATGTCATCACATATCAAATGTCTGATGATGAGGACATGTATAGACAGCGCCGCATGTTGTATGCACAAGCTAACATGTTGGTTAGGAAATTCCACTGGTGCTCAGGAAATGTCAAGATAAACCTGTTTAGAGCGTACTGTACTCCTCTTTACACTGCTCCTTTGTGGATAAAGTTTAATAAGTCAAGCATCCATAAACTTAAGGTTGCCTATAATATTGAAACATATAAGATAATTAGGGGATTGGACACATTAGAGGCAGGAAACATGTTCCCAATGTTGGGGGAGTCCAGAACAAGGGGCCGCAGTTTAAGAATAAGGGGTAGGCCATTTAGAACGGAGATGAGGAAGAACTTTTTCAGTCAGAGAGTGGTGACGGTGTGGAATTCTCTGCCTCAGAAGGCAGTGGAGACCAGTTCGTTGGATGCTTTCAAGAGAGAGCTGGATAGAGCTCTTAAGGATAGCGGAGTGAGGGGGTATGGGGAGAAGGCAGGAACGGGGTACTGATTGAGAGTGATCAGCCATGATCGCATTGAATGGCGGTGCTGGCTCGAAGGGCTGAATGGCCTACTCCTGCACCTATTGTCTATTGTCTATTGTCTATTGACTGCATGCGCATATTGCTTAGAAAGCCAAGGTGGTGCAGTGCAAGTGAACTGTTTTGTAGTGCAGGAGTCAATACGTTTCATGCCCTGTTGAGGAATCTCATGTTTAAATTTATATGCCGATTGAATGGTTCTCAGAATTCCATCATTGTGCTGCTGGTAAATCCTGGTTTCAGTGCCGTGAGATACCTGTCACCTATGTGGAAACATTGGTATTGTTGCCTTTTCTAATTTAATTTAATTTTATATGTATATACTGTGTACTGTATGTGTATTCTAATGGACCATGAGTCTGCTTAATAAAAATGTAATAATAATAATAATAATATTCAGATTCGTATTATTTTGTCATTTACACTACTGTGCAATGAAATGTCTGAAGCTCATATAGCAAAGAAAAAAATATAACAATAAACACAACAATGAATGCAAAACAGCAGAAAGGTGCAAAGATTTGTCGTGGACTCTGAAGTAGTGCAAAAACAATAGTGAGTTCCTCAAAAGTGTTGTCGCCATACTAAGAGATTGCGAGAAGCTTAACAAAGGGATGTCAGGATGGTCACACCAAGCCAAAGGTGCTCTGTAATCTCATCCACATCTGTAGACAGACGAAAAAAACCCACTTTTGTTTGGTGATTAACCTGTAATCTAAATCCATTGCCTTGAAACCATGAACCATGCATGTGATAGTGCATTGAGGACATGGATTGCACCAAAAGGGCAGATCAAGTATCACATTTACGAAAGGACCTCAAGCAACACTTCCTTCACATCAGCTGTTAAACAGGGCTCAATGGTGAGCTTAGCTTCTGTGCCACTGGCCTGAAGACTCCTTAATGCTTCATGGCTTTTCTTTCCCTTTAGGTTTGCATGTTCCATTGTCTTTCCCCTTTACCAATGCCATAATCTAAATATCTTAACAATCCTTGTCCTTTTACATATATTCTATGCAGCTAAGAAATTTACTCCATAAACGTACCATGAAACTTTCGCGCAAATAGCATAGTTCAACCTTTAATCTATCTAAACTATTTTCTTTAATTGTACCTCATGCTTATTGAGGAAAAGCTTGGTTTCTCTCTTGCTTTATACCAGTGCTCAACAGTTGTGCAAAGCCACACGGTCTTAGTTTATTCTTTGAGCCTCCAATGTGATGTCTACGCTGTTAAAATCTTTGAATCAGTTCCGAAACAAGTGAACTCTCCAATCTCATAATTGATTTCCCAGCGAAAAAGGAAATAGTCCTTCAATCAGCAACAAATTGCGCCACTCAAGAATTATATGTTTTTTGTAATATACAGCAGCTAAAAGGTTTTGTCTAAAATGCATAGAACAAATTGAAAACAGCACTGCGTTACCAATTAGAACCACAAGAGGTTTCCAAAATATGAAGACATGCTGGCAGCTACTCATGGCCAATGAAAAGCAGTGCAACCACACTTCTGTGTAAAAGCCAATACATTTTATAATGTAATCTGAAGACTTTGACACCACCGTCACTATTGCCAAAATAAAAATGTTTCTCTTAGAAACTACCTTGCTTCAAAATAAACTTTTAACCCAACTCTATCCAATCGCTGGGGGTAAACACATGAAATTCAAAGAAACTGCAGATGCTGGAAATCTGAAATAAAGAAAGTGCTGCCAATACTCAGCAGGTCTGTGGGAAGAGAAGAATGTGCAAAATTATTTTACTGAATTGGGAAGGAGATAGAAGCTCATTAGACTGGAAGGAAGGTGGAGGAGAGGGGTGTCTCTGATAGTGTAAAAAAAGGGATGGCCACAGGGATAAGCTGTAAAGAAGGTGAAATGAGCACAGAGGCACAAGAAATTGCAGATGCTGGAATCTTGAGCAAAACACAAAGCGCTGGAAGAACCCAGCGGGTCAAGCATTATCTGTGGAGGGAATGGGCAGATGATATTTCGGGTCAGGCCTTTAAACTTAAGGTCATAGAGTCATAGAGTGATAGTGTGAAAACAGGCCCTTCGGCCCAACTTGCCCACAACGGCCAACATGTCCCAGCTACACTAGTCCCACCTGGCTATGTTTGGTCCATATCCCTCCAAACTTGTCCTATCGATGTACCTGTCTGTTTCTTAAACGTTGGGATAGTCCCAGCCTCAGCTACCTCCTCTGGCAACTTGTTCCATACACCCACCACCCTTTGTGTGAAAAAGTTACCCCTCAGATTCCTATTAAATCTTTTCCCCTTCACCTTGAACCTATGTCCTCTGATCCTCGATTGCCCCACTCTGGGCAAGAGATTCTACCCAATTTATTCCTCTCATGAATTTATACACCTCGATAAGATCACCCCTCATCCTCCTGCACTCCAAGGGATAGAGACCCAGCCTAATCAACCTCTCCCTATAGCTCAGACCCTCTAGTCCTGGCAACATCCTCGTAATTCTTCTCTGAACCCTATCAAGCATGATAATATCTTCCCTATAACATGGTGCCCAGAACAGAACACAATACTCTCGATGCAGTCTCACCAACGTCTTATACAACTGCAACATGACCTTCCAACTTCTATACTCAATACTCTGACTGATGAAGACCAATGTGCCAAAATCGTTTTTGACCACCTTATCTACCTGCGACTCGACCTTCAAGGAACCATGCACCTGCAATCCTAGATCCCTCTGCTCTACAACACTTCCCAGAGGCCTACCATTCACTGTGTAGGTCCTGCCCTTGTTGGACATCCCAAAATGCAACACCTCACATTTCTCTGCATGGTGAATTGATTGATTCACTGTGAGGTGAATTGATCAATAATCAAATAGGAACCGTTTGAATATAAAACAATATAAACAAAAAAATGTTGCAAAATGCAGATCAGCCCGGCAGCCCAGACTTGGCATATGCTCCACTCTTGGAAGAGGAAAAAAGAAAAAAAGAAAGTAAGGGGAAAACAAATAACAACAAACTAAACAACATCACAGACTGACTGCTGTGATTAGTATCACAGAACATCACAGAAGACCGCCATGCCACGCAGCCGAAGGCAGTTGTGCTTTCCCCCAAAAGCAGGCTTGGCTTGTCTGGCGTGAAGCCAGGAAACCTGCCCGAAGAGCGAAGCTGGCCCCTGCTCATCCTCGACGACCAAAGAACCAGAGACGAGGGAGGAGGGAGTCAGTGACGGTGGACGTGAGAACAAAGGCCGGTCAGAGGAGGGTCTTCCATACTCTCAAGGTCGGCTGCAGGAGGCACCCCCGGAGTACAAAGGCTGAATGGTAGCCGTTGAAGAAAGAGTCGACGGTTCACTGGCCGATCCGGATTGAGGTGACGGCTGGCGCCCCTGGGGCTCAACTGGATCATGTGCTGCACAAGAAGACCGAGTGCCCGGACCGGACAAGGCCTACAGTGGCACAGAACGGTGGAGTAATGATGGTCAATGCTCACAGCTTTGCTTCGCCAGGCCGAACCTACAAAGCCGTCAGGACAATGTGCCAATATGGCCAGCTACAACTTGGATTTTGAAAATGCCACAAAACCCTGGTGACTCTTATAAATGGTCTCAGTGGGCTATTTCTATACACTTTGTGCTAAATCTGGGATTGTGCTAATGTATAGTAATAATTTATAGAAGTGTATGCAAAAACAGAATTTCAATGTACCTCAGTACACATGGTAATAATGAACCATGAAACAATTGGCAACTGATTAAAAAAAAACAGAAATCAAGTTACCTGAAGTTGTAGAATTCAACATCAAGTCCAGAAGGTTGCCCTAAGCCCAGATGGAAGTTGAGATGCTGCTCCTCAAGGTTGCATTGCGCCTCACGGGAACAGAACAGGAGGCCAGAGAGAGACTGGTCAGAATGGGAGTGGAACTAAAGTGGCAGACAATGGGGAGCTCATAGGGATGCCGGTGGGCTTAACACAGGTGTTCCACAAAGCAACTATCCAATGTGACAAAACCACAATGTGAACGCAGTGCACTAGATTGCATGTAAATTCTTCTAATCTAGTCACGAAAATGTCGACAATTCCTTCTTCCCCACCAGATGCTGCTTGACTGCTGAGTTTGCCGGTTGTTTGTTGCTCTGCAACTACCACCTGGGCATGTTGCAGTTTTCTGGACTTGATACTGAATTTTCCAACTTCAGACAAATTGATTTCTGCCTTGATCAGTCGCCCTACTATAGGAAGGATGTCATTAAGCTGGAACCGGTACAAAAAAGATTCACAAGCATTTACAGGAACTAAAGAGCTCAGAGTTATAAAGAGAGGCTGAATCTTTTTTCACTGAAGCGCAAGAAGTTGAGGAGATAACTGAGGGAATAAGGATTTATAAATTCGCAAGGGGAGTTGATAGCGTGGATATTCACTTTCTTAGGGTAAAAAGGGAATCTTAAACCAGAGGGCACAGATTTAAGGTGAGAGGGGAGAACTTTTAGAAGAGCTTTTTTTAAAAATTACATTTTGTTTTAGACATACAGCGTGGAAACAGGCCCTTCGGCCCACCGAGTCAGCGCTGACCAGCGATTCCTGCACATTAACACTATCCTACACACAAGAGGAACCATTTACACATGCACCAAGCCAATTAACCTACATACCTGTACGTCTTTGGAGTGTGGGAGGAAAGCAAAGATCTCTGAGAAAACCCACGCAGTCACGGGAAGAACGTACAAACTCCGTACAGACAGCAACCCAGTAGTCGGGATCGAACCCAGGTCTCCGGCGCTGTGAGACAGCATCTCTACCGCTGTGCCACCGTGCCGCACCATGCAGCTTGAGAGGCAACTTTTCCCCACACAGAGGGTGGTGAGTATATGGGATGAGGTGCCACAGGAGTCGAGCGCAATCACAACATTTAAACGACATTTGGACAGGTACATGAATAAAAACGTTTAGAAGGATACTAGACCAAGTGGACCCGTTGGGCCCAAACCTCTCCTGCATTGGTGCAGCACCCTGTCCTCCCCCACTCCCCTCTCTCCTCAACCCCCCCCTCCCCTCTCCCTTCTCCCCCACTCCCCCTTTCCCCCCTCCCTCCCTCCTCCCTCCTCCGCTCCTCCTCCCCTCCTTTTAAACTTTAAAATGTGAATAACTTAAAAAATATAAGACCGATTTCAATAAAACTACTTGCATTATCACTAAAGTGACAATGATGAGTAAGGTGGGCCTAAAATTGTCACGCTATCGTGTACCGTTTTGGCTGAGGTCACAAACAAGATAACAAACGAGAGTTTTAGTATATAGATGGGTCAATGCAGGCAATTTCAGCTATAAACATCTGAGTCGGCATAGACTGTTTCCATGCTGTACAATTTTATGACTTATTTTAATGTTTTTTCCCTTTACTTTCTTTTTTTTTCCCCCTCTGTGAGTAGAAGATATCTCCGCCCAACCTGCTGGCCATGTCCTCCAACTCCCACATTCTTTTGTCTCCGTTCTTTTCGTTATGTCCTCATTCTCTAACTGCTCCCATTCATTTATTGATCAGATAATTTTGTTACAGTTTCTCCTCAATCACCACTGCTTCACACTGTCCGAGACATCCCCTGTACTCCCTCCACCAAAACCTGGTCCACATTTTAACATGCTTCTTTTGCCTCCTTCACAGTCTGACAAAAGGCCTTCAACCTGAAACACAACCTGTTTCTCTTCCCACAGATGCAGCCTGACCTGCTGAGTATTTCTAACGGTTTCTGTTTTCATTTCAAATTTTTCCATTCGTTCTAAAGAATTGTAGAGTTTTACAAGAACCATTTGTTACACATCGTCAACTTAATTTATTATGTCATAACTCAACTTGACCTTACACATTGTGGTTTAGCACTCCAATTATGAAAAATAAACAGTTTTATTTTATAATTATTCTTACAATGCATTAGCTAACCTTTGCAAAGTTGCATTCTTCCAAATGCCAAAATAATCACTGTAGCTCGTGATTACCTTGTTTTTGCTGATAATTTTAGATTTTTTTTACAGCACAAATAAATTCTTCCAGAGATCAGTATTCATTGTCCATATAGCAGTTCAAAGTGGATAAACTTTGAGTTACCATGCTCCATCATAACTTTCAAAATTATCTTATCCCTTTCCTATCAGTGCATTGTTGTTGGAATAAACACTTTACAGGGGCCTAATGAATTTAAAGGACATAGTACAATAGGTTAGCTTGATCGTCAAACTTTTAAGGTGTAGATATAATAGATAAGTGCATCAAATTTGGAGTCATAAAGTAATACAGCATAGAAACAGGCACTTTGGTCCAACTTGTACATGCCGACCAAGATGGCCCATCTTCTCTAGTCCTACCTACCAGTATTTGGTCCGTATCCCACTAAATCTTTTCTATCCATGTACCTGTTTAAATTTCTTTTAAACACTGTTATAGTACCAACTACCTCTTCTGGCATCTCATTCCATATACCCACCACCCTCTGTGAAAAAATTCTTGATTCCTCTATTCTGTGTACAAATTTATTGTCATACTTCTACATGGGACGATCAAGTCAAAAGTTAATTGAAACGTCACCCATTCCTTCTCTCCAGAGGTGCTGCCTGTCCCGCTGAGTTATTCTAGCATTTTACATCTATCTTTAATTCTCCAATAAGTTGCATATCAATTTTAGGCCAGATTCCACAAAATTAAAACAGTCAATGAAAAACATGACATGCATTTTTTTAAGATGACAATTTGACCATCAAAAATTATTGACATCAGATCTTAACATAAGCCTCCAGAACATGAAGTTACCAGGTTACAGCATGTCCTCAGAAAATTTAATGATTGGCAGAGCACAAATTAGTTTAAAAAAATGGTCCACTGGGGAAAATATTGAAGCTTTTTTCAAGGAAACTCATCAAAGGTCATGCATATTCCTGCATACAGATACTATGGCCAATCGGGCAGATTTTCTAAGTGAAACAAAGGAAATGCATTGAGACAAGGGTACCAGCTCCTCTTTCACTGATATAATAAAATGGGAAAGGGTACAGGGTACAAAGAAGATTTATGAGGATCTTGCAAGGACTCGAGGGCCTGAGCTATAGAAAGAGGTTGAGCAGGCTTGGACTTTATTTATTCCTTGGAGTGTAGGGGCAATCTTACAGAGGTATGTAAGATCATGAGAGGACTAGATTGGGTAAATGCATAAATATCTAAACTAGGAGAATGAAGAACCAGAGGACATAGGTTTAAGGTGAGGGCGGAAAGATTTAATAGGGCAACACAGTGGAGCAGCGGTAGAGTTGCTGCCTTCCAGCACTTACAGCGCGAGACCCGGGTTCGATCCCGACTGCGGGTGCTATTAGTACGGAGTTTGTATGTTCTCCCTGCATGGGTTTTCTCCGTGATCTTCGGTTTTCTCCCACATTCCAAAGACGTACAGGTTTGTAGGTTAATTGGCTTTGGTTTGTATACTTAGAATAAGTGTAAATTGTTCCTAATGTTTGTTGACCTGTGTTAATGTGAGGTGTTCGCTGGTCGGTGTGGACTCGGTGGGCCGAAGGGCTTGTTTCCGCGCTGCATCTCTAAACTAACAAAACTGAACTGTGGGGCAACTTTTGTTTTAACACACAAAGAGTGGTGGGTGCATAGAACGTGCTGCCAAAGAATGTAGTTATGGCAGGCACTATCACAATGTTTAAAGGACATTTGACAGGTGCATGGATTGAAGGATATGGGCCAAATGCAGGCAGGTGGGATGAGTGTAGTTGGGGCCTGTTGGTCGGCATGGGAAAGTTGGGCCTGTTTCCATGCTGTATGACTCTACGGCTCTATAACTGAGAAGAAAGATACCAAATAGACAAGAAAGAAGGCAAAAGAGACTGTAGATGCTAGAATCCGTAGCTAAAAAATAGAGCAATTGAAGGAACTCAATGGGCCAGGCAGCATCAATGTTTCAGGTCGAGAACCTTTATCTAAATCCAAAAGACTTTGTATAGATCAAAGGGTTTCGACCCAAAATGCTGGCTTTACATTTCCATCCACAGATACTGCATAGCCTGCTGAGTTGGACATAAAAGTGGCCTGGTTGACCATGTAGGTAAACACATAATGCAAGGAACATAGCAAATAAGGCAGATGAGTTGGGAGCACGGGAGTTGCAAGTTTGTTAATATGATTACTGGAGAAACCTGGTTTAAGGATGGCCTGGAAGTTTCATGGGTCTTGGTACACTGTTTTTAGATGAGATGAAGAGAAGGGTTTAAAAATAAAAAAATGTAAGGGTGGTAACGGAAACACCCAAGAGTTGTGAGAAGGAATAATATGAAGATGAAATACGATAAATAAAAAAGGGCATTCACAGCATTGTGAATGTACTATAGATATTGGACCAAGGAAAAATACATTTAAAAAACCTGCACACAAATTTACAACAAGTGAAAAGCAGTAAAGCAGAGTGGGGGTGGCCCATCGTAGACGATGATAGCATGGTTGTGCAATCTCATGTCTTATGGGATCGAGTGTGGCTCACGAGTCTGATGTGTGAGCCACACAAGTGGGAGCAGTGGGGGCACATGAAGGCCGCTGTGGGAGGATTTTGGGAATGTAGGGATAATAAAATGCAATTTGTATAAATGGAAGTTTAATGGTTGGTGTGGATTCGGTGGGTCAAAAGGCCTGCTTTCATGCTGTTTGACTCCTTGACAAGGTGCTCAGCAGACAGGATAAGACAAAGTGGACAATTTAATACAGCAGAAAGCATGACAAAATATAGAAAGCCTGCAAGTAAAACTGAAAGAAGGAAAGAAGAAAAGCGAAGGTATAAAAAATAATGGCAAGTGAAATTTAAAAAACTCAAAAGATATTTCATGTTCATAAAGAGAGAAAGTGTAACTAAGAAAAGGGTATGGCCTACCAAGAAACCAAAAAGGTAACCTGTGTGTGGGGGAACTGAATGTGGTTAAGATTCTTACGGAACAGCGTCTGACTCTTTCCACAAATGAAGATGATGGTGCCAACGTTGTCCCCTCTGATATTTCTGCCAACTACTCTAAATTAGTGCCTTTTGGTTTTTGACTCCTCAGTTTGGTTTTCCCATTTTATTCCATGAGTGCCCCTTATAATTTTACACTTCTCAATTACATCTCACGTCACCTTCTCCCCTGTTGTAAAGAAAATATCTCAAGCTTATTCAATCTTTCCTCATTGCTACAATTTTCCAGTGTTGGCAATATCTTCAAAAATCTCTTCTGAACCTTCTCCAGTGCAATATTTTATTTCCTTTAATGTGGTATCCAAAACTTTATTGTCCTCAGCCTGTGGCCTAACCAGTCCTAACTTAACCTTATGTTCTACGCTTGAGCGACTAACGAAAAGCACGCTATTTGCCCTAGTGACCCTTAGCGGCCTTTCCTACTACATTTAACGATTTATGGAATATGCTCCACTCCACTCAATAAGCTCTTATTCATTGTAAACACTACTGCCTTGCTGCACCTTCACAAATACATTCCTTTACAATATGCTGGATTATATTCCATTTGTCATATTTCTGACCAACTGACCAGATGTTTTCAATCTTCCTGGGGCCTGAAACTTTCCTCCTTACAAGCACCACCACAGACATTTTTCACATGAATGGCAAATTTCTTCATTGTGCCTTCCACATTTAAGTCTGAATAATAAACGTACATGGCAAAAACCCAAGGGATTGATTTGGATATCAATCTAAGGTGGCGTGGTTAGTAAATATGTTGATGACCCTAATATTGGTGGTGTAGTGGACAGGGTGGTGTGTATACAGGCTGAGTTGCCAGAGGAAGCTGTAGTGGTTCAATTGCAATGTTTAAAACAGCTATGTGGATAGGAATGTCTTAGAAAGATATGGGCCAAAAAAATGGGGAAGCAAGGAACTGTAGATTCTGGTTTACATAAAGGGATAAAGTGTTGGAGTAACTGAGTGGGTCAGGCAATATCTCTGGAGAACATGGATAGGTGCCGTTTCAGGTCAGGACCCTTCTTCAGACTGCAAAATGGGACTCGCTGAGTTGCAGTATTATTAATTCAATTTAAATTACACAGTTGTCAGAATTAACATGGGAACATAGAAAATAGGTGCAGGAGGAGGCCATCCGGCCCTTCGAGTCAGCACTGCCATTCATTGTGATCATGGCTGATCATCCACAATCAGTAACCTGTGCCCAACGTCCCCCCATATCCCGATTCCACTAGCCCCCAGAGCTCTATCTAACTCTCTCTTAAATTCATCCAGTGATTTGGACTCCACTGCCCTCTGTGCATGAGAATTCCACAAATTCACAACTCTCTAGGTGAAAAAGTTCCTTCTCACCTCAGTTTTAAATGGCCTCCCCTTTATTCTAAGACTGTGGCCCCTGGTTCTGGACTCGCCCAACATTGGGAAAAATTTCCTGCATCGAGCTTGTCCAATCCTTTTATAATTTTATATGTCTCTATGAGATTCCCTCTCATCCTTCTAAACTCTAGTGAATACAAGCCTAATCTTTCCTCATATGACAGACCTGCCATCACAGGGATCAATCTCGTGAACCTACGCTGCACTGCCTCAATTACAAGGATGTCCTTCCTCAAATTAGGAGACCAAAACTGTACACAATACTCCAGATGTGGTCTTACCAGGGCCCTATACAACTGCAGAAGAACCTCTTTACTCCTGTACTGAAATCCTCTCATTATGAAGGCCAACATGCCATTAGCTTTCTTGGCTGCCTGCTGTACCTGTATGCCAACTTTCAGTGACTGGTGTTCAAAGACAGCCAGGTCTCGCTGCACTTCCCCCTTACCTAACCTGACACCATTGAGATAATAATCTGCCTCCTTGTTTTTGCCGCCAAGGTGGATAACCTCACATTTATCTATATCATACTGCATCTGCCATGCATCTGCCCATTCACTCAACCTGTCCAGGTCACACTGCAACCTCCTAACATCCTCTTCGCAGTTCACACTGCCACCCAGCATTGTGTCATCCGCAAACGTGCTAGTGTTACTTCTAATTCCTTCATCCAAATCATTAATATATATGGTAAACAGTTGCGGCCCCAACACCGAGCCTTGCGGCACTCCACTCGCCACTGCCTGCCATTCTGAAAAGGACCCGTTTACTCCTACTCTTTGCTTCCTGTCTGCCAACTAATTCTCTATCCATGTCAGCACCCTACCCCCAATACCATGTGCTCTAATTCTGCTCACCAATCTCCCGTGTGGGACCTTATCAAAGGCTTTCTGAAAGTCTAGATACACTACATCGACTGGCTCCTCTTCATTCATTTTACGTGTCACAACCTCAAAAAATTCCACAAGATTAATCAAGCATGATTTCCCTTTCATAAAGGGATTGTTTGAACTTAATCTCTAAATTATTTGTTCAGGCATCTATGTTACTGGTCCACTACCTTAAAGTATAAGGTACTGGAGATACCTCCAGTATCTCTAAAATGTAGTCTTCACTATTGTGTCACCCTCCATTTTTAAGTATCTTCCAAAATGATTTCCAGTAGTAGAGAGACAATAGACAAAAGACAATAGGTGCAGGAGTAGGCCATTAGGCCCTTCGAGCCAGCACCACTATTCAATGTGATCATGGCTGATCATTCACAATCAGTGCCCCGTTCCTGCCTTCTCCCCATACCCCCTTACTCCGTTATCATTAAGAGCTCTATCTAACTCTCTCTTGAAAGCATCCAGAGAATTGGCCTCCACTGCCTTCTGAGGCAGAGAATTCCACAGATTTACAACTCTCTAACTTCCTCATATCCGTTCTAAATGGCCTACCCCTTATTCTTAAACTGTGGCTCCTGGTTCTGGACTCCCCCAACATTGGGAACATGTTTCCTGCCTCTAACGTGTCCAATCCCTTAATAATCTTATATGTTTCAATAAGATCCCCTCTCATCCTTCTAAATTCCAGTGTATACAAGCCTAGTTGCTCCAGTCTTTCAACATACGACAATCCCGCCATTCCAGGAATTAACCTAATGAACCTAAGCTGCACTCCCTCAATAGCAAGAATGTCCTTCCTCAAATTTGAAGACCAAAACTGCACACAGTACTCCAGGTGCGGTCTCACTAGGGCTCTGTACAACTGCAGAAGGACCTCTTTGCTCCTATACTCAACTCCTCTTGTCATAAAGGCCAACATGCCATTAGCTTTCTTCACTGCCTGCTGTACCTGCATGCTAACTTTAAGTGACTGATGAACATGGACACCCAGATCTCTTTGTACTTCTTATTTCCTAACTTGACACCATTCAGATAATAATCTGCCTTCCTGTTCTTCCCACCAAAGTGGATAATCTCATATTTATCCACGTTAAACTGCATCTGCCATGCATCTGCCCACTCACACAACCTGTCCAAGTCACCCTGCATCCTCATAGCATCCTCCTCACAGTTCCCACCGCCACCCAGCTTTGCGTCATCCGCAAATTTGCTAATGTTACTTTTAATCCCTTCATCTAAATCATGAATGTATATTGTAAATAGCTGCGGTCCCAGCACCGAGCCTTGCGGTACCCCACTAGTCACTGCCTGCCATTCTGAGGGACTCGTTAATCCCTACTCTTTGTTACCTGTCTGCCAACCAATTTTCTATGCATGTCAGCACCCTACCCCCAATACCATGTGCTCTAATCTTGCCCACTAATCTCCTATGTGGGACCTTATCAAAGGCTTTCTGAAAGCCCAGGTATATTACATCCACTGGCTCTCCCTTGTCCATTTTCCTAGGTACATCCTCAAAAAATTCCAGAAGATTAGTCAAGCATGATTTCCCCTTCGTAAATCCATGCTGACTCGAAACGATCCTGTAACTGCTATCCAAATGTTCCACAATTTCTTCTTTTATAATTGACTCCAGCATCTTCCCCACCACTGACATCAGGCTAACTCGTCTATAATTTCCCGTTTTCTCTCTCCCTCCTTTCTTAAAAAGTGGGATAACATTAGCTACCCTCCAATCCACAGGAACTGATCCTGAATCTATAGAACATTGGAAAATGATCATCAATGCGTCCACAATTTCTAGAGCCACTTCCTTAAGTACCCTGGGATGCAGACCGCCAGGCCCTGGGGATTTATCAGCCTTCAGTCTCATCAGTCTACCCAACACCATTTCCTGCCTAATGTGAATTTCCTTCAGTTCCTCCGTTACCCTAGGACCTCTGTCCACTAGTACATCTGGGAGATTGTGTCTTCCTTAGTGAAGACAGATCCAAAGTACCTGTTCAACTCATCTGCCATTTCCTTGTTCTCCACAATAAATTCACCTGCTTCTGTCTTCAAGGGACCCACATTTGTCTTAACTATTTTTATCCTCGTCACATACCGAAAGAAGCTTTTACTATCCTCTTTTATATTCTTGGCTACCTTACCTTCGTACCTCATCTTTTTTCCTCGTATTGCCTTTTTAGTTATCTTCTGTTGCTCTTTAAAAGGGTCCCAATCAATCATCTGGCTTCCCGCTCATCTTTGTATGTTATATTTCTCTTTTATTTTTATACTGCCCTTGACTTCCCTTGTCAGCCACGGTCGCTTCTTACTCCCCTTAGAATCTTTCTTCCTCTTTGGAATGAACTGATCCTGCATCTTCTGTATTATTCCCAGAAATACCTGCCATTGTTGTTCCGCCATCTTCCCTGCTAGGGTATCTTTCCAGTCAACTCTGAACAGCTCCTCTCTCATGCCTTCATCGTCCCCTTTGCTCAACTGCAATACTGACACTTCCGATTTTCCCTTCTCCCTCTCAAATTGTAGGGAGATTTGGGGGAAGAAATTCTAATGCTTAGGGAATAGTTATCAATGGTGGAGCAAACAAAGTCAAGCATGGTCAAGATGTTAGAACTGGTAGATTCAAGATAGCTGCAAGATAGATAGATTGTATGGATAATGTGAGATGTGACCAGAGAGAGACTTGAAAAAAGAGTACTTCATAATTATGGTATTGCTTACCGGAAGGCAGCAGTTTTAACAAGCACATAGGTAAATGCGACTTGGGCCAAATTTGAAAACATTCAGAGTTTTGAAAGAGGCAAGTCTCCAAAAATGCCTTGTCATAAACAAGTCTTGAAATAAGAATAGCAAGTAAGAGGATTTCAGCAGCATATGAATGTGGAAAGAATGTGGCATTTATCTTTTGAAGACGAAAGTAGAGAATGGAGCACCAGTCTGCAATCAGAGCGACAATCTCAACTTGCCAGGAAAAATAAAAATTGCAAAGTATGCTGAAAAGTTCATATTTATTCAACAACATTTCAATCAGAAAGTTAAAAGAAGTTACGTCAATGAAGAATATTTGAAAAGACACAGAAGTGAGACATCAAAAACCAAAGAGAATCACAAGATCAATGGCAACTAAGTATTCATAGATGGCATTATGCAATTGCAGATCCACTTACATTTTGGGGATTTATTTCCACTGCATTTCTAAAAATACCAACAATAGGTTTAATTTAATAAATTTAATTAATTTTCTCTTGTGCTCTGCTGAGCTTTTACAATGTTTCTTTTCCACACGGACTTACAATCCATCTTTCTTAAAATTATTTGGGATTCTTTACTTCCACTACATTTTTTTAAAATCCCAACAAGAGGTTAAAAGTTAATGTATTTTCTCTTGTGCACTGCTCAACATTCACAATGTTACTTTCCAAACAGACGTTATCATAAAAACAAATAAATAAGCCACAAGTGCATCATCACATTTATAAACTGCTTGAAAATGTGTAAAATTAAACATCAATGATATTAGTTAGACCAATTTTTTTTGACCAGAACATCAGTGCTCACAGCACCGTCCTTGTTGATAGGTTATGGCTGACAGTTGAGGAAGAACAGCAAATGATTCACAACAGCACCAGATGAAAACAAAATATAATAGTTTTTTTTGGTAAGCACTGTTATGTAGATGATGCTGATGTTTCGCTCCAGAAATGAATATGCGTCTTGACTTCTGCTGATTGCCAGTATTAATAATGCGCGAATGTTACTTTTTCGCACTTTGGGCTGGATTGACTGCAACACAGCTGCAACTCTTTGAAGTTTAACAAGTAAACGTGGAACCTTAGCAGCCCACAAAAATGAAC
This sequence comes from Rhinoraja longicauda, assembly GCF_053455715.1. Classification (NCBI taxonomy): domain Eukaryota; kingdom Metazoa; phylum Chordata; class Chondrichthyes; order Rajiformes; family Arhynchobatidae; genus Rhinoraja; species Rhinoraja longicauda. The sequence goes on from NC_135956.1 coordinate 71,128,848, forward strand.
CAGGTTGAAATTGTGAAAAAGGAATAAGAAAATTTAAGAATATGTATGATTCATTTGCCCACCACGACACAAGAAGCAAGGGATTTGTGGTTAGCTGAATCAATGTTATGCATCAACATATTACCCTAGTTTGACATTACATCACTAGCACAGTAGTGCACCAGACTGCCATAGTGTTTTAACATGGTAGAATCACCCAAACCACAATAGCAGCTTCAGGAGGATCATCTTACTATTTAAGAAATATAAATCTCTCATGCTGTAAAGAATGATAATTTGCTCAGAAAATAAGAGGATTGAGAAATGCTACTTCTAAACCACTGGTAAGACTTTTACTGTTTATCGCCACAAACATAAAGATGCATAACTCTACCATGTTAGAACACTATAGAAGACTGGTGCACTTCTGAAGTGAAGAAGTACAAGTTTAACAGGACGGTGTAAGACATTGACTCAGCTAATCACAAATCCCTTGTTGCTTGTATTGTGGTGGGCAAATGAATCCTTTGAAAAAGACGAAGTTCTTCAGTATGTCCTTCAATATAACTTAAATCCAGCTAGCATGTGGTGGAAAAAGGGGCAAATTAATTATCTTATTTACTGTCCCTTTAATACTCACACACCTATCTTTTTGAGTGCCTTGTTGAGTAGACTGACCCTGAAAAACAATTGACGCTTGAAATGGAAGGCTACCCAACTGAGAAGATTCCACGGAAAAATCTGACAACCAACTTAACAATCCATTTAAAACTTTGTTGCTTTATGTTAAAGCTCCTAACTATGAGTGGAGCAACCTCCATATCCCCCTTCAATTACAGATGGATCATACAGGATTTGTTCCAAAAATTATACTTGAACTTTCACTGGCCATTAGTTTGTTCATTGCACAAGGAGTCTAAAAATTCAATAAAATCTTTATACTAGCACTTTATTGCCTGCAGGGTTATGCAAGACAATTGGTTACAGCTGGATAAAAAGACATTGCAATTTTATCTGTTAAGCTGGACCCATCACGAGCCTCACGGTAGATATCAATATTTACTTTTACTGTCAGCACTTCTGTCTTCAAACAGAATAGGTGCCTCCGTCAGGAAGGAGGATTCATTATGACCTAGGTTCCACCTCAAAGAATAACTCTTATCTGCAAAATGACTGAGGTGAAAGAATTTTAATGTTGTCCAAGATAAATCCTTACTTATAGTCAATCATAAGCTGTCAGTAGACTGCAATGTGATAGCAAACTATTTGAAAGTTAACAATGAGGCAGTTTTACATGAAATGCTAAGAGCTTTATTAATTGGACTGCTGTACAGACTTATAAGGCAGAGCGCAAAAGCACAAAACTTGGGTTGTCTAAATAAACAAAACCTTCAGATAAGATTATCTGATAGAATACTTCTTGATTTTTAAGTTTTACTTTGTGATTGGTTCATGATATTGCCAGTCATGCAGTGGGCTCCGATTTAATTTAGAAGCTGGATTTGTACCAGATCACAAAGAGAGATGAGGAAAAACTTTTTCAGTCAGAGAGTTGTGAATCAGTGGAATTCTCTGCCTCAGAAGCAGTGGAGGCCAATTCTCTGAATGCATTCAAGAGAGAGCTGGATAGAGCTCTTAAGGATAGCGGAGTCAGGGGGTATGGGGAGAAGGCAGGAACGGGGTACTGATTAAGAATGATCAGCCATGATCACATTGAATGGCGGTGCTGGCTCGAAGGGCCGAATGGCCTCCTCCTGCACCTATTGTCTATTGTCTCTTGAGATCCATGGTTAAAGTCTAAAGACTATAATGTTTTAAAAAAATGTAATTTCATCTGCATTATTCATGTGTGTGTGTGTGTGTGTGTGTGTGTGTGTGTGTGTGTGTGTGTGTGTGTGTGTGTGTGTGTGTGTGTGTGTGTGTGTGTGTGTGTGTGTGTGTGCGTGCGTGCGTGTGGGTGCATGTACGCACACAATTCACAATATATTAATATAAATTATGTTGATGACTTCTAAGGAGTTGTTAAACATAAAACATTCACTCTTGACAATCACAGAACTGATTCAGTCATTCTCCTGCTAAACTGTACACCAGACGAGCTGGATGTGGATCAATCATTCATCCTGTACTCAGCACATTAACACAAGTTAACCAAGAACTTACCAGTAGGAAGATGTTGTCGCAGCACAACAATAATTGGCATCTCAACCATTACATTTTCAGCTCATGCAACACCAGTAAAGACCACATCCCCACTTCGAGCCCAGAACCATAATGCAGCAATGTGTATTTAGCACTCTGATGTAAATGTGTCACCAGATTTATGTCAGTGGTGGTGCAATATTAAATTTTCACATAACACACAAAAAGCTAGATGCCTATGTTGTTGCTGGCTGTACTGTGATCTTTGGGGTGAAAGTAACATTGAAGGTGCAAATCAACGCAGGTCTGTAGTGCAAAAGAATGAACCAGAGGCCCAGGGTGATATGAATTTGCAAAATTCATTGCAGCCTTGTGTAAATCAACCAACATTTTATTAATATAAGTCAATGAGTTACAGATTTAACCATTAAAGACACTTGTCTGATTTTCTTTTGAACACTGCCCTCTCCTGCCACATTTGAGATGAACTTTATTCATCCGGTAAGATTCGAGCTAAAGACTACCATAAGAAATCATATTGTTCTCTGGTATTGCCACCAAAATTGGTATTGCCATCAAAACCAGAGGAAAAAAATGCCATTGATGTTGCACATACACTTTTCGCAGAAAAGTAGACTTCAGCAACTTATTAACCATATCAACAGCCTTACCAACATATCAACTGCTTTAATAATTAATCTATAAAATCAGGAATTACTGTACTTCAGTTATACACTTTATAACAATTAAACGGTTCTGTTATACAAAAAAAATCCCATGTTTGTCAATAATGATATGAATCTGTAATGTAAATACTAAATATAGTTTCCCCAAAAGACTTCCAAAATACCTCAACATTTCCAAATTCTACAGATTGTGATAATTAGAATTATTTAGTAAGCTCACAAACTACTTTTGTTGTGCAATTGAGTCAACTCCCAAAAAGGAGTACGTATGTCACAATGAGGAATGGTTAACAACCTTATTGCAGTTTTGAAAATAAGAGTTTTTATAAATATCAATTATTTTCAAATCTCTAATTATTCTGGGGCCAATTAACCTGCAATTAACTGCACAATGCTGACATTGGTTTATTGTTGTCACGTGTATCAAGATACAGAGAAAAGCTTATTCAATGGGCAAGGTGATTAGTTTTTAAAGCTTCCGATAGCACAATCTTGGATATCAGTAAAGTAGCATTTCCATTGGTGTTACTAAAGGTCAACTTACAAGAAATAAATGATGTGATGTGCATCCAGTTTTACAGCTTAATTTCAATACTGGTGGGAAGATACCAGATGCACTAAAGTTTAAGAGAACAGAGGTCCTTGCTTGATTTTCTTGCCCACATGCCAAAATCAGTGGCTTATCAACATAACTGAAGAAATACATTATCATGCTCCCTTCACAGAATTTTGGGAATTGACAAAAGAAAAAAAAATCACAATATATTAAAGCACAATATATTAAAGATATATACTGACAACTTGAACTTGCTAACACAATGAGAAAAATCAAATCTCTTATTTCTTCAAGCTGTGTCCCATCTCTTTGATATCAGCCATTCGACTTTTATGATATCTATATACTAAAACTCTCGTTTGTTTGTTCTTGAACTACAGCCAAACCGGTACACGATAGCGCGACAATTTTAGCCCACCTTATTCGCCGTCGTCCCTTTGGTGCTAATGGAAGAAGTTTCATTGAAATCGGTGTTATATTTTTTAAGTTATTCACATTTTAAAGTTTAAATCTATCTCCGAGGGAGGAAGAGGGGAGGGAGGGAGGAGGGAGGATAAGGGTGGTTGAGGAGGATGGAGTGGGGGGAGGGGAAGGGGGAGGGGGGTTCGGTGGAGGGGGTTGGGGGGCAGGGGGGTTGGGGGGGCGGGGGAGGGTGGTAGAGGGGAGGGGGTAGAGGGAGGAGGGGAGGGGGTAGAGGAGAGGGGGTAGAGGGGAAGTGGGGGAGTGGGGGGAGGAGGGAGAAGGGGTGGGGGGCAGGAGGGGAGGGGGAGGAGGGAGGGAGGGGAGAGGGGAGGGGAGGGGGAGAGGGGAGGGGAGGGGGAGAGGGGGAGGAGAGGGTGCTGTACCGATGCAGGGGAGGTTGGGCCCAACGGGTTCACTTGGTCTAGTTTTATATAAATTTATTTAGCGGTTCTTGTTGTCAATTCATATAATATTTTAGAACTTATCTTTGCACCTTTCAGCTACCTGCAGTACTCATGCACTTATAAGAATGGGAATTTAGATGAACAGAAAGGGGCATGCTTAAATTTGAATAGCAAACTTAAATAAAACTGGAAAAGGAATCAATAAATCAAAACAAACAGTACAGCAACAATACAAGCAATGTAAAACCCTCATTCCACCAATTCTGAGAGTTAAATAAGTAGAATGTGGTGGCCAGAAAAGTCTTCTCCCCTCATTTGTTCCCATAATGAAGTTGCCACTCACGACAACAAGGGGGGGAAATGCAAGACACAGATTATTGCAATTATATCCTATGGTGTTATCACCTTGCTAAACTGTCACTATGAACTGCTGCTGTATAAGCATTTGGGAACGATCATACAGATTAGGCAATTTATTTATGGCAAATTCATAAAATACAATCAACTGAACCGATCAAATTGGAATTACAACATCATAACAGGATAGAGATAAACTGATCTCATAGTTTATTCCTGCACTCGAATCTTCTCTATGAATTAGGAACAAAATAAAATTATTGAGCAAAGATCATCCAAGTCAACAAATATCATTATATCACTTAGAAACCATTTTGACAAATGCAGCTTAAGCTCTATACCATTTCCAGCCATCATGTAGCCACTTTGAAAAAAACAACTGATGAACGTTTCTCCATTAGAGGAAACAATTAAATCCAGACAAGTTTGGAACTGCCAGAAGATTGCTCAATTCATCAGAACCTATACTACTTTAATGATGGAATAAACATTTATAATAGTCTAATTTTACAGGCCTGCTCATTGTTAAATATAAACTGTTTCAATCATTGTGCAAGCCAGTGATATTTCTGAGCTAAGGAGTGCGTGTTCAATGCAGATCATTCAAATTGTCAGCATTATCAGAGCAACAAAAATTTACCCGGCAGATGAACCAAATTGTAATACCAAGCACGGAGCATGTGGATGTGTGCATCCTCCTAGTTTTTCCAAAGTTTATTATACCACATGCTATGAACTACAAAGATTACATGTAGTCTCACTGAATACAGTCACAAAATTGCAACTGGATCAGCTTGGTTCCATTCAAGTTACATTTGACCATTCATAAAATGATACAAATCATTATCAAATAAGCTATTTAGCAAGGCAAACTCTGTGTTCTAGTTCAAGTAGCCACAGAGAACCACCTGATAATAAAAAAACATTATCTTAGCTTGCCTCAAACTTTGAGCTTCCAACACCGGAACCGGCCAATTAAAATCCAAAGGTGTTCAAAATAACCCAGGGCTTATGTAAACCCACCTTTTTGCTCAAGGTACACCCTGGCACATATTTTGATATGGAGTGTTTAAGTACCATTAAATTGGGTATTTTTTATCAAGATGGGTGGTGTCCAGTTCTAATTATGAATAATTTTATCAGTGTTCCTCTTCATTTAGCCAATAAGTATAGAAATAACAACAAAAGGTTTTCACTGTACCTCGGTACACATGACAATAAACTAAATTGAACTGAACATTCCACAATTTTCCTACATTAAATTAAACATCATTAATTATTCACAAAGTCTAAGAAATATTTTTTAGTTAATGGATCTAGTTTTATTCTTAAGGTAGACACAAAAAGCTGGAGTAGCTCAGCGGGACAGGCAGCATCTCTGGAGAGAAGGAATGGGTGACATTTCGGGTCGAGACCCTTCTTCTTTTATTCTTGTTAGGCAACTTTTCAGACCTCACCTTCAGTTTAGATTAAATAATTACATTAAATACAATTCTCAAAAAATTGTTGCATTTGTAGTCCCATATTCAACATAGTGTGGGCAAAAATTGAGGAGGGCCTGCAATTGAGCTGCTGGCTTTTTCTACATCTTCAGCTTAAACTAGCAGCACCTCTTGGACTCCACAGGGAGCATGCCATGCCAGAAAGATTAATTTTATAGCACTGGCAGAGATTCTCAAGTAAATTCCAGGAGAGGGTAGGTCCATGAAGAAAGCCAAAAATGTGAATAATTAGGTCTGTGGAATCGGGCGCACAATCCTGCTTTCCCTTGCTAAGAAGAATTTATCATTGAAGAAATTTAGAAATTTATGTCCAACAAGAAGTTTCAGGTCCTGACGCGAGATCTTGACCCAAAACATAGGTCATTCCTTTCACTTCACGAATGCTGCGTGTTACACTGAGTTCCTCTAGCGATTTTTGTTTGGCGATAAATCAATGTCAATCTGCAAATTAAACATCAGCTACCTCTCAACTGAAAAAAAGGCCCATTGCTAATTTGTATTAGGTCCAGGCTAATACTATGCTTAAAACACCCTTGAAGGAGTGCAGCTTTAAATAAATGGACTCTTACGGCATGCAATACACTGGGAACGGTTCATTTCCAAGAACAAGAACAAGCACATCACAAGAACAGGCCCTTCGGCACACTATGTCTGTACTGAACATGATGCTAAGATAAAATAATCTTTTCGACCTAGGTTATCTCCAGTGAAAGCACTAGCCTTGCTTTATCCAGACTGAGCAGATTGGTGGGGTTCTTCCAGTTATCTATGGGAAGAGTCATAGAGGAATAGATTTACACGACATGGAAACAGGCCCTTTGGCCCAACGTCCATGACAACAAAGGTGCCTTCCTGAGTTAGTTCCATTTGCCAGTCTTTTGCCCATATTCCTCTAAAGTTCTCCTATCTATCTATCTATCTATCTATCTATCTATCTATCTATCTATCTATCTATCTATCTATCTATCTATCTATCTATCTATCTATCTATCTATCTATCTATCTATCTATCTATCTATCTAACTATATCTATATCTGACATCTATATCTAACTGTACCCGTCTCTACAACTTCATCTGAAACCTTGTTCTTTATACACACAACCCTGTGTGAGAAACTTGCCCCTTCAACCTGTGCCTTCGAGTTTTAGACTCTCCACCTTGGATAAAAGGCTGTGACCATTCGTAACAATGCCCCTCATGATTTTATAAACCTCTGCAAGGTCACTCCTCAGACTCCTGCGCTCCAGGAAAACATCCTCAGCTTGTCTGCTCTCCCAGTACAACACAAGCTACATCCATGTGAATTTTCATCTACATCTTCTCTAGGCTAATTACATCCTTCCTATTGCACTTTAGACTTTACAATAGACATTAGTGATCCAGTGCGGAAACAGGTCTTTGGGCCCACCGAGAAATGGGAGAGAGAGAAAACAAAAGAAACGTGAAACAAAAACAGAAAATGAAGAAACACTTGTCAATTTTAATGACCTCATGCGACGAAGGTGGCAGCCATGTCCTTCAGAGACAATGATTTCTGATTATTGCGGGGAAGTTACCTGGCAAGTGTCTTTTCCAAAACAGTTATCTTTTCTGCTTGCCAATATTGAATGTAATCTGTAAATGGTTCTCTTGCTCCCAATCATAGAAACATAGAAACATAGAAAATAGGTGCAGGAGTAAGCCATTCGGCCCTTCGAGCCTGCACCGCCATTCAATATGATCATGGCTGATCATCCAACTCAGTATCCCGTACCTGCCTTCTCTCCATACCCCCTGGTCCCTTTAGCCACAAGGGCCACATCTAACTCCCGCTTAAATATAGCCAATGAACTGGCCTCAACTACCTTCTGTGGCAGAGAATTCCATAGATTCACCACTCTCTGTGTGAAAAAAAAACGTTCTCATCTCGGTCCTAAAAGACTTCCCCCTTATCCTTAAACTGTGACCCCTTGTTCTGGACTTCCCCAACATCGGGAACAATCTTCCTGCATCTAGTCTGTCCAACCCCTTAAGAATTTTGTAAGTTTCTATAAGATCCCCCCTCAATCTTCTAAATTCCAGCGAGTACAAGCCGAGTCTATCCAGTCTTTCTTCATATGAAAGTTCTGCCATCCCAGGAATCAATCTGGTGAACCTTCTCTGTACTCCCTCTATGGCAAGAATATCTTTCCTCAGATTAGGAGACCAAAACTGTACGCAATACTCCAGGTGTGGTCTCACCAATGCCCTGTACAACTCAATAGTCAATAGTCAATAGTCGTTTATTTGTTACATACACATAAATGTGTAGTAAAATGAAACATTACCCGCAGTTGAACAATAAGACCAATAAGATTAATCAATAAAAATGCAATAACACAAACAATCACAACACCAAACAAAAAGAAACATCCATCACAGTGAGTCTCCTCCAGTCCCTTCTCACTGTGATGGAAGGCCAGAATGTCTTTTTCTCTTCCCTGCCGTCTTGTCCCGCGGTCAGGCTGTTGGAGTTGCCACGTCGGGGCAGTCGGGGCTCCCGATATTGAAGCCCCCGCTGGGCGGTGAAAGGTCCGTGGCGGGCCGACCCAAGCCCCGCGATTCGGGGCGGGCGAACACGTTGCCTCTGCCGCTGCCGGAGCTCCCGATGTCGGCCCCCATCCAGGGGCCTGTGGGCTTCCGACGTCCACGCGGCCCGCGCCGGAGCCTCCGGAGACGAGTCGCAGCCGTTCCCGCAGCATCCGCAGGCAGCCAGCGCCGCAGGTGGTGAGTCCGGGCCGCGGGCTCTGCGAACCAGAGCCCCAGGTGGTCCCAGGTGCATGGCCGGTGGTAGGCCGCAACGGGAACGGAGACACGACACAGAACAAAGGTCGCGTCTCCGTTCTGGAGAGAGAATTTTACAGTTCCCGTTCCCTCCCACCCCCCCCCCCAAAACATAACATACAACACTACTTCATATTAAAACTACAATTCAGACAAAAACAACAAAAAACACAAAAGACAGACGGACTGCAGGCAAGCCGCAGCTGCGACGGCAACGCTGGCTCTATGCAGCAGAACCTCCCTGCTCCTATACTCAAATCCCCTCGCTATGAATGCTAACATACCATTCGCTTTCTTCACTGCCTGCTGCACCTGCATGCCTACTTTCAATGATTGGTGTACCACGACACCCACGTCTCGTTGCATCTCCCCTTCTCCTAATCGGCCACCATTCAGGTAATAGTCTGCTTTCCTGTTCTTGCCACCAAAGTGGATAACCTCACATTTATCCACATTATACTGCATCTGCCATGCATTTGCCCACTCACCTAACCTATCCAAGTCACGTTGCAGCCTCCTAGCATCCTCCTCACAGCTAACACTGCCCCCCAGCTTCATGTCATCCGCAAACTTGGAGATGTTGCATTCAATTCCCTCGTCCAAATCATTAATATATATTGTAAATAGCTGGGGTCCCAGCACTGAGCCTTGCGGCACCCCACTAGTCACTGCCTGCCATTCTGAAAAGGACCCGTTTATTCCGACTCTTTGCTTCCTGTCTGCCAGCCAGTTCTCTATCCACATCAATACTGAACCCACAATACCGTGTGCTTTAAGTTTGCATACTAATCTCTTATGTGGGACCTTGTCAAAAGCCTTCTGGAAGTCCAGATATAACACATCCACTGGTTCTCCCTTATCCACTCTACTAGTTACATCCTCGAAAAATTCTATAAGATTCGTCAGACATGATTTACCTTTCATAAATCCATGCTGACTTTGTCCAATGATTTCACTACTTTCCAAATGTGCTGCTATCCCATCTTTAATAACTGACTCTAGCATTTTTCCCACTACCGATGTTAGACTAACTGGTCTGTAATTCCCCGTTTTCTCTCTCCCTCCCTTTTTGTAATCAAAGTAGTGTTATAACCAATAATGCCCGTGTAATTTAAAGTAGCATTCTCTAAATCATGATCACATTATATCCAATACATGTTGTGGAAACACACAAAACAATACTATCTTCACATATCTGTGACTGTCCACACTGGACAACCAAGAGCACAATGCACGATCAGGTCACGATGTGTCAGTTCTTTGCGGGAGCAATAAAAAATTAAACACATTGCTTTAAAAGTTTCTTATTAATAATCTGTCCTTTTTCCTTAAACAAAAAGTAGAAGTCTCCATGTGAAAATATATTCCATGCTCTGCATAACATTTTTCCTAACACCTTTTGTATTACACAGCCAATGTAATTGTTTATGTTCTAAATGTTCTTGACTCTCCTGGAAAATAATATTCAGTTCATTGGAATGATGATATGCTGCAACCAAATTATGCAACTACTTTTGAGCAGTAACCATAACTTTTAAAGGTTTAAAGGACAGAAAAGGGAATCAAGGGCACTAAATTACAACAAAGCCAGTTTTGGAATAAAAGTGATTTAACTAAGATGAAGCGGAAAGAAACGCATTTCGGAGTGCAGTTAAATTTATGTGTGATGGACATAAACTTACAACTGAAAAGGTTTAAGAACAAAAATGGAAGCACTGTTAAATAACATTGGAAAGGGGGGACTAAAACGGATTAAAAATCAGTTAAAAAGGAGAGTGTTATGTAGATTGGTCTTGTTAGAAGACTGGGTGATGGCACACCATGAGGATCTGTTCTTGGAATGCATCCAATTACTGAACGAATCAATAATTTTGACACATTGCTAACTAGAAAAATGTCCTTCTTGGCAGGCTGTGTTGAAATATGAGGCATGGTAAATAGTTAAAACATACAGCACAGCAAAGGGAGAGGACCTTCAGCCACAATATCTGTCACAATGCCAAGATCAACTCTTATGTGCAGGTTAGGGTTAATTCTGGTTAACTTCCTCCGCACCCTTTCCAAAGCCTTCACATCGCTCCTGTACTGTGGCAACCTGAACTGCATGCAATACCCCAAATGCAACCTAACCAAAGTTCTATAAAGCTGCATCATGATTTCTTGACTCGTACACTCAATGTCCCGAATCAACGAAGTCAAACATGCCATGCGTCTTCTTTACCATACTATCTACTTGTGTTGCTACTTTCAGGGAATTATGCTAGCGAAGTGAAATGCGAGATGCTGTACCTCCAGTAGGTGTGTGGCCTCACTTTGGTAATGGAGGATGCCCAAGACAGTAAGGTTTTGTCCCATCCACATCTCTTGCAACTTTCTCCCCCCAACTGCAATCAGTCTGAAGAAATGTCCCGATCAGAAACGTCACCTATGCATATTCTCCAGAGGTTCTGCCTGACCCGTTGAGTTACTCCAGCACTTTGAGCCTATTTTTGTAAACCACCATTTGCAGTTCCTTGTATCTAAAACTGAGTAGAACTGCATATAAATAGCAATTCTGAGGATTAACAGTGTAAAACAATGATGATAGAATGGTCAAAGTGTAAAAATATCTTCAAAATGGACATTTGATGTATAAAAGATCAAAAGATTCAGAAGCTCTTGTTAAAAACGTAAAAATGTCTAAAACAAAACATTTGAGAAAGCTAATAAAATGGTTGATTTTCTGGCAAAAGGAATGAAACTGAAAATTCGAGATGCAACGCTGAACCTACAAAAATCTACATTTCGGTAAAGAGCAAAAGTGCCAATGAAGAAGTCTTATATCTCTCACACACACACTGAAACTGTGCTTTTTATAAACAGCGTACAGGCACCTTAAAAAAGTTAGAAATTATTTTGCTTACCACATTCAGCCACGTGACATGTATGTTTATTAATAATGTGCACCAGCATCTCTTTGTCTGCTAAAAAGGAGCTGCATTGCAATAGTTTATCTGTCACCTGTTCAATAAAAACAAACCTTCAATTGATGTTTTCCTATTGCTGATAATAATTAATTAATTTGGAGATTGTTTATAGCTTTTTGTCATCAGTTTATCTGCTACTGTTGGTTAAAGACATAACTGAGTAAAAATATCGAGCAAAAGAGATAATTGGAAGATTTTATTAATGCAGCGATTTATTTGGATTAAAAATAAATGATTTTTTTTGCATGCATTGGCACTCAAAATAATTTATAAGAAACATACATGTATGGTAGCCTGCAGCAAATAGTAAAACATTTTGAGAGAGTGCAAAAGCATTGTTAATAATCACAAATAACTAAGAGCTCCATTATTGGTAACTGAATTTCATATACCTTTTGATTAAACTTACATTTGAGGAGGTGACTAAAAGTCAAATGTACAAACTTTAAGTAGGGGTTAAAACCGGAAAGTGATAGAATGATTGACATTGAGGAAGGTAATCTATTTCTAAGTATCAAAGTTAACATGTTAGATTTCTATTGGCCTGGTCATAAATAAATAGTCATCACGCCTATAAAAGAGATACCGTCTGTTATGCAAGATAATGTTTAAGTCCGAGGCCAGAGATTTTTATCTTAGCCATGTAAATATTATATTAACTTGCATTCAAATCATTTAAAAGACAGGATGGGAATATTAGAATATATTTTAAAAGGAAAAGTGCTACCATAGGACTATCTGCCCTCGCCACCAGCCCAAATCATCTGAGCTCCTCTCCTTTATCATCACATATCTTCTTTCTATAAAAATAATAAATTGTTCAGGTGCAATTGTTTGCATTAATGATAACCTCTCAAAATGCTCAAAAATGATAACTCAATGTACAATTATTCAGAATGCCAAAGCACTTTACAAATTTCCACCCATATTAGAATTCAACAAAATCAGGAGAAAAAAAAAGAATATCCCACCTAACAACAAATACTGGTAGCAACCTCTTAACAACTACTGCAGTTGCCTTGATTTAATTGCTAGTTTTGTTTACCTATTAACTTTGTATCTTTGAACTGACAAACCTTTGTACATCATTGAAAGCAACATTTGACGCACTTAGCTAGAACTGTAAAGTTATCGCAATTTTAATAAATGCATATCTCGACAATTATTTCATTTATTGCAACAGGGATCCAATGTTCTTCAGCAGATTTGAAGCTCATATCCTTTAATGAAAACCATCAATACCAAAAAGAATGAGAATGGCTATTTTATTCAGGCTATTTGCAAAGTTTGTGTCTATTCATCTCCAAGGTGAATTTCTAACCCAAAAGCAAAAAAAACAAGTGCTGGATGAACTCAGCTAGTCACGCAGCATCTGTCAGAATTGTCATCTGTCTATTCCTTCCACAGATGCTGGCTGACTTCCTGAGTTCCTCAAGCACTTAGCTTTTTGCTCAAGTTTCCAACTGCTGTAGTCCCTTGTGTCTTCTGATCCCAAAGGATCCTGCCACAAAGACCAACAACTTCAATCACCATTACACCACCTCTAGCACATCCCATCCACAACTAAATCCCACGTTTTGTCACCTCCATGATCAATCTGGCATACCAAAATTCTGTAAGATGTCAATACTGTTAAATCCTATCTGTTTAGCTGTCTGAAGAAAGGTCCCAACCTAAAATGGCACCTATCCATGTTCTCCAGAGATGCTGCCTGATGGGCTGAGTTACACAAGTACTTTGTGTCTTTTTTGTAAACCAGTATCTGCAGTTCCTTGTTTCTGCCAAATCCTTCTCAGCTTCTCCAACTGTTTTAAAACCTCTCGTAAAACTCACATTTATGGACAATGTTGTGCTCACTGAACACAATCTTTTCTTGTTTTATTCAGAAGTTATTTTATTGAATTACAGCAAATAGGTGGTAAAAAAAGAATACATAAAACTTAAAGATACATAAAACTAAAATTTACTTTCGTCAATAATTAATTAGAGGAAACTTTTGCTCATTTAGTGCTGTCCAGGGAAGGCTCAAAGGAGGTGCTGGACAGTAGAACGGTGGACAGTAGAAACTGCTGATAATTTCAATTGTTGTTATGACTAAAAGTAAAATATGAGTATCTGTTATGACAATACAGAAGTAAAAAGTTAGATTTCAAAGTAAGTGATTCTTGTTGTAATTTTGTACAATATTTAAATAAATAACATTAGTGAGTAATTTCATGCATGTTGTAAAGTAACTGTAAAAAACAATATAGAGTCTGATAAATCTGTAAAATTGCACTGTTTTAAATTACAGTAGTGTGGGATTTTTAATTTTATTGCATTGCAGTAATACACAAGGTTGAATTCCTTATTCAGATCATTAACAGTACTTGGCTTTTTTGAACTGAAGTAACATTTTATTGTGTGTATATTCTTTCAAAATAAGATATCATAAAATAGTTGTTCCAAAGGGGGAACAAATCCAAAAATAACTATGACCTTCAACTTCAGCACCCTGCTACTGATATCTATTGGATGAATTTCCAGATTTCCTTTTTATGATTACAAGAGTAGTTAACAAACAGTTACCATATATATGTACTGAAGTAATTGCTGCTGATGTATATATCCAATCTGAAAGCAAAATGCTGCTGGGAATCCAAACAAAAATTCTAGAAATACTCAGCAACAATGGCAGCAGCTTGGAACCAAAAATATGCTTCTGATCATTAACCTGAAACACAAACTCTCAAGATCACAAGAAAACTGGAGGAGTAGGCTGCTAGGCTTCTCAAGACTAACCTGCAAATTAATATGATCATGGTCCACTGTGCTGGTCACAACTCCTGTGCTGTGCAAGTTCCCCACAACCCTCCATTCCTCAATCTTTCAAATATTTATCAATCTGCACGTTAAATATATCTGATAATCTACCGGAGGAAGAGAATTCCTGAGATTCACTACACTGAGGAAATATCCACACACCTCACTTACAAATAACCAGTCCCTGACATTGCAGTCATGTCCCCTTGTTTGTGACTCTCTCACATGAAAATATCTCAAAATCTACCACGTAATGTCCTCTTAGGATCTTGCCTTTTTGAATAAGGTTATCCCACATTCTTCTACACTCTAGGAATACAGACCCAAACTTTTCTATTTTTTAATTTTTAAGGACGACACAGTGGTAGAGTTGCTGCCTTACACTGTCAGAGACCTGGGTTGGATCCTAACTACAGATGCTGTCTGTAAGGAGGTTGTACTTTCTCCCAAAGACGTACAGGTATGTAGGTTAATTGGCTGGGTAAATGTAAAAAATTTAAAAAAATTTAAAAAAATAAAATAAAACAATTGTCCCTAGTGGGTGTAGGATAGTGTTAATGTACGGGGATCACTGGGCGGCACGGACTTGGTTGGCCGAAAATGCCTGTTTCCGGCTGTATATATATGATATGATATGATAATGTGGATTTTCTCCGGGTACTCCGGTTTCCTCACACACTCCAAAGACATGCGGGTTGGTAGGTTAATTGGCTTCGGTAAAATTGTAAAATTGTCCCCATTGTGTAGGATCGTGTTAGTGTACGGGGTGATCGCTGGTCGATGCGGACCCGGTGGACCAAAGGGCCTGTTTTTCGGCTCCGTATCTCTAAAGTCTAAAAGTAAAGTCGAACATAAACCTGTCCAGTAACTTTGGACTGATTCCAATGCTACAATATCCGTTTTTAGATAAGGGGACCAAAACTGTGCGAAGCATTCCATGAGTTATCTCACCAACATCCTAGTACAACTGCAACAAAACCTTGAACTCCAACCCTTGGCAATAAAGGCCAAAACACTGCTTACCTTCTTAACTACTACTGAACCCTGCTTGCTAGCTTTTTGTGAATTATGAACGAACTTCTAAATCCTCTGAATTTGACTCATTTCCAGCCTCTCTCAATTTAGCTTAAAAGTGTAATTTGATTCCTCTTACCGCAGTGCATGACCCTCACACTTCCCCACATTCAACTCCATTGCCAGGTTTTTGCCCCTTCACTCAATCTATCGATATCAAGTTGCAGAATCACTATGTCCTCATCACATCCCCTTCTACTTACTTACATATTTAGGTTTAGATTTATTATTGTCATGTGCACTGAGGTACAGTGAAAGGCTTTGTTTTGCATGGTATTCAATCAGATCAGATAATACTGGACATAAAAACAATCAAGTCAAGCTCAAGAAAAATAGAGCAATGGGGAAGATACAGAGTGTAGAATGTAGTTTTCAGCATTGTAGCGCACCAATGTACAGACAAAGTCCAATGCCCGCAATAGAGTAGAGCTGAATTGTACAGGACCTTAAATTATGGAACGATTGTTCAGAAGCCTGATAAAAGAGGGGAAGAAGCTGTTCCTGATTTCACAAACTTCAAAACCTTGCATTTCGTTTCCGCCAGAGGAAGAATATACATCTCCAGATAAGGAAAACAAAACTGAACACAATACTCAAGGTGTGGTCTCATTACAACCCTATACAATTGTAATTTTCCTGTATTTCATTCCTCTCACTTGGAAGGCCAATATAACGTCACCATAATATATCTGCTCACTTACTTTAATTGACTGATGCACAAGAACAGCCAAGTCTCCCCTCTCCAAATCTCTCACCATTCACATAATTTGCCTTCCCTTTTTTATCCCTATTTTAATTTATATTACAATGCATCAACTGTGCAACTTATTCACATATTCAACTCTAGACCTTTTCTGCATCCTCCCCACAGGTCTTACTCCACCGAACGTGTCATCAGTAAACTTTAAAACGTTATATTTAATTGCCTCATCTAAATCATTTGCATCTGTAAGAAATAGACGAGTCCAAGTAAAATGTGGCCGCACAAGTAAATATGTGCTTTTAGGAGATGGTGTCAAGTTGGCTTTCACCAACAGGGGCTAATCAGCTACTCTTGGTATTCACTGCATTACCATCATAGTGTCCCCTATCATCAACATCCTGGTGGTCACCACTGACGAGAAACTCACTGGACCAGCTGCATTAAGAAAGATAAAAACAGATCAGAGGATGGATATCCTGTGACATACCTCCGGACAACCTTTCCTCCACCTGCAAGGCACGTCAAGAGTGTGATGGAGTACTTTTCATTGGCCCGATTCATCCAACAAAACATCATCTAGTACATCTAGATGATCTCATCTAGATACTATGTGTAGGAAGGAAATGCAGATGCTGGTTTAAACGGAAGATAGACACATAAAGCAAGAGTAACTCAGCGGATCAGACAGCATCTATGGAGAAAAGGAATGGGTGACATTTCAGGTCGAGACCCTTCTTCAGACTGAAGAAGAGTCTCGACCCGAAACGTCACCTATTCCCTTTCTCTAGAGATGCTGTCTGACCCAGTGAGTTACTCCAGCTTTTTGTGTCCATCATCTAGATACTATCTCGCACAAGAAGCCTGTTTGATACACTGGAATTTAGAAGGATGAGAGGGGATCTTATCGAAACGTATAAGATTATTAAGGGGTTGGACATGTTAGAGGCAGGAAACATGTTCCCAATGTTGGGGGAGTCCAGAACCAGGGGCCACAGTTTAAGAATAAGGGGTAGGCCATTTAGAACAGAGATGAGGAAAAACTTTTTTAGTCAGAGAGTTGTGAATCTGTGGAATTCTCTGCCTCAGAGGGCAGTGGAGGCCAATTCTCTGAATACATTCAAGAGAGAGCTAGATAGAGCTCTTAAGGATAGCGGAGTCAGGGGGTATGGGGAGAAAGCAGGAACGGGGTACTGATTGAGAATGATCAGCCATGATCACATTGAATGGCGGTGCTGGCTCGAAGGGCCGAATGGCCTACTCCTGCACCTATTGTCTATTGTCTATTGATTAAAACCTTATTGACCAGAATGAACTTTCATTTAATCCACCAATGGAGTTTCATGACTGCACTATGTATATATATAATCTATAAAATGCAATGATTGGCTAAACCATACAAATGGCACTTTTCACCAAGAAAGTCAAGGGCTTTGAATGTGAACACCACAACCGATGTGTTCCCCTCTCAGTGGAACACATCCTAACTTGGAAATATAATTTAATTCATCACTTTAATATAATTTAATTCTGTCTCCTTTCTCTGTTCATTTATTTATTTACTTATTTATCTATTTATTCATTTCCCCTATGTTCTCAAAATCTCTGTAAAGCGTCTTTGAGTATATGAAAAGCGCTATATAAATAAAATGTATTATTATTATTATTATTACTAGTTCCAACTCCCGAAACCTCCTACCCATCAGCATTGTTGGAAGACCTTCACCAGAGGCGATACAGAAGTTCAAGTAAGTGACTCACCAATAAGAAGCATTTAGGAATGGGCAATAAATGCTGATCTTTAGAGATATGGCCATATCCTGAGAAATGGATACATTTTAGAAATTACTTACTGGACAGGCTGATTACCTGAAGTTGTTGAATTAATTGTTATTGGTCCTGAAGACTGTTTATGCCAACTCAAAAGAAAAGTGTCTTGCCCCTCTACACCTCCAGCCTACACCAGACGGTCTGAGGAGGCTCTCAGCTTCTCCCTTGAACAGGGGGCCAATCAGCACCCTTTCACCAACCTCATTCACCTGGCTGAACTCTCATATTGAACAAATTTGCATTTAACTTAAGTCATTTTCTCCAAATCAAGGGCGCAGTTATGGGAATCCATATGGATTCAAGATACATATCTTGTTTCAGTTTGTGGGAGACACGGAACAATCCTTGTTTCAGTTTTCTCCATGCTCCTCCTTCACTTTTCTCACTGGATTGAGCATTATACTGAAGCTACTGCCTGCCTTCATAGGGAACCCAAGGGTTTCATCTTTGCTACCAATTTCCATCCAGCTCTTTCTTTCACACTTTCACATGGTATGCCTGACTCGACTCTTTCCTTTCTCGATTTCTTTTTCACGATCTCAGGGGTCAGGTTAGTGACCGATGTCAATTATAAGCTCAGAGATTCTCACCTCAGGCTCCCACAGAGCTAACATGACTACATCTCCTCCCACCCGGCACGGTAGCGCAGCGGTAGAGTTGCTGCTTTACAGCGAATGCAGCGCCGGAGACTCAGGTTCGATCCTGACTACGGGTGCTGCACTGTAAGGAGTTTGTACGTTCTCCCCGTGACCTGCGTGGGTTTTCTCCGAGATCTTCGGTTTCCTCCCACACTCCAAAGACGTACAGGTATGTAGGTTAATTGGCTGGGTAAATGTAAAAATTGTCCCAAGTGGGTGTAGGATAGTGTTAATGTACGGGGATCACTGGGCGTCACGGACTTGGAGGGCCGAAAAGGCCTGTTTCCGGCTGTATATATATGATATGATATGATATAAACATCCCAGACTATTCTCCCAGTAACGCTATTCTGACCATGGCATCTTCCATTCCAGCACTTCCAATACCATTACCAATGGTTTACAGGGCATTTGAGTACATCAGTTCCCTTTCCTGCACTTTAACTCTCCGCCTTTTCCGCCCAGCTGGTGCCACATTTGGGTTGAACATCAATCCATCTTCCCTATAACCAGCTCCCAAACGCACATCACACCCTCTGTAATTTTCGTCATCTTCAGCATAATGCAAGTTCCCTTCCCCTCCACCCCCCTTGTGAATTTATAGACACCTCTCATTATGTTCCTCCATTATGTTCCAGTTCATTCTTCCCATACCAAGTCCCACTCCCCTCTCATTGCACCTCCCCTTGCAGCAGAAGCAGCTGCAAAACCTGTGCTTTATTTGTTTCTTTAGAGTTCACTAGACCAAGTGGACCCATTGGGCCCAAACCTCTCTTGCATTGGTGCAGCACCCTCACCTCCCTCACCACCCTCCCCTCTCCCCCTCCCTTCAACCCCCCCCCTCCCCTCTACCACCCCCCCCCCCCCCCCCCACTCCAATTTTAGGCCCACTAATAATTTCTGGTAGCCCCTTTGGTGTGAATGGAAGAAGTTTCATTGGAATCGGTGTTATTTTTTAAAAAGTTATTCACATTTTAAAGTTTAAATCTATTTCCTAGGGAGGAAGGGGGAGGGAGGGATAAGGGGGGGGGGTTGAAGGGGACGGAGTGGGGTGGAGGGGAGCGGGGGGAGGGGGAGGAGAGGGGGAGGTAGGGGAGGGGGAGGGGAGGGGGAGGGGGAGGGGGAGGGGGAGGGGGAGGGGGGAGTGGAGGGAGGGAAGGGAGGGGGGAGTGGGGGAGGAGAGGGTGCTGCACCAATGCAGGAGAGGTTTGGCCCCAACGGGTCCACTTGGTCCAGTAGACCTTAATTCTCAGAACTAGAAAACCAGTATCACTGGGTTGATGTTTACAATTCTGCCAGGATAATTCACTTGGACAACTTAAGTAGTCACGTCCTCTAATACTGGCACACAATAGCAACCAAGTGAATCATTTTGATGGTACACTCCAGCATGGATAGGATAGGTTTGGAGGGATACAGGCCAGGTGCAGGCAAATTAGCCTTGTTCGGCTACGCAACTTGGTTGGCATAGACAGGTTGAGCCAAAGGGCCTAGTTCCATGCTGTGTAGATCTATGACTCGGCAGCAATTTGGTAAAAATGAAAGCATCTTCTCAATGTGTAAAGTCTATCAACGGACAATGATTTCACATGTGAGGGAACACAATTACTGAAGAAGGGTCACAACCGGAAATATGACCCATCTTGTTTCTCAGGAGATGCTGTCTGACCCGCTGAGTTACTTGGTGTTCATCTTACTACTACCCACAAGATCTTTAGTGCTCTTGGTATAATAATAATTTCTGGATAATCTGAATCAACAATAGCTAGCCTACTAAATAGTAAAAGGAAAGTACCAATTTATCACAACTGGACTTTAAATTTATCAACTGATTTCAGTGCTTTAACCTTTCCTTGGCAATTTCCTGTAACCAAGAAATAACTTTGGGAAATGAAGCAATGTGTTAATCATGCAAAGATAAAAATAAATCCATTTCAAAAGCATTTTACTCGAGTTGCAAGACTAGCTCACCTTATTCACTTCATTTTATAATTGCAGTTGAAACCAAAGTTCTCTGCACTATTCTGTTCTCTTTGATCACAGAAGTTCCCTCCCTTTGACAACTGCGATAAATAGGGACTATCCAAAGTCAACAGAATTGCATCTAAAGTGTCCTTTAAAAATGTGCAGTGCACATAAATGGTGAGGTGAGCCAAACATTCAGCAAACAAAGCCCATCAGTTTCAGGAGGCACAAAAGTTTTGCAAACTAAAAGCAGAATCAGATTCGTTGATTTAAAAAGCAAACAAAAGGAAACTTATTGGAGGACACAAATATTCTTTGGAACATAGTTCATGGTGATGTTCATGAGAGATGGCAAAATATTCTCTGAAGAATGAAATAAGAGGAAGTAAAATTTATGCACTGAAACCATTCTCCTACATCTTCAGTTTCAGTTTATCAAACAGAACAATCTGTCCAACCCGCTCCCTTTCCTGTATAAGAGCAGAGCTATGCAGGGTTCTATTTGTATTACAATTAAGCTAATTCAATGCAGGACACGCAGTTTATTCTCAATAACATAGACCAGATGACAGTAGTTGACTATTCACATACATATTATTATTATAACATTCTCTCTCCTATCAACCAGGTCATGATGGTCGAAAGAAATGCATCAGCTAACTAGTTGCAGCCAGAACAAAATGTACTACCCATTGTAAAGGAAATGTTGGCTTTTTTAATATCTGTCTATCTCATCACCCATCAGCATTTTCTATTCCATAAACTAGTGGTAAATTTTAAACAGAATCCTAAAAGGTTTGCAAGATTTGGTTTATAGTTGAGTCCTAAGTGTTTTTCTTATAAATTCTTCATAGAAAATAGGTGCAGGAGGAGGCCATTTGGCCCTTCGAGCCAGCACCGCAATTCATTGTGATCATGGCTGATCATCCACAATCAGTAACCCGTGCCTGCCTTCTCCCCATATCTCTTGATTCCGCTGGCCCCTAGAGCTCTATCGAACTCTCTTTTAAATTCATCCAGTGAATTGGCCTCGACTGCCTCTACTGGCAGAGAATTCCACAAAGTCACAACTCTGGGTGAAAAAGAAAAATTCTCATCTCAGTTTTAAATAGCTTCCCCAATATTCTTAGACTGTGGCCCCTAGGTCTGGAGTCCCCCAACATTGGGAACATTTTTCTGCATCTAGCTTGTCCAGATCTTTTATAATTTTATACGTTTCTATAAGATCCCCTCTCATCCTTCTAAATTCCAGTGAATACAAGCCCAGTCTTTCCAATCTTTCCCCATAGGACAGTCCTGACATCCCGGGGATTAACCTCGTGAACCTATGCTGCAATGCCTCAATAGCAAGGATGTCCTTCCTCAAATTAGGAGACCAAAACTGCACACAATACTCCAGAAGTGGTCTCACCAGGGTCCTGTACAACTGCAGAAGGACCTCTTTACTCCTATACTCAAATCCTCTCGTTATGAAGCCCAACATGCCATTAGCTTTCTTCACTACGTGCTGTACTTGCATGTTTACTTTTAGTGACTGGTGTACAAGGACACCCAGGTCTTGTTGCACTTCCCTTTTTCCTAATCTGACACCATTGAGATAATAATCTGCCTCCTTGTTCTTGCCGCCAAAGTGGATAACCTCACATTTATCTACATTATATTGCATCTGCCATGCATCTACCCATCCACTCAACCTGTCTAAGTCATACTACAATCTCCTAGCATCCTCTTCGCAGTTCACACTGCCACCCAGCTTTGTGTCATCTGCAATTTTCCTAGTGATATTTTTAATTCCATCATCTAAATCACTAATATGTATTGTAAATAATTGCGGCCCCAGCACCGAGCCTTGCAGCACTCCACTCGCCACTGCCTGTCATTCTGACAGGGACCTGTTTATTCCTACTCTTTGTTTCCTATCTGCCAACCAATTCTCTATCCATACTATAAACTATATTTAATCCTCTTGGGTCCAAATTTATTGAGCTTTAACATGATGCCAACATAACTCAGCAGGATTCTAGTTTATGATCCAAAATATGAGGACTTTTCAATTATGTGAAAATTTGACAGTATCATGCTAATATCAATGTTTAAGTTATTCATTTAGGTTTGATACAATTTCCTCAAACTGAATGACTCAAATTATCTACGATATATCTAATATACACATCATCACATTCTCCTGAAAACATTTGTTCTGCATGAGACATGAATTAGTCAACCTGCATGGAATTACAGATAGCCTTCTGATAAGGGTCACTGCGTGGTGGGAAGGTAGAAAACGGGATAAACAGAACTTTATATGATTCGTGGGAAATGACAAGCAGAGTATTCCATGCACCAAAATTGTTACGTTGGCTTTACTATATATTAGACAAAGCAATACATAGTTATAGACCGCAATCTGAAGATAAAGCCATAGGTCCTGTCAAGTTGTAGAAATGAGCTTGAGGCTACGTGACTTGGGGCAAACTACAGTCATACAGTCACACAGCATGGAAACAGGCCCATCGGCCGAACTTGCCCACGCTGACAAATTTGCCCATCTACACTAGTCACACATACCTGCGTTTGGCCCATATCCCTCAAAACCTTTCTTATCCATGCACCTGCCCAAATATATGTTTTAAATGTTGTGATAGTACCTGTCTCATCTATCTCCTTGCAGCTTGTTCCATTTACCCACCCACCGTCCATGTGAAAAAGTTGTCCCTCGGGTTTCTATTAATTCTTTCCCCTCTCACTGTAAACCTATGACCTCTCCATGCAAGAGCACAGCACAGGAACAGGTCCTTCAGCCCACCTTGCCAGTGCCGAACATGTCAAGATCAACTAATCACATCTGCCCACACACGATCCATATCCCTCCATTCCACGCGCTTACCCAAAAGCCGCTTGAACACCACCACCTCTGGCAGCATGTTCCAGGTACCATCAGATGTGCAAGGGAAAAAAAAACTTGCCTTGCACAGCAACGTTAAACTTTGCCCCTCTCATCTTAAAATCTACCGCCTCTAGTATTTGACATTTCCACCCTGGGGAATAGGGGTCTAACTGTCTCCTATCTATGTCTTTCATAATTTTAGATACTTCTATCAATTCTCCCCTCAACTTCTGACATTCCAGAGAAAACAATCTATGGGTGAAAAACAATTTGCAAGAAAATGGAGAAAATGCCAGGCTGTGGAACTCATGAATTGTTCCAGGAGATAATCGGCACATACATGATGGACCAAATGGCCTCCTTCTATGTTGTAATGATGCTATAAGTACTAGAAAAATATCATAATGTCAAAATGGTTAATAGAAAATATTCAATACCCAAAGACGATGAAATCCCATCAGGTTTACTGCATTGGATTCTGGGAATAAATAGTCGAGAAAAATGCAAGTAGTAATACACACCATTGCAGGCAGCATATGTACAGGGTAGAAAACAAGTTGAAATTCAAATTGATGATTTTGGAAGAATATATCGTGTAAGATCTCCAATCAGAATTCCTCAATACCACACAATTAATTAAGGAAATATTTAAGAATGGTGGTCTTGAATACCTGGTATATGTTGTAAGGAGGGAAATACCAAGTTAAACAAACCAAGTGACATGAAAATAAGTTTCCATAATTTTACACTCTGCTGTAAATTCTTCTTTGCAGAGGCAGGGTACAGATCAGCCATCAACCAATTAAAAGCAGAACAGGGTATGGGGATGACTGGGCCATTCCTATATTTTTATCTCTTGTGTGCAAAGCACACTTCCTGGAATGCTTTTTGCCTCAAACTTTGAATATAATACCCACTTAACACTGTATCATCTGCAGCATTTAATGATTAATGTCATGTGAGAATTGTTATTGGCACATGAAAGTCTAGTGATGTTGTGAACCTTGGGTCTGTCATAAATATCATCTCAACTTCAGTGGCGCCAGTGACTCCTTTAAGAGGTCTCATAATCTTACTGTCATAATTTACACTCTACACCACTTGTACATTGAGATAACAGTAGCATCATAGGATCTGTAAGATATTTGAATGTTTCCATACATATTCCTTCACTTCGTACTCAGTAGGCCAAGTTAACAATGGCTTTATGTGCTTTCTTTCACAGGATTAATACCAGCTATGAACAGATGAAAAAAATAGGTAAATTAGGGCAAATTCCCTAATTATGCAATAATACAAAATAAATCTGACAACATTTTCTTTAATGAATGATTTGTCTGCCCTAACTGACTTTATAAGATATGCAATCTTGCAAGTTATGATTGCTTCAGTGAACATCATCACTACTTTTCGTTTAAACAACCAGTCTGCAGACATCCTGCCCACCCACTCCCACCCCCCAAAAAATGGGTTTTAGTTCCCAATTCTTTCCTGTTTAGCAGTTTTCTAACACATTTTCAAAAGATTGATGTTTTCCTTATTAACCCATATGGCAATATTTCTCTCAGTGACCCTGGAGAAAAGTCAGCAAATTACACTAACAAAGTGCAAAATTAAACCAAGGAACTTAGAGGGCAGACCATTTCTTTTTCTGCAAGCCTAATCTCTGACATGTTCCAGTTAATTAAATACTCACATGGCAACGAAACATAGAGAGCAGTTGGTTACATAGAAGAATTCTTAAAGGGGTGCACACCCAAGTTTATGTAAGCTACACATGTTAATGTCAAATATCGAGGTAGGCCAACATTAGGTCTCCTTTCTAATAGGCCTGTAACACAACACACATAGATAATATATAATTATCAAAAATTCAATAAATTGATAACTGGAACAAAAAAGCCCAACTTCTTATTGCAACCGAAGACAATCCAGCATAGTTAATTGGTTAGTGTTGTGTCATATTTAAGAGCCTGATAGTTGTTGGGAAGAATCTCTTCATGAACCTGGTGGTCATGGTTTTCAGACTCCTATTCCTTCATCCTGATGTGAAATAAGAGCGTAGCCAAGACGTGAAATAAGAGCATAGACAAGGTGCTGTGAATCTTTGATGATGCTGGCTGGCTTTCTAAAGCAGCGCCTCCTATAGATCCCATCGATGGTGGGGAGCTGCCCAAGCAAAATATGAGGTGCTGTTCCCCCAATTGCGATTCGCGTGGGCAACTTACAAAACAGCAAAATTATGTCTTTGATGTCTCGTTTTCACTCCTTACCCTTCCATATCTCTGTGTCCTCCTCTCCCCTGACTCTCAGTCTGAAAGGGCCCGACCCGAAACGTCACCCATTCCTTCTATCCAGAGATGCTGCCTATGCCGTGGAGTTACGATTTTGTGTTCATCTTCGCTGTCCCGCTGAGCCAGCATTTTGCGTCCATCTTCGGTGTAAACCAACACCTGCAGTTCCTTCCTACTAAATGTCTCTTTCCTCTCTTCGGTCCTTAACATCGCACCACCCAAATCTTATGCATCCCTTTCTGCAAATTCCTCTAATTAGATTTTTGACTGCTCCAATAACATGAAAAGGGAAATTACAAGGTACAAATACCATTAATTGTAACCATTGCTAATTACTCATTCTCGTCAACTTTGCAGCCTTTGACAATCAATCCTCTGCAGTTTGAACAAAAAAAAATCCCATTTCAACATGTTTCATTGTGTCACTTCTTAAGGAGAAAATTCATATGCTGAAACTCAGGATGCTAGCACTTTTGAAAGAATGAATTCTGCATGTCTTCTTGAACTTCCAAAGAGATATCCCCATGATTTTATTGTATTTTTCAAGCCACACATTTTTTATCCAAAACATTGTATTTATTATTGTTGTGAAACATTCACAACTACAGTAACTTCATCAGATCATTGTTTAAAAAGACAGATCCAGCTGTGCCAGTTATAATTAGAGCATTCTTTACCTTAAATGTCAAAATCTGAAATGCAAGCATTTCTTCAAAGAAAACCAACTGTGACATTTAACTTGAATTGGTCTTACAATCAAGTCAACAAAACTTGAAGGATTTAATGCAAAAGCTGTCGACTTCAAACTACTATTCATTTTCAGCGTCACATTAAAGAACTGCATGGTAAGAGCCATCTAGCTGTTAATTTCAATCCAGCACTTTCAATAACAAGTCACAGAACCTTCGGCTGTAATACATATTGAGGATGTAGAATTACTGCATACAAGTGCACGCTCCATTTGTCTCATTGCAACTTCCCAATTCAAGAATAAACATTTCAAATTCAAAGCTATAAATGTATTAAAAATATGATATTTTTATATCTTAAAGGCAGAAGGCAGTGGAGGCCAATTCACTGGATGAATTTAAAAGAGAGCTAGATAGAGCTCTCGGGGCTAGTGGAATCAAGGGATATGGGAAGAAGGAAGGCACAGGTTACTGATTGTAAATGATCAGCCATGGTCACAATGAATGGCGGTGCTGGCCCGAAGGGCCAAATGGCCTCCTCCTGCTCCTATTTTTCTATGTTTCTATGTTTTCTAAATTATATTTTATATTTTATATTTTGAATTTCTAATTCTAATAGAAAAGTCTTACAGGTAGCTATGTACAATCTTGAAAGTTTTTTCACTAGAATAACTTCATTAAAAAAAATTCTATCCATGCATTTAGAGTAATCTTTCAATTACTGTATAAATCCTTGTACTTACTTTGCAGCATGATTAATCAAAATATAGGAAATTCATTCAAGTCAAATACATGGTTCGCATTTCCTTTGTAATAGCTGATTGACCAGAAAAGATTAGCTCATGCATTTAATTAGAATTCTATTCTGATGAAGGGAAATTAATGCTATCCCAATTAGCATTTTATTAGAGTCATCAAATTGCAAGTACCTAGGCCCCTAGAAGTATGCTACTTGATTACACAGCAACAAAAACGAGAAACCACTTTATTGTGTGGAAACATACCAGATTATAACCTGCCGTTTACATAAAATGGGTGTACATTGATATGAATGGAAAATGGGGGCATTGGTAGATTGTATTTTGTATTTTGTTTACATGGATGTCTCTTTTGTCACAGTTTCCTGATCCATTATTTTCCTCTTCCTTTTAAATAAATTTAAACTTCTCAGTACTCAGGTTATGGGGTACACAGGTGATCAAATCAAACATGTTCTGCAACATACTTGTTAGAATTTCTTTACCTGAGCCAAGAAATTAATGCATTATTTCCACATTTCCCTTCTTGCATTGAACAGAACTGATATGGGTCACAACTCTATTTCAATAGTTCCAATTAAAGCCACAACACAAGAATTAAATAGTTGCCACCTCATAATACCTCACCGCATAATACCTCATGATTCCTCAAACAAAAATGGTCAGACATGTCAAGGAAACTTACCTGCAAACTCTGTGCGGCAGGCAAAGACTCTAATAAACTGACTTCCCTGCTCAATCCCTCCTTCCTGCAGGTATCTGAAGAACAGTCTATTGCTATTTTTGAGATCCTTATTTGTTGATTGCAAGTACCTAGGCCCCTTGATGGTTGAATGAAGATGAACAGCCCATCACAGTGCAAGTTGTCAGATTTCCGCACGGACATTCATATCATATCATATCATATACATACAGCCGGAAACAGGCCTTTTCGGCCCTCCAAGTCCGTGCCGCCCAGTGATCCCCGTACATTAACACTATCCTACACCCACTAGGGACAATTTTTACATTTACCCAGCCAATTAACCTACATACCTGTACGTCTTT
Organism: Rhinoraja longicauda; assembly: GCF_053455715.1. Classification (NCBI taxonomy): domain Eukaryota; kingdom Metazoa; phylum Chordata; class Chondrichthyes; order Rajiformes; family Arhynchobatidae; genus Rhinoraja; species Rhinoraja longicauda. Next base: position 71,157,390 of record NC_135956.1, read on the forward strand.
GGAGTGTGGGAGGAAACCGAAGATCTCGGAGAAAACCCACGCAGGTCACGGGGAGAACGTACAAACTCCTTACAGTGCAGCACCCGTAGTCAGGATCGAACCTGAGTCTCCGGCGCTGCATTCGCTGTAAAGCAGCAACTCTACCGCTGCGCTACCGTGCCGCCTGTGGGCTGAAGGGCCAGTTCCTGTGCTGTACTGTTCTATGTTACATAGAAACATAGAAACATAGAAAATAGATGCAGGAGTAGGCCATTCGGCCATTCGAGCCAGCACCGCCATTCAATATGATCATGGCTGATCATCTAAAATCAGTACACCGTTCCTGCTTTCTCCCCATATCCCTTGATTCCGTTAGCCCTAAGAGCTAAATCTCACTCTCTCTTGAATACATCTGTAATGGCAACACTTGTTGCAGCTTAACAGGCCAATTAACGCAATAAATATACCATAATCAATAACGCATCATTTATGTTCAATAAACATAATTTCTTTCTTTACAGATACAGCATGGAAAGAGACCACGGGGAGGTAGATACAGAATGCTGGAGTAACTCAGCGGTTCAGGCAGCATTGACACAGAATCATATCATATCATATCATATATATACAGCCGGAAACAGGCCTTTTCGGCCCACCAAGTCCGTGCCGCCCTGTGATCCCCGTACATTAACACTATCCTACACCCACTAGGGACAATTTTTACATTTACCCAGCCAATTAACCTACATACCTATACGTCTTTGGAGTGTGGGAGGAAACCGAATATCTCGGAGAAAACCCACGCAGGTCACGGGGAGAACGTACAAACTCCTTACAGTGCAGCACCTGTAGTCAGGATCGAACCTGAGTCTCCGGCGCTGCATTCGCTGTAAAGCAGCAACTCTACCGCTGCGCTACCGTGCCGCCTGGATGCTGAATGCTGGAGTAACTCAGCGGTTCAGGCAGCATTGACACAGAATGCTGGAGTAACTCAGCGGGTCAGGCAGCATTGACACAAAATGCTGGAGTAACTCAGCGGGTCACTGATGAGTTACATTAAAAATGTTGTACATTTTTGTGGAGGGAAAGAGGTCACACAGCCTTTCAGAAATTATCGTAATAAATTAAAATAACTCACGGACCTGGAGGAATTGTTATACAAATCTTAAAGTATTGGCTCTGGTTCATAAGGATAAGGAAAAGCCAACAAAACAACATGGTTCAATTCTGGAAGGAGATTTTTCTTTTAAATGAACAGAAACCTGGTGAAACCAGATCACATGGAGTTTTATTGATAGTTTTGGACATAAAATAAAACTAGACCAAGTGGACCCATTGGGCCCAAACCTCTCTTGCATTGGTGTAGCACCCTCTCCTCCCCCCCTTTCCCCCTCCCCCTCTTCCCTCCCTCCCCTTCTTCCCTCCCACCCTCACCCCTCCCCTCCCCCACCCCCCTCCCTCCCCCCAACCCCTCTCCCCTCCCCTCCCTCCAACCCCCCTCCCCCTCCACGCCATCCCCCCTCCCCCTTCCCCCCCACGCCATCCCCCTCAACCCCCCTTATCCTCCCTCCCCCCCTTCCTCCCTCCACCCCCTCCCTCCCTCCCTTGGAGATAGATTTAAACTTCATAATGTGAATAACTGAAAATATAACATATAACACCGATTTTAATGAAACTTCTTGCATTACCTCCAATGGGGCGATGGTGAGTAAGGTAGCCCTAAATTTGTCGTGCTATTGCGTACTGTTTTGGCTGTGGTTCAGGAACAAACAAACAAACATGAGTTTTATTATATAGATGCAGTCAAAGGCACTGGAAAAAGTGTCAATAGACAATAGACAATAGACAATAGGTGCAGGAGTAGGCCATTCAGCCCTTCGAGCCAGCACCGCCATTCAATGCGATCATGGCTGATCACTATCAATCAGTACCCCATTCCTGCCTTCTCCCCATACCCCCTCACTCCGCTATCCTTAAGAGCTCTATCCAGCTCTCTCTTGAAAGCTCTGTCAATGAATGATACCCAGAGTGCAACATTTGACTGGTTCGGAAAGGTTGAACAAACAAGGTACTGTTTTGTAGAATACAGAAGGCCAAGATACGACTGGAAAGTGGTCTTTAATATTATGAATGGGTTTAATGGTAAGGAACAATTAAATCCAGTAAAATTGGAGGAGAAGCAAATTTATTTTTAAATCTTAGAAAGCAAATTTGAGATGCAATCTGGTATCACAAGGACAATAGTAACAATAAATTACTTAATGTTCATGGGGGTTGGAATAGGATGAGGAAAGTGTTCACCACTACCACCCAATACACCTGTGCATATCGCAAAGACATGTACGTTTATAGGTAATCTAGCTTTCCCAATCAGCATATTTCTTTCCAATATTTGAAGTGGCTATTTTCCATCTTTCAACATGAAAGTACGACAAATAATGTACGATGAATGTAATAAACATATTTGTTTTTATTGATTAATTGGCTTAAGGAAGTGGAAATATTTTAATCAACATTGCTATTTTCATTATAAATTCAATGTTTTCATCCATACCTGCAATTATCTAACCTTGCACAATGTAAATTACACCCCCAAAGAGGGACTGTAGTACATTAACTGTAGTGGATAAACACTTGCATATTTCACTTAATGGTTCAGATTCTGCCAAGGCAGTAAACACTGATACAGTTCAAGAGTAAAGTTCTCAAAGAATGTGGCATCTGTTACATTAAAAATTCTTGCCGCCAGCAGATTCAAAATTGCCAACTGGATCACACTGCAATGGTGGGAAAAATCATCCGTTACTCAGATAAAAATCCTGCCAAAAATCTTTTGGATTAGGCTATTCAAACAATAAAAATGTGAAATAGGGGACATTGGGACCCATTGCAGGAAGACCTCTTACAATATGTGCTACTCAAAATTCTGCTTAAATTACAGAGTTTAGAATATTTTTAAATTTATCCAAGATGTGATAAATAAAGCAGAAAAAGATTAAGGACAATCTAAAGAGAGGTGAAAACATGCAGACGTACTGATGCCTGCTGTGTCAGAATGACCCCTTGCGCTTGAGAATTGCACCAAGCAATTTCACAGTCTATTTTAGATATCAAGTCAAGTCAAGTCAAATTTATTTGTCACATACACATACTCGATGTGCAGTGAAATGAAAGTGGCAATGCCTGCGGGTTGTGCACAAAAAGAATTACAGGTACAGCATATAAATAAAGTTAATAAGTTACTAAACATAGCACAAAAAGTGTCGACAAAAATTTAGTCTCTGGGGTTATAAAAGTTGACAGTCCTGATGGCCTGTGGGAAGAAGCTCCGTCTCATCCTCTCCGTTTTCACAGCGTGACAGCGGAGGCGTTTGCCTGATCGTAGCATCTGGAACAGTCCGTTACTGGGGTGGCAGGGGTCCCTCATGATCTTGCTTGCTCTGGATCTGCACCTCCTGATGTATAGGTCCTGCAGGGGGACGAGTGTAGTTCCCATGGTGCGTTCTGCCGAACGCACTACTCTCTGCAGGGCCATCCTGTCCTGGGCAGAGCTGTTCCCAAACCAGACTGTAATGTTGCCGGACAGGATGCTCTCTACAGCCCCAGAGTAGAAGCAATGAAGGATCCTCAGCGACACTCTGAATTTCCTCAGTTGTCTAAGGTGGTAAAGGCGCTGCTTAGCCTTACCCACCAGTGCGGCAATGTGCGTTGCCCACATCAGATCCTCTGCGATGCGGACTCCCAAGTATTTGAAACTGCTCACCCTATCCACAATAGACCCATTTATCTCCAGTGGCGTGTACGTCCTTGGATGTTTAGCCCTTCTGAAGTCCACAATCAGCTCCTTTGTTTTAGTGACATTCAAGAGGAGGCTATTGTCCTGACACCAGAGTGCCAGATCAGCCACCTCCTCCCGGTAGGCCTTCTCATCGTTGTTGGAGATCCGGCCCACCACCACAGTGTCATCAGCAAACTTGATGATGGAGTTTGAGCTGAACCTGGCCCCACAGTCATGTGTGTACAGGGAGTACAGTAGGGGGCTAAGGACGCAGCCCTGGGGGGATCCTATGTTCAGGGTGAGGGAGCTAGATGTGTGTTCCCCCATCCTGACCACTTGGGGCCTGGCAGTGAGAAAGTCCAGGACCCAGGCACACAGAGGGGTGCTAAGCCCCAGTTCCAGCAGCTTCTCAACCAGTCTGCTGGGGCTATTGTGTTGAATGCTGAACTAAAGTCAATGAACAGCATCCTCACATAGCCCCCCTGGTTGTCCAGATGAGAGAGAGCGGTGTGTAGAACCTGGGAGACCGCATCATCCGTGGACCTGTTCGGACGGTATGCGAACTGTAGTGGGTCCATGTTGCGAGGAAGGAGGGCGCAGATGTGCTTCTTGACTAGCCTCTCAAAGCATTTCATGACAACCGAGGTGAGGGCCACCGGTCGGTAGTCATTTAAACACGCTGGAGAGGCATTCTTTGGCACCGGTACAATGATGGATCTTTTGAAGCATGCAGGGACCACGGACTTTGCCAAGGAGAGGTTGAATATTGTGGTGAGCACTGGAGCAAGCTGAGTAGCACAAGACTTTAGTACTTGCCCAGATATACCATCTGGGCCTCCAGCTTTCCTCGTGTTCACACGCGTCAGAGCCCACCTCACCTCATGCTCGGACACCGAGAATGTGTGCACATCCCCGGTGGTGGATCCCCCTCCAGCCTCGCTAGCCAGCGCCCCTTCAGTGTTGTTTTTAGACGGCGAGCTGGTGGTGTTACCCGTCTCAAACCGTGCGTAAAAAGAGTTCAGGTCATCAGCTAAGGAGGAGCCGGCACTTCCGGTTGAGGGGGTGCTGGACCTGTAGCTTGTTATAGTCCGTAGCCCCTGCCAAAGGCGCCTGGTGTCCTGCTGCTCCATCTGTGACTCCATCGTGTCCCGGTACCTCTTTTTTGCATCCTTCACTGCCCTTCGCAGTCGGTAGGACTCTCCCTTGTAGTCGTCCATGTTGCCGGATGCCAGGCCGGAGTTGTAAGCAGCGGTGCGAGCATTCAAGGCCACGCGAATAGACCTGTCCACCCAGGGTTTTTGGTTAGGGAAGATACTGACCCTTACCGTGGGGATGATGGTATCGGCTATTGTGGCAATGAAGTCCGTAACCGCTTCCGCAAACTCATTTACGTCTCTGGAACTTGCTTGGAACATGTTCCAGTCGACTTCGCTCAGTGCATCCTACAGCATGGCCTCTGAATGGTCAGCCCACCGCTTTACGTCCCTCGTCACTGTCGCTTCCCGTACTATCCGTTGTTTGTACTCCGGCAGCAGGAAAATGGCAGCGTGGTCAGATTTCCCAAAAGGAGGGAGAGAAACGGCCTTGTAGCCTTTCCTGAACGGCGTGTAGCAGTGGTCCAAAGTTCTTTCCCCCTGGTGACACAAGTGATGTGTTGGTAGAAGTTGGGCATGACCTTTTTGAGATTTCCCCTATTGAAGTCTCCAGCCACCAGCACAGCCGCATCAGGGTTCTTGTTTTGGTGTTGACACAACACATCGTGTAGGGTGGACAGTGCCACGTCGGTGTCCGCATGCGGTGGGATATAGACGGCTGTGATGATCACCGAGCTGAACTCCCGGGGTAGGTAGAATGGTCGGCATAAGATAGTTAGATGTTCCAGGTCCGACGAGCAGGAACGAGAAAGCGTCTTAATATTCCCAGGATTACACCAGTTATTATTGGTCAAGAAGCAGACTCCTCCGCCCTTGGATTTCCCGGATTCTTCCGTTCTGTCCGCCCGGAAAACAGTGAAGGACTCGGATGGGCAGATCACCTGGTCAGGCACCAGCGGGGTCAGCCATGTTTCGGTCAGACAAAGGATGTTACAGTTCCTTATGTCCCTCTGGAATCTGATCCTTGCCCTCAGGTCATCCAGCTTGTTCTCCAGGGACTGGACGTTGGCCAGAAGTATGCTGGGCAGAGGTGGACGTAAGGCTTGGGTTCTCAGCCTGTTCCGAATCCCCGCTCGCTTCCCTCGGTGTTTTTTCCGACTTTCCCACTGACCTGCGCTCCCACTGCTGCTGCCGCGGTGCGCTCCTTTGATGATCTCTATCGGTATATCGGTGAGTAGATTTCTGTTTAATAGTGCTCCTGTAGCGCTCGAGTTTAATTTTACGAGCGTTTCCCGGTCGTACATTGGTTAATGCTAAGTGCTAGCACACGCTAGAGCACTTAGGGATAATTTAAAAGTAAACATACCAGTTTAAAACGCACAGTTCCCGCAGAGCTACCACGACGGCGACTGGACTGGACCGCGCCATCGAACATATAAATGCTTTTTTCTATACTCCCCCAGAATTTTCATAAGCCTTTTTTTTTTATGCAATCAAATTATTCTCATTCACTTCTTCAGATCATTTAGTTTTTGCTTCTGTACCTTACTGTGATTACTATAGATATTTATTTATATCAGAGACACAAGGAACTGCAAATGCTGGATTACAAAAAAAGAACACAAAATGCTGGAGTAACTCAGCATCTCTGGAGAACATAGATAGGTGATACTTCAGGTCAGGATCTTTTTGGAAACATTAGGATTGAAAATCAAAGTCCATCGAACTTATCCTTAGCTGAACCTCACACAATATTTGTCTGGTTCCATTAAGCTATCCATTGTAACCAGGAGGTGGTCCCCACTTTGCTTTTCTAATTCCCTTTATAAATGCACCCCTCTCATTCAATATTTCTCTCAGCTCTCAACAGTGTTGAATAAAGTGTTTGTGTCATCAGGTTACCACTTTTGCCTTGTCTCCTTCACTCTTCCATTGTTGTGGGCGATAGAGCACTACTTTTTTATTCTACCAGGAAGATATTTTCTCCGTACCCACAAAATATCTTTCTTGAATGCTTCCCACTGTCCTGATACTGATTCACCCTCAAGTAGCATCACACTGTTTGTTCCACTTTTCAAAAGGTTCACATTACCGCCAAAACTGGTATTTATTGCCTCTCTTTCATTAAACTTAAAAACATGGCTTGGAGCCACCTTCTTGAACTGCTGAAGCTCTTCTCACTAGATACTACACAACGTTAAAAAATGTTTTTAAAAGTTAACAAATTGCCGGTGTAACTCAGCGGATCAGGAGAACATAATAAGTAATGTTTCAGGTCTGGACACTCCTTCAGACCTTTGAGTCTGAACAAACTTGGACAAGCATTGTGATGGGCTGGTAACATAAAAATTGGGAAAGTTGCGTTCATTGAAAAGATACAGCAGAATATAGTTACAGATATAGGTGGAGTAATGGCAGATGGAGTTTGAGGTGTTGCACTTTGGGTGGTCAAATGTAAGGGGAAAGCATACAGTTAATGTCAGGACTCTTCGATAGCAATGATAAACAGAGGGACCCTGAGGTCCAGGTCCATAGCTCTCTGAATGCAGCAACACAAGTAAAGGGACAAAGGTGGTATATTCGATGTTCGCCTTCGTCAATTGTGGCATTGCGTAAAGAGTAAGGAAGTTATTTTGTAGCCTTCTGTAACTTTGGTTAGTCCACATAAGGAAAATTATATGTAGTTCTGGTCTCCACTTTATGGGAAGGACATGGACGTTTTGTTGAGGATACTGAGAGGTTTACTAAGATCTTGCCTGAATTACAGGGTATTAGCTGTAAGGAGGTTGGACAAACAAACAATTGCCAGACGACTCTCGGCGTCCCAGATAAGGATCAGCGATCACTCTTTACAATCGCTCCACTCTTTTAAAATCTTGTATCTGTACACAGCGGACTGCTCGATTATAATGATGTATAGTCTTTCTGTTGACTGGCAAAATGTGAAAAGCTTTTCACTGTATGTCCTTACACGTGACAATGAACTAAACTTTTCTCTAGAGCTTCAGAAACTGAGGGGAGACCAGACAAGTTTATAAAGTTATCAGAGGCAAAGATAGGGTAGGCAACCAAATTTTTTTCCCAGGGTGGAAATGCCAAGTATGGGCACAGGTTTTAGGTCAGAAGGAGAAAGTTTACAGAAAATGTAAGGGGCAAATTATTTTTAAAACAAAGCGGTGGAAACAGATACAATTGTGGTATTTAAAAGAGGCTTTTGGATAGACAAGTGGATGGATATTGATCATACGCTAGCAAAATCAATTAGTTTAATTTGATATCATGTTTGGCACAGAAAACATGGGCTGAAGAGTTTGTTCCTGTGCTGCACAGTTCTATGTTCCACGTAGAAATTAGCCTCCGCGCAATGATTTTTCCATGCTGGAGTTCAACATTAACCAGTCGGACCAGGCACATAAATATTGTGACTACAACAGCAAGTCAGAAACTTGGTCTCTTGTGACCAAATGATATTGTTGTCATTATCGGGTTATTACCACAAACTATTAACTTTTTTGGCAACATGATGACACCTGATTCCTATTCCAGATTATTTCAGTAACCAAATCTAAATTTCCCAGAAAAGATGGTGAGTTTCAAACCTGGGCTTCCAGATTATAATCCAGATCTCTGGATTAATTAGTTAAACATCACAAAATACTGACAATGTCTGATAATGATGAGAAGCTAACCTTGTTTTTTTCTGTATTTGCTATTTCCTGTCTTGTGAAAATGTTTTAGATAATAGTTCAATAGACAATAGACAATAGGTGCAGGAATAGGCCATTCGGCCCTTCGAGCCCCTACCGCCATTCAATGTGATCATGGCTGATCATTCTCAATCAGTACCCCGTTCCTGCCTTCTCCCCATACCCCCTGACTCCGCTATCCTTAAGAGCTCTATCTAGCTCTCTCTTGAATGCATTCAGAGAATTGGCTTCCACTGCCTTCTGAGGCAGTTCAACACAAGGATAAGTGATAAGTGTCCAAACTCTGGAAAAGCAAACTGACAGTTCAGTTCCTTTGTGAATATGCCGACAGGCCCGGTGCAAAATAGATCATAAGACAAATCCTATGTGCATTCTGCTGTTACACATTCTAGCATTAAAGACTACAAATCTTCAATTATCTTCAGGGAAAAAAAAAAGCATGAAATTTAGCTTGTGCTTTCTGGCTTGCCCACAACAACTGTGTCTCCTAATAACGGCAAAATGAAGAAAATACATTTTCAAGTTTTCTCTTGAAGGCAGATCACGTAACATTAAATAAAAAAATTGATGTTGCTGTATTTTATTCTATTTCATTTTTAGCCATAGTATGAATTAACAATGTTGAAACTTATGTAGCAACTATTATTTCTAGGGTGAAACACACAAAGTGCTGGAGTAACTCAGAGCAACACGGCCCGAAACATCGCCTGTCTATTCCCTCCAGAGATGCTGCCTGACCTGCTGAGTTACTCCAACACTGTTTCAATCAAGATTCCAGCAACAGCAGTTTCTTGTGCCTTCATTGCTGGGATGATCCACAAAGTTGTTGCTGGCCTACAAACATTTCATGCTCAACGATCCAAGTTTAATATCTAACATTTAATCACTTAGAATTACAGGCAACCCCAGCATTACAGAGGGTCGCGATCCTACAGTACGGTCCGGATTGCAATTTTTCATAATGTAAAGTTTCATCATCTGCACATGCATCAAGAAATACAACTGAAAAAAATTAATTGTTTCCATTCATTTACTTTTTTCACATAAATTCCGTGGGAGCGAATTTTTAAATCTCAAATTCTTTGGGTCATTATTTGTGAATTCTGTAAGAACGTTTCTTTGTTACCTGAGCAACCGTAATGCATGGGGGAGGTGGGGTCGGTTTCAATGTCTAATTTTTATATTTGCATCAGTTTCCAAGCCATGCATTATAAAAATTAACCTCAAGCATCTTAATAATAAGACTTCTTTAACATTTTTCTTTCCAATTTCTTTGTACTGAGTTAATTTCCAAAAATAAGGCTTTTGCCCTGCAATCATTTTTCCTCTTGCCTTTTGCTTTTGATTCTAACCAATATTACAGGCCGGACCTAATCTCTGTGCATTTGTCAGCAATGATAATTTGTTTATATTATCTACACATTTGTTTGATTATCACTCAACACGCTATCTTCAAAACTCCTAGATTTAGTCTCCACTTATGTCTTTTAGCTTGAACACTCGTTTACCTACGCTATGAGCTGCTATCATTCCTTCAACTTCAAAGCGCCATAGATTTTGTAGGTAATTCAAAAAATTACAGTAATAGTCCTTCCCAATTAACCACAGTTGATTATAATTGAAAGTTACTGATCCCATTAAGGCATAATTTTTTCAACGTAATGCATACAATTAAACTAAAAAAATCAAGAATATTTATTTGTAATTTGCATGGAATTAAATTGGCTGTGAACTACTTGCTGCAGCTTTACAAGTACATTAGAAATAACAACAACAAATAAATATGCAATAAATTGTTAATCGAAGTAAACCAGTCTCCTGAAAAAATGGCACCATATGTTCTATAATCATAGCAATTAGTTTACAATACTGATGCTGTCTGCAATTACATTTGTGCCTGTCAAAATGCATTATACATCATCGCTTACCCTCATTGGATGGATGTCTGCATAGGGTGGTTTGCCTTCTGCCATTTCAATTGCAGTGATTCCTAAAGACCAGATGTCTGCAACACAATTGTAGCCTATTTCTTGGATCACTTCTGGGGCCATCCAAAATGGTGTTCCTATCACTGTGTTGCGTTTTGCCATTGTATCCTGTGAAACACATTTGATTTAATATTATTAACTAGCACATAATTTAAAAAAATTGAGTGCAATTTTAAACCCTCATTCCACAAGATAGTTGACAAAATGTTGACGAATGTTCAAACCTTCTTTTCTAATATGCTCAATGAGCAGAATGGCTTCCATTAATGTTTATGGGAAAATGGAATAAAGAGATAGTATGAAGTACTTAAAGGTACAATACGATATGTTAAGGTCACACACAGTTTGGCTTCTTTTGTATATATAGAAAAATTAATTTATGCTACTACATAAAATAAAATATTAATTCATTTTGTCCATTGATGAAAATCTAAAAGGGTTCGAACAATGGTTTTGCAACTCTGGTGGTACACCAGCATCTCCCCTTGGGAGACAATGAAAATTATCGTTTCAACTGCTTCCGTAGAGCTTCAGCCAGTATCCCATTTGAGTTATGGGCAGGGGGTGGCTGGAATTTCAGCTGCATATGTTTCTTATTCAGATGAGCCATTACATGCTAGAGCTAACAGAGAGATCCAATTGCAGTGTAACTAGAGTGAAAACAAATAACATGATTTTTTTTAAAACAAAGCACAAATAACTTAGAGTTTGCATAACATTCCCAGAAGTTGAATAAAAAATTATTTTATTTTGGAAAAATGATCCTAATACAATTGAATGGGAGAATCTTAAGGCCAAAGACTTGCAGGGTCCGAATAAGTACTCGGCATTAAATGCTACTTGTGAGAATGTATTGCAAGATAGTAATGTCATTTTGAAAATATGAAGAAAAAAAATTAAGATGCAAGAAGGAAAATATGTTATCAGAGAATGTTAAAATGTGTTATTCCTTTATTCCTTCTGTATTCATGCATTATTTCCACATGAGTCTCATTCATCCCGTGCAGATTTTATACTGCCTGGATTATGTTCATGTGGATTATGAATCTGACATTGTCTGAACCATTAGTAACCTGTTGGATAATATTTGATACACCCATTCTGACTATTTGTAGATTTGTAGTAAGCAAGCTCATTGACCTAATGAAAAAAGAAATAATCTTGAGCTGAATGTCTCATGAAGTAATAAAATTAGTAGTAATACATAATGAATCACTACATTATTATTAATAGACAGAAATAGAGTTAAACATACCAAGAAACCAACAGTGCAACTAAACCTGCACAACTGTGGCCCTGCTTCAGAACAACTTGGATGCAGGCTTCTGCAGTGTGATAGCAATGCGAATCATTTTTAAACACAGCTCTTTTGAAAAGATTCTTGTTTCATACCAAGTGGACCTACATTATTCTTCATTACATGGCAGAACAATATACTCAGTATATTCTGGCGTCCAACCTTATTCACATTAGCACCTCTCAATTTCCCTTCCAGTTATCTCTGATCACAATAAGGTGGTAAGCTATTGTATATTACTGCTCATTTTGCTGCTTCCTAAAACAAGCAGTTCAGTTCCCTTCCTCCGAGCTGCTTTTCATGTCAATTAGTTTGCTTATTATGTCTCTATCAAAATTCAGAATGGATCTATCTAAAAATAAACATAAAACGCATGACCAGTACAACTGACAAGGTTGGATTCATTATCTACACTAACTAGCCATTACAGTCTTTACAGGACGAATGAGATCCATGTGGAAATAAATGTGTGAATATAGAAGGCACAAAAGGGAGCATATTTCACTTTAAATATCTTTCACTTTTGTTTCTTGCCTTTTTTTTAAAATCGGTTTTCTGAGGGGTCTAGCAAATAGAAACAAAATAAGTATGTATCTTCTAAAAAATACCAATCTGTGGCTCTGGGAATATACCATGTCACCAAGTCATTTTTTAAGAGAAAGAGCAATTTTTGTGATTTGTCTGATGTAAATTTGACCACTCCCAGAAGAAAAGTAACATATTTGGACACCATTCCAAAATCAAGAAACCTCTGCTTGTTTATTACTTGTATGTACCGTGCCCAGTTCACTTGCCTGAATCACATCCCCTCAAAACCATCTGCTTCCAATTGTAATTCATTTCATCTACAAGTACCAAATTGATGCACAATACAATCCAAATACATATATTGTATTGGCATTTATATTCTGTACTAATGAAATTTAAATAGATAGTACCATTATTATAGTAATAGTAATTGTAATATTTTTTATTACTGGCTACTAAAAACACAGGAATTCATTTAAAAAGTTATACAGACAAAATACTCCATCATGATTCCAAATGGTGTTGCCAGCACAAATTTGATCCTTCTTTGCCTTAACAATTAAACAATTTATTTTCCCACTGAGAAACTGCTCTCTCATCATTTCCCATTATCATGCCCCAGCCCCTTTCTCAACCCATTTCTTTGAAGTATCTTGCTTATGGTCAGTACACATGCTCCTCATCACCGGATCTTCTTAATTTATTTCCATGTAGGTTTTTGCTTTAAACTTTATTCCTAACCCCCAGCTCTGCTTTGAAAACTATAAACCCTCCACTCTTCCTCCAGTCCTGAGAGAGGGTCTTTGACCCGAAATGTTGACTGGTTTCTCTTTCTACAGCTGCTGCTTGACTGGCTGAGATCTTCAACATTTTCTATATTTGTTACAACATTTGTTGCATTTATTCAGGTAAACGTTGTTACTGTGGCGGCACCCGGGGGCTAGGCCACTCCCTTGGTCATTCCACTCGGCACTCAGTGGACGGGAGGGATTAGGTCACTTCCTGGGTCAGTCCCCTTTGGTCAGGTGGTCTGGGACTATAAAGGGTTTGGGTGTGTCGACTGACTTGAGACTTGAGTGCGGTGTTTGATACTATAGGTAATAAAGTTATTGATTACTCACCTGGCGTCTGGCCTGATTACCGCGGTGACCGCACCCACTACACTGGTGACCCCGACTTTCCCTCGCAAGTCGCGATGGACCAGAACCTGCAACTACCCGACTCTTCCAGTCAACCACAACCACAACCACAACCGCTTTTGGACCTTCCCGCGGACCCTGCCGCCCGCGCCGCTATCCACGCCGTGTCGGTGTGGCTGCCTCCATTGTGGACCGAGGACCCCGACTTCTGGTTTGACCAGGCCGAGGCACAGTTCGCCCTGCGGGGAATAACTGCCGACGCCACCAAATACTTTCACGTGGTCAGCGCCCTCGACCCGGCCACCGCGCGCCTGGTCCGACCCTTCCTCCGCGACCCCCCGGCAACCGATAAATACGTGGCCCTTAAAGCCTTCCTCCGTGAGCAGTTCGGCCTCTGCGAGGCTGAGCGGGCAACCCGGATCCTCCGAATGCCGCCCCTGGGTGACCGCCGCCCGTCGGTACTACTGGCCGACATGCAGGCACTGCTAGGCGACTACGAGCCCGGGTTCCTTTTTAAGCATGTTTACCTGATGCTGCTGCCGTCCGACCTCCGCCAGCAGCTCCTCGACGTCCCGTTCCCCAACATGCAGGCGTTGGGCAGGCGCGCTGATCAGCTCATGATGGCCCGTCACCTGGCCCTCGACGCGTTGGAAGTCCAGCCAACGGCCGACGACTACCCGCAGGTAGGAGCCTCGATCGCCCGCATTACCACCGCTCCCCGACAGCCTTCCCGACGGTATCCGGCTTCAGCAGCTCACCCAGCCGGCGGCGCGTCTTTTTCGCACGGCCCGCCTGCAGTTCCCCCACCCGCCACCGGAGGTCGCGGGTGGTCGGACCCAGGGGTCGCGCGCAGCCTGCCGCCAGTTCCTCCATACGCCACCGGAGGTCGCTGGTGGTCAGATCGGCCCGCACAGCCGCCCGTTTTCACGGAACCCAGCAGAGGGGGCTGGTGCTATTTCCATCGGCGGTGGGGCCCTTCGGCCCGTCAATGCCGGCAGCCCTGTTCGTTCCCGGGAAACGCAGAGGCCGGCCGTCACTGATTGCTTCGGCGGCCGGCCAGATTCATCGTGTGTTTGCGTGGGACCGCCGCTCCGGGGCCCGTTTCCTCGTAGACACCGGGGCGGAGGTGAGTGTTGTTCCCCCTTCGCAGGCTGACCTCCGTAGTGGTAACCGCGGTCCCCTCCTCGCCGCAGCCAACGGGACCACAATCCGGTCATATGGTGTGCGCACGATCTCCCTCAACTTCGGGGCGAGCAGCTTCTCGTGGCAATTTGTGATCGCGGATGTGTCCCAGCCACTGTTGGGTGCAGATTTCCTACGGGCACATTCCCTGCTCGTGGACGTTAAGCGGCAGCGTTTGGTGCACTCCGTCACTCTGCAGCCAATTTTCCTCCGTTTGGGCGACCCGGTCGTGCGTCCTGATGGGCCCCTGTCGTCCGTGGACGCTGCGTTCTCACGGATTCTGGCCGAATTCCCCGATATTCTGGACCCCCAGTTCCACTCCGCCGCCCCAAAGCATGGGGTGGTGCATCATATAACAACTACTGGCCCGCCCTTGTACGCCCGGGCACGGCGTCTTCCACCGGACAAGCTCCGTCTCGCTCGGGAGGAGTTCCGCCTTATGGAGTCACTGGGGATCGTGCGCCGTTCAGACAGCCCGTGGGCGTCCCCGCTACATATGGTCCCCAAGGCAGACGGTGGTTGGCGTCCTTGCGGAGATTACCGCCGGCTTAACGATGCCACAATCGCTGACAGGTACCCGGTCCCTCACATCCAGGATTTTAATGCCCACCTGGCTGGGGCCACGGTATTTTCCAAGGTCGACCTGGTGCGTGGCTATAACCAAATTCCAGTCCACCCCGACGACGTCCCCAAGACAGCAATCGTGACGCCATTTGGCCTATTTGAATTCCTCCGCATGCCGTTCGGACTCAAGAACGCTGCGCAAGCCTTCCAGCGACTTATGGACTGCGTGTGCCGCGGGTTGGAATTCGTCTTCGTATACCTGGACGACATATTGGTGGCGAGCCGCTCGAGACAGGAGCATGCTGCCCATCTCCGCCAGCTATGCCAGCGCCTTAGCGATCATGGGCTGGCCATCAACATCACCAAATGCCGTTTCGGGGTGGCATCCATCGAATTCCTGGGCCACCACGTGACCATGCACGGTGCGCTGCCGCTCCCCAACAAGGTGGACGCGGTGCGCCAGTTTCCACGCCCGACCACCGTGAAGGGCCTCCAGGAGTTCGTGGGAATGGTGGCCTTTTACCACCGATTTGTGCCATCTGCAGCCCGGATCATGCGCCCGCTTTTCCATCTCATGGCGGGCAAGCGCAGGGAGGTCGAATGGACCGACGATGCGGTGGCGGCGTTCCAACACGCCAAGGAAGCCCTGGCTGCGGCCACGATGCTCGTGCATCCACGGGTTGATGCACCAACCAGCCTGACGGTCGACGCTTCAGAAGTAGCGGTTGGGGCGGTGCTCGAACAGCACACGGATGGGTGTTGGAAGCCTCTGGCCTTCTTCAGTAGGCACCTCAGCGGCGCACAGCGGAACTACAGTGCCTTTGACCGCGAGCTCCTTGCCCTTTACCTTGCGGTCCGCCACTTCCGCTATTTTCTCGAGGGGCGGACTTTCACCGCGTACACGGACCACAAGCCCCTTACTTTCGCTTTCGCCAAGGTGTCCGACCCGTGGTCAGCTCGCCAGCAGCGGCAGCTGGCTTACATCTCAGAATTTACTACCTCCATCCGTTTCATCGGGGGTAAAGACAACCGGGTGGCCGACGCCTTGTCTCGACCCGCGGTCCACGCCGTCCTGCAAGTGGCTGATGGGATCGACTACTCAGCCCTGGCGGCGGCCCAGCTGTCCGATAACGAGATGTCCGCCTACCGTACCGCCGTTTCGGGCCTCAGGTTGGAGGACGTTCCCTGTGGCACTGGGGGCGCGACACTGCTGTGCGATGTGTCCACCGGGCAGCCACGCCCAATCGTGCCTGTTGCCTGGCGACGCCGGGTGTTCGAGGTGCTCCACGGGCTGTCCCACCCTTCCATTCGGGCAACGACGACCCTCGTGGCTTCCCGTTTCGTTTGGCACGGGTTACGCAAGCAGGTTGGGCATTGGGTGCGCACCTGCATCCCGTGCCAAACCTCAAAGGTACAGCGGCATGTGCGTGCGCCGCTCCAGGAGTTCCCCGTCCCTCGCCACCGTTTTGACCACATCCATGTGGACATCGTGGGGCCGCTGCCGCCTTCTCGGGGTTTCACCTACCTCCTGACAATGGTGGACCGTTTCACGCGGTGGCCGGAGGCAGTTCCACTGCCGGACACGTGTGCCTCTACTTGTGCCCGTGCCTTGGCGGCAAATTGGATTGCCTGATTTGGGGTTCCGCTCCATATTACGTCCGACAGGGGGCCACAATTCACCTCCGAGCTGTGGTCATCCATGGCCCAACTGCTGGGGGTTAACCTGCACCGCACCACAGCGTACCATCCGCAGGCGAACGGCCTGGTGGAGCGTTTCCACCGCCAGCTCAAGGCCGCTCTGAAGGCCAGGCTCGTTGGCCCGGACTGGGTTGACGCGTTGCCGTGGGTTTTACTGGGTGTCCGCACCGCCCCCAAGGAGGACTTGGCCACCTCCTCGGCGGAATTGGTTTACGGGGCTCCGTTGACGGTGCCCGGAGAGTTCGTTCCCCCCGACCAGGGTCAGGCAGAACAGCCCTCAGCCGCCCTACAACGCCTTCGGGAGACGGTGGGCTCGCTGGCGCCAGTGCCAACGTCTCGCCACGGTTCGGTGCGGTCACATGTCCCTTCCGCCCTGCAGGACTGTCCTTTTGTGTTCCTGCGTCGGGATGCCCACCGGCCACCCCTTCAACGCCCTTATGAGGGACCGTTCAAATTGCTTGAGCGGGGCTCTGCCACCTTCGTGTTGGACATGGGGGGTCGTCCTGAGACGGTCTCTCTTTCACGGCTAAAGCCGGCGCATGTGGACATTAGCCAGCCGGTGCTACTGGCGCAGCCTCGCCCTCGGGGTCGTCCCGCGTCCCGGCCCTTACCCCCGAAGTTCCCGCGGGTGCCTTCCCCTGGCGGGGTGGTTCTGCTTCCTGCGCCCGCCGTGGCGCGCACACGGGCTGGCCGTTTCATCCGTCCCCCTGTCCGTTTCGTGCCTTCGGTTCTTGGGGGGGGGTCCTGTGGCGGCACCCGGGGGCTAGGCCACTCCCTTGGTCATTCCACTCGGCACTCAGTGGACGGGAGGGATTAGGTCACTTCCTGGGTCAGTCCCCTTTGGTCAGGTGGTCTGGGACTATAAAGGGTTTGGGTGTGTCGACTGACTTGAGACTTGAGTGCGGTGTTTGATACTATAGGTAATAAAGTTATTGATTACTCACCTGGCGTCTGGCCTGATTACCGCGGTGACCGCACCCACTACATTACTGCAATTCTACCAGTCATCCAACCCAGTTACAGAAGACACCCTTTTGAAAGGCTACTTTATCTCCATTGACACTGCCCAATTTGCTAATATATTTCCGGATAAATGTTCCGTTTTGAATTTGAGCATTTGCAATCTTTTGCTTAGGCAGTCATGCAAATGAATGGTGCTAATGAAATTACGCAGGGACTCATAACTCTGCAACCATCTGTATTTGAGGAAGTTTTCCATATTTCAGAGAACGTGAATACTAAAATGAAGTATTTTAACTAGTTACACCAAGATACGTTCAGAAAACAAAAAGCAAATCAAGTGCTATTTACGCACATTGTTTTGCACAATGTCTCAATGGAGAAGTAATTGATATTTTGAGCTTGGACTTCTTTCTTGAATTCAATCTCACCCTCTCAAGCTATCACAAGAACACCAGTCCTTTTTAAAACCAAAAGAGCAGAGGGACACAGTAATAAAGATAAATAGAGACTTCAAGTATGAGTGGTAGTAAATATACAGTCTAAAGAGGTCTTCAGCCATTCACAAGATGAACTGGTACCATGCTGCTGGTACCATTTACAGGTCTCAATTGAACAATTTCCTGTCTGGATAAAGACTTCATTCTTTTTAGCAAAATGCTGTTAAAATACATGTATCGGGAGATACAAATGGACATAAGATGCATACAGATTTAGAATTCACCACCTGCCATTTGATATTTTTGGATGTCACTGAACTGCATCGATTTGTGTCCAACTTCTTGCAACAGGATCATTTCATGTCATTCTGCGCAATGTGAAAACAGATAAAAGGTGTCATGTACAAATTGGAAAATCTGATAAAGGAAAAGGCAACTGGAAGTCCACCCAAAAATGTGGCACCTAAGCCGAGTGAGACAGCCGATCTCAACCTCATCGTGACTTCGGCAGCTGGACTTCCGATCAGTGGGTCGAATTTTCCCTCTGCGGCCAGGCATCTGGAACTCAGCCCAACTAGTGGATTCACTCCCATGGCCGATCTCAGAGGTCGACTTTGCAAGCCAGTATGTCAGTCCCCCGGTGACCTAGGCAGACCATTCTGGTACCCATTCCTTTCGGTGACCATGACCTCTGTTGGTCCAGCAAAACAGATAAACCGGCAAGACTCCGGAATCCAGAAAATCAGTGGCGGTCCTGTACTAACGGAGGCTATGCATACATTTATCCAATTTTTGTTGAAATTTGTTCAACAAATTTTGTTGAAAGTGACATTGTACACATGCATAATGTGTACTGTTGTATGACTGAAGTACACCATCTCCAAAAGAGTTTCTTCAGAGAAAATTAACAGGTCAATGGGCTTCAGTGATGATACTGCATTTTGAATCTGAATAGCATCATTTTACTTTGACTCATACTCATTACTTACTGTCAGCTGACCTGCAACACCAAAATCCGCAAGCTTTGCATGGCCTTCTGTATTCAGCAGGATATTTCCAGCTTTGATATCTCGATGGATTTTTCTCATGAAGTGTAGATATTCCAGCCCTTTCAAGGTGGATTTAAGGATTGTTGCTATTTCATCTTCTATTAACTATAATCAGATCACATAACAGCATTAAAAATCAATATCATTTGAACATATATGTAAATAAAACATCAAATACATAGAATTTTAAAGACACAAGTAATGGCAGATACTGGAATCTTGCGCAAAATATAAAGTGCTGGAGGAACTCAGCAGATGAGGCAGTATCTGTGGAGAGAAGGGACAGAAAAATATTTTGGGTTGGTATCCTTCCTCCCAACTCAAAATATCCTCTGTCCATTCCCACCATAAATGCTGCCTCGCCTACAAATTTAGATGTTATTTTAATGAAATAATCTCCATTTCTGGTAGCAGCATCTTAAATAAAAAACCCAAACTTGGTAAAGAGGAATGATATTTATTTCTTATGGGTGAGACCTAATTCCAGCTTATAGATACAAGTAGATTGGAATGTCACACTTCATTTAAATAAGTTCCAAGGTGAAGATATAGTGAAGCCTTCCGCTGGGTAAGGCAAAGATTAAAAAATACTATCTTTTGGTGATCCTTGCACCTCCTAAAAATAGGCTCTGGGCTGACTGGTTTGGCAATGCATTGGATAGCAGGCTATGCAAAGGTGTCAGGCGCAGGAGGACAAGACGGACAATTATTTAAAAATTGCATGAAATTAAACAAACTGTTTCTATTGAATTTACATGATTTCAAGTGTAAGCAGAAGGTGGTCGAATGCAAATTGGAGGAACAGCACCTCATATTTTGCTTGGGCAGTTTACAACCGAGCGGTATGTATATTGATTTCTCTTGCTTCAAGTAACCCTAGCTTTTCCTCTCGGTCGTCCCTCCCATGCCCTAGTTCTCCGACTAGTTTCACTGTCCTCCTGATTAAATTTTACTGATAGTATGCTTCATTGTCACCTTTCCTCAGCTAACAATTTCACACCTTACCCATCCATATCTCTATGCCTCCCTCTCCGACTCTCAGTCTGAAGAAGGTTTTGGACCTGAAACGTCACCCATTCCCTCCAGATATGCTGCCTGTTCCCCCGCCTGTTCCCCCACTCCACCTGCCCCCCCCCACCCCCGAGTTACTACAGCATTTTGTGCCTATCTTTGGTGTAAACCAGCATCCGCAGTGCCTTCCTACACAGGTGGTCCTTTAAATTCCTTATGGCAATATCAAGCACCACAAATTTTTCATGAACAACTAAGGGAAAACCCTCTACCTACCTGTGGATGTGGGCCAATAAGAGACATTTTGGATTTAGTAAATATAATATTGTTAAGAATACGAAAAAAAAGTACAATCAAACTTGAGTGCACATTATCTTAAAAACCAAACTTCAACAAGTTGAAGAGTGATTGAGCACATATATTGGAATCAAACACATGTATGCAAAATAACTGAACAATATTCTTTATTCAGGCACACAATTTGGGCATCTTAGGCAAGGCCAGCATTTATCATCCATTATCAATGGGAGAACTTCAAGAAGAAGATAGTTTGGGAACAGAGTAGCCAAATTCCTTACAGGATTACTGAAGATGTTAACTTTTAAAAAGGAAAAAGAAACCTATGATAAATGTACAGATTATACCTCGGAGGAAAAGAAAACTACATTTAGAAAATGAAAGATCTGAAAACTAATGGATAAAGTAAAAATATGAAATAGACCCATAGTGTAGCCAACACAAAGGGATTCTGTAAGACTTTCATACATACAAAATAAAAATTAACTTAAAGGAACGATAGGGCTATAGTACCCACAGGATGACTTTCCATCTTCTGAACCCACATAACACGCTGTCTCCCCACCTTTTTGAATAAGAGAATGAATAGAAAGTGGCACAGCTGGCGTCCTGGTGCCATCGCAATAACCTGGAGCTCAATGCTCTCAAGACAGTGGAACTAATTGTAGACTTTTGAAGAGATCCCCCTCCCCTCCCCCCACCCACCATCATCAACACCATCGTCACATCTGTGGAGTCAATTAAGTTCCTTGGAACCATCATCTCAAGGGACCTTAAATGGGAGGCCACCATCGATTACACAGTCAAAAAGGCCCAACAGAGGATGTACTTCCTGCGGCAACTGAGGAAACACAATCTGCCACAGGCAATGATGGTCCAATTCTATACTGCTTTCATTGAGTCCGTCCTCACCTTCTCCATCATGATCTGGTTTGGCGGCTCAGCCACCAAGCACGACATCCCGAGGCTGCAACGGATTGTTCGCACAGCTGAGAAGGTTGTTGGCTGCAACCTTCCCCCCATTGACGAACTGTACACTGCAAGGGCCAGGAAGCGAGCAGGCAAGATTATCGCTGACCCCTCTCACCCTGGCCACAAACTCTTTGAAGTACTTCCTTCTGGAAGGCGACTCTGGACTGTCAAAGCATCCACAGCCAGACATAAAAACAGCTTTTTTTCCACGAGTGATAGTTCTACTCAATAACCAAAGTCTGTTGTCTCTTTTTTGCTCTGGTTTATTTTCACCATTTTATGTTTAGACCGTAATGGCGTACCCTTATTGTTTTGATGTGTTTATTGTTTTGATGTGTTTATGCTTTATTCTTAATTGTTAACTGTATGTTTGTGTTGTCATTTGTGAGCGGAGCACCAAGGCACATTCCTTGTATATGCATACTTGGCCAATAAATCTATTCATTCATTCATATAGCGCAATGGAGGTTATTCCACCCATCAAGTTCCACAATGGTTCTTGCCCCGAGAAATTCTCGAGTTACGTTTCCTGGACCTTTCTCATCACCTTGCAAATTTTTCTTCACAATATATTTATCCATTTCTGTCGAAGACCACAATGGACCCTGCCTAATGTACATCTTGCAGAGGTTCCCCCTTGTGTCACTCTTGGTTATATTCATTCTTATTTTGTATGTGTGATGTCTGGTCCTCAACACTTGCATCGAAAGGAATAGCCTTCCACTATTCACTGACCAGATACCATTACTTTAATGCTCCATGTCCATATTGATAAACCATATATGTTTTACTTTCACCTCACAAAATTTACAAACCCACACATCTGGTAGAGTGCAAATAACTGTGCAGCATGTTCAGGCTCTACTTCTGAAGAACATAACACACCTACTCCGAAAACATATTTAGATACTGCATCAGCTCTATTCATTCTCAGTGCACAGTAAGTAAAACGCCCACTCAGTCTTGAGTTCAACCAAAAGGCAACTAAACACAAGGGACCACAGCTACCATTTGCCGTTTGATGTGGTAATCACAAAATAGCAAATTGCAATAACTGGAATGTACAACACCACTGGAAGCCAAAATTACAGGAGGAAGAAAATGATCAGATTCACAGAAAGATACAAATATAACAAAGTCCACATGGAACCAGTTTGCTAAGATCATAAGGAACACATCCCAGCCTAATCATCTGCAAAGCATGAATAGCATGATCTGCAGAAAATGTAATATTATTCCCTTTAACTAAAATGCAATGGATTTAACATTGTCTACAGATCACAATTTGCATGGCTATTTTTGAAATTTCACATCCATACCATGAGAAGTTAAATAAATATAATACAGTTGTATCAACACTGTATGTATTAACATGAAAAGCTTCCACATATAGCATATAAAGTGACCATTACATATCCCCCCAAAAATTACAAAATGCAATGTAATTTTCCAAAGGAAAAGTGCACAAAATGGTTAATGTGAAAACTGATAATAGAGTGTTTGTGTGCAAGAACACATTCAATGATATTCTATCATTGATTTACTGGAATAGTACTGCAAATCAAATGTTGAGAAAAATAATTTAGGAGCATTAATGACAAAATGTAGCCTTTGAAGATTTTTTAAAGAATAAAATAAACATAAAGGACATTAATCAATTAAAGTTCAGTGTAAGACTAGTGTTTGTGCTTAAGGAGATTAGGGACAGCCAAGATTAGTCTGTTCCGTATGAAGCGGAACCCATTGCAAACAACAGGATCAGATTACCAGAATTATCATAGCAAGAAGCATTAATAACCATGCCACACTACATTAATGTAGAATTGGCAAAGAAACTGACTTAACAAAATAAAGGAAACTTCCTCTAATCAAGAATAAATCAATTTCTGCAATACAGCATAAAAATTCAAAGGCCGATAAGATTATTACAAACATCTGTACAACATTCCTGATTAAGCATGTTAAATCATACATAGCGAAAATGAAGGCAGAGGAAACTACTGATGGGAAATATAATTTCAAATTCTTTAACCACAAAGTGAAAATCAACTGTCCCCAAAAGAAAGCTTCATTTTTAATCAAATGGATTATTTACAGCAGGTAAAACCTTTGAAACTTTTGAAATCAAAGTAAGGACGGTCACGGTGGCGCAGCGGTAGTTGCTGCCTTACAGCGAATGCAACGCCGGAGACCCAGGTTCGATCCTGACTACAGGTGCTGTCTGTTCGGAGTTTGTACGTTCTCCACGTTTGTGCGTGGGTTTTCTCTGAGATCTTCGGTTTCCTCCCATTCTCCAAAGATGTACAGGTTTGTAGGTTAATTGGCTTGGTAAATGTAAAAATTGTCCCTAGTGTGTGTAGGATTGTGTTAATGTACAGGGATCAATGGTCGGCACGGACGCGATGGGCCGAAGGGCCTGTTTCCGCTCTGTATCTCTAAACTAAACTAAAGAGATTATTTTTTTAAAGTTAAGAATCAGTGCTGGTACAGAATTCCCAAAAAGTTAATCTGCAAGTCGAATCGGTAGTAAAGAAAGCAAACTTAATGCAAGCATTCATTTCAAGATAGTTTGTATACAAAAACAGGGATGGAATGTTGAGACTCTATAAGATGCTGGTAACACTACATTTGGAACATTGTGAGCAATTTTGGGCACCATATCTGAGGAAGGATGTGCTGGCTCTGAAGAGCGTCCAGAGGAGGTTTACACGAATGATCCCAGGAATGAGTAGGTCAACCTATGATGAGGTTTATCGGCACTGGACCTGTACTCGCTGGAGTTAAGAAGAATGAGGGGGGACTTCATTGAAACATACAGAATAGTGAAAGGCTTGGATAGAGTGGATGAGGAGAGGATGTTTCCACTGATAGGAGAGTCGTGGACTGTAGGTCATAGCCTCAGAATTAAAGAATGTTCTTTTAGGAAGGAGATGAGAAATTTCTTTCGTCAGAGGGTGGTGATTCTGTGGAATTCTTTGCCGTAGAAGGCTGTGGAGGCAAAGTGAGTGGATATTTTTACGGCAGAGATAAATAAATTGATTCTTGATTACTACAGGTATCAGAGGTTATGGGGAGAAGGCAGGAGAAAGTGGTTAGGAGGGAGAGATAGATCAGCCATGATTGAATGCAGAGTAGACCTGATGGGCTGAATGGCCTAATTCTACTCCTTTTCCTGATGTAAAAACTGAAAATAACTTTGATCACAAAGAAAAACCCAGTCACTTCATCTGCATTGATTTGCTATAGACTCTACCTTTGCAAAAACACTGGGGGCGGGTTTCCCAGCTCCGTAGCGGCGGACCAGGCCTGCAGCTGGGGGAAGGAGCGGCATCAGAGTCTTCCATGGTCCCGATCCAAATCACCTCCCCATGTCCTCCAGAGATGCTGCCTGAATTTATATATTTTTTAATCAAAAAATACTTTATTCCAGAAATAAATATTTACAAAACATTTTCCTTTCAAAACTCCATCCGACATTCCCGGAGGTTATACATTCAATACAGATATTCATTTCCAAATTTATACAAATTTATACAGAATCCCTTCCCTTATTTGGAGGGGCATCTCCACCACACCCTGCCCCCCATGTCCAGCAGCGGAAGGACCCTAGTCTGTGGTCCCCCCCCACAGAGCCTTGGCATTGGATGCACCAAGCTTCAGTGCATCCCTCAGCACATACTCCTGCAGTCTGCAGCGGGCCAGTCAGCAACATTCCCCGACGGACAGCTCGCTCCGCTGGGAGGTCAACAAAGTTCGGGGAGACCAAAGAGCGTCTTTCACCGAGTTGATAACCTTCCAACAGCACTCAATGTCAGTTTCTGAATGCGTCCCTGGGAACAGTCCGTAGATCACAGAGTCCTCTGTGATGGAGCTGCTCGGAATAAATCGTGACAGGGACCCCTGCAAACCTCTCCAGACTCTCTTGGCAAATCCACACTCTGTGAAGAGGTGGGCAACCGTCTCCTCTCCAAAGCAGCCGTCCCGAGGGCAGCGTGAGCTGGTAGTGAGGCTCTGGCGGTGCAGGAAGGATGTGGCTGGGAGGGCTCCCCTGACTGCCAGCCAAGCCAGGTCTTGGTGCTTGTTGGTGAGTTCTGGCGATGAGGCATTTTGTCAGATAAGCTGGGAAGTCTGCTCTGGGAACCACGCCACAGGATCCATGGTGTCATTCCCCTGCAGTGCCTGCAGGACGTTCCGTGCTGACCACTGCCCGATGGACTTGTGGTCAAAGGTGTTGGTCCGGAAGAACCTTTGCACAAGCGACAGATGGTGCGGCAATGTCCAGCTGACTGGCACATTGCGTGGCATCTGCGCCAGGCCCATCCTCCGCAACACCGGGGATAGGTAGAACCACAGCAGGTAGTGACACTTGGTGCCCACGTGCCTTGGCTCTACACTCCGCCTGATGCAGCCACACACGAAGGTGGCCATCAGGATGAGGGCGACGTTAGGCACGCTTTTACCCCCGTTGTCTGCCGAATTGTGCATTGTGGCCCGTCGCACCCGGTCCATCGTCGACCCCTAGATGAAGCGGAAGACGGCCCGGGTGATCCCCGTGGCGTAGGAGGGAGGGACGGGCCACACTTGGCGCCAAGTACAGCAGCCCCGAGAGCACCTCACACCTGATGACCAGATTTTCCCCTGTGAAGGAGAGGGAGCGCTGCTTCAATAGCTCCAGCTTCTTCCTTACCTTGGCTATCCGCTCCAGCCAATTCTTATCACACGCCTCAGCCCTCCCGATCCAGATCCCCAGCACCTTCAAGAAGTCAGGCTTGATGGTGAAGGGGATGGAAGATCGGTCGGCCCAGTTGCCAAAGAGCATGGCCTCGCTCTTCCTGCGGTTTACCCTGGCCCCCGTGGCCAACTCAAACTGGTCACAGACGCTGATCAGTCTGCGGACCGACCCTGGATCCAAGCAGAAGACGGCGACATCGTCCATGTACAGGGAGGCCTTGACCTGAGTGCCCCCACTGCCTGGCAATGTCACTCCTCTTATGCTCGCATCCTTCCTGATGGACTCGGCAAAGGGCTCAATACAACAGACGATTCCTGAATTGTTGAGTCTGCAGTTTCTACTACTTGAGCTCCACCCGGCAACTCTGAGACAGAACCTGACTGCAAACAGGTTGCATTTAGCCTGGAGATGAGCTTCAAAATATCACACCAAGATCATCAATCTTCCCCCTTTAACATCATCCAGTCCTCTTTTGCCTCTGCAAATCACCTGCTGAAACCTTCAATCTTGCCTTTGTTTTCTGACGATTGTACAATTTAAAGCATTCCTGGCTGATCACCTATCCTTCACGCTCCATAAACCTTAGCTCACCTAAGGCGCTACCTGAAATACAACTCATGCTGTGTAAATTTACTATACAATCAATCAGCCAGTTTTACTTGGGACAACTTACACAAGCCAATTATAGACAATAGACAATAGGTGCAGGAGTAGGCCATTCGGCCCTTCGAGCCAGCACCGCCATTCAATGTGATCATGGCTGATCATCCACAATCAGTACCCCATTCCTGCCCTCTCCCCATACCCCCTGACTCCGCTATCCTTAAGAGCTCTATCTAACTCTCTCTTGAAAGCATCCAGAGAATTGGCCTCCACAGCCTTCTGAGGCAGAGAATTCCACAGATTTACAACTTTCTGAGTGAAAAAGTTTTTCCTCGTCTCCGTTCTAAATAGCCTACCCCTTATTCTTAAACTGTGGCCCCTGGTTCTGGACTCTGTTTCCTGCCTCTTGCGTGTGCAATCCCTTAATAATCTTATAGGTTTCAATAAGATCCCCTCTCATCCTTCTAAATTCCAGTGTATACAAGCCCAGTCGCTCCAGTCTTTCAACATACGACAGACACGCCAATTAACCTACAAACCTGCACATCTTTGGAAACGGGAGGAAACCGGAGCACCTGGAGAATACCCACATGGTCACAAAGAGAACGTACAAACTCCATACAGATAACACCCGTAGTCAGGTTTGAACCCGGGTCTCTGGCACTGAAGGCAGCAAGGCTGAAATCCAACAGTCTATGGGTATGCTCCAATCGCTTGTCGCAGAATCAATACAAAATCATCTACAAGTGGAGTTTAATTCCTTTGACTACTTAACATTGTATGATCCAATTGCTGTTTTAAGTTATGTTTCAGATTGTGCCAAACCAAAACCATAATCCATTAATATTATTGTATTGGACTTCCAAAATTCAGTTAAAATTAGCAAGTATAATATTATAATAATTCAAAAATAATAAAGAGTTAAACAATGCAAACATTATTTTAAAGGACTAGTCAATAATCAAGGAAGAAACCCCACCAGCCCAAATCGAGCCACACACTCCCACCCCACAAAAAAGGGAGAAAAATAAAATCAGCGAAAAGAAGAACATGCAGAAAATACTACACCAAAGCCAAGAAATTTGACAAAGTGGATTAGAAGATTTATTTCACACTTCACTCCCACCCGAAACCCAATCCCATTTATTCAGAGGGATACGACCGATGCACAGAAGGTCAATATTTACAAAACAGACCAGATAGTGTAGGACCAAAGAAATGCTTGGTTTCCAAAGTGATCAGCAACGATGTGGAGAACTACATCTCACAAATGCTTTAATCATGGTAAGCAATGCACAGAAAGATGTATAAGGCGGTCCAGTGGCGCAGTGGTATGAGTTGCTGCCTTATAGCACCAGAGACTCTGGCTCGAACCTGACGATGGATGCTATCTGTAGAGTTTGTACGTTTTCACTGTGACAGCGTGGATTTTCTTCGTATGCTCCAGTTTCCCCCCACATTCCAAAGACGTGCAGGTTTGGTGGTTAATTGGCTTGTGTAAATTGTCCCAGGTATTTAGGATAGAACCAGTGTACGGATGGTCGTTGGTTGGCATGGACTCGTTGGGCCGAAGGGCATGTTTCCATGCTGTATCTCTAAACTAAACTAAACATTACCCATTATTTTTTTATTGTAAATTAATGTGGATTGACATCGATAGATAGGTCTAATTTAATACACTTAAGAAAATCTTCAAGTCAGGGGTTAGCATGAAAGATTTGTAGATTACTAGCCACACTCTATTTGCCTTTTCATTTTCTTTATGCTTTTGGCATGTATTTGGCATTGACCACTTTTGGTAATTTTTTACTTTCTCTTAAGACGATTGCAGAGAATTACAAAATAGTTGCAGCATCTGCTCCTTCTGGTTCATACTAGCTCTATGGAGAAGAAATCCAGCTTTTCCTATTATCCCACCCTTTCCCCATAGCCCTGCAAATTATTTTATTTTTGAGTGTTAAGCCAGTCTCTTCTAAATGATACAATTAAATCTGCCTCCACAACTGTACATGGAATGTCATTCAGACTCTAATGACCAACTGTGCAAAAAATGGTTTTCCTCATTTGAGGAAACAATTACTGTGTGTTATAACCAAATTATATGAATGTAGCTTATGGGGTCAAGAACCAAGTCAAGAGTGTTTTATTGTCATATGTCCCAAAATTGATCAATGAAATTCTTCCTTGCTGCAGCTACATAAACATATTATTCTATAAAATGCATAATAAACAACAAAAGCTGGCCAGGGTGGTGTGGATCTCTGATATGCTGGATGCCTTTTTGACGCATCGACTCGTGTAGATATTTTCGATGGTAGGGAGGTCAGTATCTGTGATGGACTACTAGAGATTTCACCACTTTTTGCAATCCTCTTCGTTCCTGGGCGTTCGAGTTGCAGAACCTGGCTGTGATACAACCAGTCAATATGCTCTCTACTGTACACCTGTAGAAGTTCAAGATATTATTTATTGCCATACCGTATCTCCGCAATCTTCTAAGGAAGTAGAGGTATTGATGGGCTTTCTTTATGATTGCATTAATGTGCTGGGTCCAGGACAGATCTTCAGAGATAGGCATGCCCAGGAATTTGAAACTTTTAACTCTTTCCACCACCGTCCCATTGATAAAGTCAGGTTTGTGGATCCTCATTTTTCACCTTCAATAATCTACAATCAATTCCTTGCTCTGAATGACATTGCGAGCAAGGTGGTTGTTCTGACACAATTCAGTCAATCGATCGATCGATCGATCTACTTCCTAAACTCAGACTCATTATCATTTATAATTCATCCAACAACTCAAGTGGTGTCATCGACAAGTTTGAAGATGAAGCTCGAACTGTGTCCGGCTACACAGTCGTGAATATAGAATGAGGAGAGCAGTGGGCTGAGCATTCAGCCTTGAGGTGCTCCCATGCTGATGATTATCGAGGAGGAAATGTTGCTGCCAATTCATAGAGGTTGCAGTCTGTTGATGAGAAAATCAAAGATAGAGTTGCAGAGGGATGCGCAGAGACCCAGTTCTGTGAGCTTGGTAACCATCTAGGAGGAGATGATGATGTTAAATGCCGAACACAGCCTGATGTATCTGTTTTTATTGTTCAAGTGGTCTAGTGCATGGTTAGTGCAGTACACGGTCCACTGTCTCAATGACTCTCTCAAAGAGCTTGTACTGGAGCCGACCAGAGAGAAGGCAATTCTGGATTTAGTGTTGTCCAATGAACAAGATTTAATAAAGGGAACTCAAGGTAAAGGAACCGCTTGGAGGTAGTGACCATAATATGATTAGTTTTAATCTTCAATTTGAGAGGGAGAAGGTTAAATCAGATGTGTCAGTGTTGCAGTTGAATAAAGGGGACTATGAAGGCATGAGAGATGAGCTGGCCAAGGTAGACTGGAAAAGGATCCTAGCAGGAATGACAGTGGAACGCCAATGGCAGGAATTTCTGAGCATAATCCAGAAGATGCAGGATCACTTCATTCCAAAGAGTGAGAAAGATTCTAAGAGGAGTAAGAGTTAATGGTGGATGACAAGGGAAGTTAGGGATGGAATAAAACTAAAAGAAAAGATAAATAACATAGCAAAGAGGAGCGGGAAGCCAGAGGATTGGAAAACTTTCAAAGGACAACAGAAGGTAACAAAAAGGGCAATACGGGCTGAAAAGATGAAGTACGGGGGTAAGTTGAATATAAAGAAGGATAGTTAAAGTTTCTTTAGATATGTTAAGAGAAAAAGATTAGTAAAGACAAATGTGGGTCCCTTGAAGGCAGAAACTTACTCAGCACTTACTCAGCATTTTTAAATAATAATTAGTTTGTCTTAGTGAATCTTAACTTAAAGGTCTTTGACTTACATAGAACACAGAACACTTCAGCACAGGAACAGGCCTTTCAGCCCACAATCTCTATGCTGCAAAAAAACGAATCGCTTCTGCCTGCACACGATCCATATCCCTCAATTCCCTCCATATCTATATGACCATCTCAAAGCCTCTCTCTTGTGCGTTTTTTAAATCAATTTCACACCTATTGATTCTTAACTATTCAGTTTTTCTTTCCATATGCACAGAGATATGAAAAGTGCTGGAGAGACAGGTTTTGAATTCAACAGAACCCAAAGCAAACAGCTTTTTAAAGCATTAAAAGGGAAAATAAAATTTACTCTAAACATTGCCTAATGCAATTATATGTAGTCGTGTAATAAACATAATATGTAAGAAGGAACTGTAGATGCTGGTTTAAACCGAGATAGACACAAAAAGCTGGAGTAACTCAGCGGGACAGGCAGCATCTCTGGAGAGAAGGAATGGGTGACGTTTCGGGTCGAGACCCTTCTTCAGACAATAAACATAATAAATCTACATGAAGAGAAGTTGCATCAATTGAGTTGCAAACCTAATTTCGACCATTCCTCTGTTTGTTGATATGCTATACATTCTTTAATAGTTTGTATTCGGACTTTTCAACCTGCAAGATTATTCAATCCTTGATTTGAAAATGTGTTAAAGTCATAACAACTCGGTCCACATTGTGTATATACCCAAGTAAGGGGGTGGAGAGAAGTCACATACACGGGGAAAACGGGAGAAATTTAGATGTTGTTTTTATGCCCCAGATTAGATTGAGCTCTTAAAGATAGTGGAGTCAAGGGATATGGGGAGAAGGCAGGAACGGGGTACTGATTGTGGATGATTAGCCATGATCACAGTGAATGGTGGTGCTGGCTCGAAGGGCTGAATGGCCTACTCCTGCACCTATTGTCTCTCATTTTGCAAGTAGATTACAATCATAGAAACATGCAGCTCAGAAACAAGTCCTTACATCACACCCTGTTCATGCAGTCTGTGATGCCTACCTATGCTAATCGCATTTGCCTGCATTAAGACCAACTCCATCTACACCTTTCTTATCCAATTACCTGTCTAAATGCCTTTTAAACTTTGTGATTATATCAGCTTCCACTATTGCCTCTGGCCAGCTATTCCCACTCTCTACGTGGAAAAGCTGCCTCTCAGATCTTATTTACATTTCATAATTTTTGTAAACTTCTACGTCACCCTTAGCTTACCCAGTGAATAATAACTTAGCCTATCCAATCTCTCTTCGTGACAACAACCAGACCATCCTGGTGAATCTCTTTTGTACTCTCTCCAAGTATGGCTCAATCAGCATTTTGAACAACTGCAACATGACATCGCAACTCTTATACTCAATGCCTCAGCCTATGAATGAAAGCATACCAAATACTTTCTTCAGTTCCCTATCCACTTGTGTCTTCTCCATGGATTGTCACCTTGTCATGGTGGAGAAGCTTGTGTGGTTCTGAGATCCTGAGAGCGATATCGTCTGGACCTATACTCCTGGTAGGGTCACCCATGGCGGTAAGGTCGAGGGGGAGGTCCCTGACAAAGAGCAATCCAACCAAGACCTCAACGGTGAAACAGGCAGAGGATGATGGCTGACTTTAGTGGAGCATCACAACGGCTGGGAAGGCGGATGAAGGCTGCAGTGGGCAGGTGCTATAGACGGGAAGGTAGACGCTCCCGCCCCCACGAGTCTCGCACAGATGAGGCTCGTCAGCCTGAGAAGGCAGTCTATCTAGGAGAGGGAATACTCTGATCTAAAACCTCCACTGCCTTGTGGCCATATCCAGTCATGGAAAAGGCTCCAGGAGTAAACCTCAAAAAAAATCCGGAGTCGGAGACCCTAAGGCAGTTCTTCGTTGTCTACAACCTCGTTCTGGCAGCTCCTGCAATGGCGCTGGTGCCAAACTGTAACGGCTCTTCTGTTCCTTTGGATCAATCAGCGACGTGGAGAGGGGGGACGTGCTGCTTGGGCAACAGCCTGTCCTTCATATGACATCGCCCAGGCTTGCATCCCACCACACATCGACGCTGCTCTAGCCAAGGTTTGGAGCAAGCAGCCAACTACCAGGATGCATCACCCATGGTCAGCCATGGGGGGCCTTAACTTAAAATCCACTTCTGTCACCACTTTCAGGGAACTGTGGACTTGCTATGTAATTTCGAGCTCTACTGCAAGCAACTCCTCTCTGTTTTCAATAAATTATTCCTATGAAGTGTGGTGTAGACTGTGATAAGCATGAATAGATCAAGTGAACAAGAGTAGTAGTACATGAGAAAACGGAAAAACCAACAGAAGTCAAAAAAGAAACACACTTGTGCAGTTGAAATTAAATTTGACAATCCAAAACAATGTATTCTTGAACTTAATTTCCACCACATGTAGAGAAAGTAGTACACGTACACAAAAATCTCACTTCAGTCTCTTTGTTGACTGTCATTTTGGACTTAGTCTCTGAAATATGCCAAGATTATATTCCGTGCTTTTGCACAGAGTTCAAGTGTCTACTTTTCTTCCTGTATATGATGATTTATGCGCGTCCATATTAAATTTCAATTACCACAAATCTAACCACTTACATATTTTGGTTAAGTCATTTTGCAGAGCTGTGGTTGCCTCTCGAAATCTTACCATCCTCCCTAAATTTGGGATGATTAGTCACTTAGTTATTTAGTATTAAGTTTCTGAACCCATGTTACCATCTGAAGTGTTTGATTTACTACATCTCAACCATTTTATGCTGAAAGTTTCAACTAAACTGCTCGATCAATTCACAGTTGGTAAACCTATTTCTAACCAGCATCAAAATACTGTAACAAGGTTATCGATGACAAATGCTTTGATACACCAATAACATCGCCAAATTTTGTTTTAGTATACTCACATAGGTCTGATCACACAGTGTTTTATTAAATCATGCCACAAGCACACCATTAAACCAATAGTCAAATGTTTCCCATTTAAGAATTGAAATCTTCACATAAATATACATTGCGATCATTGTTGGCTTGATTGGCAATCATCAGGATATTGGTTCAGATATTTCTGTTATGATTCACCTTGGCATGCCCCCAAACATTTGACTAGGGGTCAAGCACACATTTAATGATGTCGTCCAGTGCACAGTGGCATTTGTTAACAGAAGTTGATTGGGAAAGATGCAACCTATGATCTGCAGTTTCCCTCGCAGTAAGACATGGTGGAAAAGCAAGTCAGCAAAGGAATGCAAACTGAAGGATCTGCACTGGGACACTAATATTGTAATCACAGCCTGCACTAGGTTTTTGCACTGCACCCTTTAGACTTTGGCAAAGTATCTTTGGCAGCATCTCAACATTATGAGCCTCAGTGCATAATGCCACATTGCCCAATGGTTTTGGCCAAGTGGTTCCTTGAGACAGAGATCAATTACATACAATACAATACAATACAATACAATATATCTTTATTGTCATTGTACCCAGGGGTACAACGAGATTGGGAATGCGCCTCCCATACGATGCAATAATTTAAGTAATTAACAGCAACCCAACGAAACGAAACAATTGTAACAGTTTTTTAGACAGGGTAAAGTGCAAGTTGATCTATGCGTTGTGGCCATCCGGCT
Organism: Rhinoraja longicauda; assembly: GCF_053455715.1. NCBI lineage: Eukaryota > Metazoa > Chordata > Chondrichthyes > Rajiformes > Arhynchobatidae > Rhinoraja > Rhinoraja longicauda. The sequence goes on from NC_135956.1 coordinate 71,191,879, forward strand.
CAGCAGGACCGGTTCATAGCAGCTATGGCCCTGGGGATGAAGCTGTTCCTGAGTCTGGAGGTGCGGGCGTAGAAGGCCTTGTACCGTCTGCCCGATGGAAAGAGTTCGAACAGACTGTTGCAGGGGTGTGAAGAGTCTTTGTGGATGCTGGTGGCTTTTCTGAGGCATCGTGTGTTGTAGATGCCCTCCAAGTCTGGTAGCTGTGTTCCGATGGCCCTCTGAGCTTTATGGACTACCCGCTGTAGAGCTTTCCTTTCTGCCTCCGTGCAGCTGAGGTACCACACAGGGATGCCATGCGTTAGGATGCTCTCTATGGTGCAGCGGTAGAAGGTCGTCAGCAGCTGTTGGGGTAGACCAGACTTTTTCAGTGTTCTTAAGTAGAACAGTCTTTGTTGTGCCTTCTTGACCAGCGCAGCAGTGTTATTGGACCATGTTAGGTCCTCCGAAATGTGAGTGCCCAGAAACTTGAAGCTGGACACTCTCCCCACACAGTCCCCGTTGATAGAGATCGGGGCATATTCCCCGTTATGTGACCTACGGAAGTTGATGATTAGCTCCTTGGTCTTGGTGGTATTTAGGGACAGGTTGTTATCCGAGCACCAGTCCGCCAGGTTCTGCACCTCCGCTCTATAGTTTGTTTCATCCCCGTTGGTGATAAGCCCGATCACCGTTGTGTCGTCTACAAACTTGACAATGGTGTTGGTGTTGAATGCAGGAACACAGTTGTGTGTGAAGAGGGAGTAGAGCATGGGGCTCAGAACACAGCCCTGTGGTGTGCCGGTACTCAGGGTGATAGTGGAGGACAGGTGCGGGCCCATTCTCACTGCTTGCGGTCGTTCCAGCAGGAAGTCCAGGATCCAGGTGCACAAGACAGCACCACATACCTTTTTCCCTTGGGTTTCCTCTCATCTCCAATGGTAATTTTTTATGCTGCTGCAAAATTGCTGATAAATTAGCGCTAAACTTACCAAGATGAAACTGAAGTTAATATTTGTCTTGCCCACATTCAAAAATTAAGAACACATGCAGCACAGGCATTGTGGACCTTAGGCCCTGTTTCTGTGCTGTATGTTTCTATATTTCTGCGTTTGACTCTCTACTTCTGAAATGGAAAATAGGCTGATGAAATTTTAGTAGATTGTGCCTCAAAGATGTTTTCTCCCAATACTTAATGAAGCTAGACACATTCTCCTATCATAAGATATTTCAAGTTTCACAACATCAAGAACTTACTTTCCCAAAATCCTGCTAAATGCTTCTCCAAATGTGAACTATTGTTACTTTGACATTGTAATTTATATTCAACTACCTTTTGGTATGCATGTTTTTAACTGACAACTTAATCCATCAGTGGAGCAGTTACGTTTTCATGAATATCTATCGCTACATAATTCACAAAGTTGTTGGTATAACCAATAAATTAAATCATACTCTATTGGTGAAATGGTAATTTCTTCAATGTAGCAGACATCCAAAGTTTTTTTCATAAAAGTAGATTGCGCATATTGTGGGACATGGGCCAGAATTTACAACCCGTCCTTAGTTTGAAACAACAATCACTGTGAGGCCAATATTGTTACAGAAAAGAGCAATTCAGCACCTCAGCAGCAGGATCACCTTATAAAGTAATCAATTTTATAAAAGCTCTAGTTTGCAAAGCGACATAGCTCAGAACAATTTTAAGAAATAAAGATTGTACAAAAAAACAATGAAGGTGATCCGATTTAAAAGCTGTTATTATAATTGGCTTTGATAGTTGGGCAATTATATTCCTTCAGTGTACCTTCCAAGAGATTTGATGTGTATCTGCAAAATAATTAAACCATTTGACTTGATCAATGTTGATAGATACATAAGTTATGTCCGCAGAGAATCTGGATGAACATTGTTTAATACTTTTCACAGTCTTTTGATCACTGAAACAAGTTGAAGACAATTGCAGCTCACTGCTGTAATTTAGCCGAGGATGTTCTTGCATACAAGTCATACAGCTTCAAGTAGAAGATAACTGGATGTTGTCTCTCAGTCGCTATCGAATGGAATTTATTTGATCACTTTCAGGAGATCAAAATTAAGATCCATCCTTCAGTATTTTATTTTACAAAAACTGGTCTACTTTTCATTTCCCTACCCCAAGATAATTGCAGTTAGTGGGTGGAGCAGACAGATGGGATTGATCATGTCCATAAGTCATACCATGACAATAAAACAGGCATGATGGTCCAGCTGTTTTTTTTGCCTTTGCTTCATTTCCATATGTTCATAACCTTGATTAAAGAGGCTTTGGCTCAAAACCAGCTCCAGGACTGGAATTAATTTAAGAGAGTCAAGAGTCAAGAGAGTTTTATTCTCATATATATGTCCCAGATAGAACAATGAAATTCTTACTTGCTGCAGCACAACAGAATATGTAAACATAGTGCACTGTAAACAATATGATAAACGAGAGGAGAAAAAAAGTTCAGTGTGCATATATACACATACTCACAAGTACACACACACATATATATATATATACACGCACACATACACATACACGCATACTCAAAAAACAAATATATTTAATATGTTAGAATGGAGTATTGAGAGGATGCTGCATTTTTAAAAGCTCATTAAGCTTTATCTACTGCTTCAGGTGGCTATTAAAAATCTCTCTCGCTTTCTCCCTATACACAGATATCTACGAGTATATATAAGCAAGAGCTCCTCACCGAATGCTACTAGAAAATGTCCACCGCTTATTTTCATAAATGCTAGAAATAGTCAGCATCAGCGATCATCTGTGGCAAGAAAAATTAGGTTAATATTGCGTAGAAGAGGTTACATCACAATTGTTCAGTTCTTTCACAAATAGAAAGGCTGGTTATCCAAAATTGTTGAATTCAATATGGAGTCCCACATGCTCCAGCGAGGCCAGATCAAAAATAAGATGTTGTTCCTCAAGCTTACTTTCGACATATATGGAACTGTGTGAAAGGCCAAAGATGGAAGTCGGTGTGGAACATTTCCTATCCATGTACCTGTCCAATTATCTTTGAAACATTATGATTGGATCTGTCATCACAGCTTCCTTTGGCATCCTATTCCATATATGCACCACCTTCTGCGTGATGAATTGCTCCTCATCTCTTTAAATCTTTTCCCTCACGTTAAATTTAGTTCTGGACTCTACCCTGAAAAAAAGACTGCGACCATTCAACTTATTAATTCTCTCATGATTTTATATAACTCTGAAGGTGACCTCTCAGCCTCCTTTAGTCAGGGAAAATAAGACCTAGATTATCCAGCCTCTCAAAACTTAAACCCTTGAGTCCCGGTAACAGTCTGGTCAATCTTTTCTGCACCTTTTGCAGCTAAATGGCATTCTTTCTACAGCAGTGCTACGAGACAACACACGTTACTTCAAATATGGTATCACCGACGTCTTGTAAAGCTGCAGCATGACTTTCCAACTCCTGCACTCAATTCCCTTTATGATGAAACCAAGCATGCCAAATGCCATTCTTCATCAGCCTGTCTACCTGTGACACCACTTTAAGGGAACTGTGTACTTGTACCTCTAGATTTCCCGGCTCTGCAATATTCTCCAAAGCCCTACCAATTTATCAATTACGTTCTGCCCTAAAGCACAAAGAAAATCATCCATCCACAAGTCTTGCAAGATGAGTCACTTGGCCAAATTCTAGGCCAATATCTTGATGGAACAACTTCCTTGTTAATCAGTTAACATAGATAATTGTGTATGGTGGACTTAATAAAACAAAATGAAATTAAAAGGCAGATGTTATGAATTAATACTCATAATAAAAGTTTATGGATCAGCACATAATGTATAAGTTTTTCGAAGATAGGAAATCGTGAAAATGTCTGTATTCTCACCTCAGGGGATAGTCAGCATGGCTTTGTACGTGGGAAATCGTGACACAAATTTGATTTTTAAAAAGCCACAATGTTCTGAGGTAACTTAGCAGGTCAGGCAGCATCCCTGGAGAACATAGATAGGTGACGTTTTGGGTCGAGACCCTTCTTCAGACTGATCATGGTGGGGCGGAAGAATGCTGAAAGAGGGGAAGGGCAGGACAAAGCCTTGCAAGTGACAAAGTATAACAAATTTGATTACTTTATTTCAAGCGGTCACAGAAGATTGACAAGGACAGGTCAGTGGACATCATCATAGACTCAGCAAATGTTTGACAAGGTCCCACATGGTCGATTAATCCGGAAGATTCAAATCACATGGGATCCAGGGTGAGCTAGCCAACTGGATTCTCACTTCACAAGTGGCAACTCATTCCCCTGCTAAATTCTCTCTATACCCATGTCTATGTGGCCAGACACATCTCCAGTGCCATCTTTAAATTTGTCAACAATACCCTTGGTGATTAATGGGTAACAATGAGCCAGAGTATAGGAGATCGATAATTTGGTTGTGGTGCCAGAACAATCTTACGCTCAAGGTTAGCAAGACTAAGTAGTTAATTGTTGACTACGGGAAGGAAAAGCAGAGGGACCATACATCTGTTTTCATTGACAAAACTACAGTGGACAACAGGTTCAATTTCCTGGGCCTACACATCGCTAGTGATCTGCCCAGGACCCAGCACATTGATACGATCACTACGAAAACTCACCAGCACCTCTACCTCCACTGCATGTTGCCAAATATACGATTAACATCCACAGGTACACAATGGAGAGCATACCTCTCATTACCGAGGTCCAAGGTTCCCACCTGCTTTAAGAGGGCATCAATAATGCCCAAGAGCATGGAGACGTGCCTCAACGACTATCGACCAGTGGCACTAAAGTCTGTGGTGATGAAGTGCTTTGAGAGGTTGGTTATGGTGCATATCAACACCAACCTCAACAAGAACCTCGACCCATTAGTTTGCCTACCGTCACAACAGGTTAATGGAGGATGTGATCTCACTGACTCTCCACTCCGCACTGGACCACTTAGACAATAAAAACACTTACGTCAGGCTGTTTATAGACTACAGCTCAATACCATCATCCCCTCAAACCTGGTTACCAAGTTTCCGGGGTTACGTCCGTGCCCGGGTGGTTTTGGAGAGAGACTATGCGCTGTCCACGGGTACATTAAGGATATCCAGGACCGCTGGGCACCACGGGGGGGTTGAATGCATCCTTGACAAGGATTGTAACATAGTTGTAGAGTAGTTTATTTGGTATATTTGTTTGGCTTCTATTATGGTGCTGGGTTTGGTTTTGTTTTGTTGTGTTGTAAATATTGTTTTTGGTAATTGAATAGATTTTTTGATTTTAAAAAAACTGGTTGCCAAGCTCATGGAACTGGGTCTCTCCGCATCCTCTCCGCATCCCATGTAATTGGATCCTCAACTTCTTCATCCACAGACCACAGTCCGTTTAAATTGGCAGAAATAATTCTTCTTCATTAACAATCAGTACGGGAGCACCTCAAGGCTGCGTGCTCAGCCCCCTGCTCTACTCACTCTATACTCATGACTGTGTAGCCGGACATAGTGCGAACTCCATCTTCAAGTTCACCGACGACACCACCATTGTTGGATGAATTACAGATGGTGATGAGTCAGAGTACAGAAGTGAGATCGACCAATTGACCAAATGGTGCCAGCACAACAACCTGGCTCTCAATATCAGTAAAGCCAAGGAACTGATTGTGGACTTCAGAAGAGGAAGGAAGAGGACCCACAATCCTGTTTATATCAACGGGACGATGGTGGAGAGAGTAAAAAAAATCAAATTCCTGGGCGTGGATATTTCCAAAGATCTTTGCTGGACCCAGCACAATGATGCAATTATAAATAAAGCACATCAACGCCTCTACTTGCTGAGAAGATTACGGAGATTCGGTATGTCAAAGAGGAGTCTCTTGAACTTCTACAGGTGTACAGTAGAGAGCATATTGACTGGGTGCATCAGAGCCTGGTTCGGCAACTTGAACGTCCAGGAGCGGAAAAGATCACAAAAAGTGGCAAACACTGCCCAGTCCATTACCAGCTCTGACCTACCTCCCCACCATCAAAGGAATTTATCGGAGTTGCTGCCTCAAAAAGTCAGCCAGCATCATCAGAGACCCACACCATCCTGGCCACACACTCATTTCACCTCTGCCATCAGGAAGAAGGTACAGGAGCCTGAAAACTGTGACGTCCAGGTTCAGGAACAGCTTCTTCCCTACAGCCATCAGGCTATTAAACACTACAACCTCGAATAAACTCTGAACCACAATAGACATTATTATTATTATTACACTACTATTGTTTTTTTTTTTTTGTGTCTGTGTGTGTGTGTGTGTGTGTGTGTGTGTGTGTGTGTGTGTGTGTGTGTGTGTGTGTGTGTGTGTGTGTGTGTGTGTGTGTGTGTGTGTGTGTGTGTGTGTGTGTGTGTGTGTGTGTGTGTGTGTGTGTGCGCGCGTGTGCGTGCGCGCGCACTTGTGAGTATGTGAATATACAGTTCCCCCCATAATGTTTGAGACAAAGACCCATCATTTATTTATTTGCCTCTGTACTCCACAATTTGAGATTTGTAATAGAAAAAAATTGTCAGATTTTATTAAAAGATATTTTTTAACATTTTGGTTTCACCATATAGAAATTACAACAGTGTTTATACATATTCCCCCCCCATTTCAGGGCACCATAATGTTTGGAACACATGGCTTCACAGGTGTTTGTAATTGCTTAGGTGTGTTTAATTGCCTCCTTAATGCAGGTATAAGAGAGCTCTCAGCACCTGGTCTTTCCTCCAGTCTTTCCATCACTTTTGGAAACTTTTATTGCTGTTTATCAACGTGAGGACCAAAGTTGTGCCAATGAAAGTCAAAGAAGCCATTATGAGACTGAGAAACAAGAATAAAACTGCTAGAGACATCAGCCAAATCTTAGACTTACCAAAATCAATTGTTTGGAACATCATTAAGAAGAAAGAAGCGAGCTGACGAAGAAGTGAGCTTACTAAGCGCAAAGGGACAAGCAGGCCAAGGAAGGCCTCCACAGCCTTTATTAAAATCTGACAATGTGCACTTTAAACACATGTGATTTTTTTCTATTACAAATCTCAAATTGTGGAGTACAGAAGCAAATAATAATTGATGGATGGGTCTTTGTCCCAAACATTATGGATGGGCACTGTGTACACACTGAACTTTTTTTTCTCTCTCGTTTATCATATTGTTTACAGTGTACTATGCTTACATATTCTGTTGTGCTGTGGCAAGTAAGAATTTCATTGTTCTATCTGGGACATATGACAATAAAACACTCTTGACTGGTTGCATCAAGTCTTGTTAGGTAATTCTTCAAAATAGGTTCAATAGTTATTCCTTAAACATCATGCATCATCACTTATTTTTTAAATCTTTATTCTGGAATTATAATTAGCTACAGGATAGAAAATAAACCTAAATCAATGTAAGATGAACAAATCAAGGCATAAGAATCTGCAGATGCTGGAATCTTGAACAAAACACAAAGTGCCGGAGGACCTCAGCCTGAACTCAGCAGCATCTAGACAGGGTATGGACAGATGATGTTTTGGATCAGAACCTTCTTCAGACAGATCATCAGATTTGTTCAGAATTAACATTAAGATGTGCTTTCCCCCCCATTAATAAATTAATGTAAAAGGCTGGACACACCTTCAGCTTTGAGGCCTTGTCGAAGCTTTCAAAACTGTGTACAATTCTGGCACTATACTATGGCAAGGGTGTGGTTACACTGAGAAACTGCAGTGAGAGTCTGGATTAGAGAATATTTGTCATGAGGACAGATTGGATATGCTGATACTGTTTTCCCTGGAGCAAACAAGGCTCAGGGGCGACCTGACAGAGGCACATAAAATTATAAGAAGCATAGATTGGGTGGATAGTCAGAAACTTTTTTACCCCGATAAATGAAGGACCAAAAATCAGAGAGCATTGGCTTCAGGTGAGAAGAGAGCTTTACAGAGGATTTGAGGGAAAAGTTTTTTTTTTTTGCAGGGAGTGATTGATATGGAACTTCCTCCAAAGGAGGGTCTGGAAAATGAGGGGAGGCACATGTAAGAGACATTCAGCCAGACAATTGAATAGGAAAGGCACAGAGGGATACAGACCTAATGCACAAATGGGACAAGTGTGGATGGGTAAAATTATTGATTTGGACATGGTGGGCCCAAGAGGCCTTTTCCGCCTTGTTCAACTCCATGACTAAATATTTCTGATATGCTGAAATATTCAAAAAGTATTCCAAAATCATGAAGAATTAAGCAACATTTCAAAAAAAGTTAAAAGATACTTGGACACATTTAAATTAAAACATCCAGAAACAACCACACCTTGATCCTTCCTCCACCAAAGTTAATGAAAGAGAATTCCCTCTAGCAGGTCAGACCTGGAGCAAATACTGCATGTAGATTGCCCAGTGGAAGTGCTGGGGAAATGACTCAACTTCACATTTCACAGCTGGATTCAATGAGGAGTTGAATACAATAGCAGAGTCGTGTAATCGCCAACATCAATTGCCAGCGAGTTTGGGACTTCCACATAAACAGAAATCTTGAGCTTGCTGGCACCTGCACAAAAAAATGCTAGCACTTCCATGTGAAACTGCTGGCATTTCCCCTCAAAATTCTGCCTATTAGATTTTTTGGAATTCTAAAATGAAGAATATATATGAAAGAAAGAAAATGTATCCTGATTTACTGACACTGTTCATGAGATCTGATCAAATGTGCCTTGGGCCAAACGTGCATCTTCAGTTTCAAAGTTTTCCCCTTATCAGTACCCTAACTTCCTGCTTTCAATTAGCTGACTAATATAATTATGACCTATCGGCCATGGTGAAGAAGGGTCTCGACCCAAAATGTCACCTATTCCTTTTCTCCAAGGATGCTGCCCGAACCGCTGAGTTACTTCAGCTTTTTGTGTCTACTACTGTTGCAAGTCCACCACCGATTTTCCGGCAACAAATGGTTTGGCACCACTTTTAGTTCAGACAAAATCACGAGAGCGCACTTGTAATACCACCCAGGAGTCTCCCCGAATATTGGCACCCAAGACAGGTAAGGCAGCCAATTTCAGGTTCACCACTCAGCGGGTCACATTTGCGGCCAGGGCTCAGGAATGCAGTCCCAGCGAAGCTGGCAGATTCGTTCCCAAAGGCGACTTCCGCTGTCCATTTGGTGGGCATAGATCGAGTGGATAGTCATCTCAGCCCCACCCCCCCACATTTTTAAAGTATGTGTTAATGTTCTTTGGTTTGTTTTATGTGGGGGTGGGGGAGGGGAAACTTTTTTTCAATCTTTTACCTTGCCGGAGATGCTATTGTTTTCCGGATCGTATCTCCGGTCGCTCTGCGGCCTAACAATGGAGCTGGAGGCCTTGCTCAAGACTGACTTTGAGCCCCACCGCGGGACCGTGGACTTACCATCGGAGCCTGCGATCCCTTGCCTGGGATCGACGCTCCAACTGCGCCCTGCGGATTTCAACATCGAGGAGCTCGCAGTCTTATGTAAAGACTGATGTCAGTAAGCTCCAAAGTCGCAAGTGGTTCCACTAGCCCAGACCCAGTGTCCGATCGTCTGGCGCAGGGAACCGAGATTCCCCCTGATGCAGGAGCTTGATTGCCCCGATGCGGAGGGCCCGCCGCCAGCTACGGGAGCCAAGATCATCCCGTCAACGGAAGACTCGAGGCCCCCGACCGCGAGAGAACACAGGGAAGAGATTGAACTTTTTTTTCTCCTTCCATCACAGTGAGGAATGTGGAGGAGTCACTATGGTGGATGTTTATGTTAAAATGTATTTTGTGTGTCTTGTTGCTTTTTATTGGTATGACTGTATGGCAAATCAAATTCCTCGTACGTTGCAAAACATACTTGGCTAAAGTATGATTATGATTATGATCTGTATCTTTATGTTTTTTGAATCACCTTCTACCATTAGATTCATGTAAATGATCTCATAACACCTCAAATAAGATATGGGGAGTAGTTTCAGATATATCACTAGATACTTCACTTTGAAGGATGTGTCCTGAAGGGCAACATACAAGGAGAATGGTGATTTAAACTCATGCATCACCAATAATTTTTTGATAAGAACTGTGAAGGAAATGATAGATTTTACATCAACTATATAAATAATGAACTGAAAGGAAGATTATAAAGATTAAAAGCAATTCAACTGGCTGCGCCATACACTTGTTTGAAATGCAACCATTATTTGAAAGTGCAAGTCTTCCAAACCACATGGAGATCCTGAAGTCACTCCAGTAATCTAAGTCGCGGAACAATTTGTTGTCGATACTGGAGGAATAAAGATAACTTGAAAGCCACTCCAGAGAAAGTTGCACCTTGGAAACTGCAATATATAGAGACAAAGAACTCCAGATGCTAGTTTACAAAAAAGGACCAAGTGCTGGAGTAACTCAGCAAATCAGGCAGCATCTCCTGCAATACATTATGCAAGTCACTTTGACCTGGAGACAAAACTCATTATTTCAGATACATTGGAGTGAAAATCAGTTAAGTCCTTTTTTCTGAGATTCGAGGAAGACCCTGGTTGGAAGCTACACTATGGAGCACAATGTTTTATCATCCATGTGATGCTTAGAACATTCCATTCATGATTTAATTGTGATGCGTGATCAGTGCAAAATTTACCCATAGTTTCACCATAAATGAGTGCAGTCCATAAATAACTAAACAGCATCAGCACTTATCAAATTTGAAATTATATTTTAAATATTTCTCAACTTGTGAAAAAAGAACCATTTCATCTGTAAACTTGCTCATGGTATAAAATTCTGTTGCCTTAAAAAAACAATTACATTGATGAGTTATATCAATAAAGTCCACTTCAAAAGACAATTTGATATTTTAAACATACAACACATGTGCTCCGAGACTATTTAGGTACTTCTGACATTTAAAAGATAGCCTTGAATTTACTTCAATTGAGCCAATGTTTATGTATTTACCATCAGTGTAGTCTATAGAACATAATGATCACACAGAGTAGAGGAAACATGGAGTAATAAACAATACCATGCAGTGGGCTTCATGTGAACTGGTATCCATTCTTTGACAATTTATTGTCATATCCCTCTAAAAACAAACATGGTGCAGAAACCATTTCATTTATTAATGGCAGTATGCTTACATTGCAGAAGGTTATAGTTATAGCTGTTTACTGAAAATCTACTACAACAGTCAAAATCTAATCCCGTAGGATATTTCAAAAATGTTATTCATTCACACATTGTAATTATCAAGAAAGATGTCAACTGCAAATACCAGACGAATATATAAAAGCCTTATTTAGATTTTTTCCCAAAGCTTTTCCAAAATCACAGTTAGTGTATTAACTTGAGTATTCTAGATCAGATTGGATGTTTTATATGTACAGTATCTCAAATAAATTTACTCTCGGAATTATGAGCCAGGATATTTCAAATAAGTTGAAATATGTAAAATATATGTAAACAAAAGAATGATATTCCATTCGGTTGCATACAGATAAAAAGCACGGAGCTCAGAATTACACATTTTTCATGAGTCATCTAATCACAACATATTTCTGCAACATGAAAGCAGCAACTGTAAGTTCCAATGACATAATCTCCAAGTCATCAAACTAGTATCTTGTGTTGTCTCCAAGAGATGTAGAAAGTGAAATACTCCATTAGTATGTATGTATCCATGTTCCTGCGTGTGTTAGTTGAAACTATTGGTTATTTGTATTGTTGATCAGATATTATGAATTTTGCCACAGATAATTCTGGAATAGAGTTCTTGCCGCATTGTTTTATTTGGAACTTACATGAATGAAATATGAGCACTCTTCCTCATAGAAAGAGTGCTCATTACCATTTCTAAGGATTTTTGCAGTAGTCAATTTGGATTCCTATTTAAGCATTTAATTTGCTATTTAAATATTCAGGAATAGAAAGTTTCTTGCATATATTCCATCAATATCACAACATTGTGGAGATGTATGTCTTTTCAATTTGAGAAGGAATGGGAATAATAATTCTATTTACAAAATAATGTCAAGTTTACAACAAAGTTTCAACATTTATGATAGGTTTACCTGTTAATCACTAACATGACCACAAATTATTGATATTGCATAATTCTCAGCACCCAGCTTACCGTTAGTATTTACTACTGCTTTTGTTTGTTTGCCAAGAAAATTACCATTCAACCAAGGATAAATATTGAAAACAATTATTTTAAAAAATTTAACACATTCTCCAATAATCAAATGTGATTTGAGATTAATGATAACAGAAAAAAAGTCCACCAAAAATGGTTCAAGTAATTGCATGAAATTTGCCAAATCGGTGCCCAATAACTCAGCCATTTCCCATGATAATACTCTAAGATTTTTACCCTATCTAATAACATTTCTTCTAACATTTCAATTTGACCACCCCCCACCACTTTACTCGACAACCTCCCAATACCACTCCCAATAAATGCTGTGATTTTAACACACACAACAGCAACACTAACTCGACCCAGATGCTTTCAAATAGTGTCATGTTGGAGTTTATTTGTTTTGTAGCCCTTTGTAAAACATCAGGGTCATTTCTTTCCTCCATTTTTGTCTCTACGGGGCATTGGATCAGAACTGTCCAAACCAATTTCATCAGTTATCAGACACACTATATCCATAGTCTACCTTGCTTAGATTTGAATAAAAGTTACAGATCTAAACTTACTTAGAGTTTTTCCTACAAACTGCGCTGGTCTGTTGTTGCATTTACATATAAATAAATTAATGACTAAATGGAGGCTTAGGCCACGTTTTACCATGAAAATTGTAAATACGAACTAAGAAATATTAACATAAAGAATAAGGGTCCCTGCAAAACAAAGGCCTAACATATAACAGCCAAAGGTTCCATGATCTAAAGGCAAGTCCTTTTGGAAAGTAGAATATGACTACAAAAGCAATGGAAGGACACAACAAAAAATGCAGTGAGCAACAGGTATCAATCAGCCTGTTTTTAAATGTATTACGCTGAAAGCCCATAGAATTATGAAAAGAGAAGCAGGCACAAAAGCCTGATCTTGAAATAAATTGCGATGTTAATTATATTCAAATCTGTACCTCTTCCACAAACGTGTGCTTGGAGAGATTAACCAATCTATGTGTGGCCAAAATAAGGCACACTTCATGTTTTACATACGCTACACAAAAGCAATTTCTGTTAGTTCACGGACCACTGTTGGAACCTCTTGATGAAAAATAGTACAATCTAGTGATGAGTGGTTAAAGAAAAAGGAAAGTGTGCAAAGCAATTTATTTGGAAGGAAATAAAGCAGGCTGTGAATGTAACACAAATATTATCACAAAAAGATCTAGGAAACCGAACTTAACGATTGTATCATAACTTACAGCAAAGACTAATGTTGTCTCTGAATTTATTCCATAATAAAATGACTATTTGTTAACAACATCCAGAATCTTCTGGTAAAAAGATAAAATTGCTAGTCTTTCTTCATGGCATCCCAGATTGTGCATGAACTTTCATTTACTACATGTTGGTTAAGGGCTTTGTCATCATTCCTTGCTGCTGACACCAAATTATTTTTTTGCTTTGCAATTTAATAAGAAATGGCCATTTGAAACAAGATGCTGATAGTTTTCCCTTTCTCAAGGGTATTTGAAGAGTGCCGAATACATATATACAGCGAAGATTGTTGAACATTTCTACTGTCAGATACCACGGTAGGAAAACCAATGAACCACACCCTCCTTGTATAACCATAATAACTACTCACAAGAGGCTAACATGTAAAATGAGAACCAGGAGCCAAAGTTCAGCAATAGAGAGAACATTATTGCAGAATCCTATATAAAGTAGGGAGTACTTTAAAACCACCCGTTTACAAGACTTTCATCAATCCAATCTCTAATATTCTAACATATTAAAGCATTACAGAAGAGAAAAGCTAAACATTTTCAGAAACACCCAGAAATAAAGGCCAATTTAAAGATTGTACAGTTTAATCAATCTCAATGCATTTCATCAATATCACCTATTGAAAAGAGTATCATAGACAAAAATATGAAATGTACTACGGAATAATGAAGTTCACAAATAGATCATTCTTCTGTCCAACTTGCTGAGATATTCCCCAATTGACCATTTCACAAATTAGACAAATGACAATTGAATATTTTAAACATAACTTTTATGTGCCAGGCTGATAAATTCAGCCTCAGGTAAATCTCCACTCAATAATTCTAATGTGGTTGCAACAACCAAACAGAATTGTGTGGAATCTGGCATTCTATGCATTTCTCAGTTTCTGAGTGTGGATGACACAATTCCTTCACTGATTATAAATTGCCCACAATCTTACACATACTGAAATGATTAGGCAGAAAAATATCTGTGTCCTATCTATTGAATTATCCATTCACTCAATCAGCAGGAATCAGCAAAAAAAAAAGAATTGATTCTGTGTTCACTGTTAGTGAATGATTTACAGAATACTTGTGGGCATGATGCCAATTTCCATGATCAAGAAACACTTCATGTGATTTTGCTCCACTATGTTCTGCATTAAAATAAACCTTTTGCATTGGGTGCTATAATTTCTTTCAGCTTTACCAATGTTGAGCTATTGACATTTTTAATTATAGATCCATATAAAATGGCTTGGTTTTATGCCCCCACAAAGCAACATCCAGAAATGCATTAATCCCTAAACATTAATTGATGGGCATACTTTATTGAACAATGAGTGCTAATCTATAGCTTGCTTTTGATATTCCAAATGCACAATCGGAAAAGTAGAAACTTAAAAAAAATTAACACAACACTAATGTAAATAGCACTGAACATTATGAAATATATTCCCAAAACACAAGGTTGTTACTTTGCTTTCATATTCCTGCCCATGGCCCTCCCTATTTTGCAACCTTCTCCACAATCCTTCAATGCTCCAAGGTCCAACTGTTCTTCAAGAACTGGCATTTTGCCCATTTTCACTTTTCATCACTCCACCACTGGCAACTATGCCTAGGCCCCAATCTCTAGAATTCCTGATATTGAAGTGTGTCTGATAATGCTCCCTGAAACACCGCGAGAGATTTAACGATTTTAATGGGCCCATATTATTACGCTGTTACCATTCTGTGAAAATAATTTTAAATAGCTTCCAAAAGACATGTTAAATAAAATATGATCAAAAAAGAAAATATACCCCTTTTGTGTAAGAGGAACTAGACTCACTTAAATAACCAGAGGAATGGCAGCTTTCCAGAAATCAAATCAAGAAGAGCTTTCTAAAAATCAACTCAAGAAGGTATGGTAAAATTAAGGCTAGAAAGTCACAGTTCGTACATGAAGATCTATATCTAGGCTATTAAGTTTCCATTTCAAATATACTTTAATGTAATAAATTTATCCCTGTCAGAATTCTATAATCTTTTATGATTTTTTATGACATCCCTTACTTTCAAGAGACCAGTGATTAAAGTGTCGTTGAAAGTAATGGAACAGTTATTGAGTGTAGAAAAGTGAAGCTAGTCAACAAAAGAGAAACAAACAAAGAAAATAATTGTTTTTAAAAACTGTCATATAGTTTTTTAACTGGAGCAAGTTAAATTGGCTGAAAACTGGGTTCTGCGATACCAGGGAACTCAAGCCAAGCTGAGCAAAGTTGCAAAAATTTCAATCACATGCAGTCCCTCACAACTATGAAGAATGTGGATGCTCCTCCTCCTGTTAGTTGTACAATTTGTTAGAGATAGGCATATTCCAGAGGTCTGGTGGATGCTTTACATAATACTGTAACTATATTTAAGATGGGTATAGAGCATGCCAGAAAATTATAGAACAGTCGGCTAATCACCAGAAGTAGGAAATAAATGGATCTCTGCTAAAAGAGTGAAAAGCTCTCAAAAATAGAAAAATAATCAGCATGGATTACAAAACGAACATCTAACTCAATAATCTTTACAATTGAAGAGCAAACAGAAAGACCCAGCAATGGTAATGTATTAGATGTATCTAAATTAACCTGGAGACTCTATGAAAGAAGAATGGATAAGGTCAGAAAATGTTGTCTGGGGACAATAGCAAAATGGATTGTAAGCTGGCTTCAAGACAGAAAACAGATTGTAGGAGTGGATGTAGCTGCTATTCACTGGAAAAATGAGTAGTCGTTGTAAGTGGATCAGTGCTGATAACTTTGTTGTTCCAAATTTACATTAGTGATTTAAAATTCAGGATTAAAAAATCTGCAGCTGACTGCAACGTAAGGGATAGTTACTAAATAATAAGGGGGTTTTAACAAATTGCCAGTGTGCCAGGGCTGCGTCCTTAGCCCCCTACTGTACTCCCTGTACACACATGACTGTGGGGCCAGGTTCAGCTCAAACTCCATCATCAAGTTTGCTGATGACACTGTGGTGGTGGGCCGGATCTCCAACAACGATGAGAAGGCCTACCGGGAGGAGGTGGCTGATCTGGCACTCTGGTGTCAGGACAATAGCCTCCTCTTGAATGTCACTAAAACAAAGGAGCTGATTGTGGACTTCAGAAGGGCTAAACATCCAAGGACGTACACGCCACTGGAGATAAATGGGTCTATTGTGGATAGGGTGAGCAGTTTTAAATACTTGGGAGTCCGCATCGCAGAGGATCTGACGTGGGCAACGCACATTGCCGCACTGGTGGGTAAGGCTAAGCAGCGCCTTTACCACCTTAGACAACTGAGGAAATTCAGAGTGTCTCTGAGGATCCTTCATTGCTTCTACTCTGGGGCTGTAGAGAGCTTCCTGTCCGACAACATTACAGTCTGGTTTGGGAACAGCTCTGCCCAGGACAGGATGGCCCTGCAGAGAGTAGTGCGTTCGGCAGAACGCACCATGGGAACTACACTCGTCCCCCTGCAGGACCTATACATCAGGAGGTGCAGATCCAGAGCAAGCAAAATCATGAGGGACCCCTGCCACCCCAGTAACGGACTGTTCCAGATGCTACGATCAGGCAAACGCCTCCGCTGTCACGCTGTGAAAACGGAGAGGATGAGACGGAGCTTCTTCCCACAGGCCATCAGGACTGTCAACTTTTATAACCCCAGAGACTAAATTTTTGTCGACACTAATAGTAACTTATTAACTTTATTTATATGCTGTAACTGTAATTCTTTTGTGCACAACCCGCAGGCATTGCCACTTTCATTTCACTGCACATCGTGTATGTGTATGTGACAAATAAATTTGACTTGACTTGACATGCATTCAACTATTTATCGAATGGCCAAAAGGCAGATAGGGTCAATTCTGATAAACGGATCAATACATTTTGGTAAGTAGAATAGAAGTTCACATCATACGTGAAAATCTAATTAGGGTAAAGAAGCCAACAGATCTTGAAGTTTAGCTTAGTCTTCAATAATTTTCAGTACAAAAAGAACCCATTTAGACAATCACGCCCATGACTATCAAAATATAAGTTACTCAACCTTAGGTATCACAAAATGCTGGAGTAACTCAGCAGGTCAGGCAGCATCTCAGGAGAGAAGGAATGGGTGATGTTTTGGGTGATGTCAGACTGATGTCAGAGGGGCGGGACAAAGGAAAGATATAGGTGGAGACAGGAAGATAGAGGGAGAACTGGGAAGGGGGAGGGGGAGGGGAAGAGAGGGACAGAGGAACTATCTAAAGTTGGAGAAGTCAATGTTCATACCACTGGCCTGCAAGCTGCCCAAGCAAAATATGAGGCCTCACTATGGCACTGGAGGAGGCCCATTACAAAAAGGTCAGACTGGAAGTGGGAGGGGGAGTTGAAGTTGGTTGGTCAGGTTGGTTAAGGCGGACTGAGCGAAGGTGTTGAGCGAAACGATCGCCGAGCCTGCGTTTGGTTTCGCCGATGTAAAGAAGTTGACATCTAGAGCAGCGGATACAATAGATGAGGTTGGAGGAGGTGCAGGTGAACCTCTGACTCACCTGGAAAGACTGTTTGGGTCCTTGGATGGAGTTGAGGGGGGAGGTAAAGGGACAGGTGTTGCATCTCCTGCGGTTGCAGGGGAAAGAGCCCGGGGATGGGGTGGCTTGGGTAGGAAGGGACGAGTGGACCAGGGAGTTACGGAGGGAACGGTCTCTGCGGAATGCAGAAAGGGGAGGGGATGGGAAGATGTGGCCAGTAGTGGGGTCCCGTTGGAGGTGATGGAAATGTTGGAGGATGATTTGTTGGATATGCTGGCTGATGGGGTGGAAGGTGAGAACGAGGGGGATTCTGTCCTTGTTACGAATGGGGGGAGGGGAAGCAAGAGCGGAGCTGCGGGATATAGAAAAGGCCCTAGTGAGAGCCTCATCTATAATGGAAGAGGGGAAGCCCCATTTCCTGAAGAATGAGGACATCTCTGATGCCCTAGTGTGAAACACCTCATCCCGTGCGCAAATGCGGCATAAACTGAGGAATTGGGAGTAGGGGATAAACTTTTTGCAGGGGACTGGATGGGAAGAAGTTACTCAACTATTAAGCTACTCAACCTTATACTACTTTCCAACATTTGCCACTGCAACTTTGCAGTATGATGATTCTGCAGGCAAGACGTTGCAGATCTCTCGCAAATGTCAAAATAAATGTTCTCATCTCCACTGCCCCCAACCCTTAATATAAGCCCCCTTGTTTTTGAAGTCTTGTCTAAAGGTCATGCCATTGTTTAAAAATGCAGGAAAGAATAAACAAAAAATAATGAGCATCGTAATACTACATTCATACCAAATCTAGGCTAGATGACACTGTTTAAAGTCAAATTGAGATTATTATTGGATGCACAAATATGGTGAAATTTTTTCCTTGTGGCGGCATCACAAGCACATAGGCCTCAAACAACACACAGAAACAAATTGTACATAAAATACATAAATTCTGCAAGACAGTGAAAAACACAATTGGAAAACAAGTCCCCTGTAGTCGAAAGGGTATTTAAACTGTTGAGGTAGGATCTGCAAGTTTGTTCAGGACCCTCACAACTTCTACAGATTGGTTTGGGAACAGCGCCATCCAAGACCGCAAGAAATTGCAGCAGATTGTGGACGCAGCCCAGGCCATTACACAAACCAACTTCCCTTCCATTGACTCCATCTTACACATCACGCTGCCTCGGCAAGGCCAGAATCAAAATCAAGGACGAGTCACACCCTGGCCACTCCCTCTTCTCCCCTCTCCCATAGGCAACTGAACCATCCTACCGCAATCAGACAGCAGTCCTGAACTACTATCGGACTATCTTTGATCGGACTTTACAGGTTTACCTCACACTAAACATTATTCCCTTATCATGTATCTGTACACTGTGAATGGCTCCATTGTAATCATGTATTGTCTTTCCACTGGGTGGTTAGCAGGCAACAAAAGCTTTTCACTCTACCTCGGTACACAGGACAAACTAAACTGAACTGGTTGTGGGAAAGTAGTCATTATTAGGAAAAGGATGCCCAGGTAATAGAGCAGTTGCAAAGATTTTCAGGGATGCGAGGCAAAACATTCCAGAAAAGGCAGCTGAGGGGTAACCTAATAGAGGTCTTTAAAATTATGAAACATATTGAGAGAATAAATGCAGGGAAAAATGTTCCAATGGAAAAAGGCATAACCAGGGGCCATTGGTTCAAGAGAGCCACCAAGAAATCCAAAAAGAAATTCACAGGAAAGAGGTTAAAAAAACAAAGGGAACTGTGAGATACAGAACACTGCAGCTTCTAGAAATACCTTGAAAGAGAAAAACTGAGTTAATGCTGCAAGGTTGGCTTTTCATCAGAGCTGGAAGAGCTAATTATCCAAAATTGTTGCATTCAATAGAATTCAAGAGAATAAAAGGTTATGCTGATATAATTTAATATAAGCCAGGAAAAGGCTTCCATAAACAGCAGTAACAAAATGATAACATCATTAGTTTTCTTGATGTTGATTGAAGAATAAACATTAGTCAAGATTGCAGCAATAACTCCCTTGCTCTTCTTCTGAAAAGTGCTGTTAAACGAGCTGAAGGCAGGTAGGGCCTCTGAGAGACTGAGAGGTCTGGCTGCACAACATCCCAAGTATTGTTGAGAGTTTTGTGTTCAGGTCTCTGGAGGGGGATTTGAGCCCATAGCCTTCTGACTCAGAAACGACCAAATGAGCTGCAGGTGGCACTGATTAAAATGCATAACTGAAGCGAAGGCACTAAGGATGCTAGTTTCCCGAGACAGTTGAGCTCAGTATTCCCTGTGCTGCCTTCAGTAGGATTTTTTAAATATTTTCCTGTAATCCGAGACACTTAAGGCAAAACAACATCCTATGCAATAGTTGTATTTTAAAAATTAGTAACAACAAGAAGCAAAAAAAGAGACCAGTTGGAGGTATTCAACAGGTCAGGCAGCCTCTGTAGGGAGAAATGGGCAGTTGATGGATCTGCTCTCGACCCTTCATTGTTACTGCTGCTCTCCTATTTAGGCAACAAAATCTCTTGTGCCTCCAGTCACCAGTAAAATTACAGACTGTAGACAACTAATTTTGATTTATGAGCAAACATTCTACAACTATCTTTTTAACTAATATGCAGTAACAAATATAAATCAGAGGAGGGTGCTATAATATAGAATATTTCCTCTGCTTTCAATGAGTCTCCATGAAATTTCTTCAGAACCATCTTTATCACACAATGCATATGTTCTGACCACTAAAATAAGAATAAATCACACAGCGCATTTGTTCAGTGTGAGCAAGTAAGTTATTTCAACATGAATAACAAAGAACTTCATTTTATTTCAAAACTTTTGAAAGTACATGTAATTTGGGAATATATAAGTTCATAAGTCAGAGGAGCAGAATTAGGCCATTCGGCCCATTGAGTCTACTCCGCCATTCAATCATGGCAGATCTTTCTTTCCCTCTCAACCCCATTCTCCTGCCTTCTCCCCAATGTTTGACACCCATTACTAATCAAGAACCTGTCAATCTACGCTTTAAAAATACTCAATGACTCGGCCTCCACTGCCGTCTGTGGCAATTTATTCCAGATTCTCCACTCTCTCTCTTTAAATAAATTCCTCCTGATCCTTTCTAAAGGCATGTCCTTTTATTCTGAAGCTGTGCCCTCTGGTCCGAGACTCTCCCATTAGTAGAAGCATCCTCATCACATCCACTCTATCCAGGTCCTTCACTATTTGGTAAATTTCAATGAGATCCCCCCCTCATCCTTCTAAATTCCAGCAAGTACAGCCCAGAGCTGTCAAATGCTCATTATACATTAACCCAATCATACCCGGGATCATTCTCGTAAACCTCCTCTGGGCCTTCTCCAACGCCAGCGCATCCTTCCTCAGATATGGGGCCCAAAACTGCTCACAATACTCCAATTGCTGTTTGATCAGTGCCTTATAAAACCTCAGCATTGCATCCCTGTTTTTAATATTCTAGTCCTCTCAAATAATTGCAAACATTGCATTTGCCTTCCTTACCACCAATTCAACTTGCAAATTAACCGTCTAGAAATCCTGCACCAGCATTCCCAAGTCCATTAGCACCTACAATTTCTGAATCCTCCCTATTTGGAAAATAGTCTTTAATCCTTGTACCAATGTGCATGATTGCACACTTGGCTCCGCTGCATTCTAACTGCCACTTCTTTGCACACTCTGCAAACCTGCCCAGGTCCTTCTGCAGACTCCATGCTTCCTCTACACTACATGCCCCTCCACCTTTCTTCGTATCATCTTCAAACTTGGCACAAAGCCATCAATTCCATCATCCCAATCATTGATATACAACATGGAGAGTAGCAGCCCCAACACCAACCTCTGCGGAACACCACTAGTCATTGGCAACCAGGCAGAAAAAGCCCCCTTTATTCCCATTCTTTGCTTTCTGCCATTCAGGGGCTTTCTGAAAATCCAGGTAAATAGTATTTTACAAAGGGGCGGCACAAAGGCGCGGTAGAGTTGTTGCTTCATAGCTCCAGAAACCCAGGTTCGATCCTGGCAATGGGTGCTGTCTGTACGGAGTTTGTACATTCTCCGTGTGACCCTGTGGGTTTTCTCCAGGTGCTCCGGTTTCCTCCCACAAGTCCAATGATGTACAACTTTGTAGGTTAATTTGGATTCAGTAAAAATTCTAAGTAGTCCCTTGTGTATAGGATAGTGCTAGTGCACAGGGATCACTGACTCGTTGGGCTGAAGGGCCTGTTTCCGTAATCTCTAAACTAAACGAAATAAAATAATAATCTCTGAACTGAACAAAACTAAACGTAACATCCATTTACTCTCCTTGGCTTCCTCAAAACATTCCAGCGGATCTGTCAGGCAAGATCTCCCCTTCACAAAACCATGCTGACTTTGGCCTATTTTATCATGTGCTTCTAAGTACGTGGAAACCTCATCCTTAATAATGGACTCTAAAATCTTACCAACCACAGAAGTCAGATTAACCAGCCAATAGTTTCTGCTCATTTGCCTCGTTCCCTACTTAAACGGTGAGGTAACATATGTAGTTTTCCAGTCCTCTGGGACCACTCCTGACTAGTGATTCTTGAAAGATCACTCCTAATGCCTCCACAATATCTAAAGCTACCTCTTTCAGAACCCTATGGTGCAGTCCATCTGGTCCAGGTGGCATCCACATTCAGACCTTGCACCTTCCTCAGCACCTTCTCGTTAGGAATAGCAACTCCAGTAACTTCTACCCCCTGACTTTCTTAGATTTCGGGTGTCTTCTGCTGCGAAGACAGATGCAAAAATGTATTCATCTGCCATTTTTTTATTCCCCATGAAATTATCACATTTCAAATTACAGAATTACAAATCTTGTCAGATTTCTCAATAGTTACCCTTCTAAGGAAATAGTAGACCATGTGACCATTCAAGCTTGCTGTGCCAGTCATTAATTATTGCCTGATCACTAACTTCAATCCCAGTGTCTTGTCTGATATACTTCAATTTTAAAAAGCGTACCTCAGTTTTCAATATGCTTGATAGCTCAGAGTCCACAGCTGCTTGTGTGACAGGATTTCAAAGAATCACAACTAACAGAGAAGAAACGCCTCTATCCAGAAATAATGCTGCTTAGTTCGAGATTCTCCATCAATAGAAACATCCTCACAGCATCTACCCCCTCAAGCCCATTCAGAACCTCATACTTCATCACAATCATCTCTTATTCTTCCAAACAGAAACTGAAATGCAACAAGTCCAATCTTTTCCTGTAATTTAACTCCCGCGGCCCAGTAATTAACCCAGTGAACATTTGCTGCAGTAAATCCGCGGCAAGTAGAAACCGCCACATATGCTTCCCAAAGCTCTATAATTTTTTTGCTTAGGTAACTTACAACGCAGCAGTATGAACATTGTATTCTCTAATCTTAGGCAGCATACAAATGCTCACTTCTCCCCTCACCCCTTCCTCCATTTAAAGTTGGTTAACCAGTTCCACAGTTCACAATGATGTATCCCTCTTGGGATCACACCAACCCCATCAAACAATCGGACTATTGCAACCACCCAGCTTGATGTCAATTGTTGCTGGCCCTGATTTGTCCTGGTCTTTTGTTGCTTCCAGTTCCTCCCCCCTACAATCAATCTGAAGAAGGGTCCCGACCCAAAACTTCACCTATTTTCTCCAGAGATGTTACCTGGTCCGCTGAGTTACTGACATTTTGTATCGATCTTTGGTATTAACCCACATCTGCAGTTCCATTTTATTACTTCTATACAAATTTGGTTGGCTTATGCCTCAATAGTCCATTGCAATAAAAAGGATAATATCCAATTTGCCCAGAAATGTATCATCAGGTTAACTTTGTGTTCCTTGTATGAAGACACCCTGATCAGTTTGAACACACCATACCTTTTTGAGGATAAATTGATTATTTTGCTTTATTATACTTATTTCAATATTCTGCAAGGGAGAAAAGATTCAGTCACATCACCTTAGGAATATGTTGACAAACTTAACATACTTACTGTTTTGTTTCGTAGTCGGATAATATCGGACACAGAACCAGCCCCACAATATTCCATAACTATCCAGAGATCCGTATTTTTAAAATAGCTGCCATAGTAATTCACTACATAAGCACTGAAAGTAAAACAAAATAACTGTTAAAAATCATAACTTTCCCATTATCTTCCCAAAATGGCCTTGTTTTTCTCCAAGATAAACCTAAGATAGATGGGATAACCAGCCCCAGTTTGAGCCCTTTTCTTGCTGTGCAACAGCTTTGTCCACAGTACCAAAGGCACCCACTCTAATCTCCTGTATTACATGAATGATCCCAGGTTCATTCCTGGGTAGGTTAACCTATAATGACCGTTTGTCGGCACTGGGCCTGTACTCGCTGGAGTTTAGAAGAATGAGGGGGGACCTCAGTGAAACATACAGAATAGTGAAAGGATTGGATAGAGTGGATGTGGAGAGGATGTTTCCACTAGAGGGAGATTCTAGGACTAGAGGTCATAACTTCAAAATTAAAGGACATTTTTTTAGGACGTAGATGAGGAGAAATGTATTTAGTCAGAGGGTGGTGAAACTGTGGAATTTCTTTGCAACGAAGGCTGAGGAGGCCATCAGTGGATATTTTTAAGGCATTCTTGATCAGTACAGGTGTCAGAGGTTATGGGGAGAAGGCAGGAGAATACGGTGAGGAAGGGGAGATAGATCAGCCATGATTGAATGGCGGAGTATACTTGATGGGCAAAATGGCCTAATTCTAATCCTATCTCTTATGAGAACTACTAGTGTTTCATGGGAAGTTATTAATTCTGGTTCATGCCTGACTAACAATATTCAGTGCTGATTTCGGTCATTCTTAAATTTCTAGCAATAATTTGATCAGAAAAAGAAGCAGGAATACCTTATTTACTTTTCAACGTCTGCTCAATGTGGTATTTTCATTGTTGATATATAAACTCATACAAATAATGCTATAATTCCTTTTGTATTCATTAATAAATCTCCATCCTTTCATATAATTTACTCCTACAGGGAAATACCATTCCCTGTACTATTTACTATTCGAAAAATTAAGGAATACACAAATTTCAAGATTATTTGAGAACAGTTTGAAGACATACTGCAAGACAATCAACACCTGCAACACAACATATATGGACCTATACCTTGTCTAAGTAGAATCATTAAGTGCTATAAATTACACAAAGTAAATCAGATGTTACTACAAACACTGTGTTATCAAAGCTAGCTACTGGCCTGTTAGCACTGAGGAATTAAGTACAGCTTTTTAAAGTCTGCCCTCAAGGGCACAGACATCGTAAACATCCATTTGACTGGCCAGAGTTGAAGCAGGTTCCTATTTTTAATGAATGGGACCCATATGTACTTTTTTCCAAATGCTCAGACTAACCACAGTGCATATTGGTCTTTACAATGGGGTAAGCCCTCAAGATCCTTTACCAAGTTGTCCCAGAGGGACTATTGGCCAACTTTCTGAAGAGGCGGATGCACCTGCATGCATTACATAATCAAACTTTTAAGAAAACACCATCAGGTGGATTATATTGCATGTCTTTAGGTAATCTGTGCAGACAGATGGCTGAATAATATTACTAATTAAGGATTCGATTGTGTGAAGTATTACATTCCAGAATGAGATAGTATGAAGACAGGTAAACACAAAATGCTGGAGTAACTCAGCGGGACAGACAGCATCTCTGGAGTGAAGGAATGGGTGACGTTTCAGTCTGAAGAAGGGTCTTGACCCGAAACGTCACCCATTCCTTCTGTCCAGAGATTCTGCCTGTCCCGCTGAGTTACTTCAGCATTTTGTATCTACCTTCGATTTAAACCAGCATCTGCAGTCCTTTCCTACACATAATATAAAGACAGGAACAGATTCAACAGAATCCAAGTGCCAACTTATCGAGCTCTGTTGCATAATGTTGAAAAAGGCCGAGCTGCATCTCCAAGGGAGATAGAGGGAAAAGCACCATTTTCAAACACTTTCTCTTCTGTAGTTAAATTGTAAATGAATGGATGTCAGAACTTGGGGGAAATATCTAATGACAGCAAACCTTAAAATTTAATTTGGCAATCATTAAGAATTTCTCCATTTCAAACAACCACTATCTCAAATTCTTTTACTGGTTTTAATAATACTTAATCCATCTTGAATAGATAATTGTGAACCACTTATAATATAGAACATAGTACAAACAGGAACAGCCCCTTCGACCCACAATGTCTGTGCCGAACGTGATGCCAAGATAAACTAATCTCTTCTCAGATCAATTTATAAATTTCTTTGATTGAATAAGTGTGAGAAGCATGCTCATGGTTGAAGAGGCAGATAGCATTTAACTAAACTGCAAATGCAAGTATCATATTACATATGGCATAATTAAATTAGTGAATAAGAGTCAAAAATGCATGTTAGCGTATCAAATATTTTTCACCTGGGACAAATTACTAAAATATGATACCAAAACTTAAACTGGCAAGAAGGCCACATGCAAGCTTAAGGCAGGTACATTATCAGCTGTGCTGAGGGTAAACATTATCAGATCTATGACACAGCTATGTCAATACTGGCAAACGAATATGGATTCCCTCGCGAAATCCGAATGAACATGAAATCCCCACTCCCTTTGCACCTCCCAGAAGGCCATTGCAATGAGATACATATAGATGACATTAGCTGGAAAAGTTCAAGCAAATGATTGTAACGTTTTGTAACAACTCAAGCATCAGGAGAAAGACAGTTTATGAAATCAGAAAAGTAACATAACTGCTAAATTATTGAACTGCTATTCTACAGAGAACTTGCAATGGATAGGATACATTGATTTTCAGTTATTTATACCGTGGATAAGGGCCTGTGATTTTCGGAATTTGCAAAATTGACCTGTGTGTTTGCAAGGAAGAAATAATAGACTGCAGGAAAATGTCAATCAATGACAAGGTGAAAATTTGAATTTAATCTTAAGAAATATTAAGAAAGATACTTGGGAAAGAAAAGCAATTGGAGATAATACACAATACGAGAAAATGTAGAGAAACATATTGGTATTTAAACGCAAGCCTGACGATCTCCAAAAGTAACAGGTGAGGTAGGCAGCTAGTTAATAAGGTACACTGAATACCTTACTTGCCGAAACATACAACACAAAAACAGGAAATCGTGCAATAAAATATTAGTCAGGCCAGTCTGGAGTGCAGTTCACATCAGCACATTACAGTGAGAATGTGATAGCATCAGATGGAGTAATCCTTTGTGCAAGGATGATTACAAGGCAGGAGACAAAGTGTTGAATGAACTCAGCAAGCTTAGCAACATCTATGGGGGGAATATGGATCCTTACTTTCTCCAGTTTGTTTTTTGCTCAAGATTCCAGCATATGCAGTCTCTTGTGTCTCCACAGGACAGGAGAATTTAGTTACTATGGACAAGATAACTGTGCTTAATTTCTTTTCAACAAATTAAATCCAGGGGAGATTTAATTAATGTATATAAATTAGAAAAGTACAATTAGGGTGAACAGGAAGGATCTATTTTCCTTTGCAAACAGAACAATAACTCTGGGACATCGTTAAAGTAAATGATTGTACAATTTTAGAGGGAAATTGAGGATTTTTACCTGCATCCAGAAACTTTGAAGCCATGAAATTAAAATGGATACATTTCATAACAACACAAGAGAAAGCAGAAGTAGGCCATTCGACCTTCATGTCAACCCCATAATTAGTTTAGTTTCTTGTCACGTGTACCAAGGTGCAGTGAAAAGCTTTTTGTTGTGTGCTAACCAGTCAGCAGAAAGACAATACATAATTACAATCAATCCATTTACAGTGTATAGATATAAGATAAGGGAATAACGTTTAGTGCAAGGTAAAGCCAGCAAAGTCCAGTCAAGGATAGTCCGAGGGACATCAAAGAGATAGATAATAGCTCATGGTTGATCTTTTATTTCAATGTCAATTCCCTGTACTAACTCCACACTGTTGATTCCATTAGCATCTAAAATCCTATTGACCTCTGCCTTGAATATATTCAATAACCAAGCTTCCACACCCCACTTGAATGAAATTCCAAAGATTCATACCCTACGTGTGAAGAAATAATCGCTGTCCTAAATAAACAACTCTTTGAGAATCTGATCACTGGTTCTGCACTTTCCAACCAGATGAAACCATCCCTGCCCTGTAAAAAAGTTCTAAGTTTCAATGAAATTACCAAACTCAAGTATAGTCCCAGTCTATTTAATTTCTCCTTATTCAACAAATTTAACATATCAACAATCAGTCTGGTGAACCTCTACTGTAACTGGATCCTTCATGTAGGAAGACCATTTATTCACAAAATGCTGGAGTAACTCAGCAGGTCAGGCAGCATCTCAGGAGAGAAGGAATGGGCGACGTTTCGGGTCGAGACAATTTCACCAGGGCCAAATAACTGGAGCAAAATGGTTTTACATTTACATTTAATCCTCCTCACTGAACCTGTATATTAATTATCAAGTGCAATATTTCTATGTTGGCTGAAAATATAAAGCTGTGTGATAGTATAGGCTGTGGGAGGATTCAGGATGATGTAGGTGAGTTAGTGAATGGGCGAGGATGTGGCTTACAGAAGATAATGTGCAACAACAGGAAGTTGTCTATTTTGGTAAAAGAAAATGCAGCTTCCCTGATCTGAAATATTAACCTTTTCTCTTTCATTGGGTATTACTTGTCCCACTGAGCGATGGTATAATTTTCTGTTTTGTTTCAGATTTCCAACATCCACAGATTTTTGATTTTCAATTATTTACTTTTACTGATTGGTTTGCACGGACATTCACGTTCCTCTGAACAGCCACACCTTTCAATCTCACTAATTAAAACAAAAAGTCCACCTTTCTACAAAGGTGGATTGCCCCATATTTTTCCACCTTATATTCCATCTGCCTTGCCTTGACCATTCACGTTATCTTCCTATATATCCTCCTAAATCTTTCCTATATCCTCTTTACAGGCCCGATGATGCACAACCTTGCTGCATCAGCAAACATGGATATATCACACTCGATCAGTTCTTCCAAAGCAATGATATAGACTTTTCACAACTGACATCCAAGCAAACCCTACAGCATTCCACTTGTCATAACCTTCCAGCCCTTAAATTACCTACCTGTTTTCTATCGGTTAGCTAATCCTCAATCCATGTCAGTATATTACCCCTAATACTGTGATTTCCAATTTATTTAATAATGTCATGATAAATTATTATAGGTCTTCCAAAATTCCAAATACACTAAATTAGCTGGTATGTTTTATCTATTCTGCTAATTACATTAAAATCTGTAAGACAATAAATTTCTATGTTATGAATATCTTAAATATACTTTCAGGAATGACCCTTGATCTGAACAGAGTCAAGCTCTGTACATGAGCAGACAGGGTCCCAATCATATTAACAATCCTATCTCTGCCTGGTGTACTACTCATTGATCTGTGACAATTCAACCCTGATTTGTTTCCTATTTCTTGAACGAGCTTTAGCTAAAGTGCCTTTTGGAGATAAAGACATCTCCCCTGCTTACGTTAACTTCCAAAGCAAATGTACAATGCCAGATTCAAGACAAATTCTGCAACAGAGCTCCTTCACCATTACTCCTCTTGTACACTAACTTCATATTAAAGTAAATGAAATCAACCCATTCTTACTTCTAAAATTTTCACAAGATTGGCTGAAATGCTTCTCCTCCCTCAATGTTTCTACTGCCTCAAACCATTTAAAACTTAACAATGGGTGGAGCTCAGAATAAACATGGAAGCATGTGGAAAGCTGTAAGAAATCATTTTGATGCCAAACAGTACAAGCAAGGCACTGCCTTTTTTTTAATAGATCCTGCAGTTGCTGGTCTTAGACCAGTAGCTACAGGATTAACACACTCTGAGACACACCACTGTTAGCAGTTCGTTTGTAAAACTTGATAATAATGCAAAGCTCTAAATTGTAGTACCAAAATAATTGATTTAAAACAAAGAATTAATGAAAACATGATTGTTCAGAACATTAGTATCAAAAGCATCTATTTAAAAAAGCACAAACAAAGAACAGTAAAAGATCAAGGACAGATGTTGCAAACCCATGTCAAACCAATTTCAATTCAACAGGCCTAATCCAAAAATAGTCAGAGAGCAGTGTAGCTTGAAAATATTCTGGTTTTACATATTTACTAAATTATAACACTTATGGTTGAACAGCTGTAAAATGCATTATTCTGCTAAGTGGATTTGCCACATTCCATTACTCATACCTATCACATTGTTGCATTATTGAAATTTCCTTAATAATTTCCTGTAGGTCAGACTCCACTGGCACTTGCTTTATGGCAACAACCTGTCCAGATTCTTTATGGATGGCTTTAAAAACACTACCATAGGATCTAGAAAAAGGAAAAAGAAAATGATTTTAAGCATATAGGAAATAAATTAATAGTTGATACAGAATTTGCAATGAAGTAAACCCATCTTTTTGTAATGGTTAATGGAAGTATAATTAAATTCACAAAATTGTCAGCAATTTCAATCATCCCATGTCAACCATAAACTATTTGCTATTTGTTGTAGTGAAAGACAATTAAGGCATATTTTAATTTATTTTAATTTTCACACGATCGTGTCTATTAAGCTATTGCCATGTAAATTAAAATAATGCAATTAATTTGAATTATTCAGCTAGCCTGCATTTTTCTTGTAACCTTATCAAAGAAAATGTGTCAAAGGATTGTTAGGAAAAACACAGAGCAAGTCAAGATGAGGAAAATTTATGAGGGGAACTAAGAGAGATTTTAAGCAACGTCTCAGAGGTAGGTACATAAGAAATGGGATCCAAAAACAGCATTCTAGAGCACGATCCTAGGTTTCCAGAGAGATACAACACGGAAACAAGTCCACAAGAACTCTTCTGTTAGACTCCTATTTATTGACTTCAACACCATAATTCCATCCATACTCATCTCCAAACTCCTGGGCCCCGGAATTAGCACCCCTCTGCCACTGCATCCTCAACTTTCTGATCCACACACCACAATCAGTGATGTTCGGTGACAATACCTCCTACCCTATAATTCTCAACATGGGTGCCGTACTAGAATGCAGAATAGTCCTCTACTATACTACCTACACACTCACAACTTTATGGCTTAATACGGCTCTAACTCCATCTGCAAGTTTGTACATTACACCACTGTGGTGGGCTGAATCACAAACAATGCTATGACAGAGTACAGGAAGGAGACAGAGAAATTAGCAACATGGTGTCAGGACAATAATATCTCCCTCTATAGGAGATAGTTATCGACTTCAGGAAGCATGGTGGAAATCGGTTGAGAGCTTCACGTTTCTTGGCATTAATATCACCAATGATCTGCAGTGGACCAACCACATTGATGCGACAGCCAAGACGGCGCATCTTGCCAATGCTTCTACTTCCAAAGGAGAGTGAGGAACTTCAGCACGTCTCCGATGACTGTTATGACTTCTACAGATACACCGTAGAAAGCATACATTTGTAGGAAAGAACTGCAGATGCTGTTTTAAATTGAAGGTAGACACAAAATGCTGGAGAAAACTCAACAGGACAGGCAGCATCTCTGGAGAGATGGAATAGGTGACGTTCCGCGTCAAGACTGATGTCAGGGGAGTGGGCGGTACAGAGATAAAATAAGATTTATCTCTGTACCGCCCACTCCCCTGACATCAGTCTGAAGAAGGGTCTCGACCCGAAACGTCACCCATTCCTTCTCTCCAGAGATGCTGCCTGTCCCGCTGAGATATTCCAGCATTTTATGTCTACGTTCGATAGAAAGCATACAGTCGAGGTGCATCTCAGCTTGGTTTGAAAAAGCTCTACCCAAGACTACAATAAATTACAGTTGTAGATGAGCCCAGTACATCACACAGACCAAACTTCCCACCATTGACTCCACCTACACTTCATGCTGTCTCGAAAAAGGAACCAACAAAATCAAAGAGTTGTTCCGCCCCCGGCCATTCCTCCTTCTCTCTGCTCCCGTGTGGCAGAAGGTACAGCAATTTGAAAATGTGCATCACCAGACTTGGGAACAGTTTCTTCCTCCCATGTTATCAGGTTTCTGACCATTCCTTCCATAAGCTAGGGTACTATCCGATTCACTTCTACCCTATTGTAGACATTGGTCTTTGTCCATTGAACTGGTGCACTACAATGCTGAGAACTATATTTTTCCCTTTGCGCTATTTATTGCTCTGAAGTTTGGCTTGATTGCATTGACCAATTTCCCTCCGGGGATGAATAAAGTTTATCGTATCGTGTTGTATTTATGCACGGTATATCTGATCTGTTTGGATAGCATGCAATACATAGCTTTTCACTGTACCTTGCTACATCACCTTCTGTCTCCTTTTTCTGTTCGTTTACTTATTTATCTATTTATTTTCTTCTCTAAGTTCTAGTAATCCCTGTAAAGCGTCTTTGAGTGTTTGAAAAGCGCTATATAAATGTAATGCATTATTATTATTATTAAAAATGAACCTAAATCGTCTCTGCAGTTTTTTTTAGGCAGAGTAATTGTTGAAATAAGCTGTGGTCCATCCAAATAGAACACCTTCTACGGTGCATCTGGAGAAATTGTTAACAGTTTTTGGAGACATACAGGATTCCCTTCATCTTCTGAGGAAGTAGGGGTGTGAGGTGCATTCTTGGCCATAGCATTGGTTTGATTGTACCAGGTCAAATTGTTCATACAGTAATCATACAGTAATTGTTCATACTGAATCATACATCACAGAAATGGGCCCTTTATCCCAACTCGTCCATGCTAACCAAGATGCCTCATTTAAGCTAGTCCCATTTGCCACCAACTGGCCCATATCTCTCTAAACCTTTCCTACACAAATACCTGTCCATATGTCTTTTAAATGTCATTATTGTATCTGTCTCAACCACTTCCTCTGACAGCTCATTCCATACACCCACCACCCTCTGCATGAAAAAAATGACCTCAGGTTCCTATTAAATCTCTCCCTTCTCACCTTAAACCTATGTCCACTGATTCTTTAATCCTCTACCCTGGGAAAAAAAACTAAGATCACCCCTCAAACTCTTGTGTTCCAAGAAATAAAGATCGACCAAAAGGTGTAAGTCGGTGTTTTGGGTCATTAACCTGCATCAGGGCTGAGAAGAAACAGGAAATAAAGGTATTGCCAGTTTATAATAATACAAGGGGAGGGAGTGGATTAAAGGCTAGTAGTTGATTTATTTATTTATTTGTTACTTTATTGTCATTGTAGTGGTGCATACAACAAAATTCAGGTGCACTGCCTGAGCAGAGCTCAAATGTACAAGATAAAAAATAACAATAATATAACCAAAAAAAATGGAATGGGGATGACGGGCAGATGGAACCAGGTGATTAGGATGGGAAAGGTGAAAAAAGGGAAAATAAAACAATATCTTAAGTAATATAGCACTCACCCTTCACCAAGCTTTTCCAATACATCAAAAACTTCTTCAGGCTGCTTTGTGAGGCTATCTTCACTCAGTTTTTTCAACTTGCTAAAAAAGAATTAAAGACGGTAAAGCACCATGGAATAAGAAAAGATCCAGAGAACATGCACAATTAACTCCACTCAAGACAAAGTAATAATAATGTAGACTGTTCTTTCCTCTGAAAATTTTGATTTTAAATCCACCATCAAAAGCAAATATTACCTGGCAATGATAAACACTGGTTTGGATCTGCTGGGCTAATGTCCCACAAAACTACATATACCCATCTTCATCTGAACCATGTGTCACATTTCCATTAACAACCAAATCAATTTTCAACAAAACAAGCTAATTTAATATAAGCCTCCATCCTTTTAAAATGCTCATTGGAACAAATTATTTTTCACCAAAAGCCCTACTAGCTTAAGGAGGAATTATAAAGCAACAGCACAAATTCGAGATTTGAAGTAACAGTAATTATGCCATTTGTTTATTTGCATGCACTGAATATCGCTGCATTTGATCCTTCATTACAGAAATTCTGCAAAGAAAATAGGTTATTCATAATTGTTCAGAACATTCACTATTTTATCAATTGTCATCTATCCAGATGTTGCAGCTGAGAATGGTCCTCAATCATAGCTTCTTAGAAGTTTCCAACATGGAGGCAGCAATTTGACCGACTGTGTATGAGCTAAGCTCAAAAAGGCAGCCAACATCATCAATGACCCACACCACCCTGCCAAGCTCTCATTTCACTCCTGCCACGTATTAGCACAATACGAAAGAGACATTTGTCAGTTTGTCATCTTGAATGGATCCAAATTATATAGGGTGGAATTTCATTTGGAATCCAGAAGGGACACCATGTGTTGGAGCCAGAGACATTTGCTAAGAAACAAGTATTACTTTTGGACCAAGTTTATAGTAAACTGAAAATAGATTAACCCCATTAATTTGCGGAATGCAAACATTTTGTGGCGATCCAGAACTCTCTCCAAAAGGCTGTGGATGCTGTCAATTGTAATGATCAAAATGGACAATAATTTTTTTCATATGCACGCATATCAAAGTGAACAGATTAAAGCTGGAAAAGATAATTGAAGAACAAAAAATTGCAAATGCTGGAAATCTGTAATATCATGATCCTGAAGTCTGTAATTCTCTTCACAGACCCTGTCTGGCCTGTTAAATATTTCTAAAAGTTGTGTGTGTTATAAACAACTGAGTTATCGATCAGTCACATGATCAGGTGGCACTGAATAATGCAAACATAAATAAAATTCTAACTGATAATTTTAAATTCTAATTGATAAAATTCTAATTGATAAGCAGCCTGATGTGCCAAGACATGAATTCTGAAGTGTCTAATTGCTTCAAGCAATTATTTACATTATACTTCTACAATTCTTCAAAATTTAAATGCCAGGAAAACTTTTTTAAATTCTCACCAATTCTACTGAAGGAAATATTTTTTTCAATACAGCAAAATTAACAGATGATCTCTCTTTGTGGGCAAGGGAGCATCTTTTTGCATTTTTTTAATTGTTAGAGAAATAATGAAATAACAAGACAAATCACATATTTACATCAAAACTGCACAATTAGCCCTGTTTATTTTATTTTGTAGCTCATCACAAAATGAAACAGCTTGTTCTTGGGGGTCTTTGTCCCGCCCCCCTGACATCAGTCTGAAGAAGGGTCTCGACCCGAAACGTCACCCATTCCTTCTCTCCTGAGATGCTGCCTGACCTGCTGATTTACTCCAGCATTTTGTGAATAAATACCTTCACGTTACAAAAGTGCCTGACAATGACCATTCCCAAGAGAGAGTCCATTGTTTATCCTTAACAGTCAATAGCACTACTGGTATCAAGTCCTATAACATTAATATCATGAAAGTCACCCTAACCAGTAATTGGACCAGCCATATTAATATTTTGGCTATTATAGGTGGTGTCCAGTGGCAAGTGGCACACCGCCTGACACCCCTTTCATCCACAAGGTACATTAGAAACAGGGGTCCAGTGCAGCCGGACCGGCTCACCGGAGCACCGCTTCAGCACCTCTGTAAAAAAAAAACCCACAAAATAAACAGTGGGGAATTTTAACTAGCGGGGAATTTAACAGCGGCCGCTCCGGCAACAGTGACAGCTCCAGCACCTAAAAAATTAGCACTGCCACACTGATTAGAATGTATTCTATCACAATCCTGAACCAACGACATCAAGATGCTGGACTCCAATCCAGGACAAAGCAGGCACATAATTGGCACTTCAACCATAATTGGCCATAGCATTGGCACTTCAATCATAATTGGCCATAATTGGCACTTCAATCATAAAGATTAATTCCTCTTGCTACCATCTCACCAAGCCTGGAATGTCTACTTGTTAAAAAAGAACACTGCACATATTCACGTATTCCAAAAGCACTTTGCAAATGTTACCACCAAGAGGAACAAGAGCAGCAAACACATAACTGCACCACCAACTTCAGGTTCCTTAAAGTTGCACAACATCTTACCCAGGCAGCATCTCTGGAAAACAAGGATAGGTGAGGTTTTGGGTTGGGATCCTTCTTCAGACTGGAGGGGAGTCCCGACCCAAAACATCACTGACCCATGTTCTCCACAGATGCTGCCTGACCTGTTGAATATCTTCAGCACTTTGTGTCTTTTTTTGTGAAAAAAGAGACTGCATTTCCTTGTGTCTACCCAATATCAATGTATAAGAACCTTCACCATAACGAACTACAGTATTTTAAGAAGATAGTCACCTAACCTTCACAAAGACAATTAGTGTTGTCCCATAAATGCTAGCTTTGCCAACAGTACCCACAACCTGAAAAAGGTTTAAAAAATCTAAAAATGCTGGAAATATTTAGTGGGTCAGGCCAAATCTGTGAGTTAACAGTTCAGGGCGAAGTACTTCGTCAGAACTCTGAGGAACCATCTTAAGGCTTTGAAATGTTAACTCAATTTCTCTTCCCACAGATATGGCCTAACCTGCTCAGTACTTCCAGTATTTTCAGCATTTATTTTAGATTTCATGTATCTGTGGAGTTTTTTTAAATTTTCAAGTAATAAAACAGAAAATGTCCATAGTGTCATTATAAAGTTTATTTATTTCACTGAGTGCACATCAGACCATTCTAGAGAGGTTCAGATGCATATTTAGTAAAGGTGAGCAGAGAAAATATCTAATATTCGGACTGAAATGTTTCCATCAAACAAAACTGATAAACCAGTAATCCATCACTTTGTCACATGCAGCCAATGCAGTGTTGTTCATTTGCTTAATGACAGTTATTTAATTTCACAAAATTTCATTATATACATGAGGTATTGAATGTTTTGAAACATTATTTAAGTCAAATGTTATCTGGTATATTGCATTTAATAAAAGAAAACTACCTTCGAAATGTGCTCTCATATCCTTTCACATTCATCCTTTACTATTTCAAGGTGCACCCGCCATTATCATGTTCAGTGACAGAATACTGCCCATCATTCTGCTTAGCTCCAAAAGGCTATTTTCAGCCACACCGAAATAAATGACAAAATCTAACTGCACTAATAGCTACTTTTCATAACTTGCTTTCACACATCTCCTAGGGGATCGCTTCAGGCCAAAACTTCAATATCATGTTGCGTAATCCCCCTCAGCTGGAAATGATTTATGGCACTAAGACACCTTAAAAAAAATGGATTAATGAAAAAATATATAGGTACAAACTCAGATCTTACAAAGCTTATATTGCTACAGTTCCATTAGAAAATATTGACCAAGATTAATTGCAGTTGTGCTAAATTACAAATGTTGAAGTGGTAACAGTTGCCAACGCCAAGATGCTAACACCAAAGCGCACAAACACACATATACTCAAGTCAATTTGAATCAATATACAAATTGCATTTGTTATAATTAAAATTATGAATTTCATATTAAATATATAGTCAATATTGGGTCCAAATGCCAATATAATACAAATTCCTACATTTGTATCACGTTAGCATTTGGACCCAATATTGACTATAAATTGCATTGTATTATGAATTATATATAAAAACACACACACACACACACAAAAGCTTGCATACCATTTGCCCTGTTAATCACCTGCTTCACAGCTTTGTCGATCTTCAGCTGCTTCACAGCTTTGATGAACATATGTCATGAGGTCATAAGGAATAGGAGTAGATTTATAAGAAAATAACTGCAGATGCTGGTACAAATCGATTTATTCACAAAATGCTGGAGTAACTCAGCAGGTCAGGCAGCATCTCGGGAGAGAAGGAATGGGTGACGTTTCGGGTCGAGACCCCATTTGGCCCATCAAGTCTACTCCGCCATTCAATCAAGGTTGATCTATCTCTCCCTCCAAACCCCATTCTCCTGCTTTCTCCCCATAACCTCTGGCATCTGTACTTATCAAGAATCTTATCCATCTCTGCCTTCAAAATATCCACTGACTTGGCCTCCAGCTTTCTGTGGCAAAGAATTCCAGATTTACCACCCTCTGACTAAATAAATTTCTCCTCATCTCCTTCCTAAAAGAATGTCCTTTAATTCTGAGGCTATGACCTCTAGTCCTAGATTGTCCCACTAGTGGAAACATCCTCTCC
This sequence comes from Rhinoraja longicauda, assembly GCF_053455715.1. Taxonomy (NCBI): domain Eukaryota; kingdom Metazoa; phylum Chordata; class Chondrichthyes; order Rajiformes; family Arhynchobatidae; genus Rhinoraja; species Rhinoraja longicauda. Next base: position 71,229,965 of record NC_135956.1, read on the forward strand.
ACATCCACTTGATCCAAGCCTTTCACTATTCTGTATGTTTGAATCAGGTCCCTCCTCATTCTTCGAAACTCCAGCAAGTACTGGCCCAGTGTCGACAAACGCACATCATAGGTTAGCTTACTTATTCCTGGGATCATTCTTGTAAACCTCCTCTGGACCCTCTGTGTTCTCGATTCAGGTGGCACAGCTGCTGAAACTGTAGCAGGCAAGAGCAGTATGGTTGCATGGGAGTCAGGTGGAAAAGGAAAAGAGAATGGCTTAACCAGGAAAGAGATGAACCAAGCCTAGAGAGTTCAGAGGGAAGGGGATCAAGGAGTGGGAGATTTGAGGAAAGCAGTTAGGAGAAAGCGCTTAAGACATTCGAAAAGTGAGTGAAGAGACCTGAGGAACAGAGTGTACGTACGATAATATGTCTGCATTCATGGAGAATGGCCAGTCAATATATGTCAATATGTTTTTGGTGTCTATCTGCAGCACAGATTAATCTCCAATTGTCTTGTACCTCATTGCCACTGGATCAACACCTCAGTGTATCAAGATGTCTGATAGCTGATGTGTGAAGGCTATCCCACAATAAATCAGGCACAGGCATGTCCCATCCCTCAGTGGAAGCAAGTGATCCTTCACCCCAAGGAACATCTAAGAACAATGTACAAGAATCCACCCGTGTCAATTTGACTATCAACACTATCCGATATATCACCATTTAACAAGTATTTTGCCTTTCTGTGGATGACATCATATTTTTTCATATTTTTCTATGTTCTCACTCTATTTTTCTATGTTCTCACCCACTTAATGCATTTCCATGACAGATAACAGCAAATTGAACAAATTGGGATACATTTGGTGAAATTATAAAAAGTTACAGAGCCCCAGTAGAAAATCCTAAACGGTCTTGACAGGATAGAAGTGGAAAGAATATTTCTTCTTGTGGGAGAAACTAGCACGGGGGGGGGTTAACTGTTTAAAAATTAAGGGTCACTTAAGGCATAGATGGGCAGGACAATGGTGCTGCAGACCATGCCGTTGTCTCAGAGTTTCATTAACCCAGGTTCAGTCCTAACCGGTGGTACTGTCCATTTGAAGTTTGCACGTTCTTCCTGTGAACGTGTAGATTTTTCCAGCGTGCTTCAGTATAAGCTGTGGGTTCAGGACTCACTCTGGAGATTCAAGCACAAATATACACTTTTAAGCAATGTTGAGAATATGTTCCACACATTCACCTATACTCCTTGTAGTTTTTTTCTTAAATCCCAAGGCACTGCTCCACAAAGTACGTGCAAGTTACCTTTGAAACTGCTTGCCCAAATCTATCCTGCAGTCAATGTCACAAAAATCAAGGTACCTTAACACTATCATGTTGCTTCAATTGGAAGCTTGGTGTTTGAAATTTGTTTCTTACATTACCTCATTGGCTATGGACGTCCTGAAGTGGAAATGTAAAGTAATGCCGTTTTTAGTTAGGAATATTCGGTAAATATAAGCCGGGATACTGGAAGTTACTTTAACAAAAGCAAATGAGGCACCAATGCAGCAACCTTTTCTTTGCCCCCATTCCCATGACTGGGGATTCAAAATGCACTTTACAGGTGTAATGGTGATTTATTTATATTTCATCCAACTTGTTAAAGTCCAAAATGTATGCCAAGTAAGGCTTGTTATTTCTCAGTCAAGGACTCCTCAACATCATTCCAAATGTTTACACCTGGATGTTCACTCCAAGGCAAGTTTCATGTTTTGATATTGCTCTCGTCGAGGAACTTCAGAGACAAATGCTGTCCCATAGAATATCACTTGTATGTCAAAGTGGGAACATTATACTAGAAAAATGCCTTCCAATACTGATTTTGTTTAGGACAAGTAATTTTCCATTTAACTATAGATTGTGATATAGTACAGCAGGCAATCCCATTTAACACCGTTTAGAGATCTAACTGTTTAATAATAGTGACAATGGAAAGTAGATTGCATTAGGCGAAAGAAATGAAAAATGAGATGCTGCCTGACCTGCTGAGTTACTCCAGCATTTTGTGAAATAAATACCTTCGATTTGTACCAGCATCTGCAGTTATTTTCTTACAATGCATATTTAAAATGGACTGATCAACGGGACCAAAAGAACCCACTTATTTTTTACAAAGATCAAGGCAAAATTTGGAACCACTAAATTTACCAATTTATTGGAGGAATCTAATGAAAATTTAGATATTACATGAAAATAAATCATTTTTTCCAGTTTGAAGGTCAAAGATTAAGAGCTAAAGCAACCTGTGGAGTGGAGTGCAAAGTTCTACAGAGAAAACTGTCTGAATAAGAGAGCAAAAACTGCTGGAATAGGATTACCAAGAGATAAAACTGAGTCTGCTTTGGAACTTTAAGCAATTAGTTTAATGAGAGTTTTAAAAGCAAAAATGTTATATGTTTGTCAACCACAGGCACAACTAGTAATGGAGGAAAGATGAAAACAGATTGAGAAGAACTTAAAATTATTTATTTATGAATTATGCTCAGTGGTAACACATTTATGTAACGGTCAAATGGCAGCGCAGATTTCAGCATCCAGTGCAGTACCCTGGTACAATGTCTGCCTTTTCCAGTGAACATGCAAAAATTCTTAAAGGTTCAAGATTTGTTTATTGTTACATGTACCAATTAAGTAGAGTGAAATTCAGATTGGCACACATTCATACCAATAAAGAGCAACAAGACACCCAAATAAATTTTTAACATGAACATCCACCACAGCAACTCCCCCACATTCCGCACTGTGATGGAAGGCAAAAAAAGTTCAATCTTTTCTTCTTTGTTCTCCCGCGGTCGGGGCACTCGTACCTTCCGTTGTCGGGGCGATCTTGGCTCCCGCAACCGGCAGTCGAGCCCTCCACATCAGGGCGAACAAGCTCCTGCATCGGGGGAATCTCAGCTCCCCGCACCGGGCGATCAGACTCCCGAGTCAGGGCTAGTTGAACCTCCTGCGGCCTGGAGCTTCCCAACATCAATCTCTACCCGAGACTGAGAGCTCCTCGATGTTGAAATCCGCGGTTGGAGATCCACAGGCCGCGGTTGCTTGTGATCCCAGGCAAGGGATCACAGGCTCCAATGGTAAGTCCACAGCCCCGCGGTGGGGCTCAAAGTCAGTTTCAAGCAAGGCCACCAGCTCCATGATGTTAGGCCACAGAGCGACCGGAGATACGATCCAGAAAGCAATCGCAACTCCGACAAGGTAAGAGATTGAAAAAGGTTTCCCCCCGACCCCCCCACATAAAATAAACCAAAGAACTCTTTAACACGTACTTAAAATAACAAAACAGAAGAAAGGACAGACTGTTGGCGAGGCAGCCATTGCCAGCACCACCCGGTGGTTTTTGGTACTAATCCAAAAGAAACAGATACATAGCCCAAAATTTACCTTTCAACCAACAGATGAACTGATCATTTATCATCTGATTGCTCAGAGAACCTTGCACAGGTTCTTACCACAGTTAGTCCCAAAACATAGAACAACTTTCATAAGCAATGCATAGGTGGTAGTGCATCTTGGAAAACTACAAGAATCCATAAACGCACTTTATTACCAGGTTACTTATACTACAGAACCAATAAACTGGATTGTAGATAAACGTAAAAATGTTTGTGAAATTGTGGAACAAAAATACAAATATGGTTTAATAGATCAGTTACATAAACATGCTCAAAAAAAGGAATTTAATCATTACTACTGAAACTGAAAAAAATCATGGTTGTTAATATTCTTGCGCATGGAATGCAGCTAAAAAATGGCTTTTCTTTACTGTACAAGATATTCTTTGCAGCGGCACTTTAGTTTAGAGATACAACATGGAAGCAGGCCCTTCGGCCCACACCAATCATCGATCTCCTATTTATACTGGTTCCATGCTATCCCACATTCTCATCCACTCCCACTAGAGGCAATTTCAGAAGCCAATTAACCAACAAACCCACATGTCTTTGGGATGTGGAAGGAAACTGGAGCACCTGAACGAAACCCATGCGGTCAGAGGGAGAATGTGCCAACGCCACACAGATAGCACCTGAGGTCAGGATGAAACCTGGGCCTCTGGCGCTGTGAGGCACTTATAGTATTTAACAGAAACATTATTTGCTCTAAAGGTGGAATGTAATGCAACAATGATGGTACCATCGTGAAGAAACTGAACTTGTTTATAATGACACAAAGTGATTAAAGGGAAGTTTTGAAAATAAAATGGGGAAGTTTGATGGAGTTGATTCGGGCAATATATATTCATGAATGATACTATATTAGGCAGAAAATTTGATCACAGTGGGTAAATAGGGAATCAAAGGGAAATTTCACACCAAGCCGAGTAAACATGTGGAATAAATTACCAATGAATGTTGTTGAAGCAAATATAAATGGTTTCAAGAGACAACCAGATAAATTTCTGAAGAAAGAACGGATTGTGGGATTTGGTAACAAGCCAAGAAAGCAGATCAACTAAAAGGGAACAGGTTTGATGGACCAATCAACGATGTTTATAAAATGTCCCATGTTCCTGTAAGTATGGTGCTAAGTGATTTTTTTTTTTAACACAAATAAAATATGATGCAACACTGAAAATGAATATGGCGCTGATGGATTACCATATACCACTACATGTAACTAATACGCTATGAAAACTAAGCAGGTGAAATTTGCGAGCATAAGTTTAGTCTAACTAGTAAATCTCTAAAATGAAAAACAAATACAAGCTTAATCTACCAGCCCTTCAGAGCTGTTTGTGCAAAAAAAATGTCAAACGGGATCTGATTTCTCTCTGTTTTTGATTTACACAATTGCTGAGTAAAATGATTCAGTGTGACCTTCGCATAAAGTAAAAGCTCAATGCACATACTGAGATCTTAGGGATTCCATGCACAATACCCATACAAAACGTAGAGAAAGGAGAGATGTGTTCCTCATTGTGGCATTTCATAGAAATTTATCACAAACTCCATAAAATTACAAAAAAACAGTTCACAGAAAACAACTGACATCTGCCAGCTATCTGGATTGGCAGCAATCCATGGCATCAGCCGGAAGTTGTTTCATCCTTTACAGCTTCAGGGAATGGTACTGAATGTGAAGTCTACTAAAATTCTATTCTGCAGGTGGTTTATTTGATTCCTCAACTGCCCAGTACTGAAAAACAAATATTTTTTCACAACCAACCATTGGTGCAACTGGTCTTCAGTCACTAATAATGTGCCGTCACCAAGTGGTCATAGCAATATGATACTTAGCACAGCCATTATCTTGATTGCAAACTCACATAATCTTTTACTTAATATAACAGGAATTACAGAAACCGCACAATTTAAACCAAACATCTGTCTCTTTTGTTTCTTCCTCTGAACTGTATTCTTTTAATTGTAGCCAACTAATAACCACAACCTACTGGAAATATCTGGGGGGTTTTTCTTCACTGCATTTGAAAAGAAGGTCATGAAGGACTGAATTAGCCATCACCTGAAAAATTAAAGAGGACAAATTCTATCCATCTGGAAACTCTGAATTTCCATAACTTCAACTATGTCACCCCATCTGTTCTGCAGCCTTCTTCTACTATATTAATCCACTAAATAATTATCTGGGCTTCTATCCAAAAATATATCCTGTGTTTTCTTTATCAAAAACACCCATGTCTCATTTTATTCTCTTCTGCTATTGCTTATATAGCTGTTGTTTAATTTTTTAATTTAGCCTCCAACCTGAATAGGTCAAGAGCAACAGGCAGTAATAGCAAAAATGTTAAAACTGGATGTCGTAATTTTGCATAAACTTTGGCCTCCTCCATTCTGCCAAAAAGGAGCATCAATAGTAATCTGAACAGTAACTGGAGGGAAAGAATTTATGCTGATTGTCGTCACTGTGTTACACAAATCTACAATTGTAAATAGTCTCTGTGGTAAATGATTGTTTCAACTTTATTTACCACTTGCCACCATTTTGATTGCCAGGAAAAGTAACATTTCCCTCAAAAGCTTCTACAGTATCATACTCCTTACAATTTTCATAGCACAAATGTTACATAAATAGGCAATACATAACTTGCCAAATGTTCAGAAATTGTTTCAGCAGGTCAGGTAGCATCTGTGCAAAGAGAGTCAACATAGAAACAGAAAAATAGATGCAGGAGAAGGCCATTCGCCCCATCAAGCCAGCACTGCCATTCAATATGATCATGGCTGATCATCTAAAATCAGTACCTCGTTCCTGCTTTTTCCCCATATGCCTTGATTCCTTTAGCCCTAAGAGCTAAATCTAACCACCTTGAGTGAAAGAACCCCAGCCGAGGCGGTGGGACAGGTCTTGCAACTGAACACACAGGAGGTACAACGCGCTCTGCAAAGGGTCAACCCACGCAAGGCTGCAGGACCGGATGGAGTTCAAGGAAGGGTACTGAAGGACTGTGCTGAACAGCTGGCTGAGGTATTCACCAGGATCTTTAACCTGTCATTATCTCTAGCTACGGTCCCCAAGTGCCTGAAGTCGGCTATCATAGTTCCGGTGCCGAAAAAAACAAAGATCTCCAACCTGAACGACTACCGCCCGGTTGCCCTAACGCCGATAGTCATGAAGTGCTTTGAGAGGCTGGTCCTCTCACACATCAAATCCAGCATCCCTGACTCACTGGACCCACATCAATTTGCATACAGGGCAAATAGATCCACAGAGGACGCCATCTCTCTGGCTCTTCACACTGTCCTGACTCACCTAGAGAGACAGGGCACGTACGTGAGGATGCTATTCATAGACTATAGCTCCGCCTTCAACACGGTCATCCCACCAAGCTCATCACCAAACTCCACCAGCTAGGCCTCAGCTCGTCATTATGTGACAGGATCCTGGACTTCCTGCTGGAACAACCGCAGGCAGTGAGAATGGGCCCGCACCTGTCCTCCACTATCACCCTGAGTACCGGCACACCACAGGGCTGTGTTCTGAGCCCCATGCTCTACTCCCTCTTCACACAGACTGTGTTCCTGCATTCGACACCAACACCATTGTCAAGTTTGCAGACGACACAACGGTGATCGGGCTTATCACCAACAGGGATGAAACAAACTATAGAGCGGAGGTGCAGAACCTGGCGGACTGGTGCTCGGATAACAACCTGTCCCTAAATACCACCAAGACCAAGGAGCTGATCATCAACTTCCGTAGGTCACATAACGGGGAATATGCCCCGATCTCTATCAACGGGGACAGTGTGGAGAGAGTGTCCAGCTTCAAGTTTCTGGGCACTCACATTTCGGAGGACCTAACATGGTCCAATAACACTGCTGCGCTGGTCAAGAAGGCACAACAAAGACTGTTCTACTTAAGAACACTGAAAAAGTCTGGTCTACCCCAACAGCTGCTGACGACCTTCTACCGCTGCACCATAGAGAGCATCCTAACGCATGGCATCCCTGTGTGGTACCTCAGCTGCACGGAGGCAGAAAGGAAAGCTCTACAGCGGGTAGTCCATAGAGCTCAGAGGGCCATCGGAACACAGCTACCAGACTTGGAGGGCATCTACAACACACGATGCCTCAGAAAAGCCACCAGCATCCACAAAGACTCTTCACACCCCTGCAACAGTCTGTTCGAACTCCTTCCATCGGGCAGACGATACAAGGCCTTCTACGCCCGCACCTCCAGACTCAGGAACAGCTTCATCCCCAGGGCCATAGCTGCTGTGAATCGGTCCTGCTGAGCCGGATGGCCACAACGCATAGATCAACTTGCACTTTACCCTGTCTAAAAACTGTTCCAACTGTTTCGTTTCGTTGGGTTGCTGTTAATTACTTAAATTATTGCATCGTATGGGAGGCGCATTCCCAATCTCGTTGTACCCCTGGGTACAATGACAATAAAGATATATTGTATTGTATTGTATTGTAATTCTCTCTTGAAAACATCCAGTGAATTGGCCTCCACTGCCATCTGTGGCAGAAAATTCTACAGATTCACAACTCTCCGGGTGAAAAAATGTTTCCTCATCTCAGTCCTAAATGGCCAACCCCTTATTCTCAAACTGTGACCCCTAGTTCTGGATTCCCCCAACATCGGGAACATTTTTCCTGCATCTAGCCTGTCCAATCCTTTAAGAATTTTATATGTTTCTATAACATCCCCTCTCATCCTTCCAAATTCCAGTGAAAACAAGCCCAGTCGATCCATTCTTTCATCATATGTCAATCCCGCCATCCCAGGAATTAACCTGCTTAACCTACTCTGCACTCCCTCAATAGCAATAATGTCCTTCCTCAAATTAGGAGACCAAAATTGCACACAATACTCCAGGTGCAGTCTAACTGGGGCCCTGTACAACTGCAGTAAGACCTCCTTGCTCCTAAACTCAAATCCTCTCGCAATGAAGGTCAACATGCATTTAGCTTTCTTCACTGCCTGCTGTACCTGCATGCTTACTTTTGACACTTGAGGTTAAAGACCTCTTATCAGAATCTGATGAGAGGTCTTCAACCTGAAAGGATGACTATTTTTTCCCCACAAATGCAGTCTGTGTGAAAATGAGACATCAAAGGGGATGCTGTTCAAGGAAAATGTAGATCATCGTTAGGTAGGGGAAGGTGACGACAAAGCATACAAAGATCAAATTTAATCAGAACGACAGTCAGACTGGTTGGAAAATTAGGATGGAGGAGGGATGGAGAGAGGAAAAGCAAGGGTTACTTGAAGTTAGATGTCAATATTCATACGGCTGGGTTGTAAGCTGCCCAAGCAAAATATGAGGTGCTGTTCCTCCAATTTGCGTAGGGCCTCACTCTGACAGTGGAGGTGGCCCAGATATTGGGCCAAAGTATTTAATGGTGCAAAACGAATTGAAAGACATAAATAAGCAAAGGGGGAAGAACAGTCGTGCTGCTGCCTCAATGTTCAGCATTGAGGGCATGCAGCGTAGGTTCACTAGGTTAATTCCCGGAATGGCGGGACTGTCGTATGTTGAAAGGCTGGAGCAATTAGGCTTGTATACACTGGAATTTAGAAGGATGAGGGGGGATCTTATTGAAACATATAAGATAATTAGGGGATTGGACACATTAAAGGTAGGAAACATGTTCCCAATGTTGGGGGAGTCCAGAACAAGGGGCCACAGTTTAAGAATAAGGGGTAGGCCATTTAGAACGGAGATTAGGAAGAACTTTTTCAGTCAGAGAGTGGTGAAGGTGTGGAATTCTCTGCCTCAGAAGGCAGTGGAGGCCAGTTCGTTGGATGCTTTCAAGAGAGAGCTGGATAGAGCTCTTAAGGATAGCGGAGTGAGGGGGTATGGGGAGAAGGCAGGAACGGGGTACTGATTGAGAGTGATCAGCCATGATCGCATTGAATGGCGGTGCTGGCTCGAAGGGCTGAATGGCCTACTCCTGCACCTATTGTCTATTGTCTATTGTCTATTGTCCAGATTCAATCCTGATCTCCAGTGCCATCTGTGTGGAGCTTGCACATTCTGCCTGTAACTGCAATGGTATCCTCTGGGTGGTTAATTCTTTCCAGAACCCCAAAGACATGTGAATTGATAGGTTAATTGCCTGATGAAAATTGTCCAAACTAATTAAATGTGTGATAGAGTTTGAGGGAAATTGAGGAGAATGTAGGGAGAATGAAGTGGAACAAGTACAAAGAAGCAAAGAGGTCCTTCTGCGGTTGTATAGGGCCTTGGTGAGACCGCATCTGGAGTATTGTGTGCAGTTTTGGTCTCCGAATTTGAGGAAGAACGTCCTTGCTATTGAGGCATTGCAGCATAGGTTCACGAGGTTAATCCCCGGGATGGAGGGACTGTCATATGAGGAAAGATTGGAAAGACTAGGTTTGTATTCACTGGAGTTTAGAAGAATGAGAGGGGATCTTATAGAGACGTAGAAAAATCATAAAAGGACTAGACAAGCTAGATGCAGAAAAAATGTCCAGAACCAGGGGACACAGTCTAAGAATAAAGGTGAGGCCATATAAAACTGTGAGAAGAAACCTTTTCACCCAGAGAGTTGTGAATTTGTGGAATTCTCTGCCACAGAGGGCAGTGGAGGCCAATTCACTGGATGAATTTAAAAGAGAGTTAGATGGAGTTCTAGGAGCTAGTGGAATCAAGGGATATGGGGAGAAGGCAGGCACATGTTACTGATTGTAGATGATCAGTCATGATCACAATGAATGGTGGTGCCGGCTCAAAGGGCCAAATGGTGTCCTCCTGCACCTATTTTCTATGTTTCTATATGTATAATGATTTGGCACTGATTATGTGCGCAAAAAGATCTATTTCCATGCTGCATGAATCCAGAACTCCAAGAAGCCCCTGCACATTTATACTCTGCAACCCTCTCAGAATTTGTATGGAAAAGAGTAAGCAGTGTGTGACAAAAATGAAACTAGCACCACAATATTAAAAAGCAAAGTGAGCCTGGAAACATCACAAAAATGTTGTTACCAACACCAGAAGAGGAACGAGTATTGCAATAGGAGTTCATCATCCATAAAATTATATTACCAATCTTTCACCCTTTTGCTGACTCCACTTCCTGCTTTATTTCAATTATTGAGGGATTGTAAAAGACGTGTTACACACATGAGCCACTAAGAATGAATACATATTCCAATTAAGAACTACTGTACAACTGAATAATAATTGAATGAAATATTCAACAGGTCCTAGATTCAATAGAGTTCTCGATGCCAGAGTAAGTGAAATAGTATGCAAAACCATCCACACTATAGTCTGGAATGATGAGGCCTAAATCGAAGCATAAAAATATGGTCTGGAAATAGTTACTAGAAAAATTTGTGCAGATGCCAACACTTCTCTAAAAATACTTGAAGCAATGCCTTCTATAAAAGGTATCAAGAGAGGCGGTGAATTAGGAGAGATAGCATTTTCCTCCTTCTTAGGCAATTTTAGGATTAATTATGAACTTTTCCACCAGTTCTGTGGGCCTTGAGGTGTCCGAGGTCCATATGGGAACCACACATTCTTCCACAGAGAAGACAGGAAGAGCTTTATGGGACAGATGAGTGGATAATTTGCAAGGTAGTGTATTTCTTCCATAGGGAGCATCCATGCGCTCCCTTTGCATGGACCCAAGGTTCACAGTGCTATCCCGAGTGCTTCTCTACTCTTGAGCAATAATGGATCAATAATTGCCTTCCTGTGAGTGCTTGGAATACCACATCTCTTTGTGCAATCTGGTGTTAGGCATACAAATAATGTGGCCTGTCCAAAAGAGCCGACTGTGTGTTATTATGTCCTTAATGGTGGGTTGGCCTAAATTTCTACTACCCTTAAAGTACACAAGTTCCTCTGATATTGTCAACTATGGATCAGTCAACAGCAGTGTGATCTCAAGTCAGAATGGTGTTACATAGAAAATAGGTGCAGGAGAAGGCCATTCAGCCCTTCGAGCCAGCACCGCCATTCATTGTGATCATGGCTGATCATCCACAATCAGTAACCTGTGCCCAACCTCTCCCCATATCCCTTGATTCCACTAGCCCCAGAGCTGTTTGAATTTCCACTCCAGAATTACGAGCATAAGATGAAGTAAGATTCTCCTGTGCGGTGAAGAATGAAGGCTTTGCTGCCAGAGGTCAGCCTGAATTTTAATTAAGAACTTAATATGAGACCTAGACTACTCACATAAACAAATTGTATATCATTATAACATTGGTGCTTATGAGAGCTTCCTGTACACAAACATTATAACAGTGATGACATTTCAAGAATTATTTCAATGATTGCTGGAGACTTGGGAGGACTGGTGCCAGCTTCACTCTTGTCCACATGCTGCCGCCACAGCCAGCTGACCTCCCATTTTAATACAAACACACATGGTTAATTGGAAGCATTGCCAATTAGTGCCTTTTAATGATAAATGAGGACTGAACCAATTTTGCAATTGGGTGACCTGTTTCTCCTGTGGATTAGATAATCACAATAAATCACATTCAGAGCTAGATTCATACTTCACCTTTATGCCAGGCACAGTTCATATTTAATCAAGGATGTACTGAACAGATAATCAATCAGGGTGTCCATCAAATAATGCTTGTAGGTACACACATTTTCCTTTCACCATCACCCAATACTTACCAGCATGAAAGCAAACATGGTGGCCTGGAACTGATGATGCCTTGAGCACATTCCTCAAGAATGCAACAGCTGTCAAAAAGTACACCATGTGCCCAGATTTGCACCTTTTTATCCATAGAAAAGGCCAAATACACGACAGAACCACATAGCTGCAAATTATACTAGCTCATTTCAACATTTCATACATCTCACTGTTGCAAATGCCCAAGTAGCCAGAATTCATTTGTAGACAACCACCTCATTGCAAGTGCCTCATGTTATCTAAATCTTTTTTCCACCATATACAGATCTCCGAGAAACTTTGCAATGGAACATCTCTAACTTCACTTGCAAGTACTATACATAAACAACAACAGAAAAGCTTCACTCCCATTTAAACATGGCAGGACAATGACAGCCTCATACAACACCTCCTTTACATAGGTTTCACACAGCCTCAAAAGAGGTCAATCAGCCTATTGTGCCCGCATTGGATTTCTTAAGGGCCTGTCCCACTTAGGTGATTTTTTTAGCAACTGTTAAAGTCGTAGCAGATCGCCAAACTTTTCTTTTACCCGACGACAATGACCACGACAATGCCGAGTCAGGTCGAGATTACAGCGTCTTCTGAAACATCGCAAAAATTCCCACGCTGTCAATGCTTCTCCGGCGTCCTAGTTTTCGCTGAAATCACTGACAAGTCGGTAAGTACTTGAGAGTTTTCAACTATAACACCTTGTATGGGTTACTTAAAAACCAAGCTTCACTGTAACAAGGAATAAACTGGATTTACTTCCAGTTTACGAATAGCTGTATTAAAAATAATAATTAAGTGGTTAAGTGGATTTTTGTGAAAAGGGTGTGGGCATTCTTTGAAAATGTAAGGGAGATGTATATCTGGTTTCTGGGTTGCATATCTGGGTTTGGAGCTCACTGTAAATGTAATGGCTGAGGCCAAAAACATTGAGAAAATTCCCACGCTGTCAATGCTTCTCCAGCGTCTTAATTTTTGCTGAAATCACTGACAAGTCGGTAAGTACTTGAGAGTTTTGAACTATTATACCTTGTACGGGTTACTTAAAAACCAAGCTTCACTGTAACAAGGAATAAACCGGATTTACTTCCAGTTTACTAATAGCTGTATTAAAAATATATATTTTAAAAGTGGTTCAGTGGATTTTTGTGAAAAGTGTGTGGGCATTCTTTGAAAATGTAAGGGAGATGCATATCTGGTTTCTGGGTTGAATATATGGGTTTGGAGCTCACTTTAAATGTAATGGCTGAGGCCAAAAACATCGCAAAAATCCCCACGCTTACCTGACCGTCAAACTGTCGCCTCCAATCTACCTGACAGTAAATAAATTGGTTAAACACAAGCATTTTATGGTACTTTGAAATAACTTTACTTATTTTAATATTATGTGCTTCTAAATGCGTCTTAAGAAAACCTATCAAACCTGGGGACAGCATGCGACAGCGACCGCAATAAGCTACGATACCCGGCGACAAGCCAGCGGTCGCCAATAAATTTCAAACCGTTTGATTTCTCAGCGACGCGCCGAGATCCACTACGATCTTTGGAAGACGCCTCACGATCATGCCCACGACACCCCGCCGAACTGTCGGCGACAGCCTAGTCGCTGGCAGTCGCCTTAAAATCGCCTAAGTGGGACAGGCCCTTTACATTTTTGCCAACTAATCTCATACTTTTGTCTTTTTGATGAATGTAGGCAGTTTTTTTGGAAACTGCGAGTGAAATATTTCCGTAATTTGTCAGGTAATGCATCTAAATTACAGCGATTGGTTGTGCGTGAAAAAAGTCCCATCTCACCCTTTGTATTATTGCAAGTTACATTAAATATGCTTTTAATGGGTAAAGACCTTCCTGCCAACAGCAATTTCTCCTTTAGTAAAACCTACTTACATAATATTAAATCTCATATTCTTCTCTATTCCAAACAGAACAATCTCATTTTCTCCACATAACCTAAATTCCTCATATCAAGTACCAGTCTATTAAATGTTCCCTGCACCCTCTCCAAGCATTTGACTGATGTCTGAAGTGCATTTAAAATATATTTTGAGCTCAAAAACCGCTAAAAATACAGCTGGTGACGAAGAGGGCTTTCAAAAATAAGATTTTGCCACTGCACTGTTGCCACTACAATTTTTGTTAATTTTCGAAGAGTCGTTTGTCATTTAATTTGAATGCCGTAATAAAGGTGAATAAATCCCTCTATTATCTATGCAAAAGGATATAACTTGTGCACCTAACCACCGACCAGTAACTCCTGCTCAATGCAGATATTTGATGAGTTTGAACGTTCTCCCTGTGACTATGTGGGTTTCCTCTGAGTGCTCTGACTTCCTCCCACATCCCAAAGACATGCAAGTTTGTAGGTTAATTGGCCCTCTGTAAATTCCCCTTAGTATGTGGATGAGTGGAATAACACAGAACTAGTGCGAATATACCAAGTTTTCCCCCACAGACAGTAAGTAGTAAGTGCCTGGAATGCACTGTCAGGGATAAATGGTGGAGACAGATATTTTTTTAATTTATTTAGTGTATTTGTCATTCCACTCCTTACAGATCATGCAACGAATGGGACGAAACAGAGTGCCTCCGGGGACCATAGTGCAATACAAATGCAAACATATAGACAGGGGATGACAGTGCAGTACAATATAAAACAGTACAATACAATTAGACAGTGCAATACAATACAATACATATAGACAGGGGATTAAAGCATGTAAATGGTAAAAGGTAAAGCATTTAACCTAGAGTTTAAAGCATGTAACAGGGGGAATTAAAAGCCATCAATGAGAGCAAGTAATTTATTGATTGCACGGTAAATGAGATTATAAAGTGCAGAGTGCCAGGTGAGGTGCTAACCCCTCCCCCGCCCCCCCCTCCCCCGGAGTCAGGTGGGGCAGTTCAGTGGACGAACAGCCTGAGGGGAAAAGCTGTTCCTGAACCTGGTGGTTCTGCAGCTAATGCTCCTCAGCCTTCTTCCGGAAGGCAGCGGGTCAAATAGACCTTGGAAGAGGTGAGAGGAGTCCCTCATGATACTGCAGGCTTTACTTTTGTACCTTCCTCTGTAAATGTCACTGATGGCAGGGAATCTGGTCCCAGTGATGTGCTAGGTTGTTAGGGTGCCGCAGCGGTAGAGTTGCTGCCTTACAGCGAATGCAGCGCCGAACACTCAGGTTCGATCCTGACTACGGGTGCTGTACTGTACGGAGTTTGTACGCTCTCCCCGTGACCTGCGTGGGTTTTCTCCGAGATCTTCGGTTTCCTCCCACACTCCAAAGACGTACAGGTTTGTAGGTTAATTGGCAGGGCAAATGTTTTTAAAAAATTGTCCCTAGTGGCTGTAGGCAGATTCATCGCCATGGGTGATGAGCCCCACGACTGTGGTGTCATCCACGTATTTGATAATGTTGTTGGCCTGGTGTACAGTCGCGGGTCAGCAGTGTAAACACAAGTGGGCTCAGCACACAGCCCTGGGGGGCTCTGGTGTTCACAGTGACACTTAGAGATGACCAAGTGTGGACTCGGTCATATGAAATACGAGAAATATGGATCATATCAGGCAGAGGAGATTAATTTAACTTGGCATCATCCTTGGCACAGACATTGTGAGCTTAAGAGCCTTGTGCTGTGCTGTACTGTTCCATGTTCCTTGTTCTATATGCCTGTTAAATACCTCTGATATATTGCTATTTTCCCGCAGAGCACATTCCAGGCAACTACCACTCACTGTGAAAAACACTTGCCTTCCAAATCTCCTTTAAAATTTACCCACCTTAAATCCATGTCCCATGTTATTTGACATATTCATTCTGGGAAAAAGAATAGCTACCTGTTGAATAAGATCAACAAACTTGATTCAAGCCTCTCCTGGCAGCATAATAGTCACTAATCCAGGTGACATCCTGGAACTTCTACAACTTCTCCAAACCCTTTCTGTAATAAGCCAACCAGAATTGCACACAATACTCCAAATGTAACCTAACCAAAGTTCTGCACAACTTCCCTCTTTTATAGTCCTGACCACCAGTGAAGGCAGGCATGCCATACATCTGCTTTATTACTCTATTCATTTATTGGTATTAGAGTTGGTGTATTATTTTACAGAGATACAGTGAAAATCTGTTTTGTATGTTTCCCCTTTCAGGGAGTCTGGGCTTGCACCCCAAGATTCCTCTCTGCATCAAAGCTCCGAAGGGTCCTACCATTTACCGTATATTTTTCTGTTGTGCAGATGAAATTCCATCACCAATTCTCTGCCTGTATTTCCAAATGATCCATATCATGATATATCCTTTGCAACCCTTCCTCATTATCAACAACTCCAGCAATTTCTGTGTCGACCACAAACTGCAAAAGGATCCTTACTATATGCGTATACACTCACAACATTGCAACTACCTTGCAGGACCTTCTACAACACGGTGGTTGCATCAGCCATGTTCTATGGAGTGGTCTGCTGGAGCAGCAGCATCTCAGCGGCAGAGGGGAAGAGACTTGACAAGCTGGTCAGGAAGGCCAGCTCTGTCCTGGGTTGCCCCCTCGACTCAATACCGGTGGTGGAAGAGAGGAGGATGATGGCAAAGTTAACATCGTTGCTGGACAATGACTCCCACTCCATGCAGGACACTGTCACTGCACTGAGTAGCTCCTTCAGTGACAGACTCCTTCACCCCAAGTGTGTGAAGGGGATATATAGGAGGTCCTTCCTTCCCGCTGCTATGAGACTGCACAACCAGCACTGCTCCCAGCAGACGAGTCAACGGTAACAGTTAAGGACTACACAGTAAACTAATGACAATTTTTCCTTCTCTATACTTTTATTTATAACTAGACCAAGTGGACCCGTTGTGCCCATTCCTCGTAGAGGGGGGGGGGGGGGCAGGGAAGGGGAGAGGGTATGATTGAGTGAGGCCTAGACCCAAAACCTCTCTTGTATTTTAGCACCCTCAACCCCCCACTCAATCCCCCCCTCCTCCCCCTACTCCTCCCCTTACTAACCCACTCCATCCCCCCTAGCTACCCCCACTTGCCCCTCCCCTGCCCCCACCCGGGAACGCGGGGGGATGGAGTGGCTGAATGTTAGACCAATGCAGTAGAGGTTTGGGGAGTTTCAAAGGGGGTTCAGGGGGGATGAATTGGGTGAATGGAGGGTGGAAGAGAGGGGGGGATAATGGGGCTGGGGATGGAGTGGGTGAGAAGAGGATAAGGGGGTGGGTTGTGGGGGGGGATGATAAGGAGTTGAGGGGGTGTGAATGGAGTGGGTGAGTGGGGCTCGTAAAAAAAAAACCTGAAACCAATTTAAGTTAATGCAGCACAGGTTTGGGGGAGTTTTAAGGGGGATTAAGGGGGGAATGGAGTGCGTGAGTGGGGCTCTGAAGAAAAATCCTAAACACAATTTCAGATAATGCAGGAACGGAGGAGTTTTAAGGTAGGTGGGGGGTGGGGGGGTTTGAGGTGGGAATGGAATGCGTGAGTGAGGGGATGGGGTGGCTGAGTAAGGGGAGGGTGTTAGACCAATGCTGTCGAGGTTTGGGGGAGTTTTAAAGGGGGTTCAGGGAGGATGAATTGGGCGAATGGGGGATGGAAGAGAGGGGATAAGGGGGCTGAGGGGAGGATAAGGGGGTTGAGGTGGGTTGTGTGGGGGATGATAAGTGGGGTTGAGGGGGTGTGGATGGAGTGGGTAAGTGCGGCTCTTAAAAAAGCCTGAAGCCAATTCAAATTAATGCAGCACAGGTTTGGGGGAGTTAAGGGGGATTGAGGGGGGAAAGGACTGCGTGAGCGGGGCACTGAAAAAAATTCTAAACACAATTTTAGTTAATGCAGGAGAGGTTTGGGGGAGTTTTAAGGGGGGGGGGGGTTGAGGTGGGAATGGAGTGCGTGAGTGAGGGGGGGTTGAGGTGGGAATGGAGTGCCTGAGTGAGGGGGGGTTGCGGTGGGTATGGAGTGGCTGAGTACGGGGAGGGTGTTAGACCAATGCAGTGGAGGTTTGGGGGAGTTTTAAAGGGGGCTCAAGGGGGATGAATTGGGTGAATGGAGAGTGGGGGAGGGGGGATAAGGGGGCTGAGGGGGATGGAGTGGGTGAGGGGAGGATAAGGGGGGTTGAGGTGGGTTGTGGCAGGGGATGATAAGTGGGGTTGAGGGGGTGTGGATGGAGTGGGGCTCTTACAAAAACCTGAAAACAATTTAAGTTAATGTAGGAGAGGTTTGGGAGAGTTTTAACGGGGGGGTTGAGGTGGGAATGGAGTGCGTCCCATTGGAATTTCTCTCTCAATGTCAACAAGATGAAGGAGATCGTCATCAACTTCAGGAAACTGGGTGGTGTACATGCCCCAGTCAGCATCAATGTTGCTGAAGTGGAGATAGGCAATAGCTTCACATTGCTGTGCATAAATATCACCCGTAATTTGTCCTGGTCCAACCACATCAATGCTGCAGCCAAAAAAGTACAAGGTCTCAACTTCCTCAGAAAACTGAGGAGAATCAGCAATTCTCTCAACGACTCTTACCAATTTCTTCAGGTGCACCGTAGAAAGCATCCTGTCGGGATGCATCATAACTTGGTTTGGCAACTGCTCTGCCCAAGACCGGAAGAAATTGCAGAGAATTGTGAATGCAGCCCAGTCCATCACGTGAATGCGGCCCAGTCCGCCACAAACTCCATCTATTCTTCTTGCTGTCTCAGCAAAGGCGACCAACAAAATCATGGACCCCTCACACACCTGTTATTCCCTCTTTCCCCTCCTCTCCTAATCAGGCTTGAAAGCACATACTACCAGATTCAGAAACAGCTTCTTTCTTCTGTTATGATATTACTGAACAGAACTCTCAGAACCAAAGTGGGCAGTCCCAAGCTCCCAACCTACCTCATTGTGGCCCTTGCACTTTTTTTAAAATCTGCAATTCCTCTATAGCTGTAACACTGTAATACTATATTCTACATTCTGTTTATTTTTCTCTCTGCACTACCTGATGTACTTGTGTATGGCATGTGTCTGTCTAGGAACTGACCACAAATATAAAGTATTCACTTGTGGTCGTTGTGGATTGCTCAATTTTGAAAGGAAAGCTGCTAACTTTTAAAATGTAATGCAATTTCCCTGATGTAAACACACACATTAATAAATTAATAAATCACAGGCACCGAGGGGAATTTTAATTCCTGATGCAGTCTCATCCTGAAACACTGACTATCCCACTGCCTCTGCAGATGCCAGCTGGCCCACTGAGTTCCACCAGCAGTTTGTTTTTTGCCCCAGATTCCTATATCTCCAATCTATTGTCTCGCTCCTTTAATTTCAACAATGATGTTTAATCTCAAGAATGCTGTGGTTACAAACTTCATAATGATTCCCTTTATTTTGTTTTCTGCAGCATGCAGAGTTTTAAATTTAATTGGTATTTTATTTGGATTGTGGTCCTTCTTTAGCTCATAAACTACAACTTAAATGCATGCTAATACAATTTTAACGTTTTGTAAAAAATTAAAAAAGAATCACTGAAAATTATTTTTAAAATAATTGCTAATTCATAAGTTCATATGTTCTAGGACCAGAATTAGGCCATTCAGCCCATCAAGTCTACTCCACCATTCAATCATGACTGATCTATCTTTCCCTCTCAATCCCATTCTCCTGCCTTCTCCCCATAACCCCTGACACACTTTCTACTCAAGAACCTGTCAACCTCCACCTTAAAAATATCAATTGACTTGGCCTCCACAGCCATCCGTGGCAATGAATTTCACAGATTCAACACCCTCTGTCTAAAAAAATTCCTCCCCATCTCATTTCTAAAGGTATGTCCTTTATTCTGAGACTATGGCCTCTGGTCCTAGGCTCTCCCACTGGTGGAAACATCCTCTCCACATTCACTCTTCCTGGGTCTTTCACTGTTCAGTAAGTTTCAATGAGGTCCTCCCCTCATCTTCTAAAGTTCAGCGAGTTTAGGCACAGTGCCTTCAAGCGCTCATCATATGTTAATATGATATATTAATATTACCTTTCCATAATGTTTGTACATTTCCAAAGTCACTACAAATTATACATCATTTTTCACTGCTCTCTATTAATGTATATGAATAATGTGGTAAATCTTCAGTATTAGATCATAACAATCAAGGAAATAATGCACATCCACTAGACCATTACTGTACAACATACATTAACAACCATCAGAAAATACAAGATTCTTTCATCTCGGTAACTTAGTTGGTTTATATTATTTTGGACTTGAAAGCGATGATGTGACTGAAAATTCACTCACTACTGTTTACCATACACAAAGTAAGCAGATCAAAAGACATCACGAGGAGCCACAGAGTAATAATCTAAAAGTTAGTCAAATCAGATGCTCAAAACCATTTGATAGTTATCTCATCAAGACTGGTTAAAAATCAAGAATGCAAAAAATAATCCAAACATAAAATTTCTGTTGAATTATTTTATATGCATGAATGGTGATTGACTATTGGGTTATGTTGGTTTGGCAAGAGCAACAAAAGAGTTGATGAACTAGCTGGAAAGAATCTTCGCATCAAAGTTTTAGATTAACTCAAATGCTCAGGAAGGTGGATCAGAGCCCAACTAAAAATAAATGTTGAAATATTGAATTGTGGAGATGATGAAGTGATGTGTCAGAATTTCGCAAGTTGGGAAGTTGGTGCAGAGGCAAATATTCCAATACAACCTTTTTACCTGCAAGTATTTTTTTCGGGTAACCAGCAACAAAGGGTTAAAATGATTAGTAAACCATTTAATTGCCAAGATTGCTATCAGTGCCTCAACAAGTCACTAACAAAGCACACAAAACATTTTATTGTGGCTAACAAACAAAATAATCTGCTGAATGTAAAGTGTGAAGAAAACTAGAGGAGCTGTGCACAATTCCACACAAAAATAGTAGTGTCTAGATTCTGCAGAGAAATGACAGCAGAATATTGAAAATATCATCAGATATCTGTCACTTTTTCAACATGAACAATCATAAAGTTCGACAGCTGTTGACTGTGCACCAATAATGAATACTTCAAGGAGTCCAGCAGTAAATTGGGCATTTCGCACTTTATTTACTTACATTATAAATTCATGATGAAAATTTATCCTGCTTCCTATTCATTCAAATGGAGATGAACAGCTGCAGGACTAAAGTCCTGGTTAACAAAACAATTCGAATAAATCTACTTTTAAGTGTTTCAAAGAAAACTAAATGATTGTTTTTTTAACATTTAATTTTTTAACTTTTCAAAGTTTTTGAATGTACAAATCAATCAGAAACATCCATACTCATCGACATTTGGTTAAGCAAGAGTTCATGGATAAGCCAGATTCTTTTGTTCCAACTTGAATTCAAGTTGGATTAATGTGCAGATGATGATTCTATTAATGGAAGTAGAAATATCATTCAAGACAGGGCCATAAAACATAATATGCTGCACAAATTTGGGGGGGGGGGGCACAGTGACACAGCAGCAAGAGTTGCTGCCTTACAGCGCAAGGGATCCGGGTCCTTCAGGTGTGGTCAGAACGGAGTTTGTACATTCTCTATGTGACCGCATGGGTTTTCTCCAGGTGCTCTGGATTCTTCCCACATTCCAAAGACGTGCAGGTCTGTAGGTTAATTGGCTTCTGTAAATTGTCCCTAGTGAGGAGGATAGAACTAGTGCACAGCTGATCGTGGTCACTGCGGACTCATTGGGCCAAAGAGCCTGTTGTCATGCTGTTTCTCTCCAGCGATCTCAGGTGCTAGTTCTGCAGGTTGCACACTCTCGCTTTGACAGCATTGGTTTCTCCTGGGTATGCAGTTTTTCCACATATCATCCCAATGCAAGTAAGAATTTCACTGTTCTGTTTTGGTACATATGACAATTAAACACTCTTGACTTGACTCTTGTCATTTGCCCATCAATTAATACACATGCCCACAGTCCTGCAACCTCCACCAATGAGAATAACTTCCCTCTATTATCTTTTCCAAAATTATTGACATCTTACCCAGTATTATTGAGTCTCAGCTTAAACTTATTTACTCCAAAAATACTAGACGAGTTGTAACTCCAAGGGAGAGTAGTCCTTTTCTCCTGTTTACACGTATCAAGTGCCAACATTGTCCTTTATTAATGTCAAGATTATACACAATTGCTGGAGTAACTCATTTGGTCAGGCAGCATCTCTGGAGAACATAGATGGGTGACATTTCGGTTTGGGATCCTTCTTCAGACTCCAGAGATGCTGCCTGATCACTGGGTTACTCCAGCACTGTGTACTTTTAGTTCCTAAACTAACATCTGCAGTTTCTACATTTTAATGTCAGGATTATCCAACATGTAGCAGATCATCACAAAACCTGATAGGCACTCTGCTGATTTACACTGCAATCCAGGCTCATATTTTGCAGCAACATTGTCTGCATGCTACACCTGTGCAGGTTGCATTCTATGATTATCAACTCTGTCATCAACGGTTAGCCTGTGTTGGCAAGAGGTGGTGGATCAAGTACATTGCCTCGCATAGAATGAAGGCATCAATTGAGTTTCCAGGACACCAAGCATCAACTTGCATGGTATGTCACCAACGATTCACATTCTGCCTGGATACTGGGGAAGCAGATAGATTTGGTTTCAAGATAGAGCAGAAATGACAAGTGGCACCAAAAAGCAATTTCAGTTAAGACAATGGTACTCCTCATGGGAAACCCTGCAATTCAAGCACAACATCTCCTGGTCTTGTAACTTCTAAGAGAACATACTTAAATCTTCAAAGGGAACAGGGCACGCATCATGTCTGACCAATGGACTAAGAATTTTGTGATGAGTTTTAGTTCTCAGTCCTTTCTTTCCAATGAGAAACATTTCTCTACAGTTGGACAAAAACTCTGCAGCAGCCAATTTGTGTTTTGAAAGCTTCCTCAAACTGCAAGGAAATTACAGTGAATCTTAATAACTGTCCAGATAGTAGAGTTCAATAATGCTGATAAAAAAGTAACAACTGGCCACTTATCAGAACAAACATTCCTGGTCTTTGAAACATGCTTTTCACTTCACATCAGAGAGCATTCTAAACTCTAGCTAAACTAAAGTTCAAACTCTAACTAAACTCCAAAGTACAAACTGTCTTGGTTGCACTCGGGGCTTCGGGCTTTGTTTTGTTTCACACTACATTGTCATTTTTATTATTGACTAAACTTTGTTTTTGCTTGTTTACTATGTTATCGATGGAGTACTATGTTTACAAGCCTGTTATCGATGGAGTACTATGTTTACAAGCAAGTAAGAATTTCATTGGTGCATATGACAATTTAACACCCTTGGCTTATTCAGGAAACAAGATCGCCAGCATTGCAGAGTCCTTCATCGTGTTCTGCAAGTGCCAACCGAGATTTTTGCCCATCCCTGGTCTCCAATTCAGCTTCAATATTTCTTCAAATCAAAACAATCAAAAAACAGATCATCTGATCATTTATCTTATTATATTTGTGGAAACTGCCTACGCAGAAAATTTCTGTCAGGTTTGTTGATCACAAAAACTTTAAAAAACAGGTGCAGAGGTACACCAATAGGCCCCTCAAGCCTGTCCCACCATTCAAAATCATCATAGCTGATCTACACTAACCTCAACTCTCCTCCTGTGCCAGTTCCTCGTTGCCATCAATTCCCTAATCTTTCACAAATTGATCTATCTTCACTCTAAATTGTTCCAGATCTAACCGCCACAGCCCTTCAGTCGAGCGAATTTCAGAGATTTACCAGCTACTTAGAAATTTCTAAGCACCCCTGTTTCAAATTTAGCCCTTATATAATTATGCACACTCCTTCAAGATTCTGTTTAAATAGTTACTTCAAAAATACACCATTAACTGTAAACAAATGGGTAATATCCTTGAGTATCACTCTAATATACAAAGAAGTTACTTTCTCCAAACTATTTAATGCACTTTTCCAAACTGATGCAAGTTTCATCTAATATTGAATATCAGACCATTCAAGGCAATCAAAGAGGAATCTTACAGTTTACTACCTTCATGTGTACTTTGCTAACAATCTAGATTCTTTAGGGACATAAGAAACTGCTGATGCTGAACTTTAGTATCTTTAGCCCTGGATAATGACACCACTTTTGGTGACAGGAGGGGTGGAAATAAAGTATAATGTTAACATAATATTACTTCTGGAGACACAAGAGACTGCAGACAATGGAATCTTGCACAACATGCAAATTGTGGAGGAGCTCAGCAGGTTAAACTCTGAAGGTCAGTGGAACTCTTTGGAAAATCAGTGACCTAAACCATTAACTATTGCTTTCTCCATAGCTGCAACCTGATCTCAGTATTTCCAAAATTTTCTGTCTTTATTTCATGAATTCCAGCATCTGTGATTATTGCCTTTTGATGGCCGAGCTGATGTAAAGTTTTACATTAAGTTGTGCTTTAGAAATAGTAGCACCCATCTTTGAGACGCAAGCTCTGTTCCAATTGCCTGACTCACCACTATTCTCATGAAATCCTTGTTGTATTGTATTATCTCCAGTCACAAATTCCAAACCAGTTGGTTTCATTCATTCTTAACAGAGAAATAACATAAATAGAAACCGGAGAAGGCTGTTCACTCTTACCCTTGTTCTGCCATTCAACAAGATCACAGCTGATCTTGGCATCACTTTCTCAGACTAACGCATATCCAAAAGAATCATCCGTTTCTGACTGAGCCTCTATAGTCCTCTTGGTGAAGAAATTTATTCTAGTGTCTGTTCTAAATAGCTGACTGCGACCTTAGTTCTATAGATGCCAGCTAGTGGAAACATTAACACTGCATTTGTCCTAAAACAAAATGCTAGAAGAACTCAGCAGACCAGGCAGCATCTGTAGAGGGAAATGAACATGCTACAATTCGGGTCAGGACCCTTCTTCAGACCCTACCCAAAATCTCAGAAAAAATAGGATCTTCCATTTGTATTAGTCCTGACCTGAAATGTTGTCCGTCCATTTTCCTAAACAGATGCTGCCAGCCTCGTCACGTCCCTTCAGCACATTTCTTGTTGCTCCAGATTCCAGCATTTGCAGTCTCTTGTATCTCCATTTGTTCTCTCAGAACATGTGTGTGTTTCCATGAGATCAACTTCCAAACTTCAGAGAGTACAGGTATGGGCAATCCAATTTCTCTTTCTAAAGTAAAGCCACCATCCGAGCAATCAATCTGGTGAACCTTCACCGCACTCTGTCCTTTATAAATGTTTTGACCCAATATCACTTCCACTGAGCACTGGCGATATGAGCCCTCACAGCTATAAGACCTGTACAGCACAGAAGCAAGCTCTTTGGCTGACACTGTCCACGCCGACCAAGTAGGTATTCTGGGCAGCTCACAACCCAGAGGTATGAATCTTGATTTCTCTAACTTCAAGTAACCCTTGCTTTGCCTCTCTCCGTCCCTCCCCCACCCTTGTTCTCCGACCAGTTGCACTGTCCTCGTGATTCATTTTATTGTTTGTACGCCTTGTTGTCACCTTCCCTTCAGCCAACAATGAACCATTCTACATTTCCTTGATCAACATCTGTTTTGATCTGGCATTTTCACACCTTACCCTTCCATGTCTTTAATTTCCCTCTCCCCAGACTCAGTCTAAAGAAGGGTCTCATCCCAAAACATCACCCATTCCTTCTGTCCAGAGATGTTGTCTGTCCTGCTGAGTTACTCCAGCAATTTATGTCTATCTTAGGTATTCTGGGCTTATTCCATTTGCATGCCTGTATCCCTCTAAATTCTTCTTTTCTACATATCTCTGAATTACAAAGTTCTGGTTAACTCAGCACGTCAGTCAGCATCTGTGGAGGGAATGGACTTGTGGCTTCTTCAGGGAATGGAGGCTTGTGGATTATATGCAGGCAGGTAAGAGTTAATATTGGCATC
Source organism: Rhinoraja longicauda (assembly GCF_053455715.1). Lineage (NCBI taxonomy): Eukaryota > Metazoa > Chordata > Chondrichthyes > Rajiformes > Arhynchobatidae > Rhinoraja > Rhinoraja longicauda. Next base: position 71,255,988 of record NC_135956.1, read on the forward strand.
ATGACCAACACAAATATTGCGGGCCGAAGGGTCTGTTCCAGTGTGTTACGGTTTGTACGTTTAATGGAACAGACCAGGAGTGGCCAGTTGGGACCAGCTTGGATGGGCCATCTTGGTCAGCATGGATAAGTTGGGCCAAAGGGCCAGTTTCAATGCTGTATGACTCCATGGCAAGAGCAGCAAGGAATGAAAGGCAAACACAGCCTCATATCTAAAGAAGGATGTGCTGGTGCTGGAGAATGTCCACAGGAGGTTTACAAGAATTATCCCAGGAATGAGCGTGTTACCATAAGTTGAGCCTTTGACAGTGCTGGGCCTGTACTCGCTGGAGTTTAGAAGGACCTCATTGAGACTTACCAAAGCCCAGATAGAATGGGTATGAAGAGGATGTTTCCACTATGGGAGAGTCCAAGACCAGAGACCATCATCTCAGAATAAATGGAGATACCTTGAGAAGGGAGATGAGAGTGGTGAATCTGTCGGATTTGTTGACACAGAAGGCTTTGAAGGCCAAATCATTGGGTGTTTTCAAAGTGGAGATAGATAGATTCTTGCTTAGTAAGGGTTATGGGGAGAAGGCAGGAGAATGGGGTTGAAAGGGAATGATAGATCAGATGATTGAATGGCGGAAAAGACTTGATGGGCCGAATGACCTAATTCTGCTCCTGGAACTGATGCATTTATGAATCGGGACGAGCTTGGATGCATCTTGTCCGGCATATGAGTTGGGCCGAAGGTGTACCGTATGTCTCCAAGACAAGAGCAGCGAGGAATAAAAGGCAAACACGGAAATAAATAAACTGGTGATCAGAACCAAAACCGGCGCAGGATTGCCGGAGTTCAAGGCAGGTTTCACCTTCCTGGCACACACCCGCCAGCATGCCAGTCAGGGTTCGCCCCTCCTCCTCCCGCCCCCGCCGCCGCCGTCGCCCCGTCTCCCCTCCCTCCAGCGGGGAGGTCACTACCTTTTCGGCGCCGGCGGTTCCATAGCTGCTGAGAAGCCGGTGGGCCCGGCCAACGGCCACTTTCAAAGCGCGACCTCACGCCGCGCCACCGCCGCCCGTCACACCTGTACGTCACCACGGCGCCGCAATCGCCCGTCCCATTGGCTCGCAAGCTGCCTGAGCGCCGCGTTCCAATGGCTGCCGGGCCCGTCAATCTAGTCTCAGTTTGCAGACATGTGCCCGCCTACGTTCCATCCCATTGGCTGGGAAGCTGCCGTTGTGCTATCATTCACTGGTGGGGTGGTCTGTCAATCAACTCGCAGACTTCACCGTTTTGGTCCGCCCACCTTCCATCCCATTGGCTCTCAAGCTGCCTTTGCACCAACTTTCGTTGGCTGCCGGGCCCATCAATCAAATCCCAGCTGGATTGAGGGGTGGTGACCATGGAAACAGATACATCGGTGCAGGAGTAGGCCGTTCAGCCCATCGAGCCAGCACCGCCATTCAATGTGATCATGGCTGACCATCCACGGTGGCGCAGCGGTAGAGTTGCTGCTTTACAGCGAATGCAGCGCCGGAGACTCAGGTTCGATCCTGACTACGGGTGCTGCACTGTAAGGAGTTTGTACGTTCTCCCCGTGACCTGCGTGGGTTTTCTCCGAGATCTTCGGTTTCCTCCCACACTCCAAAGACGTACAGGTATGTAGGTTAATTGGCTGGGTAAATGTAAAAATTGTCCCTAGTGGGTGTAGGATAGTGTTAATGTGCGGGGATCGCTGGGCGGCACGGACTTGGAGGGCCGAAAAGGCCTGTTTCCGGCTGTATATATATGATATGATATGATATGATATAATCAGTACCCCGTTCCTGCTTTTTCCCATATCCCTTGATTCCGTTAGCCCTAAGCCCTAAATCTAACTCTCTCTTGAAAACATCCAGTGAATTGGCCTCCACTACTGCTTCTGTGGCAGAGAATTCCACAGATTCACAACTCTCTGCGGGAAGACGTTTTACCTCATCTCGTCCTAAATGGCCAACCCATTATTCTTGAACTGTGACCCCAGGTTCTGGACCAAGGTTTGGAATGATGACATCACGTGACATGATCATGGTTTATTTATGGTTTGGGGTAAGGAGGAATTAATGCAGGAATTATTTTTTTGAGTGTGCCTCTTGTGGCTTCAGCCTTAATATAAAACATATGACCTTTGATTGACCAATGAAATAATTCTGTAGGAAAATAACTGCAGATGCTGGTACAAATCGAAGGTATAACAAAATGCTGGAGTAGCTCAGCAGGTCAGGCAGCATCTAGGAGAGAGGGAATGGGTGACATTTCGGGTTGAGACCCTTCCTCAGACTGAATTCTTGTCAATACAGGGTACATTCCAAGAGACAAAGTGCTGGAGTAACTCAACAGGTCAGGCAGAATCTCTGGATTCTGAAGAAGGGTTAATGGTAGACCAAAAGACTGGAATAAATTCAGAATCCAGCAAAGGGAGACAAAAAAGATGTTAAACAGAGAGAATAAAAACTATGAAGATGAATTAGCAAGGAATATGAATTCAGACTAAAAGAGTTTTTCTAGGATTAAAAAAATGAAGATAGAGGTCCAAGTGAATGTAGAGCCTTAAAGAATGAAGCTGAGGAAATAGTTCCGTGCAACAAGAAAATGGCAGAGAAGTTAAACAGATGTTTTGCATCAGTATTCACAATAGTAGGCACTGTAAACATTAAATTAGTAACGACTAATGCCACGGAGAAATTAAACAGCATCACCATCACTAAATAAATAATATTAAACAAAGAAATGGAGTTAAAGGCTGACAAGTTCCCTGGCCCAGAAAGGTTTAGGTTTATCATTGTCATGTGTACCAAGGTACAGGGAAAAGCTTTGTTTTGCATGCGATTAAAAAAACGGATCGGATAAACCATGCATATCATCGGCGGTCACTCGAAGCGAGTATGACTGTCCTCTACAGAGGACGCCTGTGCCTGATTTTGTTTAACGTGGGGAGACACTTGCACAGACAGCAACCTTGACAGATCTGGGTCAGGATCCATTGGCATGGAATCCAAGACGACTGGGGACCCTTTTCTGCTGCAGCCTTCATCCGCCTTCCCAGCCGTTGTGACGCTCCACTAAAGTCAGCCATCATCCTCCGCCTGTTCCACCGTTGAGGTCTAGGTTAGATTGCTCTTTGTCAGGGACCTCCCCCTCAACCTTGATGCCCTGGGTGACCCTACTAGGAGCATTGCTCCAGACGGCATCACTCTCGGGACTTCAGGACCACACAAGCTTCTCCACTACGACAAGGTGACAATCCACGGAGAAGAAACCATGCATAAATACAATCAAGTCAATGCCTAGTACAATAGATTGAGCAAAAGGGAAGATACAGAGTGCAGAATATAATTCTCAGCATTGTAGTGCATCAGTTCCATAGAAGATGTCTTGCATTTTAGGATCCTAAAATAAGTGGTCAAATTGACAGTGGATGCATTAATTATAATCTGGCAAACAGTCTTTCATGTTAGAGGATTGGAAAACTGTGAATGTGACACCTCTATTCAAAAAGGGAGAAAGGCAAAAGGTTTCCTTCAAACCTTTGGGATGTGGGAGAAAACCGGAGCATCCATAGGAAACCCAAGAGGTCACAGGGAGAATGTGCAAACTCCATATAGACAGCACTCAAGGTCAGGATCGACCCCTGGTCTCTGGCGCTGTGAGGCAGTAGTTCTACCAGCTGCACCACTTGGCCTGCACAGTTGTGATTCTACCTACAGCAGAACAGACTTGAGGGGATGATTGGCTTATTCCTCTTCCCTGTCTTGTGGTTAGATGGTCTAAAATGTTTTAGAATATCCTGATATCTTGAAAAATACAATGTAAATATTAGTTCATTCTTCCACTATGAAGGCAATCTTAGCAACAGAAGCTAAACTTTATGATCCTATTTTCCTAATGTGTTTAAAAATTACATTCACGGTTTAACTTAACCATTCCATTGTTATTTTACACTCTTGGATTCATTCCCCATCTTTCTTCCTCAATGTGGGAGATGTTAGTTTGACCTGCAAGACACAAAAAGAAATATTACCTTTGAAGAATTAAAATAACAAGATTTTTATTTCCTCATCAAAGGATGTGGAGATAATTTACTGTCCTTTGATCTTATGATCCAGTTATTGAAATGCATGAAGAACAAAAGTTATGAGCAGAAAAAAACTGAAAATAGAGTGGAATCACCAGATTAAAAAAATAAAAATTAGAAGTAGTCAATGAAGGAGGCCACTGATTTGCAGAGTTTGCAAAAACGGATTTTCGAAGAGAGTCCATAATTGCTGAAAGACTCAACAACTAATATAGAAACACAGGGAACTGCAGATGCTCATTTACAAAAAAAGACACAAAGTGCTGGAGTACCTCAGCAGATCAGGCAGCATCTCTGGAGAACATGGATAGGTGACGTTTAATTCACTTTAGTTTAGTTTTGAGATAGAGTGTGGAAACAAGCCCTTCGGCCCACAGAGTACGTACCAACTACGATAACCCGTACACTAGTTCTATCCTACACATTGGGGCCAATTTACAGAAGCCAATTAATCTACACACCTGCATGTCTTTGGAATGTGGGATGAAACCGGAGCACCCGGAGAAACCCACGCAGTCACAGGGAGAACGTACAAACTCCGTATGGCCAGCACCCATAGTCAGGATCGAACCTGTGTCTCTGGCGTTGTAAGTCAGCAACTCTTCCACTGCGCCATCCTAATATTATGGTAACAGTTAGAATATGTTACTGTTATATGATCCTGTTATCCGATCCAGAATATGATCCTGTTGGGTTTCATTGTCTGTATAACTTGTGATCACCTACCCCACAGCCAACAATGGAACATTGCAGACTCCACCTTTGAGATACGAAACGATAGAACATTATTTATCCCAGGAGGGAAATTGATCTGCCAACAGTCATAAAAACACAAAATCCATGAAACATGAAATTAAGGTGATGAGTGGAAAGGATTAGGAGTAGTTGTACAGTTTGATATCCACAGGGAAGGATCGCCTGTGGCATTCTGTCCTGCATCTTGGTAGAACCAGTCTGTCGCTGAAGGTACTCCTCAGGTTGACCAGTGTGTCATGGAGTGGGTGAGCTGTATTGTCCAGGATGCTCCGCAGTTTGAGGAGCATCCTCCCCTCCAAGACCACCTCGCATGAATCCAACACCGCCCCCAGGACGGAGCCAGCCTTCCTGATGAGTTTGTTGATCCTATTGGCGTCCATGGGCTTCGCCCTGCTGCTCCAGCAGCGAAGAAGTTGGCACTGGCTACCACCATTTGGTAGAACATCTGCAGCATCTCACTGCAGACGTTGAAGGAGCAGAGCCGTCTCAAAAAGTACAGCCGGCTCTGTCCCTCCTTGTACTGGGCCTCAGCGTTACTGGACCAGTCCAGTTTACTGTCCAGGTACACTCCAAGGTATTTGTACTCCCTGGTAAATCTCCACATCCACACCATTGATGGAGACAGGGGACAGGGGTGTTCCTCTCCTCCTAAAGTCCACCATTAACTCCTTAGTCTTGTCGGTGTTGAGCTGCAAGTGATTCAGCCCACACCACTCAACAAAGTCATTGACTACACCTCTGTATTCCACTTCCCTCCCCTCACTGATGCAGCCCACAATTGCAGAGTCATCTGAAAACATCTGCAGGTAGCAGGAGTCTGAGTTATATCTGAAGTCCGAGGTGTAGATGGTGAATAGGAAGGGAGAGAGGACCATCCCCTGTGGGGCCCCTGTGTTGCTCACTACCATGTCCGAGACACAGTTCTGTAGCCTAACATATTGTGGTCATCCAATCAGGTAGTTGGTGATCCAGGACACCAATGGAACATCCACCCGCATCTCCGTCAGTTTGTTCCCAAGCAGTGCAGGCTGGATAGTGTTAAAATTCCTTGATCATTGCTGCTCTTTGTATATCGTTCATTTATTTGTTCAGTTTATCCCCTATTTCTCTCATTTCCCTTTCCCCTGACCCTCAGTCTGAAGAAGGATCTCGTTCCGAAACGTTACCTATTCCTTTTCTCCAGAGATGTTGCCTGTGGGGCAACGTTTTCTGTCTATCTTCGGTGTAAACCAGCATCTGCCATTCTCTCTTACAGAATATGTGATAAAATCCATTTTATGTTATTCATAATTCAGTTTTCCTTCATTGGGTTCTGGGGAATAGAAGTTATTAACTATCACTTAACTGTTTCATAAGATAGACACAAAATGCTGGAATAACTCAGCGGGACAGGCAGCATCTCTGGAGAGAAGAAATGGGTGACATTTAGGGTCGAGACCCTTCTTCAGACTGTTTCATAAGATTTGGAGTTGGAGTTCCATTACATGAAGTTCACGAACAAACTGATATTTTCTATATTGAGAATGGAGTCTAGTGAGAAAGAAAACAGTATTAAACACTGATGGGACCCTTCTCTGACAAATGCATGGACTTTGTGCATGTCTATCCATGTTACTCTGTGTGTACGAGCGAGTGCATGTGTGCCTGTGTGTCTGCGCATCTGTGAGTGAGTGTGTCAGTTATGGAGAAGGTTTGTATCAAAAAAGTGCAATAGCCGCAATAAAGTAGGTTGGGAGATCAGGACTGCACCCATTGCTTATGAAAGGTCTTTTCATTAGTCTGATAACATCGTGAAAGAAGCTGATCCTGAATCAGGTGCTTTCAAGCTTTTGTATTTTTTACCCAACGGGAGAAGAGAGAATGAATGGAATGTAAGTCGTCCATGATTATGTTGGCAGCTTTTCCGAGGCAGTGTGATGTGTAGATAGAATTTTTGCTGGAGAGATTGGTTTTTGATTTGATAATTCAATTACACTTTATTATCACATGTACCTCAGTACAGTGATTTTTTGTATTTGCACAAGGTATGCAGAGTTGCCCAGTATCTGGCACTGACAACGTTACAAAGTACTCATTAGAGCCCCAATTGTCCCTTTTTGTTTGCAGCCACAAGAGATCTTGCTTTTCTTCAGCACCGGGATAATGGTGGTCTTCTTGAAGCAGGTGGGTACCTCAGAATGGAGTAGGGAGAGATTAAAGATCTACACAAATACTACCGCTAGCTGGTCCACGCAGCTACTGAGGACACGGCCAGGAACTCAGTCTGGACCAGTAGCTTTTTGTGGGTTCACCCTCAGGTAGGCCAATTCAACCTCTACAACAGTGACCCTAGGAAGATGCACACCCAAGTCTGAAGGGCCAGGTGTCATTGCCCTGTTGGACTTCTGCTCGAAGCAGGCATAGAAAGCCTTTAAACTTGTGCAGCAATGTATCGTAAATTATTCCACACGGTATACTGGGTTCTTAAAGGTACATTCATAACTATATATGCAGCGACTAGTTTTATTTAATCATATAAATTTAAATTCCTCAACTGCCATTGTGGGATTTGAATTCTTGTCCCTGGATCATTAGTCCAGGCTTCTGGAAGCACGTTCAATAAGTTAACCACTATGATATTGTGTAAATAATTCATGTGTAGAGTTTTCAGGCATTTTGCTTGATGTTTTTTTGCCCAATATAATATCCAGTCCTAACTGAGGGTTTTTATTGTGTAGGAAGGAACTGCAGATGCTGGTTTAAACCAGATAGACACAAAAAGCTGGAAAGACTCAGTGGGTCAGACAGCATCTCTGGAGAAAAAAAACAGGGTCTCGACTCAAAACATCACCTTCTTCGGACTTTAGAAGAGACTCAACCCGAAACGTCACCTTTTCCTTTTCATCAGAAATGCTGTCTGACTCGCTGATTAGTCCATCTTTTTGCGTCTATACGAGGATTTTTACTGTTTTATTAATTCTCCTGGGCATAGTCGGGTTAACGTTTTTGATAGCTTCAAATCAAACCAGTTCCCCCAGCACTAATAAAAAATCCTATGTAGTTGAGAAATAAAACTCCTTTCTTCATTTGTCTGCTGCCTTTTTATATGGACCATGGTAATTTTCCTTCACAGTTCATATATAAATAAGAACAAGTCCCCAACAACCACTGTGCCAAATATGTGATTATTTAAAGATTTCTGGATCATCCCGTCAACACCGCACTCTTTATATTGTGGAACTTGTGATCATCATTTACAAATTTCCGCAGCATGTGGTTTGGGTTGAACAACTTTGCAAATATGCTTCAATTATTTGGCCACGGCATTAATTTATCGAGACACATTTCGCAAGAATGCGCTTCCACGTAACACTATTAATTCAGACTAATATGAAGTCTCTCAAAGTGTAAAATGTTTCCTAATATTACATTTTACCAAAATGTCCTGTTCGATATCTGAAAAAAATCCATCTTTCAAAGTTACGGAGGGAAATAGAGCTCCCTCTAAATTTTAATCCATCTGCCTCCAATAATTGACTACACCAAATGTCGGCATGTTTGGGACATCTGGTAATTTTTTTATCCCTGAAACTAAGTAAAGTGAAACTCGTGTTTATGTTACAAATCTAATTGTTCGTATGAAGAAAAAAGACAAAAAATTTAGCCATCAACTCAATGTTCCAAACATAATCTGTATATACCATTCATTGAGTGAATGTATCAAGCAAATAAAAATAATTCAAATGTTAACATGTGCACACTTGCCAACATATACGGAAAATACCAGATCGGAAATCCACTTGGATCCCCAAAGCATTGAAGTCGTGGAGTCCTGACCATTATAATTAAATACGTCTTCCATCCACATTAGGGACCAAATAGACAATCTGTGAGTGGAACCAGAGAATGTAAGTCATGTCTTATATTAATACTTCTCATCTGTATTTACTGAGAAGAACTGGCCAGAAGTTGAAGAATTCAGGGAAGGTATCTGTGAAATTTTAGGGCATTATTATTAAAAAGGTGGAACAAAACAAGGGAAAGTTGGAAATACTCAGCAGGTCAGACAGCTTCTATGGAAAAAAAATGGAGGACGTTTCAGGCCTGGGACCGTTCCTCAATACAAGAAAAGAGATAAAAACAAGTTTGCTTTCTGAGGGCTTGGGACATTGGGCTGATTGAGAACTCAATTTTCTCTCTTTCCTAGTTCTGAAGAAGTATCCCACATTTAAAACATTAGCTGTTTCTCCTTCCGAAGTTGCTGCCTGACATATTGAGTATTTCCACCAATTTCTGCTTTTCTTTAACATTTCCGGTGTAACTTTTGTTACATTTTCATTAAGAAAAAAAGAGGTAGGTACGTATCCTACTTCAAGAGTCAAGAGCCAAGAGTTTTGTATTGTCATATGTCTCAAACAGAACAATTACATTCTCACTTGCAGCAGCTGTCGGTAGGTACTCACCACTGCTGACCGGGTACACCCCACAAGCCTTATCGTTTCAGAGATGTCTGGCCTTAACAATTTGGCCCTTGTCAAAGTCGCTCAGGTCTTTACTCCTGCCCATTTCTCCTGTATCCAACACATCAACTTCAAGAACTGACTGTTCACTTGCTGCCTAATATATCCCATCCCTTGACAGGTGCCATTGCAATAAGATAATCAATGTGATTCACTTCGCCTGTCAGTGGTCATAATGTTTTGGCTGATTGGTGTATATTGTTCACTGAGATGGATTAATTGATGATGATGATACTTTACTGTCACATGTAAGAAAAAAATAGCATGATTGCAACTGGGTGGACCCATGTGGAGGGAAAAAACTCTATTCCAATGTGACAAAGTGATCAGAGTCCATGTCTAAAATCAAGATGCAGTTGGACTACTTAATCCAAAATGATACAATCTAAACTGTTTAATAATCCAATGTTTAATACTAAGACGAGCTATTGTTGTATTATTTACATTGCTTAATTGAAACTTTGGCAATAATTAAAACTATTGATGGCTCAGTGGACTGTGGTACCGGGAGGGAGCCATGGGAGATGTTGGATGTGAGGAGCAAGGGTCGGTAGGAGGGTGAACTGGGGTATTGCCTCCAGCGCCTTCAAGCTCGGCTGCAGGAAGAGCCCCTGGGACACAAAGGTGGCTTGGCAAGAAGATGAGAGGGGAGTCGGTTCGCGGATCGATCTGGTAGAAGACGGAGGGAGGCCCTACAGGGTCGGGAACTGCCCCAGTCGACTGAGTGTGCGGGCAGACCGGACTTCGGATTTTGGAAACATGGCGGTGCCTGCATATGTAAATATGCAAAGAGAATTTCACTATGCATTTGCACCATATGACAAATTAAGCACCACTGAACCATTCTTGGCATTCTTGTACACTAAGGGTCATCCTTGTTGAAAGCCTCGGATCTGGACTTTAGCGGAGGGTGAATCCCCTGTTCACCCAACATTTCTGGTTAGAATAGACCCTAATCTATCGACTTCAGACTTGTGGTGGAGTGCATGCCCCAATCAGCGCCAATGATGCCGAAGTGGAAATGTTTGGGAGCTTCAAGTTCCTTGGCATTAATATTACCAATGATCTGTAATGGACCATCCACGTTAATGCGAGAGGGCACACCAACAACTCTACTTCCTAAGGTGACTGAGGAAATACAGCATGCCTCACATGACTCTCACAAACCTCCACAGATGCACCACAGAAAGCATACCATCGGGTTGCATTACAGGTAGTTTGGGAACAGTCTGCCCAAGGCCACAAGAAATTGCAGAGAGTTGTCTATATAGCCCAGTCCATCACACAGACCAGACTACGTGGTCTTGACTCCATCTACACTTCAAGCTGCATTGGAAAAGCAGCCAACATAATCAAAGACTCGACCCAACCCGGTCATTGCTTCTTCATTCCACTGGTCGAAGAACACTGAAAGTATCGAAAATGAACTAAAGACACAAAGTGCTGGAGTAACTCAGTGAGTCAGGCAGCATCTCTAGAGAGCATGCATAGGTGCCATTTCAGGTCAGGACCCTTCTTCAGACAGAGAGGCAGATGTATGACATGTCTGCATTTTGCAATTTTGCTTCGCGCATGTTTGTGGGTATTTTAGACACAACAGAATCAATTTTACAGAAAATTGTATAAACCCTGCAGAAGGAACAGCTAATCCTTGTTCCATGACTTCTGACATTCTTGTAAAATTACTTTTGACCCATCCTGGGAGTATCCACATTATTTAATTACATTTGTTCAAAATTTCAGGCCTTGCACAAGTTTGTATGCTTTACGCATTCATATGGAAAAACATCCTTTTGAGATCTACTGTCATTATACTGTCTCATCAACATTTATTATGTGAAACACGGTATGAAAATGACTCATAAAATATGATCACCAATGTGAAATAGAAGAACTTTTATTGTTACACGTCATCTTTGTTTTTGTTATCTCTGTCATTACAGCAAGCTTGTTCCCACAATGATTATAGTGAGGTTTCTTTTACAGTGGAATGTGCATTTTTACAACGTAGATAACATCACCTTTAATAACCTACCTATAAATCCCACCATGTTATGATAAAGCTATTATTTCACAAAACCTGTTTCCTTCCTTTGAAAACTAACCTTTACCTGTCCAATGCATGTTATTGGCTTGAGTCCAAGAAACCATATAATAATTCTAGTATACATTGGTGATTGCAGACCCATGTATCTGGACATTTGATCTTTTCTTTGCCTTTAAAATAATATAGACTAGAAGATTAATTTCCAAGAACTCAGCAACACCTCCTGTAAATCCGTTCGATAGTGGGGAGGTCGGTACCAATGATGGACTGGGGAATGTCTACCATTTTCTGCTGCCTCCTTCATTCCTGGACATTCAGGTTGCTCTTCCAGGCTGTGATGCAACCAGTCAGTACGCTATCTTTGTGGAAACGGAACTGCAGATGGTGGTTTACCATGGAAAGACACCTGTATTCAGGCCATCCCACCAACAACCAGAGAGCAGTTCTGAGCTACTATCCATCTCATTGAAGGCCTTAGGACTATCTTTAATCGGAATTTACTGGAATTTATCTTGCACTAAACATTATTCCCTTTATCCTGTATCCATACACTGTGGATGGCTTAATTGTAATCATGTATAGTTTTTCCACTGGGTGGTTGGCACACAATAAAAAAGCTTTTCACTGTACCTTGGTACACATGATAATAAATTAAACTAAACTAAAATGCTGGAGTAACTCAGTAGGTCAGGTAGCATCCCAGCAGAACATGGATAGTGACATTTGGGTTCGTAACCCTTCTTCCTCTCACTCGCTTTACAAGGTCACTCCACAGCTCCCAATGAGAATATCCGCAACTTATCAAAACTCGTTCTTTTATGCCTTTCCAAAATAAAATTCACTCTGTTCCTTTCAATGGATTCTAATAATTTCCTCGCCATCAAAGTCATAAACACTAGCCTGCTCCTTCCCTTCAGTTTAATCCCCTTCTCCCTTTAGAAGTAACGGACCTCTGGCACCATTGCTGGAGCTAGAGAGGATTGAAGAATTGTAGTCAGATCTTCTGCACTTTCTTCCCTTGTCAGTTAGCCGTGTAAGTAATTAAATGAAGGCAACGACGAAAACTGGTGTATAGGGGTGTATAAAATCATGAAGGGAATAGACAGGGTGAAGGCATAGTCTTTTCCCAGGTTAGGGGAATCAAGAACCAGAGGACAAAGGTGAGAGGGGAAAGATTTAATAGAAACCTGAGGGGCAACTTTTTAACTCAGGTGGGTACATGGACGAGGTACAATAACAAAATTTAAAGGACATTTGGACAGGTACTTTTAAAAGACATTTAGACAGATACGTGGATAGGAAAGGTTTAGAAGGATATGGGCTAACTAGCAAATGGCACCAGCTTAGATGGGGCATCTTGGTCAGCATATACGAATTGTACCAAAGGACCTGTTTCTCAGCTATGTGACCCTACGACAATGACTTTATTACACAAAGTACTGGAGGGACTCAGTGGACCAGGCAGCATCTATGGAGGGAAATGGACAGACGGCATTATGGACAAGGACCCTTTTTCAGGTCTCGAGTGGACTTTGGAATGAAATTATTTTTCTTATGTTTTAACCATGAAGATGACTACTAATTGGATATTCTGGATTTTTTTTCATTTCTGAAAGATCTATTAACTGGATAAATTGTGACCTCGGGATTGTATCGGGACATTCTGATGAGAAACCTCTCAATCAAATCAGCTAGACCCGATAGAAGTATATTTAGTTATGAGAGGTATTGAGGGTAAACAGTCAGAAGTTTTCCCCAGGGTGGAAATGTCAAGGACTAGAGGGCATCGCTTTAAGGTCAGAGGAAGGAAATTTAAAGGAGATGTGCGGGGCAAGTTTCTTTACACAGAGAGTGGTAGATGTTTGGAACGCAATGCCAGTGGTGATGGTGGAAGCAGATACACTAGTGAAATTTAAGAGTCTTTTCAGTAGGCACATGGATATGCAGAGAATGGAGGGATATGGATCACGTGCAGGCAGAGATTAGTTTAACTTGCCTTCATGGTTATCACAGACATTGTGGCTGTACTGTTCTATGCTCTGTTCTATGTCCTATGCTTTGTGATGCACTCTTGTTTAATGGGAAGCCAGCCTATTTGTTTAGAAAACTCTACAATGGTGTTTATTTTATAAGCTATTCATTTAAATCTTAAATATTTAATTTAACCACATTTAAGCATACTCAAGATTAATGTTTAATAAATACTATTCTATTCGAATTGATGCAATTCACCAACATGAAGAACACAATTTTTGTTTGGAAACCTAAGAGACTGCAGATACTGGAACTGAGCAAAATACAAACTGTTGGAAGATAAACACAAAAAGCTGGAGTAACTCATCAGGACAGGCAGCATCTCTGGAGAGAAGGAATAGGTGACGTTTTGGGTCAAGACCCTTCTACATACAGGGTCTGAAGAAGAATCATGACCTGAAACTCGACCTGAACCATTCCTTCTCTCCAGAGATGCTGCCTGTTTCGATGAGATACTCCAGCTTTTTGGGTCTATCTTCGGTTTAAACCAGCATCTGCAGTTTCTTCCAACACAAACTGTTGGAGGAACTCAGCAGGTCAGGCAGCATCTGTGGAGGTAAATGGACAGGTGACATTTTTGGTCAAGATTTTGTGCACTAAATTCTGGAATTGTAAACATCCCTCTGAATTGATGAAGTGCATAATTATGTTACTACTGCAGACTGTTTTACATTTTGATATATCAAGAGTCGAGAGTAAATGTTTATTTACCCACAATGGAACAGTGAAATTCTTACTTGCTGTGACTTAACAGGCCCACAAACACTGAAACTCACAGATAATATATAATGATAAAAAATATAATAAATTAATAACTGTTAATAGGTCACCATAATAGTTTCAGTTTAGTTTAGTTTATTGTCATGTGTACCGAGGCACAGTGAAAAGCTTTTGTTGTGTGCCAACCAGTCAGCAGAAAGACAATACACGATTACAATCGATCCTTTTAGAGTGTTGATATACATGATAAGGGAATAATGTTGAGTGCAAGGTAAAGCAAGAAAAGTCCGATCACGGACAGTCCAAGGGTCACCAAAGAGGTAGATAGTAGTTCAGCACTGCTCTCGGGTTGTGGTAGGATGATTCAGTTTGGTGTAAAACATAAGTTCGTAGTGCATCCAAAATCACAGTTCATAGAATATCATAATTGGTGATGTGTTGCTGTTATGTAATGTATTGAATTAAATTGAATTGAATACTTTATTGTCACATGTGACAAGTCACAGAGCAATTCTTTGTTTGTATTCTCAAGTTATGTAATAGTCGCCACATAAAGGATGCAGACAATATAACAAAGTATTCCGTGCCAGGTCCACCTTCATTCTCCCCCCTTCCCCTCCCCCTCCATTATGGTCGCCCCGTCCCGCGCCAGGTCCTCCTTAGTTCCTGGCAGCGCATGTTCCGACTCCCACATGGCCCGTCCTCGACTGCCGGCGTCCTCAACAACGCCACACCGATCTCCTCCACGGTTGCCGCCGGGTCTCCTCCCGACACCTTCACGCGCCGTCCCAGGCTCCGGCCACAGGCTCGCGAGGCTCCTGGGATGTATACTGCTGTGTAATGTTTAAGTGCCCGATGGTTGCTGAGAAGAAGCTATTATTGTTCTCTTCAAGATTATCATGACTAGATTAATAGATTAATCGGGGTGGAGTTAAATTAGAGTTGCTGCCTTACAGCACCAGAGACCCGGGCTTGATCCTAACTATGGGTGCTGTCTGTACGGAATTTGGACATTCTGCTTGTGGCCACGTGGGTTTTCTCAGGGTGCTTTGGTTTCCTCCCACAGGTTTGTAGGTTAATTGGCTTCTGAAATTTGAAATTTGTATTTGAAGAGAAAAAAACTAAGAATGATTCTCCTGCTAATTTCCACTGTATTACCAACTGACTTGGGTTGTTTTTTCTCAGGAAAAGCAGAGGTTGAGGGAGAAGTATCGAAAATTGTGAGCATGGGTAGACAGTCAGAACAATTTTCCCATGATAAAATTCTAAATTGCTAGAAGGCATAGCTTTAAGGTGAGAGCGGCAAAGTTTAAAGGAAATGTGCGAGGAAGTAGTGGGTGCCTGAAACACTGTCGGAGATAGTGGTGGAAGTCGCAACGATAGTGGCATTAAAGGGGTTTTGAATAGACACATGGATATGTAGGGAATGGAAGGATATGGATCATGTGCAGGGAGTTAAGAGTTATAGATTTATAGAGTCATAGAGTGATACAGTGTGGAAACAGGACCTTCTCTGTGACTCTGCATCTACCCGAACTATTCTTCTTATACACCTCTATAAGATCACCCCTCATCCTCCTATGCTCCAAGGAATGGAGACCCAGCCTACTCAACCTCTCCCTATAGCTCACACCCTCTAGTCCTCGCAACATCCTCGTAAATCTTCTATGAACCCTTTCAAGCTTGACAATATCTTTCCTATAATATGGTGCCCAGGACTGAACACAATATTCCAAATGCGGTCTGCAACTGCAAAATGACCTCCCAACTTCTATACTCTAGTTGGTCTTGGTTTCATGCTCAGCACAGACATTGTGAGCCAAAGTGCCTGTTCTTGTACTGTACTATTCTATGTTCTATATTAATAATGTTGATTCAATTATTCAATAGTCCTGCATCATTAACGTTATACATCTATTTCCGTCTCCCCATTGAGCAATAGATGAGCTGTTCTTTCATTCCCTGAATGTCTTGATCAGCCATGATCACATTGAATGGCGGTGCTGGCTCGAAGGGCCGAATGACCTACTCCTGCACCTATTGTCTATTGTCTTTACAGTCGCATCACTAATTTTGCATTGCACTGCTCAGTTGCTTACTTCCCCCTCCAGGTTCAATGCAATTTGGGTTCATAAGATTTGATTATATATTAAGGAGTGCATAACCTTGCATAGGTTTGTCCATAATATTACAAGACAGTTCATCAGTTTGCTTCCATTCCTTCATGTTCATGAAAGCCCCTTCCGCTAAAATAAACGCCGATGAGTGTGCATTAATTGTTGCTCAATAAAAGACACAAAGTGCTGAAGTAACTCAGTGGGACAGGCAGCATCTGTGGAGAACACGGATAGGTGATGTTTCAGCTTAGGAACCTTTTTCAATTGTTTCTCAACCTTTGAACAATATTACAGAGTCATAGTGTCATGCAGCACACAAACTGGCCCTTCGGCCCAACCTGTCCATATTGACCAATATATAATGCTGAAAACTGCATTCTGCTCTCTGAATCTTATTATTTGCTCTATCTATTGTATGAGTTTTGAATGATTGGCCATTTAAAAATGAGATGAGAAGAAACGTTTTCACTCAGAGAGTTGTGAATTTGTAGAATTCTCTTCCACAGAATGCAGTGGAGGCCAATTCACTGGATGAATTTAAAAGAGAGTTAGATAGAGCTCTAGGGGGTAGTGGAATCAAGGGATATGGGGAGAAGGCAGGCACAGGTTACTGATTGTGGATGATCAGCCATGATCACAATGAATGTCGGTGCTGGCTTGATCCTGCACCTACTTTCTATGTTTCTATGATTGTACTTATGTACAGTATTATTGGTTAGATTAGCTGGAAACATGACAAAACGAAACCTAAACCATCTAAGCAAGTTCCAATTGTTCTAAATTGGTCCCATTTCCCAGTGTTGTTGAACAAGGTGAAACAAAGAACTGCAATTGCTGGTTTATACCAAAGATTGGTTTATACCAAAGTGTAAGAGTAACTCAGTGGGTCAGGTCGCATCTCTGGAGAAAAGGCATGGGTGACATTTTGGGTCCCGACACAAAACATCATCCATACTTTTTCTCCTGAGATGCTGTTTGACTCGCTGAGTTACTCTAGCACTTTGCATCTATCTTTACTGAGAATGTGGCTGATTAATATATGTTGGTCCAAGTTATATCTTTATAACATGGATGGGACTGCACGGGGATTCGAGTGATATTATATATTGGACCACCACTTCTTGGTTTGTGTTCTTCCAGTGCTAATATACTTCTAGCCTACTTGTTCGTGTTTTCCCTTTGCAAGCTATAACTCACCTATTATAAGGAGCTGAATCGATGAATGGTTCCAACCTGAAACATCACATATCCATATCCTCCAGAGATGCTACCTGAGCTGCTGAGTTTAGGTTTAGGTTTATTACTATTACATATACTAAGGACAGTGAAAAGCTTTGTTTTGCATACTATCTGGGCAGATCAGATCTACCATACATAGGTACAATCAGTTCAAACTCAAGTACAATAGATAGAGCAAAGAGGAAGATACAGAGTGCAGAATATAGTTCTTAACATTGCTTAGACAAAGTCCAATGTCCTCAATGGGAAGAGGTGAATCGAACAGTACCCTAGCTTATAGAAGGAATTCCATGGAACTATTAGATTTACACAAGCACTTTGTGTTCTACTGACATCTCACCTGTCAGTCTCAATGCCTTTGTCGTTCCGATTGGTACGGTTTTCAGGGGTACACAACGTATAGAAAAGACAGACAGGTGGGCAGAGGGGGTGGGGTTGCTCTGATGGTAAGGAATGATATTCATTCCCTTGCAAGGGGTGACATAGAATCAGGAGATGTTGAATCAGTATGGATAGAAATGAGAAATTGTAAGGGTAAAAAGACCCTAATGGGAGTTATCTATAGGCCCCCAAACAGTAGCCTCGACTTAGGGTGCAAGTTAAATCAGGAGATAAAATTGGCGTGTCAAAAATGTAATGCTACGGTGGTTATGGGAGATTTCAACATGCAGGTAGACTGGGAAAATCAGGTTGGAAATGGACCCCAGGAAAGAGAGTTTGTAGAGTGCCTTCGAGATGGATTCTTAGAACAGCTTGTACTGGAGCCTACCAGGGAGAAGGCAATTCTGGATTTAGTGTTGTGTAATGATCCTGATCTGATAAGGGGACTAGAGGTAAAAGAGCCATTAGGAGGCAGTGATCACAACATGATAAGTTTTACTCTGCAAATGGAAAGGCAGAAGGGAAAATCGGAAGTGTCGGTATTACAGTATAGCAAAGGGGATTACAGAGGCATGAGGCGGGAGCTGGCCAAAATTGATTGGAAGGAGGCCCTAGCAGGGAAGACGGTAGAACAGCAATGGCAGGTATTCCTGGGAATAATGCAGAGGTTGCAGGATCAATTTATTCCAAAGAGGTGGAAAGACTCTAAGGGGAGTAAGAGACACCTGTGGCTGACAAGGGAAGTCAGGGACAGCATAAAAATTAAGGAGAGGAAGTATAACATAGCAAAGAAGAGTGGGAAGACAGAGGATTGGGACTCTTTTAAAGAGCAACAAAAGTTAACTAAAAAGGCAATACGAGGAGAAAAGATGAGGTACGAGGGTAAACTAGCCAATAATATAAAGGAGGATAGCAAAAGTTTTTTTAGGTACGTGAAGAGGAAAAAAATAGTCAAGGCAAATGTGGGTCCCTTGAAGACAGAAGCAGGGCAATTTATTATGGGGAACAAAGAAATGGCAGACGAGTTAAACCGTTACTTTGGATCTGTCTTCACTGAGGAAGATACACACAATCTCCCAAATGTTCTAGGGGCTGGAGAACCTAGGGTGATGGAGGAACTGAAGGAAATCCACATTAGGCAGGAAATGGTTTTGGGTAGACTGATGGGACTGAAGGCTGATAAATCCCCAGGGCCTGATGGTCTGCATCCCAGAGTACTTAAGGAGGTGGCTCTAGAAATAGTGGAAGCATTGGAGATCATTTTTCAATGTTCTATAGATTCAGGATCAGTTCCTGTGGATTGGAGAATAGCAAATGTTATCCCACTTTTTAAGAAAGGAGGGAGAGAGAAAACGGGTAATTATAGACCAGTTAGTCTGACATCAGTGGTGGGGAAAATGCTGGAGTCAATTATAAAAGACGAAATTGCTGAGCATTTGGATAGCAGTAACGGGATCGTTCCGAGTCAGCATGGATTTACGAAGGGGAAATCATGCTTGACAAATCTACTGGAATTTTTTGAGGATGTAACTAGGAAAATTGACAAGGGAGAGTCAGTGGATGTGGTGTACCTCGACTTTCAGAAAGCCTTCGACAAGGTCCCACATAGGAGATTAGTGGGCAAAATTAGGGCACATGGTATTGGGGGTAGGGTACTGACATGGATAGAAAATTGGTTAACAGACAGAAAGCAAAGAGTGGGGATAAATGGGTCCCTTTCGGAATGGCAGGCAGTGACCAGTGGGGTACCGCAAGGTTCGGTGCTGGGACCCCAGCTATTTACGATATACATTAATGACTTAGACGAAGGGATTAAAAGTACCATTAGCAAATTTGCAGATGATACTAAGTTGGGGGGTAGTGTGAATTGTGAGGAAGATGCAATAAGGCTGCAGGGTGACCTGGACAGGTTGTGTGAGTGGGCGGATACATGGCAGATGCAGTTTAATGTAGATAAGTGTGAGGTTATTCACTTTGGAAGTAAGAATAGAAAGGCAGATTATTATCTGAATGGTGTCAAGTTAGGAGGAGGGGGAGTTCAACGAGATCTGGGTGTCCTAGTGCATCAGTCAATGAAAGGAAGCATGCAGGTTCAGCAGGCAGTGAAGAAAGCCAATGGAATGTTGGCCTTCGTAACAAGAGGAGTTGAGTATAGGAGCAAAGAGGTCCTTCTACAGTTGTACCGGGCCCTGGTGAGACCGCACCTGGAGTACTGTGTGCAGTTTTGGTCTCCAAATTTGAGGAAGGATATTCTTGCTATGGAGGGCGTGCAGCGTAGGTTCACTAGATTAATTCCCGGAATGGCGGGACTGTCGTATGTTGAAAGGCTGGAGCGATTGGGCTTGTATACACTGGAATTTAGAAGGATGAGGGGGGATCTTATTGAAACATATAAGATAATTAGGGGATTGGACACATTAGAGGCAGATAACATGTTCCCAATGTTGGGGGAGTCCAGAACAAGGGGCCACAGTTTGAGAATAAGGGGTAGGCCATTTAGAACGGAGATGAGGAAGAACTTTTTCAGTCAGAGGGTGGTGAAGGTGTGGAATTCTCTGCCTCAGAAGGCAGTGGAGGCCAGTTCGTTGGATGCTTTCAAGAGAGAGCTGGATAGAGCTCTTAAGGATAGCGGAGTGAGGGGGTATGGGGAGAAGGCAGGAACGGGGTACTGATTGATAGTGATCAGCCATGATCGCATTGAATGGCGGTGCTGGCTCGAAGGGCTGAATGGCCTACTCCTGCACCTATTGTCTATTGTCTATTGTCTATTGTTTTCCCGTTGCAATGTGCATTTACGCGGCCTGTCATCTTCAGTACTTTGAACCCATCCATAACTGCGATAGTGGTGACTCGGTCTAAATGAAAAAATGAAATCATAACTCAGTCAAATCATGGCTGGACGACGACGTGGTCGGGTTTAGTTACATTTTGTTTCAACGATGCATGTGTGTTTTTTTAAAGGCAAAGTTGTTCTTCATATGTGTGTGGATTTTTGTTGCGTTATCATCGTATTTCCGTCTACGTTCGCCTGAAGCTGCTTTATGTACAACATCAAGAGATTGTAGCTGTTAGCGGCGAACAGAGAAGGGTGAGTTCCACGTTTTGCTTTCATTGGCTTCTTCCTGACTTTCGCTGCGAAACGGTTTGCAGTGAAATTTAATTCCAACTTTGAAGTTTATTTTGTGCAAATAAAAGAGCAAAACAGATCACATTGCTTACTCTTTCCAATTGGTTGCAATGTATATTGATTGTCCAGGATGTTTAGTTTTGGTCGTTTGACCGTAAAAACAGCCCTCAGACAGAGTGCAATGACAGCAGCGAAGGGCAATGCCAAAATTTAATTTATCCTTCGTTTTTACAGAAGGAACCGGCCACTTCATTTGTGATAACATTTACACATCCCATCCTCAATCTGCAAACACCCCGAAGTCGAGATGCTTTGCATTATTTAATCCGGTCCAAAGTTTAATAATTTTCTCAAACCTGATAACAGATTTAATTTGTGGGAAGGAACTGCAGATGCTGGTTTACACCGAAGACAGACACAAATTGCTGGAGTAACTCAGCATGACAGGCAGCACCTCTGGAAAGAAGGAATGGGCGACGTTTCGGGTCGAGACCCTTCTTCAGTGAGATTAAATTTGTTTAAAACAAAACAATTGCCTCACTCCCCGGATAGCTGTTTCTAATTGAACGTAATTGATCAGGGGATTCTGAACATGCGTTTTTATAAAATGCCATATTCATTGCAATTTCTCCAACCACATCAGGTGTCTTTGCCAAGTTTTTGAATTATGATTGGATGTGAAAGGTACTCTTAGTAATGAAATGGTTTGATATTTTAAACATTATTCGTAAGGGACACTCGGGAGTATTAAAATCCACGCCTCGTCTGTTCGTGTTTCCCCTTCCACGTTGAAGGGCCAGAGAAGATCTGGTGATTTTTTTTCCAAGGGAATAAATGAGTTGGTGATAAGAGCGGGACAGAATGATGCTTTGGAAGCAGATTGTTTTGCGAAGTATATAACACAGAGGGAATTACATCATTTTAACTCCTCGACACGGTTCTTGGCCAAAACAAACCTCTCATTGGGTGTTTCGCATCAGGGGATATTTCGAACCGTTGTGTTGCAACGATTTGGCACTCATTTCCAACGGCGCTTCGAAAGTCGAAACCCCTGATTTATAAATGTGGGAAGGAACTGCAGATGCACCGAAGGTAGACACAGAAGGCACTACACCTAAAGTAGACACAGAATACTGGAGTAACTAATCGGAACAGGCAGCATGTCTGGAGGGAAGAAATAGGTGATGTTTCGGTTCGGGACCCGAAACGTCACCCTTTCCTTCTCTCCTGAAATGCTCCCTTATTTATCAGTGATGAGTTTCATTAAAGTAGGTGTGTGAGCACCTCAAGTGAAAATTAAATTACACAGAGTGCATTAGTTTAGTTTAGACACAAAAAGCCGGAGTAAATCAGCGGGACAGACAGCATCTCTGGAGAGAAGGAATGAGTGACGTGTCGGGTCGAGACCCTTCTTGAGACTGGTTCGTTTCGTTTAGAGATACAACGCGGAAATAGGCCCTTCAGCCCACCGAATCCGCGCCGACCAGCGATACCGGTACACTAGCAATATCCTACATCCGAGGGACAATTTTACAATTTTAACCAAGCCAATTAACCTACAAACCTGCACGTCTTTGGAGTGTGGAAGGAAACCGGAGCACCCGGAGAAAACCCACGCGGTCACGGGGAGAACGTACAAACTCCATACAGACAGCACGCATGGTCAGGGTTGAACCCTGGTCTCTGGGGCTGCAAGGCAGCAACTGTGCCGCTGCGCCATCATGTATGGCGCCATACCATTCTAATTTACCAAAAAAAGATACAAAGTGCAGGAGTAATTCAGTGGGTCAGGCAGCATCTCTGGAGAACATGGATAGGTGACGTTTTCCGTCGCCTCTCCATGTTCGCGAGAGACGCCGCTTGGCTCGCTGAGTTACTTCGTCCTTCTGTAACTTTCGTCCTTCCGTAATTTCCTAGAATTGGTTTCAAAACCAATTGTCTCAGAACCGGAATAGCTGTTTCCAATTCGAACCAGTTTCTTTTAAAACATCCTCTATTTATTTACACTCTTACTTCTCTAACTTCAAATAGCCCTTGCTTTCCCTCTCTCTCCATCCGCCGCCCTACCCAGTTCTCCCACCAGTCGTAATGGTCCCCGACTACATTCTATCTCTGTCCCGCCCATTCCCCTGACATCAGCCTGAAGAAGGGTCTCGACCCGAAACGTCCCCCATGCCTTCTCTCCACAGATGCTGCCTGTCCCGCTGATTTTACGTCGGCATTTTGTGTCTACATCCTATATTTATTGCAATTTCTAAGTCAATCACAGGTCTTTGCCAAACATTGACAAGTTTGCGCTGACATTGACAAGCGTCAGTGCGTCCGTAGCCTGTACCGACTATTGGAAAGTGTAAGCTACGCTTTTTTCCAAACGCATTCACAAAAGGAACTGAATGCGGATGTCACAATAATATCCCCTATTGTTTGCAATTTAAGCGGCAAAGGCAGGGCAGTCAACATCTGTGTAGAAAAACATATTTTGTTGTGATCTTAAAAACAACATATTTTATGCAAGCATTTTCCCAAGGCGGTTTGTAAGACCATTAAAATATTTTAGCCCTAACTCATCAAGAAACCCCGATTTTGTGAGGAATTGTTAACAATTAAAAAGCCAGTTCATGCCTGATTTTTCCCAAATGTGTTGATATGCATTGTTTCCTCGGAAATCCCCTTTAAAATACACATTGGGCGCCGGTGATAGTCAATAGTGGTTATTCTTTAATAATATGACACAGTAATGGATTCAGTAGACATGTGATTCCTGACAATAACCTCTGTTTTGATTTACTAATAATGTCGATGTCACAGACCACGTTTTAATACCTATTTTATAGTGGGGAACAACTGAAAATTGAGATAATGGCGTCTAAGAAGTGTTCCGACCCGAAACGTCATGTATCTATGTTCGTCAGAGATGCTGCCTGACCCGCTGTGTTAATCTAGCACGTCGTGTCCTTTTGTGTATTAACCAGCATCTGCAGCTCTTTATTGCTCTCTATCCTGAAGAAGACAGTTGATCTTGATGGAAATATCTGAAGTTTGTTTTGCCAGTGGGTTACGAGATTTCACTCACGGCAAACGGTCTGCGGTCTTGTTATCCCAGACCAGACCCGTTCTTATCTGATATGGTTGAATATTGGTGGTCGAATTATGGACCAGCGCATTCGTAACGAATCCACAGGTGTAAGATGAATGTAGACACAGGCCTGAAGAAGGGCCCTGACCCGAAACGTCACCTATCCATGTTCTCCAGAGATGCTGCCTGACCTGCTGAGTTACACCAACACATTGCTTTTTTTTTGCAAGATAAAGTAGCGCTTCTAACGAAGTAAGAATTCGCAAGACGCCTCCCGGGAGTGTTGTACACCAGATATTACACGAACCCACATAAGGAGATATTGGGAAAGATAAATGGTAATTCTTTAAATGCTGCACACTGTCGTGGTTGTCTAACCAAAAGTTGGTGAGGCATATAAGGCATTTAAATATATTTAATTTACAAACGAAAACCTTATCGAGGCAAAACACAATTTCGTTTTAGTTACAAACATTTCATTGATTTATTTATTTTTGCAGGTCTGAAAAGGCTTGTTTGCCGAACGTTTTTAACAACATTGGTCAGCGGGACTAGATTAAAGTGTTTTTTTTAAACTACAAAACCAAATAATGACGTGAAACACCTATTGTATGCATTCGGTAGAACACCCCCCTTCACTATCAGTAATCTAACAATTATCCAAATAGTCGACCAGATAGCAGCAACTTGGTAAAAAAAATGCTCCCCAGTGTTGGATGAAATCACTGTTTAACACTTCGTTAATGCGAGGTTTATGGGGCAGATTATATTCTACATCTGCATTAAATACTGCTTCATAAAATAAGTTCCTTAATGGTAATTATGAAACGAACTGTGCTGTTACTTCAGCCGTAAAGAAATCTTTTGTTTAATTTCACCGATGAAGAAAGGTAAGCAGTGCGCTACACTCTGCAAAAAGAACCGGAAGATTAAGCTCTTTCTAACATTATATCATTTTTGTTGTTCTCGAGCATTTTGTTTTAAACTGGAAACGTTTAAAGAACCTTAATAGGATGGGGTTGCAACGTGCAATCACCAAATGTAAATCACAGTGCCTAATGTCCTAGGCTAAATTTGACTCTTCATTCAAAAAAAAAACACATGTTACGTTTCGCTCTGGTTTAAATTTGTCGTGCATATTTTTCTTTTTACATCATTGATTTTCTTAATCTGGTATGCATTAGTTGAGTGGAAAATATTAAAGTTAGGTACGTCTTTTTTTTTTTGGGGGGGGGGGGGGGGTGGTTTGGCTTCATCGTTCCTTTCGCTCTGGCCTTCAGTTTCTGTAGTGGCCGCTGGGCGGCGCCCCTAGGCCGGTTAGCGGCTCTCAGGTGCTCGTCAAACCTGTCAGTTTGCAAGGTCCGTGAGACATGGTTCCCAAATGTTGCCAGGCACTCTGCTTCTAAATCAAAAACATTCTGACAGACGACTAAAATGGCATTGCGGATTGAATTATTTAAAACGCCATCCCGTAACTGTCATATATTTCAGGATCCAACGGACAAATTAATCGAGGCACCATAAAATGCAGAACTGGAATCTTTAGCTAATCACAAAGTGTCTGTACGCTAACTCTCTTTCCCGTCCCTCCACTACTCCCCACCCCCATTCACCCCGCAGCGCCCGCATTTCTCCCATTATCCCCCCCCCCCCCCCTCCCCTCCCCGTCCCTTTCCATCCATATTCCACCCTCCGGCTTCACATTTCACGCCTACTCTTCTCTCCTTATTTGACACCTTTCGTCTCATTTTCACTCTAGCCTCTGTTACTTACTCTACCCATCCGCCAATCAAAGCCGCCTCACCTGTATCCACCTATCACTCACCGAACTTTGTCCCACCTCTACCTCTCCCCTCTCTTTCTGCAATCAGTCTGAAGAAGGGTCCCGAACCGAAGCCTCGTCTGCTCATTTTCTTCACAGATGCTGCCTGACCCGTTGAGTCCCTCCATTACTTTGTGTTTTGTTCAAGATTTGGAAAACTGCAGTTCCTTGTGTCTCCCCTGTGATCATTTCACTCCGTCACTTGAATAACTAATGTCAGAATATTTGTTATGTCTATTTATATCTGATATCTACTTTAATCATTGAAGTTTGATCATTGGTTCGTTTAATCATTAATCACCGACGTGTTTCCACTGTAAGTCTGTTTAAGAATCACATCAGGATTTCTTTTTACATCAATAAAAGATAGAACAAAGCATTTACTTTAAATATATTTGCAATAGAAATTAAATGTGAATCAGAGAGAAACTGAAATTATTTAATACTGTGCCTTTGTGGTGCATGCCCTGAGATAGCACCAGTGTATCATCACTGGTTAAAGCACGTTCCAAGAAGGATCCCAAACCCGGAATGTCGCCTGTGTGTGTGTGTGTGTGTGTGTGTGTGTGTGTGTGTGTGTGTGTGTGTGTGTGTGTGTGTGTGTGTGTGTGTGTCTTTGTGTGTCTTTGTGTGTCTAAAATATTTATCTGGTGGGCAGACTAGAAACGCTGTGCGTTTCAGAAAATGATATAAGAGGTTTTCATAGCCTCCGTGTTCAGATGTTATTGGCGGGGTATCAGATCACGGAATGTAACATCACTGAGCCTTTAAATAGCAAAAATGCTTTGCAATTTCGGACTAGTTAAAACAGATTTTTTGTTTTGGATATGTGAGTAGTATATTATATGATACATGTGCGGTTTTGATATAACATACCCAATGCGCCGCACTACTTATCTACCTCCCACATTATGTAACCTTGCACAATTTGCAAGCGACTTAGGACGGAGTACTGCATGTGTAATGGATTACAATCTGTAACATGCTAAATTTCATCCTTAATTTTATGAATTGGATCTGATAGGCGAATGGGTGGAAGAAATCTTTGGTCAGGAAGAGGGCGAGTTGTTTATTGTGATAACGGAATTAAGTCGTTTGGGTTTTAAACGGGAAAACCCAGGCATCTCTCGACTGTGGGACTTACACTCTCATGGACACGGTCCGCCAAGGGATCGCAGTCACCGTTTGTTCGAAAGGCAATCGATTTTCCCATCAACAAAGCCCGATGTCAAAAACAATTGAACTTGCCTATTCTAAACCACTGTCATGAATCGGATATATTATGTAGAGCGAAGTTATCGGTTGACTCTAAAACCGTGCATGAACCAAAACAGCTGGCATCTATTAAAAACGGTTAAAATAACTTTATACCAATCATCAATTTCTGAAATGTCGTTTTAAATAATGCAACAATAGCACTAAATGTGTTTAAAGCTGTGTTGGTTCAATGACTGTTTCTCCCACGCAGATAGATGCAAATAGATTATTAAAAATGTTTAATCCCCTCAATACTAAATTAAGAAGGAAGTTTAATAATGCTGTCCACTTGGTGAAACGGATCTGGCAGTGTGGCAAATGTCTGCCTACTTATATATATTTGTCCACTGTTACGGAACTTGGGAGTATCTGGCCAGGCTAACATGTATTACTGATGCCCCGTTGCCCATGAGAAAGTGTCGAGAAGCCTTCTTGAACTCTTGATTTGATGTGGGTGAGCTTCACCCATGCCGCTGGGAGTTCCAGTTTTTATTTGACCCGGCGGCGATGAAGCGCCGGCGATACATGAACCATCGACGGTTGATCCTAATTTAACATGCTACTGGGTCTGAGAGATATTGATTTACATTCTGTATTCTTCGGATAAATTATATCGGGTTTGGCATTGGTTCAAAATTTTATTTTGAAAAATTGGCGCAATGGTTGTACACATCAGCCCGAGCACCCTGATCATTACTGAAACATGTACCCTCAATCAGATACTTCTGATGGCTTCATCTTTTGATTTTGGGTCAAATCTCCGCACTAGAATTTAACGTACAGTCTAATTTTGCAATAGTATCAACTTCTCCCGGCGCAATGGACCAGTTTAACCAAGTCCATAATTGAAAGCAAAGAAGTAAAAATTAAAGGGTCATCCTTTTGCCAAATGTCACCTGGCCTACGGGAAATTCGCTGATATCTCGGAGGAAAGTGACCCGCAAACATTACGTTTGTGGTTACTTCGCCTTGAGGCCGATGTGCGCTTAGGTCCATCCCTGTCTCTCTGGGACATCTATAAAAAATTATGTCAAGAACAGGCGAGCCGACGTAATACTTTTCCGTTTCCTAATACCCAAACACACAGAGCAGTGGACAGATTTACAGCCCATGTTCCTGGATGTCAAGCTTCCCAATCTCCACAACAGGATAACTGCAAAATCCCAACTACTGATTAAAGAAAGACATAGATCAGCGACACCCCAATTGGTGGATTGTCGCCGCTATCTGGCAGCTCCCCAGTTCGGTCAGAATTAATAGACAGCAAGTTCCTTGTCTTCAGTCCCCGAGACTTAGTACCAAACATAACTTCGTTTCTCCCTGGCGGTGCGAAATTCTAGGGGGGAAATATATATTCTATGAGTCACCGTGTAGGATTGTGTTTAAAAATAAGACGGGTTTGATTCAGACTTTTATACTGATACAACACAAAAAGTCGACTAAACGGAGGCGTCCAAATGCGAAACTACGGCAGCAGTGGATGGGAAAGGTTAGGTTCATGAGAAAATATCACGCCGGCAATTAACCCAGGGCCGCAATTGAACTGACAGCTCCTTCGGAAAACGAAGGGTCACTTGAAGGGGGAGGGGTGTGGGGAATTAAGACTTTTTGAATTTTTGGGATTTCATTCTGAACGAGTCATTTTCACTCGTGTCAGGTCTATTTCCGAAGCCGCCGCACAGCTGCATATACAACAGATTATTTTAAGGCCATTAGTATATTTTACTTTCCTTAAAAATAACTCAAACCTTGTTATTCTACCAATGCCAGACGTTGCGCAATATTTTGGTTTGATTCCCTTGAATAAAACAATACTGTTTTTTTAATTATTAAACAAGAGAAAGAAAGTACAGATTGCTTGCAGTGGTGACCCCTCTGTTTTGAGTTGTGATGTCGTCAGGTGAAAATGAAAAGAAACCATGAGAATAAATATGAAAATAAAGTATTATACCTTGTTTAAGAATTCCTTCTGAGAACACGTAGAATCTTTAGAATATATAAAACGTTATTTCAATATTGTACAATTCAAAGGACCATCATCCACTCAAACGATGGAGGTGAGTGCAAGTATTTCATCAAAAGTCAAACTGATTACTTCTTGAAAAGAATAATTTAATTTTCTGGGTTTGTCAAATAAGCCTGCAATTCAGCGCAGCCAACGATGGACGCCCCCGTCTTTCAGGGCATTAAAACAAGATCTTACTAGTTTTGTTTTAAATTAAACTCCAGTCATAATACAATAAATGAAATCACCCCCCTCCTCGCGGAATTTTAAAAAAAAGCCAAACAAACGCCCACCCACACGAAGCACATCAAATGAACGCGGTGATATGGAAAGGAGGTAAAATTAGCAGATGCATAAAAGTTAATTGTCCATCCAGTTCCCAGCGTTCGGTTGGCCGGCGGAGCGGTTGCCAATGTTACCCAGATTGTTACGGAAGGCGGTCGCTTCTTTTGAGTTTTGTTTTTATTATAATGCAATTTCTATTCTTGTGGTTTAAAAAAAATTAACATTAGTCTGCGCTGGATAAAGATCCCCGGGCACGTTGCCTGTTTCTGAAAGAGTCTGTGAACTAGTTGGCCTGAGATAAGGCTTCTCAAACGAACTGCTTTCTCCGTCAGATTAACAATTTAAAAAATCGTTTAAAAAAAATTTGCAAATCTGTTCTTTGTTCATCTAGATACCCCAAACCAGACTATTTTATTTCTTCCTTGGATTTAAAAAAAAATATGGATGTTTAAACCATCTCTCTTACTCATAAGTAATAAGAGTTTTCTTTGACACAGCATTACCTCTTCCCTCCTTGTTTCACTAAAAACAAGGCAGCACCCCACCACCTCATCTCGCCCGCCCCACGTTTTGACATCCTAGACAAACCCGTGTTTTAAAAAAGACTGCCGTCCCTTTAAGGACGTGTTGCTATCCAAACAGCAGTAAACACATTACTGAGACATTGAACCTATGTCAATAGTCACTGCTGGAGTTAATCATGCCCCCGGCTGTGCGCAGGCGCGCTGCCCGCCCGGGCTATAGTGAAATGTGATGGTGCTTGGAGACTGAGTTCAGAGGGAAACCGAGAGGAAGAGAGTCCAGACTCACCATCAGCCCCCATCGCAAAAAGTCTGCAAACCCGGCTCTTCACACCTCCCAGCACCCGCCGTCCCTGTGAAACAAACCTTGCCTGGCGGAGTATGCAGTCGGCAGTCAGGGAGAAGTTGGAAAGTTATTCTGAACTCGCCTGAATGATGCGCTCCTGACGCTCTGGATTAAAACACAGTGACTTATTTAAGACGTGACTATTGCCCATCGCTGCAGCTGTTGGGAAGTTTGGAATCCCCCGTGTTACCGGTAAGTATTGTGTTGTACATGTAGGTGAAGTGAAAAGGTGAAAGTGGGTGGATGGAAATTCAATGCAATCGCCTTTGCAATGTATTGAATTTTCTCGAAATTTCAACGGTGCTGACAGTGGATGTGTATTTATTCGGGTTGAAAATCTACTTTGCACAGTTCCCTTCTGGCTGTGTTGCCTTGTTACTCGCGATCTGTGTCTGCGTGCAATGTGTGGCGGGCGCGCATATACAGTGCAGCTCTGCCTTGAACCATTTGCTCTTTCGCTTTCCTCGTCCAAGCCAGGAATTGATCAGCGCAAGAAACTAACAAAACAGCCCGGGTTCGGGCCACACTTGTACAACGGCTATTAATTTTTTTTCTCTCTCTCTCTCTCCCTCCTGAAATCTGCGGAGAGGGGAAGAGAGAGAGAGAGAGAGAGAGAGAGAGAGAGAGAGAGAGAGAGAGAGAGAGAGAGTTGTAGCGGGTGCTGTGTGTGTGCATGTGTATGAGTGAGAGAGAGAGAGAGAGAGAGAGAGAGAGACGTGGGTTCTGCCGATATAGACAAACTAATTGCAAAGACCAACGAGAAAGCGCCTTGGTTCATTAATTGATCATTGGGTGCAATTACGCCGAATCGAGGCTTCCAGTTCCCAAAGAAAATCGTTTTTGTTTTGTGTGTGTGGGTGTGGGTGTGGGTGTGTATGTGCATGTGTGTAAGCACCAATCCAAACAAGCCTTTTTCAATCTTCACACATCTCAAAGTCCAACAAGGCCACTTGTTTCTTATTTTCTTGTAAGTTGGATTGAGAACGCCATTAGCCATAAGCGCCCCCCCCCACCACCATCTTCAATGTTTGTACAATTCATATTTTATGAAATATCATAATCACAGTGTCCACCTTTGAATTCCAACTGTCAGCTACGTTCTTTCTGCTAAACATGTCGACGAGTATTTCACCTCTATAACATTCCCAACCACCAGTCCCTGTTGGATTGCACAAACCGGGAACACCCTTGTCATTGTTAAAACAATTTGATTTTTTTTTTGCAAATTTCTCGTTTTTCTCACATTGTTTCAGTTTACGCGACTTTTGAGCTCTTCGCTCAAGGGCGAGTTGACTGGGATCCTCGCGGTCCAAAGCTAAACCTTCCAGCAACCAAGTTAATGCGACGGTTCCAGAGATCCTTTGCCGCTGCCTTGGTCTGCTGCGGCGTTGAGTTGGGATGGTGTCTTGAATCGGACTGGGGAGAGATGTTTCCAACAACCCCAGACAAACCGGGAACCCCAGACAAACCGGTCAGATCAACTGACAAGAACAACGCTCTCATGACATTTACAATTAAAACTCAGTTAACGGATGATGTTGATGACAGGTTTTGTCTGTGAAGTGCAATTCGTGCGATCATAATTATGAACTCTCTCCTAAAACCAACCGACCAACACATAGTTTGCACCTTTCAATCCAGTTACGCACCCATACCCCAAATGAAGCAGAGACTGAGGTGTGATGGTTTATAGGAAAGCATTTGTGCACCGCACACCACACACGTCGCATTTATTATAAAAACATGCAACACTGTTAACAATGACCACATTAGTCGTTTATGATAGGGAATCATAAATATAAATGCTGTTGACCTGCATCGTATATTTTATATTGGCTGGATGGAGCACAGTGAAATGTAATTCCCAATTAACACGTTTGTACAATAACACTCGGATCGTGGCAGGTAAAGAGTGAGATCGGCCTGTTGGCCTGCCCGTTACGCACCTCGACGGGGAGATGGTGAAATAGGAGAAGAGGGAATGATTGTAAAGAAAATTATGTATGTAGCGTCTAGGTTGGTTTATGTTGTTAAATGTCTTGTCGAATTTTAATTGTAAGAGATTTGACAGAACACACTCCGGGACGACTTTGGTTGCAAAATATTTGAACAACACCCAAGAAGTTATTTCCTTTGGGTTTTTTTCTTTAGTATAAGAGGGAAGCCAGTGACCTTGTAATGTGGGATCAGGACTATGAAGTACGGGGGTTGAGTACAGGAACCAGGGACAACCTTACAAGGGTCGAGATCTCAATGCGAAATTTCAGTGAATCTGCTTTGCTGTTTTACAGCTGTTTTTGGGGATTGTGTTACACACAATATTTCCCACAGCATTAAACGTCGACGGAGAGAACTTACTCTCCAGAGCACAACTTGCAATGGATTCTCCGTCTGGATTATTTAGCAAAGTGAGGTATTTACTATGACATTTAATGGAGGCTGTATATTCTCCACTTCCACTCAAAAAATCGGCGAACACGGTTAAAATCAATTAATTGCTAATATCTATTTGAATGTTATTAAGGGGATGTAACATAGCGCAAATAACCGTGCGGTTAACAATAAAAATGGCGATGCATTAAATAAAACAATCTGGTATCGAACAGAAAGTAAAATCTAACCGCATTTGGCTGCGGTTTATGGTAAGACCGAACCAGTATACTCTAACGATACTAACCTGGATGGTTGCTAATATCCTGCACCGCAATTTCAAGGGATGAACAACAAGCTCACACATCGTGAGCTGCTGAGCAAAGCAACTTTAGTTTCCCATAAATATTTTGCACAATGCAAAATTAACGTTCGATTGCTCCGGCCCTCGGTTACAGAGGCCCAGAATGAAATATCTTATGCCAAGGTTTCCCACATACGAGCTAAATAGGCGTGCTTTTGGCGACGAGATAAAACTAGCCTTTAGTATAATATGGAGCATGTTTGTAGCCGCTTAAGGCAACAACGGCGAAGAAGCTTAAGGTCGTTGCATGTGCCAAAGCATGATTCTTTGGGGATGCAGAGATTTCTTGTGAGGTGCCATGATTGCGGTTATGAGCAGGCGGCTGAAAGCACTGGGCTGTGTGAGATTCTTTCTGGGAATATTCTTAAACGGGCTATTTAAGTGCAGCTTGCCCCGGGTGCTGTGAACTGAAACCGCCGGTGGCACCACTCTCTCAGACGCACGCTCACAAAAGCACTGTTTCACACACACACACGCACACACACATGCACACAGATACACAGAGATACAAACATACATGTACACACAAATATACACAATGCGTCACACCTACACACTGAGGCACGCTGGCTTACACACACACACACACACACACACACAGATACAAACATATATGCATATGCAAACATATACAATGCATGGTTTGCACGCAACAAAAAAGCTTTTCACTACCACGGTGCACGTGACAATAACCTAAACTAAACAAAATACAAACATGCACACGGAGTCACGCATACGCACGCCACCATGCACACACACACACACACATACACACACACACACACACACACACACACACACAAGTACACACACACACACACACACACACACACATACACACACACCGATATAACCCCCCATATATATCATTTCAGAGAAATATACACACATAAATTTAAACACCACAAACCTCACACGCTTACATGCACAGTCACTGAAGTATCCACAGATGGAGACGTACATAACTCTCCACCACACACACACTGACCGACAACATACATCACCACGCACACACACCTCACTATCTAATAGACAAAGAGTGTCTCTATCTTGGCTGAGAAAGGGATCCGTGGGTTAAGATTTTGTGCTTATCAACCTCTCGCTTCCAGGCTTTAATTCTGGCGCTGGGAGATGGCATTGAGACTCATTCCGAGAAAGGGCACCAAGCAAAATATACACATCAACAGGTTGATTTGGAGGAACGTATTTCAGATAAATATCGCAAGTTTACAAAAAAGTGTTAATGTTCGCCGTTTTAACGGTAACCAGCTATTGAGTGCAGGACGGCGTTAGGAATGAATATCAAATTTAAGCAAACAAGTAAACGGGTAACTCATGTAAAAGGACAACCAAAATGTACAATATCAAATTGAATTTCGCTCAAATCATTATTTACTCAAAACACAAAGTGCTGGGGGTAACTCAGCGGGTGAGGCGGCAACTATGGAGGGAATGGATAGGCGAGGTTTTGGGTCAGGACCCTTCAGACTTGCTGAAGTCCTCGATTGTTTTATTAAAGCGGAATCAAAGAAGTCTCTGCAGATGCAATGGGATCTGTAGTCCAAAAACTTGATGTAATCGCCTTTTTAAAATATCAGTCGTCAATCGGCGTTTTATATCAATTGGTTGATATAGTGCTGGAGGTTTGCGAATTGAGAGAGGTGGGGAGGGGGGGGGGGGAGGAGGGGAGGAGGGGGGGGGACACAGCAATTCACCCCTCACCCACTCGCCTCTCAGCAACACGGGCGCTTTAGGGTAATCTGTATCGGGCTAGTTGACAGGTCGATGTAATCGGCTCGATCCTTTTAGGTCACGGACGAGGAATTCGGGCTGAGCTCAAATTGAACACCCTGCGTTCACAAAGAGGGCAGATTTATATCGCGGGGCAGAGGACGAGTTGAAATAACAAAATAAACCACCGGTTTTCTTGGCGGCATCTTCGTCCAATAAACCGGCGTAAAGTCCTACTCTCATTAGGAGTTTTACTTTGAGCACAGATTTCTCTTTCCTTCATTTCAATATTCTCCAATTCTGTCAGCAGTTACAATCTGCTCTGAGAGAATCCTCATAACTACGTTAAAAAAGTGCAGCAGCATAAGGTGGGGTGGTGATACAATTATAATTCCAATGTTTATCAGCGATAATGTAGCGATCATGTTTGATTGTAGATAAACGCGAACATAATTTCTTTAATCTTCTCCTCAAATATCACATTGAGGACATTTCAGAATTATCATATTCCGTTGACTAAAATATCAGAACAAATATCTTTTTCCAAAACATTAACTACCGCGATGTGATAACTATTTTAACAAATGTTTTCAATTATTAAATTATTCAAATTCTCGCATTGATAACGCGGCTGGTAACAAAACTAATGGGCCAGAGTATTTTTTCTGTGATTTTTGATTTGTACAACACCAACATCAGGAACCTACAAGTATTTTACAAAGGGTGAGAAATTCCCTTTCAAATAAAAAACAAAACATGTTTCATTCTGCAGTCCAAAGCTGCCGAGAAGTGGGTTTGTTTAGCGCACGAGGCATTTGCTAGTTGCTCCCCCTCTCCCCACCCACAATCCTTCCACCCCCATCCCCCTCAATTATCTTGATGAACGAGTTGTTCTTGAAGGAAGAAAAATAAATAAGTCTGCTCGGATCCCGTCAGCACATAGTCCACCAAAACTCCCACCGCCCGGGGTCCTGTCTCCGCGGTGACACTGTATGAAACTTTTTTTTTTCTTTAACAGTTTCTGACTAACTTTGGGGGGTGGGTCAGGTCGACAAAAGTGCACTTGCAGAAGAAATGACCGCGTAACATCAAAGGTGTCATGAAAGAGACGTGGGTGTCAGTGGCTACGTGTGAGAACTAACCCATTCTGCAGAGGGCTGTAGTGTTTTCACGGGACCGATGTAACGCGCCGGTGCGTTTTGCCACCGAGACCAAGGCGCCCCAACCCTCTACTCATCTCTTAACTTTTATTTACCTTCCTGGGTTTCGAAAATGTCCCATTTTATTTGCGCTCGTATCGTGTTTATTGACCGCTTCGATCACCTCGTAAAGTTAAAGTGCTTAAGACATTAGATCTCATCCCATTAAAAAAAAAGGAAGTCGTGTATGGGGATTGCAAGGGGAACGCTCATCTGCAACTCAAACCCTGTCTGCCTTCTGCAAGCTAATTTATTTATGTCGAAGATGCTGGCAAAGATGTAAAGTCATCAGATTCTGGCGGAGAGATTCAATTGCAGACAGTCTAAAATGTATGTTACATTGGCAAGGCCTTCCATGCAACGATACCTACGTTGCTGTATGTTTATGGAAGGGTGTTAGATTAATTGCAGACTTTTGAATGTCTCAAACAATGTAAAATTCCTCTGCATTGGGCATACACTGAACAAGAAGGTCTCTTGTCATTCTTGTGATGTCATGTCCAAAGAGACGGCCGCTTTGATCCATGGTGGAAAAAGCGATACACAAAATACGAACGCGAATGAGTGTAGAACATTTTCTGACTTGAATGCACAGAGGTTTTCTTTACCCAGGGTGGGGAAATCAAGAACCAGAGGAAAGACAGGTTTAAGGTGAGAGGGGCGAGATTTAATAGGGACCTGAGGGGCAACATTCTCACTCGGAGGGTGGTAGGTGTATGGAAAGAGTTGCCAGGGGAGGTGGTTGGGGCAGGTACAAAAACAGCATTTAGAAGACACTTGGGCAGGTGCATGGATAGGAAAGGGTTAGAGGGATATGGGTCAAACGCGGACAGGTGAGACTGTTGTATGGGGCCTCAGAAGGCAGTGGAGGCCAATTTCCGAATGCATTCATGAGAGAGCTAGATAGAGCTCTTAAGGATAGCGGAGTCAGGGGGTATGGGGAGAAGGTAGGAACGGGGTACTGATTGAGAATGATCAGCCATGATCACATTGAATAGCGGTGCTAGCTCGAGGGGCCGAATGGCCTACTCCTGCACCTATTCTCTATTGACTATTGTCTATCTTGGGCGGCATGGACTAGTAGGGCCGAAGGGCCTGTTTCTGTGACTCCATGACTCGATTTAAACCGTATATGGCTTAAGACTGACGCAAATGTCAGCGGGACAGGCAGCATCTCTGGTGAGAAAGGAATGGGTGACGTTTCGGGTGGAGACCCTTCTTCAGACAATTTATGTTCTCTTGCGGTCCTTTGGGCCAGTTCGCTGAAAGTCTGAATGATTTCTCTTTCTGTCTTTTGCAGACGTCGGCGGGTGCTCTTGCCCAGCCCCCCTGCTCCCGGAGTGCACACCCTTCCACCGAAATGGGAAGCAAGACTTTGCCTGCCCCAATCCCCCTTCATCCCCCGCTGCAGTTGACCAACTATTCCTTCTTGCAAGCTGTGAACACGTTTCCTTCGGCCGTGGATCATCTTCAGGGTCTGTACGGACTTGGCACGGTTCAAACCATGCACATGAACCAGTGGACACTCGGCTACCCGCACTTGCACGGAATCGCCAGGTCTACCTTCACTGAGATGGCGGCCGCTCAGCGGTTTATGGACGGACGCTTCCCGTTTCCAGCGCTGCCTTTCAGCACGCATGTCTTCCACCCGAAACAAGGGACAGTCGCTCACATCATCCCCTCCCTGCAGAAGGACCGGCCCCGCTTTGACTTTGCCAACTTGGCTCTGGCGGCCACTCAGGAAGACCCGCCAAAGCCCGGAGACTTTCCCAAGCTGAGTCCCGGCATAGCAGCATCGCACGGGGAAGTGGGGAAACTGACCCTGGACAGGAAACCTTCCAGGGGGAGACTACCGTCCAAGACCAAAAAAGAGTTCATCTGCAAATTCTGCGGGCGGCATTTTACCAAATCTTACAATCTCCTCATACACGAGAGGACCCACACGGACGAGAGACCTTACACTTGTGATATCTGCCACAAGGCATTCAGAAGACAAGACCACCTGCGGGACCACAGGTGAGTC
This sequence comes from Rhinoraja longicauda, assembly GCF_053455715.1. NCBI lineage: Eukaryota > Metazoa > Chordata > Chondrichthyes > Rajiformes > Arhynchobatidae > Rhinoraja > Rhinoraja longicauda. The sequence continues at coordinate 71,294,006 of NC_135956.1, forward strand.
ACCGCTCCATGCCCATATCCATCACAGGTGGGTCACCGCTCCATGCCCATATCCACCACAGGTGGGTCACCGCTCCATGCCCATATCCACCACAGGTGAGTCACCGCTCCATGCCCATATCCACCACAGGTGGGTCACCGCTCCATGCCCATATCCACCACAGGTGGGTCACCGCTCCATGCCCATATCCACCACAGGTGGGTCACCGCTCCTTGCCCATATCCACCACAGGTGAGTCACCGCTCCATGCCCATATCCACCACAGGTGGGTCACCGCTCCATGCCCATATCCACCACAGGGGGCACTTGAACTATGGCTAATCGACCTGTCAACTTTAAACGCATTGGTCGGTGTCCAATAAATAGTTGAGCACATCACAACGTATAGAAACAAGGAACAGCAGATGCTGGTTAATATGCAAAAGGACACAAAGTGCTGGAGCAACTCAGTAGGTCAGGCAACATCTTTGGAGAACATGAACAGGCAACGTTTAGGGTCAAGACCCTTCTTTAGACTTTGACGCGAAATGTTACCTGTCCAAGTTCTCCAGAGACCTTGTCTGACCTGCTGAGTTACTCCAACACATGCCCTTTCACAAATCATAACGGGTTCTCTTCCACTTGACGCTCCTCCAGAGATGCTGCCTGACCCGCTGTTTTAGAGTAATCGAGTAATACAGCACGGAAACGGGCCATTCGGCCCTATTCGTCCATGCTAAACAAGATGTCTCATCTAAGATAGACCCACTTGCCCACACTGGAGCCATATCCCGCTAAACCTTCCGTATCCACGTACCTGTCTTCCCGCAGTTCCTCCGGCACTTTGTGTTTTGCTCAAGATACCAGTTTCTGCACTAATATGTGTCTCCAAATAGACAAGCAAATGGGTTGCTATCATATTTAGCGTGTGGAAATATTAATGGAAATTTGTTTAAGACTGTACACGGGATTTCACGGAGATCTCTGCTGAACGGCAGAGGTCAGTGAGAAGGCGGTTCTCATAAATGGGATTTTATTTCCCTTTTTAATTTATCCTAACTTTCAATTATATTCCGATGCATTTTTTTTGTGACACAATGTTTCCAATTTTGGTTTTGCTTTTCATTTGCATTTGGTAGTCCTGTGTTTTTGGTGCGTCTCAGAAATGTAGGCATTCGTGAACGTTTCGCGCCTCAATTCCCTCCAACCTCACCCTTCTTCCCTGCCTGAAACGGCGTTCCCTGGGCTGGGCCCGCAGTGCTGGCGAATTGGCAACGCGGCGCGGCGCTTGTCCGGCGGAAGGGGGAGCTGTGTGCGCGCCTGGCGCAACCCCCGCGCATCCTGAGGGTGGTCAGAATAGGAACTACAGGAAGCCCGAGAACCATTAACTAATCGCCAAGAGCAAATTCAAAACACAGCGAATGTGATCGACATATAATTTAACAGGCCATGGTGTGTGTGTGTGTGTGTGTGTGTGTGTGTGTGTGTGTGTGTGTGTGTGTGTGTGTGTGTGTGTGTGGTGTGTGTGTGTGCGTGTGCGTGTGTGTGTGTGCGTGTTCTTCATACGTTCAGAAGTCAGAGGTGCAAAATGAGGCCATTCAGCCCACCGAACCTTCTCCGCCATTCAATCACTACTGGTCTATCTTTCCCTCTCAACCCCATTCTGCTGCCTTCTCCGCGTAACCCTTGACACCCTTACTAATCAAAAACCTATCAATCTCTATAAAAATATATAACACAGAATTCCACAGATTTACCATCCTCTGCCTAACGTTATTCCTCCTCACATCCTTTCTGAAGGACGCAGTCATTGTATTCGGTGTGTGTGTGTGTGTGTGTGTGTGTGCGCGCGCGTGTGTTTATATGGACTCGTTACTGAGAAATACCACTGCGTTGATTTGCAGATATATTCATTCCAAAGAAAAACCTTTCAAGTGCCAGGAGTGTGGGAAAGGATTTTGTCAGTCAAGGACTTTAGCAGTGCACAAAACGTTACATATGCAGGTAAGGTCGCAGCAAGTTTCCATACAATTTGGGGCCTGGAACGCATTGCGTGGTGGTAGTGGAGGCGGATACTATCATGGCGTTTAAGAGTCTTTCAGACAGGCATATGGAAGTGCAGGGAATAGAGAGATGTGGATCATATACAAGCAGATGAGTTAAACTTGGCATCATGTTTGGCACAAGCATTGTGGGCCGAAGGGCCCGTTCCCGTGCTGTACTCTTCTAATGTTCTATGTTCTCATTTAAACTCCATTAAGTATAAAGAATAAAAGTGTGACAAATCACAGGGGAAGTTTTGTGGGTGATTTCAATGGATGCGCGGTAGCGTTGGGACTCTAGTTATTATGAGTCAATTCATTCTTGGGAAATATATTAAATCAGTCGTTCATGTCTGATCAGTTTAGGCTTTTTTTTAAGGCAGCGATCTTCCAATGAACAGTTTAATGACCTACCTTAAAACGAAAAGTAAACTTAAATATGCCAAGCACGATTGTTGGCTGCGTGGGTGCAGCCAACACTGTAACACGGGAGTTCAGAATGGTTTGGGGAAGAAATTTTGAGGAAGAGGAATTAATCCTTTGCTTACTTCAAATCTGAACAGGAATCTCCTCACAAATGTCCCACGTGCGGAAGAACCTTTAATCAAAGAAGTAACCTGAAAACTCACCTTCTTACCCATACAGACATCAAGCCTTACAATTGCGAGCAGTGCGGCAAAGTGTTCCGGCGCAACTGTGACCTGCGGCGACATAGCCTAACCCATACACCGCGGGCAGAATATTGAGCGAGTCGACAGCCAAGCCACTCCGCCTTACTTGAATTTGCTGTGAATACCTGTACAAAAAAAATAAATGAATAAATAAATAAATAGCCCCCGCCCCAAAAAAGTACAAACAATAACCGCACTCACGTAATTCAATTGTTTTATACATATTACGGTTCGAAACAGAGCTTTCAGAAATGTGTATATAAAATGTTTTTTTTTACTGTTATATTTTCCAATCCGCAACGGAGAAAAAATGGAAAGCATGTGAATAATAAAAAAATAAATTTCTTTTATCATTTATTTATTTTTGTTTTTCTTTCCGTCGGGTGAAAGTTTGTTGTCAAAACAAAACAGAATCTAAATTAAAATGAACACATTTTTTGCCCATATACCAAACTGCGACGTTTTAAAATGAGAACAGGTCGCTTATTTTGAAATGATTTTTTGGAATAATAACGCATTTCATCTCTCACTCAATACATTCCATTGGGACGGGATACATTTTTTTTCTCTTACGATCAAAACTTCTCATTCAGGATTGGTCGCAGCGAACCGCCTTCTCAAACCAGCCACGTAGTTGTTAGGACGTAATTTGTTGGGAATTTATTGGGAAGAACGCGTCGACTTCACTGGTAATTTGAAGACGCGTTTCCTTTACGAACACTTGAGTCTGGATTCAGAAAGAAATGTTCTTTTATTCATGCATTCCGCAGTCCTCAAAATAGATTACAAATCAACTACATATCAGCCACCGCGAACTTGTCCCGTGTTTTAATCCCCGATTCGGGTTTATTCGGTATTTGCTGGAAATGCTCTAAACTGCAGACCAGCAAATTCATTTCAGCCGTCTTCTTATTTTCTCCCCAAATGTTTCACGGGCTGGGGTAATAACGTGGGAGAATGCAATTTACTCTTACAGTCCGACTTCTGTGCTGGAGGCTGGGGTTAATGAAAGAAGCTTTATTTCAAACCTTAGTTTTACTATTGTAGGCCGAAGATCATTGAAAAAAAACCCCCACAAACGCGAACACCTGGACAAACAGCTCCCAACTTCATTGTCGGGGTTCCAAGAAAAACAATATCCACTATATCCCTCTTCCATTGCCAAATTTGCATTTTCTATTTGTAAGGCCTTGATACCTTGACTACTTTATGATTAAGTTTCATTTGGAGTACTGAATGCCCCTCATTTTATTGTAATTTCTTTACGAATCCGATTTTCAATCAGATGTTAGGATTGATTGCTACCTAGGCCGCATGTGGTCAACGTTAAATCAGCCCATTTTGATATCACAAGTATATTTTGATTAAGAAATTGCTTTAATGTTAGAGTTCACTTGTTTAAATAAATGCACGATCATAATTAATGTATGTAAATCTAAATGCCTACATTTTAGCTTGAACTTTTATATATTTTACAAAACACCCGTTCGGCCCCACTGCTCTGATTAGTTTAACATCCACACAAATCTCCGACCACAATTACCTCTTCCCTTCCTTTCACATATTAATAGTTCTTTGTGGTTTTATGTACATGGGACCGTTGTTGTAACAGCCGACTAACCGCAGTTTCTGCAGATCATATAAGGACTGGGACTGTTGGGAATATTTACACCGAGATGGCTTCACATGAAAGGAGTAAATGGAAAAATCAACTTTCTCTAAGGGGCAACCTCTTGCAGAAGTTATAATGTAAATATGTTCGGCTTTGGGGACATGATACCATAATTGGTTTGAAGGGTACGAGATTGAGTAGAGAAAAAGAGGTTCTTTATACTTTGGAGCGTTCAAGTTCTTCATAAATCACTTCCTATCCCGAAATCAAAACAGTAGTGTTCGCTGTTTAAATTACTGTGTATACAATATCCCTAAAATGTTACGTTAACTATTTGATGACCCGCGCTCTCCAGTTAAAGTGTTCACTCTACTCAAAGGGTCCGAGGGCAGCCTATAAAATAGGTGAAAGGTTATGTCACAACCTTCACAAGTCTACAGGTGGTTGGGAAACACCTGTTGTCTTTGGTGGGTTGTGTGCAGGAAGAGGGTGGCGCAGTAGCTGCAGTGAGTTGTTGCTGTGATCGCAAGATGCATTCTCACACCATGCGCTGATTTGGGAGGTAAGTTCATCATTCATCAGGGAAGTAGTGACTCGTTGTATTAATTGTGATTGCGGCCTAAATGCTGGGGATGTTGACCTAAAGGGTACGTTTATCCCTTTCAGTGAGCACAGAACATTTTGCTGAGGCAATGTTGGCTGATTGGGTATGGAACTGCGATTTGGAGTCATCGTTGGTTATATGTTGAAACAAAGAACTGCAGATGCTGGTTTACACCAAAGATAAACACAAAGCACTGGAGTAACTCAGCGGGTCTAGCAGCATCTCTGGGTGACGTTTTGGACCGGGATCCTTCTTCAGACCTTCATGTTGTTGAGACCGGGCGCTTTCACCAATAATTTGAAGAGGCAATAATTGATGTGTAGGAGCGAACTGCAGATGCTGGTTCACACCGAAGATAGACACAAAATGCCGGCGTAACTCAGCGGGACAGGCAGCAACTCTGGATAGAAGGAATGAGTGACATTTCGGGTCGAGACCCTTCTTCAGACTGAGTCAGGGGAGAGGGAGATACCCTGACTCTCAGACTGATGAAGGGTCTCGACCCGAAACATCACCCGTCGTCTATCAGACAATAATTAATATTTGTTCGTGGCTGAATAATATAAATACTTTTCATTTTCCTCTCTGTCCTCAAACGGTCTTCCCGTCTTCATCCTAAAATATCGAAAGGCTTATTCTTGTAACATAACATGTAGGTTAATTGGCTGGGTAAATGTAAAAATTGTCCCTAGTGGGTGTAGGATAGTGTTAATGTACGGGGATCGCTGGGCGGCACGGACTTGGTGGGCCGAAAAGGACTGTTTCCGGCTGTATATATATGATATGATAACGGCCTTGTTCACATGTTATGGTTGATTGAAGGAGCCATTTTACAAGGATGTTGCCCCTTGTGACTGTAATCTTCACCCGCGCCCGGCAAGGTTATTGTATCCTATTCCAATTAACGTAATTTTAGTCCAATTATTAAATCGGGGGCTCAATGTACAAATTGTATATCTGGCTTTGTAGAGAGCCTGTTTGTAAGCTATTATGAACAATAAGCTTGATATTTTTTCCCCGAAGAGGCATTACTAACAGCATTACTGCGAGGCTTTTAATGGGGCCAACGTGTCCTAAATTTTAATTGTTAAAGGAAATAATTATTTGCACTTTAGGAATAATTCCGCAAAACATTTGGATAGTGGCGTTGTTTGAATTGGAATGCAGCCTGACCCCTTTGTTTTTATCCCTGGGTTGTTTTATGTTCCTTTTGGATCTAAATGGGTGGATGGTGTGGAAGGCGGCATTCGGATCTGAGATATTAAGGTGGTATGATTGCATCCCGGTATCACAAAACTTTAAAGTTTAACATAAGTAATCCCAAGACAATCGTGCACACCGAGGCATAGATACGTGTATTGCTCACACGCACACACAATTTAAAGCTACTGCCTTTAAAAAAAGTAAAACATAAAGCGGATAGACACAAAAAGCTGGAGCAACTCAGCGGGACATCTCTGAAGAGAAGGAATGGGTGACGTTTCGGGTCCAGACCCTTATATATAAAGGGGATCGTGGAATCAACAGTACTGTTTTGATCCCATGATAAGAAATAGACTTGAACCTTTAAATTGAACCTTGTAAATGTAGGCGGCGGAGCCGTGGAGCAGAGAGGCCGTGTTCGGAACTATGCTAGGATTTAAGAATTACACGTCGTACATTCTACATATATGAAACATGAGTATGTGCTTAAGATAGATTTGTCAGTCTTATGCCATAGAATCATAACCGCCAACACTTGGCATTTTAAGTGACGAGGTGAAAACGCCAGACCGATCAAAATCCATAATTTGCAATGGCAGAGAAAAGGAAACGACTCGTTCTCTTGTATCATTTGTGCCCTATATTTTTCTCTGGGCAGAGGTCAAATAGAAAATAAATGAATAACATTACAGTTGTGATGAATTGTGCAAAGTATTCCTTTCCTTGCATTTGATTTGGTAGAACATATCGACAATTTGTCCCGAAACCCGCACGTACATTGGATTGCAATTTGTCCTTGTGATTTGCAAAGAAGATCAAACCAAGATATAATTTTTAAACATCGGATGCCCAATATCTTTGACATATGTTTTTAGAAGATGGGATATATAGATTAATATTCTAATCCGTTAAATAAAATAGGTTATCAGAAACATAATCTGAATTAAGACAAATAACGTGATCGGAAATTGTAGCTAGAATTTTGAAATGTACCAACGGTTTTATCGCAATTGTAAATTAACCAATTCTCTGCAAGCAATCAATGTAAACTACGTTCAAATATTCGATAAAAAGTATAAGCAGATTTCTAAAATAGTTTGAAGTGAATTTTAGGAAACGTAAGAGCTGTCTCATATTTCTGAAATATTAATGGTATTAGCTCATTTTAGTGCGGTGAGAAAGCGCGGGGCCATCGTTGTGAATGCAGCGGTGTTAAAAAAAATTGGCACTGAAATACCAATGTCGCAGCGTTGTCAAGAAGGCAAGAAGGTTGCGCCGTCAAGCAAGTGGAGTCAATGGTTAGAACTATTTACAATTCACGCGCCATAAAATCAACCGCAGTGCTCCAAATGTCACAAAAGTGGGGGAATCGATGAAACATTTTGAGGGTGGTTTATCCCACAGACCGAGCCTATTCGCCAGAACTACAACATGCCACGTCGCAAAGCTGCCACAAACCTTTAGCGAGATGACTTCAACGTCACAGAAGAAACATGGAAAGGGAAACTTGTGTATAATGTGCCTGGCGTTTATCATTTGAGGACAAGTCACAGCAATTACATTGTCAGTGGGCAACATGGTAAACAGATGGCGAAGGGGAGTTGACTGCAGTGACTTGGGGTTGTACGCTAGCGCAGAAGATCCATCCGGACATTCCCAATTTAAATCTACAGAAATTAATCCCTTATATCACAGACTGGTGCGCTCCATTTAAAACAGGATCTTAACCTAATAAAATGCGTGAGTCATTTCAGAACACAAGATCCCGCACTCAAGTTGTAGCCAACGAGGGAAATGGTAATGTGACAATAAGATATTTGTCTCCATTAAAATCCCTTTATTCATATCTGATTCCTGAACGTATAACTGGGTTGATTCCCTCCACCCTTCCCCACCCAGTTCTTGTTGAGGAAAGTTATCTAATTTTGTATCGAAAATATACATTTGTTCGTATAAAGAACGCCCTTCAATTTCCAATTCTCCATGTAAAACAAAACACAGAGACCATTTTCTTTCGAAACGTCCTTGACATTGCATTTCCTATAATATTTAATTTTCCTAGGGGAGGAGGGGCGGCAGAACCATGCGACATCAGAATGTCATCAAACCTTTTAAAACCACACCTCGACGTGTAATGAAACGTATAATAGCATAATCATCGTAAGGATTAGTCTTTTTTTAAACCAATGATTGGATTAAAATGTCCTTGCAATCATTGTAGGTGTTTAAATCACCCACTTTTATTTTGCAAAGTAATATCATAAACTCAACAAAAGTGATGCAATCTCCGTGAAATAAATGACCTTGATTTTATTTATTGGGTCGCCAGGGTCAGTCTAATAACTTGTGACTGTGGTATTAATGGCGACATATTATGTTTGGCTGTCAATGTACTTCAGTATCGTGGAATTACATTATAATGTAATCATTACACACTGACAGTTTCCCTGGTTGAGTAGCAACAATCTTAAATACGTGAGTGATATTTTAATATCCAAGGTTTCTACCCAAATCTTACGGAGGGGCCCGGTGACTTCTTTCGTGCTGTAAACGGGGTTACTTTTCAGGAAGAAGTTTGGATATTGCCACAGAGGGAACGAGATGCATCTTTGGAAAAGTTTGTAAAACAACTCGTGCAATGTGCTAGTTCAGAAAACTCAGGTCAGCCGAGTTAACTGAAGACCGCATTAGCAATAAACGGACGAAATAAATCAAGCGGGCCATAAATTGTGATAGTATTTTTAACGAAACATTGGAGTTCAAAATACGATTCGTCAGTTTTTATCATTGTTTTGATAGATTGTTCTCAACATCAGTCCCACCCGCCAGCGAGCACAACGAGTGTTTAAAAAGTCTGGGAGCAATGCAACGTTTTGAGTTCCCAAATGCATTTTACCTTAAATATATGATTCTGGTTAATGTCATTCGCCTTCACTTTCTCTATCTCATTATTTATCTTCGCTATTCTCTCCCCTCTGCCGATAAAAAAAGGGGGGGGGACATTCAGGACAGATCAGATTAAAACATCCTTATATTTACAATATCTTGATTAATGCACGAATACGTTGACCGTCATGCCGAAGCTTTTCCAATATATTTTACTGCAAATTATTGCAGTCCAAACGGTATCGATTAAGAAATAATTGATTTAAATCTAATTCAACTACTGTCCCGTCAAAGGGGGTGGAGGTGGATGAGGATTTTCGGGAAGAGGTGAGATGTGGAGAGGCAGAATGGTTATCTGTAACTGTTTTTGATGAACATATATCGTGGATGCCGATGATGGTTTCGCCAATTTCATGACACCGCCACTATTTCTACACGTAGTGCAAAAACTGGGGACCGTTCTCACAAAACCAGATTGCCGCCGATTCCTCTTTCATTGAGCGAGAGTTCTTTTGTAAGTGTAATTGCCTATAGAGATTGAATCATTAAAAGAAAACTAATATAAACTCAAAATATAAACTAATAGATTCCTAGCAATCAAAGTAAACTAAGACGCGGGAAAGGTTTGATACTTTGGAGCTGACTGCTGTATTTAGTTTAATCGTAGTCCTCAAACACATACCTTAACAATCAAACACAGTCTGTGGAAAGCCACAACTTTAGTTTATTTATTCTGTATTATTCATTATTTATTCTGCAATTAATCAGCGGGTGCATTAATCTTAGTTGTGACAATGTCCCGTTACTTAAAAGTATACAGTATTGACGTTTGACTTGGTAGACTTTATTAAAATAGTGCAATTGAGTTCCAGATAGAGGGAGTGACTGCATATTATTTGTGGCCTAGGCAAGTGGCTTTGACTTCGTGAAGGCAGGATCTTACGTTTAAATGTCATGTTCGACCCTTTGAAATGTTCTGAACTTGTGTTTGTGCAACCCAACTTAATTGTCCCATTTCTAAAGCAGCCGAGTGAAAGAATAAACATCCGATTAACCTTCCAATTCGCCTTCCAATACAGCGCCGATAAAAGCAGATTTAATGTGAACTCTCTTTAATTCTCTTTACGTCAAAGAGAATGATGCATCTTTTTCCAAGTGTTGGCGCTTTGAAGAGGGCTTCACAAGACCGCTCTTCTATTTGGCGGGGGACGGAGAAACCGGAGAACCCGTTACATGTAACTTGATTGCGGGGGAGTGTGTAAAGCTTTTGCAAAGAGGACTGGCGACTTCTGAAGCTGAAGTGAATCTTACTCACGCGAATAGCTGTGAGCGAAATAATTTTGTGATATTGGCTAATCCTTGTCCGAGTGGATTTCGGGTGCAGAGGACATTAAACTGTCCGTCACCACCAATAAGCCATTACTGTCAGCAGCAAGCCCATGGATCCCATTTCTCAACTACGCCGTTTTTTAATTCTGGGAAATTAACACTTGTTTATTTCCCTCTTAAATTTAGAAATAAGTAGGCGGGTCAACCAATCAGCACCGGGTTGTAAGGGCACGGTTGATCCAAACAACCTTCAGACTTAAGTTTGCTTCCCAACCTTTCGACGTGACCTGTGGTTCTTGTAGGAGAAACTGAAGTGGGGCCAAATATCTCACGGGTCACGGGGCGAGCGAGAGTGAATGTGCTCCCTCTCGCTCACGTCCAGCGCTGCCGATCCTCTTACAACTTGGGAGTCAAGAGTCAAGAGTGCTTTATAATCACATGTCCCGAAACGGAACAATTAAATTCCTACTTACAGCAGCACGGCAGATATGTAAACACAGTACACAGCAGACACCATAATAAACAACAAAATGAAGTTCAATATATAGCGTAGGAAGGAACTGCAGATGCTGGTTTAAGCAGGGTTTAGACAATAGACAATAGGTGCAGGAGGAGGCCATTCGGTCCTTCGAGCCAGCACCGCCATTCAATGTGATCATGGCTGATCATTCTCAATCAGTACCCCGTTCCTGCCTTCTCCACATACCCCCTGACTCCGCTATCCTTAAGAGCTCTATCCAGCTCTCTCTTGAATGCATTCAGAGAATTGGCCTCCACTGCCTTCTGAGGCAGAGAATTCCACAGATTCACAACTTTCTGACAGAAAAAGTTTTTCCTCATCTCAGTTCTAAATGGCCTACCCCTTATTCCTAAACTGTGGCCCCTTGTTCTGGACTCCCCCAACATTGGGAACATGTTTCCTGCCTCTAACGTGTCCAACCCCTTAATAATCTTATACGTTTCGATAATACCTCCTCTCATCCTTTAGTTGGGGTTCGTAATGTTTAATAGCCCGATGGTTGTTGGGAAGAAGCTGCTCCTGAACCTGGACGTTCCAGTTTTAAAGTTCCTATACCTTCTTCCCGATGGCAGGAGTGAAATGAGAGCGCGGTGGTTTGATGATGTGGGCCTCTGATGACGTTGGCTACCTTTACGAGGCAGCGCTTTCTATAGATTACTTCGGTGGTGGGGTGGTCGGTACACGGGATGGAGTGGGCAGCGTTCACCCCTTTTTGCAAGCTTTTTCGCTCCTGGGCGTTCGAGTTGCCGAACCAGGCCGTGATGCAACCAGTCAATATGTTCCCAACCTGTAGAAGTTCAAAAGAATATAGTGTGTCACATTCAAGAATTAAACCACGGTCCACACTTGAGGGTCTTATTTCGTGTAAATTTTGGATGCACGTTCATTTGAACAAGTTTTAGAAACCAGTTGAGAGCTGTGCATTAACACGGGTGCAATTCCAAAATAACTCATTTCAAGTATTGATCTACGTTTTATTTTCCATTTGCAGACTACAATGTGAAACGTCGATATAATTGGATATTGAATATAATTACAAATCTGTACACATCTAATGGGTCTAGTTGATACCTGGCAGCACTGTGATCCCAGCAACATTCGCAACGTTTTAGGGATGCAGACTTATTAGGGAGCTCTGCGCAATTTCCCGAGCGTACTCTAGATATTCGACTTTAGCGCAACGATTTCATTCTTAAAACAAAATGCTGGCGGAACTCAGCGGGTCAGGCAGATCTGCGGAAGGAAATGCACAGACGTCTTGAGGGTCGGATCCCATCTTCAGGCTGATTCAACGTTCGGAAGAAAGACACAAAGCGCTGGAGTAACTCAGCGACTTCGACAGCATCTCTGGAGAGCATAGATCAGTAAAGTTCCGGGTCGGGACTTTTCTTCAGAAGAAGGGCCCCGACACGAAACGTTACCTATCCTTTTTCTCCGGGGATGCTGGCTGACCCGCTGAGTTACTCCAGCACTTTGTGTCTTTTTTCATGAACCAGCATCTGCAGTTCATTCATTGTCTCAACGTTCCGGAGGGTCCACCCGAAACAGCATCTGTCCATTAAAAGGCACAAAGTGCTGGAGTATCTCAGCAGGTCAGGCAGCATCTCTGGAGAACATGGATAGGTGACGTTTCGGATTCACACCCTTCTTCAGCCTTTGTCATGTGTTCAAGACTCCAGCAGCTGTAGTGTCTTCCGAAGGATGGGGTGGGGGGGGGGGGGGTATTTGAAACTTATCGAATAATGAAACGCCTGGATAGAGTGGATGTGAAGAGGATGTTTCCACTAGCGGGAGAGTCTAGGACCAGATGGCACAGCCTCAGAATTGAAGGACGTTTCGTTTAGGAAGGAGATGAGGAGGAATTTATTTAGTCAGAGGGTGGTAAATCTGTGGCATTCATTGTCACAGACGGTTGTGGAGGTCAAGTCATTGGGTATTTTTAAGGTGGCGATTGATAAATTCTTGATTAGTTTGGCTGCCAGGGGTTATGGGGAGAAGGGAAGAGAATGGGACAGAGAGGGAAAGATAGATTAGCTATGATTGAGTGGCGGAGTAGACTTGACGGGGCCGAATGGCCCAATTCTGCTCCTAGAACTAATGAACATGAACTTCTGAACTCTTGTGACTCCATTCTATTAATGGTCTTTAGATAGTTCCTCTGTCCCTCTCTTCCCCTCCCCCTTCCCAGTTCTCCCTCTATCTTCCTTTCTCCACCTATATCCTTCCTTTGTCCCGCCCCCCGACATCAGTCTGAAGAAGGGTCTCGACCAGAAACGTCACCCATTCCTTCTCTCCTGAGATGCTGCCTGACCTGCTGAGTTACTCCAGAATTTTGTGAATAAATACCTTCGATTTGGACCAGCATCTACAGTTATTTTCTTATTCTATTCATGGTGATCATTGCCTGAACATCATCGAAACCCGTGATGTTCACAATTGTTAACCTGTTGTCGTTTGGCTTTCAGGCCCAGATAGGAAAGTAACATCTTTCTTGCATGCTGCGGAACTGGCTCAATGCGGTAGTGATCTTGTCTTTGAAAATGAAGGCTAATCTAGTCTTGACAGCTGGGAACAACAGGCAGGCTGAACCCCTCACTGCGAAGTGATCGTCCTAGGCACATTCTTTAGTCCGTGATATTAAACCAGATCCCCGTGTGTTCTCGTAGAGGATCACTTGGCATGTCCGAGGAAGAGCAAGGATGCTGTCGCCGTTGCTCCGGGCCCTCAACCAACTGGTTGCTGATTGTAAACCCCTGCTCAAATTGACGGTGGCAATTCCAATAAATAACATACTGTACTAAATAGGAATTCCATTGTTCCGTTTCGGTACATATGACTATTCTACACTTGACTCCCTCTCTCTTGAACTATTGGCGGCAGAGGCGCAGCGCGTAGAGTTGCTTCCTCACAGTGCCAGACTCCGGTTCGACCCTGGCCCCGGGTGCTGTCCGTGTGGAGTTTGCACGTTCACCCTGTCGCCGCACGGGGTTCCTCGGCTGCTCCGGCGTCCTCCCACACCCCAAAGGTTAACTGTCATCTGTAGGTTACTCCTACTGTGTAGGGAGTGGGTGAGAAAGTGGCATAACATGGAACTGGAGTGAATGTTTCGCGTGGATTCGGTGGGACGATGGGCCTGTTTCGATGCTATATCTCTAATCTAAGCTATGCTTCAAGAGTAGTTTTACAAATTCATAAAGGCGTTGAGCGCCTTGAAATGAGAAAGACGCCATATAAATGTGTTATTCCCCCTATTAACGTGGAAAATACATATTAAATTTATATGTTACATATTTGGGTTGTTCAGTGAGAGACTGTCCAATAGATGGAAATGATGTGCAACCATGGTGCCGACGGCATTGAGGTTTAAAACACGTTAAAAAAAGCACCCAAACCGTGTTTGGCACCTCTTTTACTGACCACTTTCTGGCGCTGTTACACTTGACGCGTTTTAGATTTAAACTAATTTTGCCACCGATACCAGCCTGTTGTCTCCAAATTTGAGGAAGGATATTCTTGCTATCGAGGGCGTGCAGCGTAGGTTTACTTGGTTAATTCCCGGAATGGCGGGACTGTCGTATGTTGAAAGACTGGAGCGACTAGGCTTGTATACACTGGAATTTAGAAGGATGAGAGGGGATCTTATCGAAACGTATAAGGTTATTAAGGGGTTGGACACGTTAGAGGCAGGAAACATGTTTCCAATGTTGGGGGAGTCCAGAACAAGGGGCCACAGTTTAAGAATAAGGGGTAGGCCATTTAGAACTGAGATGAGGAAAAACTTTTTCAGTCAGAGAGTTGTGAATCTGTGGAATTCTCTGCCTCAGAAGGCAGTGGAGGCCAATTCTCTGAATGCATTCAAGAGAGAGCTAGATAGAGCTCTTAAGGATAGCGGAGTCAGGGGGTATGGGGAGAAGGCATGAACGGGGTACTGATTGAGAATGATCAGCCATGATCACATTGAATGGCGGTGCTGGCTCGAAGGGCCGAATGGCCTCCTTCTGCACCTATTGTCTATTATCTATTGTCTATTGTCATGAGAGCTAAGATCAGTTTGCGACTGAATTTCATCCCTTTGTGCAGTGACAGGTAATGTTATTGAGCCGTGGGATCTCTGGGGAACCAAAAAACCCGACTTTATCCCTGGGGCAATTGTTGTAAATGATTGTTAAATCCCCTCGTAAATATCATCGAAGTCAATCGGAGAAAAAATAATCACAACATTTTACTCGTTGCGTGGTCTCGGTGGGCCGAAGAGCCTGTTTCTATGCTGTAACTCACACGGTGTATGGTAAGGGGAATTTCAAGACGACCCCTTGCCTTCACTCCTTGCATGTTACCTCACCGTAAAGCACCCCGACTCAAGTAGTCAGCCATTTCAGGGGGGGGGGGGGGGGGGGGGGAGTTGAAAAATATATGATCTTTATTTTGTATTGACTGATTTACGTTTCCTCCAACGACTTACATCGAGATTGCAGTCTCATTTATAATTTAACGATTGAAATCAAACGACTCGTCTTTCACTAAAAGCAGTAAGGAAGGAAATGGCTTCCACGCCCCTCCCCCCCCTCCCCCCCCCCCCCCCCCCCCAGCTGGAGGACGAACAACAGCTGGAGGACGACGACAAGGTCCAAATCTAAACACAAAGCGCTGGAGGATCTCAGCGGGCCAGGCAGCATCTGTGGAGGGAACTGATGGACGACGTTTCGGGTCGGGTCCCTTTTCTGAGTTTCTGGTGATTCCAGCATCTGCAGTTCCTTGTGTCTCCCAAGGTGCAACTCTGCTTCATTGCTCCACCTCCGCCCATATATCTTAATGCGGATAGACACAAAATATTGGAGTAACTCAGCGGGTCAAGTGGCATCTCTGGAGAAAAGAAATATGTGACGTTTCGGGTCGGGACCCTTCTTTAAACTGTCTAAAGAAATCTGACGAAGAGTCTTGACCCGACACCTCACTTCGTCCTTTTCTCCGGAGTTGCTGCCTGACCTGCTGAGTTACTTCAGCATTTCGTGTTTATCTTCGGTGTAAATCAGCACCTGCATATTGTGTCCGCTCCACTGCGAAATCTCCTCAAGGTATGCCTACTTTGAAGAATTTCTCCCCCTCTCTCCGACGAGAGTTCTGCAAGTCTGAAGAAGGGTCTCGACCCGAAACATCCACTATCCATGTTCTCCAGAGATTCTGCCCGACCTGCTGAGTTACTCCAGCATTTTGTGTCTACGATGTAAACCAGCATCTGCAGTTCCATGCATATCTCAATGGGCAACCCGTTGCCCTTCGCTCGAGGTCTCTACAATAGTGAGCCACGTAAACAAAATAGATGTATTTTCCCCATAGTAAACTTTTCCCATAGATATTAAACCTGTTCAGTGTCGTCAGCTTCACGCTCCTCTTCTTAAGCTGTTCCCCGGAATCGAACAAAGAACATATAGAACATTACAGCGCAAGAACAGGCCATTCGACCCACACTGTCTGTGCCAAACATATTGCCAAGACCAACTTTTACCTGACATCATGTAATCTATATCCCTCCATTTCCTGCATATCCATGTGCCCATCCAAAAGTCTCTTAAACGCCTTTTTCGTATCCCCACCACCACCCCTACCTACGCCTTCCAGGCACCCACCACTCTCTGTGTAAAACAAATACCACGCCCCTCTTAACTTAAAGCTAGACCCTTGCGTATTTGACATAATTCCATCCTGGGAAAAAAAGGTTCAGTTTTTTCTATCTATGCTTATCATAATTGTACATACTGTACTTCTATCAGGTCTTCCCTTAACCTCCGGCTTTCCATGGGGAAAAAATCCAAACATGTGCAACCTCTCCCTGCAGCATATACCCACTAATCAATCCAGCATCATTCTGTTAACCCATCTCCACACTTTCCAAAGTCTCCACATCCTTCTTGTAATGGGGCGACTCAATGAGCAACTCGCTGCCTTTTGACGGAGGTCTCTACAATAGGGAGCTACTTCGATAATATGGATATGCAGACACAAGGAACTGCAGATGCCGGTTTACAAAATAAGACACAAGGAGTTGGACTAACTCAGCCGGTCAGGCAGCATCTCTGGAGAACATGGATTGGTGACGTTTAGGGCCGGGACCCTTCTTCAGATATACTCTACGAAGCTGAATAACTGCAGATGCTGGTACAAATCGAAGGTATTATATCACAAAATGCTGGAGTAACTCAGCAGGTCAGGCAGCATTTATTTTCTTATACTACTTGTTGCTCCACTGCGATTTCTGCTCAAGGTATGTCCACTTTGAAGAAGTTCTCCTCCTCTCTTCGACGACAGTTTAGCAACATGCTCTCTCGTTGCTCCCCCTCTGTGATTTCTCCTGCCCTCCTGCTCTACGACCACATCTTGACCCAGACTCGACATCGACTTCACCAACTTTAGATAGTTCCTCTGTCCCTCCCTTCCCCTCCTCCTTCCCAGATCTCCCTCTATCTTCCTGTCTCTACCTATATCCTTCCTTTGTCCCGCCCCCCTGACATCAGTCTGAAGAAGGGTCTCGACCCGAAACGTCACCCATTCCTTCTCTCCCGAGATGCTGCCTGACCTGCTGAGTTACTCCAGCATTTTGTGAATAAATACTCCATGAAGCTGCATCTTTTCATATCTCTCGTTTCCCTCTCCGCTGACTCTCAGTCCGAAGGGTCTGGACCCGAAACGTCACCTATTCCTTTTCTCCAGAGATGCTGCCTGACCCGCTGAGTTACTCCAGTATATTGTGTCTATCGTCTGCATAAATAGATGTAGCTTTCCTTAAATATTAAACATTTTTCTCAGCATTACGTTCACACACTTCTTCTTAAGAAGTTCCTAGAACGACTTTGTTCTCATATTGTGGGAGCCGCAGCCTCTTTGCACTAAGCGGGGCGGGGAGGGAAGAGGGAGGGGGGAGCGACTGAGTGGGCCACACTGGGAGGTGGGCCACCTTTTCCGGCCATGGTGGGCTTCCCTCTGTGCGGCCTCGAAGTTCTCAAACCCATCCCGAATGTTTCTTCACCATTTTGTGCGGCTGCGGAAATAGAGACTCTCACGAGACACTGGAGATGTTGCATTCCTCTGAGGAGGTTTCGAGCGTGTCCATGAATCGTTTCCTTTGTTTCCCCCAGGAATTTATTGGTATGTAGATGGTGGAATCTTTCGTAGAACACAAAGTGCTGGAGTAACTCAGCGTGTCAGGAAGCATCTCCGGAGGAGACGGATACTCGCATTTCACTCCTGCCTTCGACAAGAAGGTATAGGAATCTGAAAACTGGTTCAGGTTCAGGAGCAGTTTCTTCCTTTCAACCGCCAGGCTATTAAACACTGCCACCTCCAAGTAGGCTCTGAGCCATATAGATCTGGGGACATTATTTTTGCACTATTAATGTGTATTTATTGGCCTGTTTTTTTAAATAGATATTTACTGACTTATTTGTGTAGGAAGGAACTGCAGATGCTGGTTTACACAAACGATAGACAAAAAACTGCTGGATTAACTGCGAGTCAGGCAGCATCTCTGGAGAAAAGGAAGTACAGACCCCTCATCAGACAATTGTGTTGTTTATTATGGGGTTTACAGAGTACTATGTTTACATATATGTTGTGCTGCTGCTACTAAGAATTCCATCGTTCCGTTTCGGAATGTACGACAACGACACATACTTGACACTTGACTCTTGATTAGGCGGCGTTTCGGATCGGGGATCTTTTTTTCAGACTGTAAATAAGTGTTACTGTAACTAAGGCCTCAACAGCTGGGATATTGGCCAGGAAGATGATACCCATCCATCCAGTGAATTTGGGTGATTTTGTGGAGATAACATTGATGGCATTTTAAGTGCCCCGAGGTGCTGCGATAGGAAGTCAAAGTACACGACAGGGCAGACATTTCTGTCGCCCAGTAGATCATGGATGTTGTGCGTCAAATACCACTTGAACAATGGTACTTCGTAGTTGGTGTTCCATATCTGCTGATACAGATTCAAATCATCTTTTCTTTGGAAAAACAGCAATGTACCAAGGGTATGGGGGAATTGGGGAAGACGGGATTAGTGTTCTCAGAGGGGAGCACTCTCCTGTTATGACGCTTAATCTTATGTGGAGCAGTAAGGGAATTATAGCTTCCAATGTAATTCCACTCACCATGAAGACATTTGGACAGGTACATGGATAAGGTAGGTATAGAGGGATGTGGGCCATGCGCAGGCAGATGGGTCTAGTGCAGATGGAACATGGGCAATTTGGACAGAAAATGCCCGTTTCCACGCCGTGTGACTCTTAAGTACAAAGAACCAACCTACACAACCCTAATCAACAACGGAGCACTAAATAAGGCTCACCTCTTGCACTATCATGAACTTGAGTTTGTTTTCTAATTATGTTTAGATTTTCTAATTATGTGACTATAGAAAGGCCAGTGGTGTCACAGAAATGCTTCATGAACTCAAATGGGAGGGACACCCTCCAAAGACGCCGTAGAATAACCAGGCTTACTGCAGTCTACAAAGAAACCCACGCATTAGCTCCATCCAACATTGCCCATCTTTCATACAGTCGGAACAACAAACCAGGAACTCGACGAAACTAATCCTTGAATTATATAACCATCAAGACCAACAAAGACTGTTTCCGTTACTCGCTGTACCCCAGACCCATCCCTGTTTCGAATCCTTTGCCACCGCATATAAAATCTGCTGCTGATAGTAAATCTTTTAAACTGTTGCTTGCAAACACTACATTTTAAATCTGCAACTGCATGCATAAACTGCACGTTTATAGCTCAACAGCGGCTGTTGGTGCAGTATCAACAAGACAAGACAAGATGTTTTAGCTCTGATATCTTGTTTATCTGCATAGTCTTCTTTCTTTTTGAATTTTATGCGCAATTAATGTATAATGTATGTATAATTTGTTTTGTTTTGTATGTTTGAGTCTATCCTCACCAACTTCTACAGATGCACCAGAGAAAGCATTTTATCGGGATGCATCACAGCTTGGTTTGGGAACAGCTCCATCCAAGACCGCAAGAAATTGCAGTGAATTGTGGACGAGGTCCAGACCATCACAACCTCCCCTCCATTGACTTCATCCATACCTCACGCTGCCTCGGCAAGGCCAGGCGCGAGATAACCACATGAGGTGTTTGCGCAGTAATCAGCCAGAACCAGAACCAGAACCAGCGTAATCAAGGACGTCTTGCAGCCTGGCAACACCCTCTTCTCCCCTCCCCATCAGGCAAAAGCTATAGAAGTGTGAAAACGCACACCTCCACATTCAGGGACAGTTTCTTCCCAGCTGTAAACATAGTATGTTTATATATGTATATATGTAAACATAGTTGTGAAGCTGTGGAATTCTCTGCCTCAGAAGGCAGTGGAGGCCAATTCTCTGGATGCTTTCAAGAGCGAGTTAGATGGAGCTCTTAATGATAGCGGAGTCAGGGGGTATGGGGAGAAGGCAGGAACGGGGTACTGATTGTGCATGGTCGGCTATGATCACGGCGAATGGCGGTGCTAGCTCGAAGGGCCGAATGGCCTCCTCCTGCACCTATTGTCTGTTGTTATCAGGTAACTGAATCATCCTACCACAACCAGAGAGCAGTGCTGAACTACTACCTACCTCATTGGTGACCCTCGGACCATCCTTAATCGGAGTTTGCACCTTACATTAAACGTTATTCCCGGATCATGTATCTGTACACTGTAAATGGCTGGATTGTAATCGTGTATTGTCTTTCCGATAACAGGTTAGCACGCAACAAAAACTTATCACTGTACCTCGGAACACGTGACAATAAACTAAACTGAACTGAAACTGAAACTGAGCGATTAGAGAACATATGAGAAGGTGAGGAATAAGAATGAAGGATGATGGTCATTGAGCATGGAAACAGACCCTTCGGTCACCGTGTTCTTGTTGGCCCCGACGAGCCTTGTTTCCTCTGAAAAAGGGTTTCAACCCGAAACGTCGCCACTCCGTGTTCTCCAGATGTACAGTGTAGGAAGGAACTGCAGATGCTGGTTTAAACCGTAGATAGACTGGAGAGAAGGAATGGGTGACGTTTCGGGTCGAGGCCCTTCTTCAGACTGGCCCTTCTTCAGATCCTCACTCAAGCGTGGTCTGAAGAACGGTCTCGACCCGAAGCGTCACCCTTTCCTTCTCTCCAGAGATGCTGCCTGTCCCGCTGAGTTTCTCCAGATGTACAGCCTGATCCATTGAGTTACTAAGGCACTTTATGTCCTTTTTGTGTACATTTGTAATCTGGAGTTATTTATTTCTGCCTATTATACTCGCCATTTTTTAAAACCAGGTCTTTCCTGTGCCATTTCAAGCATGCATGTAACTACAGTGCACACTTCTTAAGAACAGTGAATACCTGCTTTCATTGCTTCCCAGATTGAAAAAAAATCCTTCCTGAAATCCCCGCAAAATCTCCCTCCTACCCTATGCTTATAGATACCCCTGTTTAGGATAACTTTCTCGCTTTCTATTCCCCCCACGCACCTCATAATGTTATATCCCCCTAGTTCAGATCCTATCTCAACCACCTCCACTGCTAAAGGAGCCGAGTCCAGTTTACCAGTTTCTTCTCATTCCTTAAACACACTGTATCCCAATAACGACCAGAAGCCGACATAATGCGTAGGAAGGAACTGCAGATGCTGGTTTACACCGAAGATAGACACAAACTGCTGGAGTAACTCAGCGGCTCAGGCAGCATCTCTGGAGAATTTGGATAGGTGACGTTTCGGGTCGAGACACTTCTTCAAATTGGACCCGAAACGTCGCCTATCTATATTCTCCAGAGATGCTGCCTGACCCGCTGTGTTGCTCCAGCACTTTGTGTCTGACATCCAGACGCATCTCCTTTGACCACTTTCCAATATAATCACACCGTTCACTCCAGTGTCAGACGGCTAGATAGTTTAAGCAGAGTGCTGGGGGTGACCTGCAATACGTTGCCCGTGAAAGACTGGGGTCAAGCGAATTCAGTTTGCAAATTTCGAAAGGGATTCTGCTATTTGTTTTTAGAGGATTCATTCGCAAGGATTTGGTGGTGATGGTAGGGGTGGGGGTGGGGGGGGGGGGGGGGGGGGTGGGGGGGGGGGGGGGTAGGGAGGCTGTGATGCGTCAGAATAATAGATCTTGGGGAGAACCGACACGCGTACAAAGCCCAGTGGCCCCGTGTTGTGTTCTGTTTCTTAAAGCTGGTTTCAGATTATTGCTTGGATTGATCAGTCTTATACCAGGGGGTATAAAATAAAGCTCTGGAGGAAGTCAGCGGGTTAGACAGCATATGTGGAGAGGAATGGGCAGAGGACGTTTCGGGTCGAGATCCTTCTTCAGTGGTGTAGGAAGGAACTCCAGATGCTGGTTTGCACTGAAGATGGACTCAAAATGCTGGAGTAACTCAGCGGGTCAGACAGCATTTCTGGAGAAAAGGAAAGGTCGCCGTTTCGGGACCCTTCTTCTTTAATAGCCTGATAGTTGTAGGGAAGAAGTTGCTCCCGAACCCGGACGTTGCAGTTTGCAGGCGCCTTCCTATACCTTCTTCCCGATAGCACGCAAAACAACCTTTACCATGTACACGTTACAAAAATAAGCCTAAAACTGAACCTAGTGGGTTGAGATCACCTTTCTTTCCACCTTGTCCTCCCCCACCCCCACCCATATTTTCTTTAAAGAGTAGCGAAAAGTTTCGGTGGAAAAGTTGCAGTTATTTCTAAGTGTACAGCTTAGGCAGCGGGGTTTCTCCAACCCACAACAGCCCGAAACAATTTGGCGGCTGAATCAAAAAAGCCACATATGAATCTCTCCACGGTTACTGTCCACTGTTTTCAACTGAAGTTGACAAGCAAGAATTTCCAACTCACTGAGAACGGCCTTGGGGAAATTCTTTGCACAACAATGAACAATGCACATTGAAAACACTTTGGAGATTAGAGATGAGCAAAGGTCAAATAGACACAACTTGGAAATTAAATAAAAATAAAAACTTGTCCGTCAACCAAATGGAGCAACAAAGGTAAAAAAACAAAAAACGCCTAATCGTTTATAATAACATTAATAAATATTAAGGGCTGGGTGATTGACGCACCAATCATTCGCTGCAAAATAATGGCACAGTTGTGCAGCAGGTAGTGCTGCTGCCTCACACCGTGAGAGACGCGGGTTCGATCCCGACCTCGGGGGCTGTCTGTGTGGAGTTTGCACGTTCTCCCTGTGACCGCGTCGGTTTTCTCCGGGTGCTCTGGTTTCCTTCCACATCCCAAAGACGTGCGGGTTTGTAGGTTAATCGGCCCTCTGTAAATTGCCCCGAGTGTGTAGAGAGTGGATGTGAAAGTGGGATAACATAGAACTGTACGGGTGATCAATGGTCGGCTTGGACTTGGTGGACTGAACATGATAAATATTTGCTCTGAAAACAATAATCGATCTGGGTTATTATCCTTAAGCAGTTTATATTGAGCTATACTTTTAAATGTATTGATGTACGTATTTATAATGTGTAAATGTATCAGATTATTAAATAGTCACAGAAGAGTCATACACGGTAAGTTCCTTGGGCCCAACTTGCCCATGCCGACCAAGATGCCTCATCTACGCTAGTCCAACCAGTTATCAATAGACAATAGACAATAGGTGCAGGAGGAGGCCATTCGGCCCAGCACCGCCATTCAATGTGATCATGGCTGATCATTCTCAATCAGTACCCCGTTCCTGCCTTCTCCCCATACCCCCTGACTCCGCTATCCTTAAGAGCTCTATCTCGCTCTCTCTTGAATGCATTCAGAGAATTGGCCTCCACTGCCTTCTGAGGCAGAGAATTCCACAGATTCACAACTCTCTGACTGAAAACGTTTTTCCTCATCTCAGTATCCCTAAACCTTAGATAGACACTCTGTCTGAAGAAAGGGTACATGCCTGACGAAGGGGGTCGACCCAAAACGTCACCTATTCCTTTTCTCCAGAGATGCTGCCTGACCCGCTGAACCTTTCCAGCATTTTGTGTCCATCTTCGGTGTAAACCAGCATCTGCAGTTCCTTCCTACACGCTCCCTCTAAACCTTTCCTGTCTCTGTATTTGTCCAATTTAAAAAAAAATGCTGTTAGAGTACCTGTCTGAACCACCTCCTCTGGTCGGTGGATCCCGATGACGGGAAAATCCATCCGTCGCCAGATCCATGCCGACAATCCCCGAGAAGCAAGGAAACCCCCCTGATTTCTCACTCGCCTTCATTGGCCGAGTGTTTATCAGCAGGTTGTAGTATGTCAAGATTTACAAAGACGAGGAAGGATTAGCGCACGACCCGAAGCGATTATCTTGGTTACTCTCGCCACACATACTACCTGACTTTCTGAGCATTTTCATAATCAATCTGAAAGATCCCGACCCGAAACGTCGCCTGCCTATTCCCTCCCAGATGCTGTTTAATCCGCTGAGTTAATTCACACTTTGTGTCTTTGTTTGTAAACCAGTATCTACAGTTCCTTGTACCCACCCTCCACAGATGCTTCCTGATCTCCGGAGTTCCTCCAGCACTCGTCCTTTTTTTTGCAGTTCCTTGTACCTCCCTCCACAGAAGCTGCCTGACCCTCCGAGTTCCTCCAGCACTTTATGCCTTTTTGTTGTTGTAAGCCAGCATCTGCGGTTCCCTTGTGTTTCTCCCACTGATGCTGTCTAACCCGCAGGGTTCCTTCAGCACTTTGTCTTTTTTTTCTACACCAGCACCTGCAATTCCTTGTATCCGTCTCTTCGGATGCTGCCTGACCCGCTGAGTCCAGGACATTGTGCTGTGCTCGGGATTCCAGTATCATGTCCGGCATAGACATTGTGGGCTGAAGGGCCGGTTCCTGTGCTGTGTTGTTCTGTGCTCTGCGTTCTCTCTGCAGTCTTTTGCTTTCCCAGCATTTTATTTTTATATTAGCTTGGTTTAACCGCATATGCGGGAGGCAGATCTGACGCCACAATCCTCTATGATTTCACAGTTGAAGGTAACCTGGTTCTTGTTCAGCAGCGAGTAAAACGCCAGTATGATAACCTACTAAACTGGCTTGCGTTATTTTGGCGCTCGCGTTTCAGCTTCATAATTAACATTTTTAACTAGATTTCGTAATTTATAATACCCATTAATTTTATGAAAAAGCCTGGAAAATTACGATGTTGTTCTGCAGAGATGCTGCCTGACCGGCCGAGTTACTCCACTATTTTGTGTTCCTTTTGTGTATTAGCCAGCTTCTGCAGTTCTTTATTCCTAAATTGTAAGATGTGATTAGCCCAGCGTAGATGAACCCAAATAAAAACGAAATCACGAACAAAACTTCGCTGTCACTCATAATATGCTGGTGCATTTTGGCTTCGTCGCTAATCGAATTTCCAAAGCTCTTTGGGCCATGAAGAGGCATCTCATTACTCAATCGGTGTGAATGGACAAGTCGGAAAGTGGGCAGCTCCACAGCCCGTGAGATCTGAAGCGATTGCGAGTTACTACAATGATTTAAGTTTCGAAAAAAAGTATTTAAACAAAAAGTAATTGTCCCAATATCATGCCATTAACATAGCTTCCAATTTCCCCTCTAACTCGCACGTCTCCACGCTTTATTGAATGATTGAAAGATACAGCATGGAAACAGGCCCTTCTGCCCACCGAGTCCACGCAGACCATCACATCACCTGTTCACATCACATCACATGTTCACATTAATTCTATGTTATCCCGCTTTCCCATCCACTCCCTACACACTAGGGGCAATTTGCCGGGGTCAATTAAACTTCAGACCCGCACGACTTCATCCAAACTTAGCTACTGATTTGCCTCGTGAAGCTACTGATTTGCCTGGTTACTTATTGTGTAGGAAGGACTTGCACAGCTGGTTCACACCGAAGATAGGCACAACGTTCTGGAGTCAGGCAGTATCTCTGGATATAAAGGATGGATGACGTTTCGGGTCGAGATCCTTCTTCAGACGCCTGATGTGGTGGGGAAGATGCTGGAGTCAATTATAAAAGAAGAAATTGCGGAACATTTGGATAGCAGTAACAGGATCGTTCCGAGTCAGCATGGATTTACGAAGGGGAAATCATGCTTGACTAATCTTCTGGAATTTTTTGAGGATGTAACTAGGAAAATGGACAATGGATGTAGTGTACCTGGACTTTCAGAAAACCTTTGATAAGGTCCTATATAGGAGATTAGTAGGCAATATTAGAGCACATGGTATTGGGGGTAGGGTGCTGACATGGATAGAAAATTGGTTGGCAGACAGGAAATAAAGAGCAGGGATTAAGAGTCCCCTTTCAGTATGGCAGGCAGTGACTCGTGGGGTACCGCAAGGCTCGGTGGTAGGACCGCAGCTATTTACAATATGCATTAATGACTTAGATGAATGGATTAAAAGTAACATTAGCTAATTTGCAGATGACACAATGCTGGGTGGCAGTGTGAACTGTGAGGAGGATGCTATGAGGATGCAGGGTGACTTGGACAGGTTGTGTGAGTGGGCAGATGCATGGCAGATGCAGTTTAATATGGATAAATGTGAGGTTATCCACTTTGGTGGTAAGAACAGGAAGGCAGATTATTATCTGAATGGTGTCAAGTTAGGAAATGGGGAAGTACAAAGAGATCTGGGTGTCCTTGTTCATCAGTCACTTAAAGTTAGCATGCAGGTACAGCAGGCAGTGACGAAAGCTAATGGCATGTTGGCATTTATGACAAAAGGAGTTGAGTACTGGAGCAAAGATGACCTTCCGCAGTTCCACAGGGCCCTCGTGAGACCGCACCTGGAGTACTGTGTGCAGTTTTAGTCTCCAAATTTGAGGAAGGATATTCTTGCTATTGAGGGTGTGCAGCATAGGTTCACTAGGTTAATTCCAGGAATGGCGGGACTGTGGTGGTCCCTGGGGATCAGGACCCAGAAGGGGCCCTCATACGCCAGCTGAAGGCTGCCCTGAAGGCTCGGCTCACGGACCCAGACTGGGTGGACGCCCTGCCGTGGGTTTTGCTTGGGATCCGCACTGCACCCAAAGAGGACTTGGCCTCCAACTCCGCCAAGTTGGTGTACAGGGCCCCCTTGACGGTTCCCAGGGAGTTCATCCCACCAGCGCAGGGTCGAGTGGAGCAGACTTCGGATGCCCTGCAACGTCTTCGGCAGACGGTGGGCAGGATGGCACCTGTGCCCACGTCACGTCATTGGACCTTCCATCCACACGTCCCTGCCGCTCTGGAGGACTGCCAGTTTGTGGGCAGGGACGCTCATCGGTCACCTCTCCAGCGGCCGTACGAGGGCCCCTTCAGGGTCCTGCAACATGGCTCGGCCACATTCGTTCTGGACATGGGGGGTCGCAGCGAGACTGTTTCGGTCGCACGGCTGAAGCCGGCACACGTGGACATTGATCGGCCGGTGCCGGTTGCGCAGCCCCGCCCGCGCGGTCGCCCCCCGTCCAGTGTCTGCTACGACCCCTCCACCTGTCGGTCAGTCGCCGGTCCCTGCGCCGGTCGTGGTGTGCACCCGGGCTGGTTGCCTCGTGCGCCCTCCTGTCCGTTTTGTACCTCCGGTTCTTGGGGGGGGGTCCTGTGGCGGTCCCTAGGGATCAGGCCACTCCTTGGGTCAGCCCCCTCGTCACGTGACGGACAGGCGTAAGGGGTTAAAAGCCAGCCCGTTGGGAGGCGTGGCTCATCCCTAGGTGGACTACGCTGTGAGCAGGAGCTCACGGCCTAATAAAGACCTTTATCTAAAACTGCCTGGCGTCCTGCCTTTTCTCTGGCCTCCGCCAGGCCACTACAGGACTGTCGTATGTTGAAAGACTGGAGCAACTTGGCTTGTATACGCTGGAATTTAGAAGGATGAGAGGGGATCTTATTGAAACATGTAGGATTATTAAGGGATTGGACACGTTAGAGGCAGGAAACATGTTCCCAATGTTGGGGGAGTCCAGAACCAGGGGCAGTTTAAGAATAAGGGGTAGGCCATTTAGAAGGGAGATGAGGAAAAACTTTTTCAGTCAGAGAGTTGTAAATCTGTGGAATTCTTTGCCTCAGAAGGCAGTGGAGGCCAATTCTCTGGATGCTTTCAAGAGAGAACTAGATAGAGCTCTTAAAGATAGCAGAGTTAGGGGTTATGGGGAGAAGGCAGGAACGGGGTACTGATTGTGAATGATCAGCCATGATCACATTGAATGGTGGTGCTGGCTCAAAGGGCCGAATGGCCTACTTCTGCACCTATTGTCTATTGATGTCTGAAGAAGGGTCTCGCCCCAAAATGTCACCTATTCCTTTTCTCCAGAAACCCGAAACGTCACCTTTCCTTTTCTGCCTGACCCGCTGAGTTACTCCAGAACTTTGTGTTTATGTTTAATTACCTATTCCCTATTTTCATAGCCTTTGGATCAAAACCCTGCAAGTCCCTACCAAGTGACATTGTGGAAATGTCTTCGCTGTAATAATCATTTCGACAAGGGCAGTTTGTGCATGGATATTTTACCGTTTTGAAGGCGCGATATAAAAGCAAATTATTTCTATTATTGTACATGAAATACCTTTTAAATTAATTTGTCAAAATTATATTAATCTGTGCAGAATCAAGCATCTGCCTGATTATTCACATGCACACGCACCAAAAGATAAAAGCAATTCAATCAATTAAAGAATAAACAATTTCTCTTTATTGCCTGATAATACAATGCATTTGGTGATAGGAAACATTCATGAGGTAATTCAGTTCTAAGTCACTAAGAAAATAAATTGAAGGCCTGAAGCCCATGATTAACATCAAGGTTCAGAATTGGCACAACGTTGATACAATGCAATCCCTCGGGATGAACACAGGGACACAATCAAAAAATTCTATATTTGAACTCAGGAGATGATTGTTGCTGACATTATCAGCTGCCCTGAGTTGATGATTGAGTCAACTCCTCATTATTTACCCTCCATCAATGTGAGATCTTTGTAAACCCTGTGGCCATATTCAAATTCACACTAAGTCATATCCATCTGTCTGCCCTATGCTCTCTTATCTACATAGCCTTCGGATAAGTCACACCTCAACTTTAACATTTTCATCCTTGGTCTCATTCAATTAAGTGCAGCATGGTTAAAGGCGACACAGTGGCGCAGCGGTAGAGCTGCTGCCTTACAGCGCCAGAGACCCGGGTTTGATCCTGACAACAGGTGCTGTTCTGAATGGAGTTTGTATGTTCTCCCTGTGACCACCTGGGGTTCCTCGGGATGCTCCAGTTTCCTCCCGCACTCCAAACACGCACAGGTTTGTAGGTTAATTGGTTTCTGGAAATTGGAAATTGTTCCTAATGTGCAGGATAGTGCTAGTGTACAGGGCAATTGCTGGTTCCACGCTATTTCTCAAGTCCAAAATGATTACTTTACTGCTCAAGAAAACTTTACTGAACAAGAAAAGCGGTTGTTTGGAAGTCCAATTCAGCATACTACTTACAAACTCGTGGCTTTAACAATGTTTCTTCAATTTTATATATATCTTATCCTTTTTAAATTGTGTTGGATAAATATTTTAGAAACAGGGAACTGCAGATGCCAGTTTACAAAAAAAAGGCACAAAATGCTGGAGTAACTCGGGTCAGGCAGCATCCCTGGAGAACATGGATATGTGAAGTTTCAGGTTTGGACCCTTCTTTAAACTGATTGTGGAGGGATAGAGCCGGGAGAGGGGCAGGATGGAGCGTGGGAGGCAATAGGTGAACACAGACAAGGGTTTTTTTGGTAGGCATATGGTTGGATAAAGGCCAGAGATTAAAACAGAAAGTGTGAGACAAAAGGATTGAAGAGCTGCAAATTGTGAAGTCAGAGAAAAGTATGGAAGGGGAGGGGAGACATAGGTGCTAGTCTGAATGGGCAAGGGAGGGGGAGGGGGGGTGGGGTGGGTTGTAGGAGGTTACCTGAAATTGGATAATTCAATGTGCATACCGTATTGGTTTCTCATCCCTCTGAGATGCTTGCATTGGTCTTTTGAGACTACAGAACTGTGCATCTTAATGACTCTTCTTCTCGCTACATTGCCTACCTATATTCACTTGGTAAATCAGAGGTTATGTTTCGATGATGGTTCAATCACATCTCCTTTTCTGAATACTTTTATAGAAATATTTTTAACAAATAATATCAGTGAATATTTTGTCCACAGGTTTGACATTTTCACTTATGCATAACTTGCATAACCTTTTAACTTGTAGGATGCACTCTGTTCATCTCAATTATTTGGAATCTTTTTCTTCTCTCATCATTATGGGTCAAACACTAAATACCTCCATCAATCATGTCACAGCAATAGTTATGTCCATCCCTATCTCCCCCAGTTAACTCCCTCTTCTCCCATCAAGCAAAAGGCACATGTGTGAAAATACACACCTCAGGATCCAGGGATAGTTTCCTCCCAGCTGCTGCCAGGCAACTGAACCATCCTATCAACAACTAGAGCGTGGTCCTGATCTATTATCTACCTCAGTGGAGGCCCTCGGACTTTAATCGTTAATCGGACTTTACCTTGACCTAAATGTTATTCCCTTAATCATGTATCTTACACTGTGGAAGGCTCGATTGCAATCATGTAGTCTTTCTGCTGACTGGTTAGCACACAACAAGAGTTTCACTGTACCTCGGTACACATCGCTCTCGGACGAGCTTAACACCTTTTATGCCAGGTTCGATGCAGACAATACAGCGCCCACCATAAGCCCACTGGTGTGCAGGGGGATTACCACACTGTCCTTACAAACGGCAGACGTGAGGCGGTCCTTCAAAAAGTTCAACAACCGCAAAGCTCCAGGGCCGCATGGTATTCCAGCGTGGGCTCTCAGAACGTGTGCTGATCAACGGGCAGAGGTGTTCACCAACATCTTCAACCTCTCTCTGAGTCAGTCTGTGGTTTCCATCTCCTTCAAAGCATCCATCATCGTTCCTGTTCTAAAGAAACCAGTAACCTCCTGTTTAAATGACTACCTTCCTGTCGCACTGACATCAGTCATCATGAAGTGCTTCGAGCGACTAGTCAAAACTCACATCTGCTCCTCTCTCCCTGACACCTTGGACCCACTACAGTTTGCATATAGACCAAACAGGGCCACGGACGATGCCATCGCCATGGCAATACATACTGCGCTCACCCACCTGGACAAAGGAAATACATATGTGAGAATGCTCTTTATTGACTGCAACTTGGCATTCAACACTATTATTCCCTCAAAACTCGTCCCCAAGCTCCTTGATCTTGGACTAGAGACCTCCATCTGCGGATGGATATTCGATTTCCTGACGGGCAGGCCCCAGGTGGTGAGAATTGGCAGCCACACCTCTTCCTCACTGATCCTCAACACAGGTACACCACTGGGCTGTGTGCTCAGTCCTCTCCTGTACTCCCTGTTCACGCACGACTGTACTGCTAAGCACAGCTCAAACATCATCCTAAAGTTTGCTGACGACACGACCATCTTGGGCCTCATCACAGACAACAATGAGACAGCCTACAGAGAGGAGGTAAAGGCACTAAACAGCTGGTGCCAGGAAAATAACCTCTCTCTCAATGTCAGCAAAACTAAAGAGATGATCGTGGACTATAGGAGACAGCGGGGGAGTGGACACCTCCCCATCCACATCGGTGATGCTGAGGTCGAAAGGGTCAGCAGCTTTAAGTTCCTCGGTGTGCACATCATTGAGGACCTTTCTTGGACACTGCACACGGACACAATAACAAAGAAGGCCCGCCAGCGGCTCTTTTTCCTGAGAAGACCGAGGAAGTTTGGCATGAACGCTAGCATCCTCACAAACATCTACAGATGCACCATCGATAGCCTGCTGACGGGCTGCATTACAGTCTGGTACGGGAACTGTTCTGCCCACGGCCACAAATCACTACAGAGAGTGGTGAAGACGGCACAGCACATCACTGGCAACTGTCTCCCGGCCATTCAGGACATTTTCTACCGGCGGTGCCTGCAGAAGGCACACAGCATCATCAAGAACAACAGCCACCCAGCACGCAGGCTGTTCTCCTTGTTACCGTCAGGCAGACGATACAGGAGTATGGCTGCTCGTACCGCCAGACTCAAGAACCGTTTCTACCATCAGGCCATCAGGCTTCTGAACTCATAAACACATTTCACATCATATATATTGATTATTTTAATATTGTCTTTTTACCTTACTAATGTCATTTTTATCTTATTTATCCTTGGAATATTACTGCTGAGGTGACCCGTTGTCTTGTCAAATACATTTCATTGTATCGTTGACCCTGTGCCAACCTGCATATGACAAATAAAATTATTATTATTATTATTACATGATAATAAACTAATCTAACTGACTAACTCACCAAATACTAATCCATGCCTCGAAAGCTTTGTCCACCCATTGCATGCTACCCCTTGCCCCCCCCCCCATCTCCTTATACTGACTATCTCCCTTCTGCTCTTTAAGTCCAGAGGAAGGGTCTCGAACTGAAATGTTGACTGTCCATTTCCCTCCACAGATGTTGCCTGACCCATTGAGTTCCTCCAGCAGTTTGTGTTTTATGACTGGATGTTGATGCTCCAGGACAGAATTCAAGTAAAGATTAGTGAGACCACCATGAGGATGAAGTCTCAGGTGTTGTCCTGCCCATTGTCCAGGAATGAGTAAGTTAACCTATGATGAGCGTTTGTCAGCACTCGGCCTGTACTCGCTGGAGTTTTTTGAAGAATGAAGGGGGATCTCATTTAAACATACAGAATAGTGAAAGGCTTGGATAGAGTGGATGTGGTGAGGATGTTTCCATTAGTGGGAGAGTCTTGAACAAAAGATCATATCCTCAGAATTGAAGGATGTTCTTTTTGACAGGAGACGAGTAAACATTTCTTTAGTCAGAGGTTATGGGGAGAAAACAGGAGAATGAGGTTAGGAGGGGGAGAGCAGCCATGATTGAATGGCGGAGACTAGATGGGTCGAATGGCCTAATTCTACTATTTCTTATGACCCATTGGGCCTCTTCTTACTCTTTTAAGGAGTTATCATTAGCTGGATAGAATGTAACTTAAATATCTTACTGGTACAGCCATATCAGTAAACATTCAGCGAAATTTTACACATTCGCAGTGAATGCTTTGGTCTATTTCTTAATGGGATACTGCTCTTGACCAAACCTATTTGCTTTCATTTTTGCCACTGAGTTCCATCCCTTGTTCTATTCCCAGAACCCAGGAATATTTTGGGGGGCCTTGGTACAAGCGTTAATTCCTAAGGTGGATCCTAAAATGTCATCTATTCCTTTTCTCCAGAGATGCTGCCAGACCTGCTGAGTTACTGCAGAATTTTTTGTCTATCTTATATGTAAAACAGCATCTGCAGTTCATTCTTACAAATTGTTTTCCCAATTCAATTACCACTGAACTTCCTTCGTGCAGTGAGTTCCAAATCTTTATAATTCACTGTGTTTGTAAAAAGTTCATCTGCTGGTTCTCTGGTCAATTGCCATGTCTATGTCCACAAGTCACTAACATATTAAAATGTTTTTTCCTTATACTCAGACTTGGGTTGCTTTCAGTGGAATGGTGGAGATTGAGGGGAGATATGATAGAAGTATATACAACAAAGAGAGCCATAGATAGGGTAGACATTCAGAACCTTTGTCCGAGGGTGGAAATGTCATGGTTGAGAGGGCATCCTTTTAAGATGAAAAGGGCAAGTTTAAAGGAGATACGTGGGGCAAGTTTTTTAACGCAGAGAATGGTGGGTACGTGGAATGCGCCGCCAAGGGTGGTGGTGGAGGCAGGTACGATCGCGGTATTTAATAGGTTTTTAGATGGGAACATGGATATGTAAGGACAGGAGGAATATGGATCATGTACAGGCAGTGGAGATTAGTTTATCTTGGCATTATGTTTGGCATGAACAGGCTTGTTCCTGTGCTTTACTGTTTTATGTTCGATGTCCTCCATTGAAACATGATTTTGAACACTGAATAATTTTCATCGTATCTTTTGTTCTCAGTACTGTGTGTTAGACTGGACACTTTTTCTTCTCAGTTTCTGCCAACGTGGCTTAATTAGGAACTGCAAAACAAAGTTTCTGGGACTCAAAGTATTTTGATTCCTTTTCACTGCACATGGAATGACCCAATCTTTTTTCACTTTTCAGCCACAAGAGCAATGTGAAAAAGTCAGAGCAAAGTACAAATGTGACTCGGCATCCAACAATTTACAGCTCTCTTTAGGATTTCTGTAAAAATCAGCAATTTAAAAATTCATAACAAATCTACCCTGGCATCAATATTTATAACAATAAACAAAGCCAGACTTGTTTTGAAATTTAGCTTGTTTAGCATTATAACTTGTCAAACTTTGAATTTTAAGTTGCCACTGATATGAACCAGATCCACCTTAGGAATTAACGCTTGCACCAATTTTATTGCATTCCTATAGAGTACACAGTTCTCTATTCACCATGTCCTGACATAGCCTATATCCTAATTGTTTTGCTCTTCAGACACTAAGCACTGGAGCATATTGGCGTGTCAGGCAGCATCATTGGAGAACATGGATAGGTGATGTTTTGGGTTGGAACTCTTCTTCAGACAGGAGAGGTGGGAGCCCAGGACCAGAGGCCATAGCCTCAGAATAAAAAGACGTAACTTTTAGAAAGATGAGACCTAATTGAAACTTCTCGAATAGTGAAGGGCGTGGATAGAGAGAATATGGAGAGGATGTTGCTACTAGTGGTAGAGTTTAGGAACTCCTTTTAGAAAGGAGATGAGGAAGAATTTCATTATGCTAATGGTGAGGCTCTATAAGGCTGCATTTGGAGTATTGTGAGCAATTGTAGGCACCATATCTGAGGAAGGATGTGCTGGCTCTGGAGAGGGTCCAGAAGGGGTTTACAAGAATGATCCCAGGAATGAGTGAGTTAACATATGATGAGCTTTTGACCTCACTGGGCTTGTACTCACTGGAGTTTAGAATGATGAGTGGGGAACCTGAAAGGCTTGGATAGAGTGGATGTGGAGAGGATGTTTCTACTAGTGGGAGAGTCTAGGACTAGAGGTCATAGCCTCAGAATTAAAGGGCATTTCTTTTGGAAAGAGACGAGGAGGAATTTCTTGAGTCAAAGGGTGGCAAATCTGTGAAATTCTTTGCCACAGAAGGCTGTGGAGGCTATCAATGGATATTTTTAAGGCATATTTTTAAGATAGATTCTTGATTAGTACAGGTGTTAGAGGTTATGGGGAGAAGGCAGAAGAATGGGGTTAGGAGGGAGAGATAGATCAGCCATGATTGAATGATGGAGTAGACTTGATGGGCCAAATGGTCTTATTCTGCTCCTTTCATTTATGACCGTATTCATCAGAAAATGAAATCTGTCACATCATGCTTACCTTTATATCACTTCTCGATGGAAATTAATTGATCTGTACCAACTTTTTGCCCCATTAAGTATCACGACAGGACACTTTAAACACAGTCATGGAATGAAGAATGAATTTCCTTAGTTAGATGGTGATGAATCTTTTGAATTGTGGCTGTGGAGTCCAAGTCAAGGGACTTACAATTGTGGCTGTGGAGTCCAAGCCAAGCCAAGTCAATCATAGTTGATCTATCTTTCCCTCTCAACCTCATTCTCCTGCCTTCCCATAAACCCCTGAGACCCTTACTAATCAAAAATCTGTCAGTCTCTGCATTTAAAAAGATCCCTTGACTTGGACTCGACAGCCACAATTCAAAAGATTCACCACCCTTTAACTAAGGAAATTCATTTTCTATCCCATGACGTGTTGGTATGGTGTTCATCGTGGAGATGTCACAAGATGCAAGAATTTATTGACTTGCATTTCCTCTTCCTCTCTAGTCAGCCTTCATTATTCACACAGTCCTCAATAATTCAGGGATTCGACAATTCATTTCCCAAGCATCGTTGCAGATGATTGCAACACAGAAAATGCTTTCTTGGTCACCTTCCTTTCCAACTGACTCAAAGACTAGAGGGTGTCGTTTAGTTTAGTTTAGTGATACAACCCCGAAACAGGCCATTCGGCCCACCAAGTCCACACCGACCAGCGATCACCCGTACACTAGCACTATCTTACACACCAGGGCCAATCAACAAATTTTACCAAAGAAAAATTAACCTACAAACCTGTACATATTTGGAGTTTGGGAGGAAACCGGAGCATCCAGAGAAAATCCACATGGTCACTGGGAGAATGTACAAACTCTGTATAGAGTATCAGACCCGGGACTCCGGTGCTGTAAGGCAGTAACTGTACCATGCCACTGAGCTTTAAGGTGAGAGGGCAATGTTTGAAGACATGCAGGGCAAGTTTTTTTACATCGAGGGTGGTGGGTGCCTGGAATGCGTTGTTGCCAGGGGTGGTGGTGGAGGTAGGTAAGATACTGGCATGTAAGAGGTTATTAATTAGGAATCTGGATATGCAGGAAATTAAGAAATGTGGATCATGTGCAGACAGATAAGATTAATTTATCTTGGAATTGTGTTTGGCACAGACATTGGTTGCTGAAGGACCTGTTCCTGAATTTTACTGTTCTATGCTCTGTGTAGATGACTGTACAGGCCATGATAGGTGTTAGGACACAAAAATAAAATTAAATATTGATTGAATTCACGATTACACAGATCAAGATATGAGATTAATATGCATTATATGGATTACATAATTTTAACTGCGCCAAAAACACTAATGGATAACAGTTGATTTAAAAAATGTTAAGTCAATAAAAGTTGGGTAAGTTTTTTTGAACACTTTTATGAGGTGCACAGGCATGTTTTAAAATAATTATCAAAAATATTCAATAACTAAAACCCACAAGTGTATGGCTGTGAAT
The DNA here is from genome assembly GCF_053455715.1 of Rhinoraja longicauda. Classification (NCBI taxonomy): domain Eukaryota; kingdom Metazoa; phylum Chordata; class Chondrichthyes; order Rajiformes; family Arhynchobatidae; genus Rhinoraja; species Rhinoraja longicauda. Next base: position 71,330,701 of record NC_135956.1, read on the forward strand.
CCATTAAACGTTGAATGCAGTTTTACTTCCAAAATCTTTTTCAGTACAAAGACTGAACAAATTATTGGAAGGACATTTTCGCTGATAAGCACACTAGTTTAAGACTCCTAAATATGCCAGTAAATACTTTTTGAATTAAATAGAAATGAATAATTACATACGAGCCTGAGCTACAGGAGGGGTTGAGCAGCTGATGACTTTACTTCTTGGAGCATAGGAGGATGAGGGGTGAATTTTTAGAGGTGTATAAGATCATGAGAGGAATAGATAGGGTAAATACACAGAGTCTTTTGTCCAGAGTAGGGGAATCAAGAACCAGAAGACATAGGTTTAAGGTGGGGGGGGGGGGGGGGGGGGGGGCGCTACAGAATATTTAATAGGGACCTGAGAGGACAACAATTTTACATGAAGGGTGGTAATGTATGGAACCAGTTGCCAGAGGAGGTAGTTGAGACAGATATTACCACAAAGCTTAAAAAACATTTTACCAGGTACATGGATCGGATAGGTTTAGAGGGTTATGTGCCAAACACAGGCAGGTGGGACTAATGTAGATGGGACATGTTGGTTAGCTTCCGTACGTTGGGCCGAAGGGCCAGTTTATATAACTCAATTACTCTATTTGAATGCATTGCCTGATTGCTCTGGTTCATAGAAATATTGCATATGTCATTATGCAAATAAAATCTTGTGGAAACTTGAGCTGTAACCCTAACGAGCACAATTTGGGCACAATTTCCCAACTGCGCTAAAAGCGGAAACTATACCCGTACACATCCCATTATATAACAACCAGTGCATCTGTAACAGTACTTTACAGGGTTTTAAATCAGAGTGTGTGTACTGAGGCCATCAATATTTGAAAGACTTCATTAGTCACACTGTTTAGACTTTAAAGTAATATAAAATTCCTAATCAAAGGTTTACAGATCTAAAGAAATCACAAGGCACATAACTACTGAATTAAAATTTGCACAAAAATAAATTCGGGTCAAGATCATTACTTGCAGTATATTATATTACAGCAATTATAAACAGATCCAGTGCTTTTGGAGCTTGTGCTCTAGTCTTCCAGCTGTTAAAGAACATCTGGCACTGATAGAATTTAACTGTTCTCTTTATGTTTTTCAAACGTAACTGAGACTTCCAACTGCAACATTCTTTTTAAAGATTCTAAATACTGTTGATGTGTATGGTCTTCAAAAGGAAATGCTTAAATCTTTGCTTTGATATTTTAATCATCTTCTTACTTGCAATACACTCAGACTAAACTTGGAATTGCTTCTTGACATTTGTACACAAACTTTATTGCAATAATATTACTTCTTTTAGGTCTGCACATTCAGGGTGAATAGTTGATCAGGTATACTGCTTCACATCTTGCCACAAGCAATTGCCAAACTGATGTACAGTTTTAGCCGTTTATTTCATGTCATCTATTGATTATAGAATCTAAATTGGGAATTCAACATGACGGGATTTCAAAGATAGATTAATATTCTATTGCTCCTGTGGTTTTAATTATCTTAAGAGATACAGCGTGGGAACAGGCCCTTCGGCCCACCGAGTCTTCACCGACCAGTGATCACCCTGAACACTGGCACAATTGTTCCACACACTAGGGACAATTTAGAATTCCAGAAGCAAATTAACCTAAAAACCCCAGTTCAGTTTAGTTTATTGTCATGTGTACCAAGGTACAGAGAAAAGCTTTTTTTGCGTGCTATCCAGTCAGCAGAAAGACAATACATGATTACAATTGAGCCATTTACAGTGTACAGATACATGATAAGGGAATAACCGTTAGTGCAAGGTAAAGCCAGCAAAGCCCAATCAAGGATAGTCGGAGGGTTACCAAAGAGGTAGATAATAAATCTGCACATCGTTGGAGTGTGGGTTGGGAAGCTTCAGAATGAAGAAGGGCCCCAACCAGAAATATCATACATCCATGTTCACCAGAGATACTGCCTGACCTGCTGTGTTACTCCAGAACTTTGTGTGTGCTTTAAAAATATCAGGTTATACTATTGTGGACATGGCAAATGATTATAGTATTTTCTTTGACTGGATAGCAAGCAAATAAAAGCTTATCACTGTACCTCGGTACATGTGACAATAATAAACAAACTTGCTGCCTTTCAGCAGTGGTAATGAAATTGCTCTGTGAGCCAGCATAACTCGAAGGAATGATTGGTTTTTCTATGCTGTAGAGATGGTGTTACTAGTAGGGCCAGCAACTTAAAGTCTGCTGTGAGATAGAAAACTCAAAACAATTTGACCTAGTGTTGATCAAGGGAACAAAAGTGCATTCACATCTCAGTCAGTATTCTGTCAAGCACCTGACAGATGGTGGAGGCTTTGGAAATCAGGAAAGGAGATAACTGACACAAGATACCCAGCTTTGACTTGGACTGGTATCCATATAATTTGTGTTAGAACTATTAATCTTTGGTCAAGATGAAGGTAATCTTCCATGCAAGAATATCATTATTCTGCTGTTGGTACATATGACAATTAAACACCCTTGACTCTTGAGAGAATGATGATGGTTGGATAATAGTCTTGAAGATAAAAATAGAGCCAAGAGTGTTTCATTGTTCTGTTTCGGTACATATGACAATGAAAGTCTGACTTGCAGAAGTGTAACAGGGTTGTAAACGCAGTACTTATAAGATGACATAACAAAACAAAAAAAGTACATTGAATAAAAAGCAAAACAAAACCTAAGCCTGAAGTCCCTAGTGCAACCAAGACAGTTTATAGTTCAAAATTTAGTTGGTGTTTGTAGTGTTCAAAAGCCTGATGGTTGTTGGGAAGAAAATAGAACAGCACAACGCAAGAACATGCCCTTTGACCCACAATGTTTGTGTTGAACATGACGCCAAGACCATCACCTATCTACCTGCACATGACCCATACCCCTCCATATCCGTATGTCTATCCAAGTCTTTTAAATCCCACTAACATATCTGTTTTAAGCACCACCCCCAGCAGCGCATCCGGACCACTCACCACTAAGTATAAAACTAGCCCCGCACATCTCTTTTAAACTTTGCCTCTCTTACCTTAAAGCTATGCCCTCTAGCATTTGGCTACCCTATCTCTGCCAGTCATAATTTTACATGCGTCTATTAGGTCGCCCCGCAACCTCCAGAGAAAACAATCCGAGTTTCTCCAACCTCTCCCTGCAGCTAATACCCCCCAATCCACGCATCATTCTTAAAAAAAAGTTTTTGCTGAACCTAGAGGTCACGGTTTTTAGACCCCCTATACTTTTTCCCCATGGCAAGTGTGGAATCAGAGTGTGGCCAAGGTGGTATGGGTCCGTGATGATGTATGCTGCCTTTTTGAGGCAGCGCCTCCTATAGATCCCTTCGATTGATTGGGTTTTTATGATTTAACATAATTATTCACGTGCATTTGAGGAGCACAAATGCGATTTGTCTGATTTTAAGCCAGGAAGCATTTGCAAGTGGAGAGATAACTGCAAAGGCAGAAGCACTGATTTAAAAAAATCACCTGGTATCTTGATTTCATCGATGTATATAACACTTTATTCTGCGTTTAATTCCAGTCTCTATTTATCACAGATTAACTACAACAATATTTTACTTGGCACCCTTGCAACTATTTTCTTGCACTTGAGAAACAGCTGCAACCCACTTGTAGTGTGGAGTTATAGTCAAATCTTTGTTTATTACCATCTTTTGTCCAAATGTGCATATGGCTACCCAAAGTTATTTAGAGGTTTAACAATCATCTGCAGCTCAATCAAAAACTCCTTCCCAAGAAACATTTTGAAGACTCTGGGTTAGATTTTCAACTGGATGTAAAACTTTAAAGGCGATGTTATAGAGGTGTACAAAATTATGAAGAGAATAGATTGGGTAACAGTCTCTTGCCCAGATAGGGGAATCAAGAACCAGAGGACATTGGTTTAACGTGAGGGGGAGAATATTTAATAGGAACCTGAGGGGTAACTTTTTTTACATAAAGGGCGGTGGGTGTATGGAATGAGATGCTGGAGAAGGTAGTTGAGGCAGGTACTATCACAATATTTAACAAACATAGAGGGATATGGGCAAAACACAGGTAGGTAGTACTAGTGTAGAAGGGGCATTGTGGTCAGTGTGGGCAAGTTGGGTCGAAGGACCTGTTTCCAAGCTGTATATGACTCTACGACTCAAAGTTGTTCGAGAGATAAAGTTGGCGGAGACAGCAAGGGTAACTCCCTGGCTGTTTGAATTAGTGCAAAGAAATCTGTTATGTCTATCTTCGGGGACATGGGAGGTCTTGATTTAATATCTCATCCAGCAGATTACACCTCAAACGGGGTAGTACTCCTTCAGAATTGCGAAAAAATGTCAACCTAAAATTTTGTGCTCAAGGTAACTGGAGATGAAATATGAACCTGTAACCTTCTGACTTGCTGCTAAGAGAGCCACCAGCTGAGACAGCCAAATTGAAGTTGAAATTTTATCCCATAATCTCATGTAAACATTTAATTAATGCAAAGCTTAAAATGACCACCTTGACAGTGGTAAGATCCAATGTCGTGAGCCAGAATGATTTTTATGAATATCCCCATGACTGCTAAAACCATTCCTAAGTGATGTGCTAAGCTGTCAACAAGGTAGTAATAAACAATGACCAAATGACGAGTGTATTTGCCTTACGGGAACTCTTGAACAGTTTTTGTGATTTCATTGACCATTCTTCTCCCCCAATGCAATCCGTGCTTTGCATTTGATCAAATTACCTCGAGTTTTCATTGCTCTTGCTGAGTTCTGAAAATGCCATTCCACAAGTCTACCGTGGAATACACATGTGTAATACTATTTTACACTCTTGTACTAAGTATCACTGTGTCTAATGTATAGTAGGATTGTCACTAAACTGAATGTAAGTATATAATTTCACTGTACTCAGGTACACGTGACAAGAAAGTAACATTGAACCATCATACCATTACTGTCTGGAACCTCAGTGTTGAAATCAACCCTCATCTCATTATTTTTATTATCTTGTTATTCTTCTAAATCACAAAACTATAGAACCAAACATAGCCACAAAGTACTGGAGTAAATCAGCAGGTCAGCTAGCATCGCTGGAGAAAATGGATGGGTGACCTTTTGGGTCCAGACCCTTTTTCAGACTGAAAGTAGAGGGGATGTGAACAGGGAACTAGTAGGATGACTAGGATGGGGGGAGGGAATGCAGGGGTTACTTGAAATTAGAGAAATTAATGTTCATACTGCTGGGTTGTAAACTGCCCAAGAAAGTAATTGGCTTCTTTTTCCTGTCCTGAAATCTTAATTTGTCAAGTGTCTCCTCTTATACTTTTTTTTACAATGGTGATGATCTTCTGCGACTGTCAAATATTTTATTTTATGTACCTAATGTAATTTTTTATTGAACATTGATGAACATAGCACATGTTAAATAATAGTTTAAAAATAGGGTCACATCAGAGTAATGATTCCAACCTTCACCCTCAAAACAATTAAAAATGGACCAAACTAGGCAGCACATTTTATCTCGTTGAGTTTCGGACCTCAAACCTGTGCCTTCATTAAGGTTGCCTGGTGCAATCCTTCTAACTATACATTACCGGAACCCTACTTGAAATAAACCAGACCTGATATATCATCCAACCCCTCGCTTCTGTGTGTACCTATCCACATAAGATACAATAGTGGCATTTAAGAAAATGTTGGATAAGCACATGGGGATATGCAGGGAATGGAGGTATATGGATAGTGCCAGGATCGCTGGTCGGCGCTGACTCAGTGGGCCGAAGGGCCTGTTTCCACACTGTATCTCTAAACTAAACTTATTCTCACTTCCATTTAAACCATACATGAACAGAATTACAAATTGTATTTCTTCCTGAAGCCTGTGGTCTGAATACTTTGAAGTCACCTCAATATAAAGCCTTCTACTCCGCTCATTGTTTCATTTTCTAAACGGTTCATATGTTTTATTTTGAGAACATAATTCTTTGGTAGAGTCTCTTCAAATTGGCTGACTCGTGCTTGTTACAGGTCTGAAATGAAATTTTGGCCTACAAAATTGAGACACAGGAACTACAGATGCTGGTTTATAAAATAAACCATACAAAATGCTGGAGTAACTCAGCGGGTAAGACACGATTTGGTAAGGACCCTTCTGCAGATTCGAGTATTAGGTATTTTTGAATGAACTCAATTAAATACATTGTAATGTTTTCCATCCCATTTAACGAGATCATTCAGAGTCTGAGCAATGAAGTGCTATATAAACATAAGTAAGAAATGGTATTTTCTACTGCAACTTGTGGCCACTTGAGTCTTGGGGTCAACTCTATACAAAAGTTCTCAGGCACATGAATAGGAAGGATATTACGCCGTATAAATCTTTAAGGAGTAAGCAAACTAAACAGCTGTCAAAATTCAAATGATAAAATATGTCAAAATGAACACAATATACAAATTCTACAAAATAGGCTTGGCCAAGGTGAACAGAGCGTGAAAAAATGTTCACAACTACTCTTGCACATGATAGCGAATACAAATTAGAAACACTATCATGAGGAATGGGGGGGGGGGGGGTGGAGCATTTACCAAGTTTGAGTACATGCCAAACAATTTCGCAAATAAGGTATCATGGAATATACTTTCTATGCACATGGACTGACCAGATGCACATTTTACCCTCTGATATGTAGCTATTCCAGTACTACATTTTCTTTCCGTGGTCACTGTAGTCTATTTTTTGAAATTAGTGTGGCTTCTGTTGTTCCCTATGTGTCTACCCTCTTGAAAAAAAAATCTTGCCATCCTATCTGGCCATGGTCCAAAGACAACCCAGTTTTTTTTTGTGGTTTATGATTAACTTTGCTGTATGAGGAAACACAGCTGTATCAAGTTAAACATTACTCTGATCAAAACATTAAAATACTTTATTATACAGAATTCAAGGAGAATGATAAGTAAAATCATAAATGTGTCTGCTTGAAGAAATCAGGAAATTCCTACACTGAAGCAATCAACGGTGACTTTCATATTCAGAACGGATTTGCGAAATCTTGAGATGCATTTGAGAAGCCAACATTTGATTTCAACAATACTTTTACTGTGTGCTGATTATAAGTTCTGTCCAGTTGGTGAAAGAACTGCTTGAATGCCAAGAGGTTCAGCTGCACTTCAGATTCAGACTTTTTTGTTACACTGTTGATCTGGCACGTTTTACCATTTACATAGTTGCTGCGAGCAGTTGCTGTTAAGTGAAACTAGGCTACTGTTGTACCAGTCTTTTAGAAGTTGAGATTATTTAAAGTTGTATGTCACCCCACCTCGAATAGATGTGCAATGCCAAAGGTATATATATATATATATATCAATTTTACCACCCTGGCAAAGAGTTGTCTGCAATGAACTGACAAAAGAACTCCAGACGTGATTCTCTATGCCCAATGCATTTGTATATATCTGCATGTTCTAAGGTTTAGACTGGCACAAAGGTACAAATCAATAGTAATTTCATGGCAGTAATTTGATGCAAATCAATAAAGTATCAACCTATTTTCCTGTTTAACAAAGTTTACTTGTTCAGAGTTGTATAATTTTGGCAAGTGTTCGTTTCATGCAATGTGAATGTTTACCAGGTGCAATTCTGATCCATTTTTCCATGGACATGAATTTTATACTGTTTGCAGTCTCTGGTTTCTTCTCCGCATCATAAGACCACATAAAGCAAAGTGCTGGAGGAACTCAGCAGGCTAGGCATCATCTATGGAGGGAAAAGGACAGACAGTGTTTTGGGTTGTTTGCCTTATTCTCTACACAGATGCTGCCTGCCCTGCTGAGTTCCTCTAACTCTTTGTTTTTTGCTCTTCAAGAGCCCAGCATCTGTAGTTTCAAGGGTCCTTCCTCATAAAACAGCATATTCCGCAGAAATTCAGTAATGATGACAGCAGAACTTGCAGTAATTGGCGACATTACTCTATTTTAGTTCAGCTCTGGTATCCACACAGAGAGTTAAATGCAGAAATCCAGTAGTTATCGTCAATTAAACTCTGCTCCTTGATGGTGATAATCGCAATCAAAGATTTGGTGAATTTATGTGAACAAATTGTTGCGTATTATTCTCACTGTAAAAGTCACCGCAAAGGTTATGCCTTGATGAATGAGGTGTAACTGAACTTTTATATGATATGCACAGCTATAAATGTCGCTAAATCTCTTTGGGGTTGGAGGAGAGCATGAAGTGGAAGGACGATCATTCACTTGCTTAAGTAAAAGCCAACAACATACATAGAAATAAGATTCTGCCACGGTACGTTGTGATGCTAAAGATCAAATTGAAATATAGAATCTTAAAAATCATAATTAGTGGGTTGTTATTTCACACATGTGCAAATTGCCATAGTTTACATTGACCAGAGAATTTAATGTATACTTCAAAGGGAGGTTAAAAGGGATTTTAATTCACTTAACACTTCACAAATATTGGGGGAAAAAGAGCATTGTTCCTTTTAGGTATTACTTCAACTGGGTCTGGATCACTAGCCTCACAATTGAGATAGGGCATTTTCAGTTTGAGAAAGTGCAGGGGTCAGTTGGAGCAAGTAGAAATAACTTCATGATATGGAAATATATTGCTATTCTTTCATTGCTGCTGAATCTATATCCAGTGTTTTTCCTCCCCATCTGCACTGAGGGAATATTTTCAGTTGTGGTTCAAGTCAGCAGCTCACCACCACCTTCCAGGGCAACCTGGAATGGGCAATAAATGGTATCTTAAATAAAAAGAGTATCAATTAGAATATTAAGCAGAGTAAAACAGGAAAGGGCTGAGATGTTCACCGATACTCTACAGCTGTTAAAAACCTTAATTTTTAGAAATGGTTCAGAGTTCAAATTGTTGTTTTCTCAGTGCATGGAATATTCAAACCTAAGATAGACACAAAATGCTGGAGTAACTCAGCGGGACAGGCAGCATCTCTGGAGAGAAGGAATGGGTGACGTTTCGGGTCGAGACCCTTCTTCAAGGCTTGACTCGAAACATCACGCATTCCTTCTCTCCAGAGATGCTGCCTGTCCTGCTGAACTACTCCAGCATTTTGTGTCTATTTTCAATTTAAACCAGCATCTGCAGTTCTTTCCGACCCATATTCAAACATAATCAGATACCCTATTGGAACAAATATATTTGACTTAATTACGTTACAGGGATGTGGTTGTAAGGGAACTAGAGATAACTACTATTTTTTCTGGTGTAGTTGATAATTAGAAAAGGCAGACAAAAATGAAAAGAGGGGGAAGACCTAATAACAAAGGGTGAATGTCAACCTGGAAAAACAGTTAGAATTCGGAAAACACGGTAGAATTACGGTATGGATGGAACTAAGAGATAAGGAACAAAAAATAGGGATTAAAATATCTGAAGGCCCCTTAACTAGGTGCAAAACAATTTGAGGCTTGAGCAAATAAAAAAAAAAACCTGCAGCAAATAATATATTTTGGGAACATTATTTTTAATATAAAATGTGGAAATCAAATTGACAAAAATAATTGGGAAGCCAAACTCACAAAATGTATTTGCAAAGGTTTGCTGGAATAATACATCATGGAAATAATTAGGGAACTGTTTAAATTTTCTATCAGATCGGATTAATTAGAAAGCTCGGTCTGAGGCCCAAGAACAGTTGAGTATCATGTGGCAATGATTCACCACTTGACTCTTCAATGTGATTTTGCAATGTACAACTTATGCCAGTGGGATGATTTAATTAGCACCAGTTACTTGGATGGGTATTAGATCAAGTACCAGTGAAGAAACTTGACACAATCCATAAAAATGTTCCGATTTAACCATGCCAAATCACCTTAAACATTTACTCTCTCTGTCACAGGTACTTTGTGGTTATACTGTGTAGTTTATAAATCTTACTAGTTATTTCTGTAAACATAGCACCAAGGAGCCAAGTGGGTGCATTGGATGACCACTGCTTCACCTTTCTCTTCAAATCACACAACCTACTATCTTGGAAATACATTGCCATTCCTCATCAACACTTGCCAAAAACTGGAAGTACTTTACTCAAAAGTACTGGGTGGTAACTTCACCTGAAGGAGAGCAGTTCCCCAACAGGATGCTTGTCACTACTTTACGGACAATAAGCGATGAACAGTAAAATCTGGCCCTGCTGGTGAAAATAAGAATAGTTTTTTTTAAACCTGTATTTGTGCATACTTGTGCGGGAATCCCAAACTTGCTGACATTTTGGCAGGTACACATAGGCCAATATTTGTTTTAGAATTTAAAACAATTTAGTTATCTGGACTGTGTTTCAGAACAATAACAAGCAATTACAAAAATTACTTACTTTTTAAAAAGATTTATTTACTTTACAAAAATGTTGTGCGGTATAGCAGATGGTAATTGGAACAAAGACAGATGTCTGCAATTTATCTGCCAGATATATAAGAAAATAACTGAGGGTTGCCAAATCCTGATGCAAGTCTTACCAACCCTGCTTCAAATTATTATTATTATTAAATGCTAGAACAGATCCGGAATACATGACAGAACAATCATGAAGGGTTGTGAATTTTTCAGCATAATTCCATATCTGTTGTGCGTTGCATTTCCTTGAGATTATAAATGTGTGTTTCTCAAGATTCCAGCACCTACATTTTAAGATGGCACCGGAGTGTGGCGACTCTTTGCATGTTGGTCCCAGAGGAGGATCTGCGAACACCACTCTTTTAAATCTTTTAGCTACCTGTAAATCTGGCACCATTTCTATTTGCTCTAATACATTGGGCTTTGTCCCTGGAAGTGTTGCTCTACTATGTTGAGAACTATATTCTGCACTCTATACCTTTCCCTTTGCTCTCGCTATTGTAAAGTTTGGCATGATTGTATTTATGTACAATCTTTTCTGATTTGATTGGATAGCATGCAACAAAAAAAATTTCACTGCACTTTGGTACACATGACAATAATAAACCTTAAACACTGTTGTGGGGAGGGAGCTACCAGTATTTAGATCCAACGAGAATTGGGAAGAGAAAATTGAGCAGACATAAATTCATGCAGAGAAAGGGAAGGGAGCAGGATTCTCAGGGAAATTTTAATAATGGTAGGTAGACACAAAATGTTGGAGTAACTCAGCGGGATAGGCAGCATCTCTGGAGAGACCCGAACGTCACCCATTCCTTCTCAGCAGAGATGCTGCCTGTCCCGCTGAGTTACTCCAGCATTTTGTGTCTACCTTTGATTTCAACCAGCATCTGCTGTTCTTTTTGCTACACACCTAGAAATTTTAATAATGGCCTCTTGAATACTGTTATGTAGCAACGTGTTTGCATCGGAATGGCTTTTCTACTTAATTGGCTACAAAGTACACTGAGACATCCTGAACATTATAGCTTGAAACTCAATGGTGTGTGTGTGGAAGGTACCACCAGTGTTATACAGAAAGGAGGAAAGGAATGGGAATTTGTTTTTAAGTTGGTATAATGCGTATGTGGAGGTGAACATAAAACGGAGCATGTTTCATGCGCTTTTACCACTGGTGACTGAAGTTAATTGTTTGGAAAAAGCTTTCACAAGCTGATGGTTAGATAGATGTGTATATATCCGACTGTTGCTCATCTTGTTTGGACTCTCTTGAGCTTTGAGTATTTTGAAACACACACATTCAGGCAAGTTGATCGTATCCCATCAGAACTCTTATGGATTGTAGAAACGTTTTGAGTTGTGAAGTTGTCAAGTATTTATTCTCATATTCTCGGGGCGGCACGGTAGCTCAGCGGTAGCGTTCCTGCCTCACAGCGTCAAAGACCTGGGTTTGATCCTAACTACGGGTTCTGTCTGTACAGAGTTCTTTCGTTCTCCCCATGACTGCGTGGGTTTTCCCCAGGTGCTCCGATTTCCTCCCACACTCCAAAGACGTATAGGTTTGTACATTAATTTGCTTCTGTAAAAGATTGTAAAATGTCCCTAGTGTGGTAGCGCTAGTATATGGGGATCGCTGGTCGGTATGGACTCGGTGGGCCGAAGGGCCTGTTTCCATGCTGTATCTCTAACCTACAAACTAAAAATATACATAATCACAATGAGGTACAGGTACAATGAAAATTTTGCTCTCCATAGAATAGTAAATCTGACCCACTTTGGTAAATAGAATGGTGTAGCCAATCGTGACTGACAGGATATTGACAGTGGCGAGAAAGCTCAAATTTGTTCTTGATCATTATCAAGCATTAGTGCAAATGCATTTATTAGTCTGTGGCTGTATGTGATCCAGGCGTTCCTGGAACCAGGCATAAATGCTTCAATATGACAGGAGATGCAATGAAACACTCAAACAATCAATCATCAATGCATATCACACCTAATGTCAGTGTGGCAGCTGTCTTGGAACAACTTGGCTAGGAATATGACTGATTGTTGGAACACAAAATCTTAGCACTGTTATGGTACAGAATGTCATCTTTGGGCATCAATCTATGTCACCTAATAAAAGAGCTATTCATAATATCATTCCTTCTTGCTCTTTCCCCATAGCCAAACTGTTTCTCAAATGCTTATCAAGATCCTATTTTGAAAGCACAATACTTTGGGCCTTTATTTTTGAACAGATATAACTGTGTCGAGTAACAGCTTCTCCTCGCATCTCCCTTGCAACTTTGCCTTAAACTTTAAGTATGGTTATTAAACTATTTGCTAATTTGAACAGCTTCCCTCTAGTCACCAAATCCACCATATTCTATTATTATATGGTTTATTATCATCACATGTACAGATGTACAGTGGAAAGCTTTGTTTTGCATGCTATCCCAACAGATCAGATATACCATACAAAAACACAATAAAGCCAAGCTCAAGTACAAAAGTTCACAAGTCTGAGAACAAAGGGGAAAAGGCTGTTCCTGAGGCTGGTGGTGCGCTTTCAAGCTTCTATATCTTCTGTGGAGGGAGCATGGAGAAAGAGGAATGTCTGGGGTGGGAGAAGTTTTTGATTATGTTGGGTTCTTTTCCGAGGCAGTATGAAGTATAGATGGAGTCAATAGTGGGAGATGTGGTCTGTGAGATGAGTGGGTTACATCCACAATTCTTTGCAATTTCCTATGTTCTTGGGTAGAGCGATTCCCAAACCAAGCTGTGACGCAACTTTAAAATATGTTTTCTATGGTGCATCAGTAGAAGCATGTTAGAGTCATCAGACATGCTGAAGTTTCGCAGTCTCCTCAGGAAGTAGAGGCATTGATGTGCCTTCTTAGCTGTTGGATCAATGTGGTTAGTCCATGACATTTCATTGGTAATATTAACACCAAGGAACTTGAAACTCCCAACCATTTTCACATCCTCACCATTGATGATAGGGAAATGTACTCCACCATGCTTCCTGAACTCAATAAATAGCTCCTTCATCTTTGATGAAATTGAGGGAGAGGTTATTGTCCTGGCACCATATCACAAAGTTCTCCATCTCCTTCCTGTATTCCATCTCATCATTGTTCGTGATGCAGCCCACCACAGTGGTGTCTCGTCTGTACATCTGTAGATGGAATTAGGACCGAATTTGGCCGTACAGTTGTGAATGTAAAGGTAGTAGACGACTAAGAATGTAACCTTATGGAGCACTGTGTTGAGAGTTATTGTGGAGGAGGTGTTCTCATCTATCTTGATTTATGGAGAGTAAATAAATCTAGTAGAGTGGATAAGGGAGAACCAGTCGATGTGTTATATCTGGACTTTCAGAAAGCCTTCGACAAGGTCCCACATAGGAGATTGGGGTACAAACTTAAAGCACACGGTATTGGGGGTTCAGTGTTGAGGTGGATAGAGAATTGGTTGGCGGACAGGAAGCAAAGAGTAGGAATAAACGGGTCCTTTTCGGAATGGCAGGCAGTGACTAGTGGGGTACCGCAAGGCTCAGTGCTGGGACCCCAGTTATTTACAATATATATTAATGATTTGGACGAGGGAATTGAATGCAACATCTCTAGGTTTGCGGATGACACGAAGCTGGGTGGCAGTGTTAGCTGCGAGGAGGATGCTAGGAGGCTGCAGAGTGACTTGGATAGATTAGGAGAGTGGGCAAATGCATGGCAGATGCAATATAATGTGGATAAATGTGAGGTTATCCACTTTGGCGGCAAGAACAGGAAAGCAGAGTATTACCTGAATGGTGGCCAATTAGGAAAAGGGGAGATGCAACGTGACCTGGGTGTCATGGTGCACCAGTCATTGAAAGCAAGCGTGCAGGTGCAGCAGGCAGTGAAGAAAGCGAATGGTATGTTAGTATTCATAGCAAGAGGATTTGAGTATAGGAGCAGGGAGGTTCTGCTGCAGTTGTACAGGGCCTTGGTGAGACCCCACCTGGAGTATTGTGTACAGTTTTGGTCTCCTAATCTGAGGAAAGACATTCTAGCCTTAGAGGGAGTACAGAGAAGGTTCACCAGATTGATCCCTGGGATGGCAGGACTTTCATATGAAGAAAGACTGGATAGACTAGGCTTATACTCGCTGGAATTTAGAAGACTGAGGGGGGATCTTATTGAAACATATAAAATTCTTAAGGGGTTGGAGAGGCTAGATGCGGGAAGATTGTTCCCGATGTTGGGGAAGTCCAGAACCAGGGGTCACAGCATAAGGATAAGGGGGAAGTTTTTTAGGACCGAGATGAGAAAACATTTCTTCACACAGAGAGTGGTGAGTCTGTGGAATTCTCTGCCACAGAAGGTAGTTGAGGCCAGTTCATTGGCTATATTTAAGAGGGAGTTAGATGTGGCCCTTGTGGCTAAAGGGATCAGGGGGTTATGGAGAGAAGGCAGGTACAGGTTACTGAGCTGGATGATCAGCCATGATCATATTGAATGGCGGTGCAGGCTCGAAGGGCCGAATGGCCTACTCCTGCACCTATTTTCTATGGAGGTCTGTGGGTCGAAAGGCGAGGATCCAATGGCAGAGGGGGGTAGCTGATGTTTAGGTCCATGATTTTGGAGAAGAAGTTAGATGGGATTATAATGTTGAAAGCAGAGCTAGAGTTGATAAATAGGAATATATAGGAGTCCTTGTCTAGGTGTTCCAGAGAATAGGTTTAGGGCCAAGGAGAGAATCTGCTGAGGACCTGTTGCAAACCATGGTGGATTAAGGCCAGCTGGGAGGCCGGTGTTAATATGCACCATCACCAGTCTCTCAAAGCATTTAATGATGGAAGTCAGAGCCACTGGACATAGAATATCGAAAAATATGTGGAGTAGGCCATTCAGCCCTTTGAGCCAGCACCGCCATTCAATATGATCATGTCTGATCATCTAAAATCAGTACCCTGTTCCTGCTTTTCCCCCCATATCCTTGATTCTTTTAGCCCTAAGAGCTAAATCTAACTCTCTCTTGAAAACATCCAGCGAATTAGCCTTTACTGCCTTCTGTGGCAGAAAATTCACAACTCTGGGTGAATTTTTTTCCATCATCTCAGGCCTAAATAGCCTACCACTTATTCTTAACGGCAGTCATTAAGACATGCTATCTTACTTTTCTTTGGCACCGGGATTAGTGTTTTTTTTTAAAGCAGGATGCGTAGTGAGAGGTTAAATATGACTGTGAATACCTCTGGCAGCTGATCTGTACAGGTCCTGAGGATGCAGCCAAGGACGCCATCCGGGCCAGTTGCTTTCTGCGGATTCATCCTGGGAAAGCAGACCTAATGTCTACTCAGTAACTGTTGGGACAGGTGCACCTGACACTGGCGGGGCAGGAGGCATTCCAACACCTGCCTTCTGTTCACATGGGCAAATAATGCATTGAGTTCATCGGGAGGAACCCATTGTTGCCAACGATATTGCCTGCATTTGCTTTGTAGCCCATTACAACATGCAAATCTTGCCAAACATTCGTACAAGGTTGCTTTTTGATCCTTCAATGTCAGATCTTCCTATCACCGTGAAGCAGAATTCAACAATCGTTGGATTGTTCACCCACCAATAGGGAAGGTGAGCTGGGTTTCGACCGTCATGAGGCAGGTTAATTTTACCCTATGATGATGTGTTGTTGCAATAGTAATCCTGCTCAGTGCAAGAGGAACCGCAGGTTCGGACATTTGGTGTATGTACTTGGCTGAGGAGCCAATGGTGTAGTTACCAACTGGGGGATGTTGATGATCACCCGAGTCTGAATCATACCTAAACATAATGATCCATTAATGCTGCAGTTTGCTGGTCGGTCTGGGATAAACAGCTGGGGCTCCCTGCAGAGCTCCACTTGCTTCTGGCCTGGCGTGCGTTCAGACGTTTGCAGCCTGTCACCCATTTAGCACACCGTGTTTTTGTGGGGAATCTGGTGCTAAAATATTCGTAGACAGCCTGATTCAGGGTAATGTGAGCAGCAGAAACAGAGCAGCTACCTTGTTACGATCGGTCTATATGTTTTCCCACAGATATGGCCTTATCTACTGATTATTTCTAGCATTTTTTGTTTTCTTACATTTGCAGTATCTGCAGTCATTTTTTATTTTCACCGTGTGACATTTGGTCTGGTTTCGACTCAACAGGTAGGCACCTCAATTTGCTTTTATTCTAAACTTGCTCTTCTAGACTTTGTATTATACCTTGATCGATGGTAAAGGTGAAGAATGAAGTTAAAGACTGATCCAGACCAAAAATGTCCCTGGTCATGTCCTCTGAAGACGAGATTTGCTGAGTTACTGCAGGGCTTTGTCTTTTTTTTGTAAACCAGCATATGCAGTTCCTTGTGTCCAGGTTAAAGATGGTGGTGGAATATAATTCCACTAATAATAGGCCTTCAGATTCTCAAATTTCTTTTGGGCTGCAGAATTTGTTGTGAATCCATCAATTCCAACAAACAACAAAACTTATGTGCTTATTATGAATACAGGAATTTGCCTGCATGAAATGTGCAGTGGCCACTCATGCCAATATTATCACATACCTCCAAAAGGTAGACAACTACATCATTTCCTTTCCGTTGGTTGTCTCATTACAGCCACAGGTCCAATCTGGTAGCTCAATGGTACACTGGTAGTGAGGCAGTGAGTTGACCAAGTCACTCTTTGGGTTGGAGTTCCCAATCTACAGTCATTCTTGGTCCTTGTTTCCAGTAAGTGGAGCTCAACGGGAAGAACTGATTTATTAGCAGAGAGCAGATCATATTTGCCAAATAGTAGTAAGCTTACTTGTCTGCGTTTCAATTTATAGAAACAGAAAATAGGTGGAGGAGGCCATCCCGCCCTTCGAGCCAGCACCACCATTCATTGTGATCATGGCTGATCATCCACAATCAGAAACCTGTGCCCAACCTCTCCCCAGATCCCTTGATTCCACTAGCCCCCAAAGCTCTATCTAACTCCCTCTTAAATTCATCCAATGATTAGGCCTCCACTGCCCTCTGTGGCAGAGAATTCCACAAATTCACAACTCTCTGGGTGAAAAAGTTCCTTCTCACCTCAGTTTTAAATGGCCTTCCCTTTATTCTAAGACTGTGGCCCCATGTTCTAGACTCCCCCAACATTCGGAACATTTTTCCTGCATCTAGCTTGTCCAGTCCTTTTATAATTTTATATGTCTCTATAAGATCCCCTCTCATCCATCTAAACTCCAGTGAATATAAGCCTAATCTTTCCTCATATGACAGTCCCGCCATCCCAGGGATCAATCTTGCACTGCCTCAATTACAAGGATCTCCTTCCTCAAATTAGGAGACCAAAGCTGCACACAATACTCCAGATGTGGTCTTACCAGGGCCTTATTCATGCCACAATTCATGTCATATGGAATCAAAGTTATTAAGGTCAACCATTCTACCTGCTTTGTGTCTGTAATTAAAACTCACTTTCCAAGATTCCTGTAGAAACAAGGAATGGCAGATAGACACAAAATGCTGGAGTAACTCAACGGGTCAGGCAGCATCTCTGGAGAGAAGGAATGGATTGAAGACTGAAGAAGCGTCTCGACCCAATACATCACCCATTCCTTCTTTCCTGAGATACTGCCCGACCCGCTAAGTTACTCTAGCATTTTGTGTCTACCTTCGATTTAAACCAGCATCTGCAGTTCTTTCCTACACAAGGAATGGCAGACGCTGGTTTACAAAAACGAGAACGGTCTGAAGAAGGATCTCGACACAAAATGTCACCTATCCATGTTCTCAAGAGATGCTGCCTGACCTGTAAGTTACTCCAGCATTTTGGGTCGTCTTTCCCTTTCCCTTTTCTCCCCCCCCTCCCCAAGATTCTTTCTTGATTCCTCATTACTGGCTCTGGATGTTTGCTTTAATTAACCTGTCACCCGTTTTCCCATTTGTCAATGCATTTCTTTCAGTAATAAATTTAATTTTTCGCTCATTAAAACCAGTGTGCTTCTTTGGACATGTTTAGTACGTCAACTGCACATCCATATTACATAAGACTTCATTTTCAGTCGTTCATATATAATGTGTCTGTTCAAAAATTTTCAATGCCCTATTAAAAGTCTCCCCAATTCTCACATCTTTAAGATTCTGAAATCTAAATGGGTAAATATTGCACAAAACCAGTTTAAAATATTTCCACGATTCAGTTTAATTTAAGGAAAAAGTGTGCCAGACCAATCTTGTTTCTACAATCAAATCTTGTTACAACTTTAAATACATTCTCATTTATGCATTTTCTGAACGTCGTGATTAAATGAACTTTGCATCGTCCTCTTCCTTTAGAGTAGATCCGAGGATCAATAGCGAAAAATTCATTTGGACAGTTATTTGGACTTGGAGGGATATGGGCCAATCAGACTAGCTCAGAAAACATGGTCAGCATGGACGAAGGAGGCCAAAGGGCCCATTTCTGTGCTGTACAGCTAAACATTAACAACCTTTTCTTAGAAGTTTGCTGAAGAAACCTCTGAACACCCATTTAAGCCTCCTTGCAGTTTGTAAATGAGTTTGGTTTGTAAATGAGCTGAAGTGAGAAAAAAGCTATTCATGATAGCAATGTGGACACAAGAACTGCAGATGCTGGAATCTTGAGCAAAATACAAAATGATGGAGTAAATCAGTGGGTCAGGCAGTATCTGTGCAGGGAATGGATAAGCAACATTTTGAGTTGTGACCCTTCATAGAAGTGGAAACAGGCCTTTAGGCCCAACTTGCCTATGCCAACCAACATGTCTCAGCTACACACAGTCCCACCTGCCTGCACTTGGCCCATATATCCCTCTAAACCTGTCCTATCCATGTACACGTTTAACTGTTTCTTAAACGTTGTGATAGTCTCTGCCTCAACTACCCCCTCTGGCATCTCGTTCCATACACCCACCACCCTTTGTGTGAATAAGTTATCCCTCAGATTCCGCTTTAATCTCCCCTCCCTCCTCCCCCTCCTATATCCTCGGGCTCTGAATTCTCCTACTCTGGACGAGTCTGTGCATCTACCCGATCTATTCCTCTCATGATTTTATACAGCTTTATATATGATCACCCCTCATTCTCCTGCACTCCAAGGAATAGAGATCCAGCCTACTCAACCTCTCGTCAATCCTGAATCCTTCCAAAACAAACCCAAAAGCAGATGCTGGAAACCCAAGATAAAAATCAGAGGCTACACAGCAGGTTCGACGGGCAACTGTGGAGAGAGAGAAGCAGAGTTAATGGGATGGGAGTTACCTGGGCACCAGGTTCAACGGACGGACCCGTCAGAAAGTTGACGGCGGGCTCGAGCGCCGACCGCCATTTTGACGGCCGCTCGGTTAACGAATCGCTCGCGCTGCTGCCGTCGCCCCGCCTTCAGCAACGGTCCGTTGGAGATGACGCACGCTCCATTCTGCCACGCATCGAGCGGGGCAGAGAGGGACGACCCAGCCAGCAGTGTACGAAGTGCGCAGGCGCCGAGCGAGGGCGCGTGGCCTCTCGGGATACTGGAGGAGAGCGGTCGTTGGTCCTCCTGCGGGGGCAGCGTCAGTGACAGGAGCAGGAAGATGTTGTTGTTGTTGGAGGAGGAGGGGGCGGCCGCGGCGGCATTTCAACGCGTGGTCGGAACTAGGCGCTGATTGTAGCCTGCCGCTGGTGCCCCGGTGCTCTCGATGACAGGTGATATCAGGCAGAGGTGCGTCCCTTGAGGAGAGTTTTCTGAGGCCTTGTTCATTCTGCTCCTTGACCCCAGGGAGACCTGGTTTGACCCAGTGTCCAGTTAAGGGATGGGGCATCCATACCTCTGCGCTTTGTTTATCATGTTGCTTAAACAACGTTAAATTGATTATTTCTCTTGGCGACACTTCATACTGTGGGATAATAACCTCATATTTTCATAATCTAACTTTTATACAAATAGTTTGACAAATACTGGCCGCAGTTCAGTGAGACCCATCCATTTGTTATGCAACCAGTCTCTGCCCCAGTCAAAGTCAAGATACTTTCCTGTCTGAGTTGCTGATCTTAACTTCCTTGGTTGATATCCAGCTCTGTGAGGGAAGCCGGATGTTGGCAATGTTTCCTTTCCAGGTGCCTCTACCTGTTGCGTTCTAACTTGAGGAATCTAGCATATGGTTGTTGCAAAGGATACCGGATGAGGACACCAAGCACGCCACTAAATTAAAATATCATTTTATTGAGGCGAGTTAAAAGTAATTGATAACCAAATATCTAAAGAATAAACTACACACGATGCGTCAGAACGAGTGTCCATTTCTGTTGTCAGATGGCACTCTGGCGTTGTTTTCGGACCCATTGAAATGAAATTGTATGATTGTTTACTGAAAGAGGAAATGTGATATTTTTTTATTAAAAAGCAAAATACAATTGGTTGTAGTTCAACTGCCAGGTTCTGCAGATATTGGCTGGCACTGCTTTTGGCATTGTGCACATGATTAAACAGATTTTCTTATTCACCCTCTCTACCCAAACATACTGACAACTCATTGTCTGAAGGGCAGCTGACTTTCCTACCTCAAATGACTTTGAAATGGAGACTATTTTTTTAATGACCTCCTTTATTCTTGGACAGAGTATTTAAAATTGAATTATACGGCCATCTCTTTGCAGTTGTGTTTGCTGTCCTTTGAAAACATTCAGAGCAAGCTGTTGTATTCCCATAGCTTTACTGAAATGTTATTATTCATATAAGATGTTGATTGTAGAGAACATTGCGGCTGGGATGGTGGGGGTAGAGGTTTTGCACTCTTACTCATATCACTTAATATTCATAAAGGGACGATGACGAAGTAAGTATCTTGGCCCGAAACATCAACCATTCCTTCTCTCCAGAGATTCTATCTGTCCCGCTGAATTACGCCAGCAATTTGTGTTATCTAAGGGACGATGACTGTTGAGTGGCCTTGACTCTTGTCTATTTGTTTCATGACTGAATCTCAGGTTGCTGTGTCAATAAATAGGGAGTTTATGCAGAATTGCCCAATAGTTTCATAAGTACAAAGACTTGTTCTTCACTTCACTCTTTCACTATTTTATAATTAATTATTTGCTATTTCCCAGTGAATGATTAATTTACACTAATGCAAAATATTACTAGAGCACATTGAAGAATAACAGTGTAATGACATGCAATAAATATTTGGTGTCATGATTAGCGTAGGAAAATAACTGCAGATGCTGGTACAAATCGAAGGTATTTATTCACAAAATGCTGGAGTAACTCAGCAGGTCAGGCAGCATAGGAATGGGTGACGTTTCGGGTCGAGACCCTTCTTCAGAATGGTGCCATGATTACATCAGCTGAAAATTGTTCTGTGATCAGGAAGGTGCTTATTATCTGGGATAGATGTCTTAATTAAGTTCCAGAGATAATAGCCCATGATTTGAATAACTGCACAAGCAGTATTTTGAATTGAACACCTTATCTTTAAAATTAGTTGTCTTTTGCACTGTTTTAGTTCAATGTTTTTAGAAGCAAAAGAAAATAATTTACAAACATCTCTGAACTACATAGACTTGGGGGGATTGTTTTGTCTTTGCACTATTATTGTTTGATTGTTTTTATATATACCAAACCTTCTGTTGCTTATTATGGTGTTTGCCGAGTACTATGTTTACAAATCTGCTGTGCTGCTGCAAGTAAGAATTTCATTGTTCTATCTGGGACATATAACAATGAATCACTCTTAACTCTTGACTATTAAACTTTGCAATTGTCGATTAACAGATATATAAACTATATATTTTACAGAAAATCATGCTATATAGTGTTGTAGATCTGTTTCACAAACCAATTTAAATTCAGAATTCACCACAATTATTTAGACCTTTTGCTAACGAGAAGTACCTGAACAGTGACATAAAGGGTATACACCAGGTAAGTATACAACTGGATCTTGAATTATCCCCAAATGTTATGTGAACTCAGTTGGAATTGGAAATAAATGTATATTTCTAAGGTAGTGATGAATAGTCCCAGATCTCATTATTTTATATTTTTATTATTCACAGCAGCAGAGGATTGTCAGAATGTTGGAGTCTTACGTGACTCCGATCTTGATGAGCTATGTGAATCGTTACATCAAGAATCTGAAGCCATCTGATCTTCAGCTCTCTTTATGGGGAGGAGATGTGGTGCTCAGTAAACTGGAATTAAAACTAGATGTGCTGGAACAGGTACAAACTTTATTTCACTTGCAATTTGAATGACTGTGACTGCTGCATGAAACTAATAGGTACTTGTACAATAGATTTTTGATTGAACATGTTAGAGTGGCTGATCACTGGTAGTGGTGCTACCTTACAACGCCAGAGACCCGGGTTTGATCTTGACTATGGGTACTATCTGTACAGAGTTTGTATGATCTCCCTGTGACTGCGTGGGTTTTCTCCGGGTTTTCTCCCACATTCCAAAGATGTGCAGGTTTGTAGGTTTATTGTCTTCTGTACGTTGTTCCTCGTGTATAGGATAGAACTAGTGTGAATGTGTGATTGTTGGTCGGCGCAGACTTGGTGGGCCGAAGGGCCTGTTTCCACACTAAACTAAACTACTCATAGGTCTAGGAACATACTTGAAAATAAAAACAATACCATGCCAATGATACCTCCCATGCCAATTTATGGTGAGTTGAGCTTTCGTGACTTCCATCATTTTAGGGAAATATTGAAATTAGATTACAGTTTAGATGGTTATCAAAGCAATTTGAAATAAAGACTTTTCCATTTTCAATTTGTTGTGGTAATGAAAGGTATGGCAGTGTTCCTGCCCGATGGGGAGGTGAGGAGGGGACACTGGTGTCCTAAGGGGAGTATGGGAACTGTGATTGATTGATACTTTATTATCACATGCGACGTGTCACAGTGAAATTCTTTGTTTTGCACACCTTACACCAAGTACACAAAGAGTACAGGGTACTGACAAAGTTACAGTGTTCAATGTTGTCTAAATAGTCCCTCTTTGTTCTCGGCGGCCCTCCCACGCCCCGTCTCTCTTTGATCTCAGCCCCCCCCCCCCATGGCAGGTCCCTCTCTGTTCTCTGTGCTGAAGGGAGAATGGAGACATGACCATTATGTACTGAAGGGAGGACAGGAACTGATGCCTTGCTGCGCCGAAGGAAGCACAGGTAATAGGGCCCTGATCTGTCTGGGGACATGGGGACCAGAGCCTTGGTGTGCCGAAGGGAGCAAGGGAACTGGGGTCCTGGTGGGCTGAGGGGAATGCAGCGACCAGGACTCTGTTGTGCCAAGGGTGACATGCAGACATAGATCTTCCTGTGTTGAAGGAAGCGAGGGAATCAGTATCTTGTGAACCAGGCGCTGGACCATCAAGATTTCCAGACAATGTAATGCTGTTCTACTGTAACTATTTAATTACATTTGATTAGTATGGGTGTCAGAGGTTTTGGGGCGAAGGCAGGAGAATGGGGTTAGGAGGGTGAGATAGATCAGACACGATTAAATGGCGGAGTAGATTTGATGGGCTGATTGACCTAATTCTGCTCCTGTCATTTATGATCTTCTGATCTTATGATCCCAGGTCTCTCAGTAATTGTTTGTCTTTCCTTTCCCTTCTCTTCCCTCTGCTTTTCCCTTGCTCTTTTTTTTTTGGGCTGCAAAGGAAAGTTCAAAAAGCACTTGGAGTTTATGATATCGTCCTGACCAGCTGTTTTTCTGCCTTGATTATGTCCAAACTTCATACCCACTTTGAATATTGTCTTCAGATTCCTTCACTCCTGATTTTTCATCAGCTCTGATGTTGGCAGATACATGAAGAGAGACGCTGATGGGCAACCCACTGATAAATGACTGGGGAGAAAGCTCCTGGCTAGCAATCATAAAAGGGGATGGTATCGGGAATGTGGCTGGGAATGCTGCAGGGCATTTAAGAATGGCCATGGGAAATTGGTCACAAACTTCATTAGAAGGAGCAAAAATATACTGCAACCATCAGAAAGGCTTGAGCAGGAAAACTGCAGCACAAATATATATATATATTTTTCTCAACTATGTGTTCGCATTTCGTTTGGTTTTTAGTTTTGAGATGCCGCGCGGAAACAGGCCCTTCTGCCCACTGAGGCTGTGCTGACAGCGATCCCCATGTGGAGTGTGGGAGTAAAGCAGAGCGCAAGAGAAAACCCACACGGTCTAGGGGAGATCGTACAAACTCCACACAGACAGTGCCCATAGTCAGAATCAAACCTGGGTCTCTGGTGCTGTAAGGCAGCAACTTTACTGCTGCCTCTGTACTTCTTTACACTTTGCCACAATGCAACAAATGTTTAATAACGTTTATTTGAGGTCTTCAGGTACTAATAAGAAAAAAAAGTTGGCTCATTGTATTGAATTAGTTTTCAATGACTTTAATTTGAAATGTGTTGCCTTTTCAGGAGTTGAAGTTGCCTTTCACCTTTTTGAGTGGACAAATTCATGAATTAAGGATTCATGTGCCATGGACAAAGCTGGGTTCCGAGCCTGTAGTTATAACCATAAATACCATGGAATGTATCCTAAAGCTAAAGGATGATGTACATGTGAGTTTGCATTGGCTATTTATGTTCAGTGTTTATTGTTATCAAAGTGTGTACTATTTTCTGAATTCTTAAAATTAAAATTTTTAAACTTTGCCAATTTCAAAGCATGGATGGACAAGAAGAACAACGAGGTTTATTTGATTTATTGGCTAAGGAATATTACCAAATAACCAGCCAATTTATGAAAACTAATGTTACTTTTGATTTTTTAAATTAAGAAATATTTTGCTGAAATATGTGGAAATAAAGTAGATCAATATTTGTGACAAAGTTAGGAAAGTATATAATCTTGGAATGGAGTCCTCAGTAACAATAATTATCCATGTGTTCATGGAAGGAATATATTAGTGAATTTAGGGATACACTGATATTCTGGAACTTTCCTTGTCAGGAAGATTTCAGTGAAGATTTTGCCTTGTCTTCAGATTCCTTCACTCCTGATTTTTCATCAGCTCTGATGTTGGCAGATACATGAAGAGAGACGCTGATGGGAAACCCACTGATAAATGACTGGGGAGAAAGCTCCTGGCTAGCAATCATAAAAGGGGATGGTATCGGGAATCGGGTATTCCTTCTAGTCCCCATTCAATAATACATTGATTGAATGAAATTAAAGGAGATTTGTGGGGCGTTTTTTTAATGCAGAGGGTGCCTGGAATGTGCTGCCTGGGGTGGTGGTGTTGGAGGCAGATATGATAGTGGCATTTTAGCTAGACACGTGGATATGCAGGAAATGGAGGGATGTGCAGGCAGCGAGATTAATTTATTTTTGCATTATGTTCAGTACTGCCATCCTGGGCTGAAGGGCTTTTTCCTGTGCTGTGCTGGTCTATGTTCAACAGTTCAACAGTTCAACAGAGCTTTATTTGTCATTCGGTACCAAGGTACCGAACGAAACTACATAGCAGTCACACACAAAAAAGAACACAAGACACATGACCCCAACACAAACATCCATCACAGTGACTCCAAACACCCCCTCACTGTGATGGAGGCAACAAAACTTCCACTCTCTTCCCCACGCCCACGGACAGACAGCTCGTCCCCGACCGACCCGCACAGTCCCCCCAAGGGGATGGAAGTCCCCGCGGCCGAGCCGTACCGGGCGCTGGAACGGAACAACATGAAAAAACTTTGTTTTCTTGAGTTATTATTTGAAATCTAGATCGACTACAAATTAGAACAAGTGGAGTAAGAAGGACCCAAGATGAATTGAAATATGCTTTTGAAGGGTTTTTAAACTTAAATAATGTTGTTGTAGTAGTAATGGTCATATTGTGAATGATCAGTTGTCATATAAAATTTGGAAGTAAAATAATGAATGCAGATAGATAATGAATGCAGATAGAATGCAGAAGTCTGTATGCCAGACTTTCCAGTAGAAATTACTGTCCTGAGCTTCTATCTACCCCATTGGAGACCCTCAGACTATCTTTGATCATACTTTACTGGACATTATCCTGCACTAAATGTTATTCACGTTATTCCCATTATTATGTATTTGTACACTGTAGAAGGCTTGATTGTAATCATGTACTGTCTGCTGACTGCTTAGCACGGATCAAAAGCTGTTCACTGTCACATGACAATAAACTAAACTGAATTTAAACTCATCAGCACTGGGGCTGCAGACACCATGAAAGCAGAGAGGTTTTTGGAAAGCGAGTGGCTGACCGTAATAACAAATGAAAATTGTTGTAATATGTACACTTAGGTTAAACAGCATTTGTGAATATAGAAATGGTTATTTTGGGTTGACAACCTTTCATCAGTGCCAGAGTTGGTCACCTGCTGAGTGAAAGGCAGTTACTTTCAATAATTGCTGCTGCAAAGACGATTTTCATTGTACACGTACCTCATCGTAAGGGTTCAGTTTCTGAGATTTTTCTGCAAGCTAATTGCTCTGAAACGTCTGATTTCTACAGCTACTCATATCGTACTGGTCTATCCACACTTGCTATAATGCTTTTATTTCATTAACACTATACACAATCAAACTAATGATATTAATGTTTCCAACCATTAGTTAATACCATGAAACATTTTATTATTATTACTTGGTTTAAATATATTTGGTAAAAAATTGACAGAATTTGTCTAATTTAGTAATTTAAAACCTGGGGAGTCCCTGTACCATTTTATTTACAAATACAATTTTTTCCAATTCCTCATTTACACGAGAACCAAGATTCTCCAAGCTATCTGGCAGGTTTTGTCTTCTGTAAAGATAGGCATAAAATTATTCTTTAATTCCTCTGCCATTTCATTGTCCATTACAAATTCTTTCCTGCACATTAAATAATATCACAACATAAGCTTTCAAAATTATTTGTTTCCTGCTTTCATGGAAAACTGTTTGTTCATTTTCATTTATAGTATTAGCAATCAATACTGAAAGAAGCATTGGGACTAACTGCCCCTGTCTCGTAGTTTAATTGTCACCAATATTTAAATTTTCTTTTGCATGTAGCTCATAGATTTATTTTGTAGCTCTTACTATCAATTATCAATTGATTCTCTGTGCTACAAGGGTCTGCGTCAGTCTTTGGAGTTTTGTACATTTTGTATTGTTCCCCCACGCCCTCTTTATCCATGTCTGTTTTTGTAGGACTTTTTCCCTCGAGGGATATGAACTGATTCTGTATCACATAAATTATATTTTGACCACTCCTATTGATCTAATGGAAGACCACAGTTCCAGTGTTACATACTGCCTAACACTCTTTAAAATGGCTTTGGGGCTGTTGAATGCTCTGTTTAGTATTGAAGAAGAGGCAATGCAGGCATCGTAAATATATTATGTAACAGGTTGAAAGAACTGGTTTGAAAGGGTATTAGAAATGGGACTGTTATCTATTTCACTCATGACTATGCAGCTATGCAATGAGTCGCCACAAAATTACAAAGTATTCCTTCTAGTCCCCAATGGTCCCTCTTTGTTCTCAGTGGCTCCCCCACCCTGGGTCCCCTTTTCTTCTTCGTCTGAAACATGTATTGAATCTTGATTAGGCCACACATTGTGATTTGCGTATTCTCAATCACTATATTGTAAAAAATATAGAGGTCATGAAGAGAATGTAGCGATGATTTACAAGGTTGATGCCATAAATATGAGGTTATACATTGCAGGGCAAAGACTATATAGACTAAGCCGTGGAATGAACAAATAGTCTTCAAAACAATGAAAGGGTTTGATAGAAGAGCGTGTGTCATATGCTGCCTGGATTAGAGGGTATTTGCTATAAGAAGTCAGATGAACTTGGATTGTTTTCACGGGAGCATTGGAGGGGGAGATCTAGGGGGAGATTTGATCGAAGTACATCAAATTATGAGAGGAATAGATAAGGTAGACAGTCAAAGTCATTTTCCTAAGAAGAAATGTCAAAAACTAGAGGGCATTGCTTTAAGATGAGAGACAAAGTTTAACGGAAATGTGCGGGCTGAGTGTTTTTACACAGAGGGTGGTAGGTTCCTGAAATGTGCTGCCATGGGTCATGGTGGACATTGATACGACAGTGGCATCTGAGAGGCTTTTGGATCAGCAAATGGATATGTAGGGAATGGATATGCATTACGTGCAGGCAGAGGAGATACGTTTAACTTGGCATCACATTCAGTGCAGACAATGTGGGCCGAAAGGCCTGTTCTTGTGCTGCTCTGTTCTATGTTTTATTTTCTATAACTTTGGATCACCAGTGTTAGTAAATCATCAAGCAACCCTACAGTCAATTCAGAAGAACTATCCGTTCACACATCATTAGCATGCAGAGTAGCTGCAGTGGTGCAGCGGTAGAGTTGCTGCCTTACAGCACCAGAGACCCGGGTTCGATCCCGACTACGGGTCATTGTATGTACGGAGTTTGTACGTTCTCCCCGTGACCCTCGTGGATTTCTTCCGGTGCTCTGGTTTCCTCCAAAGGCGTACGGATTTACATAGCAACATAGAAAATTGGTGCAGGAGGAGGCCATTTTGCCCTTCGAGCCAGCACCGCCATTCATTGTGATCATGGCTGATCATCCACAATCAGTAACCTGTGCCCAACTTCTCCCCATATCCCTTGATTCCACTAGCCCCCAGAGCTCTATCTAACTCTCTCTTAAATTCATCCAGTGATTTGGCCTCCACTGCCCTCTGTGGCAGAGAATTCCACAAATTCACAACTCTCTGGGTGAAAAAGTTCCTTCTCACCTCAGTTTAAATGGCCTCCCCTTTATTCTAAGACTGGCCCCTGGTTCTGGACTCTCCCAATATTGGGAACATTTTTCCTGCGTCTAGCTTGTCCAGTCTTTTATAATTTTATATGTCTCTATAAGATCCCCTCTCATCCTTCTAAACTCCAGTGAATACAAGCCTTGTCTTTTCAATCTTTCCTCATACGACAGTCCCACCATCCCAGAGATCAATCTCGTGAACCTACGCTGCACTGTCTCAATTACAAGGATGTCCTTCCTTAAATTAGGGGACCAAAACTGTACACGATACTCCAGATGTGGTCTTACTAGGGCCCTATACAACTGCAGAAGAACCTCTTTACTCCTATACTGAAATCCTCTCGTTATGAAGGCCAACATGCCATTAGCTTTCTTCACTGCCTGCTGTACCTGCACGCCAACTTTCAGTGACTGGTGTACAAGGACACCCAGGTCTCGCTGCACTTCCCCCTTACCTAACCTGACACCATTGAGATAATAATCTGCCTCCTTGTTTTTGCCGCCGAAGTGGATAACCTCACATTTATCTATATTATACTGCATCTGCCCTCTCACTCAACCTGTCCAGGGCACCCTGCAACCTCCTAACATCCTTTTCGCATTTCACACTGCCACCCAGCTTTGTGTCACCTGCAAACTTGCTAGAGTTACTTATAATTCCTTCATCCAAATCATTAATATATATGGTAAACAGTTGCGGCCCCAACACCAAGATTTGTAGGTTAATTGGTTTCAATAAAATTGTAAAATTGTCCCTAGTGTGTCGAACAGTGCTAGTGTATGGAATGTGTAAGAAGGAACTGCAGATGCTGGTTTAAACTGAAGATTGGCACAAAAAGCTGGAGTAACTCAGCAGGGCAGGCAGCATCTCTGGAGAGAAGGAATGGGTGACGTTTCGGGTCGAGACCCTTCTTCAGAGTGATCCTTCTTCAGGAGCGATCTCTAGGCAACGTGGGCTCGATGGGCTGAAGGGACTGTTTCTGCACTACACCTCTAAACGAAACTAGTTGAACCAAATAGTTCTGGTGTATTGAAGTGGTAGATGGACAATCGCATGATTGCTTTGAAGTCATGAAGTGCTTTGAGAGGCTGGTCCTCTCACACATCAAATCCAGTATCCCTGACTCACTGGACCCACATCAATTTGCACACAGGGCAAATAGATCCACAGAGGACGCCATCTCTCTGGCTCTTCACACTGTCCTGACTCACCTGGAGAGACAGGGCACGTACGTGAGGATGCTATTCATAGACTATAGCTCCGCCTTCAACACGGTCATCCCCACCAAGCTCATCACCAAACTCCACCAGCTAGGCCTCAGCTCGTCATTATGTGACTGGATCCTGGACTTCCTGCTGGAACGACCGCAGGCAGTGAGAATGGGCCCGCACCTGTCCTCCACTATCACCCTGAGTACCGGCACACCACAGGGCTGTGTTCTGAGCCCCATGCTCTACTCCCTCTTCACACACGACTGTGTTCCTGCATTCGACACCAACACCATTGTCAAGTTTGCAGACGACACAACGGTGATCGGGCTTATCACCAACGGGGATGAAACAAACTATAGAGCGGAGGTGCAGAACCTGGCGGACTGGTGCTCGGATAACAACCTGTCCCTAAATACCACCAAGACCAAGGAGCTGATCATCAACTTCCGTAGGTCACATAACGGGGAATATGCCCCGATCTCTATCAACGGGGACAGTGTGGAGAGAGTGTCCAGCTTCAAGTTTCTGGGCACTCACATTTCGGAGTACCTAACATGGTCCAATAACACTGCTGCGCTGGTCAAGAAGGCACAACAAAAACTGTTCTACTTAAGAACACTGAAAATGTCTGGTCTACCCCAACAGCTGCTGACGACCTTCTACCGCTGCACCATAGAGAGCATCCTAACGCATGGCATCCCTGTGTGGTACCTCAGCTGCACGGAGGCAGAAAGGAAAGCTCTACAGCGGGTAGTCCATAGAGCTCAGAGGGCCATCGGAACACAGCTACCAGACTTGGAGGGCATCTACAACACACGATGCCTCAGAAAAGCCACCAGCATCCACAAAGACTCTTCACACCCCTGCAACAGTCTGTTCGAACTCCTTCCATCGGGCAGACAATACAAGGCCTTCTACGCCCACACCTCCAGAACCGGTCCTGCTGAGCCGGATGGCCACAACGCATAGATCAACTTGCACTTTACCCTGTCTAAAAACTGTTACAATTGTTTCGTTTCGTTGGGTTGCTGTTAATTACTTAAATTATTGCATCGTATGGGAGGCGCATTCCCAATCTCGTTGTACCCCTGGGTACAATGACAATAAAGATATATTGTATTGTATTGTATTGTATTGCATGGGGGAAAGACGTGCTTATGCTGTTAGATTTCGATGAAGAAACGCGTCAGGAGGCTCATGTGGAATGTGAATGACAGCTTAGACAGGTTGGGCTGAATGGATTGTCGATGTGTCAGATAACTTATGTAATCCTCTTAAGTGAATACATTCAGAATTGGTGTATGGGTGCCAAGTTGTATTTGGGGAAAATTAATCAGTGTGTCTGGCACAGAATATCTCATGAAAAGTCATTGATTTCAAAAGAACATTGTTTAAATCCACTGTTTCTCAGCTGTGTTTTAATTGGTTTACTGATTGCTTCATAAAGACATAAATATGACTGCATAACTTAAAATTGTTGTGTTTGATCCTTGCTGGATGTTTTGATTCAGTTGTTTGATTTAGTGAACAAGTTCAGTTCATTTGCAGCAATATTGTTGTATTGCGACAAGCTTAATTTTATTGTAAAAATATCAAATCAGGGCATAAAATGAAAAACTCTATTCATAAATTTAAAGTTAAAACATGCTGCTACTCTGGATTTGTACGTTTGTTCAAATGATTACAGTTACATTTTCTTTTTCAAGCAGTAAATAATGTTAAACCATATGCCACCCGTCAAGCTTGGTCTTTTGGGAAAGGTTTTTTTTTTAACAAAAGGAAAAGTCTTTTGGGATTCTGAGTACTTCAGTGTGAAGGTGACTGTTTCAAGGCCAGATGTCCCAAGGGAAGCCCATTTTTTGGTGCAGCCAATTATAGATAAATATACAGGCAGCAGAAATAGATTTGGAACATATGAGTTTGAACATTACAGAACCAGCGTTTGATGTTGTACCATGCAGATGGCTACTGGCATAAAGATCAGGTTTCCTTCTTGCAGAAAAATTTGAACTTGAATTTAGTGCTGCATACAGTGTTGGATCAAAGGTCAACAAAGTAGAAAACTCTTTAAAAACAAGTATTTGTTACAGATGTTTTTAAATTCTTGGTTAATGTTTGAGTTTGTAAAATTGCTTATGACGTTTGGACAAATTATCCTGTGGTATGCACATCCCCAGAGGCCAATGATTGGGCCTTGCCAATGCTGGACTTCTTTACTCTTTTCTTCTTTCCTTCCACTCTCTCCCATTCTTATTTTTTTGGGAAGAAATCTTGTTTTCTCTGCATGGGACTTTGAAAACTATTCATATAGTGCAGGAAAGATTTTTTAAAAATTAACTAAATTTCAGAGCCTAACTTAAATTTCAGGTTTTCTACATTTTTGGAGCTTCTAATTTCTTTCCCAACCCTATTTTGAACATACATTTTGGCCGAGAGCCAGAAATTTCATCAAGATTATTCTCCTCAGTTATTAAATTGTTGAGTACTTTAAAAAAATCAGCATGGTATCATTGCGCATGGTGATTTAAAAAAAATATTGATGAGTGAAGTAACAGCTTGTACAGTGTGCTGAGATACTATTTGCAGTGTTGCTAAGGGCTGTTTAAAAGCAGTATTATTGCTGGTGAATGCAAGGTTTTGGCACATCAGATATGCTGAGATCAAGTATAACATAGTGCAGATGTAGTGAAAAAAATTCCTTTAAATTTTCCCCAATAATTTACAGAAATGTTCAGTATAAGATGATGTTACGTTGTGAAGAAGACAAAAATAGGCTACATAGGCATATAGATAGATGAAATAAATGGGTACTGATCCATGAAATGGAATACAATGTGCATAATTGTGTACTTGCTAATTTTGGCAGGAAAATATAATAAAAAGGCAAGTTAACTAAATTGTGAGAGATTGCAGAGGACTGTTGAGATGCAAAGGGTTCTGGTGTCTTTTTACATGATTCACAAAACGTTACCATGTGGGGAAAGATCAAATAACTAGGAAAGTTAACAGAATGTTATTGTTTATTGCTAGGAGAATTTACAAAGATGTTGCCAGGATGTGAGGGCCTGAGCTGTCGGGAGAGGTTGGGCAGGCTAGGACTTTATTCTTTGGAGGACAAGAGGTTGGGGAATGATCTAAAGAGGAAGATAAAAACATGAGGGAAATAGATAAGGTGAATGCGTGGTCTTTTTTTCCAGGGTAGGGGAATCAAGAACTAGAAGACATATGCTTAAGGTGAGAGGGGAATGATTTAAACAGAACCTGAAGGGCATTTTTTTCACACGGAGGATGGTAGGTGTATGGAAGGAGCTGACCGATAAAGTAGTTGAGGCAGGTCGAATAAGTACATTTAAAAATCACTTGACGGGGATATAATAATAATAATAATAATAATAATAATACATTACATTTATATAGCGCTTTTCATATACTCATAGATGCTTTACAGGGATTTAGAGAACATAGGGAAGTGAATAAATAGATAAATAAGTAAACGAACAGAGAAAGGAGACAGAAGGTGGGGTGACCTTCAGTGGTTGAAGGCAGTACTGAATAGGTGAGACTTCAGTGATGTTTTGAATGTGGTGAGTGTGGAGGAGTCTCTGACGGTTTGAGGTAGTGAGTTCTATAGGGTGGGAGCAGCGATGGAGAAAGCCCTGTCCCCCCAGGATCTGAGTTTGGTCCGGATGTGGGGGGATAGGAGATTGGCAGCAGCAGAGCGGAGGGTGCAGGTGGGAGTGTGCCTGTGGAGGAGGTCGGTCAGGTAGGATGGGGCCAGGTTATGGAGGGCTTTGTAGGTCATGAGGAGGATTTTGTACTGGATTCTCTGGGGGATGGGGAGCCAGTGGAGTTTGTAAAGGACGGGGGTGATATGGTCACGGATCGGGGTGTGGGTGAGTAGACGGGCAGCGGAGTTTTGAATGTATTGAAGTTTACTGATGATTTTTGAGGGTGCGCCATAGAGGAGGCTGTTGCAGTAGTCCAGACGGGAGGTGATGAAGGCGTGGATGAGGGTTTCTGCAGCTGTGGAGGAGAGGCATGGACGGAGACGGGCAATGTTTTTGAGGTGGAAGAAGGCTGTCTTTGTGATGTGTTTGATGTGTTTGTCGAAGGAGAGGGTTTGATCAAAGATGATTCCAAGATTCCGGATGTGAGGGGAGGTGGATACTGGGAGACCATCAATATTGAGGATGAAGTTTTGGGTGGATTTGGTGAGCGTTTTTGGACCAATGATGATGATTTCAGATTTGTTGCAGTTGCATGGATAGGAAAGGTTCAGAGGGATGTGGGCCAGGCACGAGACATTTAGATAATCAGGGCAATGGATTTGTGCAGAAAAATTGAATCGAGACCAAAGATCAACCAGGATCTTACTGAATGAAGGAGCAGGCTTGAGACGTCAATTCTTGATTTATTTTCTTATACTGTTATGGGTCTTCCATGGAATTTTTACATTTTAATCTTTAATATGACTTAAGTAATTGAAATCTTTTAGTTATGGAACTGCACATTATTGCAGTTCATCACAGATCTTGTATTAACGGGTGTTCTGTAAAAATTATAATGTTACTAGACCAAGTGGACCCGTTGGGCCCAAACCTCTCCTGCATTGGTGCAGCACCCTCTCCTCCCCCCCCTCCCCCTCTCCGCGATGCTGGAATCTGGAGTAAATGGCATAATGCTGGAGGAATTCAGCGGGTCAAGCAGCATCTGTGGCGACCAAGAAATGGCCGACGTCTTGGGTCAGGACAACTGCATCAGGACAGTTGGTCTAAAATGTCTATTTTTGTTCAGTTATTCCATTTTAAAAATATGTTCCCTGATCTTCTAATTTCTCAAAATTTGAAAGTAAATACTGTGTTGCATTATCTGCGGTAGTGACAGATAATTGGCAGATTTTCCATAGTCTTTGGAGAAACTCATGTCAACAATTTACAGCTTTGTAATTCTATTGACAGCTGTTCCTTGGCCTCGGTACCTTGGTCCTGATTTGCCCTTCAGGGCGGCACAGTGGCTCAGTGGTAGAGTTTCTGCCTTACAGCGCCGGAGATCTGGGTTCGATCCTGACTACGGGTGCTGTCTGTACGGAGTTTGTGCATTCTGTGACCACGTGGGCTTTCTCTGTGTGCTTTGGTTTCCTCTCACATTCTAAAGATGTGCAGGTTTGTCAGTTAATTGGCTTCTGTAAATTGCCCCTGGTGTGTACGATGCGAAACTGGGATAACTTAGAACTAGTGTACGGGTGATCATCGGTCTGCGCAGACTCGATGGGCCGAAGGGCCTGTTTCCCCGCTGTATCTCATTAAAAAATAATAATTTGGTTTTGTTGTGAAATTTGTTGCGCTTAATATGTACAAACTGGTGATCTCACTTCTTGCATTGAAATTGTGACTATAATTTAAAAGCAATGTAGCTGTAAAGTGCTTTGGAATGTCTTTAGGCTACATGGAATGACCTGAGGCCATGATAGCTTCTATATAAATACGTCTTTCTTTCAGGTTCTGATCTTTCTCTCACTATTTTCTTATAATGCATACTTGTGTTTAGATAATTGTGCTTAAATGCTTCATTACATGCTATTAACAGACCCCTATTTTCCACTTTAAAATATTTTTGATACCATAACTAAGGCTGAAATGTAACTAAGATTTAGATGAAGCTGCAGGAATAATATACATTAAACATTAAATGGATGGTGGTAGTTTCATAAAATACAGCTTGTTAAATTCTACCTTGAGACCACAGGATCATACTTTTCTTTGGGCCTCCCCATTAAGGATACTCAGCCTTTGCAAAATATTTCCTAATGTCTGACATTATTAATTTGATGGACAGACTATTTCCATAAGCAAATGTTGAAATGACTTGTAAGAGTTGCTTTTGTATCCTTATTATTAACAATTGTACAACCTTGGGCTTGTGCTGGATAATTCAGAAATAATTAGGAATGTTAATTAGTGATTTTTATTGCCAATAAATTATTGACAGTTTAGAAATACAGTGCGTAAACAGGTCCTTCGGCCCACCGAGTCTGCGCCGACCAGTGAACCCCATACTCCAGCACTATCCTACACATTATGGGAAATTTACAATTTTTACCAAAGCCACTTAACCTACAAACCTGTACTCTTTGGAGTGTGGGAGGAAACCAGAGCACCCAGACAAAACCCACGCAGTCACAGGGAGAACATATTAACTCCGTACAAACAGCACCCATAGTCAGGATTGAACCCGGGTCTCTGGCATCGTAAGGCATCAACTCTACTGCTGTGCCACCACGCTGCCCTATTGGTTCATTGAGCTATTTTTCCTTTTTAAAATACAGATTATTAGCAATATTGCTAACATTTGAATCTGAAAATAATTCTTCTGCATTGCTGAATAAGTCTCTTGTTGGCTGGTTTATGAAGAGCTTTTGAAGAGCTTTGAGTTCCGATTCAATCCCAAAGCCTCAGCATTTTCTCTTACTATCTAACTCTCCTCCATTTACATGTGTTGAAAACCAACTCACTGATGTCTAGTCCTTTAACAGTGTCAAATAGTTGTTGATAACGCTTGTGTTAGATATCCTGGGAAGTTTTGGCACTCGTATTGCGATTGGTAAAAGTATGGTATTGTGGTAATAATTAGAAAACAAGAAAGATTGCACCTGTCTAGCATTTCAAGACCTTGGGAACTCTCAAAGTACTTTACACCCAATCAAGTACTTTGAAGTGCAGGTGCTGTTGTGCTAAAGGAAATGGAACAGTGAAGAGGGAAAGAGGATTAGTGGATGGGAGCTTGATGGTTAGCACTGACATAGTGTGCTGGAAGCCCTGTTTTGTGCCGTCTGATTCTAACGAAAGATAATGCAAGTGAATGAAAAAGAAAACTTACAAACGATGCACACATCAAGTGTCTTTTCATTATGACCTGGAGCAGAAGAAAGCGACAGATGAATAAAAATTTGTGCATCTTCCCCATCTAGAAGTGACATTAAACTTGCTGAAAATTCAATGCATGTCGATAGCAGTTTTATTACGGTTTGTGTAACTGCAAGACTTTGACTGCTAGATATTAAGAATGGAAAGGGAAATATTTAGCACTCTTTCTAGTAAATAAAGATGTGATTAATTGATTGAACGGCAGAGCATGGAAACTGACCCTTTTGGCTGACCTTTGATCACACGTTCTCACTAGTTCTATATTATTTCACTTTAGCAAACAAATCTGTGGTGCCTGGAATATGATGATGTAAAATGATCATTCCAAAAATATGTACTAATTTTTAATTTCTGAAACAAAAGGTTTACCTAGTTTATTGTTTGATTTTCATTTGAATTTAAATCACCTTTTTTCTACCTGTACAGTGGCTCAACTGGTGGAGCTGCTGTCTCACGGTGGCAGACACCCGAGTTCGATCCTAACCTCTGGAGCACATGTGTATTTAAATCTAAATTATATGACCGAATAGTGACGATTTAGATTTGAACTTTCATCACTGATTCCCTGGTAGTCATACTGAAGAGTTGTGTTGGTGTTAGGATGGAACTGGAGATGAGAGTACAGAGAGGATGGGGATTTCCTACAGTGTCTTGAGGGGTTCTAAGAATTTTGATTTAGGTTATTCTAATAGCTTTTGTGTTTCATGCCATTGAGAAGATCTTATTGCATGATTGGCTTTAGATAAAAGTCGGGATTCAAGTGTAATTTTAAATGTTAATGTATAACCAAAAGCTGGAAATTGGATACTCCCTGCAGGATAATAATTCTGAGAAAATGTTGGTCTAATTCATGACTTATACAAATTAGTATAACTTTCTTTAATATGGGATGGTTTTCAAACTGTGTTTGAAGTGATTCAAGTTGTATAACTTGAGTGATTTATTTTTTAAGGACTTGTATAATTCATAAATCTCTCACTTGAAGATTAAAGAAAATTATTTATTTTGCAATCTAAATAGGAATCGTGGATAACCTTTTTGGATTTAGTCTTTTTAATCCTATTGTTATAATTAGTTGACAATTTAATGGATATATATACACAACATGGTGATCAAATCCGAACTTTGGTTTGTAAAATTCTTTTTGACATGATAAATAGTGCCAGGAAGTGGCAGATCCGAGTCATTCAAATTTAGTGGCATTCCTGGGAAAAAAAAGTAGAAACATTTGAGCTATTTTTTTTTAAAAAAACAGTACCCGCCGAGTTATTACTTTTTTTTGTCAACCAGCATCTGCAGTTCCTTGTTTCTACACAAAGGTTTACTTTCAAGTTGGTGCCATCCCTCAAGTTTTGATTGTTGACTGAAAAATATTAAACTTATGATTGCTTCTTGTCCTTTTCATACAATAAAAATAGTGCTTCACTCTTATCTATATATTCTTCTAGCGTTTGAGGCAGCAGAAATTATGTAACGCCCTCCTGGCGCTGTAGCCAGTGCAATGTGCTATTGTCGAGAGCCGTGAGGTCTACCCCTCCAACAGGGGGATGGAGGACAGTGCGGTTGAAAATGATGTGCTGCGCTGTTTGCCAGTCTGCTCCACACACGCAGGCTGCTGATGGACGCAGCGCCCAACGCAGGATCGTCAATTGGGGGAGGGTTGCCGCACCCGCAGGATTGTCAGTTAGGGGAGGGTTGCCAGGCCTGCAGGATCGTCAGTTGGGGAGGGTTGCTGCACCCGCAGGAGAGATTTGGACCCAATGGGTCCATGCTCGTCTAGTATATGTTTAAAAGGTCCCTTACTTAGTTTTGTTTGTTTGTTTGAATTGACAAAGCAGTCATATCTTAGTTAAGAAACCTAGTTCAACAAATTGGAAAGGATGTTAGAATTCAAAATCTTGGGGTCAGTCTATGAAATAAATTCTAATTTTGGAATAACTACCAAGAGAAAAAGAAAGTTCTCTTGACATGTGCTTTGCTTTAGTTGTTGAAAATGCAATTTATATGCACCTGCATTGTTAAATTAAAACTTGAAGCAATCTGTACTGATTTAATATTCCTTTTTTTCCCATATATGTGAATGGGAATGCATTTTATTACCTTGTTTCATGACATAGGCTGCACCATTAATGATATGATGCCTTTTGAAGTAGTTGAAAATCCCAAGGAGCTTCAGAGAGTAATATTGTTAGAAATTTCACACCAGGCTGCTTACAAACCTAACAACAGATGACCAATGGTTTTGTCAAGAGTCTGGAGTGCTTTATTGTCAAATGTGATGAAATTAAACAATTATATTCCTACTTACAGCAGCACAATAGATATGTAAACCACAATAAACAACAAAAAGTCCAGTATATTAAAAAAACAATCAATAATAGTGCAAAGACAAAAACAATGCCCCCAAGTCGATAAAGTTCGGAGCTTGGTTGGAGACTGTAGTGTTTAATAGCCTGATGAAGGCAAAGACCTTGAGGAACAACTTAAGATGGTGAAGAGGCAGCGAAATTCAACAAGCGAATTTCAGAACGTTTCTGCCTGTGCAATTGATCCCTTGGCTGTCAATGAAGCAATGCTGTAGAGAGAGTTGTGAATCTGGAATTCTCTGCCTCAGAAGGCAGTGGAGGCCAATTCTCTGAATGCATTCAAGAGAGAGCTAGATAGAGCTCTTAAGGATAGCGGAGTCAGGGGGTATGGGGAGAAGGCAGGAACAGGGTACTGATTGAGAATGATCAGCCATGATCACATTGAATGGCGGTGCTGGCTCGAAGGGCCGAATGGCCTCCTCCTGCTCCTATTGTCTATTGTATGTGTCAATATTCTCTGGTTTGTTTTATGTGAGGCGGGGGGGTCGGGGGAAACTCCTTTTCAAACTGTTACCTTGCCGGAGATGCGATTGTTTCACGGATCGTATCTCCAATCACTCTGCGGCTTAACATTGTGGAGCTGGAGGCCTTGATTGGGACTGACTTTGAGCCCCACCTCGAGGCGTGGACTTACCAAGCGAGCGTGCAATTCCTTGCCTGGGATCGATGCTCCAACCGCGGCCTGCGGAATTTAA
Organism: Rhinoraja longicauda; assembly: GCF_053455715.1. Lineage (NCBI taxonomy): Eukaryota > Metazoa > Chordata > Chondrichthyes > Rajiformes > Arhynchobatidae > Rhinoraja > Rhinoraja longicauda. Next base: position 71,371,056 of record NC_135956.1, read on the forward strand.
TATCAAGGAGCTTGCAGTCTCAGGTTGAGACCGACGTCAGGAAGTTCCAAAAGCTGCATGATTGTCGACTAGCCCCGACCCGGGTCATATCACCTGGCACGGGGGAGCTGAGATCCCCCCGATGCAGGAGCTTGATCGCCCCAACGAGGATGGCCTGGCTACGGGAATAAGATCGTTCCGTCAACAGAAGGTTAGAGGCCCCCGACCGCTGGAGGACAAAGAAGGGAGAGATTGAACTTTTTTTCGCCTTCCATCACAGTGAGGAATGCGGAGGAGTCACTGTGGTGGATGTTCATGTTCAAATGTATTTTGTGTGTTCTGTTGCTTTTTATTGGTATGACTGTATGGCAAATAAAATTCCTCTTATGTTGCAAAACATACTTGGCTAATAAAGTATGATTACGATTATGATATGACAGTCCCGCCATCCCAGGAATTATCCTTGTGAACCTACACTGCACTCCCTCAATAGCAAGAGTGTCCTTCCTCAAATTAGGGAACCAAAACTGCACACAATACTCCAGGTGTGGTCTCACCAGGGCCCTGTAGGACTGCAGAAGGACCTCTTTGCTCCTGTACTCGACTCCTCTCATTATGACGGCCAACATGCCATTAGCTTTCTTCACTGCCTGTTAATGCGGCAAATAAGATGGAATTAGAAGAGGTGAACCACAAAATTGTCAATGTATGGGTTTTAATGAGCGTTTTAATGAACATATAAGATTATTAAGGGGTTGGACACGTTAGAGGCAGGAAACATGTTCCCAATGTTTCATCCCCAGGGCCATAGCTGCTATGAACTGGTCCTGCTGAGCCGGATGGTCACATCGCACAGTGATCCGGCACAGATCTAATTGCACTTTATTCTGTTTTAAAACTGTTACAATTTGTCTCATTGGGTTGTTTAAATTAATACTGACTAGCTAATTAAATTATTGCATCGTATGGGAGGTGCGTTCCCAATCTCGTTGTACCCCTGTACAATGACAATAAAGATTATTGTATTGTATTGTATCAGCCATGATTAAATTGAATGGTGGTGCTGGCTCGAGGGGCCGAATGGTCTACTCCTGCACCTATTGTCTTTTGCCTATTGTCTATTGTTTTTAAGGTAAGTAAAGAAAGGAGGTGATTTAAGGAGAATTTGATTGTAAAATTTTGGCAGCTGAAGCACTATCACTAATGATCAACAAAGGGGCAGATGCACATAAGACTGGAGCTTTAAAAACACTGAAAAATTGATGCATTGTAGCATTAGAGATTACAAAGATATGGAAGGATGAGGTAATGTAAGGACTTAAGCACAAAGATGAAGGATTTTGACTTTAGGCTTGGGATCCATGGGGTAGAGTGCAGTAGATCAGTGAGTGGACAGGATAAAGGATAAAATGGTAATTGGTTTGTTCACATCCTCGAGTTCTTGGCCTAGTTCGAGGCCTGGTAGAGAATCAGTGAGGATGTCATTCAGTCTTATTTTTATTACATTGTTTATATTTTCTTCCCTCTGCGAGCTCGCAATCAGCCAATACATCGTACTTGATGACATTTGCTTGCCTTCTTAATTATTAAAGCTTGCCCTTTGTTTCCTTGAAAATTAAGCTAGAGACAACAGAGATATTAACTGTTTTACTCGTACACAAACTTGAAAATTTAATAGGAGAAATTGAAAGATTGAAGTGTGGATGCTCAATTTTTAAAAAAACGTGTGTGTGTGTGTACTTTTACAGAACAGAAAAATGTGGTTTGACTTACAATAATTGGCAAGGTTGTCACTTGCCATAGAAGAAAGCTTTCTGAAACATATGGTCAACTGAAAGAATAATAAACATTGGTATATTGTCAGATACATACCACACAGATTGAAAAATACCACATTGCTTCTTAAATTAGTAACATTTTAAAGAATTTACACAATTTGTAATTTGAATATAATTGTTTAAACCTTTTCACACAACTCTGTGACAGTTATAATTTCCAGCCTGCTTTATTGACTGCTCTGCAAAAAAAGATTTTGTCACATGTTGTAAACAGCCTTGGGGATGTGATATAAGTAGCAGAAAAAAATAGCATTTTATGATGGGCGAAAATCAGAATTCTATCTGATCAGTGCTTGAATGGATTATTAAACTGTTCAAAATATGGCACTCTTGGAAATTTTTCTGAGCACATTCTTATTTTAAGATGTAGAAAGGACATTCCCAATCTGACCACCAGTTTTTCTCCATTGACTAATCTCATTTGTTAATTATCTTAAAATGATCCTGTGAAGAAAAGTATAGCCACAGACCAGTCTTTTATTGCTCTGCTGACTAAGACCATGGTAACAGCAATAGTTAAAATAAAAACAGGATTTCTACAATGATAGAATTAAACAAGTTTTACAAATGATGTGAACTATCATAGATTATATTTGATGGTTAATTGTTTTCTGACAATAGTTTAGAGGCATTGTAATTTGAAGGTGCTTCAAATGCACCTATGTTTCTCCTTAAACTTACTTGTATATCTGTAATGTAAATCAAGTAAGTCAATTTACTTGAAAATTCATCATATTTTACCCATTATTTGGTGCAGATTGAGATCCAGGTTGAGATATTTTGTCAGAAATCAACATTTTTAATCATTTATAATTTACCATCAATGTTTAAATGTCAGTCAGATAATCATCCACATTGCTGTAGCACTTTCATCTATTTTCTAGGAACCATTTATTGTTATGTATTCTAAGCCTTTTATTGTGTTGATCCTGAAGCAGGACTTGACTGACTGAATCTCTCAACCTTTCTGTCATTGAATAAACAGGATCTCTGATCCCAAGAGTACTGTTTAAAGAGAATTAGCAACATGAATAGAGTAAAGAAACCCATCTTGTATGTTTAGTAGCAAGAGTTGCAGGTGTTTCTTTGTTACGTTTTTGTAAATTGACTCATGGTGTATGTCAGTAGATGCTCCATTAGTAGCAGTCCCATCTCTGTCACACGTCCCATCACAGCGATTTCAATACACAATCTATCCTGCCCCGACACTGCTGCTCTGAATGAGTGTTGTGCTGTCGGAAATTCCAGCTTTAAAAAATGGGATATTAAATTAGGATATTAACACATTCTATGGTATCAAGCACTGGTCAGTACACAAGGTTCTTCCATGTGTACAGGCCAGAGTTTATTCAGCATCACTTCAGTGTTTAACCAACGTTATTGCAATGTAGGTGCAAGGAACCGCAGACGCTGACTTACAAAAAAAGTGCTGCTATAAGTCAGCAGGTCAAGCAGCATCTCTGGAGAACATGAATAGGTGGCATTTCGGGTTGGTACTCTTTATTGAAATATATTTTCAAATCAACAGTTGTAATTTTGAGACCATAACAGAGATTATACTTCAAAACAGACTCCATTGGGTGATGAACTCATGGATATTGAAGGGTAGCGATATTTCATACACAATGGAGTGCCATAGATTACATAAAACCCCAAATCTTGAACTTATTTGGTCTGGCAGCAAATGAAGGACCATTTACGTGAAAGGATAACGTTTCCAAGAAATTGTCCGTCTAATGGTTGGAAAGAATTGCAGATGCTGGTTTACACTGAAGATAGACACAAAATGCTGGAGCGAAGAAGGGTCTCAACCCGAAACGTCACCTACTCCTTTTCTCTAGAGATGCTGCCTGACCTGCTGAGTTACTCCAGCATTTTGTGTCTATCCAATGATTGGAGAGGTTGGTTTACCTAGCAATGTGTACCTAGCAAATGTGATGAGCATTGATGAACCGGAACTTTTATTGTCACAATTGTTAATTCAAAAATTCAGGGATTTGGGATATGAGAACTATCTGTGAAGGCTGAATACCCTTTGTGAAGCCTGGTTTAATTTAATTTAGTGATACAGCGCAGACACAGTCCATTTGGCCCACCGAGTCTGCACCAACCAGTGAACCCCATGCATTAACACTATCTTACACACTCTAGGCACAATTTACATTTGTACCAAGCCAATTAACCTACAAACCTATACATCTTTGGAGTGTGGGAGGAAACCGAAGATCTCAGAAAACCCAAGCGGTCATGGAGAGAACGTACAAACTCTGTACGGATAGCACCTGTAGTTGGGATCAAACCCGTGTCTCGGGCCTTGTAAGCTCTGTAAGACAGCAACTCTACCGTTGGGCCACCGTGCCACAGTTGTGCTAAGAAGGCGTATTGTGTTGAGCTAAGAGTGGCTTCCTGTTTAAACAGTGGAATTTTATAACATAGAAAATGACCACATGGCTTATCTTGCCTACTTGGACTTTCTGAATGAGTTACCAATTCGTCTACGCCATGCTGAAACATTGCAATTTTTTTATTTTGATGATTCAAACCCCTCTTGGAAGTTATTATTGAATCAGCTTCCACCACTCTTTCAGGCAATGTGTTCGTGATCATAACAATTCACTCAGTGAAGGGGAGAAGAAAATATCCATTCCAGAATTTTTGCCAATAATTTAAAATTGGTCTCTTCAAATCCTCTGTCAGTGGAAACTGTTCCTACCCATCTAATGTTTCAAATGCTCTCTTGATTTTGAATACCTCTTTTGAATCTTTCACCTTCGCTAAAAACAACAATCCCAGTCTTTCCAAATACCAAAAAGAGTTCATCCTTGACCTTGTAAAGGCCTTTCCAGCATGTGATGTCAGCGATAAACAGCGATAAATAAAAGCTCAAATTCCCTTGTTTTATGAACTTTTATGAGCAGCTTTAGGCTTTAAATCCCGTTAATATCAGTTTTGTTGAACAGCAATTAAAAATGATTGAAGAGAGACTTAAATTAATATAACACCTTTTGTGACCGTAGGACATCCCAAAGTACTTTACATCCTTTGAAGTACGTGGAACATGGAACAGTACATCACAGGAACAGGCTCTTTGGCCCACAAGTCTGTGCCAAACATGATACCAAGACCAACCCTTATCCGCTTGCACATAATCCATATCTCTCCTAGTGGTTATCGAAAAGTCTTTTAAATGCTACTATTGTATCTACCTTTACCACTTGTTCCAGGCACTCATCACCCTCTGTGTAAAATAAAATCTTGCCCTCACATCTCCTTTACATTTTACACCTTCTGAACTAACATTTCTGTTCTAATGAAGGCAATTGGGCAGCCAAAGTAAATTGTTTGAGACACAAAGATGCTGGAATCTTGAGCAAAGCATTCAATACCATTATCCCATCCAAGGTCATCTCCAAACATGTGGAACTTGAAGTTAGCACTTGCTTCTGCAACTGAATGCTCGGCTTCCGAACCAACATTCCACAATCAGTGAGGATAGGTGACAAATCATCCTCTACAATAATCCTGAATACTGGTGCCCCGCAAGGATGCATTCTCCAATAATGACAAGACAGAGTACAAGAAGGAGATTGAGAACCATTTAACCTGGTGCTAAGACAACAATCTTTCCCTCAAGTCAGCAAGACAAAGGAAGCGAACCAGTACACATAATTCAGTATACATTGACGGTGCCGAATTAGAGCTAGTTGAAAGCTTCAAGTTCCTCGGAGTAAATATCACCAGCAACTTGTCCTGGACCAACCATATTGAAGCAATGGCCATGAAAGCACACCAACACCTCTACTTCCTTAGAAGACCTAGGAAGTTCAGCATGTCCCCAACAACTCTCACCAACTTCTACAAATTTGCGTTAGAAAGCATTTGATCGGGATGCTTCACAGCATGGTTTGGAAAAAGTTTCATCCAAGACTGCAAGAAATTGCAGAGAATTGTGGACGCAGCCCAGACCAGCACGCAAACTAACCTCCCTTCCATTGACTTCATCTACACTTCACTCTGCCTCAGCAAGGCCACCAGCATAATCAAGGACAGGTCGCACCCCATCATTCCCTCTGTTCCCCTTTCCCACCAGGCAAGAGGTATAGAAGTGTAAAAACGCATAGTGATAGTTTCTTCCCAGCTGTTATCAGGCAACTGAACCATCCTGTCACTAACTTGGAGACCCTCAGACTACCTTAAATCGGACTTTAGTGCACTTTGTGTTGCACTGTACTTTAATCCCTTTATCCTGTATCTGTACACTGTTGATGGTTTGATTGTAATCATCTAAAATATTTCTGCTGACTGGATAGCACGCAACAAAAAAGCTTTTCACTATCTCAGTACACATGATAATAAACTAACCTAAACTAAACTGAATAGCATATATTAACAAATGGAAGAACTGACTTGCCCACATGATAGTTGAATAATTAGAACACAAAAGGAAGCCATCTGTCTATCGTCAATGCCAGATCCTAAAAGAACAATGGCACAAGTCCCATTCCTCTATTCGTTCTCTGTATCCCTGAAAATTGCTTGGGATCAAGGGCTTAACTCTTTCCCCTCACCTTAAATGTATGTCCTCTCGTTCTGTGGGTAAAAAAGTCAATGGAGCTCCTCCATCTATTCCCCTCATGATCTTATACACCTCTGTAAAATCATTCCTCATCCACCTACACGAAGGAATGAAGTCCTAGCTTACCCAACCTCTCCTGATTGCTCAGGCCCTCGAGTCTTGGCAACATCCTCTTAAATCTTCTCTTCACTCTTTCCAGCTTATCAAATCTTTCCTTTAGCAGGGTGACCAAAACTGAACACAATGCTCCGAATATGGCCTCACCAACATCTTGTAAGTTGTATCTTTGGTTGCACTACAGTCCACATTTTTGGCATTATTATGGTGCTCTAGATTAGTTATTAATTTATTGCATTTTTGATTATATATTTGTGTGTTTTTGCCTTTCTGGGCCTATTAAGCTGCAGCAAGCATAAATTTAATTTTAATCCGTTGTCGGTATAACAATTAAAGACAATTAAACACTCTTGACTCTTTGGACTCCCAAAAGTGTTCTTAAAAATATTTTCGATGCTGAGCAGATATGAATGTGCATTTAAGTATTATACCATTTTGTACAAAATGTTTTTTATATTGTTTGCTACCTAAAATTAGAATTGGAGGGATTTTCTGGTGGAGTGAAATTTTCTTTTTAAGAAGTGTTTCAAATAGTTGTTGACAAACTAGTACAACTAATTTCACAGCTTTTCAAAAGGTAGCAGAGCAGATTGCTGCATTGTCGTCTTCACTTGTTTCCAGCCGCACATATTTAACTTATTAATGAGGACCTGTGACTGATGCCAAGATGTTGCACATGGTGTGCCTGGGGTTTTGGTTTGCTGATGAAGACATCTGAAGGATTATAGTTTCTTTAGAACTAAACCGGAAAAGATTTCAGAATAGGCAGGAACTGGAGTCCTGCCTTCTCTGCTTAACTCAATAAGCAACTTTTGGAAGATCTACTCTTTATTATTGGCTCGTTGAACTTCCTTAACACAGCTGGAACAGTGCAAAGTTGATAAATGAATAACAGAAAATCTACTGCCACAGTGTAGAGGGCCAGCAGAAAGTTTAAAAAAAATTAATGGAGTTTTTAAAAGTGATGTTTCGATGCTTCTAATGTATTGTGAGAAAGATGTGAGCCAGGACGGTTTAACAAAAAATAAAGTTAAAAAATTGACATATTGATAATACGTATATCAGTATTTTTATGACAGTAATTGAGAAACAGTGGGTAAATAGAGTCTTCGACAACAATAAGACTATCCCAACTTCACTGAAGTTCTGCAGACCAGATTTTCAATGTTTGAAAAATTCAAATTTGACAATATATTCAGGTTTCTTTTTTCTGTCAGAGTACAATTTCTATTGGCAGGCAGAAGATATAAACGCTTTAAGGAAACATAGAAACATAGAAAATAGGTGCATTTGGCCCTTCGAGCCAGCACCGCCATTCATTGTGATCATGGCTGATCATCTACACTCAGTAACCTGTGCCTGCCTTCTCCCCATATCTCTTGATTCCACTAGCCCCTTGAGCTCTATCTAACTCTCTTTTAAATTCATCCAGTGAATTGGCCCCCACTGCCTTCTGTGGCAGAGAATTCCACAAATTCACAACTCTCAGGGTGAAAAACGTTTCTTCTCACCTCAGTTTTAAATGGCCTCCCCTTTATTTGGAACCTGCATCAGATTCTTCCCCACTGTTATCTGACCCTTGAAAAGACGTCTCATAAGCTAAACATGTCTCCCAATCTACCTTGTTGCATTCCTTATACTTAATTTTTATATCTACACTTTCTGTAACTCTATAATATACACTTTTGTCTCCTTTCTCTTTTTTCCACTTTCTGTTATACGTGAGTAATTTGATTGTGGCATGATTTACCTGGATAGCAGGCAAAACAAAGCTTTTCTTGGTATCTCGGCACACATGACAATGATAAACCGATACCAATATTTGCTTACTTTCAAATCTGGTTTTATCTTTTTGCTCTTATTCACTGTGCACAAACTGTTAAATTCTTTTATATTTAAGTGTGGAAATACTTTAAACTTTTAAATATTGTATGATAGTGATGTGAGTGGTAATGGCAAGAGAAAATCTATTGTGTAATTCAGAGTTCCAAATTGATTTTGAAAAGCAAGGCACATCGAATCGGAACTTTATTTGATCTTGGTGTGGAGTTGCAAAATTTTGAAAAATAAAGTGAAAAAATCCATCTCAGAATATTAATTTCAAATGCTGTTAGAATGGTTGTGGATAGGGTGTCTATCATGTGCTTTGCTATATCAAAGATGGTGTTGAGCTTCTTGAGTGTTGTTGACGTTGAATTCGCTCGTGTAAGTGGAAGATATTCCATCACACTTTTCATCGAAGCATTGTGGATGATGGACAGGGTTTTGGGATTTCGGAGGTTAGTTACTTATCACAGGAATCTGAGCCGCTGACCTGCTCTTGTAGCCAAATTTTATATATTGTTACTCTAGTTCAGTTTCTGGTCAATCATGATGGTTTCTGGTCATTACCATCATTGAATCATACAGAATATTGATAGTGGTGTTTTAATGATAGTTCTGCCGTTGAATTTCAGGAGGTTATAGCTTGATGAGGGAGCTCAAGATGCTTGAGCCTAGGACACTCCGAGGAGCTACTGTAGAGATGTCCTGTGGCTGAGATGTTTGACTCCAGCCGCCACAAAGTTCTTCCGTTGTGCTAGGTACGATTCTAACCATTGGAGGGACCCCCCTGATTCCTATTGACTCCAGTTTAACAGCCTGCCACTGAGGCAGAGCCAACCCTTATTTATGGTGCCATCATTGAGGTGTTTCCCTGATTTTTTTAAAGCAAGTAGTTTCTTTGAAGAAGAAGCCTTTGCCCATGACGACCACGGTGCCCCATCTACACTAGTCCCATCTGCCTATATTTGGCCCATATATCCCTTTAAATCTTTCCTATCCACGTACCTGTCCAAATGTCTTTTAAATGTTGTTATAGTACCTGCCTCATTTACCTCCCCTGGTAGCTCATTCCATTTATCCGCCACTCTCTGAGAGAAAATGTTGGCCTCTCAGGTTCCTATTCAATCTTTCCTCTCTCACCTTAAACCTATGTCCATTGTTTTCTGATTCCCCTGGAAATGGGGAAACTTCTGACAGTGGGTCAAAAGGCCAGATATTTCATCTGGCTGTGAAGGTCGAGAATGTGGGGTTTGCAGTCTCAGGATATGGGTAAAGCATTTAGATGTGAGGAGAATTTTGTTCACTCGAATGGTGGAAAATGTATAGAATTCTTCACTGCAGTATTTGCTAAATACATTATAGAAGGAGATGAATTTCCATGCACTGAAGGCATCAAAGGGAACAAGGAGACATAGGGAATACAGGTGCTCCTGAACTTACAATGGGGTTATGTTCCGAGAAACCCATCGTAAACCGAAAATATTGTAAGTCGAAATGCATTTAATGCACCTGATCGCGTGGCCGGGAGCGAGCTGCGGCTCGCTAGGGGTCGCTGCCGTCTGCACCATCGCAAAGTCGAAATATCGGACGTCGAAGCGCCGTAAGTCGGGGAGCATCTGTATGTGATTGAGAGCAGGTTTGAAGTGTGAATTTTTCTTTCACTTGACAAGCCTACCATTCCAGGAATAAACCGTGTGAACCCTTAGTCTCAAGTATATCCTGCACTGAAAATTCCAGATGCCCGCTCACCAGGGCTGGATAATTGAAACAATCTAGTACTCAAATCATCTTGCTTCTGTTGTATTTTAAGTGGGTGCTCAACATGCATGTTATTTGCACCACCAGATTCAGGAACATTTTCTCCTCTATCAGGCTTCTTCGATAAGCGAGGGTACTGTCCGATTTATGTATAGTATTATCTGATTTGATTGGATAACATTCAAAACAAAGCTTTCCACTGTACCTTGGTACACGTGGCAATAATAAACCTAAACCTGAACCTAAACCCCAAAATGTTAAGCTTCAGTGATTTGGATACAAAGACATTCAGTTTCCTCTGAATGTCAAGCTTATTGGTAGGGATGAAAATTATTTTTACCAGGTCTCAGGACATTTGGTAAAAACATAGTTGAAGGGGAATTATTTTCTACAATTTCCCAAAATGACTATTAGTCCCATAATTCTGCTCCCTTGAGCATTCTAATTTTGATTCATTTTGGCTTTGACTGCCAGAATCCAAAACATTGGAATTACCTCCCTTAAACTCTCCATGCTTCTTACTTGTTATTGTTTTTTAAGGGACTTCTTAAAATCCAATTATTTGTGCTTTTGAACTGCTGCCTGTGCTATAAATGTTGTTAACATATTTATTTAGTATCAGACTCCAATACCGGATATTAGATGGAGTAAAAAAATCATAGAACTAATTAATTTGTTTTTATTTTCCTTCATTCAAGTTATGCTTTCATCTTTCAAGGTCTGGAGCAAGCTTGATATTCTCTGCACTAAGTTGCACTGTCCACATGACATCTGTGACTGTTGTGTTTGGAATGAGTGCTGCAGAATTTTACATTATTGGTACATCTTTGTAACTACTTCAGTCTGCAGTTACTTCATTGCCTTTCTATAGCTTTTACTTTAAACACAGATGTAATCTGTTGGGGGTTGACATGGTTTATTTGGCTTTTCCTTGTTTGGTGACAATCACTGATAGATTGTGTTTTGTTCCTGATTGAGGTTACTATTCTTTCTAGTTAATGTGATCTGATGTCTATCTTAGTACTTTAGAAATGTGCCACAGACTCGAAAGATGAGCAGTCATTCGCCAGGAGTTTGCTTATTTTGGGAGATGTTTGCTGTTCTAAGAGGCAGACAAAGCATGTTGCTTCATGGGGATGCTTCAATTAGCCCTTATGGAGGGGATGTAACTGATTTGTATGAGCTGTTGGAGACTGTTTTGTGAGCAAACTTGTAGGGTGATCTGAGTGTGAATAGAGTTTCTAACGTTTTATTTAATAGGGCCACAATTTAAACTGGTTCAAATATGCTTTGGCCAATAATCATTGCCATTTTTGGTACAATGATATTCTTGGATATTTCCTCTATATGGGCGCAGCAGTAGAGTTGCTGTCTTTCACGCCAGAGACCCGGGTTCGATCCTGACTATGGGTGCTGTCTGTATGGAGTTTGCGTGTTCTCCCCGCGACCTCTGTGGGTGTTCTCTGAGTGCTCCTGTCTCCTCCCACACTCCAAAGACGTACAGGTTTGTAAGTGAATTCTCTGAATGCATTCAAGAGAGAGCTAGATAGAGCTCTTAAGGATAGCGGAGTCAGTGGGTATAGGGAGAAGGTAGGAACGGGGTACTGATTGAGAATGATCAGCCATGATCACATCGAATGGTGGTGCTGGCTCGAAGGACCGAATGGCCTACTCCTGCACCTATTGTCTATTGTCTATTGAATTGGCTTGGTAAAATTGTAAATTGTCCCTGGTGCGTGTAGGATAGTGTTAGTGTGTGTGGATTGCTGGTTGGTGCGGACTCGGTGGGCCGAAGGGCCTGCTTCTGCATTGTATATCTAAACTAAACCATCATTTTTATATTTAAGTAAAAAAAGTGATTTAGAGGACAAGAAAGACAAAGGCATTTCTGTTAACCATGTTCCTCCAGCTAACACATTGAATCATTTTTTTTATTTATTGAAAGAATGCTTTGATAATTTAAATATATTAAATACTTGCATATCTCTTTGGGGGAAGAATCATTTAATTCAATTATGGTTTGCATAATTTCAAGTTGCTAAGAAGGTATGAGGCAGGAACTGGATAATTGGCTCCTCGAAGCTGCGCTGCCAGTCAGTAAGATCGTGGCTAGTCCAATCTTGCCCGCAACACCAATTTCATGCTCTCTTCTCACTTCACTTGATTCCCAGGTGGTTTAAATGATTGCGAAACTCTGCCTTGGAAATATCAGTGAGTCTGGCTTCACAGCTATCTGGGGTAGAGGATTCTGGAGATTCATGAACCTCTGAGAGTAGAAATTGCTCTTTGGCCCCCTCTGAAATATGCAATTATTAGTTGTAGAAACCTCCACAAGGGGGAACATCCTATCAGCATCTGCCAACAATCTTGTATGTTTCAATAAGATAATCTCTCATTCTTTCAAAGCTGCCAACGGGTGTCTGCCCGACTATTTTCAAACGTCAACCCTTTCTATCCAGGAATAGGTTTAGGTTTATTATTGTCACTTGTATCGAGGTACAGATAAAAGCTTGGTTTTGCGTGTTATCCAAACTGATCAGATATACCATACATAATACAATCAAGTCAAGCTCAAGTACAAGAGATAGACCAAAGGCGATGATACAAAGTGCAGAATATATTTCTCAGCATTGTACCAGATCAGTTCCATAGACCAAATAAGCCCAATATCCGTAGAGGATAGAGGTGAATCGGACAGTATCCTAGCTTGCGGAAGGACTGTGCAGAAGCCTGATAACAGAGGGGAAGAGGCTGTTCCTGAGTCGGGCAGTGCGCGCTTTCTAGCTTCTGTACTTACTGCTGTTTGAGAGCAGGGAGAAGAAGGAACGACTGAGGTGGGACGACTTTGATTATGTTGGTGGCTTTTCCGAGGAAGTATGAAATGTAGGTGGGGTCAATGGTGGGGAGTCTGGTCTGAGTGATGGAATGGGCTACATCTACAACTCCCAGCAATTTCTTGCTGTCTTGGGCAGAGTGGTTTCCAAACCAAGTTGTGATGCAACCTGACGACAGTATGCTTTCTATGTTGCATCTGTGGAAGTTGATAAAAGTCATTGGAGTCATACCAAATTTCCTCGGTCTCCTCAGGATGTAGAGGTGTTGGTGTGCCTTCTTGGCTGTCACATCAATGTGGTTGTGCAGCAGATCATTGGTAATATTAACACCAAGGATTTGAAGCTCTCAATGGTGGTGGCACGCTGGCTCAGCGGTAGAATTACTGCCTTGTAGCGAATGCAGCGCCGGAGACCCGGTTCGATCCCGACTACGGGTGCTATCTGTACGGAGTTTGTACGTTCTCCCCGTGATCTGCATGGGTTTTCTCCGAGATCCGAGGAGCAAAGAGGTCCTTCTGCAGTTGTACAGGGCCCTAGTGAGACAGCGCCTGGAGCACTGTGTGCAGTTTTGGTCTCCAAATTTGAGGAAGGATATTCTTGCTATTGAGGGCGTGCAGCGTAGGTTTACTAGGTTAATTCCCGGAATGGCGGGACTGTCCTATGTTGAAAGACTGGAGCGGCTAGGCTTGTATACACTGGAATTAAGAAGGATGAGAGGGGATCTTATCGAAACATATAAGATTATTAAGGGGTTGGACATGTTAGAGGTAGGAAACATGTTCCCATTGTTGGGGGAGTCCAGAACCAGGGGCCACATTTTTAGAGTAATGGGTAGGCCATTTAGAACGGAGATGAGGAAAAACTTTTTCAGTCAGAGTTGTAAATCAGTGGAATTCTCTGCTTCAGAAGGCAGTGGAGGCCAATTCTAAGAATGCATTCAAGAGAGAGCTTGATAGAGCTCTTAAGGGTAGCGGAGTCAGGGGGTATGGGGAGAAGGCAGGAACGGGGTACTGATTGAGAATGATCAGCCATGATCACATTGAATGGTGGTGCTGGCTCGAAGGGCCGAATGGCCTACGCCTGCACCTATTGTCTATTGTCTATCTTTGGTTTCCTCCCACATTCCAAAGACGTACAGGTATGTAGGTCAATTGGCTTGGTAAAATGTAAAAATAGTGGGTGTAGGACAGTGTTAATGTGTGGGGATCGCTGGTCGGCGTGGGCCGATAGGGCCTGTTTCCGCGCTATATCTCTAAACTAAAACCATTTTTACTTCCACAGCATTGATGCTGATTGTGGCATGGACTCCACCATGTTTCCTGAAGTGGATGACAAACTTCCCTGTCTTGCTGACATGCTGAGATTGAGGGAGCGGTCATTGTCCTGACACCATGTTACTAGGTTCTCAGTCTCCTTCCTCCACTCACTCGGCATTGTCTGTGATTCGGTTCATCCCAGTGGTATCCTAGTAAACCCTTATGCTACACCCATTACAACTATATTATTCCTAAAATGTGAGCAAATCAATATACAGTGCTCCAGGTGTGGCCTGCCAGCAGTTAGTAAAAATGTATCGAAATGTACCTATTTTTATACAAATAAAAGCCACCATTCCATGAGCCTTTTTAATAACGAATGCTTCATGTACCAGGACTCTTGGATCCTTTTCAACCACAATATTTTGTGGTATCTCTCCACTTAAATAATGATTTACTTTTTTTTGTCTTTCAAAATTGATAACCTACATTTTCCTATATTACACTCCAGCGTGCCAACTTTATGCCCGCTCACTCACTAAATGTCTTTGCACCTCTTTTTGTGTCCCCAGACTGTTTCCTATTTTTGCACCATAAGTAAATTTGACTACAAATATTAATTGTGAGTCTGGTAGTTTATGAATGTCATCTGAACCACTTAGACGAAGGGATTAAAAGTACCATTAGCAAATTTGCAGATGATACTAAGTTGGGGGTAGTGTGAATTGTGAGGAAGATGCAATAAGGCTGCAGGGTGACTTGGACAGGTTGTGTGAGTGGGCGGATACATGGCAGATACAGTTTAATGTAGATAAGTGTGAGGTTATTCACTTTGGAAGTAAGAATAGAAAGGCAGATTATTATCTGAATGGTGTCAAGTTAGGAGGAGGGGGAGTTCAACGAGATCTGGGTGTCCTAGTGCATCAGTCAATGAAAGGAAGTATGCAGGTACAGCAGGCAGTGAAGAAAGCCAATGGAATGTTGGCCTTCGTAACAAGAGGAGTTGAGTATAGGAGCAAAGAGGTCCTTCTACAGTTGTACCGGGCCCTGGTGAGACCGCACCTGGAGTACTGTGTGCAGTTTTGGTCTCCAAATTTGAGGAAGGATATTCTTGCTATGGAGGGCGTGCAGCGTAGGTTCACTAGGTTAATTCCCGGAATGGCGGGACTGTCGTATGTTGAAAGGCTGGAGCGATTGGGCTTGTATACACTGGAATTTAGAAGGATGAGGGGGGATCTTATTGAAACATATAAGATAATTAGGGGATTGGACACATTAGAGGCAGATAACATGTTCCCAATGTTGGGGGAGTCCAGAACAAGGGGCCACAGTTTGAGAATAAGGGGTAGGCCATTTAGAACGGAGATGAGGAAGAACTTTTTCAGTCAGAGGGTGGTGAAGGTGTGGAATTCTCTGCCTCAGAAGGCAGTGGAGGCCAGTTCGTTGGATGCTTTCAAGAGAGAGCTGGATAGAGCTCTTAAGGATAGCGGAGTGAGGGGGTATGGGGAGAAGGCAGGAACGGGGTATTGATTGAGAGTGATCAGCCATGATCGCATTGAATGGCGGTGCTGGCTCGAAGGGCTGAATGGCCTACTCCTGCACCTATTGTCTATTGTCTATTGTCTATTGTCTATTGTCTTTATTAAAGTTTGTGTGCTAGGTAACATGAAGAAATGATCTTTAAGCTTAAATTCTATTGAAATATTTATTTGTGCTAAAATAAGATGAGGTTGTTGAAAGTTCAGAAAGAATTCCATATTTTAAAATGTAGTCAATCAGTGGTGTGCAAAAGTGAAGTGCAAGAGGTTGGATTTGCATGAGTTGCATCAGTGGGGGAAGGGTAGCAGTGGAAGAATGTCACAGTGATTGTGAGAAGCGAGGCTATCTAAGGATCTGAAGGTGAGAAGTAGAGGGTACCCAAGAGAACACTGGAACAACAAAATTGGGCAAAATAGGCTGAGGCTTCAGTGAGCAGATGGGCTGAGGAGAACGATTTAATGATGGTGAAATTAGTTGTTATATGTCATGAGTGGATATGAGTTTGGAAGCTTTAGCTGAGGTTCAGGAATTATAAGATTACTACCAATTTGCAATATTTGAGATATTTGTCAAGAGTAGAGATAGAATTGAAAGTGAGCGGACGGACAGTATTTGTTCCAAGGGTAGCAATAATGTATTTGTTTCTGTCAGTATCTAACCAGAGGTAATCACATCCTTTTTTAGGTAGGATGTTGGGCAATTAGGCATGAAAAGGCAATATGTGATAACAAGTAACTGCAGATGCTAGTTTAAACCAAAGATAGACAGAAAATACTGAAGTAACTCAGCAGGTCAGGCAACATCTCTGGAGGAAATGGTTTGGTGACGTTTCGGGTCCGGACCCTTCTTCAGACTAAAGCAAGTAGGCTTATATAAAATAAAGGTGGAATGACCAAGGGAAGTGATGTGGAAGTGTCGATGGATATAATTTCTTATGGTAATTGATGCCAAATCTCAGGATAAAGTCAGTCCCATTATATGGATAATGTCGAAGATGTGACCAAAGAGAGATCCTTGTAGAAACAAGGAACTGCAGATAGGCACAACAAGTCAGTCTGTCTGTCTGTCTGTCTGTCTGTCTGTCTGTCTGTCTGTCTGTCTGTCTGTCTGTCTGTCTGTCTGTCTGTCTGTCTGTCTGTCTGTCTGTCTGTCTGTCTGTCTGTCTGTCTGTCTGTCTGTCTGCCTGCCTGCCTGTCTGTCTGTCTGTCTGTCTGTCTGTCTGTCTGTCTGTCTGTCTGTCTGTCTGTCTGTCTGTCTGTCTGTCTGTGTCTGTCTGTCTGTCTGTCTGTCTGTCTGTCTGTCTGTCTGTCTGTCTGTCTGTCTGTCTGTCTGTCTCTATCAATTTTGATGATAAGATACATCGTTATATTGCCAAAGTATAGAACACAACATACATATTTAAAATGCATGAATATAAATACAAGTGTACAATGCATGGGTAGATATGCCCATAGATATATATATGTATGCGTGTATGTGTACATGTTGGTCATTCGCTGTCTCACGAGGAATGGGCCCAATGGGTCCACTTGGTCTAGTTAAACTTAAATGGCTATTTTAAGTTGAGAGTGCTTTGGGATTTTCACCGAGCCTTTTAGCTGTGGAGAATACTTATTAGTGTATCATTGAGAGTTAAAATATGTTACATCTGACATTGTGAGAATGATTTTGTAGTGTGACAATATGGGATTACATCCCATGAAAGTGTCAGCTAATAACTTGCTTCACTATATGAATAAAATGGTTCAGATCTGGATGATTAGCTACTGCATAATCATGATCTTTCATTTGATTGTGGGAATGCCAGAATGGATCTTCACATCTCTGATGTTGAACATGCAGTTGTTATTTTACTCTCTTTTGGAAGATCTGGCGGACAGTTCTGACAAACATTAGGAGGGAAGTTATCCCTGGAGTCCTGGCTGGTATTAACCCCTCAAGCAGCATCCCAAAGATGGTAATATAGGCCTTCATACATACATGATGTGCATAAATTGGACGTGATGTTTACTTCATTACAGTAATACCTAGCTTCACTTCAAGGCTGCACAGATAGTTTTTTTTTCTTATTTTGCATTTTCTGACAGGCACTTGAATGGTGCAGTATAAATGTGAGTCTTTATTAGTTTCTCTTTCTTTCCTTCCTTTTTTAAGCCATCTACGTGCCGTGGTATGAAAATTCTAAATTGAGTCATTTAACTTTATTGAGGTGGTGCATTATCTCTGACAAAGATTCGATCTTAATAAAAATGTATTAGATAGATTCATTTCATGTGCAGATTAGAACAGATCTTCACTTCATTATGGGTGTGTGTATGCAGTGGAAACAACTCTTTTGTCATAAAGGGAAAAAAACTAATCCAGTTTAATTTGAAGGTTTTGGATGTCTATATAAACGTATCCAGATGTCTTAACCAGATTTGTTGCTGTTTTGTAGAATGATCATGAGAGCTGTGGCTCCAGTTCAACAACCCGTAGCACCACAGAGAGTGTAAAATCTTCAGCTAAAACTCGTCGCATCCATCAAGTAGCTTCTACTGACCCTGACTTACCTCCAGGTGAGTGACATATGAAGGGAGATGGGGAACATAAGAATTAAACAATATAGGTAAGACCACTTATAATTAAGAAAATATTAGTTTCAGAACCTGCATTAATGTTATGGTGATCAGCTTTGACTTTTGGGCGTACTGAAGACATTTTATAGTCACATTGATCTGGCGTCAAAACCTTCCTGAGTGATATTCCTTTTTCCTTAACTGTGGCTTCCCCCCTAACGCAATGGATAAACTACCAATTATGTCTCCACAGTTTCCTGCACTTCTGCTCTCACCCTCTCCTATCCTAGCTGAATCAAGGATAGTGTGCCCCTTGTTCTTACCTTTTACTCCACCAGCAACATGTTTTCCACTATAATTCCAGCCATCTTCAAGAAGATTC
Source organism: Rhinoraja longicauda (assembly GCF_053455715.1). Classification (NCBI taxonomy): domain Eukaryota; kingdom Metazoa; phylum Chordata; class Chondrichthyes; order Rajiformes; family Arhynchobatidae; genus Rhinoraja; species Rhinoraja longicauda. The sequence goes on from NC_135956.1 coordinate 71,389,717, forward strand.
TACTACCAAATATGTCTTATGCTCCTCGCATTCCACATTCCAAAACAACCATTTGTGATTGTTTGCTTTGCTCTTTGCTCCTCCACCTTCACCAACTATACCCTTGTAATGCCGCTTTTCAATGCAATTGCAGGAAATGTAACACCTGCCCTTTTACATTTTCCTTTACTATCATCCTGGGACCTAAGCAATCTTTTCCATTTGAAGAAGCAATTCACGACCTTCGAATTCAATATATTGCATTTGGGTCTAATGATCTGCTCTCCTCTACATTGGACACGAAATGCAGGTTGAATGACTGATATTTCTGAGCACATCCGTTGTGTCTGCAAGAGTGACCCGAAGCTTCCAGTTTGCCTATTATTTTAATTTATTTTTCACCCCACTTCTATCTGATTGCTCACTCATTGACCTATTACACTTTACAAACTAAGCTCAAGGAACAGGTACGTGGATAGGAAAGGTTTAGAAGGATCTGGGCCAAATGCAGGCAGGTAGGATTAGTGTAGATGGGGCATCTTGGTTGGTGTGGGCAAGTTGAGCCAAAGGGCCTGTTTCCATGCAGTATGACTCGATAAAAGCATGCCATCTTCCCTTTGGGCACATTAAAGCCCTTGGAACTCAAAATTGAATCCCGCAATTTCAGATAATTGTAATTCTGACGACAACCTATCAAATAAACACTACTTTCACGTGAAATTATTTAAGTTAAAGTATTTTGCTTTTAATTTTTTGCATAATGTAATGAATTCTGAATTGGTAAACTGCATAAGGGTAATTTGCGGACTGAATAACATATTTCAGTGCTATATATCCTGTCTAATTCCATGTGTCAAGCTACCTCTCAGGGTCTCCTAAATAAACAAAGAACTCCTGTAATCCATCTTCGTGTTATACACATTGAAAACAGTTTTGAAGGACCTATTGTCTGGAAAGAGCAGTAATTAATGTATCAAAAGAGCAGTAATTAATGTATCAATTAAATCAATTTTTTAATGCATTGTTAGCTTTTACAAAAGAGGTGCAAGACAAGGGTTTTGTTAAAACTATTGTTCAGAATCTGGCAATATTAACAGTATTGATCTTCATGTGTATCATTCAAAATATTACAATTCAAGTTGTCCAAAGTCACTATTTTGGTCTTGAGGTTAGTTCGTAAAATAGATAATAAGTGCACTTGCTAACCACCACTACTAATATGTAAAATAGACTAATATGCACAATGTACATTTTATTAAAGATAGACACAAAAAGCTGGAGCAACTCAGTGGGCCAGGCAGCATCTCTGGAGAGAAGGAATGGGTGATGTTTCAGGTCGAGACCCTTCTTCAGACCAGTCTGAAGATGGGTCTCTACCCGAAACATCACCCATTCCTTCTCTCCAGAGATGCTGCCTGTCCTGCTGAGTTTCTCCAGCTTTTTGTGTCTATCTTCGGTTTAACTGCAGCATCTGCAGTTCCTCCCTGTACATTTTATGAACCTTAGTTGTCAGACTCGGCATTTTGTTGTTTTGATCTTAATCTGTGTTTACCTATTTCTACCTTGATATAGATACGGCATAGATTGGTATTTGGGGGATTTCATATTTTTAAGATTAGTCTTTTTTTGAATAAAAGTGCATTTAAATCTTTCCTCTAGGAGACTGGTAATATTGGTGATATTGGCTTATTATTGTCATGTGTACTGAGATTATAAAAAGGTTTGATATTCTTGCTATCTGGACAAATCAGGAAGTGCAAAAGATAACAAAAACAGAGTGCAATAGTCAAGGGTGTTTTATTGTCATATGTCCCAGATAGAACAATGACATTCTTACTTGCAGAATATAATGTTCCAACTACAGAGAGAGTGTGGATCAAAATAAAAATGCAAGGTCTGCAATGAGGTAGATTGGAAGATCAGTAATTCATCCCTAGCATATGGGAGATCAAGTCAGGAGAAGGATGACAGTGGGGGAAGAAGCGGTTCCAAAGGTACCATGAAGTTAATGGTGCTGTTGGTGTTGTTGGTGGGGCGGTGGTGGTGGTGGAGGAGGCTGGTTTGTGTGATGGATTGGGTTGCATTCACAACTCTGCAATTTCTTGCTTGGCCAGAGCAGTAATGATACGAGCTGTGGTGCATCCAGATAGGATACTTGCGATGGTGCAGCTGTAGAAATTGTTAAAACTCTTTGAAGATATGCTGAATTTCCTTAGTCTTCCGACTCTTGGCGGTAGCATCAATGTGGTTTGGTACTAGGACACATTGCTGGTGATATTTGCAGCTAGAAAGTTGAAGCGATCGCGATCACCTCCACTTCAGTACCATTGATGCACACTGAGGTACACCCCTCATCCCGCTTCCTGAAGTCGCCGACCAGCTCCTTTGTTTTGCTGACATTTGAGGGAAAGGTTGTTGCCTTGTCAACTTGCTACTGAGCACTTATCTACTTCCTGTATGCTATCTCGTCATTGTTTGAGATCCGGCCCACTACAATGGTGTCTTCTGCAAACGTTTAAATGGTGTTCGAGCAGAATTTGGCTGCACAATCATCTGTGTATAAGGAGCAGGGAAAGGAGCTGAGGACACAGGCTTCATGGGTATAGAGAATTATCATGGTGGATGTTCTGTCGCCTATCCTTACTGGTTGCCGTCTATGGGTCAGGAAGTTAAGGATTCAGTTGCAGAGTAGAGTGCTGAGATCTAGGTCCAGGAGTTTGGAGCTGGGTTTGGTTGGAATTATGATGTTGAAGGCAGAGATATAGTCAAATATGTGTGGGATGTCACTGTGCTGGTTATCCAGATGTTCTGGGGATAAATGTAGGGCTAATGAAATGGCATCTGCCATGCATCTTTTGAGGCAGCTGGCTAATTGCAGTGGACCATGGCTGTCCAGGAGGCTGGGGTTGACATGCACCGTGACCAGCCTCTCAAGGCACTTCATGATAAAGGGTTTCAGAGCCATTGGACAGTAGTAAATGAGGCACGCTACCTTGTTTTTCTTTGGTACTGGATGATAGAAAACCCGACCTATTGGCTTTTTAAAAAATTCATCTTGCAATCTGGATGTTGCTGACAATGCTGGCATTTATTGTTCATCGTTAATTGCCTCTGAACAAAGCAATTGGTGGATGTGAATTACACACGAAAAAAGGGTCTAAAACATAAGGATGGCAAATTTCTGTTCCTGATGGGCATTAGTTAATTGGATGTTTTTTGTAGCAACTTGGTAGTTTCATGGTTACTGTTATTTCGACAAACTTTCTTAAAGTTCCAGATTTATTTAATTACATAAGTTTAATTTCCCAAGTTACCCAGGTGGGATTCAAACTCTCGTCCTTGGGTGTTCAGAGCTCTGGCTAATAGCCCAGTAGCTTCACTACTATGCTGACGTTTACAGTGGAGTTTGCCTAGCTTTTTCACTGACTTCAATTTCCACTTCAATCTGTCTTAGTCTATTTCCTGTCCTTCCTCTCTTTCTCCAGAACTCCCCAGACCTCTGCCAATCCCACGCTACCCAAACCGAGCTCATCACACGCTCTTTTGCAATATGAGTGTCTGTAATTTGTTTCATAATGCTTTCTGTCTCTTGTTGGTAGATAATCTCCCTTCGCTATTCCTCTCATTCTCATACTTTGCACATGCGGTAATTTCTTCCAGTTTTGACAAAATACATATCCAACACATTAACTCATCTGTTTTCACCTATCGAGTATTTTTTGTTTTTGTTTTAATCCCCTTTGATATGGTTACAGTTCAGAAATGGAAATTATATTGAAAGCTCCCAAGATTAGCCTTCAGCGCCATTTGTCAGCCTTGGAGTTTTCATCCATTTCAAAGTGGAAAAAATTAGGTCAAGTATTAGAACATGTACATTGGGCCACACAGTCTGCCAACAGATGGCCAAAGTTTTGAGGCACCAAAAGATCATTGGCTTGGCATACCAATGTGGAACCAAAAACACATGTTGCATTTTATATTTGACGGCTGAGGGGATTGGATACCTTGGTACAAGGTTTTATTATCTTTCAAAGTGAGACCTATTCCTGCGTACTTTGAATAAATTACAATTGGAATGATTTCTGACATTGAAACCACCATATTAGTGAGAGAACTCCTATTAAAATGATTGCTTGTCCCAATCAGCGCACATTTCAGGAACTGGGCAATGTTTTTTTGGCTCTTCAGATAAGTTTGCTGAATCTGGGTGGCCTTTCTGAAACAGGTACTTGAGATGCATCAACGGGTATTTATGTCTCTTGATGCTACAGATACCTGTTGCTACAGATAGCTCCAACTGCTGTAGTGTCAGCTTTGAATAATCTGGAAGAAGTGAATGGAGCTTTGAAGTGAAACTTCTCACACTTTGTGCAGATGATTGTATTTGAGCATTTAATTTGATTGTGTTCTTGTAACCCATTGCAGCCGAGAAACAGTTATTTCCAATCCATACATTTCAAAAATATCAAAAAGTTAAAAAAGAAAGGGTCTGAAGAAGGGTCCTGACCTAAAATGCCATCTAATGCATGTTATCCAAAGATGCTGCCTGACCTTATGAGTTACTCCAGCACTTTGTGTCTTTTTTGTTAAACCAGCATTCGCAGTTCCTTGTTTCCTCGAAAAGATCCTAGTTGCTATTGAAATCAGAAAAATAATATAATGGATTTGAACTGAAATGCTACTGTAATATGCAATGCCAGTTTTGTGACATATATTGTTTGTTTTGAAAGAGAACAGTAAAGCCAAAATATGTGATGCATTGACAACCTCACTGCAAAGATTTAAGTTTCCAAATGTTTGGGTATTTCTTTTTGAAAGGTTAGTTTCTTTTGACTTACTAACTGTTATTCAATGTTGCACTGAAATGGTAGACATATTCTCATATTGCTGGAAGGATAATTAGGTGACGAAATATGACCTTTGCTTTCAGCTCCAACATCACAATATAAATTTGTTTTATTTCCCTTTAATAATGAATGGGAAGACTGAAGCATGAAATATATTAAATGGGAATAGTGGGTGGGAACAATTTCAAGAATAACATTCTCAAGGGGCTTCTTGTTGATGTGTCAAACCACAGAAGAAGCTTTTTAGTATGGGAATAGAAAAGCAAAAATCAACTTCCTATTTTTGAAGTTACAAGGAACTGCAGATGCTGGTTTAGCAAAGAAAGACACAATCCACGTCGCCGATCCATGTTCTCCAGAAATGCTGCCTGACCTGCTGATTTACTCCAACATTTTGTTTCTTTCTATTTTTCTATCTGTTCTGACCACAAATTGTCTATTGGCTCAAGGTAAAGTGGAAGGAAATTATCAATTTTACATCGATAAATATTTGAAAGTGCTATCCATAGGTTATATAGTTGTTAGCCCTAACTTTATGTGCATTCTGAACTGAGTCAGAAGGTCATGAGTTCAGGCCCCACTTAACCTTGGCTCGCAGTGTAATGTAATATTCCAAGTGCCAGCTTTTGAATGAGCTGTTAAGCCAAGGTTCTGCCTTCCCTCTGAGATGGATGTAAAAGGTTGCATCGCACCGCATTCACCGCAACTGGTGAATTCTTCCAGCTGTATGTGTATTCATCCCTAAACTAATATTATTAAAACAATGGAACTTAATGGCAGATGGCATTTAATCCAGATAAATGTGTGGTATTGCATTTTGGTAAGACAAGGCAGGGCAAGATGTATGCAGTAAATGGTCGGGCTTGGGGAGTGTTGTAGAACTGAGACTCCTTGGGGCGTAGGTACATAGTTACTTGAAAGTGGCAACACTGGTGGACAGTGATGAAGAAAACGCTTGGCATAATTGTCTTCATCATTCAAGGCGAATTGGAATGTCATGTTTCAGCTGGACAAGACATTGGCAAGGCCACATTTGGAATGGTATATACAGTTCTTGTTCTGTTAGAGGAAGGATATCATTACATTGGAAAGAGTGCAAAATAAGATTTACGAGTAAGTTACTAGGTCTGGAAGTTTGAATTATCAGGTGAGTCTGGATAGGTTTGGACTTTTTTCATTGAAGTGTTGGAGACTGAAGGGTGACTCTACCGAGGTATATAAAATCATAAAGGGCATCGATAAGGTGAATCGCCACATTCTTTTTCCAGGGTAGGGAAGTCTAAAAGTAGAGGCATAGTTTAGTGAGAGGATTTGAGTTTGAGTTTAGTTTATTATCATGTGCATCGAGGTATACTGAAAAGCTTATGATGCACTCAAGCCATCCATGGTGGACAAATACACGATAAAGGGAATAATGTGAATAACTGAGGCAGAGGCAATTTTTGGCGCCATATCTGAGGAAGGATATGCTGGTGCTGGTGAGGGTCCAGAGGAGGCTTACGAGAATGATCCCTGGTATGAGTGGGTGAACAGATTATGAGCATTTGACAGTACTGAGCCTCCACTCGCTGGAGTTTAGAAGGATGAGGGGGGGAACCAAATTGAAATTTACCGAATATTGAAAGGCCTGGATAGAGTGGATGTGGATGTGGAGTGGATGTGGACGAAATATGACCACTGGATGGAGTGGATGTGGAGAGGATGTTTCCACTAGTGGGAGAGTCTAAGACCAGAGGCCATTCCCTCAGAGGGCAAGGACCACCTCAGACGCTCTTCATCTGTTCAATCTGTTCCGTTTTCCAAGCCCCCACTCCCTCATCTTGACCATGGATGTCCAGTGACTCTCCACCTCCATCCCTCACCAGGAAGGTCTTAAAGCCCTCAGTTTCTTCCTCGACTGCAGAACCAGCCAATTTCCGTCTACTAATACTCTCCTCCACCTAGCAGAGCTGGTCCTTACCCTCAATAACTTCTTCGACTCCTCCCACTTCCTCTGAATCCAAGGCGTAGCTTTGGGCACTCGCATGGACCCTAGCTATGCCTGTCTGTTTGTAGGGTACGTTGAACAATCACTGTTCCAGGCGTACACTAGCCCTATCCCCAAACTCTACCTACTACCTCCTGCACCCATGCCGAACTCACTGACTTCATCAACTTCACGACTAATTTCCATCCTGCACTCAAATTCATTTAGACCATCTCCGACATCTTCCTATAGTATAAGAAAATAACTGCAGATGCTGGTACAAATCGATTTATTCACAAAATGCTGGAGTAACTCAGCAGGTCAGGCAGCATCTCGGGAGAGAAGGAATGGGTGACGTTTCAGGTCGAGACCCTTCTTCTTCATCCGACATCTTCCTACTCTTTCTAGATCTCACCGTCTCCATCATAGGAGACAGACTATTGACCAACATCTGTTACAAACCTAGTGACTCCCATAGCTATCTAGACTACACTTCTTCCCACCCTGCTTCCTGTAAAGACTCTATCCCCATCTCCCAATTCCTTCGTCTATGCTGCATCTGTGCCCAGGATGAGGTTTTCCATATCATGTCATCGGAGATGTCCTCATTCTGTTGGAAACGGGGCTCCCCTCTTCCATTATAGATGAGGCTCTCAATCGATTCTCCTCGATATCCCGCAGCACCACTTTTGCTCCCCCTCCCCCCATTTGTAACAAGAACAGAGTCTTCCTTTTCCTCACCTTCCATCCCATTAGCCGTCACATGCAGCATATAATCCACCAACATTTTCGCCACCTCCAACAAGATCCCACTATTGGTCACATCTTCCCATCTCCACCCCTTTCTGCTTTCCGCAGAGACAGTTCCCTCCGCAACTCCCTGGTCAACCTGTCCCTTCCCACCCAAATCACCCCTCCCTAGGTACTTTCCCCTGCAGCTGCAGGAGTTGCAACACTTGTCCCTTTACCTCCCCCCTCGACTCTATCCAAGGACCCCGACAATTTTTCCAGGTGAGGCAGAGGTTCACTTGCACCTCCTCCAACGTCATCTACTGTATCTGCTGTTCCAGGTGTCAACTCCTGTACATCGGTGAGACCAAATGCAGGCTTGGCGATCGTTTAGCTGAACACCTCCGTTCAGACCGCCTTAACCTACCTGATCTCTCGGTTGCTCAGCACTTTATCTCCTCCTCCCATTCCCAATCTGACCTTTCTGTCCTGGGCCTCCTCCATTGTCAGAGTGAGGCCCAGCTCATAATTGGAGGACGAGCACCTCATGTCTCTCTTGGGTAGATGACACCCCAGTGGTATGAACATTGACTTCTCTAACTTAAAATAGCCCTTGCTTTCTCTCTCCATCCCCTTCCCCTTCCCAGTTCTCCCACCAGTCTTTCTGCCTCTGACCACATTCTATCTCTGTCCCACCCCCTCCCCTGACTTCAGTCTGAAGAAGGGTCTCGACCCGAAACGTCACTCATACCTTCTCTCCAGAGATGCTGCCTGTCCCGCTGAGTTACTCCAGCATTTTGTGTTTACCTTCGATTTAAACCGGCATCTGCATTTCTTTCCTACATCGTGGCGGCGCCTAACGGCAGCGGCTGACTAGCAGTCTGTCCGTCTTTTTTTTGTTGAGTGTCGGTGTTGGGATGATTTTTATATATATTTTTTTGGTTGTGTATGTGTGGGAGGGGGTGGTGGTGTGTGGGGGGTGGGGGTGGGTGTGGGTGGGTGGGTGTGGGGAACTTTTCTCTTCCTCACGGCGTGGGGTGCGGCTCGGCTGCGGGGCCTAACATCACCCGGTGCGGCTCAGCCGCTGGACTTTACATCCCGGTGCGGCTTGGCCGCTGGACTTTACATCCCGGTGCGGCTTGGCCGCTGGACTTACATCGCCCGGTGCAGCTCGGCTGCGGGGCTTAACACCGCCCGGTGCAACTCGGCTGCGGGACTTTACATCGCCCGGTGCAGCTCGGCTGCGGGGCTTAACACCGCCCGGTGCAGCTCGGCTGCGGGGCTTAACACCGCCCGGTGCAACTCGGCTGCGGGACTTAACACCGCCCGGTGCGGCTCGGCTGCGGGACTTTTCACCGCTGGTGCGGCTCGGCTGCGGGACTTAACACCGCCCGGTGCGGCTCGGCTGCGGGACTTTTCACCGCTGGTGCGGCTCGGCTGCGGGACTTAGCTGCGCAAGGCTTGGTCGCGGGCCTTTCATCGCCCGGTTCGGCCGCGAGACGTTTCAGCGCCCGGTGCGGGGACTGTGCGGGTCGGTCGGGGACGAGCTGTCTGTCCGTGGGCGTGGGGAAGAGAGGGGAAGTTTTGTTGCCTCCATCACAGTGAGGGGGTGTTTGGAGTCACTGTGATGGACGTTTGTGTTGGGGTCATGTGTCTTGTGTTCTTTTTTTTTTCTATGATTGCTATGTAGTTTCTTTCGGTACTTCGGTACCGAACGACAAATAAAGCTCTGTTATACTGTTATACTGTTATAAGGTTTAACAGCGACCTGAGGGGCAACTTTTTTAAACAGTGGATGCTGCACATATGAAATGAGCTGCCAGAGGAGACGCTGGTACAATTAGTACATTTAAATTACACTTGGATAGGAAAGAAATATGAGGTAGGTGAAAGCAAGTGGGTCTAGCCAAGAGTTAAGCCAAAAGGTCTTTTCTGTGCTTTATAACTCTGAATTCATAGGCAGACTCCATGTCAATGCATCTCGCCATTATTGCATTTTCCTCTGTTCTGAGTCCTGGGATCGTGGTTTGGTTGTGTGAGGAGAGATTAAGACATACTAGGACTGTAATCTCTTGAGTTCAGAAGAATTGACGGGTGATCTTAGTGACGTGTACAGAATTCTTTGTGGCTTGATAAGGTAGAATTGGTGTTTACTCTGGAACAAAGGGATATAATCACAAAATAAGGGGTCACCCATTCAGGACAAAGACAGGAAGAAATTTCCCCATCGAGCGAGTATTGAACTCGTGAAACCACTGCCCCAGATGGCTGCAGAGTCTCCATTGCTGAGTTTGTTCAAGACAGAGACCAATGTATTTAGATATTAGGAGAACAAGGGATAAAGGGTTCATGAAGTAACATTGGTCATGACACTAAATGGCAAAGCAGGCAAGAAGGATCATGGAGCTTCTTGCTGCCGCCCTGATGTTCTTTTCTGTCCTCCATGCTGATGGCTTGTTGACATTGACAAGACAACATGGGCACAAAATGTAATGTATGTAATCAAGAGCAGTGTACATTTCCAAGGAAATACTAGCATTGTGGAATTCTGTTAGACCAAAGTTCTTGGTGCAGCTTCGTCAGGAAGCTGTAGTAGTCATTTCATGGTGTCATATTGCACGGAACAGGCCCTTCGGTCCAATTCGTCCATGCCGACCAAGTGGCCCCATCTATAGTTATCCCGTGTACCTGCTTTTGGACGATATTCCTCTAAACCATTCCTCTCCATGTATAGAAACATTGAAAATAGGTGCAGGAGTACGCCATTCATCCCCTAGAGTCAGCACCACCATTCAATATGATCACGGCTGATCATCCAAAATCAGTACCCCATATCCCTCGATTCTGTTAGCCCGAAGAGCTATATCTAACTCTCTCTTGCAAACATCCAGTGAATTGGCTTCCACTGCCTTCTGTGGCAGAGAATTCCACAGATTCACAAAAACTAAAACAGTTTTCCTCATCTCAGTCCTAAATGGCCTACCCCTTAAGAGAGAGAGAGAGAGAGAGAGATACAGAGGGGGAGAGACAGAGAGAGTGTATATAAAACCATTTTTCAATGTGAAGTAAACTTTTCTCTTTCTCATTAGAACCAGTTTGGGGACCTATATGACAGAGATGTGAATGGTGTATATTAATAAGCTGGTGGTTTCACTCCTCAACACAACTCCTGTCTTACTGTCTCTAGATATGCAGGAAAACAATTTGGCTACCGAGTCCTACATCTCGCTGGGTCCAGTGCAGTGTTCCGTCTCTCCATATCCGATCAAGTGTCTTTTAAATGTTGTTACTGTACCTGCATCAATTATTTCCTCTAGCAGGGTGGTCCATATACCTATCACACTCCAGGTGAAAAAGGTTTCCCCCTCAGGTTCCTATTAAATCTTTTCCTTCTTACCTTAAACCTATGCCCTCTGGTTCTTGATTCCTCTACCCTGGGAAAAAGACTATGTGCTTTCAACCTATCTATTCCCCTCATGATTGTACATATCTGTATAAGATCACTCCTCAGCTTCCAGCGCTCCAAGGAATGAAGGCCAAGTATGCCTAACCTCTCCCTGCAGCTCAGGCCCTCGAGTCCTGGCAATATCTGGTAAAGCCTCTGTCAAGATTGACTACATTAAAGTTTGAGGACTGCCACTGAAAATGTACAGGAAGGAACTGCAGATACTGGTTTACACTGAAGATGGACACAAAATGCTGAAGTAACTCAGTGGGACAGGCACCATCTCTGGAGAGAAGGAATGGGTGACATTTCAGACCCAGTCTGAAGAAGGGTCTCGACCCAAAACGCCACCCATTCCTTCTCTCCAGAGATGCTGCCTGTCCAGCTGAATTACTCCAGCATATTGTGTCTATCTTCAAAGAAAATATTTGCTTATTCATGGAGGACAATTGATTTACTTCAAAATAGGTCATTAACCTGAAAGGTTAACTCATTTCGGTATTCACAAAGGCTTCTTTACTGGCGAGTTCTTCCAGCATTTCTTTTTTTATTTTAGATTCCAGCATCAACAGTTTTATTTGTTTTCCATCACAGAATTGTAATAACATGGTAGGAGGAAAAAACTGCACCAGCTGGATGTAAAACTAATCCAGATAGCTCCACTTCTCAACCCTCTTCTCATAACCCTACATATTCTTTCCTTTCAGAAATATATGTAGACAGATTATGGAAGGATGTAAACACAATAGTGTTGCCTTAGGATGTGTGACGTGTGATCTATTGTCTTGTGACTTTATCTTTCCCAATGTTGAATGGGACTTTCTTCAAGCAAGAGGCTTCGATGGGGTAGAATTTGTTTGGTGCTTCTATGACGGTTTTTTGAAACAGTACGTGGATAGTCAAACACGAGGAAGAACCTTACTGGACCTTGTATTTGGAAATGAGCCTGACTATGTGACTGGCATTTCAGTGGGAAAACATTTTGGGAACAGTGGTCGGAATTTCTCACATTTTAAGATAGTTAGGAATAAGGATGTGGGGAAAAGTACCAAATCTGCTGAGGGAAAATTACCAGAGGAGCTAAGGAGGAGAGTAAATTGAGAGTACCCGTTATTGGCTAAGTCCATGACATGTGGGAGTCATTTAAAGACCAATTTAATAGAGTTCAGGAAAAGCATGCTCCGGTAAAGAGGAGGGACAAGGATGGCAAGGCAAGTGAACCTTTGATGACAAGAGAGTGATTGTTCATTTAGTTAAAAATAATTATGGAGCATTATTTAAAGTTTAGGAAGATGAAATCAGACAGAGCATTTGAGGAACACAAAACAGGAAAGAACCTGAGCAGTGAAATACGAGGGCCAAAAAGGGTCAGGAAGTCTGAAGAAGAGTCTCGACCCGAAATCTCTCCAGAGATGCTGCCTGTCCTGCAGAGTTACCCCAGTATTTTGTGTCTGTCTTCGGTGTAAACCAGCATCTGCAGTTCCTTCCTGCACATGAAATTTCATTAAAGAGAATTCCAAGGCATTTTTATATACATGTTATACCACACAGGGAGAAAGGAAGGAATTTAGCACTGTCTGAAGCTCTTGCATCTAAAGTATGCATCTGAGATCTGGTAACAATACTCAGTTGTGGTGGAACCAGTATTTTATAAAAAATTATCAAGACTTCCATGATCTTGTACTTTGTGATTCTTCTTGGAAAGCACGGTTCCCATGTGCTGCATTAAACTACTTTCTCACCCTGCCCTGCCACTTTCAATAAACCCCCAGATATCTCTCTTCTTGCTTCAATTTTTAGAACTGTGCCCTCTAGCACCCACTAAAGAACCACATTTATGTTTCCATGCACACTGAGGAAAAGATAATCTATTTGCACATGTGTGGTTTCGGCTTTATTTCCTTTGAAATATCATATTATTTTTCTGGACAGGAATATTTTAGAACACAAGTGAATTTTGAATTTGTCACTGTTTGCCTGTTTGAACCAACCTGAGAGAAATCACCCATTCCGCAAAATGATTAGTCAATTGTAATTCACCGTAATGAGAAGAAGTTTAATTGTTATCCTCGACTGTTTTTATTGATGTGTGAGCTTCGGAGAACAGGAGTTTAGAGGGAATATGATGTGATAGAAATCCTCCACATATCACAGATACTACCTTGTGTGTGTACAGATTGTAGGATCTTTAGCACTGTTATGATATTTACTTGAATATGTCCATCATATGGCCTCAGAAGAACCTTTCTGATGGTCTATAGAAACTGTTGACACTTAAAATAATTAAGTGGCTCATTAATCTCTTAAGAATTAAACTAAAACGGCCAACTTCTTTCCAGTTAGATTTCTGCAAGTGGCAGTATAAAATGGGTGGTTGAAAATACATTTTTCTCGTGACATAAATGGGAAACAAAGCTGGTACTGCTCCTGCACCACTATCAATGCTCACTTAAGCAGTCATTAAGTAGAAAAATTTGCTCTGCATCCCTTACAGAACACATTTCAGCATGTTGTCATCTACCAGCCAGGACTCCAATTAAAGAGATTCCTCATCTTGGTTCCAAATTAAACCAATCACTCAATTCTGATGCTTGATAAACATATGTTCATCATTAAAGTCTACAGCCACATATGTGCTGCAGTTCTCTTGGAGGATGGCCCGTCTCATCTTTATTACCTCTAAAAGGGAATCAGTCAACTGTGAACTCTTAGTTACAGATTCTTCTTGCGGAAAGCATCCAATGATAGAGTTACCATAAGTTCAGTTCCTAAGGTCTTTCCACAGGGAATTTCAGATTTCCTTGTTAGTGCAAAGGGTAAAAACTGTTCTAGTAATGGATATAAAAATACTTCTGCACAGCAGAACTTTTTAACACTGAATGTTTATTAGTGAGAGGATTGAAAAAAAATCTTTGAGGTTATGATATTTCACTCCTGCATTTTGCAGATGATGTTGTTTAATAAGCGCTGGGAATGCAAATGGAGTTAGTTTTTCCAACCAAGACATGGTTGAACAATTTTAAATAGGTTTCTTCCCAGTAGGCTGTTATGCAGGTGCTGACTATGTCAATTGTTGACACAACTCAAGTCTCTCTGTTTAATAGAGAGTGCACTGTCGAGCACCAGCATGCTGGCCTTTACAAATTAGATCCAGAAATAAAAATAACAGGAGGTTAAATGTTAGCTTACTGTTTTTTTGCAATGGGTGGGAGCAGGCTGGGAGAAGAACTAATGGGAGCAAAATTCATTTCAAAGCCTCATGAGGCGATACTTAAAGTATTGAAGTACTGGAAATACTGTATCCAGTTTAACCATTTGTATTTAAGCAGGGTTAACAACAACTTTAACAGAATTAAAACTACTCTGTTAAATTTGTTGTTAAATCTGCTTGAGATCTAGAGCAGACCTTTTAAGCATACTGTTTGTGAAAATTGCTCATAACAGAGCTTTATTATAGTCAAATAAATTGAATCATGTTCAGCATTGGAATATCTGCAAACAAATTTAATTGTACCCCGTGAAAACAAGCTAAATAATTAATTATCAACAGCAGTAGAAAAAATAAGAAGTGAAGTGTAATTTTAACCAATCACATTTTTTAATTTTCTAAATTCCATTTAAAGTGTCTGCATTATATTTTCATTTTCAATAAGAATAATTTTTTATGGAAAAATACATTGATATGTTTAAAGCCCCAACACAACCAATTCTGTTGGTGGTTTGTATGTTTTCGAGCCGCATTGAATTACTTTATAATTTCTGGGGTGCTTCTTATGGGAACTCTGGAAATCTGTTGAGAGTACAAATACAATTTTTCTAGAATCTTTTGCTCTGTTTTATTCCTTGCTACTATTGATTATCATTAACAAGATAAGAAAAAGAAAGTTCGAACAGACAACATGGTTGAAAGTATGTAGTTTGTAACTGGTAGCTCAGTTTTATGTGTAGGATCACGAGGAGCCATCTACAGTAGATCTTCACAGAATGCTGGAGTAACTCAGTGGGACAGGCAGCATCTCTGGAGAGAAGGAATGGGTGACGTTTCAGGTAAAGACCCTTCTTCAAACTGAAGAAAGGGTCTGAAGAAGGGTCTCGTCCCAAAACGTCACCCATTCCTTCTCTCCAGAGATGCTGCCTCTCTGCGGAGTTACTTCAGCATTGTATGTCTATCTTTGGCGTAAATCAGCACCTGCACTTCCTTCTGACACTAAACAGTAATTTTTTTCTGTGTGTTAAAAACACACTGCGTAGAACTGAATTACATTAATTGTGCCTTTCTCTTTTATCCTTGTCCAGGTTATGTTCAAAGTCTGATTCGGCGTGTTGTCAACAATGTAAACATTGTAGTCAACAACCTCATCTTGAAGTATGTGGAGGATGACATTGTTCTCTCAGTCAACATTACATCTGCAGAATGTTTTACAGTGGATGAGTTTTGGGATCGAGCCTTCATGGACATCTTGGGTGAGTAAAATAGATTTCTTTCTTTCTGCTTCTGTAAGGCTGAGCATTCAAAATACACATGCCATTTTTAAATAAAGCAAGATAATTACAAACGAAAAGGAGTGTGTTATTTTGTTTCAAATTTTTAGTTATCATCATAGCACCTTCGTAAAGCTCATATGTAGGGTGGAGAGGTTGGTGAGGGACGAAAGATTTGAATGTCGTTGAGACTGTCGTAGAGCATTTAATCAAAATTAGGAGTATGTAAAATGCCAGAATTAAATGAGCAACAAGACCTTGGAGAAGTTTACAGTTGAAGGGGGGGGGGGGGGGGGGGGGGGGGGGGTGCAGGGTGTTGGGGGCCTTGTGAGGACAGGGTGGGGGAGGAGGTTGGGGCGGTGGGGACAGAGTGGGGGGAGAGACCAGAGAGAGATTTTAAAATGATTTCATCCTTCTCCTTGTGAACTGCGGTTGCTCCAAACTGTTCCCAATCTTGTCCAGTTCTGCCATCTATTCTCACCAGTTACTGAAACCGTAGCCATATTTTTGTTACATTTGCCTTGACCATTGCAATGTTTTTGTAGGTTTCCATTTCTACACAAAGGGAATAACAAAATTGAGGTATTATTGAACTATGAACCAAAGCAGACCAATGCAATTGGCATTTATGCGGGTATTATCAAGCAAGATGAAATGGAAACGGGGATGGTCATCTTATGATCTATGTGAAATAAGATTGGGCCAAAATGAGATCCGTGAGGCACATCACAGAAATGGTGGTGGATTGCAATCAGAAGCCATTGGATGTTATTTTCGATCTCAGACTCCAGTTAAGAGTAAAATTAAGTGAAGGAAATTCAACACAATGGATGATGGAAGAGAGCCTTCTAACAGTCCATGTACAATCCAACAACTGCATTTCCTTCATTTACTCTATTTTTTTTATCTCATCCAAAAGTTCTGTCAAGTACGTTAAATCGTACTTTTTCTCTTAACAAATCCACACTGTCTTGCCTTAATTAATACAATTTCCTCCAGGTGGCTATTAGTCCTGTTCTGGATAAATGTTTCTTTCAGCTTTCCTACCACAGAGGTGAAACTGAGTGGCCTGCAGTTGATGTGATTATCCCTGCTCCCTTTTTTGAACAAGCCCTTTCTCTGCTTCTCTCAAATCCTAGGATGATTTCCATTCGGTCCGAGTGGCTTTCCTATTTAAGTGCAGCCAACTTTTCAAATACCTCCATGCAATCAATTTTTAATGAATCCATCTCAACCATTTCCTTTACTATTATTTTGGAAGCCCCCTCTTTAGTTTAAAATAATACAGTGCATCTTGAAACAACTTGCGCAGAAATGACTAAACACTAAATTACTGACCAGAATCAGTAATTTAGATTTTTAGCAATTAAGTACCCATTTAGTACCTTTTAGCAGTGCCCTCAGCATTTGTGTTTAAGTTTCCATTATTGTCCTAAATGGGCCCACTCCTTCATGTACTGCTCTTTTCTATTTATATTTTGGGTTTTGCAGAATTCAGAGTAGCTCTTCTTTGCCGTAGATTCTTGGCTGATACATTCAATAAAACAGTTCTTCATATGCTTCTACTATTTGAAAAGATTCTGGGCAGTAATTTAGTGTTTAGTAATTTCTGCTCAAGTTGTTTCAAGATGGACCCTATTACTTAAAATTGCAAATTTTAACCAATTCCATTTTTGCAAGACAAATGTTGAGTTTTAAAGCAACAAAAAGCTTCTAATCAATTATCCTACTGGCAGAGAATATAACCTTTTAATGCCTAATAGATGACGAACAGCAAGAGGGGCAAGAGACGTGGATAGGCAGGATGTTTTTCTCATTGTTCTTTAAGCTTAATTTTTTTGAAATACTCCAGTTCACTTGGCTATGAATATATTTCATATATTCTGTTTATTTTATTTCTGACTTTCATGCTTTCCTTATTGTTTCACTTTTATCCTCTTCCTCCTGCCTCTTGCTTTAATTTTTAAAGGAAAAATGTGCTTAATATTTTGCAGATGAAAATGTCCAAATAATGAGTTTTCTATAGACTGTTAACCTGGCAAGTTTCAATGTTAAATTTTCACATAAAATAATAACCAAAATTTATGAAGTAAGTCTGTCAACATGTGGTAGTTTATGTAATGATGATATTTAAAAATTGTGCAGAGGTGTAAGCTATTCATTCGGAGCTTTCTGTTTTGACTAATTGTGCACGGTTGATGTCTTCATTTGTCTCACAATAATTTTAATCTGAATGCTTTACAGCTCCAGAACTGGTATTGAGGAAAGTGATCAACTTTGCTGATTGTACTGTTTGTCTGGACAAGCGAAATGCAAGTGGAAAGATCGAGTTTTACCAAGACCCTTTGCTCTACAAGTGCTCCTTCTGCACGAGATTGCACTTTACTTACGACAACCTCAACTCTAAAATTCCATCAGTTATTAAGGTATGTTTCCAAAAACTGTTTTGTAAAGCAAGGGTAATAATTCCCTCGGCACGTTGGACTAAATTATTATTGGTGGGTAGTTGCGGAAAATTGTAAGTGGATGTTGGTGACTGAGCTGTGAAGTTGCATTTATGAAATGATGATCATGGCACTTTATTCCCCAATTAAAGCAAATGCTTTTAGGCATTTCCTGATCAAATCGTTCAAAATATACAATGGCAGCTAAGGAAATTAATTTCAGTAAATTATATTAATCTGGCAAAAAAATAGGAATCAGTGATGGTAACTGTGAAACAGCTGGATTGTTGTAAGAACCCATCTGGTTCACTAATTTCCTGTAAGGAAGAAAATTTGCCCTTTTCCTTGGTCTGGCCTGTAAATTAATCCTGATGTGGTTGACTCTTAGCTTCGCCCCCTTGAAAGAAGTGCGAAGGCAGCAAGCACAAAGAATGTGCTATGATCAAAGTTAAAGCAGGAAGAAGTGATGTTTTACTGGTAATTGCACACTTCCATTTGGTGCTCCTCAGATAATGAACCAGTCTGTGCTGATATGCCGCTTGTTATGGACAACATTCAGACTTGGCCTGATAAGTGACAAGTACTATTTGTGTCTCATGAGTGACATCCATTGAGGGGGATTCATACCACCCTTTGTTAATGTTCAAAGACATGCCATTCTGAATCTCCCTCTACAAATATATCAAATTGATGAAAAACTTAATTCGACAAGCCATATTAATCATTGTGGCTGGGATTCTTGTGGCAAATAGTTCACATTCTGACAACCTAAATGTCGTTCCACCACATACAAGATTCTAATGTTGCCTGTATGAATCTAGCAACAATAGCTTTGTGGAATCTTCAGAACCTATATGATGAAGCAACTTCATTCATCTGTTCAGCTACTCAAAAAGCACAATCAGAATTGTGGAAGTTTCCAATAAATCTGGGGCTAATCATAAATTAATAAGTTCTAGGAGCAGAATCAGGCCATTCGGCCCAACAAGTCTACTCCACCATTCAATCATGGTTGATCGATCTTTCCCTCTCCCCATAATCACTGACACCCTTACGAATCAAGATGTTACTTTTTCGACCCAATGTTACTAGATTTAAAGAGACAACCACAAAAAAACACAATTCTCGATAAAAGTGCTGTTTTAAAAAAAAAATCAAAGTTAGAGCAGCTTCTCAGAATTTTGCAGAGAAATAATAAATGATTATATGTTGTCTAGGAGAAAGAAATAAATTAGTTTTCTGTCTTTTGCACCATCTTTTCTTTGCTGTTGAAATAACATTAACTTGTTGAACATAAATTGACGATAAACAATTGCAATGGCAAACTTGTTATTAGATGTTTGTGAACCTCATCAAACAAGAAATTAAATAAGGGCAGTGCACTGGTACGAACGATCCTGACCTTGGTTGCTGTCTATGTGGAGTTCGCATGTTCTTGTGACTGCGTGGGTTTCCTCTGGATGCTCCGGTTTCTCTCCACCTCCCAAAGACGCGCAGGTGTGTTGGTTAAATGGCCTCTGTAAATTGCCTCAAGTGTGTAGCGAGGGAGAATGTGAGATAACATAGAATTCGGGTGATTGATGGTTGGCGTGAACTCGGTGGTCTGAAGGGCCTGTTTCAATGCTGCATTACTAAACTCTACTCAACTCAACTAACCTGAGAAGAGGATATTTTATGCCTCACCATAAAACTTAATTAATATCTACACCAGTGAGAATAACCAGTTAATTATTAATATCAATTAGGCAGATCTTTTGTTGTCTCAGTCTTTGATTGTCCTGTTCTTTTTGTTCCCTTTTGCGGGGACACAAATGGTGATTGCCACATGGGGCTGCCACAGCACAAACAGCATACTGTGCACTCGAGGGTTTTCTTCCAGTGATGAGGCTTGCCCATAGACTCGCCAGAAGTCAAAGCTATCATTGTTACTTGATGTGCGTGAAAGCTTGTTTTTTACATTGGAGACATAGGGGTGGCATGGTGGCGCAGCGGTAGAGTTGCTGCCTTAGAACACCGCAGACCTTGGTTCGATCCTCACTACGGGTGCTGTCTGTACGCGGTTTGTACGTTCAACCTGCGACCTCGTGGGTTCTCTACTGGTATCGTCCAGATGCCTCCACTGGTTTAGATCCAGGCCAATGCTGGAAAACAAGGACTTCTGCGGGATAAAAAAACATGTTGCTGGAGGAATATGGCGGGTGAGGCAGCATCTGTGGATGGGAAGGAATAGTTGATGATTCGGAAACACCCACCATTATTTTCTCTCAAAAGAAATGCTGCCTGAGACACTGAATTCTTCAAGCAGCTTGTTTTTGCTCCAGATTCAAGCAATTGCATTCTCTCTTGCCTCCTACTGTGGGATACAGGCACCTCGTATTTTATGCGTGTTTGATTTATGCATTTTTTAAATAAGGCTCTTGTTTAATTAATACCAAAACCTAATTTACACTCTGTATTTTTGAAAGGACGCACTCAAATTTACGCCTGTTTAAATGTTTAATTTTATTTGTTTAATTTACGTGGTTTTGAATTACCTGCTGCATTTTAGGAACATAACCCCTGTGTAAAAAGTGAGGTATCTGTTCATGAGCAAATGCCAGGATTATTACTGATATGGAGCATGAAATTTGGGGCCAATGAATTGAGTGGATTATCCAGGTTTTGTGTTGTAGAAAAAAGTGAAACATTATGTATAAATATTTAATTTGCTTACTGATAATCAGATGCTCAAATTGAAATTGGAAATTTTACAAAGGAAAGTGAGAAGGTGGAATGGCATTGATTCCTTTGACAAGGAGGTAAAGGGTTTGCCTTCAGTGCAGAGAATGTTTTTCACTCAGAAATTGGTGGATCTTTGAAATTCTGCAACAACAAGAGGTGTTGAGATCAATATATTTTTAGATAATAAAGGAATCAAGTGCAGAAAAATGGTGCTATACTAAAAGATAAGGCATGAATTTATTGAATGGCAGAGTGAATGAGAGGGGCCAAATGGCTAGTTTCTGTTTTTTTTTCTTATCTTCCTTCCACATACTGGTTGGACTGAATGGCCTGCTTCGGAATAAATTGTGTATAATTACAAATTGTAGATTTTCAATATCAAATGTCTCAGACTTTACATTGATTTCTAAGGTTTGCTCTATTACATATTAATTTTTCTGTGTGTTACTGAATATTTTTGCAACAATCCAGGCATTGTTTAGAATAGAGAGACCACGATTCCCTGATATCATAATGAATATGATAATGGAAATTTTGAAGAAGAGTCTCAATACGAAACGTCACTTATTCCTTTTGTCCAGGGATGCTGCCTGACCCGCTGAGTAACTCCAGTTTTTTTTATGTCTGTCTAGGGCTTAAACCAGCATCTGCAGTACTTCCCCACACATGGAAATTTTATCTTGATGCATGTTTTTTCTTTTCACTGATAATCACGGGGTTCAACTAAAACACCTATGAAAACCATTTGATGTCTTGGTGTAAAAATCACTGAGGTGTTTGCATTAGATTTTATTGTAGCAGCAATTGAGTCGAAGACTAATTCATTATGGAGTTCTGCTGACGTTTATAAACTGTTTAGGATTCAGTTTCACAGTTGGACACTATCGAAACTGCTTGATTGAATTACTGCTATGTAGCATGTTTCCAGTGATAAATTAACCTATAACTAACCTATCATTCTAGCAATATGTCATCCTATTAGTGTAATAAATCATTCTTTGGTTTCCATGTTTGCTTTGAAAGAATATGTTTCCATCACATATTAGAAATATCTATATATAAGACATGTTGGGCCCATTCTCTGGTTGACTGTTTCAGACTTAGTTATAGGTTATCCTCCTCAATTTGCCCTTCCCTGATCAAAGTCTAGGTCCATAGTTGCAAAGTCAAAGGTTAAGCAGAAAACTCTTGATTGAGTTTCAGCATGTCATGTGATCTGTTGATCTTCCTTGACTTCAGAGGACAGTAGAAAATCTTGTCAGACAGTGGCTTGGGCACACAAATTGTTGCAGTGGATAAATGTAGAGCAAAACCCCACAGGTTTCCAGTCAGCACAGACTTAATGAATGCTTGACTTTTTGCATGGATGATAGCAAATACCCAAGTTGCACTGAACTGTAGCGTAAACTGATTAATTTACTGAATATTAATCTCTGTACAGCAGGTTATTGCTGGCATTAGTTGGATAGCCTCTGTAC
This sequence comes from Rhinoraja longicauda, assembly GCF_053455715.1. NCBI lineage: Eukaryota > Metazoa > Chordata > Chondrichthyes > Rajiformes > Arhynchobatidae > Rhinoraja > Rhinoraja longicauda. The sequence goes on from NC_135956.1 coordinate 71,411,808, forward strand.
TCTTAAGACTGATTACTTCAATGACGCTCCTATTCAAGATTATCTGAAAAATCAAAATCAAAAATCAAAAAATATGTGCAAGAAATTTAAATATATTTCTGGTACAAGTCCCAAAGAGCTGTCAATAAAAGCTGCCAGATGCTTATTATTGAACTGAATGACTTAAGCTTTTCCAGGCCATGCATAATATGTATTTCTGGGCTGTTGTATCAAAAAAAGATGAACAATTATCAGTGAGTCAATCTGTTGTTTCGCCCTGTATCTGCCCTGCCAAAAAATGTAATAATCCAGTACCATAGTACGTTCTCGTGAAGATATAGCCAAGATAACAAATATATCTGTAATTCTCATAATTTGCTTCCTGGCAATAAAATGAAATTTTGCAGAACAGAAGGAAACCATTTGGCTTATTGCACCTCCAGTAAATCTCTGTGAAAGACAGTTCCTTTCCTATGGTGTACTCCTTCAATGTATTTCTTTTTTGAATGTTCAACTAATTTTAAAAGTGTTATTTCTTTGCCATTGTTTGTTTCTAGTACAATATACTACATCCTAATAAATCTCCCTCTGTTGATCTTTTAAGATGTTAACATTTTCCCTTTGGTTACCTCCTTATTTTTTATATAGTTTTAGAATTGGGGGTATCATTGATGAACATTATTTATGACTAGTTTCTAATTGGACATTAAGGATCAATAAGAACAGCAACCATTTTGCAGTTATATGGCACTCTTAACTTAATAACTTGTAACAACGTACTTCATTGGAGCATCATGAGACCATTAGACGTAGGAGTAGAATTAATCCATTCAGCCCATCAATACTCCACTGCCATTCAATCACGGCTAATTTATTTTTCCCTCGCAACCTCATTCTCCTGCCTTCTCATCAAAGGAGATGTGGTATTGAGTTGTATCAATAGGTTTAGGAAACTGACCAATAAGAGGTAGGTTGGAGGAGCATATTAAAGGTCTAAATCGAGGTAGAGAGTTGGTGAGATATAAGAAGAAATTTCAAAACTTCCATCACCTGAAGGCAAGGCTGCCAGTGTGGTGATATGGGATGCACAAAAGACCAACGTTGGAGGCAAATTGATATATTTGAAAGGTTTTGGGACGAAGGAGTTTACAAATGTCAGAACAAATATGGTCAATGAAGAATTCGCAAATGAGGATTAACACCAACTGTTGTAGGTCATGCCGGGTTTTGAATGTTCTTTACTCTGACAGGGACAAGCTAACCTTTGAAAATTATATGAACCCACAAAAACCAAGTGCTGAAACAACTCAGTGGGTCAGGCAGCATCTGTGGAGGGAAAGGACTGGTGACGTTTTGGGTTGTGACCCCTCTTCAGACAGGTTCTTGACTGGAAACATCATCTGTTTATTCCCTCCACAGATGCTGCCTGATCCACTGAGTTCCTCCAACACTATGTTTTTTTTGTTTGAAAATTGTGCAGCAGCCTTTATGGTCATTGAACATTAACAAAATGTTTTTCATAGAAATCTTGCAATGCAGCAGGCCACTTGGCCCATTATGCAATGCCAGCCAAGAAAGAGTTGTCTTTCTCAATTCCAGCTTCCAGTTCCAGATTTCGGGCTCAGCCGGTCAAACTCCCAAGTGGACATCCAAGGATTAAAAAAAATGTGCAATGAGGGTTTCTGCCTCTCCTACCCTTTCAGGTAGTGAATTCCAGACTTCTACCACTTTCTGGGTAAAGATTAAATGTCATCATCTCCCCTTTAATCCTATCAATTGCTTTAATGCTATTTCCCCTAATCTAACCACTGTGCTAAAGAAAATAAGTCTGCCCTAGTTACTCCCTCCAGGCTCTTTATAATTTGATACATCTCACTTAAATTTCCTCTCACTCTCCTCCATTCCAAAGAAAACAGCACCAGCCTATTCAACCTTCCCACGTAGCCAAAATTATGCAGTGCTAGTACATCTTCATAAATCTCTACACCTTCTGCAGTGCAATCACATCATTCCTGTAATGCGGTGACTGGAACTGCACCTAGTACTTAAGCTGTGGCCTAGCTTGAGCTGAAAACAGTTTTAACATGAATCCCTTTCTCTTATATTTTGGCCTTGGCTGATAAAGGAAAGTATCATGTTTGTCATTTGAATTATCTTTTAGAAAAATCCTACGTTTGGGATCCCTTGGCATTAATTTATCTCTGTTCCTCCAAAACTTTCTGTATCACTCTATTTATTGTGTATTCCCTTGACCTTGCACATCCCCAAATGTATTACATGGATGTTGATGGATGTACAATGTTAGGCTTTTGTATTGCAATCATTTGTGCTTACGTTTGGAATGATTATTTCCAAGTGTATATTAAAAAGCTTTGATTTTCATGCTACCAATGAGATCAGATAATAGGAAGGGAGACACAAAATGCTGAGGTAACTCAGCGGGACAAGCAGCATCTCTGGAGAGAAGGAATGGGTGAGGTTTCTGGTCAAGACCCTTCAGTCTGAAGAAAGGGTCTGAAGGGTCTCGACCCGAATCATCACCCATTCCTTCTCTCCAGAGATGCTGCATGTCCTGCTGAGTTACTCCAGCATTTTGTGTTTATCTTCGATTTAAACCAGCATCTGCTGTTCTTTCCTACACTGACAAAACTATACATAAATCCAATCAAATAAAACTCGAGTGCAATAGGTTGAGCAAAGGGGAAGATACAGGGTACAGAAGGTAGTTCTCAGCATTGTAGCGCACCAGTTCCATAGACAAAGTTGAATGTCCGCAATGGGTTAGAGGGGAATCGGACAGGACCGTAGTGTATGGCCTTTCAGAAACCTGATAACAGAGGCAAAGAAGCTGTTCCTGAGTCTGGTGGTGCGCGCTTTCAAGCTCCCTGTATCTTCTGCCAATGGGAGCGGAGAGAAGCAATGGTGGGAGAAGTTTTTGATTATGTTGGCTGCTTTTCCGAGGCATTGTAATGTGTAGATGGAGTCAATGGTGGGGAATTTGGTCTGTGTTTTGGACTGGGCGCCATCTACAACTCTGCAATGTCTTGTGGAGCTATTCCCAAACCAAGCTCTGATACAACCCGACGGTATGCTTTCTATGATGCATCTATAGAAATGTATAAGAGGCATTGGAGACATGCCGAATATCAGTCACCAAAGTAAGTAGATGCTTTGGTGTGTCTTCATGGAGACGCTTCAATGTGATTTGTCTCCAACAGATCGTTGTTAATATTAACACCAAGGAAATTGAGGCAATCAACCATTTCCACTTTGGTACCATTGATACGGATTGGGACATATACTCCACCACGCTTCCTAAACTCTATAACGACCTTCTTCATCTTGTTGACATTGAGGGAGAGGTTGTTGTCTTGATACCATGTTACTAAAGTCCCTATTTCCTTCCTGTACTCTGTCTTGTCATTGTTTGTGATCCAGCCCACCACAGTTGTATCATCTGAAAACTTGTAGATGGAATTAGAGCCGAATTTGGCTGCACAGTCATGAGTGTGTATATTCCCCTTTGTTGCACTATCTTACTCTCTGCTTACCTTATCATTGAAGGGATTTGAGATTTAACACTCCCCCCTTTTCTTTATGGAATGTGTTTATTCTAAACCTCTTGAATTTATTTGTTGAACATCTTCTATTTAGGTTGAAGTAACTATCCAGTCTGCTTTGGCTAAATCACCTCGCAGTGGGACAAACTTGGCCTTGCCCAGTTTAGAATCTTCTCACCGAATTTTATCTTTGTTCTTCTCGAGAGATATGCTCTAACAGTTTGACTGATGATGATTACTGTAAAACTACTGCCCCATTGATATTCCCTTAATCTGACTAGTTTCTGAAACTCTTCTGTCTCGCAAGAATAATTCTGGGTTCTCCAATTCTACTTCATAATTATAATCCAGTGTGCTATCAGTGCTATCTTTCCATATCTTTCATATCCATCTTTATTTTTCCCCTAATTTGTGTTGAAGATTCATTGTCAAGATATTTATCTATGGATCGTTAAAATATCAGTGAGCATATGACTCATGTGCAGGTTTTTATCTACTGAAGGGATTATAGCAGTAGCGAATATGTTCCTTGCCAAACTTTGCACTGTGTAGGAAAGAACTGCAGATGCTGGTTTAAATCGAATATAGACACAAAATGCTGGACTAACTCAGCGGACAGGCAGCATCTCTAGAGAGAAGGAACGGGTGACGTTTCGGGTCGAGACCCTTCACACTGATGAGAGTCTGACAAGAGATCAGTCTGAAGAAGGGCCTCGACCCCAAACGTCACCCGTTCCTTCTCTCCAGAGATGCTGCCTGTCCCGCTGAGTTACTCCAGCATTTTGTGTCTATCTTTGATTTGCACTGTGTTTCCTCAGTGGTTGCTGGTTAATGCGCAGGAAGTGCAGGAATTCTTCTGGAACTTGTTTCTGGGTATGAAGGTGAATTGCAGCACTTCTTTTGCTGTCCCAGCAGAGATCAGCACAGATTAGCATTTCAACCCAAGATGTGGTGTGTCTACTCAGGAGACCTGTGATTAGTGGTGTGTTCGGACTGGAGGCCTGTGATTAGTGGTGTGCCTCAGGAATTGGTGTTTTTGTTTGAGATAAAGTGCGGAAACAGGCCCTTTGGCCCACCGGTTCCGCGCCGCCCAACGATCCGCGCATATTAACACTATCCTACACACACGGGACAATTTTTACATTTAACAAGCCAATTTACCTAAATACCTGTATGTCTTTGGAGTGTGGGAGGAAGTCGAAGATCTCGGAGAAAACCCACGCAGGTCACGAGGAGAACGTACAAACTCCGTACAGACAGCACCCGTATTTAGGATCGAACCCGGGTCTCCGGCACTGCAAGCGCTGCAAAGCAGCAACTTTACCGTTGCGCCACCGTGCCGCCCTATGACTCTTGTTGGGTCGTTGTTTGCCATTTATTTGAACAATTTGGAAGCAAATGAGTAGGTTATAGTTATTACATTTGCAGATGATGTTAAAATAAGTGGTATCATAGATCGTAAAAAAGGTTGTCAAAAATCACATTGATCAGCTAGGTCAGAGTCGTAGAGTCATCCAGCGTGGAGACAAGCTCTTCAGCCCAACTTGCACATGCCAACCAAGTTGCCCCATCGGCACTAATCCCACCTGCTTGAGTTTGGCCCATATCGCTCTCAACCTGTTCTATCCATGTACCTGTTTAAATGTTTCTTAAACATTGCGATAATACCTGCCTCAACTACCTTCTCCGGCAGCTCGTTCCATACAACCACCACCCTTTGTGTAAAAAAAAAGTTACCCCACTGGTTCCTTTGAAATCTTTCCCCCCCCTTACCTTAAACCTATGCCCTCCAGTTCTCACTTCCCCTATTCTGGGCAAAATACTCTGTGCATTTTCCTGATCTATTCCTCTCATGATTTTATACACCTCTACAAGATCACCAATCATCCTCCTGCACTCCAAGGAATAAAGTCCTAGCCTGCTCAACTTCTCCCTCTAGCTTAGGCTCTCGAGTCCTGGCAACATCCTCGTCTATCTTCTCTGCACCCTTTCCAGCTTGACAACATATTTCCTACAACATGGTGAGCAGAATTGAACACAATACTCTAAATGTGGCCTCACCAATACTTTAGATAACTGCAACAAGAGCGAAAGGCAAATGGTGTTTAATTCAGATAAATGCGAGATGTTGAATTTTAGGAAGTCAAACTCGGATAGGAGGTTCATAGCACAGCTCTGGTGAGTGTGGTAGAATAGGCGGACCTAGGAATACAAGTACATACTTCCCAGAAACTGGCATCACAGGTAGATAGGATGGTGAATAAGTTGTTTGGCATTCCGGAGGTCATAATAGGGCAGTGAGTGCAGGAGTTGCGATGTTACGTTGCAGTTGTATAAGATGTTGGTGAAGCTGCACTTGGAGTATTGTGTACAGTTTTAGTCACACGCTGCTATAGGAAAGATGTCATGACATTGAAAAATGTGCAAAGAAGATTTACAAAAGTGTTGCTTGGACTGAAGGTCCTGAATTATTAGCTGAGGTTGGACAGGTTAGGACTTTATTTTTTGGAGTGTGGGAGACTGAGGGGTGATCCTACAGAGATGTATAAAATCATGAGGTGCATCGTTACGGTGGATGCAGTCTTTTTCCCAGGGAAAGGCGATCAAAAACTGAAGGGCATAGATTTAAGGTGAGAGAGGAAGGATTTAAAAGGAAGATAGACACAAAAAGCTGGAGTAACTCAGTGGGTCAGACAGCACCTCTGGAGAAAGGGAATGGGTGACCGGAGGCAGGAAAAGACCAGAACAAATCGGAGCTGGCAACAGATGACCCCAGGAAGGGTGGAATTCATAATGGCCCATTGTTGGGTGTGCTACGTGAGGGATATGAGGATGAGACCAGTCTAATTGGTAGGTTAACTAGAGTGGGGGAAGGGGGATTGTGAGCTGCCCAAACGAAATATGAGGTACTGTTCCTCCAAATTGCATGTGGATCCACTCTGCTAGTGGAGGAGGCCCAGGATAGAAAGGTCAGTATGGGAATGGGAGTTAAAATGTTTGGCGGCTGGGAGATCACGTAGGCTAAGGCAGACTGAGCGTGTGTTCAGTGAAATGAGCGACAAGTCTTCGATTGGTCTCGGCGATATTTAGGATCCCATGCTGGGAACACCAGATTCAGTAGATGAGGTTGGAGGTTGGCAGAAAAAGCGATTGAGGCAGGTACCATAGCATTGAAAAGATATTTGGACAGTTATGAGGATAGGAAAGGTTTATAATGATATGGCTCAGACATTGGAAAATGGGACTAGCATAGATGGGCATCTTGGTTAGGAAGGAGGAGTTGTGCCTGTTCCTGTGTTGTACTGCTCTGACTGCTCAGTCATTTGGTGTGAAGTGTGATGTGTTGTGTGACGAATTCACACTTCCATGATAATTTATGAGGAGGCAAAGGGATTCGCCATACAATGTAATGTTACAGCATTTTGAACAAGGAAGGATATCCTGCTGCACAAATTAAATATAGTTCAGGAAATTAAGAACTTGATTTTCCAATTGTGGGTATTTTCGCAATGAATAAAAACTCTATTGGACCTTCGAGCTCAGCAAGTTGCAAACCACTGCAATTTCATCCTCCATTAATTAATTGTTCAGTCAGAAACAATCCCTTTACTCAGGATCAAAATGACAAAAACAATCGGAACTCGAGGGTTGGTAAAATGTTTTTTCAGGTTCCATCTATTTTTCTCGAAGCATGGTCTTGTAGAAATAACGTGCAGAGTAAATGAATTAAATAAAATTAATTTTGAATTCAGGAAATTGCTTCAACTTAACGTTTCAGAGTGGAATAGTTTAAAGCTGGTAAAACCAAATTTGGAATTATATCAAGATATTTTGCATTTGCAAATCCATGCATAAGATAGTGTAACATAACCAAAATCTTGAAATGATTAAAGAAATAGATCCCTTGGAATTAGTTGAATGATTTAAGTTGGATCTGCTGTCATTCGTATGCTGATAAATTAAAAATTGACATTGAAATGGCTGCAGCGTAAACAAAAGGAAGTTCACCGTTGCACTGAGATGAGGAAGAACAGAAGATATAGATGAAGTAATTCATGTTGAATAAATTGGGATTGACATTGGTCTGATTGCATCTTTGGCTTTGGCTCATAATAGAAGAGTTCCATAATAAAGTAAAAATGTCTTCTCTTCCTTTCATTCTACAGATCCATGCTCTTGTTGAAAGTTTGAAACTCTCTATCACAGACCAACAACTTCCTATGCTTATCCGTATAATCCAACTTGGAATTGCCCTCTACTACGGTGAAATTTGCTCTTACAAAGACGAAGTGGAAGACACAAGTTTAAGTGCAAAGGAAGCATCAATTACTCAAGTGTGTAAGTAATAAGTATTAATCTTTTAACCGTTCTGAAGCACATATTTATTTTAGAATAAACCGGCCCAGTAATTGGCATCTTCAAGAGAAAAGCACCTCCATTTTTGGTGAAATGTGTGGTGCAGAACCTACGGGATGCATTGCAGCAATTTGCTAAAGCACCTTGAGAAAGCATCAAATTCAGAAGTTCCACCACGAAGCATGATACGTGGGAACACCACCATCTCCAATTTGCACTCCATTCTCTGAGTTACTCCAGCATTTTGTGTCTATTATTAGTGAATACTAGACCAAGTGGACCCGTTGGGCCCATTCCTCGTAGAGGGGGAACAGGGAAGGGGAGAGGGTGTGACTGAGTGAGCCCTGGACCCAAAGCCTCTCCTGTATTTGTTAGCACCCTCAAGCCCCCCACTCAATCCCCCTTATCCCCCCTCCTCCCCCCACAGTCCCACTCCATCTCCCCTACCCCACCCCGCTTGTCCCTCCCCTGCCCCCACCCCCACTCCCCCAGCCCTGCCTCCATACCCATTTCCCCCCTCCCCACCCCTATTCCCCCCGCCCCCTCTCCCCACCCCCACTCTCCCCTCCTCTCCACCCCCACTCTCCCCTCCTCCCCCAACCCCATCCCCACTTTCTCTTCCCCCACCCCCACCCCCACTCTCCTCCCCACCCCCACTCTCTCCTGTCCCCCACTGTCTCCCTTCCCCTCCACTCCCACTCTTTCCCCGACCCCCACTCTTCCCCTTCCCACCACCCCCTCCTCCCCCCACCCCCTCCTCCCCCCACCCCCTCCTCCACCCACCCCCTCCTCCCCCCACCCCCTCCTCCACCCACCCCCTCCTCCCCTTCCCCCCACCCCCTCCTCTCCCCTCCCCACCACACCCACCCCCTCCTCCCCCCTCCCCCCACCCCCAACCCCTCCTCCCACCCCCACTCTCCCCTCCCCCCTCCCCTCCACCCCCATTCTCCCCCTCCTCCCCTGACCTCCACCCTCTCTTCCCTCCATTCGGCCCCTACCCCCACACTCGCCTCCATCCACTCGGCTGCCACGCCCACTCCCCTCCGTGGAGCCGTTGGCTGCGAAAAGCACTTACCTGTTCAACGCTGACTGCCGACGTGCGAGTCTCCGCCGGGGCCGGGCGAGAGGAGAGGGGAGAGGGGCGAGGGAACGACTGAGTGCGGGCGGGCGGCGGCGCTGCCGGTGGCCATTTTGTTTTGGCGAGTGAGGAACAAATGAAGTCGAACGTGGACCATTGTGACGTCATACGCTGAGGACTTTCAGGAAATTAGTTAGAAAGTGAATTCTTAAACTTTAAAATGTCTGTAGCTTTAAAAATGTAGCTTCAATTTGAATGAGAGTTGTTAGAGATAATGCCCAGGATAATGGTGAGTAGGGTGGTGCAAAAATTGTGGCGCTATGGTGTACCGTTTTGGCTGTTCGAAGCACCAAAGTTATGGTGCACACAAACACACATAAACACAGACAGAGAGTTTTAGTAATATAACATAATGTAGATAGATAGATATTGTCCGTTCTTCCTGTTGCATCGATAAAAGTCTTGGAATTCAGTACTTTACAGCATTGTAAATGCAGTAGTTTCTCATGGTTTATAGTTGGACAAGAGGAAGGTTTATGCCCACTGGTTTGTGTCCAGTGCAGTGTTCAGGAAACAAGAAATTTTGGTTGCCTTTTGCCAGTAATGCCCACACTGAGAATTTTGTTTTTTAAAAAATATTTTGTAACAGAGCTCCTTTATAATGTAATTTTATTGTTCCAAATTTCTGGTCCAAATGTTAAGTATCCAGTATTCATAGTCAGTCATTTAGTTACATAAGTTAATTGGCACACATACATTAAAAGCAGCTTTTTTGACAAGATATCATACATTGCAGAGTGGACTGTTGTATATAGTTGTAATTCTGATTATTAAAGCATTATATTAATGTTTTCTTATAGAAGTTTTTTGATTTTATGGTTTATTGGTCTTAAGTGTTTGACAATTAAATTTCATTTTAAGTGCTTAGGAAGACTCTAACAAAAGAGGTGACCACCACATACTTGTGTATGGATTACTGCTTAAGGATCATCTGGTTCTTGCTAAACTAATTGTGAACGAATAAGTAGGAAATCTTCCAGATCAATGAGCATTATTCACAGATTTTCTTTAGATAGAACATGTGTTTTATTTGCTTTGCGAAACATCTCTGTTTACTCTACAAGCCTGGGCTTTTAGCCACCCCTTATTGTAGAGGAACTGCAGATGCTGGAAACTTGAGCAAGACACAAACTGCTGCAAGACTCGACGGGTCAGGCAACATTTATGGAGGGAATGGGCAGGTGAAGTTTCAGGTTGAAACTGATCAGTCTGAAGACCCGAATCGTCGCATGTCCATTCTCTCCACGGATGCTGCCTGACACGCAGAGTTCCTCCAGCACGTTATGTTTTATGCCCATCATAATTTTCCTCGCACTCAGCTCCTTCAAGCTCTGTCACTCCTATCTGTTCCGTCGGTTTACTTTGCTCCACTGAAACGCCTCTTAAACGTGAGGAAATCTTGGTGTGGATTGTCCAACCTAATATCCACCACTCATTGAGTATTTGTGGCCACAGTGTTTGGCGATTCAGCCAAACTCTCAACCGAGTTTGGCAGAGTGATCCTGTGGTAGATTCTGTGCCAAGCCAGTTTCATCAGGGTGTAGGGAGGTGATGATGCCCCTCGTACCACATTGACGACTTAATGCCCTTCATTCGTAATGGTAAATGACATGGAAGATTGACAAGGAGACCTTGATGAACCAAAACATGACCCAAATAAACAAATAATCTTGAATTTGTGGGACATGGACTGCTGGACCTGCTAAGTATTTCCAGTAGATATACACAAAATGCTGGATAACTCAGCGGGACAGGCAGCATCTCTGGAGAGAAGGAATGGGTGACTTTTCGGGTCCAGACCCTTCAATCTGACCCGAAACGTCACCCATTCTTTCTCTCCAGAGATGCTGCCTGTCCCGCTGTTATTCCAGAATTTTGTGTCTATCTTCGGTTTAAACCAACATCTGCAGTTCCTTCCTACACAAGTATATCCAGTATTTTATATTTCTAAAGGGAATGTTGCCTTCATGTACTTAGAATTGTGTAATATTTGTCAGATTTTTGTCATTAAATCCAGTGTATTATTTGAAGGAAAATATCTACTGGTTTTATCGTTTCCCTTCAAGCTAAACAGCTGGAGAACTGCCATGAGAGATTCTGGGAACATGATGCACAAATACTTTTGTCCTGTATTTCATTCTGTGAAAATGGCATTTTATTGTGTGTAACTTTTAAATTGTTGCAATGGAGCACACATTTAGATATCAATTCTGCATCCAAAGATTTTCCTTCCATATCTGGACTTAATTTAAAACATGGCAATTGTGGTTTACAATTTCATCTGACTCTTTGGCTATTTACATTACATGCCCATCATTGTGATCCAACTTGCAGTCATTAAATTTACAGGTCACAATAAGAGCACTTGACAAAACTTTTAACTGCCTTTTGCTGGCAAAAACTAATGTTTTGGTTGTTTAGGAAAGTGTATTAATGTTCAACAGATTGTACAATATTTTGTTATTATTAATTAAGACATTCAATTGTTGCAGTGATGTTTAAAATGTCATAGAGTTGTACAGCACAGAAACAGGCTCTTCAAACCCACCATGCTCATGCCCACCATTTTGCCCATCTGTACTAATCCCATTTGCCCGCATAATGTTTATTTCCTTCAGTGACCTGCCAATTTAAATGCCTGTCTAATTGTTTCTTAAACATAATAATCATATCTGACTCCATCACCTCCTTAGGCTGTGAATTCCAGATGATAACCACTCTCTGTGCAAAAACAAAACCTTCCCCACAACCCCCTTCAAAACTTCTTCCTCTGACTTTAATCTATGTTTTCGTATTTCCTCGTGGTGTCCACTTGGGGAAAAAGGTTCTGATTATCTACCTTTTATATGTCTCTGATAATTTTATATGCCTTCATCAAGTCATCCCAAAGCGGTTCTTATTTTAATGAATCCGAACTCAACTTATACAATCTCTGCCCATAGGTGAAGTCCACCAACTGAGGCAACATTCTGGTGAATCTCCTCTGCGCTTTCTCCAGCACAACATCTTGCTACAGCGTGGCAATCAGAACTGCGCAAAATATAACGTGCGTTGTAAAATCCCAACTTCAATATTCTATGCCCTGGCCAATGAAGGCAAACATGCCAAATCTATCGTTATTGGCAGTCAAGTACCTTATCTACCTGTGTTACCACATTCAGGAAAACTGTGGATTTGAAATCCAATATTCCTCTTCCGTTATTATTCCTTAGCATCCTACCATTTGCTTAATATATTTCTTGTCCCTATTTGACTTAACAAAATGCATCACTTCACACTTGTTGAGATTAAATCCGACCTGCCTATACATTGCCCAATTTTCCATTTGACAACCTTCCTTGCTATCTACATTACCATCCCCTTATGTATAATCTGAAAATTTACCAATCACACAACCGACATTCACATCCATGCCAGTAATCTATATCACAAACAACAAGAGATCCAGCACCAATCCCTAAAGTACACCTCTAATCACAGACTGCCTGTCAGAAAATCTTCCACTATTCTTTGCTTCCTGTCACTAAAGTAATTTTGGATTCGGTTAGATAGCTTGCCTTGGATCCCAGGTACCTTAACCTTCTGGACCAGCTGACCACACAGTCAGAGAGTGGTGAAGGTGTGGAATTCTCTGCCTCAGAAGGCAGTGGAGGACAGTTCGTTGGATGCTTTCAAGAGAGAGCTGGATAGAGCTCTTAAGGATAGCGGAGTGAGGGGGTATGGGGAGAAGGCAGGAACGGGGTACTGATTGAGAGTGATCAGCCATGATCGCATTGAATGGCGGTGCTGGCCCGAAGGGCTGAATGGCCTACTCCTGCACCTATTGTCTATTGTCTATTGTCTATTGACCTTGTCAAATGCCTTACTGAAGTCCATATAGATAACGCCCACTGCCCTGCCTTTATCAATCTCTCAGTTACCTCCTCATAAAACTTAATCTAATTAGTGAGGCAGGATTCCCCCCCTACACTGAGTCATGTTAATTATCCCCGATTAGCCCCTGCCTTTCCAAATAAACATAAATCCTATCCCTTAGGATTTTCTCGAAGAATTTATTTATCACAGTAAAGCTCATCAGTTTGTAGTTACCTGGCAATTCCCTGCTGTTATTCTTAAATAAAGGAACAACATTAGAGTCACAGAATGGGAGCAGCATGGAAACAGGCCCTTCAGCCCATGATGACCATGCTGAGTAAATTGGCATACCGGGCTAGTTTAAATTGTCTGCATTTGGCCCATAACCCTTTAAACCCAATCCATATATCTGTCCAAATGTCTTTTAAAAGTCTTAATTGTATCATTGTAATTCAATGGCTTACTCTGACAGCTCATTCCAGATATCGGCAGCCTCTGAGTGGCAAAGGGTACGCCTGAAGTCTCTCTTAAAACTTTAGCTGTCCATGTAGAAACATAGAAAATAGGTGCAGGAGGAGGCCATTCGGCCCCTCAAGCCAGCACCGCCATTCATTGTGATCATGGCTGATCGTCCCCAATCAATAATCCGTGCCTGCCTTCTCCCCATATCCCTTGATTCCACTAGCCCCTAGAGCTCTATCTAACTCTCTCTAAATCCATCCAGTGATTTGGCTTCCACTGCCCTCTGTGTCTTCTGGCACTTCACCTGTGGCTAACAAGACACATAAACCTCTGTCAGGACCACAGCATTCACCTCCAAGGAAGATCCTCCTCTGCTTTCCACAGCAACCTGCGCTGGATCTCAATCAGCTCTGAGAATTTATCAATACCGTGGCACCATGTTCAGCAAAGACATTGAGAGTTGAAGGGCCTGTTCCTGTGCTATACTTTCTATGTTGTGTCCCCTGACATAGGACACACAACATAGAAAGTATAGCACAGGAACAGGCCCTTCAACTCTCAATGTCTTTGCTGAACATGGTGCCAAGGTACACTAATCTCCTCTGCCTGCAAATCATCCATATTATTCCATTTCTTATATATCTGTGTGCCTATCTTAAAGCCTCTTAAATGCCACTGTCCTATCTGCCTCCACCATCCACTTGGCAGCACATTCCAGGCATCCATGTAAAAGAAAACTTGCCCTGCACATCTCCTTTAAACTTTGGTGCTATCACCTTGAAGCTATGCCCTCTAGTCTGTGTTATTTACATCCTGGGAAAAACATTCTGAGTGTCTACCCTGGCTTTGCCTCTCATAATTTTATAGATTCTATCAGATCTCCCCTCAGCCTCCGGCGTTCTAGAGGAAACAATCCAAGTCTGTCCCACCTCGCCTCATAGACGATAACCTCGAATCGTGGCAGCATTCTGTTAAGCCTCTTCTTGCATCTGTTGCTTTTGACATCTGACGTTTCCTCCTTAGCACATTGATCTGTTACAGATTTTCCACATTCTCTCACAGAACCCACTATTTTCCATGTCCTCCTAGGTAAATACAAATGAGTTATTTATTTTGGACGTTGCCTGGCTACACACTTTAATTATCCCTTCGGTCCCTAAGGGAACCCATTTTTTTTCCTGGTTACTTTCTGCTCCTGGGGTAGCTGTAGAAAGTCTTGGGATTTTACTTAATCTTTCTTGCCAGCAACATTTCTTGGCCCCTTTTTGCCCTCCTAGTTTGCTTCTTTAAATTCTCTCCAACACACTCTATATATTCCTCACAAAATGCTGGAGTAACTCAGCAGGTCAGGCAGCATCTCAGGGGAGAAGGAATGGGTGACGTTTTGGGTCGAGACCCTTCTTCAGACTGATGTCAGGGGGGCGGGACAAAGGAAGGATATAGGTGGATACAGGAAGACAGTGGGAGATCTGGGAAGGGGGAGGGGAAGAGAGGGACAGAGGAACTATCTAAAGTTGGAGAAGTCAATGTTCATACCACTGGTCTGCGAGTTGCCCAGGAGAAATATGAGGTGCTGTTCCTCCAATTTCCGGTGGGACTCACTGTGGCACTGGAGGAGGCCCATGACAGAAAAGTCAGACTGGGAATGGGAGGGTGAGTTGAAGGTGAGACAGAGGTTCACCTGCACCTCCTCCAACCTCATCTATTGGATCCGCTGCTCCAGATGTCAACTTATTTACATCGGCGAAACCAAACGCAGACTCGACGATCGCTTCGCTCAACACCTGCGCTCAGTCCGCATTAACCAATCGGATCTCCCGGTGGCTGAGCACTTCAACTCCCCCTCCCATTCCCAGTCTGACCTTTCTGTCATGGGCCTCCTCCAGTGCCACAGTGAGTCCCACCGGAAATTGGAGGAACAGCACCTAATATTTCGCCTGGGCAGCTCGCAGACCAGTGGTATGAACATTGACTTCTCCAACTTTAGATAGTTCCTCTGTCCCTCTCTTCCCCTCCCCCTTCCCAGATCTCCCTCTATCTTCCTGTCTCCACCTATATCCTTCCTTTGTCCCGCCCCCCTGACATCAGTCAGAAGAAGGGTCTCGACCCAAAACGTCACCCATTCCTTCTCTCCTGAGATGCTGCCTGACCTGCTGAGTTACTCCAGCATTTTGTGAATAAATACCTTCGATCTGTACCAGCATCTGCAGTTATTTTCTTACACTATATATTCAATAGACATTAGACAATAGGTGCAGTAAGAGGCCATTTGGCCCTTCAAGCCAGCACCGCCATTCATTGTGAGCATGGCTGATCATTCTCAATCAGTACCCCTTTCCTGCCTTCTCCCCATACCCCCTGACTCCGCTATCCTTAAGAGCTCTATCCAGCTCTCTCTTGAATGCATTCAGAGAATTGGCCTCCACTGCCTTCTGAGGCAGAGAATTCCACAGATTCAACTTTCTGACTGAAAAAGTTTTTCCTCATCTCAGTTCTAAATGGCCTGCCCCTTATTCTTAAACTGTGGCCCCTTGTTCTGGACTCCCCCAACATTGGGAACATGTTTCCTGCCTCTAACGTGTCCAACCTCTTAATAATCTTATACGTTTCAATAAGATCTCCTCTCATCCTTCTAAATTCCAGTGTATACATTCTTCAAGTAACTTCCTAGATCCCAGTTGCCTATGCCTGACATATGTTTCCTTTCTTTTCCCAATCAAAGTGTCCTTTGCCATCCAAGGATCCCTAATCTTAACATCTTTGCCTGTCACCCTTATTAGAGCATGCTGGCCCTGAACTCATGCTAAAAAATTTTGAAAGACTCCCACTTGCCAGCAAGCATTTTCAAAAGATGGACGCGAGCCAACAGTTGGGGATTAGAACTTAGCTAGAATTATTGCTTTCCCTTTTTGTTCTTTCAGTTTAATTGTTATAATTGTTTGTGAAACTATTATTCAAAGGTGTGGTTTTTAATTCAGCCTCAAGAAAGGGCTATTAAGGATCACAAGTACAATGAGTTCTGACAGCCTCTATCCAGTACTCAGTGGAATGAGATAACAGCATAAAAATCCCTCAAATTTCACGGTAATTAATGTGGTATTATGTGAGGTCACAAGGACAGTAGAAAACAATACTGAGATACTTTGTGTCATGCAAAACACATTTTTGGCATTATCCTGGAACCATTTTGGAATATTAGGCAGAATGGCTTGGTTTTCTCTGCAATGCTCATTCTGATCAAAGTGTCGCACATGTGGGCCACACTTTTTATTGTTCAGTAACCCCATTCTATTGCATTGAACACACGGAT
This sequence comes from Rhinoraja longicauda, assembly GCF_053455715.1. Taxonomy (NCBI): domain Eukaryota; kingdom Metazoa; phylum Chordata; class Chondrichthyes; order Rajiformes; family Arhynchobatidae; genus Rhinoraja; species Rhinoraja longicauda. The sequence continues at coordinate 71,428,468 of NC_135956.1, forward strand.
CTTCGTGGACAATGGAAATGTTGAGTCTGATGGAGAAAGCTGTGGAGGACATTATTGGCAAAAGATGAGTGAAGAAAGGCTTTGAGCCAGTATCTCTGGTGAATCATGTGGAAAATGCTGGTGAGGGGAGAAATGAAAACAGAACATGTTGGAAACGCACCAGGTCAGGCAGCAAGGGAAACGGTTAATGTTTCAGGTCAAGGACCCTTCATCATTCGCCGTTTTTATTTTAAACTTCCAGCATCAGCAGTTTTTCATTTACAGTTGAGGGCACCATTTATTATCCGTTTATGCTGTAATTTCTCTTTGACAAGCGTAAGGCTAGATGGGCTATAGTTTCCTGCTTTCTGTCTCACTCCCTTTTTGAAAAAAAGGAGTTACACTCATTACTTTCCAAATAGATACTTTCCTGAATCTGGGGAATTTTGGAGTACTAACACAAACTATCTCACTAGCCACTTAATTTAAGACCTTCGGATGAAGTAGGGATTTGGCCGTCTGCAGGCTGAAATATTTGGTCAGTGTCACTTCCCTGGTGAATATAATCTTCCTCAATGCCCCACTTCTTTTCCAGTTCCTGATTTACAGCTATTTTTGTTATTTTATTTGTATCCTTTATAATGCAGACAGAGGCTTATTACCTGTTTTGGTCATCGATCATCTCATTATATTTTATTATTAATTTTCTGTCACTTTCTGTCATATCAATATTCCTTTTGTTTTTGAATAACTCTGAATCTCTTGCTATTTGTGGATACATTTCTAGCTAGTTATGTCTATTTTTCCTCTAATCGTTTTGCCTTTCTATATAATTTTTATGTTTCTATCCACTCTGACTTCCTCTCGTTCTTTGTGTAGTTGAATACTTTAAGTTAACCATGGATGGCAGTCCTCCCTTTGGAATTTTCTTTATCATTGAACTATATCTAATCTGTATGTTCTCAAAGATCCCCCAAAATGTTTCTCAATGTATCTTGATTGACAGATCCATTAACCTAATTTGCAAGTTCACTTTAGCCAGCTTGCTTTCATGCCCTCATAATTACCCTTACTTAAATTTAAACTACCAGTCTTGCAATAATTCTTTTCTACCTCAAACTAATTGTAAAATTCAGTCATGTTATGATCATTGCTTACCTTGAGGCTTTTTTACTAGAGATTATTAATTAATCCTGTCTCCTTGCATAATGGTAGGTCTCGTATAGCCAGCTCTCTAGTTGGCTCCAGAATACACTGTTCCAAGGAACTATTCCACAAACACTTCATAAACTCCTCATCAAGGCCACCTATATTCATCTGATTATTCCACTATGGATTGAAGCTCTCTCACCCTATTAAGTTTATTTCTGTACCTCTCTTATAAGCTTCCTTTATTGATTCCTTTACATTGCGGCCACCCTGTGGTTACTGTTAGGGCGACTGCACACAACTCCAATATGTGACTTATTGCCTTTACTATTTCTCATCCACACCCAAACTGTTCCTACAACTTGGTTTCCTGAACTTGGATCACTAGTGTGCTAACATCATCATTAACAGAATCACTCCTCCACTTTTTCCTGGCTTCCTGCCCTTCAGAAATATAATTTGGTTTAGTTTAGTTTAGAGATACAGCAAGTAAACAGGCCCTTCATCCCACCGAGTCCACGCTGACCATACAGAAGCACAATCCCTCACACTAGGGGCAATTTACAATTTTTACCAAAACCAATTGACCTACAAACCTGTACGTCTTTGGAGTTTGGGACGACACTGGAGCACCCAGAGAAATCTATGTTGGCCTGCAGCTTTGGCTTTGTAGTGATTGTCACATCGCATTCGTCTATTTATATTTACACTCTCTGTTTCTTTCCAAAGCTCTCAGATGCTTAACCTTCAGTTTTGTCCTTTTAATGTTTTTGTAACCTAGAGCCACGTTTTCAGATTTACTGTTGGATTTGTACTCTTTATCCATTCCAATCTCAGCCTTTCAATTCCCACTAGCTTTCTCACTTGTCTTGTGTCTGTTTTTGATTTACCACGTCTTCCCAACTTTTATTACTTGCTGATTTAAAAAAAAAAATCCTGTCTGCTTCCATAATTATGTCGTTTGCTAGATGATCAGTGCAAGTACAGTTCAAGTGTAGACTGTCCTAGTAATGCAGCTCTCATTTTCCCCATTACTGGTGCCAGTGGTCCATTAACTGGAACTCATTTCTGTCATCTCGGTCTTTGAGCCATGCATTCATTTCTCTAGTTTCATCTATTTTATGCCAATTTGTTTGTGGCTTGGGTAGCAATTCAGATGTTCTTACCTTAAAGGTTCCATATCATAATTTGTCTCATACCTTTTGATGCTGATTAGACAGCACCTCTTCCCTTGACCTGTTGTACTGTGATGACTGGATTCTTCTACCTCTTAAGCTCTGTTCAGATGCCATGAGCCCTGCTGCCAGGTAGGTAAGACAGCCTTGTGAGCTTTTGTTCTCTGTTGCAGAGGACAGTCAATACCCTTCACTACACTACCCTCTTTAGTCATAGTATTGTACAGCATAGAAACAGGCCATTTGGCCCACTGCCGCAGTGATCACCATCATGCCTATCTACACTAATCCCTTGCCTTCATTAATTCCATATCCCTCTGTGCTTCACTCATTCAAACACCTGTCCAGATGTCTCTTACATGCAGAGACTGTTCATACCTTGTGGCGCCAGGGATGATGCCGGGTTCAGCAGTGACCACACTGACACTTGTGAACTCGCACGATTTATTCTATTTACAGTGGTAAGAAAGCCCAGGAAAGTCCAGGGCCACATGGGGGCGCCGTCCCTCGCTGTCAGAGCACATGTGCGATGACTGATGATCTTGGGCTTGTCCCAACGGCTTAGTCCTAGACTTTGAAGAAGGAGGCGTGGCAATCTCAGGCTTCTTCCTGCAGTTCATTCTTGGCTCGAGAGGGGGTGCTGACAGTACAGGTTTCCTCCTGGCAGCTCACATTTGGGCTTGAAGAAGCGACGGTGGCGGTCTCTGGATTATCCTGGGGGTCGGTCTTTGCCACGGTTTGTGTGTGGGAGGGTGCAGTCCCTTGATGTCTGTGGGCACGAAGAGGTTCTGGCTTCTCAGGCTTGCCCCGGCCACTCCTTAGCATCAGGTAGAGGTGCTGGCTGTCCAGGGCTTCTTTACTGTCATGATCACACAATGGCCTGTACAGACAGATTAATAGTATTCCAGCCATTCCTGATGTGTACCTTGCAGATAGTGGAAAGGCCTTGGGGTGTGAAGAGGTAGGCAGCTTGCAACACGATTTCCAGTCCCTGACCTGCTCTTGGAGTCATGGTATTTGTCTGGCTGTTCCAGATAAGTTTCTAGTCAACACTGACCTCCACAATATTATTGATGGGAAGACTCATCGATGGAAATGACAATGAATGTCATGGGTAGATGGTTAGACACTCTTGTTGTTGATTGTTATTGTTTGGCATTTTTGTGGCTTGAATACTGTTTAGGTTGTTGCATGCTGGTATGACCTGAGGAATTGCAAGTGGAATTCTGCATTGTGCAATATTTCGTGAAAGTCACAATGTGTGACCTTATGATGGAAGCAAGTTGTTGATAGAGTAGCTGTGGATGGTTGGGCCTTGGATACTACCCTGAGGAACATTTGCAATCATATTTTAGTGCTGAGATAATTTACCTCCTAAGAACCACGGCATCTTCCCTTGAGCAAGCTTTATTTGGTTTTGTAACATTATACAGAATATAGTTGGGATTTGAGTCTATTCACCTTTTTTTAATAACATTCTTCTAAGATTCTGCAGCCTTGATGTTACTTTAAACGTACTGAAGATGCAAAATAATGGCCTCCAGTATATTCCCCCTAACCTCCCCCACCTCTACTTTCAGTCTGAAGAAGGGTTCCGACCCAAAACGTTATCTATTCTTTTTCTCCAGAGATGCTGCCTGACCTGCCGAGTTACTCCAGCATTTGTGAATACATTTGGTATAAACCAGCATCTGCAGTTCCTTCCCACAACAGAATGTTATCATTGGGACTTAAACAATAATTTGTACCGGGCATGACAGTTTCACGTTTATGCTTGTTCTATTTGTATTTTCCAAGATTTCTTACATTTTAAAGCTTTTCCAATGTTGCTTAAAGGCTTATATACTAAAGTAAGAATGTAAGAAGAGGCTGTACATTATAAAATTAAATAGCTGAAATTACTTCCGAAGTGTATGTTTTCTAAACTTTGTAGTTGTTTAAAATCTAATGGGAGGAATATCATTTTAAGATTTTGTCTTTTTCTTGCATGTTTGGCTGCAATAACTGGAGCTGTTCAGATTAACTATAACTCAGTCAGATTTAATTTGAAAATGAGGTGAAAGGCTACACTATAATGGGCTTTTAGGCAGAATTAAGATAATTTTTCCCTGCTGACGAAGATTTGTAGCTCCTGACATGAAGTATCATAAACTGAACTCTGCTCAAGGTTGACAAAGTAATGTTACAACACCATGTCCATGTCAATTTAACTGTCAGTGAGAAAACACAACCAATGGGAATTAACTAGAATTTGTACTGAGACATGAAATGTACCATAGCAAAAATTGAGAAATAATGTTCAGTAGATCACCGATCACCATGTGGAATTTCATGGACAGGAGAAAATGTTTTTGCCTCTTAACATGCAGGAAGATTTTCGCATTACTGTAAAAGCAACAAGTTGCAAATGTAAGATGCTCAGTTCAGCATACAAACTTAGTTAATTGATTTGAAGTTATAAATGCAGTTTAATTTAGTTTAGAGATACGGCATGGAAACTGTCCCTTCGGCCCACTGAATCAATGTTGACCTGTTCGCAGTAGTTCTATATTATCCCACTTTTTCATCCACTCCCTACACACTGGGGGTCATTTTACAGAGACCAATTAACCTACAAACCTGCACGTCTTTGGGATATAGGAAGGAAAACAAGCAGTTACAGAGAGAACATACAAACTCTGCACGAAGAGCGCCTGAGGTCGGGATCGAACACAGGTCTCTGGCGCAGTGAGGCAGCAGCTCCACCAACTGCGCCAAGCTTATTTATAGCATGAACATTGAAATCTTGTGCAAGCAGTGAAAAGGTTTGTGAGGACATAAGGAACTGCAGATGCTGGAAACGAGCAACACACAAAGTGCTGGAGTAACTCAGCAGGTCAGGCAGCATCTGTGGAGGTCATGGGCAGGCAACGTTTCGGGTCGGAATGCATCTTCAGACTCAAATGTTTGTGAAGCTGCTCTGGTTGTAATTGAATGGACAATTGGTCGAATCACAACATCCCTTCAAAGCTGTGGAGTACACCTTCTGATGTATTCAGATGCTGTCCATATATATTTTTTCTCAATATTTTTTCATGTCACAGAGGATTTGTTGCTCCTGACTTTGTTATACCTAGACTTAGTGCAAGGTGACCAGGAATGTGTGCGGTTACGACATTCTCCATGCCAAGTGATGTCTGCCAGTGAGAAAATATGACAGGTAGAAGTGACAAGGTCACATTATTCTATGAAAAACAGACCTGCAAGAAATTCTGAAATTACATGTCTGGGGGGTGACTTCCATAGAAAACGCAGGCATTATATGAAACAAAAAGAATGCCCAATCTCTGTAATAATTTGCTCCGTGTCTGAGGAAGGGTCTCAACCCAAAACGTCACCTATCCATCTTCAACAGAGATGCTGCCTGACCTGTTGAGTTACTCTAGCACTTTGTGTTCTTCTGTGTATTAACCAGCATCTGCAATTCCTTGTTTCTACCGTAATTTGCTTAGTGATGTGACAAAGGTAAACCATCAAACAGTTACATTGGAAATGGCATCCGCTGATAACTGATGGGACACTAAATCCTAGAGATGTACAGTGCAGAAACAGACCATTCAATCCACTGACACTCTGCCAGCTACTTACTACCCATTTATACTAAACCTTTATTAATCCCATTTTAAAACAAAATCTCAAAATTCCTGTGAATTTTCCCCAGTTTTTATCACTCACTTACACATAGGGACAATTTACAGTGTCCAGCTCGCTCAGTACAGGATTTTGGATGTGGGAGGAAATTGAAGCACCCAAAGAAAAGAACATCCAACTCCACACAAAGAAGATCTGAGGAGAAGTTTGAACCCAGGACTCTGGTGCTGTGAGGCAGCAGCTCTTCCAATTGTACCACTTCCCCTGTGACTGGAATGCAGGCTATTCATCGCATTTGGCTTCTGCTAGTAGCTTAAGAAATGCCACTTCTCACTGCCCTAACCATTCAACATATACTTCTATTTCTTTCTTCCTTCTGTATTTGATATTCCCTCAAAGAAATCCAGAAATTTCAGCATATTAATTGTAAACAAGTCTGGCATTCTCACTCTGAAATTTCCATCTCCATTGTTGCTTTGACTGACTTTGTGCAGGTTACATTAACTGACCAGTTTTTCTTTAGCATGAGTAGAAGCAGAAGTCAAATTACAAGAGAAAGAGAAGTACAATTATTTGAGTTGGAAAATCTGTTACAAAACCACAAAAAATCAGAATTTCTTTGCATAAAATTCGCATTGAACAGAAACTTTCCTCAAATACCTATTAATTCTGTAACACACAGAAATATCTGAATAAAGTTTACAAGTTATTGTAAAATCCTGTGTGCAAAGCAATTTCATTGGAATTCTTTGTTTTGAAGGGGGCAGACTTGGCAGTGAGGTAATTTATATACTGGTGCAACTTAGTTTTAGTTCTAGAGAAACAGCATGGAAACGGACCCGTAAAGACGCTGAATCCACGCCAACCAACAATCACCTGTTCACTAGTTCTATTCTACACACAAGGGACAATTTACAGAAGCCAATTAACTAACAAACCTGCACATTTTTGGAATGTGTGAGGAAAGTGGAGCACCCGGAGAAAACTCATGTGGTCACAGGGAGAACGTACAAACTCCGTGCAGACAGCACCCGTAGTTTGTTCTCCCAACTTGAGGAAGGACATCCTTGCTATTAAGGCAGGTTCACGAGGTTAATCCCCGGCATGGTGGGACTGTCATATGAGGAAAGATTGGAAAAACTGGGCTTGTATTCACTGGAATTTAGAAGGATGAGAAGGGATCTTCCAGAAACGTATAAAATTATAAAAGGACTGGACAAGCTAGATGCAGGAAAAATATTCCCAATGTTGGGGGAGTCCAGAACCAGGGACCACAGTCTAAGAATAAAGAGGAGGCCATTTAAAACTGAGATGAGAAAAAACCTTTTCACCCAGAAAGTTGTGGAATTTTCTGCCACAGAATGCAGGAGAGGCAAATTCACTGGATGAATTTAAAAGAGAGTTAGATAGAGCTCTGGGGGTAAGTGGAATCAATGGATATGGGGAGAAGGCAGGCACAGGTTACTGATTGTGGATGATCAGCCATGATCACAATGAATGGCGGTGCTGGCTCGAAGGGCCAAATGGCCTCCTCCTGCACCTATTTTCTATGTTTCTATGTAGTCAGGATCGAACCCGGGTCTCTGGCTCTGGAAGGCAGCAATTCTGCCATCAAGCCACCGTGCTGCCCCACTGTGTCACTGGGCTGTCCTTATGAATTACTGATGAATTTTTCCAAAGCTGCAACATTAGCTGGAGCTACATTTGAACTACCATGTTGCCATAGCCTTTTGTCCAGCATGTGTCAGAAGGGTATCTCCCACCTGTGGGCTAGATTGACCACCCCTACTGTTAGCCTGTGGTTCCCATGTCATCAGGAGTGTCGTCTCTTGGCCTCCTGCCTTGATAGTGAAGGCACATGTACTCTGCTGACATCCATCGACTCCACGAGGGGAAAGTTTCACATTCTGGAAGGACAGCAAGGACTCTTAGTAAAGAGTAAAATGAAATAGAGATCGTCAAGGAATGAATTAGTTAAGGCCACCTGCCTGTTTGGTAGCTTCAATGAGAAAAACACAATGAGCTGGAGGAACCCAACGGATTGGTAAGACTTTGGGTTCCAAACGTTGCCTATCATTATCTCTCCAGATGTTGCCTGACCTGCTGAGTCCCTCTTGCACTTTCTGTTTTGCTCAAGATCCCAGAATGTGGGAGGAAATGAGAGCACCCAGAGCAAAACCCACGTGGTCACAGGGAGAATGTACAAACTCCGTACAGACAGCACCCGTGGTCAGGATCAAACCCGGGTCTCTGGCGCTGTAAGGCAGCAACTCTACCTCTGTGCCACCGTGCTGCCCCTTTAACATTTTTAATTTAATCTATACTGGAGACTCTTCTTCCACCACGGTCACCAATGAATTGGACAAGGTACCAGGGGAAAATCTCGTCAAGGTTTGCTGATTAGGGAGTACAATAAATATTGGTGATGGAAACAGCAAATCACAAAGTTACAAAATTAAATGTCTGGACAAAACAAAACTGATAAAGGAACTCAGTGCAATGTAAAAAACTTTTTCACCCAGAGAGTTGTGAATTTGTGGAATTTTCTGCCACAGAAGGCAGTAGAGGCCAAATCACTGGATGAATTTAGAAGAAAGTTAGATAGAGCTCTGGGGGCTAGCGGAATCAATGGATATGGGGAGAAGGCAGGCACAGGTTATTGATTGTGGATGATCAGCCATGAATGGCTGTGCTGGCTCGAAGGGCCAAATGGCCTCCTCCTGCACCTATTTTCTATGTAGTCAGGGTCGAACCCGGGTCTCTGGCTCTGGAAGGCAGCAACTCCACCTCTGTGCCACTGTGCTGCCCCTTTATAATTTTGGGGAATAATTTTTGATCCAAGAAAGATATCCTAATGGTTTGGTGAGAAAGCAGACAAACTGTGTGGGAACGAGAAGAATTTTTCAAACCTTCTCCACACCTACTCTTGTCTTTGGCCTTTATTCCAACCGTCTGCCTATCAAAACCCCCGCTTGCCTGTGTCCATCTATTATCTGCCATGCTTTGCCTTGCCTCTCCCCTTTTCCAAGTTTCTTTCCCTCTCCCAGACCACAATCATTCTGAAGAAGGGTCTTGTCTGGAAGTGTCACCTATCGATGTTCTCCAGAGATGCTGCATGACCTGCTGAGTTACACCAGCACTTTGTGTCCTTTTGTGTATTAACTCGCAGCTGCAGTTCTTTGTTTCTTCAAGAATTAGATGCCCTTTTGAACAATCATTAAAAGCCAGCAATGTATACCAAAATCAATAAAAATTAATCTTTGCCTTCAATATTCATCTTTCATGAAAAATGGAGTGTGAATGAGCGGAAAATATATTAGTTGTAAAGTTTTATACAGTGTAACTCGGGAAGTTTTGAAATGGATGTAGCACAGATAATGGCAGGATATTAGCATGGTTTTAAAACGTTAAATAATGATTTCATACCAGTCTAACATATTTCATTTCAATTATCATCACTAATGAAGGAATGTTTTTAGAAGATATTCTGCTCTTAGAAATGTGCTACGGATATTTCATAGACATTTGAATGACTAGCAGGGTCTCGACCCGAAACGTCACCCATTCCTTCTCCAGAGATGCTGCCTGTCCCGCTGAGTTTCTCCAGCATTTTGTGTTTAGGCAGACAGGATTAATTGTCTCATTGAAAAACTATACTTCTGCCACTTCTGGGTACTGAGTTATCTCATTAGGTGTTGGAGGTCTTCACGTACCTGACTTTGAGATGAGTCAACGGAATTGTGCTAACATTCAACTGCTCGGATAGATTGATTAAGCAACTTCAAAGAATTGTGTCTGATTTTACTGTCGGCTTCCTTTTGAGTTGTGACATTAAAAGCAAGACTGATCTTACATGGAATTGTACATGGAAATAAATATGCCTATTAGAGTAATAGTCTTACAGCGTGGAAACAGGCCCATCTGCCCAGCTCGCTCATTTCATTTGAAACCTGTCCTATCCAGTTTCTTTATGTTTCTTAAACTTGGTGATAGTATCTTCCTCAACTAAATTTTTCCCACCTCAATTTAAATCTGTGTCTTCTGGTTCTTGATTCCTCCACTCTGGGCAAAAGACTGCGTTTACCTGATTTATTCCTCTCATGATTTATTACACCTCTATAAGATCACCTCTCATCATCCTGCGCTTCAAGTAATAGAGTTCTGCCTGCTCAACCTCGCCTTATAGCTCAGGTCCTCGAGTCCTGGCAACATCCTCGTAAATCTTCTCTGCACCCTTTCACGCTTGACAACATCTTTCCTATAACATGGTGCACAAAAGTGAACACAATACTCTAAATGCGACCTCACCAATGCTTATACAATTGCAACATGACATCTCAATTGACGCAATGTTTTTTCAATCCATGTGGCTTTGGGAAAATTCTTCAATCTGTTTGATTGATGGGAAACACTGACCCTGTTCCCTGTTTGTACAGATCCTAGACCTTCTTCAGAAGGTACAAGGCTATTTCAGTATCTCAATGACCTGAATTTGCTGCACAAGATCCCATAAGGAAAATTGTGCTTTTAAGCACAGCTGACGATGAATGCTTTGTGTTCATTTCTGACCACAAAGTCCATTCCCACCAGAGATGCTGCCTGATCCGCTGAGTTACACCAGCACTTTGTGTTTTACTTCGTTTTCTTTTTTGATTCTCACTTGTAATGGTGCCCTTCTGTGTAAATTTAGATCCTTCAATCTGGTTTCTAATATTTTTTAAATCTCCTGCAAAATAAACATCTTGATTAAAATTTTCACACCAGCTAATTAGTTTATCAAGTCAAGTCAAGTCAATTTTATTTGTATAGCACATTTAAAACTACTCACGTTGACCAAAGTGCTGTACATCAGTTCAGGTACTAAGAAACGAACATACAATGGCACACAAACATAACAGCACATACATAAACAGTTCACAGCGCCCCCTCAGAGGGCCTCAAAAGCTAGGGAGTAGAAATAGGTTTTGAGCCTGGACTTAAAGGAGTCGATGGAGGGGGCAGTTCTGATGGGGAGAGGGATGCTGTTCCACAGTCTCGGAGCTGCAACAGCAAAGGAGCGGTCACCCCTGAGCTTAAGCCTAGACCGCGGGATAGTGAGTAGCCCCAAATCGGCCGACCTGAGGGACCTGGAGATAGAGTGGTGGGTTAGAAGATTTTTGATATGGGGGGGGGGGGGGGCAAGCCCGTTTAGGGCTTTGTATGTGATTTATAGATAGATTTACCATCTAATTCCAACCCCTATGTTAGATAACAGGAAAGACATGTACTGTTGTGCTTACTGTGCTTGGCTTACTGTGAAATTGATGTGTGGACCCAGTAATTCTAACAGGAAAATCATTTTATTTTAAAGAGATTGCATTTTTACCTTCAAACTTAAATATTTGCGAAGCTTGGAAGGTTTTGGTTAAACATGAAATGTTTAACCCGGTTTCTCTCTGCAGCTCAGTGTTTTTATATTTGATATCCAGCGTTTTGACTATTTGCTTTTGTAAGCTTTCGAGGTGGATGTGTATTTATGTCAAAGACTCCCTCAAAATGATGTTGGATTATTCAGAGCATTTGCTGGGAAAATGCTCAAAAAGAGCACATTGGAACCATTCACTGACTTCCAATTGACTATCCGTATGCATGACTGACCCTTTGCGTTCCTTTTACTTCACACTCATGCCTTTATATATCTATTTATACATTTGCAAATAACACAAAATATTGTCCTCCTTCTAACAATCTTCTCCTGCAAGAATACAGGCACAAGGAATTGCAAATGCTGGTGTAAAAAAAAAAGGTACAAAGTGCTGGAGTAACTTAGCGGATCAATCAGTATTTCTGGAGAACATGGATCGGTGATTTTTTGGATTGGGACTTCTTCTGGCTGATTGTAGTCAGGGAAGCGGGGTGTGGTGGGGGAACTGCTGGAAAGGTGAGGGTGGTCTGTATACACCTGTCACTTGCCAGGCTTTGCTGAGTAACTCAGCAGGTCTGGCGGCATCTATGTAGAATTATGGATAGGTGACGTTTCTGGTAGAGATCCTTCTTCAAACTGATTGTAGGGGGTGGGGGGAGCTGGAAAAGTGGATAGGCAGGACAGATCAGCAGGAATCACAGAGGGGGAGCAGTGAGTGAGGATGTCACAAAACCCCTGTTGGAGAGAGAACTTTTTAAAAGTAGGCATGCCTTGAGGAGATTTTGCAGTGGAGCACTCAAATTTGGTAAATGACTAGCCTGGTTATGCTGGGTCTTTGAAAGAGCTAATAAAATGTTCCCATTTCCCTGATAATTTGCACAGCTCTGCTAGCTTTACCTATTCAAGTTTTTTATCTAATCTGTTTGAAAATTGTACCGTGACATAGCTTGGAGTTTTTGACCCATGTTGTGAAATTCTCCTAAACTGCTCTACCTTGCTCTCTTTTCTACTTTTAAGGTCTGCTCAAAATCTACCTCCTTAATTTAAGATTGCCTTTATTTTATTGCTGCTCGGCACTCATTTTTCACCTTTAAAGATATTGTGGTGTGTTTACTCTTAAGGTGGCTATATAAATGAGAGATGCTGAGTGGTAGGAGTTTGTCGAGCTTGTATAGCAGTCTAATAAAAACACTCTGCTGTTAAACATAAAACAGTAACGCATGCCACTAATGCAGTAGATATAATAGTAAGTTGTATGGAGCAATTAAAATCATCATTTGGAAATGCAAGAGTATGCAGAAGTAACTTGGGTTTTAATTTAACAGTAACCAGAATAAACAGCATAAAGGAACAAGGGCAGCCGTGTGCAGGACATTAGCTAAAAGCACACAGGGAAAAAAGAACAATTGCTTATTTGTAATCTGAGGTGATTCTATTTGGCTGAAAACCAAGAGATAAAATTAAACAAATGCAGACTACGTTAGATAAGGTAACCTAATTGGCTCTTTATCATACCCATAAAACCATTTAACTTAAAACAGCAGGACGAAAGAAAAGTTTCTAAACAAATTTTGCTGTGTCCTTCCCACCTATTTATGGAGTAAATTTAATCTGCTAGTGTTGTACATAGTGTCTGTAACAGTAATCTGGCTAACATCTGTTGGACAGCTGAAATTCGTCTAAAAATTTGCATTCACTACATGAGGAAAAAAGGAGAGATGTTGTTTCCCAATGTTTGCAACAAAGGTGACCGACTTAACTAAGCAATCAGTCAAGCTGAGTGCAACCAATTAGGATGAATAAGCAGTTATCCATTGCTACCTTTAAGTAGAATTAAATTAGTTCTGACAACTTGTATCTTTTCTGTATTTAGCTACTATAATACAGTTCTAAGAGAGCTAATTTTGTCTGGACAGATTTTTCCTTGGGATTAAAATGATAAAATTAGTAGTTTGCTCAAAGGCATTATTTTGTGATAATTTATTGTTAGAAGTGAGCTAAGAAGAGCTAGTAGTTTAGTCTGGTTTCGTTTAGTTTAGAGATACAGAGCCGAAACAGGCCATTCGGCCCACCGAGTCCATACTGACCAGCGATCCATGCACATTAACACTATCCTGCACACTAGGGACAATGTACAATTTTACCAAGACAATTAACTTACAAACCTGTATATCTTTGGAGTGTGGTCGAGGAAAGCGGAGCACTCGGCAAAAACCCATGCGCTAACAGTGAGAACGTACAAACTTGGTACAGACAGCACCCGCAGTCAGGATCGAACCCGGGTCTCTGGCATTGTAAGGCAGCAACTCTATTGCTGTGCCACCTTGCTAGACAATTATAAGGTTTTGGAGAATTATTATTAATATGGGTAAGTTTTTTGGTGAAGTTATAAAACTTTATTTGCAGAATGGTTTCTTTATTTTAATGCTCATTAGCTATTGTTTTTCATGGTGTGGAAACATTTTTGAAGTAGAAATCAGTGCTCCATTAAGATTGGTCTGTAAAATAAAAATGTAGATGGAGCAGAATTGTTTAACAGCTGACCTTAATGCTGGAAAGTGTTTCAATCAGGCAGCAATTATTTAATAGACGTGCAGTTGTGGGGGTGAGTTGGTCAAATGGAGAAGTGATGTGCTACAGCTGGCAGATAAAATATTTTAATATTCTTTATGAAAACTGTTAACCGTGGAGGAAATTTAAGTTAGTATAATGCTGGATTTTTAGTTCAGTTGAAACATTTTGTAGCTTGTTATGAATGTTCAGAAATGTTGATGGCATTTTATAAAGTGAGTACTTTGTGTTTGGATGAACTATAATTGTCACATAAATTAGATGGTTGTTTGAACTGATAGATCTGTAGAGTAAGATATTTGGGTTGCACTGGTTCAAATATCATATCATATATATACAGCCGGAAACAGGCCTTTTCGGCCCTCCAAGTCCGTGCCGCCCAGTGATCCCCGTACATTAACACTATCCTACACCCACTAGGGACAATTTTTACATTTACCCAGCCAATTAACCTACATACCTGTACGTCTTTGGAGTGTGGGAGGAAACCGAAGATCTCGGAGAAAACCCACGCAGGTCACGGGGAGAACGTACAAACTCCTTACAGTGCAGCACCCGTAGTCAGGATCGAACCTGAGTCTCCGGCGCTGCATTCGCTGTAAAGCAGCAACTCTACCGCTGCGCTACCGTGCCGAATCATTCTGGGGTTTTTCTCATTTAGGTATCTAATTGTTTCATGAAAGTGCTTTACTGCTCTTAGTATATTTACACATTAATTGCTCCTAGTATTGTCCTATTTAGGGCAGCACAGTGGTGCAGTAGTAGAGTAGCTACCTCACAGGGCCAGAGATCCAGGTTCGATCCTGATGACAGGTGCTGTCTGTACGGAGTTCATATGTTCTACCCGTGATTTTTCTCTGGGTGCTTCGGTTTTCTCTACATTCCAAAGATGTGCAGGTTTTGTAGGTGAATTGGCTTCTGCAAACGTCCCTATTGTTCTTATTGTGTAAGACAGAACGAATATATGGATGATTGCTGGTTGGCGCGGACTCGGTAGGCCGGTTTCCACCTTGTATCTCTGAACTGAATTAAAGATCAATTTAATATTTACCTTGCACTTTTGTATCCCTCTTTCTATTTAGCTTTTTTTCCTAAGTTTACATTTCTTATCATGCAACTTTGCCAAGGATCAATCATGTTGTTTTCTGTACTGCATTCAGTGCTTGACTGTTTTCCACATATTCAGGTTACCAGGACAGTGTATATACTCCAGTTGCATTCCAACTCCAAAACACATTTGCGAGATGGTGCTTTACTAGATAGCCGCACTGAGTCATACAGCACGGAAACAAGCCCTTCGGCCCAAGGTGCCCATCCACACTGGTTCCATCTGCCTCTGTTTGGTCCATATCCTTCTAAACCTTTCCTAACCATGTACTGGTCCAATTGTCTTCTAAATGTTGTCATAGAACCTGCCTCAACTACTTCCACGAGCAGCTCGTTCCATACACCCACCATTGTCTGTTCCTATTAATTCCTTCCCCTCTCACCTTAAATCTATGTCCACTAGTTTTTGATTCCCTCACTCAAGGTAAAAGACTGTGCAATTACCCTATCTATTCCCCCCATGATGTTATTCACCTCTATAAGATCACTCTCTATCCTCATGCACTCTAAGGAATAAAGTCGTAGTCTGCCCAACCTCTCCCTATAGTTCAGGCCTCCAAGTCCTGGCAATGTCATCCAAAAATCCTCACTGCACTCTTTCCAGCTGCACAACATCCTTCCTACGGCAGGATGAGCAAAACTGAACACAATACTCTAAATACAGCCTCACGAAAGTCTTGTACAACTGTGCATAACATCCCAACTTCTATACTCAATACCCTGTCTGATGAAAGCCGTCTTGAACACCCTCTCTACCTCTAACGCCACTTTCAACGAACTATGTACCTGCACTCCTAGATCCCTCTGCTCCACAATACTCCCAGAGACTGTCATTCTTGGTTGCTATTCTGCTTTGGCTACAAATGTTGTAAAATTGATCATCTCTACCTTATTATCCACATATTTTTCAGCAATGGAGTACTTTGGTAATTATCGCCACCAAAATACCTTCTCCCGGCTTTGTGTCCTCTTCCCTAACCTCACGTTAAGGAGTGTAGGGAGGAACAGCAGATACTGGTTTAAACTAAAGACGGACAGAAAAGGCTGAAGTAACTCAGTGGGTCAGGCAGCATGTCTGGAGAAAAATAATGGGTGCCCTATTGGGTTTAGTCTCTAGAAGGGTCTTGACCCGAAACGTCACCTATTCCTTTACGCCAGAGATGTTTGCCAGACCCGCTGAGTTACTTCAGCCTTTGTGTCTGTCTCATGTTAAGGACTCGCCTTCCTCTGAATTTAAATTCATTAGCCATTTTTCTATTTCTTTACATATTTGATTGAACTAATTTTGTACTATGGTGCAGCTTTTTTTGATTAATTTTCCCATTCCAGTTGCTATCATCTAAAAAATCACTCTGTTGTGTTAATGAATCAGTAATTCCACGTAAATTTAGTCAGTGAAGATGGTAAGAGCAGCAGTTCAATAGCTATTGCAGTCGCAAACATGGATGACTTTATTCCCATTTAGTCACAAATGAGTTTTGTCAACTTTGCAACTTGGCATTTTTGCGAGAATTAATGTGTTTTCAGTTTTCACAATTTCGGATTTGATCCATTGTGGAATCTTAAATTGGCCCAATAAAATATTGTTTCCAAATTTTACTCAAAAGAAAGCAGATGTACGTGTTTCTTTGAAATGTAACCGTTGCCATTTCTTTGAAAACAATGTAATTTCCAGAAGATTTGCCATGCTTCAATTGTCTCAGTTTTTAGGCGATTATTTGGAAAGTCAATGTCAATCATCCTATTAAGTGGTGAAAAATTACAGCTTTTATGGAGATGGACAAAGTTTAAATTACTTTCTCGCATGTTAGTAATTTTGTGCTACTGTAATACTGGTCTGCTTTGGAAACTGAAAGAATTCGGCTGGTTACACTCCGCATCTTAGGAGCAGTCTAATGACTTTGGACATGACAATCTGGACACTCATTATTCATACCATCTAGCCCCTAATTTTTCTTTCATTATTCTTCCCATTAAATGGTAGCAGATGTTTGGTATAATACTGCGAAACTACTTGTAGGTTTGAAGTTGAACCCCTTGTGCCCCGGTCAACATTTATCCTTCAATCAACATAACTTAAATGATAAAGATTATTGTCACATTGATTGTTTTCTGGTACTTTGTTGGACAATAATTGGCTGCTATATTCCCAGTGACTCTAGTTCAAAATGTTTAATCTGTTATTAACCGCTTTAGGTTACCTTGGAGTTGTGAAAGGAAAGTCTTTGATTTTTGCTCTAGATTCCAGCATCTGCAGACTTTTGTGTCTCCACTTCTCTCTTATCTGTCTGTCTTAAACTATGTATGGTAAAGGCAGAGATCATTGTGACTGCACTAGGGGAGAGTTGGTAGATCTCGCTCTTCTCCCCTCTCTCATCAGGCAAGAAGTATAGAAGTGTGAAAACGTACATGTACAGATTTAGGGACTGTTTCATCCCAGCTATTATCAGGCAACTGAACCATCCTACCAACAACTAGAGAGCAGTTCTGAGCAGCTATCTCAGTATCAGTTTAGTTTATTGTCACGTGTACTGAGGTACAGTGAAAAGCTTTTGTTGCGTGCTATCCAGTCAGCAGAAAGACAATATGATTACAATCGATCCATTTACAGTGTATAAATACATGATTAGGGAATAACGTTTAGTGCAAAGTAAAGCCAGCAAAGTCCGATCAAGGTCGACACAAAATGCTGGAGTATCTCAGCGGGTCAGGCAGCATCTCGGAGAGAAGAAATGCGTGACGTTTCGGGTCGAGACCCTTCTTCAGACAGGGTGTTTTTCCCTACACAAAGTCCGATCAAAGATAGTCCGAGGGTCATCAAAGAGATAGTAGTTCAGCACTGCTCTCTGGTTGTGGTCGGATGATTCAGTTGCCTGATAACAGCTGTCCCTGAATCTGGTGGTGTGTGTTTTCACACTTTTATACCTTTTGCCTGATGGGAAAGTGGAGAAGAGGGAGTGGCCAGGGTGCGACTCATCCTTGATTATGCTCCTGGCCTTGCCGAGGCAGTGTGACGTTTAAATGGAGTCAATAGAAGAGAGGTTGGGTGGCATGATGGTCTGGGTTGTGTCCACAATTCGTTGCACTTTATTGCGGTCTTGGGTGGAGTTGTTCCCAAACCAAGCTGTGATGCATCCTGATAAAATGCTTTCTATGGTGCATCCATAGAAGTCAGTGAGAGTTGCAGGGGAATTGTCAAACTCCCTAAGCCTTCTAAGAAAGTAGAGGAATGGGTATGCTTTCTTGGTTGTTGCTTCAATATGGGTGGTCCAGGAGAATTTGTTGGTGATATTGACCGAGGAATTTGAAGTTTTCTCTACTTTTCTACTTCGGCACCATCAATGCAAACTGGTGTATGTGTACCCCTTTGCTTCCTGAAGTCGATCACTATCTCCTTTGTCTTGCTGACATTGAGAGAAAGATTGTTGTCTCGACACCAGGACACGAGGCTGTCGATCTCCTTCCTGTGCTCCGTCCCATCATTATTTAATATCTGGCCCACAATTGTGATGTCGTCTGCAAATCTGAAAATTGAATTAGGTTTGCACAGCTTTGTTCTGCATTTTATCCAATCAAATCATATAAGACTATTCATAAATATAATCAAGCCAAACTTAGATACAATATGTAGAGCAAAAGGAAAGGTACAGAGTGCAGAATATTGTCCTCAGCATTACAGTATAATAGTCCCAGAGACAAAGTTCAATGGATAGAGGAGAATCAGACAGTACCTCAGCTCATGGAAAGTGCTGGGCAAAAAGGCTGATAACAGTGGGGAAGAAGTTATTCCTGAGCCTGGGGCTTTTAAACATCTCTATCTTCTGCATGATGGGAATGGGTAGAAACATAAATGACCAGGGTTGGAAAGATCTTTGATAATGTTGGCTGTTTTCCTGAGAGAGTGAAGTGTTGATGCATCCAATGGTGGGGAGTTTGGACTGAGTCTGTGAGCTACACCCACAACTCTGCAATCTTTTGCAGTCTTTCATTGAGCATTCAAGAGTCAATCACAAGAGTCAGCTGAAGAAGAGTCTCGACCTGAAACGTCACCCATTCCGTCTCTCCCGAGATGCTGCCTGACTCGCTGAGTTTCTCCAGCATTTTGTGTCAACCTTCAATCACATTCGTGTTGTTCTGGAGTCGCATATTAATAATCCAATAGTTATAGGAATCAAAAGTGATGCTACTTTGCAAAAATAAATTGGATATGAAAAGCAGTTTCCTCCTCCTGAAAGATATTAGTGAACCAGATGGGGTTTTATGGCAAATCATTGCATTGTTGCAATTGAATGCCATTGCAGTGGCAAGTATATGCAACTTTGTCTTATCGTTTTAAATGAGTTTTGCAATCTTCATATGTTGGCTCTTTCTTGGGAATTAATGTGTTTTCAGTTTGTACAATATTGCTTGAGCTCCATTGTGGAATCTTAAATTGGCCCAATAAAATACTGTTCCAAAATTCTATTAAATTGATGGGGAAACAAGTGAAGATGGTACAGCATCGACGTCTTTGGAAAATGTGACAATTTGTTAGTTTTATGGTTCCTTTTTATTAAATTCCAGGTTATTGACAACATTTAAAAGGTTCATCTACCATGGTGGGATTTAAACTTCATTCTCTGGATTATTGGACCAGGCCTCTGTTCCATCTGCACAGTTCCATCAGTAGATTAACCACTGTGCCTTCATGTTATCATATCATATCATATCATATATATACAGCCGGAAACAGGCCTTTTCGGCCCACCAAGTCCGTGCCGCCCAGCGATCCCCGTACATTAACACTATCCTACACCCACTAGGGACAATTTTTACATTTTACCCAGCCAATTAACCTACATACCTGTACGTCTTTGGAGCCTTGTGTTTAACGGCCCTTGGCTCCACAGCGGATTTCTTTTGGAATCTGTCATTTTCTTTTTGACAAAATGTTGTTAATTTTTACTTTCCTGTCATGAAAGATTGCAAAATATCCCAAAAAATGTCATTTCTATCCCGATTCAGATTGTTATATTTGATTTTTTTGTTGTCCTTTGAAGTTGGGTTTATATCTTAAATTTTGACTTTTTCGGTCACTTGTAATTGTTCACCAAGTGATAGAATTAGCATTGACAATGTTCAATAACCAGTTTATGATTTGTCCAGATGACATAAATTAGATGAGTCATATCCAAATGTAACCCTAATGCATTTTCTTCATTGTTAGGAGCTGCTTTAGCAGCAACAGTTGCTGTGGACTTTTATTGGTATTTGTTTATCATTGTTACATGCACCGAGATACAGTAAAATCTTTGTTTTGTTTGCTATCCGGATAAAAATATCCATGCATGTGTACAATCAAAACCACACATGAGTAGTGCAAAGCAAAATATATAGTTTAGCTTTAGTTTAGAGATACAGCGTGGAAACAGGCCCTCCGGCCCACCGGGCTGAAGTAGCAGCTACAGAGAAAGTGTAGATTAAAAAAAAAAAGTGAATGATAGATCGGACAGGTTTAGAGCGATGTGGGCTAAACCCTGGCAAGTGGGCCGAGTGTAGAGGGACATGTTGGTCGGTGTGGGCAAGTTGGGCAAGTTAGATGTTTGACTCTATGAAAAGGCCGCAACAAAGTACAGAGATACTGCGCGGAAGTACGCCCTGCAGCCCACCGAGTCTGCGCCGACCAGCGATCCCCATACACTAACACTATCCTACAGTGTTGCAGAGGGATAATTTTCAATTTTTACTAAAGCCAGATAACCGACAAACCGGTATGTCTTTGGAGTGTGGGAGGAAACTGGAGCACCCGGGGAAAACCCGCATGTTCACTGGGAGAATGGACTAAAACTCCGTATCGATAGCACCCGTAGCCAGGATCGAATTCGGGTCTCTTGTTATCCTTTAACAGCACATTTCATATGGAGGCACAAGAACAGAGGAATCTTGAGCAATAAACAAACCCGTCGGAGGAACTAACCGGGTCAGGCAGCATCTGGGGCGTTGACGTCAATTGACAGTTGACGTTTCAGATTGGATTTCTTCTTAATCGTCATCAGCCCATTTTCCACCCCCAAAGATGCTGCCTGACCCTTTGTGTTCCAGTTCATTGTTACAGATTTCATGTGTTGTATTCGTTTTGTGGCAAATTAAGTGCAAGCGTAGCTTAGCTTCGAAATACCAGCATGGGAACAGGCCCTTTGCCCCACTGTCCAGTCACCCGCACACTGGATCTCTGTCTTACACAATAGGGGACAATCTACGGAAATCAATTAACTGACAAACCTGTACGTATTTGGAATGTGGGAGGAAACCGGAGAAAATACACACGGTTACAGGGAGAACGTACAAACTCCATCCAGACAGCACCCGTGGTCAGGATTGAACCCTTGGTCAGGGGGTCTCTGTCGCTGTGAGATAGCAGTTGTACCGCTGCCATTAGTCTAACTTTGCTTTTTCTCTGACCTTTCCATATCTACGGATGCAGGTGACTCTTGTTTTTTGAAATCCTATTCTGTTAAGAATGAAGGTCGGTATTATTGTAGAAAGAAACACACATACGTCAGGAAATGGTAACTATTTCTACTGGACTTCAGTCCATCACCATAGATCTCCACCACACATGGCTCTAATTCTGCTGGACTATCCCAAAGACGTGTGGATTTGTAGGTTAATTGGCCTCAGTAAATTTCCGCAAGTGTGTAGGGAGTGGATGAGAAAGTGGATAACATGGAGCTAGTGTGAACAGATATAACCAAATGTCAGCATGGACTCGCTGGGCTGAAGGGCCTGTTTTCATGCTGTTTTTCTAAACTAAACTAAGCTAAACTATTATTTTGTACTTTTATAGAACCTGCTCTTCAGAATCAGCAGCCTCTACCTCCACAGGATTCTTTATTTTGTGCTTGTGCGTGCATTGGTACGTTTCTATGTTGGTGATTCAATATTTACTTAGTAACTGATGGCACCCTTCAACATGTTGTTGGCTAGCTTTTCTTGTTCTATAGACAAAGCATGAGGTATTTTGAATGTGCAAGTGCAGTTGAAATTTTACAACTACATTGATATATCTTGCATCATTATGCACAAATTATTGATATTAATAGAGATAGTTATGTAATGCATTGTGGAAATCTTAAATATATGATCATTGTTACCCAGTTTAAGTCCTTCTGATGTATGATTTTCCAACTACAAATCTGTATTGAGAGAATTTATGTGCTGAAAATGTAGACATTTCTTGTGTACACTCTGATTGCATGGGATTGCTTAGGCACAAGGGAGCATAATATTCTGACATTACATCCCTTCAGTATTGCTTGTTTTTGCCTTTTCGGAAATTGCCCCATTTTGACAATGAAATTCTCTTTACAGCATTCTGTTGCAGAGAGAGCAATGAAAAAGTCTGCGGGGATTATGAATTTGATATTTAGTTTATTAAGGGGGCCTTCGTTTATTCAGTATTGTTAAAAGAATCGTAACACTTTACAATTGTATCTTTCACAAACTGGTTTCTTGAATACAAATCGCAGTTCAAAACATTAAAAAAATATATATCAGGAGGAATTAAAGTTCTTTAAAGTAAACAATAATTTCAAACTGTAACAAGACCAATGGATTACAGCATGGCTTTGTGATGGTTAAACAATTCCTCTGTACTTGCATTCCCTGGCATCTTCCAAGTATGGAACATTTTGTGGCGGTGGAATGTGTCTTGCAAATATTTTTTAAATGTAGGCATGAATTAGGATGCTTCATTTTCAAAGTGGTAGAATTTTGTTTAATGGCGGGTTAGAGGGTATGGTTAATGGTAGTAATAGTGCCAATTTTGATTCGCTGTCACCTTGGGAACACTTACTTAATGGCCATTCATTTTTCTTGTAGATGTATGTATTTTTGCCAAATACCAATTTACTTGACATCTAGGAATCTATCACTATTCTCTCTATTAACCTGGGACCAAGATACTTGGACAGAATCTCACATGGTTCAGAATAGTAGTTGGACCTATTTTATAAACACTAGTCCCTATTGTAACTTTTTTTGGCAATTGTGAACTTTGTTGGGAGGGGTAGGGATTTGACTTTTTTGGACAGTTGTTCAAATCTTCTGTCGTAGTGATTGGAGAATTCAAGTGGAGATCAACAAATTGTGGGTGACTGGAAAAAATAGAAATGTTAAGTTTTATTTGACAAGTATGCTGTAAAGTAAATTCAGGGCTGGCCGGGTAAAGATTTAAGAAACACCATAGGATCGATCGTTGTCTCTATTTGTTGATGCTGTCCAATTATGCGTAAATGCTAAGCAAAAAAAAAAAGCGCTGGTGTAACTCAGCAGGTCAGGCAGCATCTCTGGTGGGAATGGAATGGCGAATTTTTCGGATCAGAATCCTTCTTCAGACTTAATGATTATCTATAAATAATTAATCTTCTGCCATGGGCCTCCTCCAGTGCCATGGTGAGGGCCCCGGAAATTGGAGGAACAGCACCTCATATTTTGCTTGGGCAGCTTGCAGCCCAACGGTATGAACATTGACTTCTCTAACTTTAGATAGTTCCTCTGTCCCTCTCTTCCCTTCCCAGTTCTCCCTCTATCTTCCGGTCTCCACCTATATCCTTCCTTTGTCCTGCCCCCCTGACATCAGTCTGAAGAAGGGTCTCGACCCGAAACGTCACCCATTATAGAAATAGACAATAGGTGCAGGAGGAGGCCATTCGGCCCTTCGAGCC
Organism: Rhinoraja longicauda; assembly: GCF_053455715.1. Classification (NCBI taxonomy): domain Eukaryota; kingdom Metazoa; phylum Chordata; class Chondrichthyes; order Rajiformes; family Arhynchobatidae; genus Rhinoraja; species Rhinoraja longicauda. Next base: position 71,452,188 of record NC_135956.1, read on the forward strand.
AGCACCGCCATTCAATGTGATCATGGCTGATCATTCTCAATCAGTACCCCGTTCCTGCCTTCTCCCCATACCCCCTGACTCCGCTATCCTTAAGAGCTCTATCTAGCTCTCTCGAATGCATTCAGAGAATTTGCCTCCACTGCCTTCTGAGGCAGAGAATTCCATAGATTCACAACTCTCTGACTGAAAAAGTTCTTCCTCATCTCAGTTCTAAATGGCCTACCCCTTATTCTTAAACTGTGACCCCTTGTTCTGGACTCCCCCAACATTGGGAACATGTTTCCTATCTCTAACGTGTCCAACCCCTTAATAATCCTATACATTTCGATACGATCTCCTTCTCTCCTGAGATGCTGACTGACCCGCTGAGTTACTCCAGCATTTTGTGAATTAATTTTCTCATTGTCAGCCAGAGAGTTTATGGAAAGCAGTGAACACATGGCAGTAATCTTTAGCTGTACTTAAAATGCACCATTTTCTTTGTGGGAGCTTGTGTGGCAAATTCATGTCATTGAGATTCTGAAACAGCTTTGTACCTTCTGAAGAAAGTCTAGGACCTGTTTTAACAGGGAATGAGGCAGTGTTTCTCATCCATCAATCAGATTGAAGAATTTTTCATGGATTGAAAAAACATTGCGCCAATTGGAATATCTATTTTCATGTAAAATAAAATATGTACAGAAGCTTTTATAGTCAAAAGAGAAGGAAGGAAGGAAAGGTGGGGATTACTGGAAAGAAGTGAAAGAGACAGTAAAAGTGAAAAATCTATTTTCTCTAAATTTCAACAATCACTAAAATGCGAAGGAATAAAATCTGCTGTTATACATGCAGTACGTTTGATCGCAAAATCTTTACATTTAATTATAGAATATGGGCTGAGAAGGGCAGAATGTGTTACCAAAACTTGGTAACATCCGCTCTTGAACATCTGCAGTCCTCCTGCAGGTCTTTTACAGCGCTTTTGGATCAAAAATTTGTGACAACAAGGGGTGGCACGGTGGCGCAGCGGTAGAATTGCAGCTTTACAGTGCCAGAGACTCGGGTTCGATCCTGACTACGCGTGCTGTTTGTACGGAGTTTGTACATTCTCCCTGTGACCGCGGGGGCTTTCTCCGGGTGTTCTGATTTCCTCCCACACTCCAAAGACATACAGGTTTGTAGGTTAATTGGCTTCAGTCAAATTGTAAATTTTCCCTAGTGTGTGCAGGTTAGTGTTTGTGGGCGGGGATATTTGGTCGGCGCAGACTCGTTGGGCAGAAGGGCCTGTTTCTGCGCTGTATCTCTAAACTAAACAAGGAACAATGATAGTTTTACAGGTCAGGATTATGAATGATCCAGAGAGGAATCTGCAGGTGGTACCATGGATGTTATGAGCAGGGGAAGAGATCAAGAATCTACAGTGCTTAATTGTCATATGCACCAACAATGAAACAATTAAATATTTACTTGCAGCAGCATAATAGGCCTGTAAGCACAGTACAGTTAGATAATATATAATAAACAAAAAGTCAAGAAATTAATAATCCCAATACTTGTGCCAATGAATCCCAAAGTCTTTGATGCAACCAAAGACAGTCCAGAGTTCATGGTTGAGGTTCGTGTTGTGTAGTGTTCAAGAGCGTGATGGTTGTTAACTTTATGTTTATTATTGTCACGTGTACTGAGGTACAGTTTAAAGTTTTGTTTTGTATGCTATCCAAATAGATTAGATATACCTTACATAAATAAAATCAAGTCAAAATAAGTACAAAAGATACAGCAAAGGGGAAGATACAGATACAGAATATAGTTCTCGGCATTGTAGCATATCAGTTCCATAGACAAAGTCCAATCCCTCAATTAGGTAGCGGTGAATCGAACAGTACCCGAGCTTATAGATTAACCATTTAGAAGCCTGATAACAGAGGGAAAGAAGGTATTCCTGAATCTGGTGGGGCGTACTTAGGGGAAGAAGCTATTCTTGAGCTTCATGGTCACAGTTTTCAGACTTCAGAGGTAAAGTGGACCCGTAAAGGGGATATATTTGGGTATCCAGAAAACAGTTAATCAGAGACACAAAATCATACTAGCACGGACAGGAGAATGCCAAGCTAACAGAAATCAGTGTTGGATCAATAAGATATTTTCAGGTTGGTAAGATATAATTAGTGCAGTTTCACAGGAATCTGTGCTGCAGCCATAAATATTTGCCATCAGTGTACATGATTTATGTGAAGAAACCGTGTACTGTAGCTGGATGTGTTGAAGGTAACCAGATAGACAGGAAAGCAAGTTATGTGGGGAAATCCAGATTGGAAGACATACCGTAGTTACAGATTAAGGGCTCACCATTTAAAATGGAGCTGAAGAGTCATAAATCGTCTACACTGTGGAGGTTGAATCATTCAAGGCTGAACTAGGTTCGTCTTCAATTGAGAGGTCAAAAAATTCTGTCAGTGAGGCAGGGAAATTAATCTGACGCCAATTAAACCATGAGAAGGGCAAATTGTAGGTTGGCCTTTAGGGGAAGAGAATTTAGTAACAAGAGTAGAGATGCCTTGCTTCAATTATATTGGTTCGGTCGCCTGGTAAACTGTGAATAAGTCGGGTCTCTACCAAAGGAGGGTGGAGAAGAAAACTGAAAATCTAGTGTCTGTACGTCATTGGGGTGGTGTTGGACTGATATTTTCCATGCTATAGGATGTTGCTCCTACTAATATGCAAACACATTTTAATTTACGATGATACAGGGAACTGCAGATGCTGGTTTACCAAAAAAAGACACAAAGTGCTGGAGTAACTCAGCAGGTCAGCCAGTATCCCTGGAAAACATGAATAGGTGACTTTTCGAGTTGGAACCCTTCTTCGGACTGAGTTCTGAAGCCAGTCTGATTTTTTTTTTTACAACGAACAATGAATTTACAGGGAAAAAACTGCAGATGCTTGTACAAATCGAAGGTATCACAAAATGCTGGAGTAACTCAGCAGTTCAGGCAGCATCTAGGAGAGAGGGAATGGGTGACGTTTCGGGTCGAGACCTTCAATCAGTCTGAAGAAGGGTCTCGACCCAATACGTCACCCATTCCCTCTCTCCTAGATGCTGTCTAACCTGCTGAGTTACTCCAGCATTTTGTGATAACAATGAATTTAAAGGAATCAACCTTACCAAAGCTCCTGACTTCTGATGGTCTCAACTCTGGCTCCAGGCTGAGAGCCAGCCCATGGTTCCCATGGTTCTCGTGGTACACCCCACCCTAGACTCTTGGCTCACATTCAAGACGAATGATTGAGCCAGATGCCAAACCATGAGGACTTTGGAACAATCAGATGCTAGATTATCAGAGGTTTACTTTAATTGCTATGTGGGTGTGCAGAACGCAGCGTCACCAGATTGTCTCCTGAAATGACTGATTTGTAGTGTGCAGAGAGATTGAGCAGACTGGTCTTAAACCTGGTCTTCGCTTGGGCAGCTTACAACCCAGCGGTATGAATATTGATTTCTCTAACTTCAAGTGACCCTTGCTTTGGCTCTTTCTCTGACCCTTTTCCACCCTAGTTCTCTGACTAGTTTCACTGTCCTTCTGATTAATTTTACTGATTGTATGCTCCTTGTCACCTTCCCCTCAGCTAACAATTAACCATTCTACATTTCCTTAGCATCGTCTGCTTTGATCTGTCGTTTTCTCACACTCTTCCATATCTCTTTACTCCCTCTCCGCTGACTCACTGAGAAAAGGTCTCAACCCATTCTTTCTCCCCAGAGATGCTGTCTGAGCCGCTGAGTTACTCCAGTATTTTGTGTCTATCTTTGGTCTTAAACTCTGAGTTTAGATGATTAAGACTTGGTATTGTTGGGACATAGAACAGAGCTTGACATCGCAGATAAAGAGATAATGTATCTCTGGGCTGGAGCGCCTTGAATCAGTGGTGACAGTCTCAAAATAGGGGAGAGACGAGGTGAAATTTCTTCAGAAAGTGGTGTCGTTTTTGGAATTTTCCACTCTAGTAGCTTGTGGAGGTTTGGCTGCTGATTGTATTTGAGAAAGGGATCAATTGAATTGTCGGTATTAAGGGTATCAGGAGATACATAATTAGTGTAGGAAAGGTGTGCTGAGTTAAAAGAACACCATGATTTCATTGAGTGGCAGAGCATGCAAGAGGGACTGAATGACCTATTCCTGAATTTTTGTTTTATGTACTTAAGATCAGATCAGTCATTATCTTCGTCAATAGCAGAGCTGGCTTGATGGGTCAAATGAAAAAAATAAAGAATCAAGTGCAGAAATAAGCCAACTGTCCTCCCAGGTTTACAACGATCAATTGTTAGCCTTATGGGCTCGGTGGGCCGAAGGGCCAGTTACCATGCGTAGTGAATGTTCATAATGATGAATGGAAACTAGTGAAAGGAAACCAAGTGAGCGTTCATAATGATGAATGGAGTGCCTCTCGAGTTGCTGCCTTGTCATGGATGATATTGATATTCTTGAACTTTTTTGAGCTGCATTTATCTCGGCAATGTTAAAGTATTTCCATAATTGTGTCTTGGCATAGTCAGTGTATCAGCCATTAAATGACACACGGGACTGCAGATGCTGGGATGTTGAGCAAAAATCAAACTGCTGGCGGAACCCAGTGGGTCAGGCAGCATTTGTGGAGCAAAGGTATTTTTGCCATTTCTGGTCGAAATCCTATATTGGGACCAAGAGTGGAAAGGAGAGGTGGCTGTATAAAGCGGTGATGGGGAGGGGTTTGGGGGGAGTTGGCAAGTATTAAGTGAATCATGGTGATTGATGTCAGATGGAACTAGGTGGAGAAAGGGTAGAAATTGGGTAACAGGGGTTGTGGAGGGGGTGTCTGAGAGGACCTGGGGGGGATCAGAAAGAGAGAGAAGAAGGGATATGGATTACCTGAAATTGGAGAATTCATTGTTCGTGTGGTTGAGTTGGAGACTATCCTGGTGGAATATGAGATGCTGTTCCTCTCGTTTGCATTTGGCCTTACCCTGAATGATAGAAGATATATATCAAAGGTAGACACAAAATGCTGGAGTTACTCAACGGGTCAGGCAGCATCTCGGGAGAGAAGGAATGGGTGACATTTCGAGTCGAGACCCTTCTTCAGACTGATGCCAGGGGAGGGGGCGGGACAAAGATAGGAGGAGACAGGAAGACTAGTGGGAGAACTGGGAAGGAGGAAGGGAAAGAGAGGGACAGAGGAACTATCTGAAGGAACTATCTGAAGGATAGTTCCTCTGAGGAACTCTGAGGAACTAGGAAAATTGACAGGGGAGAGCCGGTGGATGTGGTGTACCTCGACTTTCAGAAAGCCTTCGACAAGTCCCACATAGGAGATTGGTGGGCAAAATTAGAGCACATGGTATTGGAGGTTGGGTACTGACATGGATAGAAAGTTGGTTGACAGATAGAAAGCAAAGAGTGGGGATAAATGGGTCCCTTTCAGAATGGCAGGCAGTGACTAGTGGGGTACCGCAAGGCTCGGTGTTGGGACCGCAGCTATTTACAATATACATCAATGACTTGGATGAAGGGATTAAAAGTACCATTAGCAAATTTGCCGATGATCCAAAGCTAGGTGGCAGTGTGAACTGTGAGGAAGATGCTATGAGGTTGCAGGGTGACTTAGACAGGTTGTGTGAGTGGGCGGATGCATGGCAGATGCAGTTTAATGTAGATAAGTGTGAGGTTATCCACTTTGGTGGTAAGAATAGGAAGGCAGATTATTATTTGAATGGTGTCAAGTTAGGAAAAGGGGACGTACAACGTGATCTGGGTGTCTTAGTGCATCAGTCACTGAAAGGAAGCATGCAGGTACAGCAGGCAGTGAAGAAAGCCAATGGAATGTTGGCCTTCATAACAAGAGGAGTTGAGTATAGGAGCAAAGAGGTCCTTCTGCAGTTGTACAGGGCCCTAGTGAGACCGCACCTGGAGTACTGTGTGCAGTTTTGGTCTCCAAATTTGAGGAAGGATATTCTTGCTATTGAGGGCGTGCAGCGTAGGTTTACTAGGTTAATTCCCGGAATGGCGGGACTGTCATATGTTGAAAGACTGGAGCGACTAGGTTTGTATACACTGAAATTTAGAAGGATGAGAGGGGATCTTATCGAAACGTATAAGATTATTAAGGGATTGGACATGTTAGAGGCAGGAAACATGTTCCCAATGTTGGGGGAGTCCAGAACCAGGGGCCACAGTTTAAGAATAAGGGGTAAGCCATTTAGAACAGAGATGAGGAAAAACGTTTTTAGTCAGAGAGTTGTGAATCTGTGGAATTCTCTGCCTCAGAGGGCAGTGGAGGCCAATTCTCTAAATACATTCAAGAGAGAGCTAGATAGAGCTCTTAAGGATAGCGGAGTCAGGGGGTATGGGGAGAAAGCAGGAACGGGGTACTGATTGAGAATGATCAGCCATGATCACATTGAATGGCGGTGCTGGCTCGAAGGGCACCTATTGTCTATTGTCTATTGTCTATTGTCTAAGTCAAGGGTTCAAATGGCCCAAGCCAAATATGAGATGCAGTTCCTCCTGACAGAAAGGTCAGATTGGGAATGGGAGGAGGAGTTGAAGTGCTGAGCCACCAGGAGATCAGGTTGGTTAAGGCGGACTGAGCGAAGGCATTGAGCGAAACGTTCGCCGAGCTGCGTTTGGTCTCGCTGATGTAGAGAAGTTGATACCTGGAACAGCGGATACAGTAGATGAGGTTGAAGGAGGTGTAGGTGATCCTCTGCCTCACCTGGAAAGACTGTTTGGATCCTTGGATGGAGTTGAGGGGGGAAGGTAAAGGGACAGGTGTTGCATCTCCTGCGGTTGCAGGGGAAAGTACCTTGGGAGGGGGTAGTTTGGGTGGGAAGGGATGAGTGGACCAGGGAGTTACGGAGGGAACGGTCTCTGCGGAAAGCAGAAAGGGGTGGAGATGGGAAGATGTGGCCAGTAGTAGGATCCCGTTGGAGGTGGCGGAAATGTTGGAGGATAACTAGTAGAGTGGATAAGGGAGAACCAGTCGATGTGTTATATCTGGACTTTCAGAAGGCCTTCGACAAGGCCCCACATAGGAGATTGGTGTACAAACTTAAAGCACACGGTATTGGGGGTTCAGTGTTGAGGTGAATAGAGAATTGGTTGGCGGACAGGAAGCAAAGAGTAGGAATAAACAGGTCCTTTTCGGAATGGCAGGCAGTGACTAGTGGGGTACCGCAGTTATTTACAATATATACTAATGATTTGGATGAGGAAATTGAATGCAACATCTCTAAGTTTGCGGATGACACAAAGCTGGGTGGCAGTGTTAGCTGCAAGGAGGATGCTGGGAGGCTGCAGAGTGACTTGGATAGATTAGGCGAGTGGGCAAATGCATGGCAGATGCAATATAATGTGAATAAATGTGAGGTTATCCACTTTGGCGGCAAGAACAGGAAAGCAGAGTATTACCTGAATGGTGGCCAATTAGGAAAAGGGGAGATGCAACGTGACCTGGGTGTCATGGTGCACCAGTCATTGAAAGCAAGCGTGCAGGTGCAGCAGGCAGTGAAGAAAGCGAATGGTATGTTAGCATTCATAGCAAGAGGATTTGAGTATAGGAGCAGGGAGGTTCTGCTGCAGTTGTACAGGGCCTTGATGAGACCGCACCTGGAGTATTGTGTACAGTTTTGGTCTCCTAATCTGAGGAAAGACATTCTAGCCTTAGAGGGAGTACAGAGAAGGTTCACCAGATTGATCCCTGGGATGGCAGGACTTTCATATGAAGAAAGACTGGATAGACTAGGCTTATACTCGCTGGAATTTAGAAGACTGAGGGTGGATCTTATAGAAACATATAAAATTCTTAAGGGGTTGGAGAGGCTAGATGCGGGAAGATTGTTCCCGATGTTGGGGAAGTCCATAACCAGGGGTCACAGCTTAAGGTTAAGGGGGGTCTTTTAGGACCGAGATGAGAAAACATTTCTTCACACAGAGAGTGGTGAGTCTGTGGAATTCTCTGCCACAGAAGGTAGTTGAGGCCAGTTAATTGGCTATATTTAAGAGGGAGTTAGATGTGGCCTTTGTGGCTAAAGGGATCAGGGGGTATGGAGAGAAGGCAGGTACAGGTTACTGAGCTGGATGATCAGCCATGATCATATTGAATGGCGGTGCAGGCTCGAAGGCCGAATGGCCTACTCCACCTATTTTCTATGTTTCTATGTTTCTATAATTTGTTGTATACGACGGCTGATGGGGTGGAAGGTGAGGACACGGGGGACTCTATCCTTGTTACGAATGGGGAGAGGGTGAGCAAGATTGGAGCTGCGGGATATTGAGGAGACCCTAGTGAGAGCCTCATCTCCAATGGAAGAGGGGAACCCCCGTTTCCTAAAGAATGAGGACATCTCCGATGCCCTAGTATGGAACACCTCATCCTGGGTGCAGATGTGGCGTAGACGGAGGAATTTGGAGTGGGGGATAGAGTTTTTACAGGCAACAGGGTGGGAAGAAGTGTTGTCAAGATAGCAATGGAATCAGTAGGTTTGTAGTAGATGTCGGTCACTAGTCTGTCTCCTGTGATGGAGATGGTGAGATCCAGAAACGGTAGGGAGATGTCAGAGATGGTCCAAGTATATTTAAGAGCGGGACGGAAATTAGTGGTGAAATTGATGGTCAGTGAGTTCTGCATGGTACTAAAGGTAGCACCAATGCAGTCGTTAATGTAGCGGAGGTAGAGTTCGGAGATGCGGCCAGTGTACGCCTGGAACAGGGATTGTTCGACGTACCCTACAAAGAGGCAGGTATAGCTGGGGCCCATGCGAGAGCCCATAGCTACGCCTCGGATTTGGAGGAAGTGGGAGATATATATCAATATCCTATGATCATTTGAGAGGTCCCCCACTTTATTTAACGTCTTTTAAAGAAAGTGGAGATTGAAATCTCACATTGAAATGTGTTGGTGACATCAGTTATTCAAGAACTATATTCTTCTTGAAGCTGCCCAGTCACATATTAGCCACTCTTCATGGCTCTGCTTTCTTTGTTGACAGCCAAGAGTTGTTACCAAGAATAGATTTATTTTTCAGTCCATCACCTCTTTATTTTGATTTATGTTGTGTTAAAAAAATTCACTCCTAAGCCATTTGAGAGCCTTAAGGATTTTTAAAATGTGAAATGTTGGAAATTGTGCTGAAATTCAAGCATTTGTCAAGTAATATTCTTTATTTAAGAAAATTCATCTTTATTAAATATTGTACATTGGTGGGCTCACTTGCATTGCATTGAAGAATAATTTTTCATCTCCTATGATCTTAATATACACCAAGAACGCACAGAGGGAGAATGTACATCTTGGTTTTCAGTTTGTTAATTTGAAGAATTGGAAGCATGACCTGCAATGGTTGAAGTGAGATAGAAGGTGAAGTCGGTGGTGTTGGGGAAGGGCGTAAATGGCAGTTCGGGGGATAAGCGGATGAACCCACTTGCTGGCCACACAGAAGGAGGATGGTATCTGGCTCCTGGTGGCACCTCATCTCCACGGGGTGACTTGAATTCATCATGCATCAATAATGCCGGAAATTGAATTTAATACAGAGAAACGTGGGATGTTGCATTTCGGGAAGTCAAACATGGGCAGGACCTACACTGTGAATGGTAGAGCTCTGGGGAGTATTGTGGAGCGGAGGGATCTCGAAGTGCAGGTGCATGCTTCCTTGAAGATGGAGTCGCAGGTAGATAGGGTGGTCAAAAAGCCTTTTGTCACCTTGGCCTTCTTCAGTCAGAGTATTGAGTATAGAAGTTGGGAGGTCATGTTGCAGTTGTATAAGACATTGGTGAGGCTGCATTTAGAGTATTGTGTTCAGTTCTCGGCATCATGTTATAGGAAAGATGCTGTTAAGCTGGAGAGGGTACAGAGAAGATTTACGAGGATGTTGCTAGGACAAGAGGGTCTAAGCCAAAGGGAGAGGTTGAGTAGGCTGGGACTCTATTCATTTGAGCGCAGGAGGATGAAGGGTGATCTTAAAGAGGTGTATAAAATCATGAGTGGAATAGATCGGGTAGATGCACAGTCTCTTGCCCAGAGTAGGTGGATCGAGGACCAGAGGACATAGGTTTGAGGTGAAGGGGAAGGAATCTGTGGAGTAACTTTCACACAAGGGGTGGTGGGTGTATGGAACAAACTGCCAGATGAGGTAGTCGAGGCTGGGACTGTGCCAACGTTTAAGAAACAGTTAGACAGGTACATGGATAGGACAGGTTTGGAGGGATATGGGCTAAATGCAGGCAGGTGGGACTAGGGACGCTGGGACATGTTGACCATTGTGTGCAAGTTTGGCCAAAGGGTCTGCTACCACTATTTCCAGCTGTATCATTCTTTGACTCTATCCATAGGAATACCGTGCTCTGACAGTGTTGCAAAATTATCCTGCCTTGCTTCTGCTGGATTCTAAGCTTGCTCGGAATACTCCATTCACTCCTTTTCCACCTTCCCATCAACTCAACTCAGAGCTGAAAACTCATAACTAATATCTTTCAGCTTAGCTTCAACTTCAGCTTCAGTTTTAAACTGGTTAGCACGCACAAAATGCTTTTCACTGTTCCGAGTACACGTGACAACAAACTAAACTCAAACAAACTCAATTCCCGTCTGTAATGCTGCTTCTCCAGCAGCTGAAGCTGCAAATATTGTAAATCTACAACCAGAAAAAAAAACCTGAAAATGCTCAGCAGGTCAGGCATTATCTTTACTTTAGACTTTAGAGATACAGCGTGGAAACAGGCCCTTCGGCCTACTGAGTCCACTCCTACCAGCGATCACCCCATTCACTAACGCTATCCGACACACCTGGGACAATTTTTCCAAAGCCAATTAACCAACAAACCTGTAAATCTTTGAAGGAAACTGGAGCACCCGGAGAAAGCTCACGCGGTCACAGGAAGAACATACAAACTCAGTACTGACAGCACCAGGTTCGAACCCGGGTCTCTGGCGCTGTAAGGCAGCAACTCTACCGCTGCGCCACCGTGCTGTCCTCAATGGAGAGAGAAACTCTTTTTGAGTCGACGAACTTCCATCAGAAGGAGGGTACAAACCTGTTTTCAGCTGCAGAGAGGTAGAGGTTTAGTGTGGGAATGTTCACGATAGGGTGGAGACCAAGAATGTCTCAGCAGCTTATACACTTTGGTGCCATCTTAGAACGTGAAAAGAAGCAAAGGGATATGTTGGCTGCAAATTTAAAATTAAAAAAAATGTTGGAGTAGGTAGCATCTGTGGAGAGAGCAAAGCCAAGTCAATGTTATTGATTGATGAATATGTCGAGTTGAAGGGTTTTTGTCACAGCATTAAAAGTCAATGGGAGAGGTACATGGTTAGGAAATATTTAGAGGGATGTAGGCCGTGTGGGCAAATGGGACTAGCTTACATGGGACATCTTGGTCAGCATGAATGAGTTGGGCTGAAGGGCCTATTTCGTACTTTACGACTCTGACTCTAAACCATTCTGTGTTTGTGTCTCTCCAGGTGGTGACTCTGAAGCTGGGATTCAAGGGCAGCATGGAGTACTGTACCAGACTGCAGATGTACAACAGTTTCTTCAGCAGGATGACGATCAAGGATGGGTATCTTGGGCATGGTCCCTTGTTCCTGCGCTGGTCAGTTCTTCTGAGGAGGGAGATGAGAGCTACGAAGTAGATGAAGATGGCATTAAAATAAATCTGCTGCGACCATTGCCTCCCAAGGATCCTGTGGTTTCAGTGGGATTCTACTGCACCAAGGCAACAGTCACTTTTAAGGTTTGTGAGACCCAGGCAGTAGTCGACAATTATTTGGCACGCATGTTCTCTGGTACTTTTTTATTCAAAATATTGATGGAATTTTTGATCATTTTTGGTTGGGTATTAAAATAATGTTGGTCAGTGCGATGTTGTAGCATGTTGAACTCTTTATGGTTGGAGTGATGATTTTCTGAACAATCGTGAACCTTCACTTAGAACCTTCATTCAGAGACTTAGAACCTTAAGTCTCTAATCTCTGTAATTTCACCCCCAAAACCTTTTCTGCCTTAGATGCCATTTCTCCGTAACCCACCTCTGAACAAACTCTTGATGACTACTATCCTTATAATTCTTCATGTGGTTTACTTCGTAGCATTCTTCCGAAGCACCTTATGGCAAATATGTCATATCATTGAAGCTATTGTTGTACTTTTAATAACCTTTGGGGGCACAATGGCACAGTGGTAGAGTTGCTGCCTTACCCAGAGATCTGGGGTTTTTCCCTGGCAGTCCGTACCGAGTTTGTACGTTCTCCCTGAGACGGCGTGGGACCCGAGACTCCGGGTGCTCCATTTTCCTCCCACACTCCACAGTTCGTACGTTAATTGGCAGCTGTAAATTGTAAATTGTGCCTAGTGAGTAGGATAGTGCTCCTATGCAGAGTGATTGGTGGTTAGTGTGGACTCAGTGGGTCGAAGGGCCTGATTCCGAGGTGTACCTTTTCATAGCTTAGTAAAATTTCATGAATGTAGTTGAAAATAAATGAAAATTTGCCTTTTTCTATGCATGACAATTCACCGATGAATAAGTTGACTATTGATGAATGAAAATTATATCTAAACACCAAGCAAAATTATTTTCTGGTTACATGGGCTGTGAATAATTAATTTCTCAGCAAATTTAAAAGGGAAAAGACATTGAGAACATTTAAAATTGCTTCCTAATGGTTTGTGCATTCAATAGGTCTGATTTTTATGCTGCATATTGTAACTATCCTCTTCTCAGAAAGAGTGTTATCATTGGATAATTTCTCCGCCAATGAAATACATTTTCCACTTTGCTCCAGCTGATTGAGATTTATTTGATGTACACAGTTTCAATGTAATCGTCCCCTGCTCTTTGCATCTATCTGGGGGTAGTACCTTCTTTCTCATTTGCAGAAGTTGCTGTGGTTTCTATTTCCATATTTGAAACATTTTAACGGTTACTGGCCCTGTTTTGTTCTGGCCTTTTCTCGCCTTTAGTTTTACTATCAGTCTGAAGAAGGCTTCCGACCCGAAAGTTCACTTATTCCTTTTCTCCACAGATGCTGCCTGACCTGCTGAGTTACTGCAGCATTGGTGTATAAACCAGCATCTGCATTTCCTTCCAACTAAATTGACTTTGTTTGCTGTACGATCAACTATTTAACGTGATCAGACATCTACTTTCTCCTGTCTTGCTTCCAATTTGTTGACTGATACAGTGCTGTAAATCGTCAGCCTGTAATTTCGAGACCTCTCTCAGAAGTCTGCAAATGAGGACGATGGGCAGAAGCAAACAGAGCTTATTAAGTCACCCAGGGTTCATAGTCAGTATTATAGGCAGACCTGCTTCTGGCATTTATTCACAGAATGCTGGAGTAACTCAGCAGGTCAGGCAGCATCTCAGGAGAGAAGGAATGGGTGACTTTTCGGGTCGAGACACTTCTTCAGACTGATATCAGGGGGGCGGGACAAAGGAAGGATATAGGTGGAGACAGGAAGATAGAGGGAGAACTGGGAAGGGCGAGGGGAAGAGAGGGACAGAGGAACTATCTAAAGTTGGAGAAGTCAATGTTCATACCGCTGGGCTGCAAGCTGCCCAAGCGAAATATGAGGTGCTGTTCCTCCAATTTCCGGTGGGCCTCACTATGGCACTGGAGGAGGCCCATGACAGAAAGGTCAGACTGGGAGTGGGAGGGGGAGTTGAAGTGCTCAACCACCAGGAGATCAGGTTAGTTAAGGCGGTCATTTTTCCTGCTTCTGACATTAGTTTTAACAATTTCTTGCAATAGTTTTAAAAACATAAAGTTACTGTTAATCCCAATTTCCCCCCTGCACTCCATTGTGCTCTTCTTGCATTGATTTTGTGCAAATTATGGTGAGAAACCACTGCATTAGAGTGGAAATATGCGGTCAAAGTATATTCTTTTCGAGACACAAGAAACTGCAGATGCTGGATTCTTGAGTGAAAAACAAATCAATGGGTCAGGCATTCTTTTTGAGATTGTTATTAAGTCACCATGAAAATGCAAAGAAACGATGGCTTGAAATATCTTTCACACTCTCAGTATAACAGTTTATCAATAAGGTCAGTGTGTTATAATGTAGGAAATGTGGCATCCAAAACTGAACACAACAAATCTCCCCACAAGCAGAGTTAAATCATTAGGGTCACTGCAGCTGTGTTGCAGTTAATGACGCTTGTATTCCTACTCAGTGTCAGTCTTGTAGCCTGATATTTGAATATCTGCATTTTCAGCACGGGCTAATCGATTGCTATTAAAAGCAGAAAACCTATGTTATTTTGTCCGCCATTGTCAAAATAACAGATTAGGTCGTATCTGTGGAAGCAAAGGAATGACTGACCAGGGGATCAATCGTGCTGCCAGGGAATGTGGTGGAAGCAGATACAATAGGAAGGTTTCAGAGGCATTTAGACAGACACACGAGCAGACAGGGAATGGAAGGATGATTACTATTTGCAGGCAAAGGGGATTAGTATAAATTGGCAACGTGATCGGCACAGACATCGTTGGCTGAAGTGTCTGTTCCTGTGCTGTATTGTTCTAAATAAATTAAACCCGATCGACTTCTTTCATCTGTTTATGGAAAACATAGCATGCTGTGTTGGTTTAATACAAATTAAAAAGGGTAGCAGCTGGAAAATTGAAATGAAAACAGAAATTGTTGGAAACACTCATCCGATCAGGCAGCATTTCTTGAAAGAACGGTGGCACAGTGTTAGAGTTGCTGCCTTGGAGCGCCAGGGACCCGGGTTCGATCCTATGGGTGCTGTCTGTTCGGAGTTTGTACGTTCTCCCTGTGACCTGCATGGGTTTTCTCTGGGTGTTCTAGTTTCCTTCCTCACTCTAAAGACATGCAGGTTTGTAGGTTAATTGGCCTGGTTAAATTTTTAATTGTCTCTGTCCCTCGTGTGTGTAGGATAGTGTTAATGTGCTGGGATCGCTGGCCGGCACAGACTCTGTGGGCCAAAGGGCTACTTCCGCACTGTATCTCTAAACTAAACTAAATTGATTTATCTTTTTGGATGATAGCCATAACATGCTGGATTAACTCAGCGGGTCAGGCAGCATCTCTGGAGAAAAGGAATAGGTGACTTTTCGAATCGAGACTCTTCTTCAGACCGAGAGTCAGGGGAGAGGGAAACTAAACGTATGAAAAGGTACAGAACAAATCAAATCCAGCACCATTGACCAAGAAATGGTGGAACCCACAATGGTCCATTGTTGGCTGTAGAAGAGGTGATAACAAGGAATAAGAACAGTGCTGCCTGACCTGCCAAGTGTTTCCAACATTTTCTGCCTTGAATGAATGAGAATTTGGAAATAATGAAACATGGGATCTGAGTAGGATTAGTGTAAGTGTGTGTTTGATGGTTTATGCAGACTCGGTAGGCTGAAGGGCTTGATGTGCCTGTGACTCAGTAGTATTTTATTGAACAATCTTTTATCATGTGTGGGTAAGAAGTTGCAGCTTTTATCATGTTATTCCTGTAAAAAGTAGACCATAAGACATGGAGCAAATTAGGCCATTCAGCCCATCGAGTCTGCTCCACCATTCAGCAGTGGCTCATGTATTTTTCCCCCTCAACTCCATTCTTCTACCGTCTCCCCGTAACCTTTGACACCCTTCCTGATCAAGAATCTCCACTTTAAAAATACCCACAGGTCTCCACAGCCACCTGTGGCAATTAATTCCACAAATTCACCACACTGGCTAAGTAGTTGAGCATCACCATGTGAATTGTTCAATTTGCAAAAAAATCTGTTCTGGCGAAGCAGATCTTGAACAGTAGCTTCAGTAGTAGCTGTTTAAAATAAACCCCTGAAAACTACAACAATTGGGAATGGATTGAGATTTTAACCTAATTTAGTAAAATTGAAATATAATATTTTATTGTGAACAAATTTCAGGACCTCTCACTACATTTTTAAATTTATCTTGGCATTTTGTTCAGTTTTTATTTCATATATTAAAAGTTTCCAGCTGTAATGACATAATATTCACGATGCATGATTATAAATCCTCAACTAAACTAAACTAAACTAATAATCATGCCAATTTTCAGAAGTATTACTTAACAATTGTTCTAATTGCCCAGTAAAAAGGTTTGAAATTAATTTACACTTAACTTGGGACAGAAATAGTCTCACGTTGCTGCCTTATTGTTCTCTACTGTTGCGATCACTCCAGTATTACAAGATGCCAAATTAATCCTACTGTTGATTTAATAATGCTTAAAATTGTTCTTCTAGATTGAGTTCCTCGAATCAATTAATTGCTTTCCGCTGAAATAATTGCTGACAGATGAAGCTAGTTATATTATGCATAACTCTTTACCTTATGGCATATTAACATAGCTATGTGAAGCCAACATGTGTAACATGAGTTACACAACATGAGCAATGGAAATGGATTTGTAATGAGAGCTGTGGGTATTTCCATACTGTAGGAATGAATATTGCTTCCAATCATGACAGTATAATTGAGATAATTGTCAAGGGTGAGTTGACCATTGGTAATTGTTTGGAATCTGAATTCAATTTGACAATTTCTAAAACTTCTTGCTGATTGATTATGAAATTCTGTAGCTAGATGCCATTGGTTCAGATTTAACTTTTCAAATATATAAAAAAATATCCATGTGAACATCATTCCCTCAAATCTTTTACAGTTGATTTGCAAGAATGCA
Source organism: Rhinoraja longicauda (assembly GCF_053455715.1). NCBI lineage: Eukaryota > Metazoa > Chordata > Chondrichthyes > Rajiformes > Arhynchobatidae > Rhinoraja > Rhinoraja longicauda. The sequence goes on from NC_135956.1 coordinate 71,468,873, forward strand.
AGTTTTTTTAATTTTTCACATCCAGTTGCATAATTATTCAGTTAAATAAAGATATGGACTTGACAGTGATGAAGGTATTTGACTAGCAGATGTAAAGAAATTGTTAACATGAGAAGTTTAACATTAACCTTATGTTCAAAATACATGTCATTATCTAGATGTGATTAAATCATAGTCAACAGTGAGCCTTATATCCTGATGTGGATAATAATTTGCAGCTGTTTTTCTGCACCTGTTTCCTGTGTAATAACAGAATTTGGTTGAAATGTAAGGACTAATTTGTCTGCAGCAATTTTGTGTATTGAGATGACAGGTTATGACTATTTATTGCTAATATACAATGTATTTGAAATGAAGTATTGTCATTTCATTACAGTTGACGGAAATGCAAACGGAGAGCAGCTACTATAGCCCTCAGAAAGTTAAATCCAAAGAAGTGATTTGCTGGGAGCAAGAAGGAACTACTGTCGAGGTATTTGCTCAAAATAATATCAAAGCTTCCTGTGATAGCACTTTGTCAATGATTTACTAAGTTTGCATTTTCAATGTGTATGTATTCAAAACATATTTGCATGCGTTTTCTTAAATGCGTATGGGAGAAAAACAAAATAACTTTAATTGATATTTTGTGGAAGGACTTCCATTTTATGAACTGACAAATATGCAGAAATCCCTTTGTAAAAGTAAGCAAGTGCCAAATAAAATCTATTGTTTCCATTAAAGGTATGTGTACTGTTCTCAGTTGGCAGTAATATCTGTATGAAATAGCCAAGACTGAAGTCATTATTATCCTTTCTAACAGCAGATTTCCATTATATGTTGAGATAAGGAGGATAAAACCTGGCCTTTAAATTAAATCTACATTTATATTGATCATATTTATGCAAAAGTTCAAAGTCAGAAAGGAACAGAGTTTGGATGAGAATGTATTATTTTCATGAATCACAGTGTAGGAATAACATTTGGACTAATGATTTTATTAAAAATTCATACCGTTCCTAATTTAATAATTGATTTATTTGAGTGTTTGGCTAGGAATAACCCCGAAAATTGTGAAAATGAGTGCAACTTAGTGAATATATGATGAGCCGACTCTCTTAATCTAAAATGCTTCTAAATATTTCAGTAAAAATACAAAGAAAAAAGATCTATTGTGTGCAATTTCATTTGGAGGAAATTGCACTGAAGAATGTGCTATTTGGGTTGTATCTAAACTTTTCCGAAGGTGCCAGAAGTAAGAAATGTATCCAACGTTTTCCATGATCTGCACTGGTTTGTCAAGTCGGTTTTATCATATGTTTATTTGTGAGGCTATTTGATGAGGTACATATGCTCATTATATTATAGTCTTCCCAAGAACTCTTTTGAAGAAAGAGAAATGCAAGTTAAATGGGAGGAGTTAAGTACTGAGCCGCCAATGGATATAACTTTCAAAGGTGTTTTATTGTCACATGTACCAATTAAGGTACAGTGATATGCAAATTAACATACAACCATACAAAAAAAAAGCAACAAGACACCCAACTACATAAAAGTCAACATAAACATCCACCACAGCGGATTCCCCACATTCCTCACTGTGATGGAAGGCAAAAAAGTCCAATCTTCTTCCTCTTTATTCTCCCGCGATCGGGGCAGTCGAACCATCCATCGGGGCGATCGAAGCTCCCGCAGCCGGCTGTCGAAGCCCCCCCCCTGTCAGGGCGATCAAAAGATACGATACGGAAAAAAATCATGTCGAGATCAGCATTTTGGTATTAATTCATTTCCAACATCCTAATCCCAAGGAAAAGGATTTAGAAAAGTCAAGTCAAGTCAAGTCAATTTATTTGTATAGCACATTTAAAAACAACCCACGTTGACCAAAGTGCTGCACATCTGACTAGGAAAAAAAGAAACATACAGTGGCAGGCAGCCAAACACAACGGCGCGGCCATCTTGAACAAAATGTTAATTCAATCACCCACAGTCCAACAATAAAAGCACTAAACAGGCACCCAAATTACCCAACCCCAAAAACCCCCCAAAACACAGTCCAACAATAGAAGCATTAAATAGGCATTCAAATCACACACCCCAAAACCCCCAAGAACACAGTCCAACAATAAAAGCATCAAACAGGCACTCAAACCACCCAACCCCAAAAACACACAAAAAAGAAACATCCATCAAAGAAACATCCATCACAGTGAGTCTCCTCCAGTCCTCTCTCTCCTCACTGTGATGGAAGGCCACAATGTCTTTCCCTTCTCCTGCTGTCCTCGCCCGCAGTCAGGTTGTTGTGGTTGCAGGCCGCACCGGACGGTCCACAGCGGGCCAAGCCCAAGGCGCGTCGCGTCGCAGCCGCTCCCGCAGCCTCCGAAGACGGCCGGCTCCGCCGATGATAAGTCCGATCCGGGGCGGGCGAACACGCTGTCGCTGCCGCTGTTGCTGCACGTCGGGGCGGTCGTGGCTCCCGACATTGAAACCCCCGCCCAGCAGAGAAATATCCCGCGGCCATCTTAGGCCGCGCCGGACGGTGAAATGTCCGCGCCCCAAGCCCCGCGATCCGGGGTGGGCGAACACGCTGCCGCTGCCGGAGCTCCCGATGTCGGCATCCACGCGGCCCGAACCTAAGGCAAGTCGCAGCTGCTCCCGCAGCCTCCGAAGACGGCCGGCTCCGGTGATGGTAAGTCCGATCCACGGACTTGGATGGTAAGTCCGATGGAGGCTGACAGCTCCAGGAGTTGGGCCGATGGTAGGCCGCAGCAGGAACGGAGACACGGCCCAGAAAACAAAGGTCGGGTCTCCGTTCGGAAGGGACACATATTTACAGTGTTAGTTTCCCCCTCCCCCCCACATACACACATAGTACACAAACACAAAAACACCACATCACAACTACAATTAAGACAAAAAAAAACAACAAAAACACAAAGACAAATGGACCGCAGGTGAGCGGCAGCTGCTAGGGCAGTGCCGCCATTTTGTCAGAAAAGGTTTGATAGAAACTATAGAGGAACAAGCTTGAGGATCTGTGTGGAAAGGAACTGCAGATGCTGGTTTATTCTGAAGATAGACACAAAATGCTGGAATAACTTAGCAGGTCAGGCAGTATCTCTGGAGAAAAAGAATAGGTGACGTTTCGGGTTGGAACCCTTCCGTCTGAAAAAGGGTTGCAACCCAAAATGTCACCTATTTTTCTCCAGAGATGCTGCCTGACCTGCTGAGTTACTGCAAGATTTTGTGTCTAAGCTTGAGCATCTGCAGGGCAAATAAATGTCTTATTTTCTTCGGGACAGCACTATGATTTGTGTCTATGAATTTGTTATTGAGTTGAGAAATTATTGTTTTGAGTACGGTAACTAACTATTACTTTTAACTTGCTCATTTACGTTGAATACTTTGGGTGTACATTCATTCAACTATATATATATTTAATAAAAATAGGCTATTATTTTTCACTAATTCACTTGCTGGGATGTTTTAGAAAATGAAAATAGATTTTTTTCTTTTATTGTTTTAATCTGAATAATTAATCCTTTTATTTGACAAGGTGCTGCTGATGGGAGAACCTTTCTTTGATTGCCAAATGGGTTTTGTGGGCTGCAAGGCTTTTTGCCTTAAGGGAATAATGGCTGTGAAGGATTTTGAGGAAACTGCAAACAGATCTGAAATCGTAAGTAATTGAATCAAACTTTATTGTTTGGTAGGTTTTATAATGCATCTTTATAAGATTTTTGGAGAAAAATATTATTAACAAATGTCTTAAAAAGGTGAGAGGTGTGGTGTGTGTGTGTGTGTGGGGGGGGGGGGGGGGGGGGGGACGAGGGGAAAGGGTTGTTGGTGTTCGGAAGGGAATTCCAAAATTTAGGGCTTGGGTGGATAGAGAACATTGAACTTGGAGGATTATGAGTTTGTGGAGAGTGGCAAAGTTCAAAGCAGTCACTTGGACCAGGAAGGGTGAAGAAATGAAGAAATAAGTGAACTGATTGTTTGGAGAGCATTAGAGTCCCCAGCTTCCTAGCCTATTAGAAATCTTATTAAACCCAACATGGAAATGGGAAAAAGGTAGTTATGGACGACTACATCGTGGATGTCTTAATTGTCATCATGTATAGTCTTTTCACGGACTGGATATCATGCAACAAAAAAGCTTTTCACTGTACCCTGGTACAAACGGCAATAATAAACTAAACTAAACTAGATATCAGAAGCATAGCTCTATGTCAGATTGCATGCTGGAGTTTTGAATGATCGGCTTTATTTTCAGGAGAAGGATAGAAGGACTGAGCACGAAACAGAGCCTGATTTGGAAATGGCCTTGGCTTTGGAATGGCCACTTTTCAGCCACAGCAAAGGCTGGATGTTGGCAAACTGGCCAACAACTGGGGAACAGAGAGAGATGCGGAACCAGAGCTGGCTATCGGTGGATGGAATTAAATACAATATATTCAGAATATGTCACTGAGGCTCAGCCCTTTGGGAGAGAGAAATGCTCCTTGGGAAAATGAGAGTGAAAGATGAGAAATGCTTTGGCATTGGTTGGATAGACAATAGACAATAGGTGCAGGAGCAGGCCATTTGGCCCTTCGAGCCAGCACCACCATTCAATGTGATCATGGCTGATCATTCTCAATCAGAACCCCGTTCCTGCCTTCTCCCCACACCCCCTGACTCCGCTATCTTTAAGAGCTCTATCTAACTCTCTCTTGAAAACATCCAGAGAATTGGCCTCCACTGCCTTCTGAGGCAGAGAATTCCACAGATTCACAACTCTCTGACTGAAAAAGTTTTTCCTCATCTCCGTTCTAAATGGCCTACCCCTTATTCTTAAACTGTGGCCCCTTGTTCTGGACTCCCCCAACATTGGGAACATGTTTCCTGCCTCTAACGTGTCCAATCCCTTAATAATCATATGTTACAATAAGATCCCCTCTCATCCTTCTTAATTCCAGTGTATACAAGCCTATTCGCTCCAGTCTTTCAACATACGACAGTCCCGCCATTCCGGGAATTAACCTAGTGAACCTAGGCTGCACGCCCTCAATAGCAAGAATATCCTTCCTCAAATTTGGAGACCAAAACTGCACACAGTACTCCAGGTGCGGTCTCACTAGGGCCCTGCACAACTGCAGAAGGACCTCTTTGCTCCTATACTCAACTCCTCTTGTTATGAAGGCCAACATTCCATTTGCTTTCTTCACTGCCTGCTGTACCTGCATGCTTCCTTTCAGTGACTGATGCACTAGGACACCCAGATCTTGTTGTACATCCCCCTTTCCTAACTTGACACCATTCAGATAATAATCTGCCTTCCTATTATTACCACCAAAGTGGATAACCTCACATTTATCCACATTAAACTGCATCTGCCATGTATCTGCCCACTCACACAACTGGTCCAAGTCACCCTGCAACCTCATAGCATCTTCCTCACAGTTCACACTGCCACCCAGCTTTGTATCATCTGCAAATTTGCTAATGTTACTTTTAACCCCATCACAATAGGAACGGAGTTGGCTTTAAGGCCCTCCTGGTGGGGGATGGAGGTGTAGTGACTGGACATCCATAGTAAAGATGAGGGAGTGGGGGCCTGGAAAACGGAAGTTATTGAGGAGTTGGAGAGAGTGTGAGGTGTCTTGGACATAGGTAGGGAGGGATTGGACCAGGGGGGATAGGATGGAGTCGAGGTAGGTGGAAATTACTATTAATCATTAAATATTGTTGATCATGAGCAACAAAATATTGTGTTGCCGAGAATCCAGTTTATAGCTGCTTTGGTATGAAAACATATGTCTTCCTCTTTACAGAATGCCTTGGAGTCATTGTGGCCAACTTTGCTAGTCAATATTAAAATTGAAAATGCAGGAAATGCTCAGCAGGTCAGGCAGCTTCTGTAACTGGAGAAACCGTGCTGATGGATTCCAGGAGTTTCTGTTTTAATTTCACATTTCCAGCACCCGCAGTATTTCCCTTCTACCAGTCATACCTTGCATTGTGTAAATAATTCAGTGTAGAGCAGGACAAAATACTCAGGCACTTTTTGGAAGGAGATACCTTGGGGAATCTGTTTGCTATTCACTTGTATGTCTCCTGCAGGAAATTGAAGGTTTGGCTCTCGATTTAACTAGGTATAACTGGATATTAAATAACAGCATGCAATTTAGTTTTATTCATAGATCCATGGACGTTCAAAAGAACTTGTCTTTTTTAAAGTTCCGTCAAATTAATTAGGTGTTTAGGCATTTTGGGTTTTCTCTTGGCAATATAACATCAACCATGATGGTCAATAAGCAGTACCACCACTTATAAATACTCCCCCCTTACTCCCTACTTCCCCCCACACTCACCAGTGTTTCATTTAAGCATGCAGCCTACAGCAGTCTAACTTAATAGGTTCATTTCATTGCAATAAAAATGCACGTTTAAAAAGCTTAGGGGAATACAAGTTAACTTTTAAAGAAAAAAACATGAATGAAATCTATTGATTTTGAACCATTTGTAATCTGTTTTGACTTTATTACGCCGTTAGTTTCACTTAGTTTATTAGTGTACCGAGTTACAGTGAAAAGGTTTTTTGTTGCATGCTATCAAGTCAGCGAAAAGACTTTTCTTGAATACAATTAAGCCGCCCACAGTGTACAGAAATAACGATTTAAAAGAGAGGAGCGATTGTAATGAATGATTGGAGATCCACTACTGGACCAGGATGCAAAGAGTCACTTGGCTTCAGCGCCATCTTGCCATGGAGAAAATAAAGTCCGATTAAAGATAGTTAAAAGGTCTCCAATTAGCTAGATGTGAGGTCAGGACTGCATTCTAGCTGATGTGAGGACTGTTCAGTTGGGAAGAAACTGTTCCTGAATTTGGAGGATGCCAAAAAATGTGGCTTCTGACCACAGCAGTTGGTAACTTGGCGGGATGTCCTTTCTATTCAATTTCCAGTGCTTTATCCTTCACCATAATTTATTTTCCTCTGAAAATTGTATTGTTGGTTATCCTTCAGGTACAGTAAAAACAAAATAAAAATTCTCTTTCTGAGGGGATATGAATTATAAAACAGTGGAGTTTCAATTACTGGGATATTCTCCAGGCTTCCTATTAATGGAAAGGATTGTGAGGAGCAAATTTATAGGGAAATTGTACAGATGTTGCTAAATCCATGGGGTAGCAATAATGGGGAACATCATTGATCCAAATCGAGACCAGAATAGCAATTACGTAATGGGCAAAGAGGGATAGGAGTTTCTGAAGTGTGTTCTGGAGAACTTTCTTTAATGTTATGTTTCCGACTCAACAATGAAGGCAGCATTGCTGGACTTGGTTCTGGGAAATGAGCCAGATCAAGCGGGGCAAGTGTCAGTGGGGGTCCATGCAGGAAATTGATCGTATGATTTAGTTAAAATAGCAATGGAAATGGATATAGATCATGAAGGTAAAAATAGTAATTTGGAGAGGGATATGTCAAGGAATGAGAACTGATCTGATAAATTGGATATTGAGTCCAGGAAGCAAATATGTACTTAAATTATAGGAGGCTGTTAAAGTAGGAAAGTTTCAGCTACAGTTTAGGTATGTTCCCAAGAAGGAGAAAGATTGGAAAATTGAACTTGCAGCTCCATGGAAGAGAGGAAGGTAGAGCAGAAAATAAAGAACATTCGGCTGATGCTTGGCTGTTGGCAGGAGTGAAAATGAGGCTCATTAAAGAAAATTAAAATGGAAGGCAAAGAGAGGTCATGATAAAAGATTGGCAGCAAACAAAGGGAAAACCATAAGTACCCTGTGGATGTGAGATCTAAACCAAAATTGACAAAGTACTTTGCATCAGTCCTCACCCAGTGAAACGCTGCTGTCCCAGTAATTGAAGAGGTAATAGGGAATTAAAAATTGATAAAGGGAAGACGCTGGAAAGGTAGGAGAATGGGTTTAAGAGGGAAAGATAGATCAGCCATGATTGTATGGCGGAGTAGACTTGATGGACTGAATGGCCTAATTCTGCTCCTAGAACTTATGATGGCGGCTGCCATAGCAGCTGCGGCTTACCTGCGGTCCATTTGTGTTTGTGTTTTTTTGTGTCTTAATTGTAGTTGTGATGTTGTTTTTTTGTGTTTGTGTACTATGTGGGGGGGAGGGGGGGAACTGTAAAATTGTAAATATGTGTCCCTTCCGAACGGAGACCCGACCTTTGTTTTCTGGGTCGGGTCTCCTTTCCTGCTGCGGCCTACCATCGGCCCAACTCCTGGAGCTGGCGGCATCCAGGGCTCTGGTTCGCAGAGCCCGCGGATCGGACTTACCATCAGCGGAGCCAGCCGTCCTCGGAGGCTGCGGGAGCAGCTGCGACTCGCCTTAGGCTCGGGCCGCATGGATGCCGACATCGGGAGCGCCGGCAGCGGCAGCGTGTTCGCCCGCCCCGGATCGCTGGGCTTGGGTCGCGGACATTTCACCGTCCGGCGCGGCCTAAAATAGGCCGCGGGATTTCTCTCTGCTGGGCGGGGGTTTCAATGTCGGGAGCCACGACCGCCCCGACGTGCAGCAGCAGCGGCAGCAGCAGCGTGTTCGCCCGCCCCGGATCGCGGGGCTTGGGTCGGCCCGCTGCGGACCTTTCACCTTTCACTGCGGGAGAAGACGGCAGGGGAAGGGAAAAGACATTGTGGCCTTCCATCACAGTGAGGAGAGGACTGGAGGAGACTCACTGTGATGGATGTTTCTTTTTTTTGTGTGTTTTTGGGGTTGTGTAACTTGCCTATTTTAATGCTTTATTGTGTAATCTGCCTAATTTAATGTTTTATTGTTGGACTGTGGGTGACTGAATTTCGTCAAAAAAAAACGTTTTTTTGGATGACAAATAAAGCTATCTTGAATATGAAACAGAGTAGAAATTAGCTAATCACTTGAAATAAAATAGAAAATGTTGTAAATATTGAATTGAATTGACAAACATTGCATAGCCCACCAAGTCCATCAATGGACAATAATAGACAATAGGTGCAGGAATAGGCCATTCAGCCCTTCGAGCCAGCACCGCCATTCAATGTGATCATGGCTGATCATTCTCAATCAGTACCCCGTTCCTGCCTTCTCCCCATACCCCCTGACTCCACTATCCTTAAGAGCTCTATCTAGCTTTCTCTTGAATGAATTCAGAGAATTGAGGCGGAGAATTCCACAGATTCACAACCCTCTGACTGAAAAAGTTTTTCCTCATCTCCGTTCTAAACGGCCTACCCCTTATTCTTAAACTGTGGCCCCTTGTTCTGGACTCCCCCAACATTGGGAACATGTTTCCTGCCACTAACGTGTCCAACCCCTTAATAATCTTATACGTTTCGATAAGATCTCCTCTCATCCTTCTAAATTCCAGTGTATACAAGCCTAGTCGCTCCAGTCTTTCAACATATGACAGTCCCGCCATTCCGGGAATTAACCCATTCACTTTTTGCTGGTGCACCCCTTTGCCTCCTAACCCGGAGGCTCAGCATCGCCTGTAAAATCAGATTTCTCTGAACTTTTGCCAGGTGTAATTCAGCGTATGATCATATATAGGTAATTTGCCAGTATGTTGCTGGAGAATTCATGCAAGAGTGCATCCTTCTGCTGGACATATGGAGACCACGTGGAGTGCAATAATGGACGCAACACTCCCTGACGGGTGTTATTTCTGTTATTCCTGGACTTCAACATTTGGCAATGAAAGTTCTGCAAACGTTCACCTCAATAATTTTCAGTTTTTCTCCTCATTAGGGTTCTCATTAAGCTGGAAAGAGTGCAGAGAAAATTTAGACCAGACTTTAGAGTTTTCCAAGATTAGTTTAATTTAGAGATACAGTGTGGAAGCTGACCCAAAGATCCACCAAGTCCATGCCGACCAACGATCATTCATAGACTAGTTCCGTCTTACACAGGGCACAGAGGTAGAATTGCTGCCTTATAGCGTCAGAGACTCGAGTTTGATCCAGACTACGGGTGCTGTCTGTACGGAGTTTGGATGTTTCCTCCGTGATTTGCATGGACGTACGCGTTTGTAGGGTAAATTGGCTTGGTATAAATGTAACTTGTCCCTAGTGTATAGGTTATTGTGCAGGAATCGCCGGTTGGCGTGGACTCGGTGGGTGGAGGGGGCTATTTCCACGCTATATCTCTAAGCTAAACTAAACACCAGGGGCAATTTACAGAAGCCAATTAACCTACAAATTTGCACATCTTGGGCGTGTGGGATGAAACGGGAGAACCCAGAGAAAACCCATGCAGTCATAGGGAGAACGAAAAGCTCTGTACAGACAGCACCCGTAGTCAGGATTAATCCTGTGTCTTTGGCGCCATAAGGCAACAATACTGCTGCGCCACTGTGCCGCCTGGCGTTGTTTACGAGGATGTTACCAGGACTCGAGGGTCTAAGCCACAGGAAAAGGTTGGGCAGGCTACGACTTTATTTCTTGGGGTGTAAGAGACTGAGAGGTGATCTTATAGAGGTGTATAAAATGATGAGGGGATTAGATAGGATGATTGCGCAGTCTTTTACACAGGTTAGGAGAATCAAAAACCAAAAGACATAGTTTAAGGTGAGAGGGACGAGATTCAATAAAACCCGAGGCACACTCGGAGTGTGGTGGGTATATTGAATGAGATGCCAGAGAAGGTAGTTATGGCTGGTACATTAACAATCTTTTTAAAAAACTCATGAACTGGTACATGAATAGGAAAAGTTTAGAGGAATGTGGGCAAATGGGACATTTTGGTTGGCATGGATGAGTTGGGCCGAAGGGCCTGTATCTGTGCTGTATGATTATGAGTAATAGCTCTAAGCAATCCTACGGGTTGCAAATTATGGCAAATTATGGCCTGGTGTTCTTGTGCTTATCAGAGATGAGGTTCCAATTTTTGTTGATTTGGAGGATCATTTTAATTATGCACGTGTAGCGATGGCAACTTTATTTAAGTACATCATGTACATTGAAAAATGCGTTGTTTTTTTTGGGTCAACTAACCTTGAAAAGAGGAGGTTCATGATGTGACCTTTCGTCAATGAGACTCTCAATTAAGAATACTGAAAATAAAAGCTTATTTCTCAATTAAATAATTCAAATGAACTCAAGATTACTTACAGGGTTATCAGATTTGTGCAGAGAAATGATTTATGATTGCAGTTTTAAATCTAACAACTTTTTTTTAAAAAGGAAGCCTGTTTCTTCAGTTGCGGTGAAAGTCTGAACAGCAAAGGATTAACATACCTCACCAATTCCCTGTTCGATTACCGAAGTCCAGAAAATAATGGTGTCAGGGCCGAGTTTATTTTGGATGCTGCCCAACACAAGGTCAGATGATTTTAATAACTAATTATTACATTGGGAGAATTTATTTTCCCAAGATTCCATTTTAAAATTATTGCATGAAAGGTTTTGTAGGTTTTGCATCGTTTTTAAAACTAAGCTTCAGAGGGAAAATGTAAAATTTCTTCCTGGCATGAATCTATCATAGAAATATAGAAGCAACTATTGGAATAACTTGGTAATTCAAATTTAACTTGATTTACTAGCATGATCTGATAATAGAGTCCAACAGTAAATTTAATTATATTTTAATAGTGTTTTAATTAAATTTATTGGGTATACATCATATTTTTTCTAATTGTTCAGAGGTGTCCATAAGTATGGAGTCTTACAGTGCAGAAACAGACCCTTTGGCCCAACTTGTCCATGCTAATCATGATGCCTCATTTATACTAGTCCACCTATTTGTTTGGCCCATATCCTTTTTTTCTATATTTTCTAAGCTTTTTCTACCCATGTACCCGTCCAAATGTCCCCCAGGTATAAAGCAAATAGAAGGACACCATGTATAGGTTAAAAAGCAAATGCCGTTGGGTTACTTTACATTCGTTGTGTGCATGAGGGTAACCAAAAATATCTTAATTCCCAAACCAAACCAAAAGTTAATAGAAAAATCCTGTGTGTGCAGTTGTTGTTAATGTCTTTTCAATCAGTTTGCATGTGTAACATTTGGTATGGTGTATAATAATTTGTTCAAGTGTCTTAATTTTTTCAGCTTAAAAGGGTGGTAAGGCAGCATGCCACCATATCACAGGGCGAATATGATGGAATACCAGTTATGATTTGTTGGCAATATGGAACTTCAAGCAACTATTTTGAGAAATTTATGCTGACATTTCAACAGTAGGCTGACTGCATCATTTGGGATGATATCACAGCTCATTTTGTGAATAACAAATGAATATATAGGAAGAAAAATAGGCCATTGAGCATGTGGGTTTACTTTTAGTATTTCATTAAATCGAGGCTGGTCTAAACCATTTAGCTGCTTGTAAGATGGGAGAGAAAATACAGTCTAATATGCAGGTAGTTCTGATTTAGTGAATGTTTCCACAACGCAGTTTGCATCTAACGCGATTGATGAATTGAGGAACACTATTTGCATTTGGGCCAAATTGGTTATAACGTAATTTCAGTTGGAAACTGGAAAACCATTTCAATGCTTTGGAAATTGACAAGCAGAAAAAAAAGGCCAAAAAGTGCTGGGTCAGGCAGCATCCTTGGAGAACATGAATAGGCAATGTTTCACGTCGGGACCCTTCTTCAGGCTCCACGGAGGGGGAACAAAGAGAGAGGGTCTCGGAGAACTCTTGTGAACGAGAGGAGGAAAACGTCTTCAAAGTAGGCATACCTTAAGGAGATTTCAAAGTGGAGCAGTCAAAATGATGAAAGCAGGAAAAAAAAACTGTTTTGCAGAAAAAATCTTTAAAGGGGGATAAAAGCTTGGGTTGTTCTCTTGGGAACAGAGGGGCTTTTGAGGAAATCTGAGAAAGGAATTTAAAATCATGAAGAGTAGAGGCGATAGATAGGAATTATTCTCATGAGTGGAGGCATCAAGGATAGTGGGACATAGAACCAAAAGTGACATGAGGACAAATGTTCTTCACACAATGAGTGGTTAGGGACTAGAAAGGAAATAATCTTCAGGACTATGGGGAGAGAACAGAGGAGTGAGACTGGATGTAATGTCCTTGCATGAATCCAGTAAGGACCCAATGGGTCAAGTGGTCTCCTTATTCACTGAAACCAGTATATTTCTGTCTGTATTACATTTGCAATGCAGCAATAAAGAAAATAGTCTTGTGTTGCAGCAGAGAAGAATGTTTTGGGTCTATTGTACTGGTGCCCTTTTCCACCTGAAATTTTCACAAAGGCACTGTCAAATTTCCTAATGAGTTAAACATTGCATTCACAAAGAGCTCCTGGGAATCTTGTATTTTGGGCCAAACTTTACAATGTTTTCTGTTTGTGCAACTAAATTGTTACAGATATTATTGAAATAATTTTATAGTGGACATGTCAGAAACGACTCTTATGCTTTCACAATTGTATTAATAGCGTAGATGTTTATCAATTTTTTTTTTTGCTTCTGTTCAGCCTGACTCATTTCCTCTGTGTGCATAATTTCTAGGTATTCTAACATTAATTTTCAAACACTTTACCATGTGTCCAAAATCATGAGAGGAATAGATTGGGTAAACAGGTAGAGTCTTGTCCAGAGTAGAGGAATCCAGAACCAGAGGACACAGGTTTAAGGTGAGGAGGGAAAGATTTAATGGGAACCTGAGGGGTAACTTTCTTGCACAAAGGGTGGTAAGTGTATGGAATGTGCTGCCGGAAGAGGTAGTTGGGGCAGGTACTATTGCAATATTTAAGAAACATTTAGACAAGTAATGGATTGGGAAGATTTAGAGGGATATGGGCCAAAACAGGTAGGTGGAACTAGTTTAGATGGGGCATGTAGGTCTGCATGGGCTGAAGGACCTGTTTCCACACTGTATGACTATGACTTCGGGTATTTCCAGAATTTCCAGCAGTTCGACCTAGGTGTCCATCTTCCACTCTGGCCTTAATACATGCGTGAACCCCATCAACATTTCATATTAAATCTTCCTCATAAGGGTAGGAACCTAATGCTACAGAAGATAGCCACATGACCCAACGAGTCTGTGCTGGCTCTATGTGGACCTGTGACGCACAATTCTTTGCAGGCTGGGTCAGACTTGCAATTGAACCCTCGTCCAAGAGCCATTTGTATGAGGCACATTGATTGGTATTTCTAATCATGTCTAAAATTGCAAATGCCACTTTTCCCATTGCTCCACTTGCTTCCCCACTAATTGCTTTCTTGCTGCTTCACCTGCCACAGTTGTGGTGCTCCTTTCCATCTTGTATGATCTGTACTCATTTCTTTATCCATTGTTACACAGTGACTATCCTGTATAAGTCCAGTAACATACTTATTTTAGAGGGACCGAATGGTGCTCACCAGCACAGTACGCTGGTGTCAAGACCAGAACATGGACCTGGACCGAGGCTCAGAAGCTCCAACTGGCACAACATGGTCCTGGACCACTCATTGAAGCATCTATTGCTTCAGGCTTGGCAAATGGGTGGGTCCCAAAGATCCAGAGCCAGCCTCGGGTGATGATTGGATGATCTCATCCTAATTTTATGTTCTAGGAGCAGAATTAGGCCATTGGGCCCATCAAGCCTACTCTGCCATTCAATCTGAAACTATTTTTTCTATTGATCGTTGATCTATTTTTCCCTCTCAACACCATTCTCCTGCCTTCTCCCCATCACCCCTGACACCCATACTAATCAAGACTCTGTCAACCTCTGCCTTAAAATTATCCTGCAGTACATCCTGCAGTACATCCCATTCCAATAGTGGTTCCTCAGTGATACAACAATTTCCATTTCTACATCATTAATATGGTGAAATGTTTCAAGTTTTACACCAGCAATATTTAAAAGCAAATAAGGAAGTTTTATTGCAAATCCAAAGCCTGGTCAAAGAGGTGAGTTGAAGGAGCGCCATAAAGAGGAAAGAGATGTAGGCAGAGAGATTTATGAAGGTAATTTCAGAGCCAATGCTCTTTTCACAAATATTTAGACAGCTAAGAAATTTCCTGTGCCAGAGGGCTGTGAGACTTAGGAATTTGCCTCCACGGAGACAGGTGTGCACTCAGTTACTGGGCCCATTCAGGATGCAGAATTATGGATTTTTGGGTGTCAGGCTGGTGCAATGTTGGACAGGATCAGCCATGGTTATCTTGAATGAAGTAGATGCTCCAGCTTCCCATTTTGTGTTATTTGCCATCAGCTGACATTTTAGTGATGGAAGCAAAACGCAAGAAACTGGGGTTTATTGTCATTGAGTAAGACCATAAGACCTGGGGACAGAATTAAGCCATTTGGCCCATGAAATCTGCTCTGCCATTCGAACATATGCAGTGTGGAATCAGACCGTCTGGCCCAACTTGCCCATGCCGACCAACATGGCCCATCTGTACTAGTCCCATCTGGCTGTGCTTGGCCTACATTCCCTCTAAACCCATCCTATGCACATACCTGTCCAAATGGCTCGTCAACGTTATGATAATACCTGCCTCAACTACCTCCTCTGGCAACCATCTTCACTCTCCACAGTACCACTCACTTTTCCCATTGCTCCACTTGTCATCTGCAAAGTTGCTAATCTTGCCTTGTATATTCATATCATTGATATAGAAGACAAATAGCAATGGGCACAGCACTTGAACCCTGAGGCACACCACTGGTGTCTCCAGTCTAAAAAGCAACCTTCCATGATCACCCTCAGCTTCCTTCCATGAAGCCAATTTGCAATCCAGTAAGCTTTCTCTCCTTGTATCCCATGATCTAACCTTCCAGAGCAGTCGACCATGCTGAAATCTATATATAGTATACAGCTCTGCCCTCATCAACTTTTTCGGTCACATCTTCAAAAAACTCAGATTTGTGAGACATGATCTCCCATGTACAAAACCGTGCTGACTGTCCCCAATCAGCCTGTGTCCATCTAAATGCATGTATTTCTTATCCCTCAGAATACTCTCCAGTAACTACCTGACCACAGATATTAGACTCACTGGCCCGTAGTTCCCAGGCTTTTCCATGCAGCTTTTCTCAAATAGAGGCATAACATTTGCCTCATGGCTAATCTTTTCCCTCTGAACCCCATTTTCCTGCCTTCTCCTGCTTTGTCCAGTATCTGGATCTTGAACTCTGAGTCTGTTCAAAATGTATGGCTGTGGGGTGTAGTAAGGCGTTTCCCCTCAGTCCAGCTTTTTTGAGATAACACATTTTTCCTAATCCATTGTAGATGTGTTGCCAGAACCCACACTGTTCTGGATGTATTTCAGAATCATTGCTATTGTTTGAGTTAAAATGCAGCTGTGGATATACTTATCTATCTTCTCATAAATCCATCTACCCTATTCACTTCAACTGCTTCAAGTGGTAATGGGTTCCATATTCTAGTCACCATCTGAGAAAGGATGTCCCTTCTGAATTCGCTATTACACTATTAGTGATTATCTTTCTGGCTTGTAATGTCGGTTCCATTAAAAGAGGAAATATTCCCCCCTCCGGTCTACCCCACCCTGTCAAGCTCTTTGAATCTGAAAGATTTCTGTCAGATTATCTCTTGTTCTTCCTTTCGCTGGTGAAAAAACTATCAGTCTGTTCAATCTGGGTTTTATGTTTATTATTTGAGCTGCTTTAAAATATTATTTCATTTTTATTATCAAATATGATTTTCATTCTTCACTGACTTACCATTAATATCAGAGCCAGGATTGTAAAAGTCATTGGAACTCTGCCCATGTTTCCATTGTTGTGGCTGGTTGTAATCCTTTGCATAAAAGCCTGGAATGTAGTGCTTAATCAGGATACAAGATGCAGAAATGTGGGGAAAATGAATGTACATTCTATTCCAGCATCTGGTTGCAGTGTTTGAAATATTTTCATCTCAAACAAATCATAGAGTCATACAGCACGGAAGTAGGCCCTTTGGCCGAACTCATCCATGCCAACCAAGATACCCCATCTAAGCTAGTCCCTCATTTGCCTGCATTTGGCCCATATCCCTCTAAACCTTTCTTATCCATGTACCTGTAAAAGTATATTTTAAATCCTGTTCTAGTACTTTTCCCAATTCCCTCCTCTTGTGGATCAGTCCATATACCCACCAACCTCTGAGTGAAAAAGTTTCCCCTCAGGTTCCTATTAAATCTTGGTCACCTCACCTTAAACCTATGTCCTTTGGTAGACGCAAAGTGCTGGGGTATCTCAGCGGGCCAGGCAGTATTTGGGGAGAAAAGCAATAGGTCTCTTTTCCAGAGATGCTGCCTGACCCGCTGAGTTACTCTAGCACTAGTTACTTTGTGTCTTTCGTTGGTATAAGCTAACATCTGCAGTTCCTGCCTACACACTATATCCTTTGGTTCTTGATTCTCCCACTCTGTGAAAAATACACTGTGCATTCACCCTATCAGTTCCCCTCATGATTTTATACGCCTCTATAAAGGTAGTTCAGAGGTCTCCATTGAGTTAGATGGGAAGTCAAGATCTCACTGGTTCAGTTGCCTGACAATAGCCAGAAGGACACTATCCCTGAATCTCGAAGTATGTGTTTTCAAACTTTTGTACCTCTTGCCTAATGGGAGACGAGGGAGTGACTGGGTGAGACAGATCCGTGATTATTCTGGTGGCCTTGCCGAGGCAGCGTGAAGTGCAGATGGTGTCAATGGAAGGGAGGTTGGCTTGCGTGATGGTCTGGGCTAAGTCCTCAACTCTGCAATTTCTTGGATAAAGTGGATAAATATTTTTGTCCAGATTGGCTGCATCCTAGTTGCTGAAGGAAATATATGGAGGAAATGTCAGAGGCATAATCTTGTGAAGAACAAGAGATTCAGGGGAAGACACAAACAATGCTTAGCATGCCAACCAGCAATGATGAATAGAGCAGCTTTAGTTTAGTTTAGAGATACAGTGTGGAAACAGGCCCTTTGGCCCACCATTTCTGTGCCGACCAGTGATCATCCATACACTAGTTCTATCTTATGCACGAGGGGCAATTTACAGAAGGAAATTAACCAATAAACCTGCATGTCTTTGGAATGTGGAACTGGAGCACTCGGAGAAAACCCACACGGTCACAGTGAGAACATACAAACTTGACACAGACAACACAATGGTGCAGCGGCAGAGTTGTTGCCTCACAGCGCCAGAGCTGGGTTCGATCCTGACAAAGGATACTGTCTGTACAGAGTTTGTGTGTTCTCTCTGACTGCATGGGCTTTCCCCAGGTGCTCCAGTTTCCTCCCACATTCCAAAGATGTACAGGTTTGTAGGTTACTTGGCTTCGGTAAAAATTGTAAATTGTCCCCAGTGCATAGGATTGTGTTAGTCTATGGGTCTCGGTGGACCGAAGGGCCTGTTTTCGTGTTGTATCTCTAACCTAAACCAAGCAGCCGTAATCAGGATCGAACGTGGGTCTCTGGCGTTGTAAGGCAGCAACTCTACTGCTGCGCCACTGTAAATGTTTCAAGTCGAAGATATTTCATTTGACATTGTTCCATTTTGGTACATATGACAGCAAAACATTCTTGACTCTTGAGAACTAAAGAAGTGAGAAAACAAATTAATTTTAAATTACAGAGAGGCTGGGCTAAGATGGCTAGAACAATGGGTCACCATGCTGACTATCCCTACTTAACCCATGTCGATCCAAATGCACATATATCTTATCTTTCAGAATCCTCTCCAGTAATTCACCTACCACAGATGTTTAGCTCAGTAGTCCAAACGGCAGAAGAGCTGGGAGTGTGCACCCAATCATCAAATATAATTTTAAAATATTTGAGCCGCAGATATTCTCTTCCATAAACCGTATTGTAAAATTAAAAGTGAATATTACCTTGGCGTGGTGGAAAGTATAAAAGATAGAGAAAGAAGAGAATTAATTTTATTATAAACTATCAATTATAACTGTGATTCAACTGAAAAACACTTCTTTTGCAGTGCTGCAAGCACAGTTTTGCTGATTAGCACACTGACCACAATTCATATTCATGTTTGGTGATTTTTGTTGTGATTTTTAAAGACAAAATTTGTATTGTATTCTTGAATACAGATGCCAGGCGTCAACAAGTAGCATTAGTATCACTGACTTGCAAGCTACATTTGGAAACCAATTTACTGAGACTTCTCTGACTCTTGATGTGACTAAAATTATATATTAACTGGTGAAGTAATAACCCAAATTGTGTAGGTCTCTTGTGCAAAACCTGTATTATGTCAAGTTACTTGAATTGGAGGATGCTTAAGATAACCTCTGTACTCCTTCCCTGATAAGTCTTTGTGTAATGGCTATGCAAATATAAATAGACATTCATGTATAGTGTTGTAATCTTTGAATTCCATCCTTTTGGAACTTAAGTTTTATTTGTCTTACTTTGTTGGCAGGAGACATACACAGAGATAGCTGGTGTGCAGCGTTTTGGGGCTTTCTACATGGATTACCTGTACACAATGGAGTGCAGTGCTGGCAAAGGTATTGCTTTATTTTCTCTTTGATGTTTGCTTCCCTCCCCTTGAACTACACAAACAAAAGTATTTTTATAGTCTTCTGGTCCTTGACCTGTTGCCCCCTCTTTCACCTAAACCTGCCCAGAATAGTCAGATGAGATTATATTTTTAAATTACAAGTACAGAACCTTAAATAGTGATTAAATTGCAAACCTGAGAAGTGGGCTTTTGATCAGCACACTTAATCATTGCTTCCTAAATTTAGTGGTTCCTTAATGTGTAATTTTCGTTAAGTATCAGTATTGACTGTTGCACCCTCAGATGCAATTAAATATGCTACTACAGAGTTTAAAGTGCTAAGAATGTCAGAATTGATCCTTTTTCTGCATCTAATACTAATGATGTGTTTGTATTACTTAATGGGGATGCAAGAGCAACTTTGCAACTATAATATTCATAAACATATAATTTGAAGTTGTTTTCTATTGACTAAATAAATGTATTAGGGTAAATTTATTCGTTAGTTATGAGTAAAGTAAAAGTTCTAGTTTCAAATTAAATCTATCCTACTTGCCTCAGAAATAATATCTATTTAAAAAAAGGCATAAACTTTTTTTTTGGAGACACAAGCGACTGCAGATGCTCGAATCTGGAGTAAAAAACAAACTGCTGGATGAACTTAATGGATGGGTCAAGCTGTTCCTGTTAGGGGGAGAAGAATTATTGACCTTTGGGGTTGCGACCCTGCAACAGTACTGAATGATTTTATTTTTGATTTGGGGAAATAGAAACTATTCCATAATAGCATGGGGGATTGGATTAAAACGGAATTTGGAAGTATTCCAATATATTATCAGCATGGAAAGGCAAGAAACTGTAGATGTTGGTTTACCAAAAAAGAAGATACAAAGTACAAAATTACACGTGCTGGTGTAACTCAGCGGGTCCAACAGCATCACTGGAGAACATGGATAGATGACTTTTCAGGTCGGCACCCTTCTTCAGTCTGAACCCTTCTTCTGGCCCAAGCGTCACCTATCCGCGTTCTCCAGAGATGCTGCCTAACCCTCTGAGTTACTCCAGCACTTTGCCCTCTTATGATAATTTCTGTACCCATTCAGCAACCAAATTTTACCTCAATTAATTGAATACAACTCTTTTCTCATATTAATGAACATGATATCAGAAAAGGTGTACAGGCAGTATCTCTGACTGCAGAAGGGGTTCCAACCCAAAACGTCACCTATCCATCTTCTCCAGTGATGCTGCCTGACCTGCTGACGTATATAAGTTCAAAGGCCATAGGAGCAGAATTAGGCCATTCGGCCCATCGAGTTTACGCTGCCATTCAACCATGGCTGATCTATCTTTCCCTCGCAAACCTATTCTCCTGCCTTCTCCGCAAAACCTTTTACACCCGAACTAATCAAGAATCTGTCAATCTCCGCTTTAAAAATACCCAATGATTTGGCTTCCGCAGCCATCCCTGGCAATGAATTCCACAGATTCACCACCCTCTGACTAAAGCAATTCCCCCTCATCTCTTTTCTAAAGATATGTCCTCACTCCAGCATTTTATATTTTATCTTTGGTATAAACCAGTGCCTGCAGTTCCTTTTTATTACATTATATCAAAAAGGTGTGTTCATTTGAAATCATACAGATAGTACATTAACTAACTAATGTTGATTTAATAAATGGATTGCTGCTGAGCCTTTGTAAGGAACTCTTTCTCCATGTGCACCCTGCCTTACCCACCTTCCCCACTCCATCATCCTTAAAATGTTAACATGCTAAATATATTTAACATTTCTCAGCTGCCATGACTTAAAGATAACTTTCCAAATGTAAGCCAATTTTGGGAATGTTTAGAACTTTTACTTTGCAGCTGGGTATTGCGTGTTTTCATTTTTTGCATGTGCATATTGTTTCTATCAGTGAGGTCTTTAAAGCAATAAAGGTGGAGAATACAGGCAATATCTAGTGGGTAATGCAGCATCTGTGGAGAGAGCAATGGGAAGAAATTCAAATGTGAGCACATCAACCTGAAATGTTAATCTGGTTCTCCCTCTAAATGTGCTACTTGACCAAAGCGTTTCTGCAATTTTCCTCGGTCTATCTCAGGTTTTCCGAATCGACGGCCTTTTCTGCTGTTTTTAACTTTTTGATTTTTCTGTAGCTTGGGTAAGTTAAGTTATGTTAAAAAAACACAAACCTCCAGATTCAGGGACTGCTCCTATGCAGCTGTTATCAGGCAAATGAACCATCCTGTCAACAACTAGAGAGCAGTCCTAAGCTATCATCTATGTCATTGGAGACCCTCGGACTATCTTTAATTGGACTTTACTTGACTTTATCTTGCACTAAATGTTATTCCTTTTTATCATGTATCTGTCCACTGTGGATGCCACAAATGTAATCATGTATAGTCTTTCTACTGACTGCTTAGCACGCGACAAAAGCTTTCACTGTACCTTGGTACACGTGACAATAAACTAAACTGAACTAAGTTATGGCTCCACCGCATTAACATTTGTTCTAGCTGACTTCATTTTTTAGCACAGACCTGAACTGAAGTAGAATATTGCAGAGTGCATTAGTGTGTTTCTAAACATCATTTAGACTTCACTTAGAAATTGTGAGTTGATTGATTCCATGGTATTGTGAAGTGAATGCACAATTTATTTATCAGTACAGTACCACCGCAAATTTTTCCGGCAGCTTGTGGTCTGGCACCTCCTTTACTCCAGACAGAATTACGAGCGCACTTGGACCCCCCCCCCCCCCCCAAGTCCCCCCGAAAATGTGGCGCCGAAGGCGGGTGAGACGGCTGATCTCAACCCCATCGAGACTTCTGCGGCCCCTCGGCGGGTCAAATTTGCTCCTTGTGGCTGGGCTCTGGAACTCCAGCCCTGCTAAAAGTGGTTGATCCATTCCCACAGCCGACTTCCACGGCTGACTTTGCGGGCTGCTAGCTTGGCGTCCTAGGCAGACCGTTCTGGTACCCTTCGATTCTCTCGGAGGCCGTGGGCTGTTGGTCCGGCAAAACGGATGATCCAGAAAGGCTCTGGAACCAAGGGTGCCAGAAAATCTGTGGTGGACCTGTAATTAATTTTAGTTTTGAAGTACAGCTAACCTAATTGGGGAGCTGTGGTTGTTCAAAATATGAACCAAACGGTAGCGATGTAAACATTGAAGAATAAGTTGCTGCATATTGGTTCAAGGATTTAGCAGCAAAATTTAATTTGAAGAGCATCAGAATCCTTTAATGAGGTTTGAAAGTTGGCCTTTTTGATTATTGCAACTGATAAACTGCAAGCAAAATAAAAATGCGTTTGCACTAAAAAATGGATTTAAATATCAAAATTATATCATCTGATTTAAATTTCAATCAATAATATTCTATCATTTCTTCCATTCAGAAATTAGATCCACTATCAATTCTGATCTGCTAGAAATATGCAGCGGGTCATTAGCATTAGTTGAATTAAGTTTCGTTTTTGGTCACGTGTACCGTGAACAGCTTTTGTTGCGTGCTAACCAGTCAGCGGAAAGACAGTACAAGATTACATTCAAGCCATCCACAGTGATAAAGGAAATAGGAAATATCGTGAATAACATTTAGTGCAAGATAAAACCAATAAAGTCTGACCAAAGATAGACTAAGGGTCTCCAATGAGGTAGATAGTAGTTCAGGACTGTTTTCTAGTTGCGGTAGGATGGTTCAGGTGCCTGATAACAGCTGGGAAGAAACTTTTCCTTGAATCTGGAGGTGTGCGTTTTCACACTTCTAATACCTTTTGCCCGATGGGAGAGGGGAGAAGAGGGAGTGGCCAGGGTGAGACTCGTCCTTGATTATGCCGGTGGCCTTCCCATGGCAGCGTGAAGTATTAATGGAGTCAATAGAAGGGAGGTCGGTTTGTCTGATGGTCTTGTCTGTGAAAGAGAAACAGGTTTTGTTTCAAGTTGGAGACCTTTCATTCAAAATGGGAAAAAGAAAGAACATTAGTTTTCAATAGCAGAGAAAGGGGAAAAAGGATGGATAGAAGAATAAAGGGGAAAATGGATGGATAGAAGAAAGGAAATATCTCTGAAAGGGTGAGAACTAATGAGTTAAGGCAGCAGTTGGAATCAGGTTCTTCATCTGTGTGACGTGTTGTTAATAAGGCCATTCAACCCATTGAGTCTACACCATTCAACCATGGCTGCTCTATTTTTCCCTCTCATTCCCCCATTCTCCTGCCTTCTCCCCTGATAATAGCAGAGTTGTGGGATACACAGCAAACCTGGCAATATTAGTGGAAATAGAAACCTGCGCCAAAATCACAGATCGAGAACTGGCAGAAACAGCGAGCTCTGCTGTAGGCAGAAAGAGCAAGTCAACTATAGTTGGAGAAATAGTTATTGATTTTGGAAGTCTGCAATGTGCACAGTTGAAGATGGGGTGTTGTTCCTGAAGCTTGTGTTGGGCCTCGTTGTAAAGAGGCCACAGACAAATAGGTCAGAGTGAAAATGCGCGTGAAAGGCAACAAGAAGCTCACACTCGCTGCTGGAGACTGCACACACTTAGCTTAGTTTAGTTTAGAGACACAGCACGAGAAGAGGCCCTTTGGCCCACCAGGTCCTTGTGAACCAGCGATCCCTGCACATTTAGGCTATTCCATGCACATAGACACACACTAAGGACAATTTACAATTACACCAAGCCAATTAACCTATAGACCTGTACATCTTTGGAGTGTGGGAAGAAACACCCAATCCTGGTGAAAACCCACGCAGGTCACGGGGAGAATGTACAAATTCTGTACAGACAGCACCCCTAGTCAGGATCGAACTCGGGTCTCTGGCGTTGTAAGGCAGCAACACTACTGCTGTGCCATCGTGCCACCCATAAACTTGCAACCTGCTTTGTGAGTGATTATCCAATCTGTGTTTAGTTTCTCCAAAGCAGAAAGACTGCATTTTGGATACCAATGAAGGAGGGGGAGGGAAATGGTCAGCATGGATATAATGTGTCAAAGGTGTAAGAAGGAACTGCAGATGCTGGTTTAAACCGAAGATGGACACAAAAAAGAGTCTGAAGAAGGGTCGCGACCCGAAACATCACCCATTCCTTCTCCCCAGAGATGCTGCCTATCCCGTTGAGTTACTCCAGCTTTTTGTGTCTAATGTGTTAAAGGGTCTGCTTCTGTGCTGTACAACTTGACCACTCTATGATTCTAATAGAATCTTCAAGTGGGCCTTGTAAAATTCTGCCCAGTTAACCACAAATGGGCTCTGTGAATGTATCATATATCCCAAGAGGTCCCAGAAATGTTAAGCCCAAAGGAATAATCATCATCTGCACACATGCACAAAGAGCAAAACACATTATGTTGGAGTAACTCAGCAAGTCAGGCAGCATCTGTGGAGGGAATAGATGGGTGACATGAAATGCCGCCTATCCATTCCCTCTTGCACATGCTGCCTGACCCATTGGGTTACTCCAGCATTTTGTGTTTTGCTCAAGAATCCAGCATCTTCAATTTCTTGCGTCTGTACAAAAGATTAAGGGCGGCACGGTGGCTTAGCGGTTGCTGCCTTACAGAGCCAGCACCAGAGTTGCTGCTTTACAGCGCCAGACACCCGGGTTTGTCTGTATGGAGTTTGTATGGTCTCCCTGTGACCATGCGGTATTTCTCTGGGTCCTTCCACACTCCAAGGACGCGCAGGTTTGTAGGCTAATTGGTTTGGTAGAATTGTAAATTGTCCCTCGTGTGTGTCGGACAGCGTTAGTGTGCTGGGATCGCTGGTTGTCGAGGACTCGGTGCGCCAAAGGGCCTGTTTCTGCACTGTCTCTCTAAAGTAAAGTAAAGTAAACTAAATTAAATTAAACTAAGCCAGTTGAGATCACATCACTGGTCTGGCAAAGCTGTTGGCAAAACCTCCCCCTTACATTGAAAAAAGGTGAACTTTCACATCTAGGAATTGAACATTCACCGAGGAAACTGATGGTTGCTTAAACATTTGTTCCTTGACCTAGTCTGCACCACAGCAATTTCATTCCACAACATACATAAACAAAATTGGACTTTTAATAACAGCCCTAGTAGCAAGGATTATTGAGACAGTTATCTCAACATTGATTATTCCTTTTCTTTATCATGTGCAAACCTATTAGCACTCTGGAAAAAATAACCTTGGGATGTCTGTAAGACGTTTAAACAGATAAAAAATTACTTGCAAGAGATGACAATCTGTCAAAACAAACTTACAAAAAGGAAACTATTATCATCTTAGTACATATTGACATAACCTACATGGGATATATGATTCCAGAATTAACTTACTGCTGGTCCTCAAAGTAAACAAACTTAGCTTGCTTCAAATTTCAAACTATCTAAATTGTATGCAGTGTCTGAATCAAATATTTCTTAAATCAAATCCATCTATATGCATCCAAAAATGTAGGCGTAAATCATCTCAGTAGATCAAAGCATCTTTCCTCTCCTCCATTGCCCACAACATAAAAGCAAATATTTAGCAAATCTTTCAACATGTAAACAGACATAATACATCAAATGCTATATATCATGTAAATAATCTAATTTATAGTTATTAAATTAAATTCTACAATCTACTATTTGTAGTTTCGGGCTATTTTATTTTCAGTGAAACCCCGGCAAATCTTAATCTCCCAAATCATTTAAACCTGTTAAATGGAAAGATTCTTTCAGCAGACAAAAGACTAGCAACGGAAATGTTTACTTGATGATATGTAAAGGCTATGCTATCTTTCTGCAGTCGTATCATTTACAGGCCCCACCTTTCCTTGGCCATCGGTGCCAGCTCTGATTTGTTCTGTGCCTTTTCATGCCTCAAGTTTCCCTCCCCCCCCACCCCCGACTCTCAGTCCGCAGAAGGGTTTTGACCCAAAACGTCACCTATTCCTTTTCTCCGGAGATGCTGCCTGACCCGCTGAGTTACTCCAGCATTTTGTGTCTATCTCTGAATGTGAATAGTGCAGCTTTAGAGCTTGGCCAAAAGCATTTCCTATCACTTAAGCCCTTTGGCAATTTAGGCCCACTGAATTCAGATAGGATTGCAGAGTTCTGCATAAAATCTTTTCAATCAAATCTGTTCCACTTTGAAAAATTGAGAACACTAATGATTATCATTGAACACAGATCAGTACAGTGCAGGAACAAGACCTGCAGCCCAAAATTTCTGATGCTTCGTTAAACTAAACCCCTCTGCCTGCATGTGATCCAAATCCCTCCTCTGCGTATTTATGTTGCCATGCAGCACGTTCCACACAATCATTAGTCTGTTGCAAAAAAGAGAGAAGTTGCTCTGCACATCTCCATTGAACGTTTTCTTCCTCGCATTAAAGCTATGCCCCCTCATCTTTGGGATTTCCACCCTGAGAGAAAATGTTCTGACTGTCTACCTGATCTATGCCTCTCATAAATTTATATACTTTTAACAGACTCCAATACTCCAGAGAAAACAACTCATGTTTGTCCAATCTCTCCTTCTAGCCAATATCCTCTTATCCAGGCAGCATCCTGGTAAACCACTTTTATACATTCTCCAAAACCTCCGTATGCTTCCTGTAATGGGCCGACCAGAACATTACACGATACTAGTGAGTATAGAAATAGGAGGATAGAGCAGCTTAATGCGTGGCTCAGGAGTTGGAGCAGGGGGGAGGGATTCGTTTTTCTGGATAATTGGGCCTGTTTCTGGGAAAGGTGGGAACGGTATAGGCCGGACGGTCTCCACCTTAACCAGAGGGGGACCAATATCCTGACGGGGAGGTTTGCTAGCACTGTTGGGGAGGGTTTAAACTAATTTGGCAGGGGGTTGGGATACAGCATGGAGCTAGTATAGGGGGTGAGGAGAAGGTAAATATAGAGGGAAAAACTGGTCAGATTGGGAGGCAGAACAAGAATGCCCCAGCACAATGGGGTAGGGCAAGTCTGAACGGCATTTATTTTAATGCAAGGAGTATTGGAAGCAAGGGGGATGAATTGAAGGTGTTACTGAACACATGGGAGTACGACATTGTTGCCATTACGGAAACATGGTTGAAGGAAGGGCAGGACTGGCAGCTCAATATTCCAGGATATAGAATCTTCAGGAGAGACAGAGAGCAGGGGAAAAGGGGAGGGGGTGTTGCAGTATTAATCAAATAATCTATTTCTGCTGTAAGAAGGGATGACATATTAGCGGGTTCCTCAAATGAGGCTATTTGGGTGGAATTGAGAAATAGAAAAGGGGCATGCACCTTACTGGGTGTATACTACAGACCCCCAAACAGTCAGAGGGAAATAGAAGAACATATTTGTAGGCAAATCTCTGGGGTGTGTGAAAACAACAGGGTAGTAATAGTAGGGGATTTCAACTTCCCGAATATTGATTGGGATAGCCAAAGTGTCAAGGGCCCAGAGGGTGCAGAGTTCCTAAGGGTCATCCAGGAGGGCTTTTTGAGCCAATATGTTGAAAGTCCAACAAGGGAGGGGGCGGTATTGGACTTAATCTTGGGAAATGAGGCCGGACAGGTGGCTGAAGTGTCAGTAGCAGAGCACTTTAGTGACTGTGATCACAATTCAGTGATATTTAAGGTGGTAATGAAAAAGGATAAAGAGGGACCAGAGGGAAAATTTCTAAATTGGGGCAAGGCCGATTTTAATCTGATAAGGCAGAAGTTGGCCCTGGTGGACTGGGATCAGCTTCTCGTGGGGAGGACCGCATCAGAACAGTGGGAGTTATTCAAAGGAATAATTGAAAAAGTACAGAGGAAGCATGTTCCCCTAAAGTTTAAGGGTGGGACAAACAAGTCCAAAGAACCTTGGATGTCGAACGATATAGTAGGATTGATTCGAAAAAAAAGGGGGGCTTTTGGAAGACATAAAGAACTTAAGGCACAGGCATCATTAGAGGAATACAGAAGGTGTAGGGCGGTTCTTAAAAAAGAAATTAGGAGAGCAAAAAGGGGCCATGAGATAGCACTAGCGGGCAAAATAAAAGAAAATCCCAAAGTGTTCTATAAGTATATCAAGGGTAAGAGGATAACGAGGGAAAGAGTGGGCCCCATCAGGGACCATAGTGGAAAGCTGTGTGTGGAGCCAGAGGATGTAGGAGATGTTTTAAATGAAATTTTTGCATCTGTTTTTACGAGGGAGGAGGGCGATGCGGACTTAGAAATGGAGCAGGAGGGTTGTGATGTTCTTGAGCATATTGCTATTGACAGGGAGGCGGTGCTAGAGGCTCTGGCAGGCTTAAAAGTGGATAAGTCTCCGGGCCCTGACGAGATGTAACCCAGGATGCTGAGAGAGGCAAGGGAGGAGATTGCGGGGATTGCGGGGGCTCTGGCACAAATTTTCAGATCCTCTCTTGCAACAGGGGATGTACCGGAGGACTGGAGGATAGCTAATGTGGTGCCATTATTTAAAAAGGGCAGTAGGGATAAACCTGGGAACTATAGACCGGTGAGTCTGACATCGGTGGTGGGGAAGCTGCTAGAAAAGATTCCGAGGGACAGAATCAGTCTTCACTTGGAGGATCGAGGGTTAATTAAGGATAGTCAACATGGCTTTGTTAATGGAAGGTTGTGTCTGACTAACTTGATTGAATTTTTTGAAGGGGTGACCAAGGAGGTAGATGGGGGTAGTGCAGTGGATGTGGTATACATGGATTTCAGTAAGGCTTTTGACAAGGTCCCACACAGGAGACTAGTCAAGAAGGTAAGAGCCCATGGCAAAATGGATAAAAAACTGGCTTAGTGACAGAAGGCAGAGGGTGATGGTAGAAGGTTGCTTCTGTGACTGGAGGCCGGTGTCCAGTGGGGTGCCGCAGGGATCGGTGTTGGGTCCCTTACTGTTTGTAATCTACATTAATGATCTGGATGTCAACGTACTGGGCATGATCAGCAAGTTTGCAGATGACACAAAGTTAGGGGGGGTGGTGAATAGCGAGGAAGGGATCTGCAAGCTACAGGAAGATATAGATGAGATGGTCAGATGGGCGGAGCAGTGGCAGATGGAATTTAATCCTGAAAAGTGCGAGGTGATGCACTTTGGCAGAAATAACTTGGAGAGGGAGTACACCATGAATGGAAGGACCCTAGGGAAGACAGGGGTACAGAGGGACCTTGGAGTACAGGTACACGTCCTTGAAGGCAGCAGGACAGGTGGACAGGGTGGTCAAAAAGGCATATGGGTTACTGGCCTTCATTAGCCGGGGCATCGAATATAAAAGTAGGGGGGTAATGATGGAATTGTACAGAACACTGGTGAGGCCGCAGCTGGAGTATTGTGTACAGTTCTGGTCACCACATTATAGAAAGGATGTGATAGCTTTGGAGAGGGTGCAGAGGAGATTCACCAGGATGCTGCCAGGGATGAAGGGCCTCGGCTATGAGGAGAGACTGAGCAGACTGGGGTTGTTTTCCCTGGAGCAGAGAAGGCTGAGAGGGGACATGATCGAGGTGTACAAGATCATGAGGGGCATAGATAAGGTAGATGGCGGGGAACTTGTTCCACTGGTGGAAGGTTCAACAACGAGGGGACATAGATACAGGGTAAGGGGAGGGAGGTTTCGGGGGGATGTGAGAAAGAACTTTTTCACCCAGAGGGTGGTTGGAGTCTGGAACTCACTGCCTGGGGTGGTGGTGGAGGCGGGAACACTCACAACGTTTAAGAGGCATTTGGATGGGCACTTGAAATGCTACAACATTCAGGGCTACGGTCCAAATGCGGGAAAATGGGATTAAAATTAGACTGTGTTTGGTAACGGGCGGCGCGGACACGATGGGCCGAAGGGCCTCTTTCTGTGCTGTAGGACTCTATGACTCTATGACTCCAAATGCAGACTCACCAAATTTTAATAAACATTAACAAAAATGAAATGCAATTTAGTGTCTCTTTAGTGCTACAGGCAAAGTGCTGATAGAGAAAAGTACAAGAGCTGCAACGAGGTAGATTGGTAGATCGGGAATAGATCCTCAGCATTTTGAGAGGATGGTTCATGAGTCTGATCATAGTGGGGAATAAGCTGTTTTTGAATTTGGGGCAGTACATGCTTTCAATCTTTTATATCTTCTCTATCATAGAAATATAGAAAATAGGTGCACGAGTAGGCCATTTGACCCTTCTAGCCAGCAACGCCATTCAATATGATCATGGCTGATCATCTAAAATCAGTACATCGTCCCTGCTTTTTCCCCATATCCCTTGATTCCTTTAGCCCTAAGAGCTAAATCTAACTCTCTCTTGAAAACATCCAGTGAATTTGCCTCCACTGCCCTCTGTGGCAGAGAATTCCACAGATTCACAACTCTCTGGGTGAAGAAGTTTTTCCTCATCTCGTTTCTAAATGGCCTACCCCTTATTCTTAAACTGTGACCCCCTGGTTCTGGACTCCCCCAACATCAGGAATATTTTTCCTGCATCTAGCCTGCCCAATCCGTTAAGAATTTTATATGTTTCTGTAAGATCCCCTCTCATCCTTCTAAATTCCAGTGAATACAAGCCCAGTCGACCCATTCTTTCATCATATGTCATGTCCCCTCTACCCCACAGGAAAGGGGCGAAGAGGGAATGACGGGGTGTGAGTAACCCTAGATTGTGTTGGCTGCTTTCTGAGGTAGCGTGGTGTAGATGGAGTTGAGGAGGGGGGAAGCTGGTCTGTCCGATGCACTGATCTATGTTCACAACTCTTGCAGTCTTGGACAGAGCAGTTGCCATAACAAGATGTGATCCTGTCTATCCTGCATCTGTAGAAATTAGTAAGAGTCGTTGGTGACTTGCGGAATTTCCTTAGCCCTCTGATGAAGTAGTGATGTTGGTGTACATTCTTGGAAATAGTGTCAATGTGGTTCAACCAGGACAAATTGGTGACATTTCCACTGAAGAACACGAAGCTCTCAACCATCTCGGTACCATTGATGCAGACTGGGTTCTTTACTGATAAATATGTTGTTAAACTTCAGGTCCATGACAAAGGTAGAAAACTGAATTGGAAGT
This sequence comes from Rhinoraja longicauda, assembly GCF_053455715.1. NCBI lineage: Eukaryota > Metazoa > Chordata > Chondrichthyes > Rajiformes > Arhynchobatidae > Rhinoraja > Rhinoraja longicauda. The sequence goes on from NC_135956.1 coordinate 71,500,248, forward strand.
GCAGCTGATCTTTTATCGTATAAAAGGGAGGATGGGATAAAACTCTCTTGAGTTTCACTATTACTGAGATCATTATATTTGATGATACATTACAGGAGACTGAGGGGCAGTGGTCAGGAATGCAGCCAAATTCTGGAAATGCTGCTGTAATGTTTAATTACCGGGTTAAACTCATTAATCAGTTATTTGGTGAGAAGTGGTCCAAAGAGGAGAGGACTGGACTTTAGAGATACAGCGTGGAAACAGGCCCTTCGGTCCACCAAGTCCGAGCCGACTAGAGATCACCCCGTACACTAGCACAACCCTACACACTAGAGACAATTTACAATTTCACCCAAAGCTAATTAACCTACAAACCTGTACGTCTTTGGATGTGGGAGGAAATCTGAGCACCAGTGGAAAAAACACAAGGTTACATGGAGAACGTACAAACTTTGTACAGACAGCACCCCTAATCAGTATCGAACTTCAGTCACTGGTGCCATATGGCAGCAACTTTCGACTTAGGTCACCCCTTTCGACTTAGGTCAAAGATATTTTCCATTGCCAAGTAAGTAAATGCTGGGAGTTAAGAACCTCTAACATATTTTTGCCTTGTGCAGTTCTTAGTTATTTGGCTTAAATACATTCAGATTTTCACCTGTGATAGATTGGGGACTCGAAATGTGAAGTATTAACTTAACCTTAAAGCATGTTTATTAGTAATTTTGAAAGGATAAATAAATCAGTAACACTGCCAAAATGTTAGATTTTATTATCTGAAGGTGTCACTAAGATAGCTGATGCCTGCTGTTAAACTAAAGCGTTTGCCAGAAATTCTTGGGATGTTAAAAGTAAAGGCAACAATTAACATGCAGTTTAAAAAAAAGATTCTGGCGTACTTTCAGTTTCGTGTTCCATGAGAAGAAAGATATTGGCATCAAAAGGGAGGAAAATGGCCGATGAACCACCATTGAGCAGAGAAGTACAACTAGGTTGATAATGTAATATTACCTGTTGCTTAAAAATTCTCAATAACAGATGGCACGTATTAAGTGTGAATGTGTTGAGATTGCGTTTAATTGCAATTTTGAGGTGAATTCAGTACAGACTTCCAAGTTAAAAATGAAAGTTAAACAAGTAGTATTAAGTGGAAATAATCATTCAGGAAGGCTGTGAAACATAAACAGCTGCATGGATCTCTCAGACTGCATTATCTGTCTGTGTGGTAAATCCTAAAATTTACTGCAAGGATTAAGATAGACACAAAATGCTGGAGTAACTCAGCGACGCAGGGAGCATCTCTGGAGAGAAGGAGTGGGTGACGTTTTGGGCTGAGACCCTTCTATTATTGCTGTTTATCAACGTGAGGACCAAAGTTGTGCCAATGAAAGTCAAAGAAGCCATTATGAGACTGAGAAACACAAATAAAACTGTCAGAGACATCAGCCAAACATTAGGCTTACCAAAATCAACTGTTTGGAACATCATTAAGAAGAAAGCGAGCATTGGTGAGCTTACTAATCGCAAAGGGACTGGCAGGCCAAGGAAGACCTCCACAGCTGAGGACAGAAGAATTTTCTCTCTAATAAAGAAAACCCCCAAACACCTGTCCGACAGATCAGAAACACTCTTCAGGAGTCAGGTGTGGATTTGTCAATGACCACTGTCCGCAGAAGACTTCTTGAACAGAAATACAGAGGCTACACTGCAAGATGCAAACCTCAGATTAGTTGCATAAATAGGATGGCCGGGTTACAGTTTGCCATGAAGTACTTAAAAGAGCAACCACAGTTCTGGAAAAAGGTCTTGTGGACAGATGAGACGAAGATTAACTTATATCAGAGTGATGGCAAGAGCAAAGTATGAAGGGGAAAAGGAACTGTCCAAGGTCCAAAGCATACAACCTCATCTGTGAAACGCGGTGGCGGGGGTGTTATGGCCCGGGCATGTATGGCTGCTGAAGGTACTGGCTCACTTATCTTCATTGATGATACAACTGCTGATGGAGGTAGCATAATGTACTCTGAAGTGTATAGACACACCCTATCGGCTCAAGTTCAAACAAATGCCTCAAAATTCATTGGCCTGCGGTTCATTCTACAACAAGACAATGATCCCAAACATACTGCTAAAGCAACAAAGGAGTTTTTCAAAGATAAAAAATGGTCAATTCTTGAGTGGCCGTCAATCACCCGATCTGAACCCAATTGAGCATGCCTTTCAATACAATACAATATATCTTTATTGTCATTGTACAGGGGTACAACGAGATTGGGAATGCACCTCCCATAGGATGCAATAAATTAATTAGCTAATCAGTATTAATTTAAGCAACCCAATGAAACAAATTAGAAACAGTTTTAAAACAGAATAAAGTGCAAGTAGATCTGTGCCGGTTCACTGTGCGATGTGACCATCCGGCTCAGCAGGACCGGTTCATGGCAGCTATGGCACCTGGGGATGAAGCTGTTCCTGAGTCTGGAGGTGCGGGCGTAGAAAGCCTTGTAGCGTCTGCACGATGGTAGAAGTTTGAACAGACTATTGCAGGGGTGTGAGGAGTCTTTGTGAATGCTGGTGGCTTTTCTGAGGCATCGTGTGTTGTAGATGCCCTCCAAGGCTGGTAGCTGTGTTCTGAGCTCTATGGACTACCCAGTGAAGAGCTTTCCTCTCTGCCTCAGTGCAGCTGAGATACCACACAGGGATGCCATATGTTAGGATGCTCTCTATGGTGCAGTGGTAGAAGGTCGTCAGCAGCTGTTGGGGTAGACCAGACTTTTTCAGTGTTCTTGGGTAGAACAATCATTGCCATGCCTTCTTGACCAGCACAGCAGTGTTATTGGACCATGTTAGGTCCTCCGAAATGTGAGTGCCCAGAAACTTGAAACTGGACACTCTCTCCACACTGACCCCATTGATAAGGATCGGGGCGTATACCCTGTTGTGTTACCTACGGAAGTTGATGATCAGCTCCTTGGTCTTGGAGGTATTTAGGGACAGGTTGTTATTAGAGCACCAGTTCGCCAGGGTCTGCATATGCTGAAGATAAAACTGAAGGGGACTAGCCCCCAAAACAAGCATAAGCTAAAGATGGCTGCAATATAGGCCTGGCAGAGCATCACCAAAGAAGACACCCAGCAACTGGTGATGTCCATGAATCGCAGACTTCCAGCAGTCATTGCATGCAAAGGAAATGCAACAAAATACAAAACATGACTACTTTCATTTACATGACATTGCTGTGTCCCAAACATTAAGGTGCCCTGAAATGGGGGGACTATGTATAAACACTGCTGTAATTTCTACACGGTGAAACCAAAATGTATAAAAATGGCCTTTTAAAAAAGAATCTGACAATGTGCACTTTAACCACATGTGATTTTTTTCTATTACAAATCTCAAATTGTGGAGTACAAAGACAAATAAATAAATAAATGATGGGTCTTTGTCCCAAACATTATGGAGGACACTGTACATGTTTGTAGGTTAATTGGCTTTGGTAAAATTGTAAATTGACCCTAGCGTGTGTACTGTTGCATGGGGTGATCGCTGGTTGGCATGGATTCAGTGGGCCAAAGAGCCTGTTTCCGTGCAGTTTCTCTCAAGTGAAGTAAAGTAAAGTAAATTCAGAGACACAATAATCTCCCCACTTTGCTACTCCAGCTCTTTGGTTACAAAGTAATGACAGCTTCTTCTTAGGCAGTCCCTCGGAGGGGACCATGATTCCAGTTTTGTGGTTTCTGAGATGAATGATGAGGCCAACATGAGAGCCACAGAAGTTTGCACATGGTGCAGGTAGTGGTTAATGGTGTGAGCATTTGCCCAGCTTGTGAGGGGGTCCAATCAATTTCCTTCTACCCTAGCTTGTTTGCAGTTATCGGTCCTGTGTTTATTTGATACTAGACGACCCGTTGGGTTCCTGTTGTGACAGCGGTTGATGGAAAACAAAGACACAAAATTTTAATATTATCGAGTGGTCAAAACTTAACTTGAAGAAAATTTGAGCATTTGATCAAAATGGCGATGTCTATTTTATGATTAAAAATAAATGTCATCTTGTGTATATATATATATGTATGTTCCCGAAATACAGCCAAAACGGTACACGATAGCTCAACAATTTGAATGAAACTTGATACTGCATACCGCAGGCGAATGGTGAGAAAGGTGCCCATGTTCCTGAAATACTGCCCAAACCGTACATGAAAGCGCAAAAATTTGAACGAAACTTGATACTGCACACTGCAGGCGAATAGTGAGTAAGATGCCCCTAAAATTGTTACGATAGTGTGTACCTTATTGGACATACATACACACACACGCGTGCGCACACGCATTGTATATATGCAGCAGCAGCAATCAGCAGCAGTAGCAGCAATCAGCAGCAATCAGCAGCAGTAGCAGCAATCAGCAGCAGCAGCAGCAATCAGCAGCACCAGCAGCAATCAGCAGCAGCAGCAATCAGCAGCAGCAGCAATCATCAGCAGCAGCAATCAGCAGCAGCAATCAGCAGCAGCAATCAGCAGCAGCAGCAATCAGCAGCAGCAGCAATCAGCAGCAGCAGCAATCAGCAGCAGCAGCAATCAGCAGCAGCAGCAGCAATCAGCAGCAGCAGCAATCAGCAGCAGCAGCAATCAGCAGCAGCAGCAATCAGCAGCAGCAGCAATCAGCAGCAGCAGCAATCAGCAGCAGCAGCAATCAGCAGCAGCAGCAATCAGCAGCAGCAGCAATCAGCAGCAGCAGCAATCAGCAGCAGCAGCAATAAATCAGCAGCATCAGCAATCAGCAGCAATCAGCAGCAGCAGCAATCAGCAGCAGCAGCAATCAGCAGCAGCAGCAATCAGCAGCAGCAGCAATCAGCAGCAATCAGCAGCAGCAGCAGCAATCAGTAGCAGCAGCAGCAATCAGCAGCAGGAGCAGCAATCAGCAGCAATCAGCAGCAGCAGCAGCAATCAGCAGCAGCAGCAGCAATCAGCAGCAGCAGCAGCAATCAGCAGCAGCAGCAGCAATCAGCAGCAGCAGCAGCAATCAGCAGCAGCAATCAGCAGCAGCAGCAGCAATCAGCAGCAGCAGCAGCAATCAGCAGCAGCAGCAGCAATCAGCAGCAGCAATCAGCAGCAGCAGCAGCAATCAGCAGCAGCAGCAGCAATCAGCAGCAGCAGCAGCAATCAGCAGCAGCAGCAGCACCAAGCTGTTTTGCTTGGGAAGTATTGTGTGGGGATAGTAAGGAGTAAGACCTGTGTGATCTCCTGGACAAGTTTCGATCACCTAGCTTGGGGTCGGAGAGGAATTTCCCGGATTTTTTCCCCCAAATTGGCCTGGATTTTTATCCGGTTTTTCGCCTCTCCCAGGAGATCACTCAGTTCTTTTGGGTGGACGGTTGGAGCGGTTGGAGCAGCTGGAGCAGCGGCTGGGCGGTAGGTTTAGAAACCGAGCACGGGGCTTTGTTTGGGGAGTATGAGTGCCAGGGCAGTTTATTGTTCTGGGTGTCGGATGTGGGGAATCTGGGAGTCTGATAGTCTTCCAGACATCCACATCTGCGCCAAGTGCGACGAGATGGGGCTCCTAAGGGACCGTATTAGGAACCTGGAGCGGCAGATTGATGACCTCCGTCTAGTCAGGGAGAGTGAGGAGGTTATAGAGAGGAGTTAGAGAGAGGTGGTCACTCCAAGACCACGGGAGGTAGACAAGTGGGTCACGGTTAGGGGGGGCAAGGAGCAGAGGCAGGGACTAGAGAGTACCCCGGTGGCTGTACCCCTTGGAAATAAGTACTCCTGTTTAAGTACTGTTGGGGGGAACAGCCTACCTGGGGGCAGCGACGGTGCCCGGGCCTCTGGCACGGAGTCCGGCCCTGTTGCTCAGAAGGGTAGGGAAAGGAAGAAGAGAGCGATAGTAATAGGGGACTCTATAGTGAGGGGGTCAGATGGTGGTTTGCCTCCCTGGTGCCGGTGTCCGGGATGTGTCTGAGCGTGTCCAGGATATCCTGAAAGGGGAGGGAGAGGAGCCAGAGGTCGTGGTACATATAGGTACCAACAATATAGGTAGGATAAGGGAAGAGGTCCTGAAAGGAGAATTTAGGGGGCTAGGAAGATCAGCCATGATCGCATTGAATGGCGGTGCTGGCTCGAAGGGCTGAATGGCCTACTCCTGCACCTATTGTCTATTGTCTATTGTCTATTGACTTCCAAAGCAATAATCTCAGGCTTACTGCCTGTGCCACGCGATAGTAAGAATAGGAATGGAGTGAGGTGGAGGATAAATACGTGGCTGAGGAACTGGTGCAGGGAGCAGGGATTCAAGTTTCTGGATCATTGGGACCTCTTCTGGGGGAAGTATGACCTGTACAAAAAGGACGGGTTGCATCTGAACCTGAGAGGAACCAATATCCTGGCGGGGAGATTTGCTAAGGTAATTGCGGAGACTTTAAACTAGTACGGTTGGGGGGAGGGACTCAAACACAGATAGCTAATAGGCAGTGTGTGAGGCAGGAGGCAGAAAAGGGAAACACTCAGACCCAATATGTAGGAGAGAAAGAAGTGAAAAGAAATAAACTGAGAATAAGAAATGATGGGTCCCTTAAATGTGTATATTTTAATGCTAGGAGCATTGAAAGAAAGGTGGATGAGCTTAGAGACTGGATTGACATCTGGAAGTATGATGTTGTGGCAATCAGTGAAACATGGTTGCAGGAGGGTTGCGATTGGCAATTAAATATTCCAGGATTTCATTGTTTCAGATGTGATAGAATCGGAGGGGCAAGAGGTGGGGGTGTTGCATTGCTTGTCAGGGAGGATATCACAGCAGAGCTTTGGCAGGACAGACTAGAAGGCTCGATTAGGGAGGCTGTTTGGGTGGAACTCAGAAATGAGAAAGGTTTAGCAACACTTATAGGGGTGTATTATAGACCGCCAAATAGGGAACGAGAATTGGAAGAGCAAATATGTAAGGAGATAGCAGATATTAGTAGTAAGCACAGAGTAGTGATTGTGGGTGATTTAAATTTTCCGTACATAGACTGGGAATCACATTCTGTTAAAGGACTGGATGGTTTGGAGTTTGTAAAATGTGTGCAGGATAGTTTTTTGCAGCAATACATAGAGGTACCTACCAGAGAAGGGGCAGTGTTGGACCTCCTGTTGGGAAATGAGATGGGTCAGGTGACGGAGGTATGTGTTGAGGAGCACTTTGGGTCCAGTGATCACAATGCCATTAGTTTCAATATAATTATGGAGAAGGTCAAATCTGGACCAAGGGTTGAGATTTTGGATTGGAGAAAGGCTAATTTTGAGGAGATGAGAAAGGATTTAAAAGGAGTGAAATGGGACTTTTTGTTTTATGAAAAGGATATAATAGAGAAATGGAGGATATTTAAAGGTGAAATTTTGAGAGTACAGAGTCTTTATGTCCCTGTTCGGTGGAAAGGAAAGAATAATAATTTGAAAGAGCCGTGGTTTTCCAGGGAAATTGGACACTTGGTTCGGAAAAAGAGGGAGATATACAATAAATATAAGCGGCAGGGAGTAAATGAGGTTCTTGAGGAATATAAAGAATGTAAAAGGAAATTAGAAAAGCGAAAAAAGGATATGAGGCTGCTTTGGCAAGTAATGTAAAAGTAAACCCCAAGGGGTTCTACAGATATGTCAATAGCAAAAGGATAGCGAGGGATAAACTTGGTCCATTAGAGAGTCAGAGTGGACAGCTATGTGCTGAGCCGGAAGAAATGGGGGAGATATTAAACAATTTCTTTTCTTCGGTATTCACCGAGGAGAAGGATATTGAATTTTGTGAGGTAAGCGAAACAAGTAGAGTAGTGATGGAAATTATGAAGATTAAAGAAGAGGAGGTACGGACACTTTTGAAAAATATAAAAGTGGATAAGTCTCCAGGTCCTGATAGGATATTCCCTAGGACATTGAGGGAAGTTAGTGCAGAAATAGCAGGGGCTATGACGGAAATATTTCAAACATCATTAGAAACGGGGATGGTGCCGGAAGATTGGCGCATTGCGCATGTTGTGCCTTTGTTTAAAAAAGGTTCTAAAAGTAAACCTAGCAATTATAGACCTGTTAGTTTGACGTCTGTGGTGGGAAAATTAATGGAAAAGATACTTAGGGACAATATATATAATTATTTGGATAAACAAGGCCTGATTAGAAACAATCAACATGGATTTGTGCCTGGAAGGTCATGTTTGACTAATCTTCTTGAATTTTTTGAAGAGGTTACCAGGGAAATTGATAAGGGCAAGGCTGTGGATGTTGTCTATATGGACTTCAGTAAGGCATTTGACAAGGTTCCACATGGAAGGTTGATTAAGAAGGTTAAATCGTTGGGTATTAATAGTGAGGTTGCAAGATGGATTCAACAATGGCTGAATGGGAGATACCAGAGGGTAATGGTTGACAATTGTATGTCAGGTTGGACGCCAGTGTCTAGTGGAGTACCCCAAGGATCTGTGTTGGGTCCACTGTTGTTTGTCATTTACATTAATGATCTGGATGATGGTGTGGCAAATTGGATTAGTAAATATGCAGATGATACTAAGATAGGTGGTGTAGTTAATAATGAAGTAGAGTTTCAAAGTCTACAGAGAGATTTGGGCCTTTTGGAAGGGTGGGCTGAAAGATGGCAGATGGAGTTTAATGCTGATAAGTGTGAGGTGCTGCATTTTGGTAGGACAAATCAAAATAGGACGTACAGGGTAAATGGTAGGGAATTGAGGAATGCAGTGGAACAGAGGGATCTGGGAATAACTGTGCATTGTTCCCTGAAGGTGGAATCTCATGTTGATAGGGTGGTAAAGAAGGCGTTTGGTATGCTTGCCTTTATAGAGCATCGAATATAGAAGTTGGGATGTAATGTTAAAATTGTACAGGGCATTGGTGAGGCCGAATCTGGAGTATGGTGTGCAGTTCTGGTCGCCAAATTATAGGAAGGATGTCGACAAAATGGAGAGGGTACAGAGGAGATTTACTAGAATGTTGCCTGGGTTTCAGCACTTAAGCTACAGAGAGAGGTTGAACAGGTTGGGTCTTTATTCTTTGGAGCGTAGAAGGTTGAGGGGGGACTTGATAGAGGTTTTTAAAATTTTAAGAGGGACGGACAGAGTTGACGTGGGCAGGCTTTTCCCTTTGAGAGTGGGGAAGATTCTAACAAGGGGACATAGCTTCAGAATTGAGGGACAAAAGTTTAGGGGTAACATGAGGGGTAACTTCTTTACTCAGAGGGTGGTGGCTGTATGGAATGGGCTTCCGGTGGAAGTGGTGGAGGCAGGCTCGATTTTATTATTTAAGAGTAAATTGGATAGGTATATGGATAAGAGGGGATTAGAGGGTTATGGTCTGAGAGCAGGTAGATGAGACTAGGTCAGAGAGAGTGGTCGGCGTGGACAGGTAGGGCCGAACGGGCCTGTTTCCGTGCTGTAGTTGTTATATGGTTATATGGTTATATGAGATTTTTAGAAATATATATATAAATTAATGGTTTTGGAGAAAATAACCATTATTTAAATCAAATGCATTGCAAATCAATGTAGCAACTTCTGCCAAAATTGACGATCATGATAGTAAGTTGTTGACAAATTTGGCTGTGAGGAAATCTCTTGTTTTTGCAGTTTTGTCTTTGCGAAGCAAGTTATAGTAATTTGAGAAGTGTCGATTAAAAAGCACGATGTTCTCATGGAAACAATACAACATCCTACAAGACACTATTACAGCCTGCAATACTGTATGGTTGCGATACTTGGATTATATTGCTGTCATGTTTTGAAACTTAATATTTTTCATTTGCTTTGTCTTTGAAAAAATGTTTTAATCAAATTTTTCATATTCACTTGTATTTAGACATAGAATCATACCACACGGAAACAGGCCCTTCGGCCCAACTTGTCTACACCGACCAAGATGCTCTAGTCCCATTGCCTGTGCTTGGCCCATATCCCTCTAAACATTTCTACCCATGAATCCCTCCAATTATCTTTTAATACTGTGTCAAAAACACTTCAACTGAACATGTTCATCTACCAGTAATATTAACTTGGCTTTGCTCTCTCCACCTTTGCTGCCTACTCCAGCATTCCATTAGCAGCGCAATTAAAACTGGGGTTAATTTGTGATTATTTGTTTTTGATTGGTCTAGTTATTAATTGGATTGCTGGTCAGTGATTGATTCCATGAATGTTGCTTGGCCTGTTGAGTATTTTCAGCATTTTCAGTTTATATTTCCATTTTCCTGCAGTTTCTGCAGTATTTTGATTTTTCAGAATTCGCTTATGTGAGTAGATGAAATAAAGTCTGAATAAGAGCCTGACCTGAAATGTCACCGGTCCATGTTCTCCAGAGACACTGTTTGACCTGCTGAGTTGCTCCAGAACTTTGTGTCCTTTTGTGTAAATCAGCATCTGTAGTCCCTTGTTTCTACAGATAAAATAAAGTGTTAGGTGGCAGTTGTGGGGAGCAGATGGTATAAACACAAGCGTAGGCCTTCTCGACTGAATAACCTGATGGAGGTATATCTTGTGTAAAACCACATAAAACATAGAATAGTACAGCAAAGGAATGGGCCCTTCATCCCAAAATATCTTTGCTGAACAATATCTATGAAGCCAAATTAAACTAATCTCTTCTGCCTGTAAATGATCCATATTCCTCTATTCCCTGCATTTTCATGTGCTTATCGAAAACCCTTTTAAATACCTCTAACGTATCTACCCCCACCACCGCCCCTGCCAGTGCGCTGCAGGCCCCCAGCACGGTGTAGAAAATACTTGCCCTGCACATCTTCATTTCTCACTCTCACCTTATAGCTCTCGTGTTGGACATTTCCATCCTGGGGACAAAAGGTTCTGACTGTTTATTCTATCTATGACTCTCATATATACTTCTGCCAAGTTTATATACTTCGATCAAGTCTTCCCTCAACCTCTGACATCTTTTTTCTGATGTGGGAGGATATTTTCTCCAAAGGAGAGGTACCTTTTCCGGTCTCCACATCTTTTCTGCATTGGGGCGAACAGAAGACACGCAATAAATAGTCCAAATGCGGCCTAACCACGTCAATGAAGTCGCAGGAAACGGCAATTGGTTGAGGCCCATGAAATGCTGGCTTCTACCCTTGGCAGTGTACATGGTTCCTGTAAACTGAAGGATCAGTATTGGAGTAATGGGAGTAATGGGAATATACATCACAGTGCTCTTACAGACTAGTCAACCTGTTGCAAGTGAAGCCGGGCACAGATCATATTATTTCCCCAAATTAATGAGCTAACCAGAAGGCACTGTGGTGGATTGAGCAAACAGGTCGGAGGGTCACTAAGGGATTTAAGGTTAATGTTTTAAGTAGGATAATAGATACACCGTTAAATGGGAATTTGATTCATTGACCACACACTGATACACAAGTTGGGCTGAGTTGCAAATCCAGATATATGTTTTTCACAACAAATTTAATTTAAAAACAAAACGACAAGGGTCAAATAAGACCTATTTTTTTTCTCTGTCTTGTTTAATGAAATACGTTTCTTTCCCACCTCTTCCATCTCAGTTACATGCCGCACAAAGATTTGGTCATTACCATCAGTGACATGCAAACAATTTTGTTTGCTTTGCACCTCTGCAGCAAAATCTCTTGTTTGCAACTGCTTGGTTGCTGTCAATAGCGAGGAGTTACATTGTAGAAAGTCATAGTATGAAAATGTGGTTGTGAAGGGATTCTTTTTAAGTGGTTAGGTGAAAATGATGCACCGTGCACTTTTATATCAGAAATATATCGAAAACCCTGTGGTTGTTTTGACTATGATTAAGAGCAAATAGTGAGTGTAAAGAATCCTAGATGTGATGTATGAATGATACAAACTTAGCGGATAATTTTGGAATGGACCAGTTTACACGCTGTTAAATACTCAGCTACTCTGTTATTTGGGCACATACTTATTGGGTGAGCAGTTACACTGAAACTACAGGGCAGTTGAAATGCAGTTTGGATTGTAAGGCAGGCATTTTCAGGGGGAGCACAGTGGTGCAGTGGTAGAGTTGCTGCCTTACAACGCCAGAGACCCGGGTTCGATCCTGCTTATGGGTGCTGTCTGTGCAGAATTTGTACATTCTCCCTATGACTGTGTGGGTTACCTCAAGGTGCTCCGGTTTCCTCCCACACTCCAAAGATATGCAGCTTTGTAGGTTAATTGGCCTTGGCAAAATTGTCCCAAGTGTGTGTAGGATAATGCTAGTGTACGGGGTGATCGCTGGTGGCACGGATCAGGTGTACCGAAGGGCCTGTTTTCATGCTGTATTTCTAAAATCTCTAAAGTAAATCCTTGTCTATGTATTCTTTTATTTGCTGTGTGGTTGAAACTTTGGCTCTCCTGATAAGGTCTGAGCACTGCTCCCTTTAATTTGACAATCATGAAACTTCGGAGACTATTGTGAGTGAGAAGGGAAACGGAGAGAGCAGAATCCTTCCGATTTAAACACTTCAGGTTACATAGGCTTAAAGTAGTAAGAAGATATAAATACTTGAGTACGTTGAAAGATAAGTTTGGCGCTGCATTGAATTTTCTCCTGGGTTAATGTAGACTCAGCCCTTGTGCTCATTCTTGCCTTATTCCCATCATTTGACCATCATCATAATGGGTTTTATCAAGCGTGATTTGTTCAAGTTGCTTAATGAGCTTCCCATGTTACTGTTGTGACTGTTGTTCAGTTGCAGCAATAAAGTGCTTTGGAACAAGTTGAGGAGGGATATTAAAATTTTTATTGCTCAGAAATTCCAGACTGTTCCATGGGTAACTGATGTTAATCTGGTCGAATGGAGACTGCTCTATTCGCTCTATGATCTGAAAAACAAATCCACTTGCAATCAATCAGCCTCGGACACTTTTGTGATTGACAATTGCTGCCTGGTACTCTGCTCCTGGTCTGGGCCGACAAGATCAATCACCCCGTGAGTGATACCGCAGCAGTGACATTGCCTTGAATCTTGTCTTTGCTATCTGTGACTTGGATGCTTTGCAGTAGCATAGAAAAAAAAAGAAATATAGAAAATAGGTGCAGGAGGAGGCCATTTGGCCCTTCGAGCTAGCACCATCATTCATTGTGATCATGGCTGATCATCCACAATCAGTAACCTGTGCCTGCCTTCTCCCCATATTCCTTGATTCCACTAGCCCCTAGAGCTCTATCTAACTCTCTTTTAAATTCATCCAGTGAATTGGTCTCTACTGCCTTCTGTGGCAGAGAATTCCACAAATTCACAACTCTCTGGGTGAAAAAGTTATTTCTCATCTCAATTTTAAATGGTCTCCCCTTTATTCTTAGACTGTGGCCCTGGTTCTAGACTCCCCCAACATTGGGAACATTTTTCCTGCATCAAGCTTGTCCAGTCCTTTTAATTTTATACTTTCCTATAAGATCCCCTCTCATCCTTCTTAATTCCAGAGAATAATAATAATAATAATAATGTATTCCTTTATTCGTCCCACACCGGGGAAATTTACAGTGTTACAGCAGCAAAGTGGATAGCAAGAGATCATTCATTACAATATAATTCAGTACAATACAAGCCCTGTCTTTCCAATTTTTCCACATACGACAGTCCCGCCATCCCAGGGATTAACCTTGTGAATCTATGCTGCACTGCCTCAATAGCAAGGATGTCCTTCCTCAAATTCGGAGACCAAAACTGCACACAATACTCCAGATGTGATCTCACCAGGGCCCTGTACAACTGTAGAAGGACCTCTTTACTCCTGTACTCAAATTCTCTCATTATGAAGGCCCACATACTATTACAAGCCTGGTAGATGAAAGGCTAGCACAGAGGAGGTTCAGGGGAGCACAAGATTTCTGAAGGTTGGGTCTGGGGGAAATCGAGAAGCAGCAGTTGAGGTTGGGAGGGGAGAGACTATTGGAGCATTTGTTGAGAAGAGTTTTGGAAAATGAGTTGGAGGAGGCAGAGCTGATCGTGGGGTGGGTGGGAGGGGGATGGTTGAGGATAATTGAAGGGGAGAGGGACTCCAAGTATTGTCCATGTTTTTCACTTACCTGCAGGCTTCTGTGGGATTCTCAAAGTCTCCACCTAGGAGTTCCGTACGAGAAGTGACCCCAAGACAATGTTGTCGAAGCAATGCATAAAAAACACAGACCAATGCATGAGGAACCATGGAATACTGTGCATCCCTGATGCCAAAATTGTATTGCCATCAAAGAATAACTCGTAGCAAGAAGTGCTTGGTCCAATTTCTTAATTAGTGTGACTCGATCCAGAAATAAGTACAAATTCAATTTACTCCAGCTAGAAAGAATTTTCAATTCTAAAAATCCTCTGCAAACCAATTTCTATACAAATAGAGATGCGGATTTTATTTTATTTAGGAAATATCTGTTATATTAAATTGGCATCTTTTGATAAATCTTTTATTCTTGTATCTTTCCCATCATGACAGGAAAGTTAGACACAAAGAACTGGAATAACTCAGTGGGTCAGGCAGCATTTTTGGTCTCCAGAAGTGCTGTGTGACCCGCTGAGTTACTCCAGCTTCTTGTGTCTAACTTTGGTGTAAACTGGCATCTTCAGGAAAGTTTCTATTTGTGGAGGAGCTGGTCAACTGTATTGATCTTTAGAGTATTGCAGCATTTTCTATTTTAATTTCATTTAATTACCATTATTCCTGTTTTTGAAAACATTCAAACAGTTTATCTTTCCTCAAAAAAAGTTATACTTGTGCAACATTATTTTTTTGTTATATTTTTTAGGTTCAGCTTGTCAGCAGCAAGATGCTTCCATGAACAAAAGTGAAGATCTGAGCAATGTCCAAGAGATGTCGACCAAACATCTTGTTGTTGGTTCATTGGAGCTTCGGCTGGACAGTAGCTCTGTCCACAGGATACTGAAGATGGTGGCGTGTGGGTTCAATCATGAGTATGAACCGTACAGCAAGCCGCACTCAGGTTAAATATAAATTATATAGACTTTAGAGAAATAGCGTGGAAACAGGCCCTTTGCCCCACTGAGTCTGACGAGTGATCACCCAGCACACTGGCACTATCCTACACACTAGGGATAATTTACAATTTTACCAAAGCTAATTAACCTACAAACCTGTTGGTCTTTGGAATGTGGGAGGAAACTGGAGCATCCGGAGAAAACCAACACGGTCACAGTGAGAACGTACAAACTCCATATAGACAGCACCCACGGTTAGGATCAAACACGGGTCATTGGTGCATTCAGGCAGCAACACGGTATAGTTTATAGTCACATTGAAAATAACTACTTGGGCTGCAGGGGAATGTGCTAAAAACATTGCTGGTGGGGATGGAAGAACATACCAGGGAGCTGTGAAGGGAATGATCCATTTGAAATGTTGACAGGGAAGAGAATAACAATATGTGAGTGGTTGTGGAATCTTTGTTGGAGTTGGTGGAAATGGGGTTCCGAGTAGATTATGGACTGTTTTTGTTGTAAATTCAATGGAAATGTACTTAATCATGTGAAAAGACTTGGATAGAGTGGATGTGGAGAGGATGTTTCCATTAGTAGGAGAGTCTAGTACTGGAGGTCATAGCCTCAGAATGAAAGGACGTTCTTTTAGGAAGGAGATGAGGAGAAATTTCTTTACTCAGAAGGTAGTGAATCTGTGGAATTCTTTGCCACAGAAGGCTGCAGAGGCCAAGTCAGTGGATATTTTTAAGGCAGAGATCGATGATTCTTGATTAGTACTGGTGTCAGAGGTTATGGGGAGAAGGCAGGAAAATTGGTTGAGGAGGGAGGGGTAGATCAGCCAGGATTGAATGGTGGAGTAGACTGGATGGGGCGAATGGCCTAATTCTACTACTATTCCTTATGACCTTATGACTTTGATCACAATTATGTTAATTACATTTCTCCCATTGTACAGTTTGACAAAATGGTGATTCTGTGACGATTATTTAAAAATTCGGTGCAATTTTCTTTTATAGACGTGTGTGTACTATTTAGTTTAGTTTATGGTTACGTGTACCGAGGTACAGTGAAAAGCTACTGATGATGATACTTTATGTTACTGTTACCGTTACTTTATGTTACTGGTGATACTGTTGCGGGCTATCCAGTCAGTGGAAAGACAATACATAATTACAATCGTGCCATCCGCAGTGTGCAGATGCACTATTGCTCAGAGATAACATTTATTAATATCAGACTACACAGTTTTTTTTCACAATATTATCAACTTTGCTTGTTCCTTAAAGATCATAATGGTGAATAATGCTAAGATGTTCCATTGTAAAATAAATTCTCAATCTGCAGAACCCTTGAGGTTTGGGCAAATATCTTGCACCATGTCTCATCAACAATATGCATGCTTGCTGGCCTTCATTGACATAATTCAACGATTAAAGCTCGTCTTTGAAGCCATACTACAGCCTTGCACCTACTCTTGTAATCCTCTTTGCTGTAAAATTGTTCACTTGGGCAGCCTTAAATTTCTCAACCATTGACACTTCTGAGTTTTGAAATGACAAATTAATGATATGCAGAATGAATATTTGGATTAAGAAAATATTTTAATGTAACTGAACAATCCTGTTAACAGCTAGAGAGTGGTCCTGAGGTACCATCTACCTCACTGGTAACCCTTGAACTATTTTTGATTGGACTTTACTGGATATCTTGCACAAAACTTTCTTTCCTTTATCCTGTGTATACTATGGACGGTTCAATTGTAATAATGTATAGTCTTTCCGCTGACTGGATTGCACGCAACAAAAAGCTTTTCAATCTGCCTAAGTACACATGACAATAAACTAAACTAAACTGATCTTAGTTTTTTAATAAAACTAAATTAAACTTATACCAATAGTTGGCAAGATGATCAGACCTGGAATTCCCTCTGTACAATTTGCTCTCAAACTATCTTTGTATGATATTGACAGAGCTTCTGGTGACCCAGTGAAATGTTTTCTTTTGTGAATTGGAGTAAACATTTTTTTCGTTGCAAATTGCCATGGGAAATTTATTTTATGAAAATGCTCCGCAGGAGGACATTGGCATTATTTACGTTTTTTTGCGGTTGCTGTTAAAGTTTGTATTTTGACTTGTCACATTACACTGCCTATAGATTCATTGCAGTCCCACTACAGTACCTACCCATTCACAATGTTTAGTTTAGTTGAGAGATATAACTTGGAAACAGGCCCTTTGGCCGACCAGGGACAATTTACAGAAGCTAATCTTCTTTGAAATATGGGAGGAAACTGGAGCACCTGGAGAAAATCCACGCAGTCACAGGAAGAACGTACAAACTCCGTACAGATGAGCACTCATAGTCAGGATTGAACAGCAACTCTACAGCTGTGCCACGGTGCCACGACACTACACGTTTGCAGCACTTTGAAAACAGGCACTGTTTTTAGTATAGAATTTATTGAAAATCATTCAATCAAATATTTGCTTTCCCAAATTAGTGATATTTATGTCAATATTGTCCTTTTGAAACCTTTCAGAAACTGAGGATGAAAACAGGACATTGCCAAGCCAAGAGGAGGTTGCTGCTTTGGAAGAGTATATTCCTACAAGATTAACATGCATAACTATTTTAAAATGCACATTTACAATTACACTGGCTGAGTTCAACCTTCTGGACAATTTACTGCCTATAATTTTAGGTCAAAAGGTAACGAGCCCTTTTCTTAAAAAGGTCTTTCAAAAATGTATGTTAAAAGGAGCTGGGTGTTTTTCATTTTTCTATCGGATTTCTTCAAATGGATTAGTAAATTAGATGACGACAATTGTCTTTAAACAACAATAGATTTGCTTTCTGTCATATTCTGATTCAAATTGTAAAACATAAAATGATAAAATGTAATGTCCTTTCAATGAAATATAAGGAATCTGGATTGTTTGTAATGACAAAAGCATTTAATAGGAGAGAATATAAGAACCGCAAAGGAAAGTGGCCCATAAGTTGCTTTGAACCTGTTTTTCCATTGAATGAGGACATTTTTGACTTTTTACAGCACCACTATCTTACTTGATGTGGTCAGGAGTGTTCTGAAATTAGCAATTTATGACATGCAGAGTAAATATGTGGATAATGACAATATTTTTATGCCGTCAACACATATTTCAGAAAAGAAGATTGTGCTGGACAATTTTGTAATGTTTTGATATAGGGGTTGGTGCAGGGTTAAGGGGTGGATATGATGTACATAGATTTTCCAAAAGTCTTTGTTAAAGTATTACATAAGCTATTGGAGAAGGTTAAGAGGTCTGGAATTAAGGGCAGATTAGGAAACTTATTTCATGCACTGCATCTCGTATTATTTGTACACTAAAAATATGATCTGTAATGCATGTATTCTTTAGTATATGATTAAAACAAAGATTTACATAAAAGTAACTTAAAAATGTTGTATTTTCAGCATTCCGTGCCTTACTTAAGTGCTCCACATTTTCATCCATTGCGACCCTTACCTGCCTTGAGAGTACAGGTGGACAAAGTTAGTTTGGAACATTCAGTGCCTATGTATGCTGGACAACTTATCCCCACTGTCAGCAGCCTTAGTCAGCCATCTGATAACTTGTTGCATTGCTGTTATGTTCGCTGTTATGTCAAGGTAATATGTTCTTTATCAGCATTTTTTAATTTGTTCAATTTGAAGGTTCTAGCTTTGATTTAAACATGTAATTTTTTCTTCTCCATTTGCCATCGGTGTTACAAACCATGATTGAGGGTTTTGAAAAGACTTTTCGGGAATAGTAAATTTGGTTCAATGTGACAAGAATGTTGTAGATGTTTGCAAATACTATTTGTAACTTAAGGAATGGAATTAAACCATAACATTCTGATATCTGTAAAACGGAACTGCAGATGCTGGTTATATCAAAGATAGACACAAAGTGCTGGAGTAAGTGGGTCAGGTTGGGATAGTTACCAACCCGAAACGTCACCCATCCTTTTTCTCCAGAGATGCTGCTTGACCCGCTGAGTTATTCCAGCACTTTGTGTCTACATTCTGATATCTATTTGATATTCTGGTATTTACTTCATTGAATGTTGTTCTATTGCGGCCAGATATTTTAAACACTGATCTACTTAAGTTTTCCTCTGTTGTCCTATTCAGTTATAATCTTGGCCAGCGCAATGGAATTAATGAAACAATATTAATTGATTAATTATGAGAATTTTTTATATCAAATTCTTCACCTCTCTCTTATTAATTGAACTTTCTTAATATTCCTTCAATAAATATTCTGATCCTTCTTGACCTTGAATGTTTTAAAATCGGTAATGCTCATTTAGGTACTGTGGAATGCAATGCAAGAAAGTCATCCTGAATTTAGGTTCCATTCAACTTTGAAATATTTTTGTTTTGTTCGTATTGTGTTTACTATTACTTGGCACTCTGGTGAAGACAGGTTATGCCTCAACTAGACTCTTGTCTAATTCAGGAGATTATAATTTGGATAGAACGTCAAATAAGGCCTTAAAGCCATGGAGTCATACAGCATAGAAACAGGCCTTTTTCATGCCGACCAAGATGTCCATGTACACCATCCCATTTGCCCACGTTGGCCCATGAAATCTTTTGTATCCTTGCACAGGGTACAGTGGAGGCTTACTGGAATGGTTGGGATGCAGAAATTAATGAAGATTAATAACTAGCGAGCACAGCCAAAGAGAGGGGGAAGCAGATTCAGTAACTGCTTTAAGGATAAAATTCTATACATATTTTAAGGCTCTCATGCAATGGGCTAATTTGGTAATTCTTTCAAAGAGCTGCTTTCTGTGTTGAGAATCTGTGAAATTGGCAGTTGTGACTTTGTTAAAAAATATACATTTAAACCTTTCTAGACAATGCCCTCTTTTGACATTTATATGTCAATTGGCAGCAAGGTGGTGCAGCGGTAGAGTTCCTGCCTTACACAAGCAGAGACCCGGGTTTGATTCTGACTATGGGTGCTGTCTGTACAGAGTTTGTACGTTTTCCTTGCGACCGTGTGGGTTTTCTCCTGGTGCTCCTGTTTCCATCCATACTCCAAAGACATACAGGTTTGTACGTTAATTGGCTTTGGTAAAAATTGTAATTTGACCCCGAGTGCGTAGGACAGTGTTAGTGTACGGGGTGATCGCTGGTTGGCTCGGACTCGGTGGGCTAAACGGCCTGTTTCTGTGCTACATCTCTAAACTAAACTAAACTAATAAACATTATTGCCATATTTTTAAATTAAATAATTCTGCAGGATATCCAATGTTGGACTTTTGCACGTGAAAGCAATTGCATTTTTGGGTTGCAGCGTAGTGAAAACCATAACCAAGTTGCAGGAAATGGCAGAGATTGTATCTTGTGTCACATGCTTTCTTGCTTTTCTTTCTATTTAATAGAGGTGGTGGAAGTAATAATGTATCAATGAAAACCACACTACGTCTTGCATGGTCTTTCCAGTTTAAGTACATAAGAACAACATTTTTTGATTTGCCATAATAGATTTTTGGTTTGTTGGCTTCCAAGTTAGTGAAATTTATTCTAAAGTTGAGTATGTTTCTGACATTAATCTTGTTGTTCTGAAAATATTTCATTAATATTTTTAAAATGTGTTGGTTGTACAATTCAGATCTACATTCATGAAAAGTACGGAGTTTTGCTCCTGCTGTTTTGAATTTAACGTGAGGGAAACAATTCTTGTTCGATGAGACATGTGCATCTTTTCATTGGGTGTGAGGTAATGTTTCAGATTTGATGTGTTTCCATGGGTTAGTGCTTTAAGTTATTTTGGCTGTTGTGATTGCTTGGAACACACATGACAGACCCAACTGAGGAAACTTATTGAAGTCGACTCTTTGAGAGAGTTGAATTAACAACAGCATAAATGCAGTGATTCAGTCAGTTTAATTGTATGTCGAAGTTCAGGCAATGACACTGTTATCCTCATGGTTTAGAGCTCTGATGGGCAACAGAAATATTAACAGAAATCTGAATTGTTATAGGTTTTATTAAAGCATAAACACAATATTGTTGGTGAGCTTACCTTTGTGCCATCATTTGTTATCTATTTGCAGAAACAAGGAATTGCAGATGCTGGTTTTCAAAAAAGTATACAAAGTGCTGGATTAACAATGGATCAGTCAGCATTTCTGGTGGTGTTTAGCGTCAGGATCCTTCAGGCTGATTATAGGGGGAGGAAAGAAAGCTGGGGGAGAGGAGAGGCAGGACAAAGAATGGCAAGAATGAAAGGTAGACGGTTGAGGGAGGTTGATAAGCAGATGGGTCAAACAAAGGTCAGAGATAAAAGCAAGAGGTGTGCGACAAAATGGTTGAAGAATTGCGATTGTCAAGTCAGAGGAAGGTATTTAGAGGGAGAGGAGAAAGACACACCTATTTCGTCCCCTCCCCCTCTCCCTCCACCCACATTCCTTTCTCTGGCTTGACAATTCGTGACTCTTCAATCCTTTTGTCTCACCCATTTGTCATCCATTGTTCGCCATGGACACTGATTTTTGATCAGTTTTGGTAAAAACAATTGCACATGAGTGCGTATTCAAGAACTGCACTGTGGTATCATGTTGGGAAATTCATGAGAGAAATCAGTGCTCATTAGATCAGGAGATCGCTATTCATCTGAAATTCCAAAGCATTCTATCCAATCTTTAAATCAAAATCATAAGAGCACAAGAATATAGGAGCAGGATAAGCTTCCAGTCTTTCAAAACTGCCCCACCATTCGATATGAATATGGCTGATCAATTCTGGCCTCAATTCCTCTTCCATACCAGTTCCCCATGACTCTCAATTCCTAGTTCTTTCAAATATTTATCTATCTTCACCTATAATAATATAATATTTATAACGATCTGGCTTGCAACAGTCCCACCCACACCAACCCCACACATCACACAATAATCAGTCTGAAGAATGGCCCCGACATGCAAAGTTACCTATTCATGTTGCCTGGAGATGTTGCCTGACCAGCTGAAATACTCCAGCACTTAATGTCTTTTCAAGATATTAATCGGGCGTACAAAACTATAGGGTGTCAGTGTAATATTGTATGCTGCTGTGAATGGATATATAGGTTTAGTTTAGATTAGAGATAATAATAATAATAATAATAATACATTTTATTTATATAGCGCTTTTCATATACTCAAAGACGCTTTACAGAGATTTTGAGAACATAGGGAAATTAATAAATAGATAAATAAGTAAATAAATTAATGAACAGAGAAAGGAGACAGAAGGTGAGGTGACCTTCAGTGGTTGAAGGCAGTACTGAACAGGTGAGACTTCAGCGATGTTTTGAATGTGGTGAGTGTGGGGGAATCTCTAACGGTTTGGGGTAGTGAGTTCCATAGGGTGGGAGCAGCGATGGAGAAAGCCCTGTCCCCCCAGGATCTGAGTTTAGTCCGGATGTGGGGGGATAGGAGATTGGCAGCGGCAGAGCGGAGGGTGCAGGTGGGAGTGTGCCTGTGGAGGCGGTCGGTCAGGTAGGATGGGGCCAGGTTATGGAGGGCTTTGTAGGTTATGAGGAGGATTTTGTACTGGATTCTCTGGGGGATGGGGAGCCAGTGGAGTTTATAAAGGACGGGGGTGATATGGTCACGGATCGAGGTGTGTGTGAGTAGACGGGCAGCGGAGTTTTGAATGTATTGAAGTTTATTGATGATTTTTGAGGGTGCGCCATAGAGGAGGCTGTTGCAGTAGTCCAGACGGGAGGTGATGAAGGCGTGGATGAGGGTTTCTGCAGCTGTGGAGGAGAGGGATGGACGGAGACGGGCAATGTTTTTGAGGTGGAAGAAGGCTGTCTTTGTGATGTGTTTGATGTGTTTGTCGAAGGAGAGGGTTTGATACAGCATGGAAACAGGTCCTTCGGTCCACCAAGTCCACACTGACCATCGACCACCCATACACTAGTTCTAGCCGACAAGCTAGGGACAATTTACAGAAACTGGAGAACCCGGAGGAAATTCACGCGGTAACAGAGAGAACGTACAAACTCCGTACAGCAGCACCCTTAGTCAGGATCGAACCAGGGTCTCTGGCACTGTAAGACAGCAACACTACCGCTGTTCCACCGTGCCAATAATTAATAATACCATAAATTATCTGCAATACTTGGTAACCAGACCATAATGGTGCTTTGTCTCCATACTCGCTGTGCTTTTGGCACTATTTGAATGCTGTCTTCTACCGCATGATTGCAAACATTTGCGAATGATTGCGAACATTTCATCAAAAGCCATCATCGTCACTTGTGGGTGCTTACTGGCTAACATGCTTTGTCGTACAGGTGCTTCCTCTCAGCTGCTGTTTTCGGCATGTTCCAGGCGACATACCAAAACGGAAAAATATTCCTTTTGTAGAAGCTGAGTGTGGTTTTGAGCCAGACCTAGCGTTGTAACTGTGCTTCATTCTTGATTTACCATGGTAACCTTTCCTGAATTTGTTTGAAATGAGTAGGTTTGGACATATGGTCTGTGTTGATTCTTCAAAACACCCCATTCATATTAGTGAGCAGGTTTCCTTTTCTATCAGCACCAAAATAGCTCAGGCCCACCTGCAGCTGATTTTTACTCCCATTTACCAGTTCCCCTTTTCCTTGCTTTGTCTGGTATGCAACAAAATGGAAAGAATTAGAAGTTTCAAGAAAAGACTTTGCTTTTACAAGTTTAGTTTGCTTTTTTTTGGGTTAAATTTAGCCAGGTACACAAGGAACGGCAGAGCTAGTTACACCAAGTTAATGTGATTGCTAGACACAAAATGCTGGAGTAACTCAGCGACACAGGCAGCATCTCTGGGTAGAAGGAATGGGTGAAGTTTCGGGTTGAGACCCTTCGTCGGACCCACCCATGCTTCAGCTTGAGTTACTCCTGCATTTTGTGGCTATTTTGGTTTAAACCAGCAGCTGCAGTTCCTTCCTACACTTAATGTGATGGCTATTCTGTCTGGTGCATAGGAGAGAGAAATGGGATGCATGCCAATTACGTGCTGATGTCCCACTGAATTACTTCCTATTTTTAACCTAAAACTCTGATAAATTTACATTTTATTTTTAGAGCTCTTATGGTTTACAATAACAAATAGGTTTGTCCAGATCTGCTATGAACTTCTTGTATTTTCTGTGTAGTAAAGGTTTGCCTGAAAACTGTTGGAATAAATTTAAGGGCAAGGTATTCTTTCTGGTCCATAATATTCTTAAGGACTTAGTGTAGAAACAAGGAATTGCAGATGCTGGCTTACACAAAAGGACACGAAGTACTGAAGTAATTCAGTGGGTCAAGCAGCATCTCTGGAGAACATGGGTAGATGACGTTTTGGTTTGGGACCCTTCTTCTGAGTCTGAAGAAGGGTCTGGACCTGAAACGCCACCTATCCATGTTCCCCAGAGATGCTGCTTAGCCTGCTGAGTTACTCCAGCACTTCGTGTCCTATTCTTAAAAACTTATTCTGCTCAATTTCTATTTCTCTTTTTTTAATAAATGATTTCTTAGCAATGCAGATTTCCAACACACTGCCAGTGGTTGAGACAGATTTGATACTGGCATTTAAGAGACTATTAGATAGGCACATGGATATGCAGGGAATGGAGTGATATGGGTTAAATGCAGGCAGATAAGAGTTGGTTTTAGCATCATGCTTGGCACAGACATTGTGGGCCGGGGTGCCTGTTCTTGTGCTGTATAGTTTAATGTTCAATTAATTGTTACAATTTCAGTGTCGATCCCAAAATACTGGTGAAATGTTGCTCGTGCTTTTGCACTGCTGATGTCCACGCTTGTGCGTCTGGAATCATTCTGACCCATGTTTATTGTGGAGGCTTAATCACCATGTTTGCCCAGCTAGAACAAGGGATTGTCTTGATATTGAGCCACAGGCACATCACAGTTCAAGGCACACCAAACCAAGGTGTTAATAGGAGATATAAGGGACTGCAGTTGCTAGTTCATACAAAACATCAGGAAGTTGTAGTAACTCAGTGGGTCAGGCAACATCTCCAGAGAACATAGATAGGTGGCATTTTGGGTTAGGACCCTTTTTCAGACAGATCGCCCCCCCCCTCACCCGTATCCATCTATCACTCGCCAGGCTTTATCCGACTCCCATCTCTCTTCCAGCATTCTCCCCTCTCCCTACCCGTAAGAACATGAGCAGAATTAAGCCATTCGGCCCATGGAGCCTGCCCCATCTTCCGCTCATAGCTGATCTATTCTTCCCCTCTTACCCCATCCTCCTACCTTCTCCCCATAACCTTTAATGCCCTTGCTAATCTAGGACCTATGAATCTGTACTTTAAAAATACCCAATGTCTTAGCCTCCACCGCCATCTGTGCCAATGAATTCCACAGATTCACCACCCTCTGAGGAAAGAAATTCCTCTTCAACTCCATTCTACAGGTATGTCCTTTTATTCTGAGGCTGTGCCCTCTGGTCGTAGACTTTCCAACAACTGGAAACATCCTCTCCACATCCACTCTATCTAGGCCTTTTATTATTCGCTGGGTTTCAATGAGATCCCCCTCTCACCACAATCATCTGAAGAAGGGTTCCGAACTGCAAAGCCCCTTATCTATGTTCTCCAGAGATATTGCTTGACCTGCTGAGTTACTCAAGCACTTTGTGTCTTTTCAAGATGTTAATAAGTTGTATAAAATTATAGGGTGTTAGTGTAATCTTGCATGCTACTGGTAAATGGATTCAGAGATCCAGGATTAGTCTTCTAACTAAACCATAGCTGAATTGAGGCCGTGACTCCATGCAGGCCCTCAAACAGCACTGGAATAAGTCCGTTGTGTGATATTTTCTCTGACTACACTGAGTAATTTTTGCTGCTTAAATTTATCCCCATAATCAAATTTGTGTTGGTTGCATCTCTGTGCATTTATGGGGATCTAACAAATGCATAGATTGTGTATTGTTTTGTAATCCATTGCAATTAAAATCATGTGAGTGTTAATGTGAATAATAGATACATCAGGAGTGTCACAGTGATGGGCTTTTAAAATTATGGTATTTATTCCAGGGAGCTAATTACTTCGGGATAGATCACTGTCTCATTCCAGTTTTATTGTTTATGGTTTAAATGGTATAGATCTGCGGTACATCTAATTTAAATCTTCCGGTTAATTATCAGAGTTAAAATCCAATCCAACTAGCTTGCAGAATACATTGAAAATGTTTGTTTGAAGAAGGGTCTCGACCCGAAAAGTCACCCATTCCCTCTCTCCTAGATGTTGCCTGACCTGCTGAAGTACTCCAGCATTTTGTGATATCTTGAAAATGTTATTGGTAATGCCAAAATATTCAGTCATAAGTGACATTGATTTTGGACGGTTCAGTAAACCTTGCAATTGTTTAGCATAGCTCGTTTTCTTGTTAAAGTTACACAGTTCTTCTGTTCATTTGAGCTATTTGGTGATTTTACCACTCAAGCTACCAGAATTTCCCCCCGCCCAACCCCCCCCCCCCCCTCCCCACCTTTCTTATTTTAAGTAATTCACATACTTCTGAACATTCTTTGAAGGTGCCTTTTGCCATTGGTGAAACCCGATCTTTTACAGTAAAGTGACATTTCGATGATTAGATTATTTAATGAGTGCCAGCTAAAGTTTAAAGCACTGAACTACTTGTGGAAGTATAAATGGAATGTCTTGAACACATCTTAATTGCTATTTCTCGGATAACATCAAACGTATGTTGTTTTCTGAGCTTATATTTTGAAACTAAACCTTGTATGCACAATTTCCCAAATTTACTTCAATCAAAATGAAATTCCAAGCTGAGCAGAAATTCTGAAGTTTCTGTCAACTAACACTTTAATCTCTTTATGTCGAATATTTATTGTGAAAAGATGCCTCTGAGTAGTAGCCATAATATTGCTGGTAATTGACGCAAAGATCAATTTTTTTTTTAAGAAGTCCTATTGAGTGAGTGTTAATGATTGCTGTGTGGACAAAATGGTAAAAGACACTCCTGATAAAATTTGATTTTTAAACCCCGTTTAGACAAAAAATAAATGTTGCAAATCAGTAATTTTGAATTGATTGAAAGATACAACATGGAAACAGGCCCCTTGGTCCACCAAGTCTACACCCATCATTCATGTGACCGTTCACGCAAGTTCTATGTTGTCTCGCTTTAGCATCCACTCCCTGCACACTCGGGGCAATTTACTGATGCCAATTATCCTACAATTCACACACATTTGGGATGTGGGTGAAAACTGGTGCACGAGACGAGAGGAAACCCACGCGGTCACAAGGAGATTGTGTAGACTCCATGTAGACAGCACATGAGATCAGGATTGCACATGAGATCAAAATTGCACCTGGGTTTCTGCCGTTTTCTCCTATCTGCGCCATGCGATATTTGACTTTTTCTCCATTCAGAAAGGTGAAGCTTGAGATATTTATTCTGGTCTATTGGCAAAATTGCTATTGGCAGCAGAGTGACGCAGTGGTAGAGTTGTTGCCTTACAGCGCCAGAGACCTAGGTTCGAACCTGACTATGGGTGTTGTCCATACAGTGTTTGTATGTTCTCCCCGTGACTGTGTGGGTTTTCTCCAGGTGCTCCTACACTCCAAAGACATACAGGTTGTAGGCTAATTGGTTTGGTAAAATTGTAAATTGTCCCTCGTGTGCGTGTAGCATAGTGTTAGTGTACGTGGGATTGCTGATTGGCATGGACTCGGTGGGCTGAAAGTCCTGTTTCCCCACTATATCTCTAAACTAAACTAGTTGGCTTTGGTAAGAAAACTGTAAATTGTCCCTAGTGTGTGTAGGATAGTGATAGTGTACGGGGTGATCGCTGGTCAGTGTGGACTTGGTGGGCTGAAGGGTCTGTTACGTGCTGTAACTCTAAAAAGAAATACCACCTCATTTCATGTGATGCCACTAATGGAAGGCTTTGGTAAAACAATATCATGCCTCAACCTGTGTCATCTGGATTTATCTGAATTAACTGCTTACATGATTATCAAAACAATTGCACTTTCAGTGTTTTCCAGTGTTTAAAAGGTCATGACTTTTAGAAATTAGGCAGACTCAGTGGTGATGCAGTGATAGGTACAAGTGTTCAGTGTGTGTTCATTGTAAGGAAAATTGAAGTTGACATGTTTCATCCTGTCTTCATTAAACCTTTTCTTGTCGTGGAGTTTTTGATCCTCTCCGGTTTGTTATTGCAGATATTTGGTTTCCAGGCAGGCCTGACCTCCTTGGATACTGAAGGATCATTCTGTCCACCTGTCCCAGTCATCCCTTCCTTCAGCACAGCTTTTTATGGCAAATTCCTACAACTTCCATCACATTGGTGAGTTCATTTACAACCAAAATGGTCACATTTGCAGAAAACCACCTTCAAAGTATTTGCATTTTTAATTTAAAACACCTTTCTTTTTGTTAACTGGAAAACTGTATATTGAATATACATAAACTTCCTCAAATGCTCATATTTTAACTATTTTTTCCATTATATGAATTGGTATTTTAGTATGGTATATTTATCTACTGCATGAAGTGCTTAATGTTTTACAATATATAAATTCAAGTTATTTCTTGGGAATGAACAGTGTTTTGAAAGAGACATTTAGAGTGGATGGCACAGTGGTGCAGGTCGAAGGTATCACAAAATGCTGGAGTAACTCAGCAGGTCAGGCAGCATCTCAGGAGAGAAGAAATGGGTGACGTTTCGGGTCGAGACCCTTCTTCAGACTGATGTCAGGGGGGCGAGACAAAGGAAGGATATAGGTGGTGACAGGAAGATAGAGGGAGAACTGGGAAGGGGGAGGGGAAGAGAGGGATAGAGGAACTATCTAAAGTTGGAGAAGTCAATGTTCATACCACTGGGCTGCAAGCTGTTCCTCCAATTTCCGGTGGGCCTCACTATGGCACTGGAGGAGGCCCATGACAGAAAGGTCAGACTGGGAGTGGGAGGGGGAGTTGAAGTGCTCAGCCACCAGGAGATCAGGTTGGTTAAGGCGGACTGAGCGAAGGTGTTGAGCAAAACGATCGCCGAGCCTGCGTTTGGTTTCGCCGATGTAAAGAAGTTGACATCTAGAGCAGCGGATACAATAGATGAGGTTGGAGGAGGTGCAGGTTAACGAACCTCTGTCTCACCGGGAAAGACTGTTTGGGTCCTTGGATGGAGTTGAGGGGGGAGGTAAACGGACAGGTGTTGCATCTCCTGCGGTTGCAGGGGAAGTGCCCGGGGATGGGATGGTTTGGGTAGGAAGGGACAAGTGGACCAAGGAGTTACGGAGGGAACGGTCTCTGCGGAACGCAGAAAGGGGAGGGGATGGGAAGATGTGGCCAGTAGTGGGGTCCCGTTGGAGGTGACGGAAATGTTGGAGGATGATTTGTTGGATACGCTGGCTGATGGGGTGGAAGGTGAGAATGAGGGGGATTCTGTCCTTGTAACAAGTGGCACATTGGCCTGTTAAAATTGCCCCTAGTGTGTAGGGAAGGGATGTGAAAGTGGGATAAATTAAGAATTAGTGTGCACAGGTGCTCGGTGGTCAGCATTGACACAGTGGGCCGAACGGCCTGTTTTCATGCTGTATCTCTAACATAAACTAAACTAAAACCTGTCCGTCTCCAACACAGGCCATTCTGACCAATTTTAATTGCTCTGCTTTTGTACATTTTATCAGAATTTATGGAATGCTTGTATAAGAACTGACATCAACATCTTGGCACATGAACAAATTATTTTCATAATTTGTCTAATTTCAGGTAGTTTGGTGCTCAGGAATATTTTAAACAGTTGTGTAGAAGTGAAAGAATGATGGCAATAGTTCAACTTACATGGACGTAACATGAGCAAAGACAATTCATCCAATATATTGTAGAAACAAGGACCTGCAGATGCTGGTTTATCAAGAAAAGACACAAACTGCTGGAGTAACTTAGCAGGTCAGACAGCATCCCTGGAGAACATGGATGGGTGGCGTTTCCGGTCAGGACTCTTCTTCAGACTGATAAAGAGATTTCCAAGATGATGATTTCTTTACACTAGTTTGTTTACAAATTAGTCTTTGGTTAACAGGTGATGAGATTCAGGGACAGATTACAGTCTGGTGAAATGTATTTGTAATCAGGAAGGGCAAAAGGGGAGAGATAGATTTATTTTCCACCTGCATGTTCTATAACTGCAGAGTAATGGAGAGTCATAGCAGTGATCCAATGGTCTTGAATTTGCTTGCGAGTCCCTGATTTCCAATATGACTGAGCTTGTCCAATGTTTTTCAAATAATTAATTGAACTCAAGAGGCTTCCTGACTGTCTGGTTTGGTATTGCAGACAATTTTACCCATCTAGCCATATGTGATGCTTCAAAAATAGTTTCCCGGTGAAATCTTGGTTTCCCAAAACTCCAGTAATTTCTTCAGTAAAACATCCATTTGCATTAAAACCTGTGCAGGTTTACGTGTTTATTAGTTGATCTCCAGCAGGGGTGATCACAGTAATTCAGAAGATATGCTGTTTTATATGAACAAAAGCAGTAGACTGTGTAATGCAAAAAATGTATTATTTGATGCGGAGGTGCAGCTGTATGCAACTGACCTCTCTGTGTAGCTGTAGGATCTCATTGCAAAAGATTGATATTTCTCAAGGGTTTGTTTGATTTTCATATCTTAGCACACTTGCCCTGATTATTTAAAAATAGCTGAAGGATTAGCAGGCTGATGAACAATTCATCTCGGCACTGTGGTACAGCTCATAGAGCTACTGCCTTATAGCGGCAGAAACCTGGATTCCATCCTGACCTTGGGTGCTATCTTTGTGGAGTTTGCCTGCTCTCACTGTGACCACGTGGATTTCGAGTGGGTGCTCCGGTTTTCTCCCACATTCCAAAGAGGTGCAGGGCTTGAAGGTTAATTGGCCTCTGTAAATTGCCTCTCGTGTGTAGGGAGTGAAGTTGGTGTGGATGGGCGATCGAAGGTCAGCATGGACCTGGTGGGCCAAAGGGGCCTGTTACCATGCTGCATTTCTGCACTAATCTAAACTAAACCTCCTGCGACGGGCACCAGCAAAAAAGCACACATACCATGCACATACTCAAGAATCCTGCTGGATAGGAGGGCACGGTGGCACAGTGTTAGAGTTGCTGCCTTACATCGCCAGAGAACCGGGTTCGATCCTGACTACAATGCTATCTGTAGGGAGTATGTACGTTCTCCCCGTGACCATGTGGGTTTCTCCGGGTGCTCCGGTTTCCTCCCACACTCCAAAGATGTACACGTTTGTAGGCTGATTAGTTTGGTAAAATTGTAAATTGTCCCTAGTGTGTGTGTAGAGGATCGCTGGTTGGCATGGACTCGGTGGGCAGAAGGGTCTGTTTCCTCGCTGTATTTCTAAACTAGGCTAATTAACCTTGAATTCAGAACCGGGGCATTGCTCGAGACAGTCTTGGGTCGTTGAGACAGTTTATTGTGGGTGGATTCTAAAACTTCTGACATAGACTGGAATGCTACCACAAAGCCAAAGCCTCGCTCATTAATTAGAAAATCGTGCTTTTTATCGACAACAGCAATAAATTATTGGCAATCTGTTTTTATAGCCTACATTTCTATCTGCAGTAAAGTTATTACATTTAAAATATGATGGATCCAAAATGCTTGCTTACTCTGTCATAATACTCTCTTGTGTGAAATAATAATTGTTTCTCTCTCGTAGTTAGATTGAAAAATGTATGAATAAATGGTGAATTAGTGAGATGAGCGACGGAATTCAGTCTGTAAAACCAAAGACCTGGTTTTACTGAAGAATGATTTGCATTCAGAGTTTGTGTATGTTTACATTTAGCCTGCTTAATTCATCTATGGATTTATTTCAGGATTAAAAACATTATTTAATTGTGGTTTGGGATAAATGCTTTTGGTTTGCCATTAATGTACAGAAATATTGCAATATCTAGCACGAATCTAGTTGGCAATTGCTACTTCTCTAACTGGTAATTTTTAGAAAATAAAATATTTAGAGATTCTGGCTAAGTTAAGTTGTGACTTGCTTCATTTTGACATCAAACATGTAAAAATAGTTTTAAGAACTCCTTAAAACAGCACTACATGATATCTACGAACACTTAGATAATTTTGCACGAACACTTTTGTAAAAACGTTTTTGATTTTGTTCATTGATGTGATTATGTGGCAAATCCTCATTAACATTAAAGAAGATGTGCATTGTTCAACTTTCAATGCAGAAAATTATACTTGCATTGTAATCAAGTGAAAAGGTCTGAGTTGGTATTTGGAAAGACGTGTTCTTGGGTACCCTTAATAGAGTCATAGAGTCGTGCAGCGTGGGAACAGGCCCTTCGGCCCAACTTGCCCACGCCGACCAATATGCCCCATCGACACTAATCCCACCTGCCTGCTTTTGGGCCATATCCCTCTAAACGTACCCAATCCATGTACCTGCGAAAATGTTTCTTAAACTTTGCGATAGTACCTGCCTCAACTATCTCCTCCGGCTGCTTGTTCCATGCACACCCCATCTTCACATTGTATTCCATTTATTAAAATGAGGGTGAATAGTTTATCAATAGTGGAAATGTTGATACATAATAAGCATTGAGGGTTATAGTGCACATACATGCTGTAGTTACAAAGCAATTTTGCTTGATCTAATTGAATAAATGACTGCTATATTTCGGATTTGTGGCATTTGCAGGTTTTTTAAAACATTTCAGACTTAGGAGATTGTTTACCTGTTCCGACGTTCCTATGCATCAGATATGCATTTAAGGGTGGCAATGTCACACAGCTGGTAGAGCTGCTGCCTCACAGCACCAGAGACCTCAGTTCGATCCTGACCGGGTGCTGTGGCTGTGAAGTTTGTACGTACTGCCTGTGACTGCATGGGTTTCTTCCAGGTGCTGCAGTTGCCTCCCACATAACCAAAGGCATGCAGATTTGTAGGTTAATTGGCCTCTGTAAATTGTCTGTAGTGTGCAGGGAGTGGATGAAAAAGTGTCGTTATATAGAATGAGTGTGAGTGTGTGAACGATGGTCAATGTGGACGGTGGGCTGAAGGGCCTGTTTCTATGCTGAATCTCTAAACTAAAGTGAATATGCTTGGTAAAGGAACTTAAGGTTTTGCTATTGAAAAGCCAAGAAGGCTGATGGCCTTGTTCTGTGCTATAATTTTGATTCCATTTATATCTAATATAGCTGTTAACATTTGTAGTCAGGTGGTGGTGTCTTAGTTGTTCTAAATTTATTCACCAGATGGTCATGGTGGAATTGGTGTTTTTAAACTAAATTGGAGAATTGAGACAAACTTAAGTATATAATGTGTAAAATAATACTCTGTAAGAAGTCTCTTGTCAACTTGTCAGTTGGATTATTGCAGTTCATAGATAAAGACACCTTTTCCACAAAAGCAGACGATTGAAAGACTTAGAAGGGTACTTTTAATGCACCTGTTTTCATTTGAGCCTTTAAAATTTGCCTTCGTCTTGATCTTGATAGTGTCAAGATAATGAAAAGTTGACTATGAAAAGATTTCCAGCATTTCGTGTCTGGAAGCTATTTTTGCATGATGAACTATACAGATGAACAAGAAGGGCTGAGAAAGCAAGTAGCTTAAGAAGAATGTGTCGCTTTCAGCACCCCATGTTTCAGTTTGTCTACGTGTCAACGGAGCCTTTTTGTTTCAACGTAAATTCCAGCATCCCTGAAGGAAATAAATTGTTGGACATATTGAAATAGGTTACATTTTTTTTTTTTTTCTAGTTACAAATGAGATTCACATTGTAAGTAGTAAGGCTGTACAGTAATGGTAATATACACTACACTCTGTTTCTTCCTAGCCCTTGACCAAGTGATGCATTTAATGATTGTGTTTAAAGATGGTAAGGATTGGCATTTAGTTTACTTAACTGTAGACATGCAGTGTGGAAACAGGCCCTTCGGCCCACCGAGTCCATGCAGACCAGCAATCACCCCATACACAAGCACAAAACTACACTTTAGGGATAATTTACAATTAACAGAGCCCATTAACCTACAAACCTGTAACACTTTGTAGTGTGGGAGGAAACTGGAACACCCGGGGAAAACTCACAGGGAGAACGTACAAACTCTGTACAGACATTACCCGTAGTCAGGATCGAACCCGGGTGTTTGGTGTTGCGAGGCAACAACTCTACCGCTGCTTCACTCTGCCGCTCATTCATGCACTCATTCCACCAAAGACCACATTGTTTGAGATTAATAGTTTAGACAAGAGTTGCATGTTCCTATGTACTACTTAGTAATGGAACCTTAGATTTAGCCGGACTCTACTGTGTGATATCGCTTGAGATGGTTTAACATTTATATTTGGCATGAGAGATAGGTATGACTAAATTTTACTATAAATATGTGAACGCAGAACTATGCCAATATATGATAGCAAATGTATGATAATTTTTTGGAGGTTTTATTTAAGGACAGAAAAAAGTACTGCAAGTAGCAGGTGAGGCAACATGGAGAGAGAGAGAGAGGGACATTGATGATTTCTCATGTAGTACAATTTTGTCAATTGTAAGATGTCAGTGTTGGCTCGGTGTCAGCACTCTTGTGGATTTGTCCCACCAAAAACCCGTGTGATGTAAACTAGGCAGAAATGTCATCATCCCACTTTTGGATTGGGAAGGGAGTCAACTTTGCCTCCTCTCTTTCCTTGCCCTTTTCCCTCTCCCTCGCAATTCTGGCACTGTAACTCAGTAGAATATTGGACGAAATGCTCCCTTTGCTGCAGCTGCAGAAAACTTAATGTTGTCAAAGTATTTGCCTTAACGATCACTAAAAACAATTTACTCTCAAGTCTAATGACCAGTAAGATGCAACATGTTCTTAAAATGCTTTTCAGGAGTACAACATTTCACCAGAGTAAGCTAGGGAAGTATTAGCACAGATGAAGGAAGGGTTACATTTCATTTAGTTGTTTTGGATTGCAGACATCACTGGGAAGGCCAGTGCTTATTGGGGATATCTAATTGCCCAAGAGAAGATGGTGTGAAATTGCAGTTTTGAACTGCTGCTGTCCCTTTTGTGTAGTTCTGTACATAATGCTGATGAATAGGGTACTTGAGGATTTAGAATCAGCTGTAAGGGTCAAGAGTATTGATTTATCATTGGCTTTGGATAGGAACTGGAACAATAACATTTTAACTTGCTGCAGTTTTACAGGCACATTAGATGCAACAAAAACAACAATAAATATTCAATAAATTATCAGTTATTCTAAGTATACTAGACCATGATAGCACAAAAACTAAAGTATAAACAGTAACCATAGTAGTGCAAAGTCTGTAGGGAGTCGGTGCTAAGCTATGGTTGTTAGTAGAGTTGTGCAAAGTGGTTAAAGAACTTAATGGATAATGCAAAGAAGCTGCTCTTGAACCTGGAGATAACCATTCTCAAGCCCCTGTTGCTTCTTTCCAATGGTCATAGTGAGAAGAGAGCGTGGCCAAGGCGTGTGGGTCTTTGGTGATATCAGCTGCCGTCTTGAAGCAATGTTTCCTAAAGATCACAGCCTGGTGAGGAGGTCAGAATCCGTGATGGACTGGGCAATGTCCATCACTTTTGCAGTCTCCTTCATTCTTGAGCATTTGAATTACAGTACCAGGCTGTGATGCAACCAGTCGGTATGTGCTCCCGCACAAACCTGCAGACGTATGATAGAGTATTTACCAACATGCCAAATCTCCTCAAGCCTCTGCAGAAGTAGTGTTGTTTGTGAGCTTTCTATGTGATTGCATCTGAATGCTGAGCCCTTCTGAGCAAATCTTTGGAGATCGGCACGTCCAGGAACTTGAACTCTCTACACTGCTGCTCCACAAATGAAGACAGGTACCGGGCTCCCTTGGCATTCCCTTCCTGAAACCTTAAAACCTGACAGAGTCAGAGACCCCGGTTTGATTGTGACCTTGGGTGCTATCTGTACAAATTTTGCATGTTCTCCCTGTGACCACGTAGGTTTTCTCTGGGTGTTCCGGTTTCCTCCCACATTCCAAAGACTTGCAGGTTGATTAGCGTCTATAAATTGTCCTTAGTGTGTAGGATAGAAGTAGTGTATGGGTTATCGCTGGTCGCGCTGACTTGGTGGGCTGACGGGCCTGTTTCCTCGCTGTTTCTCTAAACTGTCGACAATCAACTCCTCGGTCTTACTGACATTCAGATCAAGATAGCTGTTCAACCAGATTATCGATCTATCTCCTGTACTCTGATTCTTCATTGTTTACTATTCATCCAATAGTATCATCTGCTATTTTAAGGATTGCATTGGAGCTTTGGTTGTCTACACTGTCACGGGTATGGAGAGAATAAGCAGATGACTGGATGCGCAGTCCTGAGATTCCCCTGCGTTGATGGTGAGTTGGGAGGTGGTGCTGTTGTGAATTTATACTGATTGCAGTTTGCCGATGAGAAAGTCAAGGATCCAATTGCATGGGGAGGAGCAGAGACCCAGTTCCTGGAGTTTAATGATGAGTATGGAAGGGATGATTTCTTCAGATGCACCATAGAAAGCATCCTCATCAGATGTATGACAGGCTGGTATGGCGATGCTCTGCCCTATCCTACACCACAAGAAATTGCAGAGTGGTGAAAACAGCTTCTTTCCCACTGTTTTCAGACTTTTGAATGGACAATTCATATGCAGGGTATGAATAGCCAAACTTGTAATCTACCTCCTTCTGGCTCTTATACATTTTTATGTCTTCACTTTCTCTTTAGCTATATCACGAAATCCTACACTTTATTTTCTGTTTTGCATCAAGGACTTCCTGACCAACCGCCCCCAGACCGTCAAAATAGGTCCTCACCTCTCCTCCACCATTACACTGAGCACCGGCTCACCACAGGGCTGTGTGTTGAGCCCCATCCTTTACTCCCTCTACACTCACGACTGCGCCCCCACCCATCCCACCAACACCATCCTCAAGTTTGCGGATGACACGACTGTGGTTGGACTCATCTCAGGAGGAGATGAGACAGCCTACAGGGATGAAATCCAAAGGCTGGCAGCATGGTGTTCAGTGAACAATCTTGTCCTGAACACCTCCAAAACAAAGGAACTGATAATAGACTTCAGGAAAACCAGGGCAAAACACGACCCACTCTACATCAATGGGGTCTGTGTGGAAAGGGTACCCGCTTTCAGGTTCCTGGGTACGCACATCGCAGAGGATCTTACATGGTCTACCAACACCATCACCACAGTGAAGAAGGCACAGCAGAGACTCCACTTCCTGAGGATCCTCAGGAAGACCAACCTGCAGGAGAAGCTCATGATGTCCTTCTATCGCTGCTCCATCGAGAGTGTGCTGGCATACTGTATAACCACATGGTATGCCAGCTGCTCAGAAAAGGACAGGAAGGCCCTTCAGAGGGTCATCACGACGGCCCAGAAGATCATCGGCTGCTCACTGCCCTCCCTGGAGCACCTGTTCAGCCTACGCTGCCTCAGTAGAGCAGGCAAAATAATAAAAGATCCATCCCACCCCGGCCACCGTCTGTTTGTTCATCTGCCCTCTGGTCGACGTTTCAGGTCGATCAAATCCCGAACAAACAGACTTAAGAACAGTTTTTACCCCAGGGCCATACGAGAACTGAACACTACTTTCTGCACTAGGCAACACTGTTAAAACCTTTGTACTTAATATAATTGTATTTATTTGTTTGTGCATTTATTCCATATATGTTTTTACGCACCGTCAGGATTGGCTATTTTTTAATTTTGTTGTACTCGTTGCAATGACAATAAATGAATATTATTATTATTATTATTATTATTATTATTATTATTACCTGCAATTTCTTGTTGCATCCTGGTACGCGTGACAAGTGTAAACCAATACCGATAATAGTATATGCACTATGATGATGGTACATACTACTGCCACAGTCCAACAGTGGTGAAGAGAATGATGACATCAATCCAATGACTTGTTTTGTGCTGGAAGACTACACGAGTGTTGATGGAGTTGCACATATTCAGTCAAAACTATGCCTGATGGTGGATATTCTTTGGGTGTATCAGGAGGAGAATTGCTCACAACACAAAGTGCTGGAGTAACTCAGCATGTCAGGCAGCATCCCTGGAGCGAATGGATTGGTGATGTTTCAGGTCAGAACACTTCTTCAGACTGGAGAAGGGTCCCAATCTGAAACATCAGCTATACATTCCCTTCACAAATGCTGCCTGACCTGCTGAGTTACTCCATCACTTTGTCTCCAGCATCTGCAGTTGCTTGTGTCTCTGGTAAAATACTCATCCCTGAATACCTACGATCCGAGAATGACATTCAATTATTTAAGAAAGAAGGGATTTTTTCCTCCAATCTTTCTAGAATCCATAAAGTTTGGAAGCTCACTAATAATCCATGCTGCTATACCGATAGCCACTTGTAAAAACACTTGAACGCAGGCCATCAGGCAGAGGGGCCTTATAGTGTGTGCCCAATAGTTTTTCTCAAGTGTTCTTAATTGGATTTAGTTCCTCGGTCTTTATTGCTCCCAGGTTATGTTCTGTTTTTGGTATGCTTTTATTGCTTTTTGGTGTGAAGACAAATACAACATATTTATTTAATATTTCTGCCATTTCTTTATTCCTCATTATTACTTTCCCTTTCTTCCCACAGACCTTTGTTGATTTTTCTGCTCTCTTCCATTTTATGTTCTGGCCAGAGTCCTTGTAATCCACGTATATTTCTTGACAGTTTTTTACTCTTGCATTCTATTTTCTCTGATTTGCTTTTTTGAGTCGACATTTACTGGTTTCTTTAATTCTCTAAATTCTTAGTTCTACGATAATTCTTTATGACTTAAGCATTTTCTTTCAATCCAATGCTGCACTTAACTACTTCAGTCGGTCATGGATGGATCACTTTTCCCATGGAGTTTTTATTTCTCAATGGAATACTCATTCGATGAGAATTCTGAAATGTTTCTTTAAACGTCTGCTACTGTTTATTTACGGTCATAACTTTCATACTTAAAGGAATCTAAGGGAAAGTAAATGAATTTTATGGGCACAGCAGCTTGATGGATTTAACATATCAATGTTTTTTTTAATTATCCATAATAGCTGGGTTTGGATTGAATGGGAAGTTAAAATGTAAAAGGTTTGCAATCAGGAATCCGCCCTTCTCCAAATCCGAGAGATACAAAATGCTGGAGTATCTCAGCGGGTCAGGCAGCATCTCTGCAGAAAAAGGATAGTTTCGGGTTGGGACCCTTCTTCAGACTCACTTCTAATTTTAATAGAAGTAGCCAACCATTCTGCTTGTCTTGAGAAGGCACAAAGCGCTGGAGTAGTACAGCGGGTCAGGCAGCATCTCAGGAGAACATGGATAGGTGATGTGTCAGGCTGGGACCCTTCATTAGATTTATTAGACTGATACTCCAGTACTTTATGACTTCTTTTGTAAACCAGCATTTACAGTTCCTTGTTTCTACATTTCTTTTCTTGAGGTTGCCAGGCTTTAAATGCTTTAAAGGGAATGGCATGCGGGATTCTATTTTATGCCATTTTGATATCAGAAAGAAGGAGGCAAGAGTGGGCAGGTAGATGAGGTAAATACTTTACACTGCACTGTTTGGAGCTAATGCGTTGCCTTTGGGTCCTTAGAATCAACAGATAAGCAACCCCTCATCTCTCGTGGTCATCGCATGACTGCCTTTAATGCTTCTGAACCCGAGCTGTTTTGACTCTTCTCTGACATGCCCATTGATCCTCCCACAATTACTGACACCTTTGTGATCACCTCTGCCCTACCTGCCAGCTGTAATCAATCTGTCCCTGTGTTGCCACACACACTACCCTAAAATGCCAAGGTAGATAGTAGCTCGTTATGGATCCTTTGTAGTTTGACAGATAGACATGCTAAAAATATATCTGATTTGCCTGTCAGAATAACAGATTCTGAGGCATCATAGTTGAAAAAGGGTGGTCTTCTATAGCGGAAACGTACATGTTACACCTGAAAGCTGTTCAAAAAAAAAATCATTTTTGTTTTTTAATATATAAATGAGAAAATCAGACAGGCAGTCAGGCATTTGCTGCAAAATACCATACAGGAATATAACCTTTGTTTGCATCTTCCCTAATCAACCACTTCATCTTCTTTGCAATTTTTCACAGTAATAAATGTCCAAACTGTTGCATTTTTTGATTGGAAGAGCATTTTAGCAGACAATTCCTTCAAATTGTTTGTGGGTACGTAACGTTGTTGCTGATCTATGCAAGTTACAAGTGCTTATTGATATCCAATGTTTCTATATTTTCTATTATAATTTTTAAATTATAGACATTCCTAGTCTTCTCTAGAAACGGATGCAATAGAAAGAAAGAATCCTCATAGTCAACGTTTGCTCAGATCCAGAGACTTTCAATTGAAATTTAGTCATGTGAATTTGTGAGAAAGGAATTCAGTAAATCTGGTAAATTGTGAGTTGGCATCAGAAAAATAGCAGTGAAAGCTGAATCAATGTCAAATTCCAACTGTTTCACTCATATCCTTTAAAGAAAGGAATCTAGCCCCATGCTGGTCTGACTTGCATCTGGAGTTCTGATAAAATATACGTTTTGCAGAGTGGTAGAAAAAATCTAACTTTAACTTGATATTGGAGACATAGTTTACATAATCCCATAATTTAGAATCTTTAACAAGTCAAAAATATCTATAAATTAATTGAAACACAAGAAATGACAAATGCTGGAATTACTCAGCAGAAAAAGCAGCATCTAGGAGGACAAAAATAGCTGACATTTCAGCTTGACGATCTTTCATCGGCCTCTGTCGTTTTTGGAGTTCTGAAGAAAGGTCATTGATCTGAAATGGCAAGTCTTTCTCCCTGCCCCAGTATTTCCACCATCTTCTTTTCATTTATTATTGTTTGGGATTTGATGTGAATGATTGAGAAGGAAAGGGTTTATGATGAGGTAGATTAATAATGTCTGAAGAAGGGTCTCGACCCGAAACGTCACCCATTCCTTCTCTCCAGAGAAGCTGCCTGTCCTGCTGAGTTACTCCAGCTTTTTGTGTCTATCTTCGGTTTAAACCAGCATCTTAGAGTTCCTTCTTACACAGATTAATATTGATGAATTTACTTAACCTAGTAACAGCAATAAATGACCTCTATAAGCAAGAACTACTGTGCAATTATACACTGTTTTATCTGATGAAAGCTCCCAATCTAAAACATCACCTATCCATGTTCTCCAGAGATGTTGCTTGACCTGCTGATTTACTTCAGCAGATTGTGTCTTTTTTTATAAACCAGCATTTGCAGTTCCTTGTGTCTCTCTTGCTTTATCACATCCAAGTAAAGTGAATGCACTATCAGTTTGCCCACTGAAGTTAGACTTGGGTTAGTACCTCATATTGAAGGCAATTATGCTTTCTTTATTTACTCAGTCGAAGTTTGAGTTGAAATTATATGATGGGTCTGGACTTGAGCCAAAGTCTTTTAACTGTGAAATTGGTAGTCTCAGCAATTCTCCTACTATCACCTTCTGTGACTTGGTACCCATTTTTTATTGATTAGTCCCATGGAGATCGTGCCAACTATCAAGCATCCATTTATAATAATCCTGTTTTAAGCTCCCCCATTCCCATAAACCTTTCCTGTATAGAACATGGAACAGTATAGCACAAGAAAAGGCCCTTTGCCCTACAATGTCCGTGCCGAACATGAAGCCAAGACCATCCTTTATCACATAATCCATATTCTTCCATTCCCTGCATATCCATGCGCCTATCCAAAAGCCTCTGAAATGTCACCATCATATCTGCCTCAACCACCTCCCCTGGCATCGCATTCGAGGGGAATGCCAGAAGAAGCAGCAAACCGGAAGACTTGGAAAAATTTAGAATTCAACAAAGGGGTTAATTAAGAGGGGGAAAATAGAGCATGAAAGAAAGCTTGCAAAGAATATAAAAACTGACTGTAAAAGCTTCTTTAGATATGTGAGGAGGAAAAGATTAGTGAAGACAAATATAGGTCCCTTGCAGTCAGATACAGGTGAATTTATAATGAGAAACAAGGAAATGGCAGACTAGTTAAACAAGTACTTTGTTTGTGTCTTCCTTAGTGAAGACTGAACCAATCACCCAGAAATACTTGGGGACCGAGGATCCAGCGTGAAGGAGGAACTGAAGGAAATTCACATTAGTCATGAAATAGTGTTGGGTAAACTGTTGGGGCTGAAGGCAGATCATTTTGTAATATTCTACAGACTCTGGACCAGTTCATGTGGACTGGAAGATAGCTAATGTAACCCCACTTTTTAAGAAAGGAGGGAGAGAGAAAACGTAATTATAGACCAGTTAGCCTGATGTCGGTAGTGGGGAAGATGCTTGAGTCGATTATTAAAGATATAATAGCAGCGCATTTGAAAGGCAGTGACGAAGTCAGCGTGGATTTTTGAAGGGAAAAGCATGCTTGACTAATCCTGGAATTTTTTGAAGATGAAACAAGTAGATTGGATAAGGGAAAGCCAGTGGATGTGGTGTACCTGGACTTTCAGAAAGCCTTTGATAAGGTCCCACAAAGGAGATTAGTGGGCAAAATTAGAGCATATGGTATTGGGGGTAGGGTACTGACATGGATAGAGAACTGGTTGGCAGACAGGAAGCAAAGATTAGAAATTAACGGGTCCTTTTCATAATAGCGGGCAGTGACTCTTGGGGTGCCGCAAGGCTCGGTGCTGGGGCCCCAGTTGTTTACAATATATATCAACAATTTAGACGAAGGAATTAAATGTAACATCTCCAAGTTTGCGGATGACACAAAGCTGGGTGGCAGTGTAAGATGCGAGGCAGATGCTATGAGGCTGCAGGGTGATTTGGATAGATTGGGTGAGTGGGAAAATGCATGGCAGATGCAGTATAATGTGGATAAATGTGAGGTTATCCACTTTGATGGCAAAAAAAAGAAGGCAGATTATTATCTGAACGGTGTCAGATTAGGAAAAGGGGAGGTGCAACGAGACCTGGGTGTCCTTGTACATCAGTCACTGAAAGTAAGCATGCAGGTACAGAAGGCAATGAAGAAAGCAAATGGCATGTTGGCCTTTATAACAAGAGGAGTTGAGTAAGGTCCTACCGCAGTTGTTCCCTGCTGAGGGCCCTGATGAGACCGCACCTGGAGTATTGTGTGCAGTTTTGGTTTCCTAATTTGAGGAAGGACATTCTTGCTGTTGAGGGAGTGCAGCATAGGTTCACCAGGTTAATTCTTGGGATGAGAGAACTAACATATGATGAAAGAATGGATTGACTGGGCTTATATTCACTCGAATTTAGAAGGATGAGAGGGAATCTTATGGAAACATAAAATTCTTGAGTTATTGGACAGGCTAGATGCAGGAACAATGTTCATGATGTTGGGGGAGTCCAGAACCAGGGGTCACAGTTTAAGAATAAAGGGTAGGCCATTTCAGACTGAGATGAGGAAAACAAAATTCACACCAAAAGAGTTGTGAATCTGTAGAATTCTCTGCCACAGAAGGCAGTGAAGGCCTTTTTAATGGAATCAAGGGATTTGAGGAAAAAGCAGGAACAGGATACTGATTCTGAATGATCAGCCATGATCATATTGAATGGCGGTACGGGCTTGAAGGCCCGAATGGCCTACACATGCACCTACTTTCTATGTTTTTATGAGTTCTAATCCCGCCATAGTGTCATTGAGTCAGATAGCATGGAAATGGTTCCTTTGGCCCACTGGGATCATGCCAGCCAACAAGTACCCATTTACACTAATCCTGTTTTATTCTCCCTACATTCTCATAAACTTCTCCCAGATTCTACCACTCACCTGCACACTTACGCTAAATTACGGTTGCCAATTAACCTAACAAGTTGCACATTTTGTGGGAGGAAATTGGAGCACCCAGAGGAAACCCATGTGGTCACAGGGAGAACGTACAATCTCCACACAGACAGCACTGGAGGTTAGGATTGAACCAGGTCACTGGAGCTGTGTGTCTGCAGCTCACTAGCTGTACCACCCCAGTGGTTGTGGAATTTAAATTCAGTAAATTAAATACCCTGGCATAAATCCAGAAACAAGAGAGTCTCAGCGATCATGAAACTACGAGATTACCGAAATAAACCACATCTGGATCACAGGGAACGTGAGAAGAGAGTCCACAAGCTGGTTAATACTCAAATGCTCCCTGAAATGCTCCAACAAATCATATTTTTGTATGTTAAAAAAAAGTTGTTACCAAGGTTATGGTAGCGCAGTGTTTTAGTTACTGGACAAACATCCAGGGACATTACTACAGAGACATGATATTAATTATAATTTCACCACAACAGTCAGGGCAGTTAAAATCAAATACTTAAAGAAATCCAGATTAAAAAATCTGGCATCTACATGGGTAACTGTGAGCCTCCTATTTCACTCAGGTCCTGATGAGAAGGAAATCTGCCATCCAGTGGTGGCGTGGCCTATGAATTAGTTGCGTATAATAAATGCTGGCATTACGAGTGACATCAACGTCTCACAGTCATAGAGTCATACAGAGTGGAAACAGGCCCTTTGGCCCAACATGTCCACAGCGGCCAACATGTTCCATCTATACGAGATTCATTTGCCTGCCTTTGCCCCTTATCCCTCTTAACCTACCCTATCCATGTACCTGTCTAAATGTCTCTTAAACATTGCGATATTACCTGCCTCAACTGCCTCCCCTGGAAGCTCGTTCCTTACGCCTACCACCCTTTGTGTGAAAAAGTTACCCCTTAGATTCCTAGTAAATCTTTCCCCCCTCACCTTAAACATATGTCCTCTGGTTCTCGTTTCCCCTACTCTGGGTAAGAGACTCTGTGCGTCTACCCCTTCTATGCCTCTCATGATTTTGTACACCTGTAAGATCCAATGAATGCAATGAACCTGTTGATAGGGTGGTGAATCTGTGGAATTCAATGCCATAGAAGGTTGTGAAGGCCAAGTCGATGGATATTTTTAAGGCTAGATTGACAGATTTTTGATTATTATGGGTGTCAGGGCTATGGGGATAAGGCA
Organism: Rhinoraja longicauda; assembly: GCF_053455715.1. Taxonomy (NCBI): domain Eukaryota; kingdom Metazoa; phylum Chordata; class Chondrichthyes; order Rajiformes; family Arhynchobatidae; genus Rhinoraja; species Rhinoraja longicauda. Next base: position 71,545,225 of record NC_135956.1, read on the forward strand.
TGAGAATGGGGTTGAGAGGGATAGATAGATCAGCCATCATTGAACGGCAGAGTAGACTTAATGGGCCGAATGGCCTAATTCTGCTCCAAGAACTTATGAACATGAACAAAATGAGAGATCTCCCCTACGCTTTCCTCTCAGTCATGCATAATTTTCCTTTTATTTACATTAAGATTAATGGAAATATTGAAGTAAATTTTGACAACAACTTCGGCGAAACTTCTGTCAAAATGTGTGACTCACACTCACACCGTAAGTTTACAAAAAGTGTTTGTGTAGCAAGTTTTGGTTGAATGTCTTGGGGATTCTTAGCACCCCTTGTGGAACGTTAGACTATGACTTCATAAATCTGTTTCAACGTTGTACTCTTATTTCCTTTCGTTATGTTCTTCTTGGAACAGCTGCATTTTGAATAACTAAATGGACTGCCTACTAAAGTGATCAGGTTCATTACATGCAGTTCATAACTTGTTATGAACAAAGCAGCACCCCAAATAACTTAGGTGTGAATAGAAGTAAATAAAAACCCAGCTGAAATGAATCAAACTTCATCTGAATTGCATAAAAACACAGCATGTATGCTTTGACCCATGCAGGCAGAGGTAAAGATATTCTACCTGCTTTACTGGAATTACCATTAAGCTGTAATTCCCTTTATAAAAAAAAACCCCATCTGGATCTCATTCATACCTTGAATTTTGAATGGGTCAAAAAAAAGTCCCTTGAAGTCTCCCCACCTGATTCAATTGTTCTTTCTATCTGAGAATAAAATAGTGGAATGTGTGAAAGAAACTAAAATTGCAGAAATGTTTGCAGATTTTTGTAATTAAAATTGATGTAACTGAAGGTAATATTCTTGAACAGTTTACATCTTTCAAATCGTTGGATGTCTTCAATTTATTTGAGCATGATAAACCATACGGGTATTTGCGATTTTTATGACTCCACACCAGTAATTAATGTACTTTGAAAGTAGGCTTTCAAAAATTTAGCATGACATTCCAAAATTAATTAAGTTTATTTGAAGTGAATGAAAACACTATGTGTGATTGCATGACTGATGCCCGCAAAGAATTTGTGGTTTATTTAGTGCCTCTCACAAAACCTTTCCCTGGACATTCTAATTTTGTTTTCAGCCGACACCAAAATAGAATTATTTTCTTATGATCCTGCAGCTAGAGAGACTTGCCTTTTTGTTACAGCAATGTTGATTCATGAATTGCATAATAAATGGCATCATACTGCCAGTTTGGTCTTGTATATGTGTTATTCCACTGATAAAATATGACTCTGTGTGTATATATCTGGCAAATACAGCAAGAAACAACACATTATTTCAATGTCTGATTCCATTCATGTGCTAATTTTACACACGCGCACACATGCACACACGCACACACACATATACATACAATTTAAAATAATACGTATAATATTAAAAAAATTCCGTATCTGGTATTTGCCATAGTGTTGAATGAGAATTTGACAAGGTTCCGCATGGTAGGCTGCTCTGGAAGGTTAGACCGCAGGGGATCTAAGGAGAGCTAGCTGGCTGGATAGAAAATTGGCTTCATGGAAGAAAGCAGTGGGTGAAGGTGCAAGGTTCGTTTTTAAACCAGCACCTGCAGTTCTTTCCTAAGCATCTCGAGATAGAATTTAATCAAGGGGACAGTCGGACTGGTCATAGAACTAGGAAGGGGGAGGGATGGACAGAGGGAAAGCAAGGGTTACTTGAAGTTAGAGAAGTTAATAATCAAGCCGCTGGGGTGTAAGCTGCCCTAGACAGTGGAGGAGGCCCAGAACAGAAAGGTCAGTATGGGAATGGGATGGGGAGTTAAAATGTTCAGCAACCAGGAGATCAGGTATGTTGAGGCAGACTGAGCGGAGGTGTTCAGTGAAACGATCGCTGAGCCTGCGCTTGGTCTCACCTGACAAGAGCTTGACAAGAGAAGGTGAAATTTGGGGACAAACATTGACAAAGTTGTAGTGGGACCTGCAGAGGCTGATCCTTTACTGTTGGAATGGAAATGGTTGAACATGATGAAAAGAAAAGAAAGCTGTTTCATGAAAGGTAGAAGACGACTGAAGAGGGATACATTTTGAGAAATAGAATAAGTTGAAATAGAATAATTTTTAGTTGTTAGTCTCGCCGATTCCGCGCCGACCAGCGATCCTCGCACACTAACACTATCCTACACATACAAGGGATAATTGTACAAGACTAAAATGTGAGGACATTTTTTTCACTTAGGGATCCTTTGGAGTTCCCTATCCTCGAAGGCTGTGAAATATCATTCATTGATTTTATTCAAAAGTGAGATTGATCGATTTCTGCAATTGAAGAGAATAGGGCAGGAATCCCCACAAATTGCAAAGAATTCGTATGTCATTCATGCCAGAAAAGGTTTTATAAATGTTTCCCGGAATTTTACTTCACTGGTCATTAGGAAGGTCTGTTGCCAATTGGAATAATGGTGCCAGCACATGATTTGTGCTTGATAAAACTGTTTTCTAGCGAAGTATGACACAAAGTGCTGGAGTAAGTCAGCGGCCCAACCGAAACGTCATCTATCCATGTTCTCCTGAGCTGCTGCCTGACCCACTGAGTTGTTCCAGCACTTTGTCTGTTTTTTGTAAACCAGCATTTGTAGTTCCTTGTCCCTACCTTATAGTGAAGAACTTTTTTTTTGTGCTGTTAACCCCAGGGAATTAGACGAGGAATTGTCTGGTTTTATTGTGGGTGAACATCACAGATGTGCTGATTATTCGCGGGATGTAAATATCAGGTAAAATAGCTGAGGGAGAGCACTATCTCCCTTTAAGTGTGCTCATGAGTTCGTAAGACGTCGGAGCAGAATTCGGCCATTTGGCCCATCTGGTCTGCTCCACCATTCGATCATGGTTGATCCTACACAGCGACAATTTTCTGCCTGTGTTCCACAGCGAATGATTGCCTTTTAGAGTAAAGCAATCTGCTGATCCCAATTTTGCATGCACTTTTGAAGATCGAATTCTAAATAAGTAAATCTATGTAAAACTATAGATTAATCAAAAAATTAAATGAGGGACAAATAGAGTCCGAGAGTGATATAGTGGGGAAACAGGCCTAACTAACTTGCCCAAACCAGCCAACATGCCCGAGCTGCACATCCCACCTGCCAGCATTTGGTCCATATCCCTTCAAACCTGAGTTATCCATGTATAGTGCCCTCCATAATGTTTGGGACAAAGACCCATCATTTATTTATTTGCCTCTGTACTCCCCAATTTGAGATTTGTAATAGAAAAAATCACATGTGTTTAAAGATTTTATTAAAATGTATTTTTATACATTTTGGTTTCACCATGTAGAAATTACAGCTATGTTTATACGTAGTCCCCCCATTTCAGGGCACCATAATGTTTGGGACACATGGCTTCTCAGGTGTTTGTAATTCCTCAGGTGTGTTTAAATGCCTCCTTAATGCAGGTATAAGAGAGCTCTGAGCACCTAGTCTTTCCTCCAGTCTTTCCATTACCTTTGGAATCTTTTATTGCTGTTTATGAAATGAGGACCAAAGTTGTACCAATGAAAGTCAAAGAAGCCATTATGAGACTGCGAAACAAGAATAAAACTGTTAGAGACATCAACCAAACCTTAGGCTTACCAAAATCATCTGTTTGGAACATCATTACGAAGAAAGAGAGGGACTGGCAGGCCAAGGATGACCTCCACAGCTGATGACAGAAGAATTCTCTATAATAAATAAAAATCCCCAAACACCTGTCCGACAGATCAGAAGCACCCTTCAGGAGTCAGGTGTGGATATGTCAGTGATCACTGCCCGGAGAAAACTTCATGAACAGCAATACAGAGGTTACACTGCAAGACGCAAACCACTGGTTAGCCGCAAAAATATGATGGCCGGTTTAGTTTACTTAAGTACTAAGAGCAAACACAGCTCTGGAAAAAGGTCTTGTGGACAGATGAGATGAAGATTAACTTTTATCAGCGTGATGGCAAGAGCAAAGTATGGAGGAGAGAAGGAACTGCCCAAGATCCAAAGCTTACCATCTCATCTCTGAAACATGGTGGTGGAGGTGTTATGGCCTGGGCATGTATGGCTGCTGAAGGTACTGGCTCACTTATCTTCATTGATGATACAACTGCTGATGGTAGTAGCATAATGAATTCGGAAGTGTATAGATACATCCTTTCTGCTCAAGTTTAAACAAATGCCTCAAAACTCTTTGGCCGGCGGTTTATTCTACAGCAAGACAATGATCCCAAACATACTGCTAAAGCAACAAAGTTTTTCAAAGCTAAAAAATGGTCAATTCTTGCGTGGCCAAGTCAATCACCTGATCTGAACCCAATTCAGCATGCCTTTTATATGCTGAAGAGAAAACTGAAGGGGACTAGCCCCCCAAACAAGCATAAGCTAAAGATGACTGCAATACAGGCCTGGCAGAGCATCACTAGAGAAGACACCCAGCAACTGGTGATGTCCATGAATCGCAGACTTCAAGCAGTCACTGCATGTAAAGGATACGCAACAAAATATTAAACATGACTACTTTCATTTACATGACATTGTTGTGCCCAAACATTATGGTGCACTGAAATGGGGGGACTATGTGTAAGCACTGCTGTAATTTCTACATGGTGAAACCAAAATGTATAAAAATGGTCTTTATTAAAATCTGACAATGTGCACTTTAACCACACGTGATTTTTTTCTATTACAAATCTCAAATTCTGGAGTACAGTGGCAAATGAATAAATGATGGGTCTTTGCCCCAAATATTATGTACCTGTCTAACTGTTTCTTAAATGTTGGGATAGTGCCTGCCTCAACTACCTCCTCTAGCAGCTTGTTCCGTACATCCACCACCCTTTGTGTGAAAAAGTTACCCTTCAGATTCCTATTAAATCTTTTCCCTTTCACCTTAAACCTCTGTCCTCGGGTCCTCGATTCACCTACTCTGGGCAAGAGACTCTGTGCATCTACCCGATCTATTCCTCCCATGATCTTACACACCTCTATAAGATCACCCCTCATCCTCCTGCGCTCCAAGGAATAAAGTCCCAGCCTACCCAACCTCTGCCCATAGCTCAGACCCTCTCCTGGGCAACATCATCGTAAATGTGCCACTCCTAACCTTTTGAGTGTCATTGAGTAGACAACCCAATCTGTATTAGAAACATAGAGTTGCAGACAGATGATGGATAGAAGGGGCCCTTTGGCTCGCTGAGTCCACATCGACCATCGATCATCCATTTATACTGATCCTACCTTCATCCTTTTTTGTTCTTCCCACAATCTGTTGCACCCCACCAGACTGCCTACACAATGGGGCAATTTACAATGACAATTAGCCTACCAACCCACACCTTGGAATGTGTGAAGAAACCCATACTCTCACATTGAGAATCTGCAAACTACACAGTTAACATCCGTGGTCAGGGTTGAACATTGTGTCTGGCACTGTGAGGTAGTTGTGTGATGTTTATTGTGTTGTATGTTGCAGTGGGGAAGTTCAGAGCAAAATTTTTGTCAACATAAGTTTGACCAATTTGTGGGTCATAAAGGTAATAAATTTGACCATTCAGCCCAATTCCTTCTTGCCAATTGAGATGCCCCATCCAAGCTAGTCTCATTTGCCTGTGTTTGGCCCGGATCCATCTAAACCTTCCAATCCATGCATCTGTCCAAGTATCTTTTAAGTGTCTTATAACTAATGAAGGTCTGCTCTCATAAAATTTGTAATTCCACTATTTGTTTCTTCTTATTATATTTGTTTGCTTATTTCAAGCTGCATGTTTCTTCTTGATTTGCAATGATGTGAAGGTGACCGGCCCTATTCCCCAAACTCTGGAACATGCTTTTGGACAGGAGATTATGAAAATTAGCCTGAATGTCTCAAATAATAGTTTTCCTTTCCTTCGCTTCAGATCTCAATTTACTTTCAGATATGATAAATTTGACTTTCTCTCCTAATCACATATGGTTGTACCAGAAGAGCTTGGTGCACTGTTTTATATCTTTAATTTTTAATAATCTTGTTGCACCTGGTTTAAGTTTAATCTGCTGTTGTGCCTTGTTCTTAGATCATTGTCCTTTTTATGCTCCCTGTAGTAATTAAGACCCCCCCCCCCCCACTTCCCTTCATCTTCTGTTTTGTTTCTCTTGATGTGGTTTAGAGTATTATTGTCGAGTTTGCCTCAAAATCCCCAAGAGTTTTTTTTTGTGCATAGTTTCTGCACTGATTGTTTGAGCAGTGATTGTGGCAAGCTTGATGGACCAGATGGTCTCTTCCTGCACATCAGTTTTATGTCTTCATGTGTTCAACTTGTATTGTCCCAAACTTTGGAATGGAAGTATGTAGAGAGCTTATATACATCTGAACATATATTATTTCACAAAATGCCGGAGTAACTCAGCAGGTCAGGCAGCATCTCACCCCTGACATCAGTCTGAAGAAGCGTCTCGACCTGAAACGTCACCCATTCCTTCTCTCCTGAGATGCTGCCTGACCTGCTGAGTTACTCCAGCATTTTGTGAAATAAATACCTTCGATTTGTACCAGCATCTGCAGTTATTTTCTTACACTGAACATATATTAGTTTAGTTTAGGGATACAGCATGGAAATAGACCCTTCAGCTTACCAAGTCCATGCCGACCATTAATTGGTTACATTATGTGGAGGAAGGAAGTGCAGATGCTGGTTATACACTAAAGATAGACACGAAATGCTGGAGTAACTCAGCGGGTCAGGCAGCACCTATGACGAAAAAGAATAGATGACGTTTCAGGTTGAAACACTTCTTCAATAATCGGTTACATTACTTCTGTGTTATTGCATTATCTCATCCACTCCCTCCACGTTTGAAGAAGTTTTATGAGAGGCCAATTAACCTACATACGTCTGTTTTTGGAATGCGGGAGGAAACCGGAGCACCTGGAGGAAACTCATGCAGTCAGACGGAGAATGTGCAAACTCCACCCAGACTGCACCTGAGGTCGGGAACAAACCAGGTCTCTGGCGCTGCGAGGCATCACCTTTACTAGCTGTGCCACTGTGCCACCGTTAATTACACAGCAACCAATCTCAGATGTTAAGTGCAATCAAATTTAACAATAGCTCCTCCTGTTCAAAACTCTTGAGATTAGGTTGCATTTTATGACAACCTTGGATACAATACAATTTAAAGTATTGCATTATTTCTTTCTTTGCAGTCACTTGCTGAATATCATAAGCTATTTTTTTTGCAATCAACTTTGGTTCTTTACCCATTTAACTCGATTACTTTGAAATTATTAATTATATCTTGTGATATTCTTAGTTTTTGTGTTAGCACTGGCCATTGATTCACAGTTAAAATATATCCATAGGTTTTACATTGCAAATGTTGATTTGGTCAAACTTTGTTAGACTAGTGACATGCACAGTTATGTAATTTAAAAAAAAAGTAGTTTGAACTTGCTGTTATTTTGGAAAAACTGAGCCTACAGTTTTACATTGCACAGGATATGAGTAATAATCAAAATTAAATTTTTGGAAACATTCTGTGGGTTTCAAGCTCGCATTTTGGGACTCTATGTAAACCATTAAAGCCAGCTGCTTGTTGTAATATTCCTTCAGCGTTAGGCAGGTGTTGATTTTGAAATCTTGAATAGCTGTACTTTAAGTCTGCACATACTAAATCCAGTGAATCAAAACTACTTACCTGTACCAAATAGTATGTTTTGGTCTGTGCCAGAGGGAAGTATTTTAAGTATGATTTTTATTAAAGCAACTTAATTGTTTTGATCAGTAACGTTTCCAGTTTCTTTCTGCTAAGAAGAGGAAGAAGTATAGAGGGAGACCTGTCAGTTGTTCTACTTCTGTATTTACACTGGACTTTGTCCAAGTTTTGTTTTAATGAGATGCTTGATCTGCTAGTTGTACCGAGATTTATTTTCCCCGGGAGTATAGAGTTTGACCTAATTTTTATAGACGTATTCCTGGAGAACATACACATGTCTTGCAGAGAGCTATAGCGTTATTCACTCTTCACTATTTATGAGAAGAGCAAGCCAAACTGAGAGAATGCAAACTTAAATCATCAATATGATTTTTTTAAAATGTCAGTAACCAAGTTCATGTTTAATAAACCTGAAAAGCTGAAATTATCTTTCAATCAATCAAATTTCATAATATTTTTTTAAAATCTTATGTCCACAACCGTGCAATCCTGATCTCTCAAGTTTTGATCCACCTTCTGACTTTTGGAAAAAAATAAGGTGGTTTCTTATTTTGGGTTATTGTTAAATATGTTTTGCATGCAATAACTGAATGTGCTTTTTAACAGCCCCATATATTCCACTTGGCTAACCTACAAACCAATAGCATTAATATTACATTATCCAATTTCAGGGAATACTGTGCACTAATTCCCCCCCACCCCTCTCCCTTTTGCTTGCCTTTCCATCCCAGTGCACACACATTTCTCCCCTCATCTCCCATCACTCTTGTCACCCTATTTTGTTAATCTCCTCGGTACGCTCATATCGCATCCCCGAGTCCCACATTTCCCAATTATCCCCCCTATTTCCCCTCTTCCTTGTCAACTTCCACAAATATCCCGTCCTCCTGCTTTATATTTAATTCCTCCTCTTTCTTTATCTGACCATCTGCCATTCCCCATCCTATCCCCTCACCTGTATCCACCTCTCACTCACCAGGATTTACCCTATCCCCCCCTCCCTTTTCCAGCCTTCTCCCCACTACTTCATCAGTGAAGAATTCTGACCTGAAATTCCCTCTGCAGATGTGGCCTGACCCGCTGAGTTCCTCAAGCCTCTTTTTTGTTTTGCAATTGAGTTCCACGTGCAGCAAGTGCCAATTAGTGCACCCTTTTGTCCTCTTCTCACCTCTAGCCTTTGTCATTTACTTGGCAGCACAATGGTAGAGCAGCTGCCTCACAGTGCCAAAGACCCTGGTTTGAAGCTGATCTTGGGTGCATTCCGCGTGGAGTTTGCACTCTCTCCCTGTGACCCTGTGGGTTTCCTTCGGGTGCTCCGATTTCCTCTCACATCCCAAAGACGAGTGCTTTTGGTGGTTAAATGGCCTCTGTAATTTTCGTCTAGAGTGTTAGGAGTTGATGAGAAAGTGTGATAACTTAGAACCTGCATTATGGTGAGATCAGTAGACCCAATGGGCCGAAGAGCCTGTTTCACTGCTGTGTCTCTAAACTAAATTACTCCACCCATCTGCCACTCCCCATCCTATCCCCTCACCTGTATCCACCTCTCACTCACCAGGATTTACTCTATCCCCCCCCTCCATTTTCCAGCCTTCTCCCCGCTACTTCATCAGTGAAGAATTCTGACCTGAAATTCCCTCTGCAGATGTGGCCTGACCCGCAGAGTTCCTCAAGCCCCTTTTTGTTTTGCAATTGAGTTCCACGTGCAGCAAGTGCCAAACGTTTTTCACCTGTTTATTTCTGGTTTGATGGGAATGGATCTGCTGGCTCCAGTTAGGCTGGATTTCCAGAGCCCCTGCCGCAAGGGGCAATTCCGACCCGCCGATTGGTGCGGGAATCCCGATGAGGTTGAGATCGGCCGCCTCACCCGGTCCAGGCTCCACATTTTTTGGGGGAACTTTCAAGTACGTTCTTGTAATTTTGTCCAAATTAAAGGAGGAGCCGGACCACCAGTTGCCAGAAAATCTGTGGTGGCCCTGTACCTCCTTCATCACTTCTCTTCTGATACCCCTACTCATTAAAGTTCTGTTCCTTACACTTCATGGAACATACATTCTGTTGAATCTGCACTTTGTGCTTCAACTAATATAGTTTCTGAAAAATCCAGGGAAGTGTTGGGAGTCCAATGGGCATGCAGGAACTTGGTAACAAGTGGAGTGATTGAGGTGGACAACATTGATGCACGTAAGGAGAAAACAGATAAGGTACTAACGGGAGAAACGAGTAGGGTATATTGAATGGTTGAGATTAAGTGAATTGGAAGAAGACGTAAGTGGAATAGAAACACTGCCATAGACTTGGGTCAAAAAGCCTGAATTTGTTCTCGAAAATGAATGTAATGCAATGCAAATTTGTTGCTTCATGTTTTCAATTTTTTATCTTAATAGGGTGAAACGACCTTTTGTTACAACATCAGAATGTATATTTGAGTTGCCCAGTCTGACTGTACAAGCTACAAGGGCCCAAACGTTGTTGCTGCAAGCCATTTTACAGAGTTGGACACATAATCCAGGAGCATCTGTATCATTACCGATAGATGAAGCTTTGATAAAGGACATCTTCAGACCTTCAGGTATGTTAGTTCAATTATGTTATGAATGACTGAAACCTTGCTGCGATTTGTCTCGTATCTCTGAACCCAAAGTATGTAGTTTAATAGTTTTTATTAAGAATGGTTTTATTTGCAGCCAAGTGTTGATGATTTGAAGAAACTAAGAACACCAAATGCTGGTTAATACACAAAAGGGCACAAAACACTGGAGTAACTCGGCAGGTCAGGCAGCGTCTCTGGAGAACATGGATAGGTAACGTTTCTGAAGAAGGATCTCAATTTGAAAAGACACCTGTCCATGTTCTCTTCAAGCACTTCCTCTTTCCTTGTATTTTTTTAATCAAGATAGAGTTTGGAATTGAGTGCCAGTTTCAGGAGCATGGTGTTGGACCTGCAAATGGTGTGGTCTACTCATTGCTGGGTATAATTGAAGCTTGAGGTTGAGGATACTGCTGTAGAAGAGGACAATGATGTTGGTCCATTCACCCTGCCAGATGATTTGCAGAATTTTGCAGTGAAAGTGTTGGTGGTACATCTTTTAATGTTTGCTTTAGGTAGTCCATGTAATGTATATCATAGTCCAAGAGGGTACTAATCATGGCAGCCCAGTGGAATCATACTATTTACACCACAGTGCTAGTTCTCCAGTACAACAACTTAAAACAACTTAGCGGTAGGGTCTCAACCCGAAACGTCACCCATTCCTTTTCTCCAGAGATGCTGCCTGTCCCACTGAGTTACTCCAGCATTTTGTGTCTATCTTCGATTTAAACCAGCATCTGCAGTTCTTTCCTACACAACAACTTACAGGTTCCACGCACTGACTCCTTTTCCGTAGCCTTGCAATTTTTTTCCTCTACCACCTATTTATTGTATTCATCTTGTTCTCTCTTGAAGGCCTCAGTGGGACTTTTATTCTCTATACCTGCATGCTGATCATACCAAATTGTAATTCTAAAAAAGCTATTCCACTGTCAATCTTGGGGAACAACCTGTGATTACTCAGTCTGCCCAAACCCTTCATTACATCATTTAATTATCAAATCTCCCCTCAGTCTAAAGTAGTTTATTTTAGAGATACAGTGTGGAAACAGGCCCTTCGGCCCACCGACTTACCACTGTCCAGCGATCCCTGCACACTAACACTATCCTATAAACGAGGAACAATTTACAATTTTTCCAAGCCAATCAACCTACAAGCATGTACGATTTTGGAGTGTGGGAGGGAACTGGAGCACCCAGAGGAAACCCATGCAGGTCCATACAGACAGCACCCATAGTCAGGCTCAAACCCAGATCTCTAGCACTGCATGGTAGTAACTACCGCTGCGCCTTCTTTCTCTTTCTACCTTTCTCCAAAGAAAACAGTCCCAGCTTCTTTCATCTGTCTGTGGGATTCCAGTTTGTCATCATAGGAAACAATCTTGAAACGTTTTTCTGGATCTACTCTAATTACTTCACATCTTTCCAATAATAGTTTGTGGTGAATAAACTAAACACAAAACTTAAGTAAAGGTTCTACATTTATACCCAATGCCTCTGTTGTCAAAGCACAGAATTGTGTATGCCTTACAAAAAGCTTTCTCAAGCTTTGTCATGTTCAATGATTGTGCACACATCCCTGGAACCCTCTGCTCCACCACCCTTTTTATTGTATATTGCTTTTTCTCACTCTTCTTATCAAAGAAGAATATCTCTCATTTCTCTACATTAGATCTCTTTACATGTCTATCCATTTTCAAATTCTGTTGAATTTATCACTCTCCTTCTCACATTTCATATTTGCAAAGTTTTGCCCTATTCACAAATTTAGAAACTACTAGACCGTGGACCTGTTGGGCCCAAACCTCTCCTGCATTGGTACAGCATCCTCTCCACCCCCTGTCCCCCCTCCCCCCTCCCCTCCCCTCTTTCCTCCCTCCCACCTCCCCTCCCCATCTCCCCTACCCCTACCCCATCCTCCCCTTCCCCCTCTCCCCCTCTCCTCCTCTCCCCCTCTCCCCCTCTCCCCATCCCCCTCTCCCCTATCCCCCTCCCCTATCCCTATCCCCCTCCCCCTCCCTCTGTCCTCCCTCCCCTCCCCCTTCCCCCTCCCTCCATCCTCCCTCCCCTTCCCCTCCCCTCCACCTCCCCCTCCACCTCCACCTCCCCCTCCCCCTCCACCTCCCCCTCCACCTTCTCCTCCCACTCTCCCTTCCCCTCCCACTCTCCCTTCCCCTTCCCCTCTCCCTCCCTCCCCCTCTTCCCTTCCCCTCCCCTCCCCTCCCCCCACACTCCATCTCCCTCAATCCCCCTTATCCTCCCTCCTTCCTCCCCTCCCTCTCTCCCCCCTCCCTCCCTTGGAGATAGATTTAAACTTTAAAATGTGAATAACTTTTAAAATATACCACCGATTTCAATGAAACTTCTTCCATTAGCACCAAAGGGACGACGGTGAGTAAGGTGGGCCTAAAATTGTCGCGCTATCGTGCACCGTTTTGGTTGTAGTTCAGGAACAAACAAACAAACAAACAAACAAACAAACAAACAAACAAACAAGAGTTTTAGTATATAGATAGTTATCACCTGCAAATTTAGGTGACTAATATAGATCAAGAGAAAGCAATGGTCCAAACAACGATTCCTGGAGAACGCCACCATTTACCTTCCTGTTCAAAAACAATCCATTTGTTCTCTGTACTTGGCAGCAGAACAGGTCAGGATTACATATGGCAGTTTTGAACTTTTGACTGTTACTTAGCCAACTTTTTATTCCTGCTGTCAGTGCCCATTTTACGCCACGATTTAACTTTGAAGGTGGACACAAAATGCTGGAGTAATTCAGCGGGACAGGCAGCATCTCTGGAGAGAAGGAATGGGTGACGTTTCCAGTCGAGACCCTTCTTCAGACTCTTGATAACTTTATAATTTGATAATTTAATTTGATAAACTTTATAATATAACTTGATAATTTGACTTTGATGTGGTGTTCGTGGATTTTCAGAAGTTTTTTGATGAGGTATGTGGCACTTTCTGAAAATCCACGAACACCACATCAACTGTATTATGCATGTCAAATCTATCCATTAACTGCTCAAAAAAGTCTACCAATTTGGTCAAACACAGTTTGTCTTTAACAAATATGTGCTCTATTGCCCTTATTAATCAATTTTCTTCCAGGTTACTTTTTCCCTGGATCAATATTTATTAAACGGCCAAGTCTGTAGTTGCTGGATTTAACCTTACTCACTTTGTTTGAATGAGGGAGTACTACCTGCTACTCTCCAGTCCTCTTTCTTTTTGGCATAAACTAAGAGCTGTGAAATATTAAGTCTGAAGAAGGGCTCCGACCTGAAACGTCACCTATTGCTTTTCTCCAGATATTCTGCGTGACCCGCTGAGTTACTCCAACGTTTTGTATGTATCTTCTGAAATATTATGACTGGTGTCCCTATGATTTTTCTCCGCTCAAAATCCAAGGATATATCCCATTGAGTACTGGTGACTGACCCTCTTTAATTTCAATTAATTTTTCTAAAACGCCATTACGATAAATGTTTACACATCCAATTCTCAACTATGTGTTTCCTTAACTATTACTTTGGAACATTCTCTTCCTTGGAATTGACTAATGCAAAATATGTATTCAGTAGCATAGTATTCCCCTTAACATCTTTGTTCAAGAACCCAATTTGGATGCTAATAGGTCCTCCTCCTCCTTAGTATTTTATTCCACTTTTGCATTTCCACTTTTTCCATCCCATTTTTGATTCTCTCTGTGCCTCTCTCAACTTTCACTTCTTATTTTATAATCTGGTTCTTGCTGTTGTTTACAAGTTTCTTTGCATCATTGTCCTCTATATCCTCTAAGGGTGTCAAAGGCTGAGGAAAAAAGAGATCAACCATGATCGAATAACAGCGCAGACTCAATGGGCTGAGTGGCCTAATTCTATTCCTATGTCTTTTGAAAATTTACGTTTTCATCTCCTTTGATCTGAAATGTGGCTGATAGTCATTTAGAGTCAGAGAGTCATTCATTGTGGAACAGGCCATTCAGCCCAACTTGCCCACACTGACCGACATGTCCCATCTACACTAGTCCCACCTGCCTGCCTTTGGCCCATATCCCACTAAACCTATCCTATCCATAGGGGGAAAAAAAGATTTATTTGTTCATCTTTATAGAACGTGCCTCAACCATACCTGATTCACCTCTTCCATAAAGGCGACCTGTTGTTCTGTTGTTGGTTTGCTGTCAACCTTTGCTTCCAGTTTACATTGGCTAAAGAACTATGTACAGGGTTGAGGTCTTGATCTCCAAATGCTCCTTTTGCTGCTTGTCCAAAGTTTGTGCTGGTGCACTGGAGGCTGTGCGAATTCCTTCATTAATACCTGACTTTGCCAAGAGGTGCCTTCCAAGATATGGGAAGTGGTCCATGACCTGGACCTTTATTTACCAAAGGATAATTTGGTAGGAGGCACAGTTTGGTAGAGGACTTTAGAAGGATGAGGGGGGATCTTATTGAAACATATAAGATAATTAGGGGATTGGACACATTAGAGGCAGGAAACATGTTCCCAATGTTGGGGAGTCCAGAACAAGGGGCCACAGTTTAAGAATAAGGGGTAGGCCATTTAGAACGGAGATGAGGAAGAACTTTTTCAGTCAGAGAGTGGTGAAGGTGTGGAATTCTCTGCCTCAGAAGGCAGTGGAGGCCAGTTCGTTGGATACTTTCAAGAGAGAACTGGATAGAGCTCTTAAGGATAGCGGAGTGAGGGGGTATGGGGAGAAGGCAGGAACGGGGTACTGATTGAGAGTGATCAGCCATGATCGCATTGAATGGCGGTGCTGGCTCGAAGGGCTGAATGGCCTACTCCTGCACCTATTGTCTATTGTCTATTGTTTATAGGACCTTTTGTGTGTATTTGGTACAAGACCAATTCTGTCCATGTTTCAGTGAATTTGTTGAGGACTCAGCCTTGAAACATCTCTGTATGTAAGCAGCTTTTGTGTACTGTTGTTCGGTGACTGAATTAAGATTGACAGTGATATTGGAGTGGTGGTGTTGTAGATTTCCTGTTTATCCTGGGATAAACTCCACTGATAGATGGTGGTCATAATTGAAGCATGAGTTGCTCCCATAGGGTGAAGATGAATGTCTCCATTGGTGAATAATGCACAGGAGCCTAACAGTCTAACTGCAGCGCATCTGGATATGGCATCCTATCAGCATCATCTGGCAGGTGGCTGCAGCAGTTCCAAAGTTTTTGATGGAGACCTATCTGGGATCCCTGCCTAACTAGAGGTTCTTGCCAGAAGATGCTTGATTGCTTTCTGGTAACGTTGAGTGGTCAACTGAAACCTTCTCTGAGGGCGCAGTAGTTGAGTTGCTGTCTTACAGCGCCAGAGACACAGGTTTGATCCTGCCCAGGGTGCTGTCTGTACGGAGTTTGTACGTTCACCCCGTGAGCACGTGGGTTTTCTCTGAGTGCTCCGGTTTCCTCCCAAAGGCACACACGTTTGTAAGTTAATTGGTTTCAATAAGTGATAAAATTGTCCCTGGTGTATGTCGGATAGCGTACGGGGTGATTGCTGGTTGGTGTGGACATGGTGGGTGGAAGGGCTTGTTTCCGCTCAGTATCTCTAAAGTTTAAAATGTAGTCCAACTCTGACAGCTTCAAACTTAAAACTTGTCCGATGTTCCATCTCATGGTATTAAATGGTCAGTAGATTTTTCCTGAAGTTTTCTCAAGGCAGGAGAACCGGGGCAGAGGGAGGATGAAGGGGGTTTGTTTAGAGAAAAGGTGAATCATGTTGAAAGTGAATTATCAAAACATCCGGCAGGTTATTCTGATCCATCTATTCCTAATCTATGGTTATTACTTTTAATATACATATAGGTCTGGATTTATTTTGCTGCTTTGTTTTTTGTGAAATAAACCACCCAATCTTTCAAAGATGACCAAGTGTTCTGTAGTGTAATGAGCCCTTTCAGAAAATGCCAAAAAGACATTTCGTACCATTTTACTTGCAGAATATTGATGGGTCTTGGCAGATGCTCAAAGTTCGTTCTTTATTTTATTATTTCATTAGTGTGCAGCAGTAGGATTTTTTGTTTGTTCAAAACCACATGTCTTCAATTTGCTGTGTGTTGGGGATGTTGGATGAGAGGCGTCATTGAGTGAATTCAAAGTGCCTCCTATTTAATTTGGAAATAATTGTGAAACAGGTCACACTTCAGGAGTGGAGGGAAAAGAATGCTCGAAACCGCTACTGGGTTTGAGCTGAAACACTCTTTCCAACAGGCAACCTGAAACTTTACTTATCCATGTCCTCCAGCGATGCTGCCTGACCCGCTGAGTTACTCGAGCACTTTCTGTCTTCCTGAATGATGGGTGGACACAGATGAGGGGGCAGGGGTTTGGGAGACAATGATTGGGCAAAAGCCGGAGATTAAGACAAAAGGTATGAGGTAAGGATATAAGAGGTGAGAATAGTGGAGCCAGAGGAGGGGAGAAATGGGTGCGGACATTCTGAAGAAACATCACCTATCTATGTTCTCCAGAGGTAGAAATGTTGGGGGAAGGTGAGAAATTGGTCCAGATGGGGCACATGGAAGAGATTGGGAGTGGGGGGGGGGGTTAGTTGTTTGTAGAATTGGAGAATTCAGTAGTCATACCATTAGGTTGTGAGCTGCCCAAGCAGAATCTGAGCTTCTGTCATGTGCCACATAATTCTGCTTTCCAGGCCCGAACTGTATTAATGGGATTGTGTTATAATGCATTTCAGAGACAGAGTGTAACATGCCTTTAACACATTAAAGTACACTTTTCTCCAATGAATGTCATCAGCAATGTTGTGTTAAGATGTGGATTTTGTCTGTTTAACCTGAGTCTCTGAAGACTTAGTTAAGGGTATGATGATGATTTAATCCATTTAACATGAGCAAGCCTGCCTGGGAATAATATTTTTTATGATTTTTGGTATGTTAAAAAATTTGTGGTTTACATGGATGACATTTTGAACTTCACAGTTTCCACATCAAGTTCCCTCCAATGTCATGATCTTTGTCTTACAGAGTTCTTACTCAAAATATTGCTTTATTAGTGCATCCATGAAAGTGCCTTTTCTTCCCCCCCATGTCACTTCCATTGGAATCATTGCAGAGTCTTGCACTGAGGTTTAGATTAATTCGTTTAGTTTATTATTGCCATGTGTACAGTGAAAAGCTTTTGTTTGCGTGCTATCCAGTCGGCGAAAGGATTACACGAATACAATCAAACCGTCCACACTGCACAAATGAAACAAACATTAACAAGAGTGGAACAATTGTAATGGATGAAAGCAGATCCTGTCCTGTTTAAGAAGTTGAGGGACAGGGAAGAAATGAAATGACTCATACTTAACCAGTAATAGTGCTGTATGGGTTCTTGTGTTTACCATCATTTTTATTTGGAATAAATTGGCCAACGTGACTGGACTGCTTTGCTCTCTGGATCCGTTGGCCAGAAGAGCCAGCATGGGTAGTATTAAGCTGTTGGTTTGTTGCTCTCGATTCCAACCTCTGCAGTCTTTATTGGTTTCACTGATGAATTAAATTGGGCTTCTGTATCTTAATGGATTAAAAGCCACTTTTAGTATCCTTGAAAACATTAATATGAATATTTTACCTTCTAGAAGGACTAAAACTTTGTTGATCCCCTGCTTGCACAGTAGTAGCACCGAGGAGCCTGTAAAAATCCAAGATCCCATGAAAAACTGAAATACGCGTGTGTGATCTTACTGTTTTAACCCTTTGTATTGACTTTTACCTAAATTATTAGCAGGCAGAAATGAACATATTCCAGGGACCCTGACAGATAAGGCAGGGATTCACTTGCGCCTCCTCCATTTCCTCTCTCCCCTTCTCTACCCTGCTCTTCTTGCCAATTTCGCTGTTTATATCCCTTCATTATCATCTCTTCCACAGCCAACAATGGACCATTGTGGACTCCATTATTCCTGAGTCATCGGTGCCAGCTCTGATTTGTTCTGTAGCTTTTCATACCTCTAGCTTCCCTCTCCCCTGACTCTCAGTCTGAAGAAGGGACTCGACCCGAAACGTCACCTATTCCTTTTCTCCAGAGATGCTGCCAGACCCGCTGAGTTACTCCAGCATTTTGTGTCTATCTTCGATGTAAACGTGTTGCTATGTGGATTGAAATATCTCATTCTCTCACTGAGAATACTTTGGGCTAAGAAGGTATTTATTTAAACAATCATATCTATGTAATAAGTATATTTAGTTTAGAGACTCAACTTCGAAATAGGTCCTTCGGCCCACTGATTCCATGGCGATCATCGATCACCCGTTCACTCTAGTTCTGTGTTAAGCCACTTTCACATCCACTTCCTAAATACTAGGGGCAATTTACAGTGGCCAATTAACCACATTTCTTTGGGATGTGAGGGGAAACATGCAATCACGGGGAGAACGTGCAGACTCCACGCAGACAGCAGCTGAGGTCAAGATCAAACCCGGGTCTCTGGCGCTTTGAGGCAGCAGTTCTACCAGCTGTGCCACTGTGCCGTCCTTAGCACGGGACGGTGGAAAAGCTAAATATGCCTGTTAAAATTCTAAAAGAAAATCTTTGTCAACTTTTCGGTTCCCAATTCGTCCTCCCCTCTTTAATGTTCCAGTTTCTCAAGCCAAATAATTTGGGAGAAAGGTTGAGGGCATTTTATGACTGATATGCAAGACATCAAGAGCAGTCTTGGCAGTTGGTTTGTAAACTCCTTTAAGTATTCCCCCTTGATTTCTCTTGTTAGCTTTCTAAGTTGTTAGCATGGGATGAGGATAGAATGATAAAGATCTTTGCTGGGATAAGACATACTAAAATGCAATGGTACAGACAAGATACAAAATGTCTTCCATTTTTTTTTCAAATGGACAGATTTGGCACTGTTTCATCTTCAAACAGACTTTGCATTTTGTCAGTTTGCTCACCATCTTTTCATAAATAATTGCTGCTTCCATTTTTGGTAAAAGAAAAAATATATTTAAGGAGGGAATTTTGCATGATTGTGCAAGTTCAGCTTTACAAGAGATATCATGGTTATTTTGTACTTGCCCTGCACCCCTTTCTTGTCATTGCATCGAGGATAAATGGATTGTTAATTCTTCTTATTACAGGCAGGCAATGAATAGATAAATTAGTAAGACTACGACAGTTTTTCTGTTTCCTCTTAAAATCTTTTTGTCAAATTCAAGTCATTGTCTGTTAAGTACCACCACTTGATTTATTTTGTCATCTTTCCAACTCATTTTAAGCTTGTTGACCTACTGCTCAATTAGGTTGGCCTTTCATCAAAGGTTAATTTCAAAATAAGTCAATCTAAATAGCATCTTATTGGATGAGTTACTGTTAGGCAGGAGAATCTGTCTTCTCTTTGCAGAAAAAATAGGAACTGCAGATGTTGGTTTGCGCAAAAGGACACACTCAGCCGGTCAGGAAGCATCTCTGGAGAATATGGATAGGTGACATTTTGTGTCGGTGATTGTTGGTGGGGGTGGGGGGGGAGGAGGAGAGAGCTGGGAGAGAGGAGAGGCAGGACAAAGTGTGGCAGACAGGTAGATGGTTGGAACAAAGGCCAGAGATTAAATCAGGTTTAAAACAGAAGGATTGAAGAGGTGCAAATTGTGAAGTCAGAGGAAGGTATGTTGGAGGAGGCGGTAGGGGAGAATAGGTGCGAGTCCAGGTGCATTTAACGTACAGCCTGTAGCCTAAAGAATGGATAGGCACAGGTTAAAGGATTCTGTAATCTCTGTTCTCCCTTTGGGGGAGGCAGGGTACTGTGGTCAAATAGTTTAACTCTACTGAGTTTTACTTTGCCGAGAGCAAATATTACATTTCGGGCTCTGGTATTGACTGAATGATTGTATTCGCCAAACAAGTACAATATATTCCAAATTGTATTAATACATAAAGCATTGCTATCATAATATCATTTTATAATCATTTAAATAAAGTTTGCAATTGTAAAAACAGTTCTTGAAGAAATGCAGATGTTTCACTGGACTACTCAATGACTGTAATTCGGAGTTGTGACTTAGTTACGATCTTATCAGCACACTATGGTTGAATCACAGCCCGTAATTCTTTCAGCATTAATTATATATATGAGTTCAAAACAACAATGAATTTTAATCCAAGAAACAGAACATAGAGTTATCCGAAAGCAGTGCATTGATATTTTTTTTAATAACATACTAGACCAAGTGGACTCGTTGGGCTCATTCCTCGTTGGGTTCCCATTGTGACGTGGGAAAATTATGTTTTTTCTTTAAAATAAATGGCTTTAAAAAATATATAAAATAATCGCGATGAAGAAGCCCCTTCATCTATTTAAATTAAACGGCGTTTTTAAAATTTGTTTAAATTAACTTTAAAAAAAGAAATAAATGTAAATGAAAGTGGTGTTTAAAAAATATAAATAAATCTAGCTTTAAAATAAAGCGTTATTTCTTTAAATTAAACGGCTTTTTTTTAAGGTGAAAGAAATGTAAATGAAAAGGGCGATCTTTAAAAAAAAAAGAAAAAATCTTTCTTTAAAATGAAGCGTTGTCTGTTTAAATTAAACGGCTTTCTAAAAAATGAAATAGACCAAGTGGACCTGTTGGGCCCAAATCTCTCCTGCATTGGTCCAGCACCCTCTCCTCCCCCACTCCGCCCCTCCCCCCCAACTCACCCACTCCATCCCTCCCTCAACCCTCCCTCACCTTCTCAACCCCCCCCATATCCTCCCTTCTCTCCCCCCCCACCTCCCTCACCCACTCACCCATTCCATCCCCCCTGAACCCCCCAAACTTCTCCAGCATTGGTCTAGCACCCTCCCTTGCCCCACTCCCCCTCTCCCCCTCACTCACCCACTCCATCCCCCCTCAACCCCCATTATCCTCCCTACCCCTCTCCCTCACCCATTCCATCCCCATGGACCCCCTCCTCCCCTCCCCCCCACTCACCCACTCCTTCCCCCTCAGCCCCCCCATCTCCCCTCCCCCCCACACTCACCCACTCCATCCCCCCTCAACCCCCTTCCTCCCCTCCCGCCACTCATCCACTCCATCCCCCCTCAACCCACCTCCCCCCCTCCTCCCCCCCCAATCACACACTCCATCTCCCCTGAACTCCCCTCTCACCAACTCCATCCCCCCTCAACCCTTCCTCCTCCCCTCCCTCACCCACTCCATCCCCCTCAACCCCTTCCTCCCCTCCCTCACCCACTCCATCCCCCCCCCCCACTTCCTAACTCACCCACTAAATCGGGGATTATCTGTAATAGATGGACGGGCCCCAATTGCTCACGCGCATCTGACGTTGAAAACGCAGCTCGTACTCCCGGCTGGGGGGGGGGGGGGTGAGTGGGGGGTGTGAGTGAGTGGGTGGGTGAGTGAGGGGAGCATGTCCTCCCGGCAGGGGGGGGGAACGCATTTATTAAACCCCCCCCCCTCAGTGGCCGCAACTCCCGTCACTCTGGCTGGTCCCGCCCCCGGCGGTCATCGTGGGGCCCCCCTCCCTCTTTGGCCCATTGTGACATCATATGCTGAACATGGCAAGCATCAGTTTAATAAGTTAATTTTTAAACTTTAAAATCTCTCTAAATTTAAAAATATAAGACCAATTTGAATGAAACTTGGGTGAAGGTGTCCCCAGGACAAAGGTGAGTAAGGTGGTGCTAAAATTGTTGCACTATCATGTACTGTTTTCTTTTCATGTACTGTTTATTTGTGGATGAGAAGCGCACAAACAATCACACAAAGAAACAACGGCACAAAGAAACAAATACGGAACAAACAAGATGAGAGTTTTAGTAATATGTATAGATGATAAAGCAACCTTTATGGTTCTCTCACCATTTAACTTAATTTTCTTAATTTTCTTCAATTCCAACATGTTACTGAAAATCATTTAAAATTAAAAAATAAAGCTTTTTATCTAGCTTATGCAAGATTGAAAATCCCCAAATAATCCTTCAGCATTTTGGCTTTTGGCTTTCTCGGTTTTCTTTCATATGCTTTCAAAATATATGCTGTTCAAAGCTGTATTTCACTGCCGATGAGCATCACCCAAATCTCTTTGCAACCATTTTCTGGTGTCATCATTAACTGCTGGATGCTTGCTGTGTCATAGAATGAGAGTAGCCCAATAAAATCAGAGACGTTTTACACGTAAAATAATTTGTTGGCCTTTTCTACCATGGTGTTTGTTAGCTACCATCAAATTTAGCTACATCAAATTCTAGGTTTTCTCTGCTGCCAAATTCCACTGAATGTTTTGATGTCTGTTTTGTGGCACTTCACATTCTTATTGTTGTTTTGCATCTTGTTATAAAATAATGGAAATAATACATTACATTAATTATCATATATATTACAATCCTCCCTTTTTTTTCAATGTAACAAATAAGCCCAATCCTAATCCAAATAATTTATTTAAATGCTTATATTGTAACTAACTTTTCCCACTTTGTATAAATCCAGGAATCTGTAGTTTAAACGTTCAGAGTGCATGGGGTTTGTCTTCATACCAGTGGGTGGTTTTTCCTTAAAATTTCACATATCTCGATATAAAAAGGCGGTCTCCATTTTAATAGTTGCAGATATCCTAATGCCAAGATATGGAAACAAAAAAAAAGTTTTAAAACTTGCCAGTTGGTTTAATAAACACTTTCAAGAAAAATAGTTCCTGGCCCTACCCAGTTTGGCGTTATTCCCGGCCAAAATATGTAGTTTATTCCAACTGCCCTGTGAAATGTCCGGCTAAGGCACCCATTTATAAAACAGGTGCTTTAAAGTCTGATAATAAGGCCCAGGCCCAGGGTGTGTGATAATGATCCAAATTTAAACTAATCCCATCTGCCTGCACATGGTCTGTATGTCCCTATTCCCTGCTTGTTCATGTGCCTTCCTTCTTAACTGTTGCTATGTATCTGCAACCATCACCTCCCTGGCAGTGCATTCCACACCTCGATTCTGCACCTCCTTTAACCTTTCTCACCTCACCTTAAATCAATGTCCTTTGGTATCTGACATTTCAACCCCGGGAAACAAATCTCTGACTATCTATCCTATCTATGTCTCTCATAATTGTATATACTATAATCAGGTCACCCCTCAGCCTCCGATGCTCCAGAGAAGCCATTCAAATTTTGGTCAACCTCTGATTATAGCTAATAGTCTCTTATCCAGGCAATATCCTGGTGAACCTCTTGCACACTCTCCTAGGCCTCCACTTCCTCCCTGTAAAGTGGTTACCAGAGCTGCACATAATGCTCTAATAACCAATAACCAAAATGTTAAGGAGTTGCAGCTTCACAAGCCATCCTTTTACTCAATGCCATAACCAATAAGGCAAGAATACCGTATGCAGCCTTTTAGCACCCACTTTCAGAGAACTGTGAACTTGCAGCCCAAGATCCCTCTGCACTCCAATGCCTCTAAGGGTCTAGCCATTTACTGTGTACTTTCCTCTTGCATTTAACCTCCCAAAGAGCAACACTCCTCACTTGTCCAGATTAAAATCCATCTGTCATTTCTCTGCCCATGTTTTCAACTGATAGATATTGACAACCTTTGTCATCAACTGCAACTCTGTCATTTTTTGTCAGAGACCTCTGCTCAGAATGACATCCCTCCACTACTACCTTCTTCTTTGGCCAAACCAATTTAAAATCCAATCTCTCTCCATAAATCCCATGTACCATATTTTTCTGAATCAACCTACTGTGTTGTTGAACGTTATATTGAGGTTCGAGTACACAAACCTACTGCCCTACCCTAATCAGTCGCCTTTGTCACCTCATCAAAGAGCTCAATAAATCAATGACAGACCTCCCCTGCACAAAGCCATGCTGACCATCCCTAATATGCTCATGCTTTTTCAGACGTGAATAAATCCTATGTGTAGGAAGGAACTGCAGGTGCTGGTTTATACCCAGATTCTAACGCTCACCTACACATTCGGGATAATTTATAGTGGACAATTAACCCACCAAGCTCACGTCTTTGGGCATGTGGAAGGAAACGGGAGTACATAAAGGAAATCCATTCGGTCACTTGGGAAAACATGCAAACTACTTGGACCACATCAGAGGTCAGAATTGCTCACACACTTCTCCCCCTGCTCCATCAACTAGTACCTTCCCTCTCTTCTATCCACTCACCTCCCACCCCATCCTTACTCTGAATCTCCCATTTTCATTTCCCCCTCTTTTCTTTTCTCCCCCCCCCCCCCCCCCCGCCCTGCACCCATTCCATTCCACCCAACTATCCCTCCCTCTGGTTTTGCATTTCAAACCTCCCCTACCTTCATTATCTGAATCTACATCTGCACGCTTTTGTCCTCGTTTCACCTCTTGGCTTTGTTACTATGTCAGCCCACATGTTAATCAAACCTCATCACCTGAGTCCACCCATGACTTGTCCCCACCACTTGGCTTCACTTCACTACCATCAGTCTACCAAGCGTCGTCTGTCCATTTCCCTCCACAGATGCTGCCTAACTCGCTGAGTTCCTCCAGTGCATTTTTCCCCTTATTTGACAAGCATGTAGCAATTTGAAAATGTTACTAAGTTACTGTTCATAGTCTTTAAATCACTGTGCATAGTGAGAATCACATATTTTGTTTCAGAAGTTGCAAAGCATATAAAAGAGGGGGGATGGGGAGGGGGGAATTATTGGAATGAGATTGATACATTTATTTTGTTATGCCAGGATATTGAGGGCTCTGGAACCATGGGATAAATGGAGCTGTGAAACTGATTACTGGTAGTCTATTTATATATGCCCACGTGGTACAGTTCTCTCTCTATCATTTTTCTCCTATTGACATATTTTTGAACATTAGTTGATTATTTTTGGAGAGGAAAAATCTTAAAATTATAGATTTTATATGCTTCTGAAATTTCTTTTCTATCCTTCTGGCAGGTTATTGCATGCTGAGTAATTTTCCCTATGAGCTGAGGCCAATTCGTGTTTGCAAAAAATATCTTTGTTAACATCATGGTGGCACAGTGACACAGTGGTAAGGAAGAGGCTCACAGCGCTTGTAGCACCAGAGAACCGGGTTCAATCCCGACTACGGATACAGTCGGTAGGGAGTCTGTACGTTCTCCCCGTGACTGCGTGGGTTTTCTCCGAGATCTTTGGTTTCCCCCCACACTCTAAAGACGTACAGGTTTGTAGGTTAATTGGCTTGGTGTAAGTGTAAATTGTCCCGAGTGTGTGTAGGATAGTGTTAATATGCGGGGATCATTGATCGGTGTGGCCTCCTTGGGCCGAAGGGCCTGTTTCCGTGCTTTATCTTGAAACTAAACTAAAAATCATTGTGCATTGCATGCAAAGGTTTCAGTCTGTTTACAGATCTCTTTGCTTTTTTGTTAAGAGGCATTCTGTTTATCTAAAATTTCCTTGAGACACCACTGTTTAGAAGCTTACCAGGGAATTTTCAAATAAAATCTTGCATCTTACACAGCATAGCAGAGCACAATTAGTTTGTGGAAAAACTGTTGTCTCCCATTACACCACCTGGATGTGTATAAATTAAACACCAGTAGAAAAATGCAAGCACTAATGAAAATCTGCAGAAGCGACCCTTTGAGAACATTAAACTTTTTGTTAATCACGTTGCTAAAGTTATAATTTCAACACTTAAATAAAAGTGTGTGAATTGGCTTATAAAATTGAATTGCTGCATATTTATATTGCATTAATTCAAGAGACATTACTCTTCTCTTTCATTTAATTAAATGTAATGGAATGAAACTTAAAAACGTGCATTTTCCATATATAATTGTGGAGTTCTAAACGTAAAGAATATATGGCTTGCAGATGTAACTTGATAGAAACGGCATATTTTTGATACCTGCTAATGAACCGCGATCCTCATAAGATTTAAGTGTTTATTGCAGAGCAAGAGAAAGAAGAAAATAGTCTAAGTGCTTTTCAGTACAAAGAATGCATCTAAATTTAATGTGACTGGTCTGGAAACCATTTCAAATTTTTATGTGAAAGGTTTTTTTTGGTGAAACATTCCCAGTTATGTCCCATTGCAGGACGTTGTCAGGTGGTGGACTAAAAAGTAAAGCAAGGCATCGGACATAGAATGCAAAGCCTTTTATATTATTTTCTATATGAACTGTGACATAGCAGTCCTATGACTAATATGGTGCCGTAAGGGATGCAATGTCCATATGGATTCTTTGGATCATTGCCAGCAAGTGCATGTGAATGATTGCTTTTAGAGGGAATAGAATACTTTATAAAACATATGGAAACATTTCACTTCATTCTCATAAGGACTTCGTCCCCAAGCACATCTATGATCACCCTTCCTGAAATTACTTGACTACTTGATTGTTCTAGAAATGTGGCATAAATTTGCATATTCAATGTTTGAATATTTTCAGCATTGGAGATTTTCTTTAACAATAGAATGCTGCATTCTTAAAAAGACTGTAATTTTAGCTACACCGTGAGTCCAAATGAAATGAAATTTCTTAAACCATAATCAAACTGTTAGAGTGACTTTTCCTCCTCAAAATGTAGAATGGGAAATATTGTTTTTTTCTGCCAAGATTATGGTTTCCAACTTGTGAATGAGGAGTTGCCATAGTAAAGAGGCAGGAATGACTTATCTCCCAGATGGACAATGTGAACTTTGGAGCAGAAACTGAACGCAAAAAATGATTTGGTTCATATCGTGGCAGGCGGAGCAGTGGTGGAGTTCGTGCCTTACAGCGCCGGAAACCCGGGTTCGATCCTGACTGCGGGTGCTTTCTGTACAGAGTTTGTATCTTCTCCCTGTGACTGCGTGGGCTTTCTCTGGGTCCTCCGGTTTCCCCCTTTACTCCGAAGACGTCCAGGTTTGTAGGTTAATTGGCTTTGATAAAAATTGTAGATTGTCCCTAATGTGTAGGATCGTGCTAGTGTACTGGGATCGTTGGTCTGTGCGGACTTGGTGGGCCGAAGGGCCTGTTTCCAAGCTTTTCCTCTAAACTAGATTAACCTAATTAAACATTTTAAATATGAATCGCTTTCATATTTGGATTGAATATTATAGTTATGGCATGGAAATTAGTAGTACAGTAAAGGTTCACTTTGCCCATCATATTTACTTAATTGACAGAACAATCCAGGACTCATTTTGCTTACTCACAATCTCTGAACAACTCTATGCTTCACTTATTTTTCAAACATTTCATTCAACTTTGTCCCAAAAATGTAACCCATTCTGAAGTATTCTATGGTGCACCGTTAATTAAAAGTTTCACCAAAACAATGTAATTTGCCATCCTTGGCATTATCCTAGTAAAGCTACAATTGACACTCGCTACAGACATGGAGTCATAGAGCCTTACATTGTGGAAACAGGCCCTTCCGCCCAACTTGCCCACACCAGCCAACATGTCCCATCTACACTAGTCCCACCTGCACTAGTCCCACCTGCCCATATCCCTTGAAACCTGTCCCATCCTTTCAACTCCCCCCCTCTCCCCATCCCTCCCTCCCATCTTTTTTTCCTTGGATGTAATCATTGGATAGATTTCTCTCAAACTTCACAGTGTAATTTTTCTGTGTAAGATGGATTGAAAAATGTTGCCAAAATGTTACCGGCTTTAAGAGCCTTGGATGGATGCTATCACCACCTGGTGAGTTGCCGACATTAGGTTCTGCTTTTTCAGAATCATTTCTTCTTCTGACGTTATACTTCCTGACCCTTTTAGTAATTAAACTGAAATTCCAACATATTTTTCTATCTTCACTTCTGTCCCACTGCCTTCCACAGCACAAAAACCTTTCTCCTGCCCGAAGCAAACGGCACTGGGGCTAACATCAATCATGTAACGTGGCAGCAATTTATAGCTTTGCCTATAACTCCAAATCCTAATATGCTATTTAACTAGCTTGTCTTTGAAACAGTCAATTGACAAAATCTGGGATTTAAAAAAAATTCAGTGGTATTTGTTTTTGATTAAATGATGAAAGTACCTCATGGAACAGAACAAACTATGAAATCAGCATGCGCCCCTAAACACTAACTCTCTCTCCGCATTGCTGTGGATTGGAGGGTATTAGCTGTAAGGAGAGGATGGAAAGACTCCGATTGTTTTCTCTGGAACGCCAGAGGTTGAGTGGAGACCGGATAGAAGTAAATAAAATTGTGAGAGGTATAGATCGGGCAGACAGAGGTTTATATTTTCCCCAGGGTGGAAATGTCAAAGACTAAAGGGAATAGCTTTCAGGTGTGAGGGGCTGAGGTGTTTAAGGTGTGAGATGTTTCAGGTGTGAGATGTTTAAAGGAGATGCGTGGGACAGGTTTTTTTACACAGAGGGTGTTTGGTGCCTGGAACATGCTGTTTGGAGTGGTGATGGTGGCAGAAACATTAGTGGCATTGAAGAGGCTTTTAGATAGGCACATGGATATGCAGGGTATGGAAGGATTTACAATGTTGAAGCCAATTAATCTACAAACCTGTACGTCTTTGGAGTGTGGGAGGAAACCGGAACAGCCAAAGAAAACCCATGCAGTCACAGGGAGAACATACAGACTCCATACTGACAGCACCCCTAGTCAGGATAGAACCCGGGTCTCTGATGCTGTAAGGTTTCAACTCTACCACTATGCCACTGCGATGCCCTGGTTCATGAAGAGCAACTGTGATGATCGATTGCCAATTACTTAGTAATCCAACCTTGTTTGGTGAAACAGGGTGATAGGAATTAAATTGCAGCTTGTGCCTGGCAGGGAGGGAAAGGGAGCTGGTTAACTTCTGCACATCAAGAAGTTTATTGGGGTGAGGAATTAGATTATCACAACCAGCAACTTCATTAAACACAGATTGAGCCATTAAATAAACTCCCTTGCTACTGAGTCAATTGCTTCGGATATATAAGTACATAGAAATGCATGGATCTACAATTCAGATATAGGCCAACCAGCCAGTATCAGTGTTTACACACTATGCAAACAAATAGTTCTCATCATATTTTCCCTCATTGTTCTCATTTCCATTCAGTCTGTTTTCATTCATCCACTGATCCAATCTAACCCTAAAAGTCAGTGTGGATTCTGCAACAGCCATTCACCTGGGAAACAATAACCTCTCTTCAATAAAAAAACATCTCCTACCCTGGGTTCCTAAAGCTCTAATCACCCCACGTCTACCAAAGGTCGCCTGAGCTAGAAGTCTTTCAGTGCTTCAAAAGCGACATTAACTGGTTGATGAGTGAAATGTTTTTAATGGTGGGGGTAGAGTTGGCTGTGGGGGAATTGGGACGCCGAAGGTTGGATTGAGGCAAAGAGGCGTTAGAAAAGCAGTTGGTTGAGGTCCAGGAGTGGTGAGAGTGGAGTGAGTCGGTGATTTTTCGGTGTTTGTTGGAGGGAGAGTGGTAGTTCATATTTGGTGGAGGGAGAGGGTAGTTCATATTTTACTGGGAAGGCACAGTGCTGGAGTGGCTCAGTCTGAAGAAAGTGTAAGAAAATAACTGCAGATGCTGGTACAAATCGAAGGTATTTATTCACAAAATGCTGGAGTAACTCAGCAGGTCAGGCAGCATCTCAGGAGAGAAGGTCGAGACCCTTCTGAAGAAAGGTGCCCACCCGAAATGTTGCCCACGCATGTTCTTCAGAGATGGTACCTGAGCCTCAGAGCTACTCTAGTACTCTGTGTCTTTTGTAAACCAGTATCTGCAGTTTTTTTTCTAACAGTTTAAGGAAACTTACTACAAGAATACACAGGAATTACACAAATACACAGGAATTACACAAGAATATACAGCAATGAGTCAGGTAAATAGATTCCTCTCTTTCAAACTTCAGAATTGTTAAAGCCTGATTCTGCATGAGTGGTCCAGTGATTGAAAGATACAGCCTGGAAACTGGCCCTTCGGCCCACCAGCCATCGATCACCCGTTCTCACTAGTTCTACGTTATCCCACATACGCGTCTGTTCCCCATACAAGGAACAATTTACAGAAGCCAAATAACCAACAAACCTGCACGTCTTTTGGATTTGGGTGGAAATCGGAGGAAACCCACACAGTCACAGGGAGAACGTGCAAACTCCATACATACAGTACCTTAGGTCAGAATCGAACTGAACTGTGACGCAGCAGCTCAAGCAGCTGTGCCACTGTGCCGCCCAGCTTTTGTGTTCTCAATAAATTATTAAGTGAATAATTTCTTGTGTGTATGCAAGGGGGCCTCTCTGTATAGGTTTCTCAAATGCATATCGGGCCCAGGAGTAATTTTGCTTGCTGAAATCTCAGTGCAGTAAAAACTGATAGTATCATGACCTTCAATCACGCAGCACATTGAAATTCCGCTCAGTTTTTGAATCTTCCGCTCATCTCTTCATGACTTTAAAACAACCCCATAATATTGTAACCCAGGTGATCACATGCAAATGGATACATTTTCCACCAGTTTTGTTCCTCTTCATAACATAGCAGTTTTCTAATGTCTATCTTCTGTACCTTCACCAAAGCCTTAACATCCTTCTAATAATGCCGACACCAATATTGCATGAGCAATCTAACTTAGAAAATTGACTTGGGATGGTTGACTCCATTAAATGAAGTCAGAGGCTGAGAAGAGACTTGACAGAAGTATATCAAATCATGAGGTTGGAATCTTTTTCCCAGGGTGGAAATGCCAAAGGCTAGAGGGCAAGACCTCAAGGTGAAAGGAACAAAGTTTAAAGGAGAAATGAGGTGCACGTTTTTTTTTTTTACAGAGAGAGGTGGGTGCTTGGAACACGCTGTCTGGGGTGGTGGTAGAGGCAGATGAGATAGTGGAACTGATAATCATGGAGGAATTTACAATAGTTGGGGCGGCACGGTGGCGCAGCGGTAGAATTGCTGCACTTACAGCGCCAGAGAACTGGGTTCGATCCTGACCACAGTTGCTGCCTGTAAGGAGTTTGTGCATTCTCCCCGTGACGTGCATGGGTTTTCTCCGGGTGCTCCAGTTTCCTCCCACTGTCCAAAGACGTACAGGTTTGTAGGCTAATTGGCTTGGTAAAATTGTAAGTGCTCATGCTAGTGTACGGGAATCGCTGGTCGCTGCAGACTCTGCGTGCCGAAGGGCCTGTTTCCGTGCTGCATCTCTAAACTAAACTAAAATGTGGAGATTTTTAGGATATGCAGGGAATGGAAGAAATGAATCACGTGCTGGCAGAGGGGATTAGTTTGACTCAGCGTCATGTTCGGAACAGAAATTGTGGGCCAAAGGGCATGTTCTCTGTTCTAAAGATTCTCATGAAATATTTTCTGTACACTGAAATCTTAGAGATGGCTCAGTGGGCCCATTGGTAGAGTTGCTGCCTCACCAGTCCAGCAACGCCACTTTGATTCTCACCTCTGGTGTTGGCTGGATACAGTTGACTTCATGTGTTTCCTCAAATGCTCCAGTTTCCTCCCATATCCCAGAGGTTAATTGGCCGCTCTAAAAATTGCGTCTAATACGTGAGTGAATATAGATTCTGGGGGAATTAATGGGAATATTGGGAGAATAAAATTGAATTATTTTAGGATCAGTGCAGTTGGGTGTTTAGTTGGTTGAAGGATCAGTTTCTATGGTGTTTGGCACTGTTTCTATTCAGTAGCCATGTGCTGGTCGGCTATCTTGCAGATGTTAGCCTTTTGTTGCAACCAGACCTACCTATATATGGAGTTTTAATGCAAGTAGTTTTCTTTCACTTTTGAAGTTCAACTGTATTGTATTACTTTATATGGTGCAAGTATAATTGGCACCATTGCAATAGGTTTTAGTAGTGTGTTCTGGTGAAAGGAAGATCTTTATATTCAAGGAATGAGTAGGTTAACCTATGATGAGCGTTTGTCGGCACTGGGCCTGTACTCGCTGGAGTTTAGAAAAATGAGGGGGGACTCATTGAAACATACAGAATAGTGAAAGGCCTGGATAGAGTGGATGTGGATGTGGAGAGGATGTTTCCACTGGTGGGAGAGTCGAGGACTGGAGGTCATTGCCTCAGAATTTAAGGACATTCTTTTGGGAAGGAGATAAGAAATTTCTTTAGTCAAGGGTGGTGAATCTGTGGAATTTGTTGCCACAGAAGGTTGTGGAGGCCAAGTCAGTGGATATTTTTAAGGCAGAGATAGATAGATTCTTGATCAGTACGGATGCCAGAGGTTATGGGGAGAAGGCAGGAAAATGGGGCTAGGAGGGAGAGATAGATCAGCCATGATACAATGGCAGAGTAGACTTGATGGGCCAAATGGCCTAATTATAATCCTATTCCTTGTGACCTTATGATTTGATTATTGTTCTGTCCTGATACCCTGGGACTCGCCCCAATAAACAGTTCAGCAGCAGTATATTGTTCTTTTAAATTATTTTAGAAGATCAGAAAGATGCAGATGGGGAAGAGCCAAACACCATTCCTCGTCATTTATCACGTCTTAAAGGAGCGGCATGGTGACGCAGTAGTAGATTAGCTGTCTTACAGAACCACAGACCTGGGTTTGATCCTGACTATGGGTACTGTCTGTAAGGCGTTTGTACATTCTTCCTGTGACCTTGTGGGTTTTCTCTGGGCGCTACGATTTCTTCCCACACTCTAAAGACATACAGGTTTGTCAGTTGTGGAGGGAGGAACTACAAATGCTGGTTTAAACTGAAGACAGACACAGAAAGTTGGAGTAACTCAGTGGGTCAGGCAGCATCTCTGGAGATTAATTAGCTTTGGTAAAATTGTAAATTGTCCCTAGTGTGTAAGATAATGCTCGTGTATGGGGTGGTCACTGGTCAGGCCTGACGCGGAGCGCCACAGGGCCTGTTTCCGCACTGTATCTCTAAAGTCTAAAGTCTAAACGCCCAATTAGAGTGGCTGGAATTATATATCGTGAGTAAAATAAATAAAAATATTGTGAGTAGAATAAAATACTTCGCCTAAACATGTGCATTTGTGCGAAGGTAATTAAATCATCCAAATGGCTGCCAATACGATACCAGTTCTTCTCAAAATGTTCTTGCTTCAGTTCTATATATAGTTTTAGCATAAGACGAAAGGTCTGTACCTCAGAAACCACACGTTGGAGAAAATCGTGTTATAAAAACATTGTGTCAACGGGTTAAAGGCTGGAGAGCCTCCGCCTTGCAATAACAGTTACTTTTTCAGCAGGATTCTCAAAAATAAATCAAAAATGAGTCGATCTGCCGATTTTCCCAACAATTCTCCTTCAATGCCCTGCGTTCAACACTGGCTGCGATGTGTCGGGTCCAGCAGGCCCGCGCTCTGAATCTCCCGCAGCTCCGGGCCTCATTCACGATTACTGATCTCATCTCTTCCGGCTCTCTGCCCCCTAAAGCCTCCAACCTTATCGTTCCCCAGCCTTGCACCGTTTTTACCTTCTCCCCAAAATCCACAAACAGAACTGTCCTGGCACACCCATTGTTTCTGCCTGTTCATGTCCCACCGAATTAATTTCCATCTACCCCGACTCCATCCTATCCCCCCTGATCCGATCCCTCCCTACCTATGTCTAAGATACCTCACATGCTCTCCGTTTTGACAATAACTTCCGTTTTTCAGGCCCCCACTCCCTCATCTTTACTATGGATGTCCAGTCACTCTCCACCTCCATCCCCCACCCAGAGGGTCTTAAAGCCCTCCGTTTCTTCCTCGACCGCAGAATCAGCCAATTTCCATCTACCAATACTCTCCTCCGCCTAGCAGAGCCGGTCCTTACCCTCAACAACTTCTCTGACTCCTCTCACTTCCTCCAAATCCAAGGCATAGCTATGGGCACTCGCATGGGCCCTAGCTATGCCTGCCTCTTTGTAGGGTAGGTCAAACAATCCCTGTTCCAGGCATACACTGGCCCTATCCCCGAACTCTACCTCCGCTACATTGATGACTGCATTGGTGCTATCTCTTGTACCCATGCAGAACTCACAGACCATCAATTTCACCACTAATTTGCATCCTGCTCTTAAATATACTTGGTGACATCTCCCTACCATTTCAGGATCTCACCATCTCCATCACAGGAGACAGATTGGTGACCGACATCTACTACACACCCACTGACTTCCATAGCTATCTTGACTACACTTCTTCCCACCCTGTTTCCTGTAAAAACTCTATCCCCTACTCCCAATTCCTCCGTCTACGCCGCATCTGCGCCCAGGATGAGGTGTTCCATACTAGGGCATCGGCGATGTCCTCATTCTTTAGGAAATGGGGGTTCCCCTCTTCCTTTATAGATGAGGCTCTCACTAGGGTCTCCTCAATATCCTGCAACTCCTCCTATTTGTAACAAGGACAGAGTCCCCCTTGTCCTCACCTTCCACCCCATCAGCCATCGCATACAACAAATTATCCTCCAACATTTCCGCCACCTCCAACGGGATCCCACCACTGGCCACATCTTCCCATCTCCACCCCTTTCTGCTTTCCACAGAGACCGTTCTCTCCGAAACTCCCTGGTCCACTCATCCCTTCCACCCAAACCACCCCCTCTCAAGGTACTTTCCCTTGCAATTGCAGGAGATGCAACACCTGTCCCTTTACCTCCCCCTTCGACTCCATCCAAGGAGCCAAACAGTCTTTCCAGGTGAGGCAGAGGTTCACCTGCACGTCCTCCAACCTAATCTATTGTATCCGCTATTCCAGATGTCAACTTCTCTACATCGGCGAGACCAAGCGCAGACTCGGCGATCGTTTCGCTGAATACCTCCGCTCAGTCCGTCTCAACCAACCTGATCTCCCGGTAACTCAGCACTTCAACTCCCCCTCCCATTCCCAATCTGACCTTTCTGTCCTGGGCCTCCTCCATTGTCAGAGTGAGGCCCAGCGCAAATTGGAGGAACAGCACCTCATATTTCGTTTGTGCAGTTTACACCCCAGCGGTTTGAACATTGACTTCTCCCACTTCAGGCAGTCCCTGCTTCCCCTCTATCCCCTCCCCCTTCCCAGTTCTCCCACTAGTCTTCCTGTCTCCGACCACATCCTATCTTTGTCCCGCCCCCTCCCCTGACATCAGTCTGAAGAAGGATCTCGACCCGAAACGTCAACCTGTCCTTCTCTCCTGAGATGCTGCCTGACCCGCTGAGTTATTTCAGCATTTTGTGTCAACCTTCTCAAAAATAAATATCCTTTTAATAGCTCGAAGTTTATTGTTGTTATATCGTTAAAAATGCTGAGGACTGCATGTGACATTGCTTCATAGATTAGTGTTGTAACATCTTTGCACAAGTATTAATGGAGGTGATTGCTTGTCAATTCCTATGGCCACCTGTGGTAAAAACCCCAGACTGCATTCTGAAAGGATGATGGTGTATGATTACTGCAAGGAGGTTACATAGAAGCATATCTTTTTTTCCCTAGATTCTTGTTTTTTTTTGAAAGGCAACTTTTTTTTCTCTTGTCAAATTCAAAAGTAACCTTTAACTGGTTCTCCAGTTTGTGAACGAAATGACATTATAACCAATTCGGCCTGCATAAAACCATAAGATATAGGAGCAGAATTATGCCATTTGGCCCATTGAGACTGCTCCGTAATTTAATCCAACACATTTTCCTAATGCAAATTGCATTTAATGTGATTAATGAATTCTGGGACAGCTATTCCAATATCTCGACTGTAAAAAAATAAATCTCCACCTTTCTGTCCCTCACAGAATCTGTTTCAATGAGATCAATTAACCAGAGTGTGCAGCCCCACTTTCCTCAATCTCCCCTCCATGAGTTAAAGACTCTTTAGCTGATATGATTTATGTTTCTAATTATCCCTTTTTGCTTTTGTTCAATCCAATCTTTAAATGGAAGATGCCACATTCATAGATTTAACTGCGCCACCTTTGATTTATTTTAAATGGGTTTGAGGAAACATAATTCAACTTTACAAATAGATATATTGTGGCCAAACTTCAATGCCTTCTCAAATCAATGTGCTTCAAACAAAATAAAACGATTTTCCATCATCATGGTTTTGCATGCATGTGTCCACTTGATCACTTCCTGATTATTTTGTGTATTCTGGAACCTAATAAAATTTTGCAAAATTAAGTACAGCAATTTTTAAGACAAATGTGTATTATACCATTTTTTCCAATTTGAGAAATATCTTGCTCAATATTTTTTTTTTTTTAAAGGTTTAGTTTGATCCATAATGTGATACAGATTATTTTCTATGCTGTCTATGCAGAGGTAATTATTTGAAATGTATTCCAGGCACTAGTTTATTGATTTTACCCATTTGTGCCAAAGCATGTACTAAAATCTGGATGGTAATTTTGTAGGATTTCATACTGTTGCAATAGTTGACTGTGTAACCGCTTAGTGTTCTTATAATTGACAATTGCTGTGTCTTCAGATTCTTAGGAATATCATACCTGTCAGCATGTTTTCTGCCCGGCACGTATATAAGAGTTTTTAAACCTTTAAGGAATACTTTGGTTCTCAAGAAGTTTGCACATGACTCGAAATGCAAGTTTTGAATATAATAATCAAATACTAGAGGGAGAACTTTAAGGTGAGAAGGGGAAAGTTTAAAAGACAATATGCGGGGCAGGTTTTTCTTTTACCCAGAGGGGTTGATGGCTTGGAACATGCTGCCAGGTGGTGGTGGAGGCAGATACGATAGTGGCATTTAATGGACTCTTGGATAGGCACATGCATATGCAGGTAAAGGACGGATATGGACTTTTTGACTTAGAGGTACAGCAAGGAAGCAGGCCCTTTGGCCCACTGAATGTGCGCCAATCAACGATCCCCCCCATACAGTAACACTGTCCTACACACACTGGGGACAATCTACAATTAGCAGAAGTCAATTAACCTACAAACCTGTACGTCTTTGGAATGTGGGAGAAAACTGGAGCACCTGGGGAAAACCCACGCGATCACAGGGAGAACATACAAACTCCGTACAGGCAGCACCTGAGGTCAGGATCGAACCCGGGTCTCTGGCACTGTAAGGCAACAACTCTACCGATGTACCACTGTGATTATGTGCAGGCAGATAACAGACATTGTGGCCAAAGGGTCGGTTCCAGTTCTATATGTTTTAATAATGCAAATTTGAGCACTAGCAAATATGAAAGAGAAACGTATGTACAACTTCCGGGCCATTTATAATTTGTTTTCTGATGTAAGTGTGGCACAGCTTAGTGTGGCTTCCAGATCCTTGCATTGTCGTCTTACATATATTGGTGTCATTGCTTCTGTCTACCATTGGAATCTTGCACAGAACTCAAGGTGCTGGAGTAACTCAATGGTCAGGCAGCATCTTTGCAGGACGTGGATAGGTGACGCTTCACGTTGGGACCTTTCTTTCATCCGGATCAGGGTCCCAACCCACAAGGTCACCTATCAAGGTACTCCAGAGATGCTGGCTGACCCACTGAGTTACTCCAGCAGTTTGTGTTCTCCGCAGGATTGCAGCATCTGCAATTTCTTATATCACAATAGGAATCTCCTTTGCAATCATTAGAAAAGGAAATAGGGGAAACTATCCTTACAAGCATACCACTTAACTTCTTATTCAATAAGTGGTTAGAGTCTGAAACTTGTTCTACAAAGATCTATGCACACTTTAATGCAAGACCAAATTTCATACATTTAAATTAAAATTTTGTAATGAGAACAGTTCACATTGATAATCTACAGACCAAGAACAGGAGTTACACAATTAGCAATTATGATATGCAAAATAAATAAATCTCATTAGGAAACTGGCCATTTAAGATCACACCACCGGACATTGCAAAACATCTTACTCAAGAGGTGGTGAGAGGCTGAAACTTTGCGACAAAGAGCTTTTGATATTTTGGCCTTCATCAGTCAGGGTATTGAAAAATCAAGTTGGGACGTTATGTCATATTTGTACAAGATGTTGGTAAGGCTGCATTTTGAGTGTTGTGTTCAGTTTTGGTCACTCTGCTCCAAGAAGGATGTCATTAAGGTGGAAAGAGTACGGGGAAGATTTACGAGGATATTGGCAGGACTCAAGGAGTGAGCTATCGGGAGAGGTTGTGTGGGCAAGGGCTTAATTTGGGCGCAGGAGGCTGAGGGATGATCTTATAGAGGTGTATAAAATGAGTCTTTTACCCAGAATAGAGCAATTGAAAACCAGAGGACATAGATTTAAGACGAGGGGGGAAAGATTTTATAGGAACTTGAGGGGCAGCTTTTTCACTCGCAAGGGCGGCGTGTATATGAAATGAGTTGCCAGTGCAGGGAGTTGAGGCGGGTACTAGAACAGGATTTAAACGACCTTGGACAGGTACATGTATAGGAAAGGTTGAGAGGGATATCCAGAGATGCTGCCTGTTCCGCTGTGTTACTCCTGCATTTTGTGTCTATCTTTGGCATAAACCAGCATCTGCAGTTCCTTCCTGCACATTCAATCATGGCAGATCTATCTTTCCCTCTCAACCCTATTCTCCTGCCTTCTCCCCATAACATTTGACACCTTTACTCATCAAGAATCTGTCAATGTGCCTTAAAAATACGTAATGATGCCCTCCACAACCGTCTGTGGCAATGAATTCCACGGATTCACCACCTTCTGAGTAAAGAAGTCCAAATCTGTCCAAATTAATCCTATCCTTCTCTTGTATTTGCCCTTTTTTTTGTTCAATAACCTGAACTGTTCTTTGTGGACCTGGATTTGGTTGGTTCTACAGCTGTGGAGATCCCCTTGGGTGCATGATAGGAATTTGGGACAACTCAGCTGCAGCTGCTGGTTCCTTCTCTGTAATACGCACCTGTGACTCCTGTCCAGGTCTGCTCTGTTCAAAGTATATAAAATGATCCCAGCCAAGTGACAAATAAGAAGTTTTCTTTTGAAATCCATATGTGCAAGTTGCAAGTGGCAGCTGTTGTATTGCACAGGTGCAGAGTTTCCTGCTGATATTACAAAGGAGGCATAACTTTTATTTATTTCAGCATCCAACACAGAGCTTCGCTGAACTGTAATTCTACAAATCTCTACCATGGTCTGCGGAGCTATTTAAATGATCTTTTATGTAATTAAGAACAGAAGAGGTGATATTGAAAGAAATGTTTAAGGGTTGTCAGGGGAAAAAAAAGGTTCCTAGCAGCAATTGTCGTGCTTAAGTCTGCTATTCAGGCTTATGAGACCATGTTTGAAACATATTTTCTGATGTGTTGGAAACAGGAAACCTGTGGAATGGTGGTGGCCTGCTTTCTACCAAGCGGTTTGGGACGGTGGCATAATCTTTCAAATTTAAAAGTCTGTTTC
Source organism: Rhinoraja longicauda (assembly GCF_053455715.1). Taxonomy (NCBI): domain Eukaryota; kingdom Metazoa; phylum Chordata; class Chondrichthyes; order Rajiformes; family Arhynchobatidae; genus Rhinoraja; species Rhinoraja longicauda. The sequence goes on from NC_135956.1 coordinate 71,584,759, forward strand.
ATAAGAGTGCAGATTTTTGGCACACACCATTTTATTGCATAATTTGGGATTAAGTTCTAAAGTGGAGTACAGCAGAGGCAGCTATGCCAAGAGCTGATCCTGATCTTCTTGCAGTAGGTATCACTTCAAAGGCTTTTGCCGCTCCTGCAGGTTGCAAGCATATGATTGAGTACTTGTAGCTCTTGCACAGATGTCCTTCAGTAACTCTAGCCAGTAATTTCTTACAATTGTTCTGCGTATCAGCGCCACATGTCATCAATTGTAAATGGTGCTTGAGTGGAACCAAGAATCTAGCCCGACTTGCAAACAGGTGAACAGCCACAAAGCAAATAGCAATGTGTGATGACTACACTTCTGAACATGTGGCAATCAATTACAGACCATACAGGGACCACAAAGGCTTAATGAATAGAATTGGAAATAGTTACTATTTCATTTATTTTTCTGCCTGCTCTTTGATTGCCGCAGAAGGTCTTTGACCACGATTGAAGAATGTGACTGCTTCTAATTTAGGTCCAAGTTAACATCAGTACTTGAGTGATTCTAAGCATCAATAACTGCAATATTTAACTATATGAAACAGGAAATGACAGTAGATGATGTGAGCCGTCTGCAAAATATTAACTTTCTAACTTTTAGCGGAACACATTCCAATGTTGGTTGCAACCAAGGACTTAATCATTGGTTCTTAAGCACAGCTGCTGAGCTGCATGCCTTATAGTCAGCACATGACTGCAGCCAAAGGGAATTGAAAGATTTCCCACTTAAGTGAGTGGCAGCCCTGATTTATTTTAAATGTCAATATAGATTCAGCTTGCTCAATTAAAATGGACTAGGTAGATATTTGACGGTGTAGTTATGAGAGGTTTAATAGAATATTGAGTTGTTTTACATCTCTGTCAGGTGGCAGATGCGATAATATTTTTGAGTGGACACATAGGAGGTAAGTTGTGTTGGTGCCCATATGACACCCCAAGAGCCATCAGTCTGGTCATTATTGCCAATACAGGAAGAATGTGGAGGCTTTGGGAAAGGTGCAGAGGAGGTTTACCAAACCAAATGTCTGGAAAAAGACTTGGGTTATCTACCCTATCAATGCCTCTCATAATTTTATATATTTCTATCGTTTCCTGTCAGCCACCAACATTCCATAGAAAATAGATTCCATAGAAAATAAATTGGAGAAGCAGGAACTGCAGATGCAGGTTTATCAGCGAAAGACACAAAATGTTGGAATAACTCAGACGGTCAGGCAGCATCCCGAGAGAACACATTTTGGGTCGAAGTCCTTCTTCATCCCAATAGCCATTAGATTGACGTCCGCAGACTGAGAAACAACAAATAACTGGTGAAATATTTCAGTTTGCTGTTTTTATGCAGTTTTACATTCATTTTGTGGCACTTCAAACTAATAGAAAATATATCAGTGATTACGGTGGTATTAGTACTCAAAAGCTTTCAATATGAAGTTGAATCTGGACAGAAATGGTACAAAACACGACAATGCACACCAGCAATGCCAAACAATAAAAGGATGTCACTTGGGTGAGGAAGGAAACAACTGAAGATTTATGTACAGTTTCTGAGTGTGCTGGAAGACTTGAGCAGAACTATCTATGCAGTTATTCCATTGTGGCTCTGATGGCGTGCCATGCTGGCAGAGCTGCCATTTTTTGGATGAAGTAATAAACCAAGGTCCTGACAGCCCTCTAAGATGGATGTTAAGGAACATATGTAACTCATCTGAGATGAGGCAGTGTAATTGTTCCCAGCGCCATAGAGTCGTGCAGCATGGAAACAGGCCCTTTGGCCCAACTTGCGCATGCCAATCAAGATTCCCCAACTACGCTCATCCCACCTGCCCGCGTTTCACCCATATCCCTCTAAACCTTTCTTATCCATGTACCTGTCTCAATGTCTTTTAAATATTGTTATAGCACCGGTCTCGACCACCACTTCTGGCAGCTCGTTTCCTCTACCCATCCCCCTCTGTGTAAAAAAATTGCCCCTCAGATTCCTATTCAATTTTTCCATCTCACCTTCATCCTCTGTCCTCTGGTTCTTGATTCAACCTACTCTGGGTAAAAGACTGTGTATTCATCCTATCTATTCCCCTCATGATTTTATACACCTCTATAAGATCACCCCTCAACCTCCTGTGCTTCAAGGAATAAAGTACTAGCATGCCTAACGTCTCCCCATTTTCTATGCACTCTTTCCAGCTTAATGACATCCTTCCAACAGCAGGGTGACCAAAACTGAACACGATACTCCAAATGTACCCTCACCAACGTCTTGTGCAACTGCAACATAACATCCCAACTTTTAAGGAAGAGTTAAATATAGGATTAGGGAGCAAAACCGAATTTGAGTTAAAACACCAACTAAGATAGAGTCATAGAGTCATACAGCGCGGAAACAGGCTTCTCGTTTCCAACTTCCCCAGCCTGACGATGACGCCCCATCTGCACTAGTCCCACCTGTCTGGGATTGGCCCACATTTCTCTAAACCATTCCTATCAGTGCAGTTCCCCATGGTCTTGTTAATGATGGAACAGGTTTGTGGTGGTAAATAGCCTGTTTTCATTTTCATAGTCTTAGCATTTTTTTTCTTTATAATAATGGTTTTGAACAACTTTACTCTTTGACATGGATTTTGTACTTTCCTTCTTGCTTCCCTTCCCTTATTTTGCTTTACCTCATAATCCCTCTCTGTTCCCAAATTTTTAGGCCCACTATTTCTTGAAAGTTTTATTTGATTCCTAACTCCTTTACTTATCCACGGATTCCTGAAACTCATTGCTTCCTTGTTCTATAGCTTGCAATCCCTTCTTTAAATTTATATGTTGCAATATCGTTCTGTTTGTGAATTTGAATCTTGTACTTTCTCTCATGTTTCAAAAAATCCCAGTGCTGTTTTCCTAGTTTTTGCATTGGATTGATTTTGTTGGGTCTGAAACTCGTAGTTGTGTCACCGTTGCCTTTGCAGTTCCCCACATTTAATTCATCCATCTGATTTATTTCATTGCTCAGAACTAAACCTGCCAATGACAGTGCAAATAAAGGCCACCTGGTTTCTACTCCATATGTTTCATCTCCTTAAAACATCAAATCAACATCTTCTATTTTCTCTGGCATGCACTTATCTTCCTCATTTATTTGTTCCCATAAAAGTGTCTATGCTATTCATTTTAGTCAGTCCATACAGCTGTGATTTCTTCATCCTTACTAATTATGTGAAGGACTCCTATTCATTAAAAACCATCATTTTTTTGTGTCCACAAATTGAAGCCTCTTTTCTCCAAAAGTTTTAATGAACTGTGTATTTTTAAAGACTACCAGATCAAGTGGACCCTTTGGGCCCAAACCTCTCCTGCATTGGTGCAGCACCTTCTCCTCCCCCCTCCCCCCTCCCCCCCCCCCTCCCTCCCCTCTCCCCTTCCCTTCCATTCTAGGGAAAACTATCTGAGTCTGTCCAACCTTTCTCTGGAGCTAATATCCCCTAATCCAAGCATCGTTCTAGTAAGATTTTTTTTCTACTCTTCCCAAAGCCTCCATATCCTTCTTGCAATGGGCCGACCAGAACAACACGCAAACGCAATACTCCCTGAAAGTGACAATACAAGTAGAGTGGTAAAGAAGCAAATGGTATGTTTGCATTCATTGTGTGAGGGATAGAGTATAAGAGTCAGGAAGCCATGATTCCGGTTTTATAGGATTTTGGGTAGGCCACATGTAGAATATTGTGTGCAGATTTGGTTGCCCCAGTACAGGAAGAAAGTGGAGGCTTGGGAAAGGGTACAAAGGAGGTTTATCAAAAAAAGCCCAGAAAAAGACGGGTTATCTACATTATCTATGCCTCTCATAATTTTATACATTTCTATCGTCTCCTGTCAGCCTCCAAAATTCCATAGAAAACTATTTCAGTTTGTCCAATCACTTCTTGTCGACAATACTCTCTAATCGAGGCAGCTTCCTGATGAGCCTTCTATGCATCCTCTCCAAAGCCTCCACATCCTTCCTGTAATGTGGTGACTCGTAGAAACATAGAAAATAGGTGCAGGAGTAGGCCATTTGGCCCTTCGAGCCAGCACCGCCATTCAATATGATCATGGCTGATCATCCAGAATCAGTACTCTGTTCCTGCTTTCTCCCCATATCCCTTGATTCTGTTAGCCCTAAGAGCTATACCTTAAACCTATGTCCCCTGGTTCTTGATTCCGCTACTCTGGGCAAGAGACTCTGTGCGTCTACCCGATCTATTCCTTTCATGATTTTGTAATCAAGGCCTGCTCAGGCTTTTCCAAGGGCAGTTAGGAGTCAAAGACGTACAGGTATGTAGGTTAATTGGCTGGGTAAATGTAAAAATTGTCCCTAGTGGGTGTAGGATAGTGTTAATGTACGGGGATCACTGGGCGGCACGGACTTGGAGGGCCGAAAAGGCCTGTTTCCGGCTGTAGATATATGATAATAAGCTTGTTGTGGGTTTTCAGTCTTAAATAGGCCAGAACAAGTAAGAAAGGCATGTTGCCTTCCCTGAGGGACATCAGTGAACCAGATGTTAGTTTTAACAATAATCCGGTAGTTTCATGTTCACAGTTATTGATACGAGATTTTTATTCCTGGTTTACTTAATTAGTTAACTAATTTTAAATTTGCCAACCTACATGGTAATATCTGATCTTGTCTTCTTACTTCTTAAGCCCTTTGCTCCTCTACCTCCACCTCACTCGGTTGTTGGCAGTTCTTTCGAGATCTCCCCAGTTGAGCCCACTCCTGGACATTTCTGCCTCTTCTCCAGCTGTTCCTGGGGCGACCTCTTTTCCTTTTTCCTTAGAGGTTCCATTTCAGGGCTTGCCGAGTGATGCTTGTGGCAGGTTTTCTGAGGGTGTGTCCAATCCAGCTCTATTTTCTCCTTTGAATTTGTAAGTCAATGGGATCCTGGCTTGTTCTTTTCCACAGGTCCACATTGCTTACTTTGTCTCTCCACCAGATGTTTAGTATTCTCCTGAGGCAGGTGTTAATGAATGTTTGGAGCCTGTTTGTTGTGTGTTTTGTTGTTTTCCATGTCTCTGATCCATACAGCATCACTTGCTTCACATTTGAGTTATATATATATGTGTATTTTGGTGTTGATTGCGATGTGTTTTGAGCTCCTGAGCATGTTAAACACCACCCTAGCCTTATTGATTCTGCTTTTTATGTCTGCATCTGCCCCTCCAGTGGTGTCCACAACACTGCCTAGGTATGTGAATGTTTCTACCTCTAGCGCAGTGCTGTGCATGAGGATAGGGTTGCTGATTTTGGAGTGGATCTGCATCACCTGCCTCTTTGCTGTATTGGGTGTAAGACCAAGTTTTGTTGCAGCTTGTAAGAGTCTGTCTGTCTTCTCCTGCATCTGATCTAGTATCTCCAGATTATTAGTCCAGCCCTCTGAATATGTGGGTGTGTATTTTATACCAGCGATCCCTGCGTATTAACACTATCCTACACCCAATTTTTAAATCTTCAGGCCAAGCCAATTAACCTACATATTTGTACGTATTTGGGGTGTCTGAGGAAACGGAAGATCTCGGAGAAAATGCGCGCAGGTTCCCCTACTCTTCTACTGCTTCTGTTCTGCTCTATTCTATTCTATTCTTAAATACGTAAAAACCTGGATCTTTTAAGATTCAAGATTCAAGAGATCAAGATTCAAGATATCTTTATTTGTCATCCAAAAAACAAGTTTTTTGGATGAGATTTCGTCACCCACAGTCCAACAATAAGAGCAATAAAATAAGCAAAGTACACAACCCCAACCAACACCAAACACAAAAAAAAGAAACATCTATCACAGTGAGTCTCCTCCAATCACCTCCTCAAGTTCTTGAGTTTGAGGCCATGTGTCTGTTTATGCCATTAGGTCGTCTACTTTCCGTAAAATTATTGCTCTCCTAGTTTATTTTCAATCGTGTGTATTGCATTATAAGCAATTTTTTAATTGGATCTGCTTTCTCCATTTATATATTAAAAATATGCCTAACTTTCTTAAAGTTCTATTCCGTTCACAACTTGTATATTTGATCTAATTGTCCTTCTTTCTTTACTTATTATTAAATGGTTATCTGCCTGAAGATTAAACCTACCCATTTTTTCCCTTGCTGCACTGCGGTCCAATTTTATATCTCCTGTTTTACGCGCTCATTGCTTTAAACTTTTGAGCAGTACCATAACATAACAGTATAACAGTATAACAGAACTTTATTGTCATTCGGTATAAATACCGAACAAAATTTCAGCAGTCACAAGACACAGCAAAAAAGAAAAGAACACAGGACACACGACCCCAACACCAACATCCATCACAGTGACTCCAAACACCCCCTCACTGTGATGGAAGGCAACAAAACTTCCACTCTCTTCCCCCCCGCGCCCACGGACTGGCAGCTCGACCCCTACCGAGGCAACCGACACGCATAGCCCCCGCAAGGGGATGGAAGGCCCCGCGGCCGAGCCACACCGGGCACTGAAACGTCCCGCAGCCGAGCCGCGCCGGCGATGTTAAGTCCAGCGGCCGAGCTGCACCGGGCACTGAAATGTCCCGCAGCCGAGCCGCGCCGGCGATGTTAAGTCCAGCGGCCGAGCCGCACCGGGCGATGGAAGGCCCCGCGGCCGAGCCGCACCGAGCACTGAACCGTCCCACGGCCATACCGGGCGATGGAAGGCCCCGCGGCCGAGCCGCGCCGGGCACTGTTAGGTCCCGCGGCCGAGCCGCGCCGGCGATGTTAAGTCCAGCGGCCGAGCTGGAAGGCCCCGCGGGCGATGGAAGGCCCCGCCACTTCCACTGTTCAGTTGGAGCTTGTTCTGGTGCAGAAGAATAAGGTTTCCTCATCCATTTCATCTGCTGAATAAAAGAGGAATCCTATCTCCTGACACCACATCCTCGGTCATGCACTCATTTCCTGAATTATTTTGCACATTTATAAAGTTTTGTCATTCTGGTCATAGTTCTGTTCAAATGCATTGGGGTTCTGGGTAGTTGTAAAGCCTATAGGGAGCATGGTTGTTCCCTAAATTTTCTAGACTAAACAATAAGTCTGAATGGACCACAGCAGCTAACTGCTACCCCTCATCTGGCTTTTAGACTCTGTTCACTATTTTCTTTGCTATTACACCCAGGAAGCAACACTTTCCAGATTGTTAATGTGGATAAGTGAAAGAGGAGACGGTTCCTCTAATTCATTGCAGAAAGGTGGAATGTCACTCTATCCCGGCAGAGAAAGGGTTTCTTTCCTATTGTGGACGCAGTCCAGACAATTACACAAACCAATCTCCCTTCCATTGACTCCATTCACACCTCATGCTTCCTCGGCAAAGCTACCAGCATAATCAGATTATGCTCCTTCTCCCCTCTCCCATTAGGCAAGAGGTACAGAATCAGCGACAGGTTCTTCTCAGCTGTTATCAGGCAACTGAACCAACGAGAGAGCGGTCCTGAGCTACTAACTACCCCAGACCCTTGGGCTTTCTTTCATCGGACTCTATTGGACTTTATCTTGTTCACAAGGTTATTCCCTTTATCATGTACCTGTACACTGTGAATGTCTCGATTGTAATCAAGTATAGTCTTTCCGCTTACTGGATAACATGCAACAAAAGATTTTTGCTGTACCTCGGTACATGTGACAATAAACTAAACTAAACTAATATCAACGTGCACGTAGACGATGATGCTCTTTAGATCATGACCTTGAGCCTGAACAAAATCGTGGTCTACCAAACATTAATGATTCCTGCCCTTCATTAGGCACCTCAAGACACTGGAAAAAGATCACCAATGCTGCTCTGCAATAATTTTGAAATTCACTTTCATGACAAAATAATTAAAATCAATGTACTTTCCCAGGCCAATGTCCCCAGCATTGAGGACCTAATTTCACCTAATTATCTTTGTTTTGCTGGCCATATTATGTGCAACAGCCTCATGAAATAACTACCCATTTCCTGCAAGAAAGTGATTATCAGGTGTACAGAGGAAAAAGATTCAATAGTTGTGCTAAATGTTTCCTTGAAAGTTGCAAGATTGCCTATGACTTTTTGAAATCCTGGCCCAAGACTGCTCAAAGTGAGGAAGGAATATTCGGGATAGTATCGAAAGGAGTGTATTCACGGACAAGGAATATGTAGAATCTGACAGAAGGTGTGGACCCTGTCACAGGCAAGCTACATGATTCCCTGTCCCATCTGTACAAGAGTGAGTGGTTCCCATGTTGTCCTCATCAATCATCTAGGAATCCACAAAACGAGAGTTAAAACAAGTCACATTCCTCCCATGGGACTGCCTCAGATGAAACATAATGTACAAATTAAGCTGTTTAATACTGAAATTCCAGGAGCTCTTCATTCTGGTTGGTGCATTCTTTGGGAAAGTCATGTAGTAATCGGCATTATTACGATGATATTGGCTACCTGCTAGAGACACTAGGAATTGCAAATGCTAGTTTATGAAAAAAAGACAAAATGCTGGATTATCTCAGAGGATCAGGTAGCATTTCTAGAGAACATGGGTAGGTGATGTTTTGGGTTAAGACCCTTCATCAGGCCCCGACTTACATGATTGTTAAGTTCATTCACAAAATGCTGGAGTAACTCAGCAGGTCAGGCAGCATCTCGGGAGAGAAGGAATGGGTGACGTTTCGGGTCGAGACCCTTCTTCAGACATGATTGTTAATCTGTATTGGAAAGGAAGGAGACCATTTCTCAAACTAATTGTTTATAGGTGAAATGAAATACTTTCCCGGTAGAGAAAAGGTTTCTGTTATCTGGTGCAATGATATCAAAGGGTTCAAAGCTTTCAAAAGTCTTTTATTGTCACATGTACCAATTAAGGTACAGTGATATGCGAATTACCATATAGCTATACAGAAAAAAAAGGCAACAAGACACACAACTATATAAAACTTAACATAAACATCCACCACAGCGGATTCCTCACATACCTCACTGTGATGGACGGCAAAAAAAGTCCAATCTTTTTCCTCTTATTCTCCTGCGCTCTGAGCAGTCGAACCATCAGTCTGGGCGATTGAAACTCCCGCAGCCGGCTATCGAGGCCCCCGTGTCGGGGCGATCGAAGCCCCCGTGTCGGGGCGATCGAAGCCCCCGCGTCGGGGCAGTCGAAACTCCCACGGCTTGGAGTTTCCGAGGTTGGTCTCTGACCAGAGACCGCAGGCTCCGTGATGTTAAGTCCGCAAGCACCCACAGTTGGAACTCTAAGGTCGACCCCTGGCAAAGGGATCGCGAGCTCCGCGATGTTGAAGTCCCGCAGGCACCTGCGGAGGAGCTCTCAAAAGTCGGTCTCCAGCAAAGGGCAGCAACTCCTTGATGTTAGGCCGCAGTGTGGACGGAGATACGATACGGAAACAAATCGCATCTCCGTTGAGGTAAGAGATTAGAAAAAGTTTCCCCCACCCAGCCCCCCCACATAAAACAAGTTAAAGAACACTAAAAACATACATTTAACACATACTATTTAAACACAAAGAAGGAAGGGACAGACAGACTGTTGGCGAGGCAGCCATTGCTGGCGCCACCCAGTGGTTTGCACAGAGTGCATGCAGAGTGATCCCTTTAAGATCAAGACTTCAAGCCTTAACAAAATCGCAATCTACCATTAAGCACCTCAAACTCAACAGAAGGCACCTCAAGGCACTAGAAAGATCTCGCAATGCCCATCTGCAATATCCCCGAAATTTGTGAAATCCTTAAGAAGGGTCCCATCCCAAAATGCCACATATCAATGTTCTCCAAAGGTGTCGCATGACCTGCTGAGTTACTTCAGCTCTTTTATTTTTGGTGACTTGCTAGTTGAATTGCAATATGAAGCATCTACTGGTGAGTTCTCTTAAATACAGTATAGTCGTCTTTCGGTTTAGAACTTATTCGACTGTATAAGCCACAAGTGGCTTATACAGTCGAAACCAATGTAGACTGGAATTTATATAACAATGGAGTTTGGATTTGTGAGAGTCTAGGCACTTCCATCTGGTTTACAATGGCAAATGACAAGTTCCAGATCATGAAACATTTCCTAAATTACACATGTTGTTGTTCTAAATTCCTTAGATGCACTCTGGTACTTGTGACAATTGCAGTCAAGGCTGATTCATGTAGTAAAAAGAGTATGTTGTGAATAATATTCAGCATAGAAAGCAAGGCGGCCCAATAGATTTTTAGCAGTACATTCGATATATGAAAATGTTCAAAAGGTGAATGTTAAATAAGCATTTTCCCTTGGCCATCTTAAAATGTTTGTTGAAGTTGTTTATTGCATTGAATGAAGTTAAGCAGCATGTCTCATTCATCAAATGGTTTTTTCTTTCTTTACAAAGCAGTGCTTCAAATTGAGACCAGTGTATCTAAAGATTGCTTTGCACCTTAACTAACACATTTGATTTTCATAAGTTTTTGACAACATTAAACTTTCAAGTAAAATGATTGTATCTGCAAAGCTGAAAAACATAAGTGCTTAAAATTCAAAGACTTGCATCCATAGGTCAAAGAAATTTGAAATGACTAATGGATAAGGTATTTCATTTTTGAAATATAAACTTTTTAAAATTCAACTGGATTTCCCTTGTATCAAGTGAAATTTCATCATGTTTGCTAGACTTCTCAGAAGGGATTAATAAAAAAAAGTGGAGGATTTTACATAAAATGAAGATAAATAACACTTCCTTCCAGATATTTTAACTCTTTAGCATGTGCATATGCTTTTATTTTTGTACCTAAACTGAACTGGTGTAGGCTTTGCTTCATCATGCACTATGATGGGCATAGATTTTTATTTTGTTGTGACTTTGCACTTTACTTTAGTTATACCGCGCGGAAACAGGCCCTACGGGCCACAGAGCGCGCCGACCAGCGATCACCCCATACACCAACACTATCCTACATACTAAGGACAATTTACAATTTCATTGAAGCCAGTTAATTTACAAACCTGCACTTCTTTGGAGTGTGGGAGGAAACTAGAGCACCCGGAGAAAACCTTTGCAGTCAATAGACAATAGACAATAGACAATAGGTGCAGGAGTAGGCCATTCAGCCCTTCGAGCCAGCACCGCCATTCAATGCGATCATGGCTGATCACTATCAATCAGTACCCCGTTCCTGCCTTCTCCCCATACCCCCTCACTCCGCTATCCTTAAGAGCTCTATCCAGCTCTCTCTTGAAAGCATCCAACGAACTGGCCTCCACTGCCTTCTGAGGCAGAGAATTCCACACCTTCACCACCCTCTGACTGAAAAAGTTCTTCCTCATCTCCGTTCTAAATGGCCTACCCCTTATTCTCAAACTGTGGCCCCTTGTTCTGGACTCCCCCAACATTGGGAACATGTTATCTGCCTCTAATGTGTCCAATCCCCTAATTATCTTATATGTTTCAATAAGATCCCCCCTCATCCTTCATAGGAAGAACATACAAACTCCATAGAGACAGCACCCACACTCAGGATCGAACCCATGTGTCTGGCGCTTTGAGGCAGCACCTCTACCGTTGCACCACTGTGCCGCCCCTTGCGCACGAAACGGATTTTGTGTCCTTTGACACTTTTTGACAACAGATCCCCTATCAAATATAAAATTGATGAGGGATCTCAGTTAAATTGCCAAATGTTATTTTGTACAGTTTAAGATTTTGACCAGTGTAACATTCAGCAGGCTGATTGCTGAGATGGCTGGACTGACATATGAAGAAAGATTGGGTCAATTAGCCTTATATTTACCAGAGGAACGAGAATGAATAGAAACCCTCAAAATTCTAAAAAAAATTCCTAGGTTAGATTAAACACGAATTTCCTGATGGAAGTGGAGTCCAGTACCAGGGGTCACAGTCTAAGGGTAACGGGGAGAAGACTGAGAATAAGTTAATTTTCCCAGAGAGCCGTACATGTGTGGAATTTTAACTGTGGAAAGCATTTGAAGCTAAACTATTAAGTATATTCAAGAATGAGTCAGATATTATTCACAGAGCTCAAGGGATCTAGTGATATGGGGAGCTGGTTAAAAAAGATATAGGTAGTTCTGCAGAAATTTGATAGTGATGTTCCAAAGAAACCTCGTGATATAAAATCATGTTATGATTTGTGTAGAAGATCATTGATCAAAGACAACGGAGATAGTGATCAACTTTTAGCGCATGTTGATTTCGAGAAGGAGGAGGTATTTGATCTCTTGAGAAACATTGAGGTGGATAAGTCCTCAGTTTGCATTGACGGTGCCGAAGTAGAGATGGTTGAAAACTTCAAATTCCTCGGAGTAAATATCACTAACGACATCTGGACCACCCATACTGAAGCAATGACCAAGAAAGCACACCAACTTCTTCAGAAAGCTTAGGAAGTTCGGCATGTCCCCAACAACCTCACCAACTTCTACAGATGTGCCTTTGAAAGCATTTTATCTGAAAGCATTAAAGCTTGGTTTGGGAACAGCCCCATCCAAGACCGCAAGAAATTTCAGCAAACAGTGGATGCAGCCCAAACCATCACACAAACCAACCTTCCTTCCATTGACTCCATTTATACCTCCGCTGCCTCCTCAAGGGCAGCAAAATAATCAAGGATGAGTCGCACCCTGGCCATTCCCTCTTCTCCCCTCTCCCACTGCACAAAAGGGAAAGAAGTGCGAAAACGCACGCCTCCAGATGAATGAATGAATGAATGAGTAAGTTTATTGGCCATGTATGTGCAGAAACAAGGAATGTGCCTTGGTGCTCCGCTCGCAAATGACAACACAAACATACAGTTAACAATTAAGAATAAAGCATAACCACAGTAAAACAATCAGGATACAACATTACGGTCTAAACATATGGGTGAAAATAAACCAGAGCAAAAAAGAGACTGCAGACTTTGGTTATTGAGTAGAACTACTACTTGTGGAAAAAAGCTGTTTTTATGTCTGGCTGTGGCTGCTTTGGGACAGTTTCTTCCCAGCTGTTATCAGGCAACCACCGCAACTGGAGAGCAGTCCTAATCTACTAACTATTTCATTGGGGACCCTCAGACCAGCTTTGATCGGACTTCACTGACTTTACCTTGCACTAAACGTTATTCCCTTATCATGTATCTCTGCACTGTGAATGGCTCGATTTTAATCATGCATTGTTTTTCAGCTGACTGGTTAGCACGCAACAAAAGCTTTTCACTGTGCTTTGGTACACGTGACAATAAGCTAAAACTAAAACTGAACTGAACTGTCAGTGGGTTAAGGGCTAAAGAGTTTCAGACTCACAATAACAATGTTAATTTTTTTCTCCCCCTGGTGATGTTTCAGGTTGGGCCCCAGAACGTCACCTGTCCATGTTCTTCAAAGATGTTGCCTGATCTACTGTTACTCCAGCACTGTGTAAACCGGGAACGTCTTTTTTTCCCCTCTCTCAGATAGCTTTTTTTCCCCTGCTTTTCAAATTTCAAAGTAACTTTTAAGTTCCATTATTGAGGTTTAATTTTTTTTGCACTAGAGTCAAAGAAATGCACAGCACGGAGAAATATGTTGAAATGCTGGGGCATGTTGTTATCAAGAAGGAGGGGGTATTTGATCTCTTGAAAAACATTGAGGTGAATAAGTCCCCAGGACATGATGAGATCTATCCCAGGTTATTGAGTCACAGTCATACAGCCCAGAAACAGGCCCTTTAGCCCAACTCATCCATTCTGACCGAGATGCTCCATCTAAGTTAGCCCCATTTGCCCATATTTGGTTCATAGCCCTCTGAACTCTTTCTGTCCAAATGTCTTTTAAATGTTACTATTGTATCCACCTCAGCTACTTTGTTGGGCAGCTCGTTCCATATAACCACCTCCTTCCTATTGAACCTTTCCCCTCTCACCTTAATCCTATGTCCTCTTGTTCTTAATCTCCTTACCCGCAGTAAAAAACAATGCACATTCACCCTATTTAATTCCCCTCCTGATTTTTTCCACTTGTCAGATTACCGTTTCCAACTTCTGCACTCCAAGGAATAAACTCCTAGCCTGCCAAATTGCAGCATATTTGTAAATTTTCTGTGAAGTCTTTTCAGCTTCATGGCATCTTTCCTTTAGCACCTGAAATGTTAACTTTGTTTCTCTTTCCAAAGATACTGTATGACCTGTTGAAGATTTCCAGCACTCTGTTTCATTTCGAACTAATGTTGAGGTTTTATAAGCAGAATTTTGTATGGCCACTGTTTTCTTGAGCATGTGTCTCTTTATCCAAGGACTATTCAACTTATTTGGACTGGCACCAAGATTGGAGACACAAGGTGCTGGTTTACAAAAAAAGACACAAAATGCTGGAGTAACTCAGCAGGTCAGGCAGCATCTGTAGAGAACCTGGATAGGTGACATTTCAGGTCGGGACCCTTCTTCAGACACTGTGTTATCCTTTGCTGGATGCTGGCAGGTCGCTTGCCGCTTGCCTTTTGATGCTTTTCTAAAATCTATTCCAACTTTGGATGAATTGATCTCAATCTTCAGGAGAACAGAGTTTGTTTCAAAAGCTGTCAAAACAGCTTTGTATCTCAATCTTCTTGGCACTGCAAGATTCTGTACTCCAACAGCCAAATCCCACTACTTTAGAATCCAACATCATTGTTATGTGTACTGAGGTACAGTTTGGAAAACATTCAAAGTGCTGGACTAGTTTAGCAGGTCAGGCAGCATCTCCCGAGGGAATGGATGGGTGATGTTTTGGGTCAGGAAGTTACTAATCCATGTTCTCCAGTGATGATGCCTGACCCCTTGAGTTACTCCAGCACTTTGTGTCTTATTTTGTAAATCAGCATCTGCATTTCCATATTTCTATATTCAATTCCTTTGTTCGAAAAGGATAGAAGGCGGAATGCAGGAACCATAGGCCAGTTAGATTAACATCTTTTATTGGCACGATGCAGGAGTCAGCGATCAAAGAGGAATAACTACTCATTTAGGAAAGCTGAATATAATTATTTTATATAATTTATTTTACACTGAACGTTATTCCCTTATCATATATCTGTACACTGAATGGCTCGATTATAATCTTGTATTGTCTTTCCGCTGACTGGTTAGCAGGCAACAAAAGCTTGTCACTGTACCTCGGTACATGTGACAATAAACTAAACTGAATTAAACCTTGTCAACCTGATTTTTTATCAAGTTTGCTCATGTTCTTTGAGGATGTAACTGGGGGAATTGATCAAGGAGAAGCAGTAGATGGAGTGCAATTAGATTTCCACAAGTCATTTGACAAAGTGCCATAAGTGCAATGAAGATCCCAAAGTATTGGATAAAGTATGTTGGAATGGATCGAAAACTGAGTGTCATGTCGAAAATAAAGAGTTGGAATAAATGGATCCTTTCCACGATGGAGAGAAGTAACTTGTAGACCTCACAAGGAATTGGCTCTTGACTACCAGTTATTTATTAGTTACATTATTTAAGTGGAACAGGGAACAGAATGCAATGTTTCCCAGTTTGCCAATGGTATGAAAGAAGGTGAAAGGGATGTTGTAATGAGGATATTGTGGTTCTGCAATGGGATATAGATAAATTGAATGATTCCATGAAAACCTGGCAAATGTCGTTTAATGTAGGGAAATGTGAGATCATGCACTTTGGTGAGAGGAATCAAAAGGCAGATTATTAACTCAATGGAGAGAAACTGTAATTGAGTGTTATTCACATGGATCTGGATGTTATCGAGCATGAATCACACAAAGTTGGCAGGCACGTCCAATGGTCTTTATTGCGAAGAGTTTGAGGCCATATATGGACTATTTTGAGCTCCAGCTTTCCTTGATCATCGTTACATTTTTTCATATCTTTCATTCATTTGTTCTACATCTCTCTATATCACTATCTCTATCTCTCGTTTCCCTTTCCCTTGACTCTCAGTCTGAAGAAGGGTCTCGACCCGAAACGTCACAAACTCCTTTTTTCCAGCGATTCTGCCTGACCCGCTGGAATTACTCCAGCTTTTTTTGTCTATCTTGAAATATTAAGAATTGTGTTTTGATATAATGGTATCGGGTATTGATGAGGCCATACTTGGAATATTCTGCACAGCTTTTGTACCCTTACATAAAGAAAGGATATGGTAACATTGGAGAATACTAGACTCATTCTAGGGCTGAGATTGTAGTCCTATCAGGAGAGGCTCAACAGTTTGGATCTGTATTCCTTAGTGTTTAGAAGAACGAGTTGTGTCTTCAAAAATAGAAGATCCTAAAGGGGTTTAACAGGGTTGACGCTGTGATGTATTCACTAGTGGGTGAATCACAGACAAGGGGGCACGGTTGCAACGACCGAAGGCTGTCGTTTAAAAGATAAGATGCGTGGAAACTTCTCACAGGTGGTAGTGAATCTCTGGAATTCTCTGCCTTGGGAAGGGAGGGGGAAGGTGGAGGCAAGATCATCAGATATATTTAAGATGGAGATGAATAAATATTTGAAAGACTGAGGAATTGAAGGTAATGTAGAACTGCCATATATCAGCCGTAATTATGCTGAATGGGTAGTTAGGTTAGTTTAATGTCATGTGTGCTGAGGTACAGTGAAAAGCTTTGTGTCGCGTGCTACCCATGATTACAGTCGAGCTATCCACAAACAGGATAAAGGGAATAATGTATAGTGTAAAGTAAAGTCTGAGGGTTTCCAAATAGGTAAATGGTAGCTCATGATGGCTGTCCCGTTGTTGATAGGATAGTTCAGTTGCCTGATGACAGCTGGAAGAAACTGTCTAAACTGGACAATCAATGCTTGGCCGTAGCACTCAAATCCAGTAAATTACAAATAAAATAACAATAAAAGGAATATATTCTTTGCATTGGATTGTGTAAAAAATTGAAAACCAGTCTGAGCCATTTTGACCTTGCAAATTGTATTAGTGCTTATTCTGAAGAACATAGACCAAATCCCATGTGTCCATCTGCTTTAAACTTTTTTTATTCTGACCGTGAATCTAATCCATTCTTATAAATTGACCTACAATACATTTCTGTCAATACCTCTTGAGAGTGCATTCCACAATCTCACAAACCATGTGTAAGTAAGAAAATGTTCTTCCGGCTCTCTCTGGTACAATTTTCATACTTAAAAACTTTCCAGCGTGTCTGCTCCTATTTTGCTTGTATTTGTAAACCTATCTGTCAAATCACCCTGTTATACTCTCATTATATCACCGTACTTCATGATTTTCTATATATATTTGTATTTCTATTTATCAGATGCTGCCGCATACCTGAACCAATCTATCTTCACTGATAATTTCCAGATTTTGTCTGGTGTTTACATTAGTTCAATATTGGCACTCAGATTGAGTTTCAGTTTAGTTTATTGTCATATACACAGCGCAATGAAATTCCTTGTTCGCATGAAGGTCATAGAGTAAACACTATGCATCGAGAATGAGAAACACAATAATTAATAATGGAAGAGTGCAAAGCAGCAGAATGGTGCAAGATTATAGTGCAATATGAAGTTGTGTGAAAAACAACTAAAATACAATTACAGGATAACAGAGTGAGATAGAGTTAAGAGTAAGAGTTTGTGGTAGAACATCCATGAATGAGGTGTGAGAAGTGATTGGTTCCGGAGTCTGACAGCAGTGCTTCAGAAGCTATTCTTAAGTCTGGACATCAGGGCTTTCAAGTTCCAGGAATCTTCTGGCGCAGTGAAGGAAGTGACAAGCCTGTAATGCACTGGGCAGTAATGGACTCAGCCTTCCCTGCATGTTCAGGCCACACCAGACTGAGAGGCTTCCCATCAGAATACTTCCTCTAGCGCATTTCTCGAAATCCTCGAGAATCCTGTGGGCGGCACGGTGGCGCAACGCTGGAGGTGTTGCCTTAAAGCGCCAGAGACCCGGGTTTGATCCTGACAACTGGTGCTGTCTGTATGGAGATTGTACATTCTCCCTGTGACCTGCGTGGGTTTTCTCCAGGACCTTCGGTTTCCTCCCGCGAATTGGCTTGGTATAATTGTAAATTGGCCCTCGCGTGTGTATGATGGTGTTAGTGTGCGGGGATCGCTGGTCGGCGTCGGCTCAGATGGGCCTGTTTCTGCTCTGTATATCTAAATTAAACTAAAATTAAGCTAAAATCCTGTGGACATACCGAATTTTTTTAGTTGCTTAAGAATGTAAATATGCAGACATGGTTTCTTGATCACTGCCTCAGTGTGAAGGGTTCAATTTAGGACATTACTGTAGCTGCTCCATAGGTAAGGACAGATTTTTGTTCACCACCACCCTATTTCCCTAGATTAACAACCATAGGTTGAGAGGGGGAAAGTGTAAATGAAATGCGCAGGACACGTTTTGTGCACAGAGAGTGATGGGTGTGTGGAACTTGTTGTCAGGGGTAGCGGTGGAGGCAGATGCAATAGTGGTGTTGAAGAAGCTTTTCAATGGGCACGTGGATATGCAGGGAATGGAATGATATGGATCACATGCAGCAAAGGAGATTAGTTTATCTAGCATCATGTTCAGCATATAGATTGTGGGCCAAAGGGCCTGTGCCTGTGCTGTCCTGTTTGATGATTGTTCCATGATTGTACATAAATCATTGGATTATCTAAAAACAAGGAACTGCAGGTGCTAGTTTACCAAAAAAAACAAAACAAAATTCTGGAGTAACTCAGCAGGCCAGGCAGCATTGCTGGAAAACATGGATAGGTGAAGTTTTGGGTCAGGACCTTTCTTCAGTCTAATACTCTTATACGTAGTATAATTGTGCCTAATGTATAGTAGGATTCTCATTGAACTGTGTGCAAAAAAAGAATTTCACTGTACCTTTGGTACACATGACAATAAAGTCGGCCTACAATTAGCCTACAAAGATGTACGTCTTTGGAGTGTGGGAGGAAACCAGAGATCCCGGAGAAAGCCTACACAGGTCACAGGAAGAAAAATAATGTTCCATTGAGCCATTAATTGAAGTACACCAGTGAATAAAAACAAACATTACAAACCTGTGGAACTAAATGGGACACAAGGAACTGTAGATGAGACTGAAGAAGGGTACTGGTGTGAAACCTTCAGAGATGGTGCCTGACTTGCTGAATTACTCTAGCACTTTGTGTTTTACTGTGGAATTGATGATGAGAATTTCCCTTAATTTCTTACTTGCCAAAATTAGAATATGTATGGAGAAACAAGGAACTGCAGATGCTGGTTTATTAAAAAAAGGTACAAAATGCTGGAGTAACTCAGTGGGTCAGGCAGCATCTCTGGAGAACATGGATAGGTCATGTTTCGGGTCGGGACCCTTCGTTTTAAAAACCTAATTTTTCTTGATAGAGTATCATTATTACAAATGTATCGATAGCCAGAAGGTAGTAATTGGGGGAGGAAGGAACTGCAGATGCTGGTTTAAACTGAAGATAGACACAAAAAGCTGGAGTAACTCAGCCGGACAGGCAGCATCTCTGGAGAAAAAGAAAGGGTGATGTTTCGGGTCGAGGCCTTTCTTCAGACTAGTTCAGACTAGACGAATGGAATGGGTGATGCTTTCGGGTCGAGACCCTTCTTTAGATTAGTCTCGATCCGAAACATCACCCATTCCTTCTCTCCAGAGATGCTGCCTGTCCCGCTGAGTTACTCCAGCCGTTTGTGTCTATCTTCGTAGTAATTGTGGGGATGGGCAAGCAACCTTGAGGTCACGAGTTAAAATCCCACCAAGGCAAGCAGTTAAATTGAGATCAATAAATCTGGTAATTTGTGAGTTAGCTAGTGCCAGTTAAAATGGCCGTAAAAATGCGACTGGTTCATTAATATCCATCAGATAAGAGACCTGCCACTCCTGCCTGGTCTGTCGATTCAAGGCCCAGAATACATGGTTGATTCTTAATGCTCTCTGGGGACCTAGAGATGGCAATAAATAGCCTTTCCAATGCCACCTATATCATCAGAAGTTGGGGGGAAAAAAACAGCTGCATTTTTGCAACTGACACCCTGACATAAAGATGACTTGAAAATGAGTGAATGTTTCATGACAGTGTCCAGATCAGACAAAGCTATTCTCAAAAGGATGGTTGAGATAGAAACATCTATATCAATTTGAGTTTAATTTTGAACAATTATATCTTTTGAGCTTTCTTTATGTTGTAACGAAAAACTAAAATGAATTGCCGTGTGCTACTAAAATATTAATTAGAGAAGTATTTCTGCCCAAACAAGGAAATTTGAGCATCCATGTAGATGTTTGGCTCAGAACAATGAGTGAATATTGGAAATGACTAATAATAAATCAAAAATTTCCTTTCAGTGTAAATGCAAGGAGAAATCTTAATTAAGATGAATGACAGTACAATTCTGGTCAAACAATTATTCAGAACTTTATCCTTGGTATGTAAAACTTAACTAATTGCCTTGGCTAGCCCTGGGTATTATCAAAAGCCTGTCTCAAATGTTCTTCCAGTTATGATTTAAACTGAAATAACACCAGGAGGAATCATTTTTTGATTGAGGCAGAGTACATTCAAGACTTTGTTTAAAAATAAATACATTGTTTTAATTTATTCCTTCAGTTAAAGTATCTTGGTCAGTTATGGATTGAGGATAAATGTGGGGCTTGTCATAAATGTCCGTATCCTGTGAACACGTGAAAATAAAACTGTTGAAATCCTAACCTTCTATTTCGCTAATCCGATGCTTTATGGACACCCATCTTCATTCCCATTAAAGATCAACTCACTCTCTTAGCTGTCAAATTGAACATGCACCTAATCCCTTTCACCTAGCATCCTGGCTGTTGTGCTGGTGATGGAGAGAGCCCATTGTAGACAATGGGTTGGATTAGACAATAGACAATAGGTGCAGGAGTAGGCCATTCGGCCCTTCGAGTCAGCACCACCATTCAATGTGATCATGGCCGATCATTCTCAATCAGTCTCACACCCTGCTCACTAGTTGTTTTCTGGGCATTTGCACATCCATTCCTTCACTCTTCCAGATATATTCCTAATGGGGTTCAGTACTCAGGTTGTGTAGCTTATGGTGCATAAGACAGACATGAACCAGAGGACATAGGTTTAAGGCGAGGGGCAACCTTTTCTCACAAAGAGTGATGGGTATACGTAACGAGCTGCCAGAGCTCGTTACATATTGGAGGCAGGTACTATCACAACCTTTAAAATAAATAAGGACAGGTACATGGATAGGAAACGCTTTGAAGGATAAGGGCCAAAGCAGGCAGGTGGGATAAGCTTTGATGGGGCATCTAGGTCACCCTAGAAGAGTTGGGCTGAAGGGCCTCCTTCTGTGCTGTATGGATCTATGACGTTTCCGCTAAGATTTCTAGTGTAGATGGGGCATTTTGGTTGGTGTAGGCAAGTTGGGCTGAAGGGCCCGTTTCCCTGCTCTTCGTCATCAGTAATGAATGCATGACTAGTCTTCATATATGCTAATATTGCTGTTGTGCGGCTGTGCACATATGCTTGTGCTCATAATTATAGTTATCAACCTAATTCAAATGAAATTATGAGAGGACCTACGTTTTACAGCAACTCATTTATAAAGCTGTTTTCTAGTGCCAAGTTGATCTCTCAGCAGATACCATTATCTTATTTCGAGACACAAGAAACTGCAAATGCTGTTTATAAATGAAGACACAATATGTTGGAGTAACTCAGGGTCAGGCAGCATCTTTGGAGAACATGGATAGGTGATGTTTCGGATCGGGAAGGTTTTGGGTCTGTAGAAGGCTATCAACTCGAAATGTCATCTATCCATGTTCTCCAGAGATGCTGCCTGACCCACTGAGTTACTGTGGAACTTTGTGTCTTTCTGATTATCTAATTTGTTTGAAATCATACCCAGCCATGTAGAAACCAGTTCCTTTTACTTTGCTCTTCCTTCGCTTTGAATTTTTGTTAATTTTATTCTTTACCTTTCCACTTTTCTAACATGTATTTAAATATGTAATTCACTCTGCCACCTAATTAACCTTGTTGTTTCATTAACAGCCATTTCTAAACAATAGTCTAATTTTCTCAAAAGATTTCCCATTTCATGCAGCATCTTTTACAAATTTCTTCCATAATTCTGGTTTGAAATGGGGCAATGAGGAGATGTTCATCTGCCGTATAAGCTAGAATTTCTCCTCTCCATCAGTTTTGACTTTAGGCTTCAGAGATACAGCGTGGTAAAAGGCCCTGTGGCCGAGTCCACACCGACCAGTGATCATCCCGTACACGAGCACTATCCGACACACTTGGGACAATTTTTCCATTTTATTTTACTGAAGCCAATTAACTGACAAACCCGTACGTCTTTGGAGTGTTGGAGGAAATGGGAGCATGCTCAGTTTGCGCTCATTTTACATTCATTTTGTTGTCACACTGCTAAACAGCAGACAGCAATGTCTTATTTAAGGAACTAGCACAGGCGCATATTTGATAATAACTTCAACTTTCATTTCATTTAAGTGGGGGACTGTACATCATTCATCATCAATGGTTAAAACGGAATTCAAATAAAACATTTCTCCAGTATTTTGTGTCTACCTTCGATTTAAACCAGCATCTGCAGTTCTTTCTCACACATAAAAAATAAGTAGATACAGGGAATGTTTGCAGTTGATTTTGCTCACATATGTTTTACAGCACTTATGATATAGAATTGAAGCTAAAGGTGAGATCATAATTTTCTGCAACATTTATTTCCCATTTATCTTGCCACATCATGCTGGCATAACATTTGGAGATGGTATATTCTGTAGAGAGCTTTCTAAAATGAAAACGGCTGACTATAAAATCACACTCTTCAGCGCAAACAAATGCTGTGCAGAGCTGTAATGTGAGAGGGGCAAAGTTTAAAGTTGCGGTACAACTTTTTTTAGATAGGGTGGTGAATACTTGGATCATGCTGCCGGGTGTGCTGGTGGAGGCAGATATGATGACGGTATTTAAGAAGATTTTGGATATACATGGATGTGCAGGAAATGGCGGGATGTGGATTATGTGCAAGCAGATAAGGGTTGGTCTTGGCATAATAGGCAATAGGTGCAGGAGTAGGCCATTCGGCCCTTCGAGCCAGCACCGCCATTCAATGTGATCATGGCTGATCATTCTCAATCAGTACCCCGTTCCTGCCTTCTCCCCATACCCCCTGACTCCGCTATCCTTAAGAGCTCTATCTAGCTCTCTCTTGAATGCATTCAGAGAATTGGCCTCCACTGCTTTCTGAGGCAGAGAATTCCACAGATTCACAACTCTGACTGAAAAGGTTTTTCCTCATCTCCGTTCTAAATGGCCTCCCCCTTATTCTTAAGCTGTGGCCCCTGGTTCTGGACTCCCCCAACATTGGGAACATGTTTCCTGCCTCTAACGTGCCCAACCCCTTAATAATCTTATACGTTTCGATAAGATCCCCTCTCATCCTTCTAAATTCCAGTGTATACAAGCCTAGTCGCTCCAGTCTTTCAACATATGACAGTCCCGCCATTCCGGGAATTAACCTAGTAAACCTATGCTGCACGCCCTCAATAGCAAGAATATCCTTCCTCAAATTTGGAGACCAAAACTGCACACGGTACTCCAGGTGCAGTCTCACTAGGGTCCTGTACAACTGCAGAAGGACCTGACGGAGTGGGCCAAAGGGCCTGTTCTTGTGCTGCACTGTTCTATGTTTTATATATAATATGGTGTAAGCCATGCAAGTAAAACAATTCTGGGTAATGCATTGGTTACTTGCTGTGAAAATTAAGCTTTCCTCGATGAATGGAGCATGTTTTTAACGTATTGATATATGGGTGTATGAATTTAGTTAACCTACTGTTTACAATTGTGTTTCTGCAACACAAAAGGAGCATTGGAAACTGCGGGGAGATTTTATAGAAGTGTGTAAGACCATAAAAAGAATAGATAGGATGAATGCACAAAGTCTTTTACCCATGATAGGGGAATCAAGAACCAAAGGATATCGGCTGATGATGCGACCGGAAAGATGTAATTGGAACCTGAGGGTCAATTCTTTTCACTCTGAGGATGGTGGGTGTATGGAATGAGCTGCCTGAGGAGATTGTTGAGGCAGGTACTAAAACAACATTTAAAAGACATTGGGGCAGGGACATGGATAGGACAGGTTTAGCGGGATGTGGGCCAAACTTGGGCAGGTGGGACTAGTTTGAATGTGGCATCTTGGTTACCATGGGCAATTTGGGCCGATGAGCCAGTTACCATGCAGTATGACTATCACTATTAGCCACAAATAATTTTATCGGTCTGAATAACTGAACTAAATATATATATTTTTTATGCTAACAATAGCTGAATGATATTTTTGATGCTCACTAAGGAATAATTAACATACTCATTATTCTGTTCTGACAGTTTAACTGCAAAATGAACATGTTTTATGTTTCTTTTAAAAATGATCGTAATGCATGACTTTCCATCCCAGCAAAGTAACGGTTTTATTACTAGTTTTTTCTATCTGCATGTTTGTAAATGAAACGGTGTAAGATATATATATAATAAGTAGCCAGGTAAGTCAAAGGTTAAATTAGTAGAGTAAATGGTTAACAAAATAGCCGAACCTTCAAATACATTGTGTGGTTTATTAATGAACTAAGTAGCTTGTTGAGTTAAGGAGCAAGCTGGGAGATGCAGCATTAAAATAATCGCCAGCTCAAAGCCTCTGAAGTCTGAAACAATGTGAACTTCAGAGGTAATTTTCAAAGAATCTTAAACCAAGGTTTTGAAATCTATATACTAAAACTGTCTTTTGTTTGTTTGTTTGTTCCTGAACTACAGCCAAATTGGTACACGATAGCGCTACAATTTTAGGCCCACCTTACTCACCGTCGTCCCTTTGGAAGAAGTTTCATTGAAATCGGTGTTATATTTTTAAAGTTATTCACATTTTAAAATTTAAATCTGTATCCTAGGGAGGGAGGGAGGGGGATGGAGGAGGGAGGATAAGGGGGGTTCAGGGGGATGGAGTGGAGGGGGTGAGGGGGGATAGGGGAGGGAGGGGGTGAGGGGGAGGAGAGGGTGCTGCACCAATGCAGGAGAGGTTTGAGCCCAATGGGTCCACTTGGTCTAGTGACATATAATAATAGGAGCAAAGAGGTCATTCTACAGTTGTACCGGGCCCTGGTGAGACCGCACCTGGAGTACTGTGTGCAGTTTTGGTCTCCAAATTTGAGGAAGGATATTCTTGCTATTGAGGGCGTGCAGCGTAGGTTCACTAGGTTAATTCCCGGAATGGCGGGTCTGTCGTATGTTGAAAGGCTGGAGCATTTAGGCTTGTATACACTGGAATTTAGAAGGATGAGGGGGGATCTTATTGAAACATATAAGATAATTAGGGGATTGGACACATTAGAGGCAGGAAACATGTTCCCAATGTTGGGGGAGTCCAGAACAAGGGGCCACAGTTTAAGAATAAGGGGTAGGCCATTTAGAACGGAGATGAGGAAGAACTTTTTCAGTCAGAGAGTGGTGAAGGTGTGGAATTCTCTGCCTCAGAAGGCAGTGGAGGCCAGTTCGTTGGATGCTTTCAAGAGAGAGCTGGATAGAGCTCTTAAGGATAGCGGAGTGAGGGGGTATGGGGAGAAGGCAGGAACGGGGTACTGATTGAGAGTGATCAGCCATGATCGCATTGAATGGCGGTGCTGGCTCGAAGGGCTGAATGGCCTACTCCTGCACCTATTGTCTATTGTTTATTGTCTAATGTAATAACAAGGAACTGCAGATGCTGGTTTATACCCAAGATAGACATAAAGCGCTGGGTCAGGCGGCATCTCTGGAGAACACAGATAGATGACGTTTCGGGTCTGGACCCTTCAGACACAATTCAGTCAGTTTTGAAATGACACCAAGTTGTGAACAAATCGGATGTGCCCCGCACCTGACAGACTTAAAATGTCTTAAGTGCCTTTATTTCAGTTTGCCTGTTTTTTCTCCTTCAGAGTTTGATGCAGATTAGTGGAGCAAGGATCACTTGAAATAGTAAGGTATTAATACTTAATACAGCAGTCTGCTGAATTGTCAAGCGTAAATTTGATGGATATTGCAATGTACACCTTTATCAAACCTAATACTATTGTTGGGTAGTGCACATCATAAGCCAGAGTTGCTTCTATCCTGCAAGGTCATTGATATATGTCAGTGAGAAATATTTTGTAGTGGCAGCTGTACTTTTGCGATCTGTAACAACTTTGTGAAGACTGAGGATAGGTGAGTTTTGTTTCAGAGTTCACGAGTGTGGATATATGGGATGTTTCTTTGTGACAGTTTTCATTCATGCGGAATCCTGTTTACATTGCTTAGCTCCTGCCTGTCCCATTGAGGAAAGGTCTGTGAAAGCGTGGATGCATGTACACATTCTCCTCCAACAATCATAGATTGAAATGCTTAGAAGGCACGGAATGGAAGAAACTTTGAACTAAACATTTGACATAAGCTCAGGTCATTTTGAGGAATGCTGTAGACCACCAAAGGACTTCAGTAAACTTGATGTAATGATCACACTGAACTTGTATACCGTGCTCTGTTGAAAGGCAATGTTAGTTTCCAGCCTCCAGTATCAACTGTGGGCTTCATCTTTACATTTACAGAGCTACAGCAGATGGCACAGGCAAAATGAACCTGAAGCTTCCATTTAATTTACTGCCTTGTGTTGAAAGATTAACTATATTCTGCACTCTGTATCTTTCCTTTTGTTCTATCAATTGTACTTGAGTTTGACTTGATTGTATTTATATAGATTTATAGAATTATCTAATATGATTTGAAAGC
Source organism: Rhinoraja longicauda (assembly GCF_053455715.1). Classification (NCBI taxonomy): domain Eukaryota; kingdom Metazoa; phylum Chordata; class Chondrichthyes; order Rajiformes; family Arhynchobatidae; genus Rhinoraja; species Rhinoraja longicauda. Next base: position 71,611,510 of record NC_135956.1, read on the forward strand.
ATTCAAAAAAAGCTTTTCTCTGTACCTCTCTCAGTACACGTGACAATAATAAACCTAAACCTAAATTTTCATTATCTGTAACTATCATTCACAACTTGTCATTTTATTGTGTCATTCTATTCGCAACTCGTCATTATTATGAAGATGGGTCCTGACCCAGAACGTTACCTATCCATGTTCTCCAGCGATGCTGCCTGACCCGCTGAGTTACTCCAGTACATTGTCTTTTTTTTATAAACCAGCATCTGTAGTTCCTTGGTTCGGTTTGTCATTTTATTTAATATTTATGTCTAAATATATCTGAATACTTTGAAACTGTTTCAGAATGTATTTTTGAGAATATGCATAGTTGAGGCTGCATTGATGCATATTATTTTCTTGTTCTTGATGTAACTCTGCATGAAGCTCATATAATTGTATGCTAACTCACAGTCTGCAGAACATTAAGTCTGGTAAGTGTGGAGAAATAGATCCACTATTTAGAATTCCTGATCATTTAAATACAGCAGACGACTTCATTTGCAATTTTCTTTTATTAGGTGTGAAATCCCAGAATCCATTGCCAACTCTGGAGGGTTCTATCCAAAACGTTGAGTTGAAGTATTGTAGCACATCATTGGTAAAATGTGTTTCGGGGACCATGGGATCAATAAAAGCGTGTGCCAAAGCCCCAGGTATGTGCAGCTGGACCATGTAAAAGTTTATTGCCTGTACAGGAGAATTGGCTGATCTCTTTATAAGGGAAGTCACTGAAATTAGAGTTTGCTTTGTCTGCCATGAATCAGCTCTCCCCCCAAAGATATGTTGTTTTGTCAGTGGACAATCTTATTGTGTTAAAAATTATACCTATTACATGAAATGATTAGGCAGTGAAAATAACCATTGTTTTTATAATGTGACCCAAACTGTGATGGAATTTGATTGTATTCCCTCAAGTTTTACTCTTAGGAATTATAGTACAATCTTTTGACGCACACAGGCATCTGTAAAAGCCTGACTTAAGGTGCGTAAATGTGGCTTTCTCCACTTCGCTAAAGCAAAACATTCAGTTACGTGCTTGCAATCGTAAACAGTGTTCAAAATGGTACCAGATAACATGCATTCAAAATTGTGTTGTATAATTTAATAGTTATATTCCATTAAATACAGTCTTTAATTTTAATACATTTCAATCAAATTCTTATGTACATCCACAGAGCAATTCAATAATCTCGGACGGGAACAGTTTCTTATATACACATGTGAGCCATAAAGTTTAATAGGGTAGAAATTTGTCCTGTGTATTAGCCACTAAGTGCTTGATGTGGTAATGAATGTGCATTGAACTCCACCTCTACAATTCAATAGAACCCAATTTCAGAAGTGGAGTTCAATAGGCAATTGCTACTACAATGCGCATTCAGTGTGAAGAAAAAAGGAGAGATTTTGACTCTTTCCTTCAGGAATGGTCCTAAATTCTAGAAACGATGATGATTGGAAATCTGTGAACAGTTTACAATAATGCCTTCGCTTTAAAAAGTATTATTTCACTTTTTGTTTTCTTAAATAGCTTTATTAATATCGCTGCTAGAAAAAAAGCCAAGAAGAGAACTGGGTGGTTCAGTGCATTATCATACAGTTTTGACAGATCAAAAGCAATGCGATTAAAATCTTTTTTATAGATGATTCTTGCTGCAAAATTTTAATCGTCTTCACCTGCTTTCCCAGTGACTGAGCTCACAGAGCAAAACCTCTTTCCTACCTTTGTATGTTTGTTGTGCCTTTTATGAACTATTGTTAGGATGTCTGATTTCACAAGTGGAAAACATTTCAACTGTCCAACTGAGCTTGCTGTTTTGAAGCTAAGGCACCTTGAAGAAATTATGTGGAGCTTGAGCATCTGCCTGTCCTTCAAATAACAGCACTGTTTTTCCTTTGAGATTGGCTTCTTTAATGGAAGCAAGAGGATTCTACAAAGCCTTTCCACCATCCGCCAACATACAGGCCAGGAGTGTAATGGAATTCTCTCCACTTACGAGGAGGAATTCCTTTCCAATAACACTTGAGACTTGATGCTATCCAGGGCAATGTAGCCCCCTTGATTGGCAATCCCATTCACATGATGCATGTTCATTGTAGCAATGCATTCTTTCTTCTTCAACGTCAACTTGGCTGCAGTGTGTTCCAGGACTCAGACTCCAGCTTACACGTCCTTAAAATAAAGACACAAAGTGCTCGAGTAACTCAGTGAGTCAGGTAGTATCTTGGGAGAACATGGATAGGTGATGTTTGGAGACGGGACCCTGGATGGAGTGGATGTGGAGAGGATGTTTCCACTAGTGGGAGAGTCCAGGACCAGAGGGCATAGCCACAGAATAGAAGGATGTCCCCTTAGAATGTAGATGAGGAGTAATTTCTTTAACCAGAGGGTGGTGAATCTGTGGAATTCATTGCCACAGATGGCTGTGGTGGCCAAGTCGTTGGGTATTTTTAAGATTGATAGGTTCTTGATTAGTGAGGGCATCAAATGTTATGGGGAGAAGGCAGGAGATTGGGGTTGAGAGGGAAATATACATCAGCCATGATGGACCCAATGGCCTAATTCTCCTCTGAACCCTTCTTCAGTCTGACGAAGAAATGACACCTATCCTTGTTATCCAGAGATGCTGCCTGACCCGCTGAGTTACTCCAGCACTTTGTGTCTTTTTTTGTAAGGCAACATTTGCAGATCCGAGTATCCCCTAAACATCCTTAAGGTTCATCATCTATGTATTGTGGCAGAAATATTTAAAGGTGTTATGTTAACAAGTTCCCAGGGTTTCTCTGGCACTACCTCCAATTCTGCGGTCTCCATCTAGAAGGATAAGTTCCTGAGAGCACAGAAGCTACATTTTGACTTGAATGTTTCACATTGTTCTTTCATAACTGCAGGGCCTGGGCTCTTCTTCAATAACAACATTATGGAAGTGAAATTCTCAAATAGATTAGTTCAAGAAAGCACCAATCAGCTTCTGCTCATACACAGCCAGGGATGGAGCACAAAATGTTGACATTGGGAGTGAAAAAGTAAATAAAATAATAGATCATATCTGACTTAAAAAGTAAAGTATTTCAAATTTGAAAATACTAACTGGTGCACAGAAACTTAATTTATCCTATCCACCAGCCTGACTAAAACGTCAGTACACCAACGCTTAATGTTCGGCCTGCCTAACCACATTAAAAATTCACAAACGAGGAACTACACAAAATGCTAGAGTAACACAGTGGGTCAGGTTGAATCTCTGAAGGACATGGATAGGCAACTTTTCGGGTTGGAACTATTCTTCAGAGTAATTCTAGTCAAAAATTAACAGGATGAACATTTATGATTTTGTTCTTACCACAGCATTTTCTAATGTTCTATTCTCTTGATTTTTCAACTGGCTCTGTCATGTTTCTCTTTTGCTTTTCTGCCTAGTTTTATTCTTTTGTTCTTTTATTTCTTTTATTTCTTTTTCTCAAAGTATTCTGACAAACCTTGTGAGGCTTGGTGAAATAGTCCGCGCTGAATCATTCCAGGATTTCAGACGGACGTTAGTGATTTTGGTTGGTCATAGGGCCTGCTTCGTGTTCATAAGTCTTAGAAACAGAATTAGGCCATTGGGCCCATTGAGTTTACTCTGCCATTCAATCATGGCTGATCTATCTTTTCCTCCCAAGCCCATTCTCCTGCCTTCTCCCCATAACCTTTGACATCCTTACCAATCAAGTATCTGTTAATCTCCACCTTAAAATTACCCATGGCTTGGCCTCCACCTCCGCCTGCTGCAATGAATTCCACATATTCACCATCTTCTGGCTAAAGAAATTCCTCCTTATCTCCTTTGTGAAGGTGCTTCCTTTTCCATGTTGTCGCTTTCAACAGCAAATATGCTGCCTTGGTGCGAAATAATGGCACTCCATCCACTGTGATCCCAATGTGAATTGTTTCACCTATTGAGACTTATTATTCATTCAAACAAACCAAACAAAACTGTCTTTCCAGAAGCTGGATGGCCATCCAGAGGAATCTCCAGTACTCCACCAAAGATCTTAATGCAAAATCCAATTCAGATTATTGCCCTTTTTAACTCTACCAGGATCTAAATATTTACAAAATTATTTTGTGCTTTGCTCATGATGCAGTTTCTTCAATCCATTATAACAGTACATGTACTTCAAACTGGCTCACAGCTATAAAGAATAGTGTCCAAAACAAAGCAAGTCTAGAAGCATCATTAGGGTTTAAATTATTTCTGTTTTTTGGTCGCCTAAATTACCTTTTCACTTATAATTTGGTATTTTAGAATTGCTATGTCATTTGCTCGGCACACAAACTTTTTTAGCTACAATATCTATCTTCCTGTAGAATTTTTTTCAACTAGGGACTTCAGAGGTAGGCAATGAGACTTAGTTAGATTTGGTATCAGACTTGTAATTCAAAGTGACCTCATCCAAATTTTGGTCTGAGATAGATCAAGACTTCATTTCTGTTGTATAATTCTTTTCCAGTCTGAATTAAAGTTCAGAGGGGAAGTCTACCACATCTGAACTTCTCTGTCAAGCAATTACTCCTGATCTTCTACCTTTTCTCCATTGACCTGAGACTTTTCCCATGTGGGAGAAAAGACATTTGGACGGGTACATCGACAAGAAAGATTCAGAAGGATATGGGCAAACATGGGTAGGTGGGACTATTATAGATGGGGCATCTTAGTTGGGCCAGTTGGGCAGGTTGGGCCAAAGGGCCTATTTTCATGCTGTATAATTCTCTCGATCTCCAAAATATCATTTGAATGTACATCTCAATTGTCTTTCATCCTCTTTTGGCTAGTTCTGTATCCTAACAATAAGTAGTGTTAAAGGAAACTTCTCATTATATTTGTTTACTACTTTCCTTAAATCTGTCTCCTCTGGTTATTCACTGACACTGTTGCCAGAGGAAAGAGTTTCTCCTTTATTCTTTTAAAGCGTGCTTAATTTGAACACTTCCCATTCCCATACTGACCTTTCCGTCCTGGGCCTCCTCCATTGTCAGAGTGAGGCCAAACCCAAATTGGAGGAAAGGCACCTTATATTTCGCTTGGGCAGCTTGCAACCCAGCGGTATGAATATTGAATTATCTAAATTCAAGTAAATGTTGCATCACCTCTCTCTCCTTCCCTCCCCCACCATTGTCATTATACTAGTTTCACTATTGTCCTGTTGAGTTTCACTGTAGAAATTGTTATCACCTACCCCACAGCCAACAATGGACCATCGTGGGCTCCACCTTTCCTTGCGCATCGTTGCTTTTTGCATATCTTTCATTCATTTGTTCTATATATTTCTATAACACCGTCTACACCTCTCGATTCCCTTTGCTCTGACTCTCAGTGTGAAGAAGAGTCTTGACCCGAAACGTCACCTATTCCTTTTCTCCAGAGATGCTGCCTGACCCACTGAGTTACTCCAGCTTTTTGTGTCTATCTCTATTAAATCCATGCTTCACCTTCTCTGCTCCAATTCCAGTTTCCTTACTGTCTCCATGTAATTGGTATAACATCAAGTTTATTTATCTGGTGCAAGGACCCTACTAGAGAGAAATACATGCAGACATAGAACATAGAGCAGAACAGCACAGGGACATTGAACAGACCATTCTGCCCACAATCTCAGTACAGAACGTGATGCCAAGATAAACTAATTTCTGCCTGCACATGATCCATATCCCTCCATTTTCTGCATATCTATGTGCCTATCGGAATCTGTCTGAAATGTCCTATCATATCTGCCTCCACCATCTCCTGTGTTTCAGGTACTTAACGCCCACTGAGTTTAACAAAAAACCTGTCCCACACATCACCGTTAAACTTTGCCCCTCTCACATTAAAGCAATGCCCTCTAGTCTGACATTTCTACCCTGGGAAATGTTGAAATTCTGTGGGAAAATGTATTTTCTGCAAAGAGCATTAACTAGCTTGTTCAGTCTGCTGTGTAACATAATGATGAAAATAAATTAGCCTGGACTATTAGAGTTATAAGATACAATTTATAGTCATTCCTGATAGTGCACCAATGATATCTATATGGAGTTTATTTACTAATAAATGATCGCTCTCAATAGTGGAGGCATAATGGCCCTGAAACTAGGCATTACCTCAGATTTGAAGCTAAATGTATGTCATACTTGTACCTAAAAGCAACTATGACCATTAAGGCTAAAATAATGGTCCTGCAGCTTCTGTGATTGCAGTGGGAATCATCTCAACTTTAGAGACTGATTATTCATTTACAGGAGCACAAGTTAGCCAGTTGGTTTCATTTGCTTACTCGCCGTGAGCTGCTAATGTTTAGTTTCGTTTATTTTCACGTGTATCAATGCACAGTGAAAAGATTTTTTGTTTATGTTCATAAGTTATAAGAGCAGGATTTTAGGCCATTTGGCCCATCAAATCTACTAAGCCATTCAATAATGGCTGATCTATCTTTCTCTCTCAACTCCATTCTCCTGCCTTCTCTCCATAATCTCTAGCACCCTTACTAATCAAGAATCTATTGATCTCCGACTTAAAAATACCCAATCAATTGGCATTCATTGCCGTCTGTGGCAATGATTTCCACAGATTCACCACCCTAGTTGTGTGCTTTCCAGTTATCGGAAAGACCACACATGATTAGAATCAAGCTGTCCACAGTGTACAGATATGGAGTTGTGGCGCGTCGGAAGAGGCCCGAAATAAAGGCGAGAAGCCGGGTATTTCGGGACGTTCTGTTTTATTATTCCTCAGTTATCAGACCGGTCAAGTCTGCTGGAATGGCTTCGCGCCCAAAACCTTGTCCTTATATACGTAGTACCGGACCGCCCCCCTGGACTGGTCCATTCCCGTGCCGAGTGGTCGGTAGTGGTATGGGCCGACCCTTGGGAGCCGCCACAGAGTAGAATTTTAAACGAGTGGAGTGATTGTAATAAATGATTGCAGATCCACTTCTGGGACCAGCACGCAGAGTCGCCTGATTTCTTGGGTGCTTTTCAATGTCATCTTAAGGTCCCAGAGGCAGCTTCCTAGTCACAGAGGAGTTGAAAGATGGGGTTTGTGGTGTGATGTGAGGGGAGGAAAGATAATTTTTTACACAGAGGGTGGTGAGTGCCTTGAATGCATTGCCTCGGATGGTGGTGGAGGCAGATACAATAGTGACATTTAAGAGACTTTTGGAAAGGCACATGCATAAGCATGGAATGGAGGATTGTGGATTATGTGCAGACAGCTAAGAGTTGGTCTTGGCATCATGCTCGGCGCGGATATTGTGGCCCCCATATCTGAGGAAGGATGAGGTACCATTGGAAAGAAGGTTTATGAGAATGATCCCAGGAATGATTGGGTTAACATATGATGAGCTTTTTACGGCATTGGGCCTGTATTCGCTGGAGTTTAGAATGATGAGGAGGGAGATTTCATTGAAACTTACCAAATAGTGAAATGCCTAGATTGAGTGGATGTAGAGAGGAAGTTTCCATTAGTGGGAGAGTCTAGGACCAGAGGCCATAGCCTCGGAATAAAAGGATGTACCTGTAGAAAGGAGATGAGATGAAATGTCTTTAGGTAGAGTGTTGAGAATCTGTAGATACTTTTACACAATCAATGGATATTTATAAGGCTGAGATTAGTACGGATGTCAAGAGAGGGCAGAGAATGGGGTTGAGAGGGAAGGATAAATAGGTCATGATTGAATGGAGGAATAGACCTGGTTGTCCGATTGGCCTAAAACTGCTCCTATGTACTTATGAACTTATGAAGGATTTGTTGCTGCACTGTACTCTTCAATGTTCTATTTCAAACTTACTTTTTCAGATGGCAGCCATCTTTTAAAAGCTGCAGGTTTGGTTTCTTAGTGGCCGAAGAACTTGACAGTAGAATGCGTGACACTTGATATGGTCATTCGCAATCAAATTTTATAAAATGGGCTTGAAACACATGTTAAGATGGCGTTTTTGAATCTTACATACTCATTGTGCAGACTGGTTGGTTGTATTCCAACCTTGCCTTGGGGCCTTTCTGGCTATAAAATGAGCACGATAGAACCCAATTTCCTCCAGGCCATGAGGTTCTCACTGACAATTTTTTGCTTCTGGCATGATCTACTAAATGAAAATCTGAATCCCATTTCAATGTTTTGTTATATTGTTGGTTTGCTGTGGCATCTGATATTGTGTATGCAGAAAAAGTTAAATTAATTATATTGGACGATATTATGTTCCTATCAAGTATCTCGTCACTTGCCAAGATTTCACACAACAAATTCTGTAGACCACTCCCGAAGGCTTTGCTGTACATTTTTATTACACTGGAATGACATACTAACTCTGAGGAATGACATGCTCTTCGCCTGAGGGAAATGAGTTTGTGTGAAATCAAATCAATTTCCAAATATCTTTGACTAGGCGATGTCCTTTGGAAATTCCAAATAAAAGAATGAAAACGTTCTCTGTGAAGGCGTTATTTCTCATAGCAACAATGGTCATGGATATTCTGTTGTGGGTTAAAAAATCCTTGTCGTCAGTGGGACAACATTTTCTTGGCTGATTTTTTATTGCAGTTGAGTATATTGAAGATGTTTGTCTCAAAATGTCATTTTACACCCAAGATTGGAGGTTAATAGTCCAATGCCTTTGTCTTGCTGGTTGGCATGTAGATAGTTTGCTTGCATTCGATTTGAGGTTTTAATGCTTTTAAAGAAAATTGTTGACAGTAATTTTTTTTAATCAAAATTAGGAAGAAGTGATGGGAGGAAGAAGAAATTGATTCCATTAATACAAGGACCTTCAGACACCAGAGAATTGCATAAGAGCAAATGGCTGAATGAAAGCAGGAAACCAGAGTCTCTTTTAGCTCCCGATCTGCTGGCTTTCACTATCCAGGTTCCTCTGCAAATGGACAGCTATCACAACTCTGGTAAGAATTAACTCCATAGATTTTTTTTCTCAATTGGAACACGTGTTGCTCAAGAATGACAGCCCAAATACAAATCGTACATATACTACATGGACAGAAGGAACTGCAGATGTTTACAAACAAAAAAGACACAAAGTGTTGGAGTAACTCAGCGATGTAATGGTATGAATATTGAATTCTCCAATTTTAGGTAACTAACCGATGGACGACTCATTTTCTTGCGCCATCCTCCTCTGCTCTGTGCTTGTGTTCCCTGCCCCTGGACTCGCACACATTTCTCCCCTTCCCCTTCCCCCTCCCCTTCCACCCCCTTCTGGCTTCACAATTTGCACCTCTTCCATTCTTATCTCACAACTTTTGTCTTTTCATCCATCGGCTTTGTCCAACCATCTACCCCCCTCACCTTTACCCAACTATCACTCATCAGGCTTTGTCCTACCCTTCCTCTCTTCTAGCTGTCTTCCTCATCCCACAACAATCAGTCTGAAGAAGGGTCCCGAACTGAAACCTTGCCTGTCCATGTTCTCCAGAGATGCTGCCTGACCTGCTGAGTTCCTCCAGCATTTTTTGTCTTTTGTCATACATATGCTACAGTCTTCTGATGAAATAATGAAAAAAAGACTACACTGATCATAATTACACTTAACTATGCCCAAAATTATTGAGTAAGCAGGTCCACAGGAGAATATAATTGCTCTCCTTTTGCATTACCATGCATGTTTACTCTTTCCCATTAACACTTGTTAAAGAAGAGAACAGCTGGGATGAATTTTACTCTTTTAAGATTAAAAAAAATAATTACCAGCTCATGTACAATATGTGACTCTTGAATCTTAAGTTTTTAATTATTTGATATGGACAATGTAAGTGTTACTTAAATTGCAAATGATTGTGAAAATCAAATTAGGTTTTTAGGGGATTAAATACTTAGAGGCATCAATGTTGTAGCCCATTTTGGGAAGTAACCTTGTAACAGTTGAGAACCATGTTTTAAAAGAATGATGAAGGGCGTGCAGCGTAGGTTCACTAGGTTAATTCCCGGAATGGCGGGACTGTCGTATGTTGAAAGGCTGGAGCGATTGGGCTTGTATACACTGGAATTTAGAAGGATGAGGGGGGATCTTATTGAAACATATAAGATAATTAGGGGATTGGACACATTAGAGGCAGGAAACATGTTCCCAATGTTGGGGGAGTCCAGAACAAGGGGCCACAGTTTAAGAATAAGGGGTAGGCCATTTAGAACGGAGATGAGGAAGAACTTTTTCAGTCAGAGAGTGGTGAAGGTGTGGAATTCTCTGCCTCGGAAGGCAGTGGAGGCCAGTTTGTTGGATGCTTTCAAGAGAGAGCTGGATAGAGCTCTTAAGGATAGCGGAGTGAGGGGGTATGGGGAGAAGGCAGGAACGGGGTACTGATTGAGAGTGATCAGCCATGGTCGCATTGAATGGCGGTGCTGGCTCGAAGGGCTGAATGGCCTACTCCTGCACCTATTGTCTATTGTCTATTGTCTATAAAGTGTGAGCTCAGCAAAATTAATGTTAGTATTGAATAAAACTTAAAATGGTGGAAACATTTGACACAGCAACGATGGAGAGAATTAATCTCTGTGATCTTTCATCACAATGGACACCATTTCAACTAGCTTTATTATTGTTCTGAAAGCTTTGTACTCGATGTGAAGAGGGAATGTAGAGGTTTGTAGATTAATTGGCTTCGGTAAAATTGTAAATTCTCACTAGTGTGTGTAGGATAGTGTTAGTGTGTGGGGATCGCTGGTCGGCACGGATTTGGTGGGCAGAAGGGCCTGTTTCGGCGCTGTATCTCCAAACTAAACTAAACTAAAGTAGTAAATCGACTCTCAGCAATGGTAAACATGGAAGCATAGAATTGACTTAAGCACTTCCTGTCCTTGATTGTCGTTCGAAGACCTGCCTTTCTTCTCTGAGTATTGACTATTGTAACCCAATCAATGATTTATTAAGTTCTAGCATGATCTCTCTACTTCTTCATTATGTTCCCGTTTTTATAAATCCAGATAACCCGTACACAGCATTTTGCTTCGCACTTCTACGCATTCAACTCAATTTGTTTTCCTTGTGACAATTTGGAAGTGGGCAATCCAAATATCGTTTGCGGTAAAAGCTTTTGGGTGGAAAAGGCACCCCATTCGAGCAACAGCAGATAAAGGCAATGACTAGAAGAGAAAATACAAGTTTCTCATTGTTCGTTGCATATTTTCTATGTTTGGCCTTTGATTGCCCTCTCATGAGCACAAATTCCCATGTGCTGATGTAGCTTCAACACATGACGAAGGCCAGCCAATTCACTCAGGAGTGTTAATTGCAACTTTTATTTTTCCACAGCTATCTGGCACAAAAACTACAGTCTAGAAATTATTGCAATGGCTTCAAAGAGCTGAACTCTGTTTGAAATTTGCAGATCTCTTTTAAGAAAGTTTAGATGGACTACACATGAAATGCAGTTATTGTTGGTGAATGCAAGAGTGGCTTAAATGAGTTTTGGCACATGAGTTTGTAGTAATTTAATCAGATGCTTCGTTAATCCAGTCTGAGTTTTGCTTTCTCTTTAATGGATAGACTAACGAATGGAGCTTTAATAGACAATAGACAATAGGTGCAGGAGTAGGCCATTCAGCCCTTCGAGCCAGCACCGCCATTCAATGCGATCATGGCTGATCACTCTCAATCAGTACCCCGTTCCTGCCTTCTCCCCATACCCCCTCACTCCGCTATCCTTAAGAGCTCTATCCAGCTCTCTCTTGAAAGCATCCAACGAACTGGCCTCCACTGCCTTCTGAGGCAGAGAATTCCACACCTTCACCACTCTGACTGAAAAAGTTCTTCCTCATCTCCGTTCTAAATGGCCTACCCCTTATTCTTAAACTGTGGCCCCTTGTTCTGGACTCCCCCAACATTGGGAACATGTTTCCTGCCTCTTATGTGTCCAATCCCCTAATTAACTTATATGTTTCAATAAGATCCCCCCTCATCCTTCTAAATTCCAGTGTATACAAGCCCAATCGCTCCAGCCTTTCAACATACGACAGTCCCGCCATTCCGGGAATTAACCTAGTGAACCTACGCTGCACGCCCTCCATAGCAAGAATATCCTTCCTCAAATTTGGAGACCAAAACTGCACACAGTACTCCAGGTGCGGTTTCACCAGGGCCCGGTACAACTGTAGAAGGACCTCTTTGCTCCTATACTCAACTCCTCTTATCATATCATATCATATATATACAGCCGGAAACAGGCCTTTTCGGCCCTCCAAGTCCGTGCCGCCCAGTGATCCCCGTACATTAACACTATCCTACACCCACTAGGGACAATTTTTACATTTACCCAGCCAATTAACCTACATACCTGTACGTCTTTGGAGTGTGGGAGGAAACCGAAGATCTCGGAGAAAACCCACGCAGGTCACGGGGAGAACGTACAAACTCCTTACAGTGCAGCACCCGTAGTCAGGATCGAACCTGAGTCTCCGGCGCTGCATTCGCTGTAAAGCAGCAACTCTACCGCTGCGCTACCGTGCCGCCCTCTTGTTACGAAGGCCAACATTCCATTGGCTTTCTTCACTGCCTGCTGTACCTGCATGCTTCCTTTCATTGACTGATGCACTAGGACACCCAGATCTCGTTGAACTCCCCCTCCTCCTAGCTTGACACCATTCAGATAATATTTAATCACAGACTGTTAATAATAAATAAGATTTGTTTCATTATGGAAGCCCATATAATAGTTCTTGAGAGATATCTCCAAGAGAGCAATTGTCTCAATGTTGAAATGCTATCTCAATCCTGTTCCATCCACTTATATCCCTCCTTCTGGTTTTACATCTTACTCCTCTTCTCTCCTTATCTAACACCCTTTTGTATCCTTTTCTTCGCGAGTTTCTGCCCATCCATTTGCCAATATATCCCCCTCACTCCACACCAACTGACCTGCATCTACCTGTCATTTACCAGGCTTTGTCCTGCCCCCATCTCTTTTACAGTTTTCTCCCTCCCGACTACAATCTGAAGAGGTGTCTTGACCCGAAACGTCCCCTGTTCATTTCCATCCCCAGATGCTGCCAGATCCACTGAGTTCCTCCAGCACTTTGTGTTTTACTCATATCTATATCCTTGCCTGCTTTTGGTTTGAGTTAAAGATTAAAACATTTAAAAATCCAAAGAAATACAGTTTAGTTCTTGAGCTGCAGCTCAAGGAATTGCCAACAATTTTGCTTTTTACTCTTTGATAATTTTCCGCATTTCCTGCTTTTATATTATATTTTCAGCATCTGTAGTTTAAAAAAAAAAGTTCAGTTGGGGAAAACTGATATTGGGCTGCAGAAATACTCTGATGCACAATAGATGTTTGTATTTTATTTGAATCCATAAACAAATTAATTGGATTCAGAACTGCAATTAATTGGATTCAGTTCGCCCTGTTTCAAACTCAGGAAAGCCAGTCGAGCCTGAAGAAACACGCAAAAAGTCAGAAGGGTGGTTTACTGGTGGACATAATTTTTGCAGATAATATTTTGAATATGAAAATCTAAGGAAATCAAGACTTCTTGCATTTCACAAGGAGTTCTGATCAGATGGAACCCAAGAGCATAGTGGCGTAGATGGTGGAGCTACTGCCTCACAGTGCCATGGAGCTGTCCAATCCTGACCCCAGGTGCTGTCTGTCAGCACATTCTCCCTGTGACCTTGGGGGTTTCCTCCGGGTGCTCTGGTTTCGCCCGCATTTCAAATACGTGCATCTTTATAGATTAAATGGCCGCTGTAAATTGTCCCTAGTGTGTAGGAAGTGGATGAGAAAGCAGGATAACATAGATCTAGTGTAAGCGGGTGATCAATCGTTAATGTGGACTCAATGGACAAAGGGTCTGTTTTCATGCTGTCTCTACAAATTAAACTAGACTAAATAGAGAAGAGGTGGAACGATATGTGGAAGCATAGATTTGACACTGACTATGACCAGATATAGCAGAACCACCATCTCTCTCCTTTTCCAGCTTTCTTCGCGCCCTGTACAATCATCTGAAGTCGGGTCTCGACCCGAAACGTCACCTATCTGTGTTCTCCAGAGACGCTGCCTGACCCGCTGAGCTACTCCAGCACTTTGTGTCCTTTAAAGAAAAAGGAATGCTGAGTTCCAGTGCCAAATCAGTAAAGTACAAAATTGAGGCAATCATACTGAAGCTATTTGGTGTTCTTGTTTAGGCTGTTTTCTGAATACCGCATGCTGTTCTGGTCACCATAAGGCAGATTTGTAATTGCAGTGTTGGGATTAATCAGCACAGCATTTGGAAATGTTGGACTCGACATCCAGAAAAGAGGTCAATATTTATAGATATCCTTTATCCTGAGCACCATTTAATTTGAATCACAATTTGGCGGTAAGGAAGATTGATCTGAAGAAGTGTCCGATCGCAGGTGATGGCTAGATTAAACAAAAGTGGAGGCAGAAACCCAGGCCGTTTAAACTTAATAGAAAACATACACTAGGTTTTTCTAGGATGGATGCCCTGATCTTCTTTTAAAAATTGGGGTCGTGATGCCAATTCTGCACTTACTTCCCAACTCAAAGGAGCCTTATTCAGCAGTCGTATTCTGCTATGACTGGGCTGTTTGCTGGGGTTTAAAGGGCTCTAAAAGTTAACCATGCTGTTTTGAAACGGTAGTTGTACATAAGCCAGGCCAGGTTGGCTGCAGGTTTCTTATTCTGAAACATGTTGGATGTTTATTACAATAAGCAGTTTGCAATGCCATTTTTTCCCTAGATTTAATGAACATAAAATCCCACAAACTTACCATGGTGGTTGGTACTTAAACATTATAAATGATAGGTTGCCCAACTTTTTAGCTGCAGAGTGAATGGAAATCTGATGCAAAGATTGATATGCTTGATTGAAATAGTTAATGGCTCTATGAAGCACTGCAGCACAGAAGCATTACTTAACTTCTCACAACAGGGCCATTAGCAGGATCTTTGACTCTAATAAATGTAACAGCTAATGTCAGTTACATAAGGAAAATTAGGCAGTTTAAACATTTCCTACTGAACGCTAGCCAGACTGGATTGTATTTTGTTAATATTTGTGATATTTTAAAATATTTTTCTCACTTTTTCCTCACCTCTCTTTTCTACTGTTCCTCTCTTTGCAAAGATGAGGAAGGGTTGAAGCACATGTTAGATATGATCAGATATGGCAAGAATTGTTGGAGCAAGCAACATTGTTATTTCATGTAGTCTGAAGGGTTCTACCCGAAATGTCACCATGTTCTCCAGAGATGATGCCTGACTCGCTGAGTTACTCCAGCACTTTGTGTCTTTTTGTTACTTCATCATTGGAGACGACTTGTTTTATAGCAGTAGTTTTGTTTCAGTTCAGTGATCCATCCAGCTAATGTTTGTACCCTTCCAAACTTTCTTCCATTGCCTCACTCTCCCCTTCCGCAATAGGCCAGTCTTTCAAATGATTTTGGAACAAGTTTTGAAATCAAAAGTATCTTTTCACTCTGGTTCACTTTTGGATGTCCTTCATAGTACTCTGTATAAATGTAAGTTCCTTCTTCCTTTTATAGCTCTATATCTCACTTTTCCAAATGGGATCTTATCTAGCTCTTTTAAAAATAAGCCTGTCATAGTAATTTGTTCCACAATTTCACAGCAATACAACAATGCTTTGGGCAAGCAGTGGAACATACTACTTTAAAAACATGAATGACAGCTGGAACAAATTTCCAGATATGTGGTCATGACTAGGGTAGCGGACAGATTGAAGAAATTGTTGAATGTGACAATGGGAAGATGGTCAGTTTGGGATTCAAGAGGTGACGTTTGGAAAGATGGCACCTATTGAGTTTAATGGCCGCTCTACACAACAATTGCTCAAAAGTGCCGGAAATGATCCAATTGCACACCTAGTTCAACTAACGCAGGCACAATGCAGCCTAATTGCCCCATTAATTCACTCCCTTTCCCACCCATTCCCTTAACCTCCCCCCCCAGTTACACACCTCTTCGCAAAGGCTCAAATGCAGAAAAAAGAGTGTGCAAGCAAACACGATATAAATGTAGGATTTACATTTGTAATCCAAACATGCAAAGTGCCATGGCAATGATGATATCCTCAATTTTGAAAAAAAACCTTGGTTTCATTAAAAATCTGTGAAAGTTATTCCAATTTGCCGTGACACATTTCCGAAGCTTTCCCCTGAGATTGTATCAAGCGCTGTTGTTTTGTAATTGCTGCCAGTTTTTCTACTTGCTCCCACCGGAGTTCTGCTTAAACGAGGGGGGGAGAAAAAATTATCCTCCCGATGACAGAGTTGCCTGGATGATTTCATGCTTGTAGCATTTGTTCACGGGAATTTGTGAAAAATGTAACTGCAGCAGGGCAGTGAAACAATTAATGGTACTTTTAGTTTTAGACGTTGTGCCGCGGAATGAATGAAGAAATGCAGGTGTTCTACTGACTTGGTCCAGTGGGATTTTATGATGGTAGATTTTAAGAAGAAAGTACATGTGTTTGCAGAGTAAAGCAACAGCTGTCAAAGATTTATGCCTTTGTCAGAACTGTAAGATTTAAAAATGTAACATTTAATAAAAATACATGGAAAGCAGAACAAATTTTAAAGATGTTAGTTATGAACTTTTGGTTTGATCTCTTTACCATAGCAGCAACTTGTGGGAATATAGAATCGGATTGCTGTACTATCTTAATTCAAACATGGTAAGTGGGATTATATGAGAAAAAGAGTCACAGGATCCTTTTTATTACTTAGTAGCTTGTGGGGGACCACACTCGAACACATAATTACTTTAAAAGCCCTTTTGTTAGTCTATAAGAATGATTACAAGTCCAGTGGGAGGTAAGAACCTGACCAAGTAGGTGATGTACGAAATAGTCTTTAACCATTATGTTGAATCCCAGTCATGTTCTTGGTTTTCTTGGTTTTCTTCTTTTTTGGACGCTTGAAACAAAAATAGAGTCATAGAGTTGTACAGCAAGGAAATTGCCAATGTCGATTGCTAGTTCCATCTGCCAGCATTTGGCCCATATCACTCTAAAACTTTCCTATCCATCAACCTGTCCAATTACTTTTAAATGTTGTGATAAAATCTGCCTCAACTGCCTTCTCTAGCAGCTTATTCCCGAACAAATCAGGTCTTACAAAGGATGACCAAGGAAGGGTGGAGCTCATAATGGCCCATTATTGGCTGGGGTAGAGGGATACAGGAGGGGATACTAGTAAGATGTTGGGGGGAGGGGGAGGGGGAGGGGGTGGGGGTGGGAAGGAAATGCAGGGGTTACTTAAAATTATAGAAATCAATGTTCATACTTCTGGGTTGTAAGCTGCCCATATTAAGAATACTCGTAATCCTTTAGGGTGGAATAGACATATAGCTGATTGAACTGCTGCCTCACCCAGAATTAATCCGGAACTTGGTTAAGTTTGTAAACTTGGGAAAGCAGCCAACATCATTAAGGTCTGCATACACTCCAATCGTTCCTTCTCCCCTCTCCCATTGGACAGAAGATACAAAAGCTTGAATGTATATACGAGATTTAGGAACAGCTTCTTTCCCGCTGTTATCAGTTTCTTGAATGGACTGCTCAAATGCTTAGGATGTCTCCCAGATCCTCCAACCTATCTTGCTGCGGCCCTTACACTTTAATTTTTTTAACCTGCACTTTCTCCATTGCGGTAACATTACATTCTGCACTACTGCACTCGTGAATGGCAACAAAGATAATGCCACTGTGGTTCCATATCCCACTGTTCTTGATCTTCTAGCATTGTTCTGTCTAATTTATCTTGCCTCTCATTATTCCTAACTGTTTATTTCTGATAAATACGTTCTGTGTAATATCAAGTCATTCCAGTAGGCATCCAGTCAGTGACATTCTACCAGCTTTTCATGTCGTGTTCAAATAGAAAACTGCTGGAAGAATTCGGTGGGTCAAGCAGCACCGGTGAAGGCAATGACTGTAGGCCTTCGTGGCCACACATGCTGCTTGACCAGCTGAATTTCTCCAGCAGTTCTGTTTTGTGCTCCAGATTCCGGCGTCTGCAGGCTCTTTTGTTTGCTGCACTGGGAATTGTTGGGAATTTAATGCGTATATAAAAGTATATTATTTTAGTATTGCCTGTCATTGCATAGATTGTGGTACATACCATAAAGAGCTGTTTAGGAGCAATGTTTATGTCTTTAAATTCTAATCCTTTTTAATAAATCAAAAATTCTGTAAAATAGCTACAACCAATAAAACAGTGAAGCACGTGCTTGTGTCAATTTCCAGTAAGAGGTAATACCAAAGAAAATAAATCTATTAACTAAGTATCTTTCTATAGTAGCAACTTTATTTTAATTACTGAATACATTACTTTTAATTCGGCGAAACCAAGCACAGGCTCGGCGATCGCTTCGCTGAACACCTGCGCTCGGTCCGCATTAACCAAACTGATCTCCCAGTGGCCGAGCACTTCAACTCCCCCTCCCATTCCCAGTCTGGCCTTTCTGTCATGGGCCTCCTCCAGTGCCACAGTGAGGCTCACCGGAAATTGGAGGAACAGCACCTCATATTTCACCTGGGCAGTTTGCAGCCCAGTGGTATGAACATCGACGTCTCCAACTTTAGATAGTTCCTCTGTCCCTCCCATCCCCTCCTCCTTCCCAGATCGCCCTCTATCTTCCTGTCTCCACCTATATCCTTCCTTTGTCCCGCCCCCCTGACATCAGTCTGAAGAAAGGTCTCGACCCGAAACATCACCCATTCCTTCTCTCCCGAGATGCTGCCTGACCTGCTGAGTTACTCCAGCATTTTGTGAATAAATACCTTCGATTTTTAATTATGAGATGCTTTCTGAGCCGCTGAGTTATTCTTGCAGTTTGTTTTTCCCAGCATCTGCAGTCTCTTATGTCCTCAGAACACTAGTGTGAGCATTGCACAAACCTGATTAAATTCTGTGAACAATAAAGCTACATTTGAGGTTGTGCATTTGATAAATCTTTACGTTACTTACTGATATAAGCCATTTCAAAAAAAAAGAAAATACAGTGCCCTCCAAAATGTTTGGGACAAAGACCCATCATTTATTTATTTGCCTCTGTCCTCCACAATTTGAGATTTGTAATAGAAAAAAATCACATATGGTTAAAGAGCACATTGTCAGATTTTATTCAGGGGTATTTTTTTTACATTTTGGTGTTTACTCATCGTCCCCCATTTCAGGGCACCATAATGTTTGGAACCTCCGCAGCTGATGACAGAAGAATTCTCTTTGTAATAAAGAAAACCCCCCAAACACCTGTCCGACAGATCAGAAACACTCTTCAGGAGTCAGGTGTGGATTTGTCAATAACCACTGTTCGCAGAAGACTTCATGAACAGAAATACAGAGGCTACACTGCAAGATGCACACCACTGGTTAGCCGCAAAAATAGGATGGCTGGGTTACAGTTTGCCATAAGTACTTAAAAGAGCAACCACAGTTCTGGAAAAAGGTCTTGTGGGCAGAAAAGATAAAGATTGACTTTTATCAGAATGATGGCAAGAGCAAAGTATGGAGGAGAGAAGGAACTGCCCAAGATCCAAAACATACCACCTCATGGTGTTATGGCCTGTGCATGTGTGGCTGCTGAAGGTACTGTCTCACTTATCTTCATTGATGATACAACTGCTGATGGTAGTAGCATAATGAATTCTGAAGTGTATAGACACATCCTATCTGCTCAAGTTCAAACAAATGCCTCAAAACTAATTGGCTGGCGGTTGATTCTACAGCAAGACAATGATCCCAAACATATTGCGAAAGCATCAAAGGAGTTTTTCAAAGCTAAAAAATGGTCAATTCTTGAGTGGCCAAGTCAATCACCCGATCTGAACCCAATTGAGCATGCCTTTTATATGCTGAAGAGAAAACTGAAGGGGACTAGCCCCCAAAACAAGCATAAGCTGAAGATGGCTGCAATACAGGCCTGACAGAGCATCACCAGAGAAGACACCCAGATTCATGATGTTCATGAATCGCAGACTTCAAGCAGTCATTGCATGCAAAAGGATATGCAACAAAATACTAAGCATGACTACTTTCATTTACATGACATTGCTGTGTCCCAAACATTATGGTGCCCTGAAATTGGGGGACTATGTATAAACACTGCTGTAATTTCTACCCGGTGGAACCAAAATGTATAAAAATGGCGTTGATTAAAATCTGACAATGTCTACTTTAACCACATGTGATTTTGTCTAGTACAAATCTCAAATTGTAGAGTACAGAGACAAATAAATAAATGATGGGTCTTTGTCTCAAACATTATGGAGGGCAAATTATGAACATATTATGTTCAAAATATTGAAAGTATTTAATTGTAAATGGATTTATGCAGAGTTGAGGGCAAGATAGAGTTATAGAGCATGGAATCAGGCCCTTCGGCCAAACTCGCCCATGACGATCAGGATACTCCATCTACACAAGTCCCACCAGCCTGTATGTGATCCATATACCACTAAACTTTTCCTATCCATGTACAGTGCATTCAGAAAGTATTCAGACCCCTTCACTTTTTCCCCATTTTGCTATGTTACAGCCTTATTTAAAAATGGAATAAATTCATTTTTTTATCATCAATGTACACACAAGACCCCATAATAAAAAAGCGAAAACAGGTGTTTAGAAATTTTTGCAAAGTAATTAAAAAGAAATAACTGAAATATCACATTTTGCATAAGTATTCAGACCCTTTGCTATGACACTCAAAATTGAGCTTGGGTTCATCTTGTTTCCATTGATTATCCTTGAGATGTTTGTACAACTTGAATGGAGTCCACCAGTGGTAAATTAAATTGATTGGACATGATTTGGCGCACACCTGTCTATATGGACTCAACAGTGCCCGGTGCAGCTCGGCTACGGGGCTTAACATCCCGGTGCAGCTCGGCTGCGGGGCTTTTCATCGCTGGTGCGGCTCGACTGCGGACTTAACAGTGCCCGGTGCAGCTCGGCTGCGGAGCTGAACACCGCCCGGTGCAGCTCGACTGCGGGGCTTTTCATCGCTGGACTGCGGACTTAACAGTGCCCGGTGCGGCTCGACCACGGGACTTAGCTGCGCAAGGCTTGGTCGCGGGCCTTTCATCGCCCGGTTCGGCCGCGGGACGTTTCAGCGCCCGGTGCGGGGACTGTGCGGGTTGGTCGGGGACGAGCTGTCTGTCCGTGGGCGTGGGGAAGAGAGGGGAAGTTTTGTTGCCTCCATCACAGTGAGGGGGTGTTTGGAGTCACTGTGATGGACGTTTGTGTTGGGGTTATGTGTCTTGTGTTCTTTTTTTTTTTTTCTGTGACTGCTATGTAGTTTCGTTCGGTACTTCGGTACCGAACGACAAATAAAGCTCTGTTATATAAGGTCCCACAGTTGACAGTGCATGTCAGAGTCAAAACCAAGCCATGAAGACGACGGAATTGTCCATAGACCTCCGAGAGAGAATTGTGTTGAGACACAGATCTGGGGAAGGGTATACAACAATTGCAGGTCCCGAAGAGCACAGTTGCCTCCGTCATTCTTAAATGGAAGAACTTTGGAACCACCAGGACTCTTCATAGAGCTGGCCACCCGACCAAACTGAGCAATCGGGGGAAAAGGACCTTGGACAGGGAGGTGACCAAGAACCCGATGGTCACTCTGACACAGCTCCAGAGTTCCTCTGTGAAGAGAGGGGGAACCTTCCAGAAGGACAACTATATCTGCAGCACTCCATCAATCAGGCTTTTATGGTAGTGTGGACAGACGGAAGCCACTCTTCAGTAAAAGGCACATGACAGCCCGCTTGGAGTTTGCCAAAAGGCACCTAAAGGACTCTCAGACCATGAGAAACAAGACTCTCTGGTCTGATGAAACCAAGATTGAACTCTTTGGCTTGAATGCCAAGCGTCACATCTCATCACCTGGCCAATACCATACCTACGGTGAAGCATGGTGGTGGCAGCATCATGCTGTGGGGATGTATTTCAGCGGCAGGAACTGGGCGACTAGTCAGGATCAAGGGAAAGATGAACGGAGCAAAGTACAGAGAGATCCTTGATGTTAACCTACTCCAGAGCGTTCTGGACCTTAGACTGGGGTGGAGGGTCACCTTCCAACAGGACAATGACCTGAAAACGCAGGAGTGGCTTCGTGACAAGTCTGAATGTCCTTGAATGGCCCAGCCAGAGCCCGGACTTGAACCCAATCGAACATCTCTGGAGGGACCTGACAATAGCTGTACATCTATGCTTCCCATCCAACCTGACACAGCTTGAAAGGATCTGCAGAGAAGAATGGGAGAAATTACCCAAATACAGGTGTGCCAAGCTTGTAGCGTCATACCCAAGAAGACTTGAGGTTGTAATGGCTGCCAAAGGTGCCTCAACAAAATACTAAGTAAAGGGTCTGAATACTTATGTAAATGTGATATTTCAGTCATTTCTTTTTAATTACTTTGCAAAAATTTCTAAACACCTGTTTTCACTTTTTTATTATGGGGTATTGTGTATAGATTGATGATTAAAAAAAAAGAATTTAATCCATTTTAAAATAAGGCTGTAACATAGCGAAATGTGGAAAAAGTGAAGGGGTCTGAATACTTTCTGAATGCACTGTATCTGTCCAAAAGCCTTTCAAAAGTTGTTATAGTACCTGCCTCAATTATATCCTCTGGCAGTTCGTTCCATATACCCACCACCCTCCGTGGTAAAGGTTGCCCCTCAGGATTCTATTTGAGATATTTTGGGACCTTGATATCACCTGCATTTACCATTTACCATTTTGGCTCAATTAGGTCATGTCATCGACAATATTATATTGAAGCTTAAACATTCGATTGCAATAAAAACAATGCAAAGTTGTCTTTGCTCCCAATACTGGTTGCTCTAATGATTGATATGGCAAAATGTATAATATTTATTCATTCTGACAGGGAAAAATGAACAGTAGAACAATTGTAGATTTTTATCATGTTTGCTGCTTATTAATTTATAAGGCAGCATATTTTGGTTGATATTGCAGTGAATAATTAAACAAGAATAGCCTGGATATGGTTTTGGAAATCTTGGGAAATGTGGAATGTAGCAGATTGGAAAGCTGAGATATTAGCCTCTGAGCAGCTGGAAAACTTTTCTTTCCTATCAACTACTGGCAGGGACTGAATTTGGAACAAGTGGATGGGATAAATCTAATTACTGCCTAAACTCATCAATCTCTGCAGCTGCAGCCTCCTAAATTATCAGCCCACTTATTTTCAGGATAATTTTCTTGAGTTGGACTTCACCATACGAAATGGACAGTGCAGTGGGACTTCCTGTTTCTCGGTCGAGTTGACTAATAATGGGTGGTCATGTTACTTCTTATTACAAGCAGTCCCAGTAATGGATAATGACTCCTTTTTTGTGACATCTTTGAGAAATTGTTATTGCTGTTTCACACATCCTCCTTATTTTCTGGCACTGAGCATTGCAATGTTGCTGCCTTTAGAATCGTGCCAATTAACAATTAAAGTTGACAATTAAATGCATCCTTATGCTTTTGTCATTTGGATTATGACTTTTTTAGTTTAGTGTAGTCTTGAGATACATCGTGGAAACAGGCCCTTTGGCCCACAGAGTCCGCACCGACCAGCGATCCCCATACACTGTAGCACTATCCTACAGACACGAGGGACAATTTACAATTTTACCAAGTCAATTAACCTATAAACGTCTTTGGAGAGTAGGAGGAATCCGGAGCTTCTGGGAAAACCCATGCAGGTCATGGGGAGAATGTACAAACTCCAAACAGACAACACCCATAGTCAAGATCGAACCAAGTCTACCGCTGCGTCACCATGCCGCTCCAATTTACTTCCCTGTTATTTTCAATGACTCACTTAAATAGTTGGCTGAAATATATATTTGATGCATTTTACTTAAGCTTCAAACAATTGCTTTAATTTCAGTGCTTGGTGAAGGTGTTATTTGATGAACATTGGTGTCTGACTGGTTATCTTAAAAATACTTTCCATTGCAATGCCATCATAATATTCATATGTTCTACGAGCAGAAAGGGCCCATCAAATCTACTCTGTCATTCAATCATGGCTGATCTATCTTTCCCTCTTAACCCCATTCTCCTGCCTTTCCACATAACCCTAACACCCTTACTAATCAAGAATCTGTCAATATCCGCCTTAAAAATATCCATTGACTTAGCCTCCACAGCTGTCTGTGGCAATGAATTCCACAGATTCACCACCCTCTGGTCAGATCTAGAGATGATTCATAGCCCTGGTAATGGGGGACATTTTAAGAGCTTGTGATAATTACCAGGGCTATGAATCATCTATAGATCATACCAGATCGTTTAGTTTATTTAAGAGATACATCATGGAAATACATCCTTCGGCCCACCATGTCCATGCCCACCATCACTCGTTGTTCACACCTGTTCACACCAGTTCTATGTTATCCCACTTTTGCATCCACTCTTTGGGGCAATTTTACAGAGGCAAATTAACCTACAAACCCACATGTCTTTGGGATGTGGGAGGAAACTGGAGCACCCGGAGGAGACCAACATGGTCACAGGGAGAATTTACAAAGTCTGACAGCACCTGAGGTCAGTATCAAACCCAAATCTCAGGCGCTGTGAGGCAACAGGTCTACCAGCTGCACCCCTGTGCCACCCCTAGCATGACTGATTTCTTCCCCAGTGCATAAGTAAACCAGATGGGTTTTTATGACAGTCTGATAGTTTTGTTTTCAGCATTATTTTAGCTGGTTGTTTTTGTTTCAATTTTGGATTATTATCAACATTTAAATTCCTCAGCTGCCATGGTGTGATTTGAACTCCGGTCCTTGGCTCGTTTGTGCACTAGATTGCTGGCGTAGCAGTTTTAACTACTACTGTACCACCACACCCACACCTCATCTGCAATCAATCATTTTCACTGTGAAACTATTTAAATTCATTTGCCCAATGTGCTGGACTAACTTAGCGGGTCAGGCAGCATCTCTGGAGAACATGGTAGGTGACTTCTTGGGTCAGTCTGAAGAAAGGTCCTCACCCAAAACGTCACCTGTCCAAATTCTCCAGAGACACTGTCTGACTCGCTGAGTTACTCCAGCACTTTGTGTCCATTTTTGTAAACCAGCATCAGCTTTCTTTAGTTTCCAAATTAACTTGCCATTTTCTCTCTCTCGACTAATTAGGGTGAAATAAATTTATTACTTGAAATTTCTTGTAGTGCACAAAATCTCAGTGATTTAAAAATCTGAAAGAACCATTCAGATGTATCCAACAGTTACATACATGAATGGTTCACAATCCCAGTAGAGCTGTCTTTACAAGAACAAGTTCATCTAAACTGAATAAGCACTTTTAATTTTAGTAAAACACACAAGAAGTGATGCAACTGACACATTAAATTGTGACATTTGCAGTGCCGACGATGGATTTCTTATTTAGGAAAAGAAGTACAACTTCAGTTGACAACATCCAGAACTGTCAATTTAAACCAATGTTTACAAGCCATCCCAGCCAAATAAAACTTAGCTGAGAATTTCATCTGTGTATTGCCCAAAGACTCATTAACATGGTGTTAATGAATATTCTGCACGTTTCTGAGTGAATTAAAGCCAGTCATTAATCAAATGCAGACTTTCCAATGCCAATGCTCTTGTACCATGGTGTTATTTTCAGGTGTTCAGCTTACCTAAATGACATCTACTGTTGTTATCAAGTTTATAGCAACATATGTATAGAGTCAAAGAGTCATACAGCAGGGAAACAGATACTTTGACCCAACTTGTCCAGGCCAATCTACATGTCCCACCTGCTTGCATTTGGCGCTCTAAACCTACCCTATCCATATACCTATCTAAATGTTTCTTAAACTTTGTATGAATACCTGCCTCAACTACCTCATCCGCCAGCTTGTTCCATACACCCACGTATACACCCAGGTTTATTCCATACGCCCACACACCCACCTTTGTGTAAACAAGTTACCTGTCAGGTCATACGGTTATAAGGGATAGAAGTAGAATTAGGCGACTCAGCCCATCAAGTGTACTCTGCTATTCACTCATGGCTGATCTATCTCTCTCTCCTAACCCCATTCTCCTGCCTTCTCCTCATAACCTCTGACACCTGTACTAATCAAGAATCTATCTATCTCTGCCTTAAATATATTCACTGACGGCCTCCACAGCCTTCTGTGTCAAAGATTTCAACAGATTCACCACCCTCTGACTAAAGAAATGTCCCCGCATCTCCTTCCTAAAAGAACGTTCTTTAATTCTGAGGCTATGACCTCTAGTCCTAGACTCTCCCACTAGTGGAAACATCCTCTCCACATCCACTCTATCCAAGCCTTTCACTATTCTGTATGTTTGAATGAGGTTACCCCCTCATTTTTCTAAACTCCAGCGAGTACAGGCCCAGTGCCGACAAACACTCATCATAGGTTAATTTACTTATTCCTGGGATCATTCTTGTAAACCTCCTCTGGACCCTCTCCAGAGCCAGCACATCCTTCCTTAGATATGGTGCTCAAAATTGCTCACATTATTCCAAATGTGACCTTACCAGCGCCTCATATAGCCTCAACATTCCATCCCTGTTTTTGTATAGAAGCCCTCTTGAAATAAATACTAGCATTGAATTTGCTTTTTTTACTACTGATTCGACTTGCAGATTATGTTTTTGGGAATCCTGCACCAGCACTCCCAAGTCCATTTGCACCTCTGATTTCTGGATTATCTCCCCATTTAGAAAACAGTCTACGCCTTTATTCCTACTACCAAAATGCATGACTCCACACTTTGCTACACTTTATTCCATGTGCCACTTCTCTGCCCACTCTCCCAACCTGTCCAGGTCATTCTGCAGCGTCCCTGCTTTCTTTACACTACCTGCCCCTCCACCTATTTTCGTATCATCTGCAAACTTGGCCACAAAGTCTTCAATTCCCTCGTCCAAATCATTAATTAACAACATGAAGAGTAGCGGCCCAGCATCGACCCTTGTGGAACTCCACTAGTCACTGGCAGCCAACTAGAAAAAGCCCCCTTTATTGCCACTCTTTGCCCTCTGGTTCCCATTAAATCTTTCCCCCTTCACCTTAAACCTATGTCCTCTGGTTCTTGATTCCCCTACTCTGGGCAAAAGACTCTGTGCATTTACCAGGTCTATTCCTCTCATGATTTTGTACACCTTTATAAGGTTGAGCAGCCCTTTGTACCCACTCTGCCATTCAGTGAGATCATCTTTTTGTTAAAAAAATAAGATGATGGTTCAGGCAGCATCTGTGGAGGTTTCAGGTCGGGATCCTTCTTTAGACTGATGGAGTAGAGGGGAGAGAGCTGGCAGAGAGAGGTGATGAGGAAAAGAAGAAAAAGAGCTGGAAAGTGATGTGGATCAAGGTAAGGATGGGTTGATTGGCAGCTGAGTCTGGTGGGGGAGGGAACTATGGAGATAGTGACCAAGGCTGGAGGTGATAAGTGGAGAAGACAAAAGGGTGCAGATGGTGGAATCTGATAAAAAGGGAAGGTGGGGAGTGAAATATAGAAGCAGAGGGAGGATGGGATGGTGGGTGGAAAAGATACAGTGGGTATCAGTGGCACGGTGGCACAAAGGTAGAGTTGCTGCCTTACAGCGCCAGAGACCCGGGTTCAATCCTGACGAAAAGGTGCTGTCTGTATAGAGTTTGTACGTTCTCCCAGTAACCTGTATGGGTTTTCTAGGGGTGCCCCAGTTTCCTCCCACACTCCAATTAAGTTTGTAATTTATTTGTCGTTGTAAAAATCGAAATTGTCCCTTGTGTATATGATAGTGCTAGTGTATGGAGTGATCGTTGGTTGGCACGGACTTGGTGGGCAGAAGGGCTTGTTTCCATGTTGTATCTCTAAACTAAACTAAACTAAACTAAATTGAAACAAAACATGATAAAGGGAATAATGTGAATAACATTAGTGCAAGATAAAGTCTCGTAAAGTCTGATCAAAGATCGTTCAAACGTCTCCAGTGAGGTAGATAGTAGCTCAGGCCTGCTCTCTAGTTGTTGGTAGGATCGTTCTGGTGCGTTTTCACACTTCTATACCTCTTGTCTGCTGGGAGAGAAGAAGGAGTGGCGAGGGTTTTTGTCTAAAATTACTAGTAATTGTGGTATTTGGATCTGTTGAAATTCACACAAATGGCACTTTTCAACTCATTGTTCCACTGCAGAAGTCAAGAAAAACTCTGCTGGCTTCTGCTCTTGGTAAATGTGATCTTTGTATTTGCTCCTGGAATGAGCATTTGACTGCATTACACATCTCCCCAAAGTGCAGCCATTTATAGAGGGCTCTTATGCCTTTACAGCCACCTGCCGTATAAATTCCTGTTATAAATCCGCTTTGGACAATATGGTTACTTTCTGCGCACATTGTTCTTCAAAAGCCGCTGCAGGTTCCCCAGCCTCCCCTCTACCGCCAGCCCACAATCTTCCTGACCATTGTGGTAGGCTTATTTCCTGTAGCTGAAAGAATGCTGGTTATATTGTGGTGTGACCCTGTAAAAACCGCTTCCTGAAGTCAGCGCTTTAGGGAAAATTGTGACTAATGAGGGAAATTTGACCCAAAAATACTGCTATTGAGCTTACACAAGGGAGCCCATCAACGCTGTCTTGGAATTGGTGCTAATAAATTCTGCAATCATTATAAAAAGCTACAGAAATAGCATAATGGCGATTGCTAAAGCTGTTTTAATGCCTGAAAAGAATTGCAAATTCTTCAGGAGCTGGGGAAAGTAAATGCTGAGAGGATAGACAATACAATAGACAATAGGTACAGGAGTAGGCCATTCGACCCTTCGAACCATTCAATGTGATCACGGCTGATCATTCATTCATATTTCCACACATGGGGAAAGTCCATAGGGCAGGATCTCAGAATAAGCCTGAGATGAGGAAGTATTTGTTCTTGAAAGATTGCGAACTTTTGGAACTGCTTGCTGCAGAGTTATTGGGTATACTTAAGGGTGCGATAGATTGTTAATCAGTATGGGAATCTAAGGATTTTGGGGAAAGGGCAATAAAATCTCATCAGCCATGTTTCTGTTGAATGGTGAAACAGGTTTGAAGAACTGAAGATAGACACAAAAAACTGGAGTAACTCAGCGGGTCAGGCAGCATCTATGGTGAAAAGGAAGAGGTGATGTTTCGGGTCGAGACCTTTCTTCAGATACCATTGAGGGACTGAATGGATTTCTCCAGTTTTTACTCATGGTCTCTTTTTGCAGTGTGGTGGCCAGAATAGTACACACAATGTTAGCCGAGTCTCTCCTTAATTTCCGACATTCCCTCCCTGCTAATACATTCTAAAGCCACAGAATGCTGGTGTAACCCAGCGGGTTAGGCAGCATCCCAGGCGAACATGGATAGATTATGTTTTGGGTCGAGACTTTCATTACATTCTTGGGTTTGGTCAATACATGCCCCCACCCTAGCCGTCGTACTAGTTTCACTATCGTCCTGTTGAGTTTCAAGTCAAGTCAAGTTTATTTGTCACATACACATACACAATGTGCAGTGAAATGAAAGTGGCAATGCCTGCGGATTGTGCAAAAAAAGAATTACAGTTACAGCATGTAAATTAAAGTTAATACAGAGAAGACAAAATTTAGTCCCTGGAGTTATAAAAGTTAACAGTCCTGATGGCCTGCGGGAAGAAACTCCGCCTCATCCTCTCCGTTTTCACAGCGTGACAGCGGAGGCGTTTGCCTGACCGTAGCATCTGGAACAGTCCGTTGCTGCGGTGGCAGGGGTCCCTCATAATCTTGCTTGCTCTCGATCTACACCTGCTGATGTATAGGTCCTGCAGGGGGGCGAGTGTAGTTCCCATGGTGCGTACTGCCGAACGCACTACTCTCTGCAGGGCCTTCCTGTCCTGGGCAGAGCTGTTCCCAAACCAGACTGTGATGTTGCCGGACAGGATGCTCTCTACAGCCCCAAAGTAGAAGCATTGAAGGATCCTCAGAGACACTCTGAATTTCCTCAGCTGTCTAAGGGCTGCTTTGCCTTACCCACCAGTGCGGCAATGTGCGTTGCCCATGTCAGATCCTCTTTGATGTGGACTCCCAGGTATTTAGACACTTTGTGTCTAACTCATCACCTACCCCGTAGCCAACAATGGACCATTATGGGCTTCACCTTTCCTTGATCATCGTTGCTATTTGCATATCTTTCATTCATTTGTCTGATGTGCCATCTGTATCTCTTGTTTCCCTTTCCCCTGAATATATTGACATTTTCCTGGCGCTTACTGATAAGCAGTTCCTGCTTTGCTTACTGATAACAATCCCAGAAATTTAGGTATTAATCAATATTTTTGAAACTAGACTTGGAAAGTAACTTCATATTAAGTTGTTTAAGCCACAGTTTAAGAATAAGGGGTAGGCCATTTAGAACGGAGATGAGGAAAATCTTTTTCAGTCAGAGAGTTGTAAATCTGTGGAATTCACTGCCTTAGAAGGCAGTGGAGGCCAATTCTCTGAATGCATTCAAGAGAGAGCTAGATAGAGCTCTTAAGGATAGCGGAGTCAGGGAGTATGGGGAGAAGGCAGGAACGGGGTATTGATTGAGAATGATCAGCCATGATCACATTGAATGGTGGTGCTGGCTCGATGGGCCGAATGGCCTACTCCTGCACCTATTGTCTATTGTCTATTTCATGCTATCTGGAAGCATTCATAATAGAAAGAATATCAGAAACGTCACCTTTCCATATTCTCCAGCACTTTGGTGTAAACTAGCATCTGCAGTTACTTGTTTTACTCCTGTTCCTAATTTGTACATTCATGTGTGTATGTGTCTGCATTTGAGGTGCGGGGCTCATTTTCTGAGCTGATGAGGGGAGATTTGGATACTGATGGTTGACATCAAAATGGATGTGGCCAATTAAGTATTCATTGTGATCCAATTTTCTTGTTGCTGTAAAGCATCACTCAGGTAGAAATATTAAGCGTTCCTTTACCTTTTGTATGCTGAAAATCAAATATATTTCCACAAAATCTTACAGAAATATATCATTGTATAGCTCTCTTGGCTGCAGTAAAGTTGGAGAGCACGATTTTCTGACTCTTTAGGGATTCCATATTTGTTGCTTTATTGCCAGTCGTTGTAGGATTTTATTTTTCCCAAGTTTAGATTTTTTCCTTTGTTTGACTACAGAGCAGGAAATCTATCTCCTACTGTTACAGCTGGTAGCAGAATTGGCAGTTATGAATGAATTATTTTCCCCCTTTGAGGATTGCAGATGAATTTCTGAAAAAATGTAAATTACAACAAGCGCAATTTTTAAGTAGCCCGGTGAAGCGGTTCATTTCCGATGTGCCAAATGCGTAGTGGAAATCTGTGCTGAGTACTTACCAGTAGACTCTCCGCAAAGTAAAGGAGCATAATTCTTTGCACAACTTGTACTTTGATCCTCTTGTTCCTTATACAAGGGAACAATAAAAGATCAATCATTCTGCTTCTCTGCTGCCAGTGGAACGTGCCAAAGAGGAAAATCTGAAGAGTGAAGAATATATTATCAACATTATTCTTCAGCCCGTCGTTCATTAAGATCTCGACATTGATTCCATTTATATTCTTCAAATCTTTCTCTAATTTATCGTATTTTAGTTCCCCTTTATCTCTGCATTTGCTACATTATGAAAATCAAATGCAAAGAGATCTGCAGCCGACTTTCAACCACCAAAAGATTTAAGCTAATGGTCTTTAACAATTTCCTTACTTTTTACACTCCTTTCCTCAACACTTATCCAGTAAGATTTCATCGGCCCTTTGAGCACTGAAACCCTTCGTACTTATGGTGTCGGAACATGTGTTCAATCATTTGAACGAATTCAAAAAATATCCTGTAAAGTTACAACTCCTTAGACAATGGAGTAAGAAAGCACAACGTAACTGATTATGAGGACTGATTTAGATTTGGACTTGATTTAAATGGCAAGTGATTTAAACATATGAAGAGACCCTCTTGTCCATTGTAAGAATTGCACCATTAGTTACGATAGTTAAAAATAATTCTTGCTGTCCCACAGTTTAAAGATTACAGTTAATGTGGGGAGGGTAGTTTGAAACTATTTGCACCTTTTTATTCCTTTGCTTTTCTTTCCCAGTGCAGCTCACAAATTCCTTGTTTTCAGAAGTTTAAGCTTTGTTGACGAGATCTACGATTATTTCAGGTGAGAGAGACAAATGGCAGAGTTCATGCAGCTGGCGATGTCTCCTTTCTGTAAAGTTGGTCCCACTTCCACAGTTGGTTTGCATATGTGTCGTGTCTGCGGGATTGTGTCTGGGACATGTGAAATGAAAATTTAAATGGCTATGTACAGCTTACTGTTTTATTTAGAAACAAAACTGAAACCACATATTTTCTGTTGCACTTTTGGTCCCACTTGGAAACCAAACATTAATTTTCCTTCTGGAAACCATGTCCTGATGCCAAAATTAGACGGGTTTTGGAGGTGTTGCATTATTCCTTATTGATGGCACCTATCATTATGAGATCTACTGTACCCCATCCAATGTAGTTTATAAACCACAGAAGATTTCATTTTAAGATAAACAAATGACACAAATTTTTTAAGACACAAAAAGCTGGAGTAACTCAGCACATCAGGCTGCATCTTTGGAGAAAATGGATAGGTGATGTTTCGGGTCAGGGCCCTTCTTCAGACTGTTTTGGGTCGGAACCCTTTTCCATTCTGTTTCGGTCGAGACCCTTCTTCAGATTGAAGAAGGGTCTTGACCTGAAATGTCACCTATCCATTTTCCAGAGTTGCTGCCTGACCCACTGAGTTACTCCAGCATTATGTGTCTAACTTTGGTATAAACCAGCATCTGCAGTTCCTTTTTATTACATTGAAGATTTCATTTTGTTGGATCCAGTTGATGATGAGCAACACAGAATTTATGACTGCACTTACAGCAGCTTTATTTGATATAAAACTTTGCACCTTGACTAAATGAGGTACCTGAGTCATAGAATCATACAGCACAGATACAGGACCCTCGGTCCAACTTGTCCACGCCAACCAAGATGCCCCATCTGCACGAGTCCCACCTGACTGCGTTTGGTCCAGATACCGCTCAACCTTTCTTATCCACGGATCTCTCCAAATACTTTTAAAATGTCTTTTAAATGCTGAGAAAAAACTAAGAGTACTGCTGGAACAGTGATATTCGGCAGATAATGGTGACAAATGTATTTGCTCATTCTAAATTAAACTTGTTACATACAAAACGTTAATATACTTCTCATTCACGTTCATTGAAAAAGCATGAATCATTATCCAACGATACTAACTCACTTTCACATGGGCATGAGTTTATCTGACACAGCACATCACACTGCATCCCCGAGGTTTTGTTTATTATTTAGGACTGTGACTTTCACTTTATTGCATAGATTGTTGAGAGAGTACTCCATTGAAAGGATGAGTAATATTAGTAGAACCAAAGAACTGCTGGTCTATGCCAAAGATAGACACAAAGTGCTGGAGTAATTCAGTGGGTCAGGCAGCATCGCTGGAGAGAAAGGATGGGTGACATTTCAGGTCGGGACTCTTCTTCAGACTCAAAGTTGGGGGCCTGAAACGTCGTCCTTCCTTCCCGACCCAAAACATCCAGTGATGCTCCCTGACCCACTGAGTTACTCCAGCATTTTGTGTCTCTCTTGTGTCTATCTGCTTCCCATCTCACATCTTCTCCTGCTCTCTGAGTGAAAGATATCCTTGCTGTCCATTTCAGCTTATTCCTTCTGAGCACTTTACGCTCATCCCTTCTCTCCGATCTCGATCTAGTGGGGTTTTGGGTTGGCCTCAGTTGTGTTTCGAATTGCTTGTTGTTGGCTGAACCTAGTTTCATCTGGCTTTGAGCAGTTATTTGTTGAAGTAACCAGATGATAAATCTTTACTGGGTACAGCCATTTTTGTCTGCAATGCATATTTAAAAAATACATAACCAATTAGCAGTAAAGTAAGAATGCCATAGTGGCACAGTGGTAGAGTTGCTGCCTTACATTGCCCAAGACCCTGGTTCGATCCTGACTACGGGTGCTCTCTGTACGGAGTTAGAATTTTCTCCCCGCGAACCGCATGTGTTTTCCCCGAGTGCTCCGGTTTCCTCCCACACCAAAGATTTACAGGTTTATATGTTAATTGGCTTGGTAGAATTGTAAATTGTCCCTGGTATGTGGGATAGTGTCAACGTGCAGGGATGGCTGGTTGGCGCGGACTCGGTGGGCCGAAGGGCCTGTTTCCCCATGTATCTAAAAATAAAAAATAAAACTGAAGAAG
Source organism: Rhinoraja longicauda (assembly GCF_053455715.1). NCBI lineage: Eukaryota > Metazoa > Chordata > Chondrichthyes > Rajiformes > Arhynchobatidae > Rhinoraja > Rhinoraja longicauda. Next base: position 71,645,820 of record NC_135956.1, read on the forward strand.
TAATCTGCAATTAAATCACATTTGCACGCTCTTTTTATCTTTATATTTACTCACGGAAAATACAGAAAGTGAAAGCATACAGGTATAAATAGGATTTATACTTGGGATCTACGGAATAAGTAGATGGTATCTACTTATTCATTCCTACATTAACTCACAGGATTCCCAATTAGTGGTTCCCAACGGGTCTGAGTAGAAAGATTTTCAAGAGGGCTGCTCATTAGTGTGACATTAAAAGGATAAAACATTGAACTAATGTGGAGCAAGGGCAGTTTCTGTCCATAGTTCCTCATTCAGTCCTCAGCAAAGCTTCATGCCTTTCATAAAGTGCGGAGTATCTCGGTGGGTCAGGCAGCATCTGGATAACATGGATAGGTGACGTTTCGGGTTGGGACCCTTCTTCCAACTTGAAACATCCTTATTCTCCAGAGATGCTGCTTGACCCGCTGAGTTACTCCAGCACTTCGTGTTCTTTTGTGTAAACCAACATTTGCAGTTCCTTGTTTCTACTTCTTGTCGTTCACATTCTGACCGACTTATTGTTGAGGCATTCTACGCAACTATGAGAAATGCCTTTTTAAATATATTTAAGTAAGGTTTAATTTGTTATATGGCACTTCCTGCACTATTAGGAGTTGAATGAATGTATTTGCGCGCAGAAAAATTAAAAAATAAATTCTCCTGCATCTGTATTCTGAGTGAAAATGATTAGCTGTGGGACACCATCTCAGTTCATCATGATTAATGGAAGTTCTTGATTCCACATTGAAAAGTTTTACACAAAACATCTGCTCCCAAGGTGCCTTTAACTTGCAGGTTTATATTTCATTTGGTACTTAAACAGATGTTGAATTGCATCGGGTTTGAATCCAATGCCTGTATTTCTGCAAACTTCTGAAAACCACCCTGTTTTAACAGTGACGCTCTTGGAACAGATGGGTAGTGGAGAGCATGGCTTATTTTGCTCGAGCCCTCCCACAGCTGACTTCTGTAGTAATTGTTCTCTTCTTTGACTTGGACGCAGAACGTGTGTTTGACAATAAGGAGAGAAACCTGATGTGGATGCAAGGAAATGCAGCTGCTGGAATCTTGAGCAAAACACAAAATACAAGGGTAACTCAGCAGTTCAGGCAGCATCTGTGGAGGGAATGGACTGACAACGTTTTGGGTCGGGACCCTTCTTTAGTCAGAGTCTGAAAAAGGGTCCTGATCTGAAGACCTACTGTCCATTCCCTCCACAAAAACTGATGTATGTAGTTTTGGGAAGGTGTATATCAGATGAATATAGAAATGATTGTACTGGATCATGCAAGGAGATATTAAGGTGGGAACAGGAGTGTGGGAGACTAAATTAGTTTTTGGTACATTGGCTTTACTTTTCAATATTTCTAGAAGATATTGTGTTCTGAAGTTATTGAATGCCATTGTTTTTTGGTGAGGAAGGTCCTTCAGTAGTTCATCCAATTGGTTATTAGTTATCATTGAGTTGAGTTTAGTTTATTGTCATGTGTACTGAGGTACAGTGAAAAGCCTTTGTTGTGTGCTAACCAGTCAGTGATTACAATTCGTGATTACAATTAAAGGGCCTATCCCACTTAGGCGATTTTAAGGCAACTGCCGGCGACTAGGCTGTCACCGACAGTTCGCTGGGGTGTCGCGGGCATGATCGTGAGGAGTCTTCCAAAAATCGTAGTGGATCTCAGTGCGTCGCTGAGAAATCATCCGGAGTGAAATTTCTCGGCGACAGCTGGCTTGTCGCCAGGTATCGTTGCTTATTGCGGGCGCTGTCTCATGCTGTCCCCAGGTTTGATAGGTTCTCTTAGATGCATTTAGAAGCACATAATATTAAAATAAGTAAAGTCATTTCAAAATGCCATAAAATGCTTGTGTTTAACCAATTTATTTACCGTCAGGACATTTGACAGGTAGATTGGAGGCGATAGTTTGACGGTCTGGTAAGCGTGGGAATGTTCGCGATGTTTATGGCCATCAGCCATTACATTTAAAGTGGGCTCCCAACCCAGATATGCAACCCAGAAACCAGATATGCATCTCCCGTACATTTTCAAAGAATGCCCACACACTTTTCACAAAAATCCACTTAACCACTTTAAAACATTTTTTTTAATACAGCTATTAGTGAACTGGAAGTAAATCCAGTTTATGCCTTGTTACAGTGAAGCTTGGTTTTTAAGTAATCCATACAAGATGTTATAGTTCAAAAATCTCAAGTACTTACCGACTTGTCAGTGATCTCAGCGTAAATTAGGACGCCGGAGAAGCATTGATAGCGTGGCAATTTCTCGATGTTTCCGAAGACGGTGTAATCTCGACCCGACTCGGCATTGTCGTGGTCATTGTTGTCGGGTAAAAGAAAATTTAGACAATCTGCTACGTCTTTGACAGTCGCCAAAAAAATCGCCTAAGTGGGACAGGCCCTTTAGCCGTCTGCAGTGTACAATTACATGATAAAGGGAGTAACGTGAATAACGTTTAGTGCAGGCTGAAGTCCAGTAAAGTCTGATCAAAGATACTCCCAGGGCTTCTAATTAGGATAGGAGATTAAGAAGCGCACAGCTGAAGTAAGAAATGCTATTGTTAGAGTAGAGATGTAAAAGAGTGGAGCGATTGTAACGCGTGATTGCATGTCCACTTCTGCGACTAGCTCACAAAGAGTCGCCTGGCTTTGGTGCCATCTTGGATGATGTTTGAAGTTGATGGTCAACAGGGCATGCTGTAACTCGGGCCAACACACTCATGAGCATCTTGATGTTTGCTCCAATGTGATTGGCTGATTTTCAGTCAATCTCAATGATTAAAGACTTCAACTATAGCACCTTGTAGAACTGAGCTCTTGGAAGAGATTGGGCAGGCTATGACATTGTTCCTTGGAGTGTAGGAAGCTGCGGCATCTTCTAAAAGATGTGTATAAAATCATGAGGGAGACAGATAGGGTGAATGCACAGAGTCTTTTACCTCGGGTGGAGGAATCAAGAACCATAAGACAGGTTTAGTGTGAGAGGGACAAAATATAATAGGAAAAACATAAATAGGAATCAGAGGAGCAACTTTTACATTCAGAGGTGGGTGGGTACATCAAACGAGTTGCCAGATTAGGAAGTCGAAGCAGATGTTACATCAATATTTAAAATACACTTGGGCAGGTATGTAGATGGGAAAGATTTAGAGCGATATGGGCCAAATGCAGGCAAATGGGACTAGCTTAGATGGGGCATCTTAGTTGGTATGGATGAGTTGGGCTGAAGGGGCTGCATGACTATGACACCGGACGACCATTGTAAAGTTAAAGTGAACTTCCATCTGTCTCTCTGATATTGATATTAACTTTAGTGCATTGGACCAAAATGAACTAAATCAGCAGAAAGCTGTGTTGAATGTTCAGATAATTTTTCAAAGACTCCCTCTGTATATATAATACTTAATTGTAAAACTGTGCCAGAATCTGATGAGTTCATCAAGCCAGTGGCAGGATTTCTGGAAGCTTTAAAAAGTAATTTCCTCGTGTTAACCTTCAAGAAACATTTTTTTCCACCATAAGGTAAAGTTAACTGAGGAATGTCCAAAACCCAATTCCTACTTGCAAGCAGTAACTTAATGACGGTTAATCTTGAGGTGTGAACAGCCACTCGAACTGCTCAGTATAATTAGCCCACTTTATATAGTTTAAGGTATCTTTGTAATTGATGCTTGTGATAATAGCAAATGGTCAGTACCATTGGTTCAAGGAGATGGCTGGAAAGTGTAAGTGATGAAGACTGTATGTTCATCAATGCACAATCTCCCACACATAACCACAATTAATTTTAAGTAGAAGCTAATTATTTAATTATAGCATTGAAATCTGCAAAGAATCATCCAGACAATTTATTGAAAGGGGAGTATTTACTGCATGCTTCAGAGAAATTGCATGTGTTTAATGTAACGGTAGCGTTTCTACATAATTTAATTAGACACCTTATATCTGTTTCAAAAGAATCTAAATTCATTGCATTTTAAATTCCCGGGAACATATATCAACATCAGCAAAAAAGTTAATTGTTCAGGCATTTAATTTTAAATGGATGCTAATTTAAAAAAAAGATAAAACACTGTTCTCCATGTAAAACATATTTACACAGCGGTAGGCTTCAATTAAGTCGGGTCCATTTCTTTTTTTCAAAATAAAGTTTTTATAGCATTACATTTCAGCTGCACATACCATTTGTTAACTTAAGTTGATTTGTAGTCATCCACTTTCTGATCAAATGTCGATTAAATCGTTTTAGATTTCAAGCTTGTCGACAATTCAGAGCCAGCATATGAACTGGAGCAAAGTTCAGATTTATACGGAGAATAAGCCAGTGTAATTTTCTGTCCCATCAGTGGAACAAATTGGAGTTTCCTTGGTTGAGTGCAGAAAACTAAACAACCTGTAGTGTGGGAGGGTTATCAGCTAGTTAGGCTCACTCATTTATTGGCAAAAGACTGCAGTTAAGCAGAATTTTCCCATGCCAGAGTGTTGAACTGGATATGCCAGGAGTTCTCTTGATAAATTTATGAAGTGTGCGGCAGTAAATTACCAGAGAACCAGCAAGTGGAGAAAGTCATTAATTGTTGGTTTAGTGTCCTTATCCTTGAAACTGATTGAAAAACAAGTTTAAATATAGTTTTATTGATGTTCGACTTGGTGCTGGGTTTTTATTTTGCTGTGTTATTTAATTACAGATTGAACAACAAAGAAAATAAAATTGAACTTTTTTTTGTTGGGTCAGTGGAAATAGTTAGTGTGGTAATAATACTGATCATACATTAAGTGGAAATGTTTATTAATGTGCAATATGTGGGTTTTTTTTAGTACTCCAGAGAATTATTTTATTTAGAAATTATTATTGAAACTAATATTTGTTGTTTTCTCCTGTGTTTTAGCAGAATTACTCGTGCAAAATGTCCAGAACAAAATGTATTGTATTTTTGGATTAACATTAACTATAAGAAGATACAGAACTGTAGTGTTGTGATTAGATGTGTACTTCATCAGATAACACTGATGGCGGAATGATTTTTTCAATCAGATACTGTGCTCAATTATGCCTTCTTTAAGCTGGGGTAGATATGAAGGTGACACCTGGCCTCAGGGGGCTGAGGTTGGAAAGATAACACTTCTCCAGATTTTCTGTTCTAATCACTGCTCAGTTACATCTGCTGGAAATGTACAGTAATTGATATTGAAAGCGTAAAGAGATGTGTATCTCTCTTTACCGGCTCTCCCTCTCCATTCTCCTCTGGCCCTCTATCCTCCTACTCCTCCAGATCCACTCATACACACCTCCCTCACTCCACTCCCCTGGCCTTCTAATCCTCCCACTAATCCTCCAGCCTTCTTTCGCCCGACACCTTCGGCCCTCTCTCTTCCCATTCTTTCACCCCTTTCTCCCCACTCCTCTGTCCCCCACTCCCCCGCCCCCCTCTCCCCCACTCCTCCACCCCTCTCTCCCCAACTCCTCCACCCTTCTTTCCCCCACTCCTCTGGCCCTCTCTCCCCCACTCCTCCACCCCTCTCTCCCCCACTCTGCCACCCCTCTCCCCCATTCCTCTGTCCCTCTCTCCCTCACTCCTCTGTCCCTCTCTCCCTCACTCCTCCGTCCCCCTCTCCCCCCTCCTCCGTCCCTCTCTCCCCCACTCTGTCCCTCTCTCCCCCACTCCTCTGTCCCTCTCTCCCCCACTCCTCCGTCCCTCTCTCCCCCACTCCGGCCCTCTCTCCCCCACTCCGGCCCTCTCTCCCCCACTCCGGCCCTCTCTCCCCCACTCCTCTGGCCCTCTCTCCCCCCCACTCCTCTGGCCCTCTCTCCCCCACTCCGGCCCTCTCTCCCCCACTCCGGCCCTCTCTCCCCCACTCCGGCCCTCTCTCCCCCACTCCGGCCCTCTCTCCCCCACTCCGGCCCTCTCTCCCCCACTCCGGCCCTCTCTCCCCCACTCCGGCCCTCTCTCCCCCACTCCGGCCCTCTCTCCCCCACTCCGGCCCTCTCTCCCCCACTCCGGCCCTCTCTCCCCCACTCCTCCGTCCCTTTCTCTCCCTACTCATCTGTCCCTCTCTCTCCCTGGTTCCCTAGGATTCTCTCTCCCCACTTCTCCAACCTTCTCTCTCTCTCCTCTCCTACAGCTCTTTCTCCCCACTCTTCTGGCACTCTACCCATTACTCCAATGCCCTTTTACATAGAGATGCCGAGTTTTGATGCCCTTTTGTTGTCTATTGTTGCTTATTCTTGAGTTTCGTACTATATTGGAATGGCAGTAAAAATAGTTTGAATTGAGCATGATGCAACATCGTCTTTTGCGTTAAATTACTGCTTGAATAGGCAACGTTTTAATTTATACTGGTCTGGTGTTGATGTGATTAACCCTTCATAAATATTGTTGAATTACAATTTTGTGAAAACATTTCTGTGATTTCAAAGAAATGATGTTTAAAAATAATAGAATACTTTTGCTGATTGCAATCAAATTTGAGGCATGGAGCCAGGAACATAAAGTAAGTTTTAATTCTGGATTTGTATGGTAACTTTGTATGTTTACACTATACACTGTGGAATTAGATCAGATTCATATCTGTACAAAGACTCCTGTGTAAGCATGTCTAAAGATCATCTTTTTGTCAAACCTACCTGCTATTGCCCTATAAAACTCTTAATTGCATATCCAAAAATCAGTGCAGCAAAGGACTTCAGATTTTTAAATGTTTACACAATAAACCGTTGTGGCTTTAGAATACATCATTTCCACAAGATCAGTTTTGTTCAGTACATTTTTATAGAGCTCATGGAAACAGACCATTAGATCCAATCCATCTTTAACTACGTCTCTCATTCTAAATCTCCTTCAATAATTAGTCACCAAAACCTGTCGGCTTACCTTCCCTTTCTCAAATTTAGAGATACAGTAGACAGCATCGATCGCTCGCTCAAACAAGTTCTTATGCTCATAAGTTCTATGAGCATAATTAGGCTATTCGGCTCATCAAGTCTACTCCGCCATTCAATCATGGCTATCCTATCTTTCCCTAACAACCCCATTTTCCTGCCTTCTCCCCATAACCCCTGAAACCCTTACTAATCAAGAGTCTGTCAATCTCTTAAAAATATCCAATGACTTGGTTTCCACAGCTGTTTGTGGCAATGAATTCCACAGATTCACCACCCTCCGACAAAAGAAATTCCTCCTTACCTCCTTTCTAAAGGTACGTCATTTTATGTAATCCCACATTATCCCATAGTTCTATGTTATCCCACTTTCTCACCCACTCCTGAGGGGCAAAAATTAGGGGCATTTTTTTTTCTCACACAGGTCAATTGACCAACAAACCTGCACGTCTTTGGGATGCGAGAGGAAATTGGAGCACATGGAGGAAACCCACTCGGTCACAGGAAGAACGTGTATACTCCACACAGACGAGCAATGTCTGAATGGAACTGGGGTCTCTGGTGTGTGAGGCAGCAGCTCTGCCAGCTGCCCCACTGTCGCCCTCTAACCTGCCTTCATCGTATGGTCACAACATTAAAATGCAAACATTTGCATTTTTATAATGCCTTTAGGTTAGAAAATATAAGGTGAAAGGTAAGGAATTGGATACTGATTCCTACGGATATCAGGGAGGTAATCTTAGAGGTACATTTCAAGGAAGCGCTGAGGGAGGAGGGAACCATTGAAATGCTAAAGTGTTTTTGCAGGGTGGCGCAGAGGGAGAGTTGCTGCCTTACTGCATCAAAGACCCGGGCTCGATCCTGACTACGAGTGCTGTCTGTATGGAGTTTGTACTTTCTCCCTGTGCACATGGGCTTTCTCTGGGTGCTCCGATTCCTCCCACATTCCAAAGATGTGCAGGTTTGTAGGCTAATTGACTTCTGGAAATTGTTCCTAGTGCGTAAGATAGAACTAGCGTATGGGTGATTGCTGGCAGGTGTGGGCTCAGTGAGCCAAAGGGCCTGTTTTCGTGTTGCATCTCTAAACTAAACTAAACTAAGATACAAAGGTTTTGGGTGAGAATTGCAGACCAAATATGAGGGACATGTCATAGCCATCTAATTTTCCTTCAACTGCACTGTTTGGTCATTTTAATTGGGCCACTGCTCTGTTTTCATCTTTGACCTTTGTGCAGCTTTTTCATGAGGAGCTTGGAGAGGAAAGGTTTAGAGTGATATCGGCCAAATGTGGTCAAATGGAACCAACTTTGGGTGGCACCGTGGCTCAGCAGTAGAGTTGCTACCTTACAGCGCCCGAGACCTAGGTTCGATCCTGACTACGGGTGCTGTCTGTATTGAGTTTGTACGTTCTCCCTGTGACTGAGTGAGTTTCCTCTGGGTGCTCCGGTTTAGAAACATAGAAACATAGAAACATAGAAAATAGGTGCAGGAGTAGGCCATTCGGCCCTTCGAGCCTGCACCGCCATTCAATATGATCATGGCTGATCATCCAGCTCAGTAGCCTGTACCTGCCTTCTCTCCATACCCCCTGATCCCTTTAGCAAAAAGGGCCACATCTAACTCCCTCTTAAATATAGCCAATGAACTGGCCTCAACTACCTTCTGTGGCAGAGAATTCCACAGACTCACCACTCTCTGTGTGAAGAAATGTTTTCTCATCTCGGTCCTAAAAGACTTCCCCCTTATCCTTAAGCTGTGACCCCTGGTTCTGGACTCCCCCAACATCGGGAACAATCTTCCCGCATCTAGCCTCTCCAACTCCTTAAGAATTTTATATGTTTCTATAAGATCCCCCCTCAGTCTTCTAAATTCCAGCGAGTACAAGCCCAGTCTATCCAGTCTTTCCTCATATGCAAGTCCCGCCATCCCAGGGATTAATCTGGTGAACCTTCTCTGTACTCCCTCTAAGGCAAGAACGTCTTTCCTCAGGTTAGGAGACCAAAACTGCACACAATACTCCAGGTGCGGTCTCACCAAAGCCCTGTACAACTGCAGCAGAACCTCCCTGCTCCTAAACTCAAATCCTCTTGCTATGAATGCCAACATACCATTCGCTTTCTTCACTGCCTGCTGCACCTGCATGCTTGCTTTCAATGACTGGTGCACCATGACACCCAGGTCACGTTGCATCTCCTCTTCTCCCAATCGGTCACCATTCAGGTAATACTCTGCTTTCCTGTTCTTGCCGCCAAAGTGGATAACCTCACATTTATCCACATTATATTGCATCTGCCATGCATTTGCCCACTCGCCTAATCTATCCAAGTCACTCTGCAGCCTCCTAGCATCCTCCTCGCAGCTAACACTGCCACCCAGCTTCGTGTCATCCGCAAACTTAGAGATATTGCATTCAATTCCCTCGTCCAAATCATTAATATACACTGTAAATAACTGGGGTCCCAGCACTGAGCCTTGCGGTACCCCACTAGTCACTGCCTGCCATTCCGAAAAGGACCCGTTTATTCCTATACTTTGCTTCCTGTCCGCCAACCATGTCCTCCTGCACTCCAAAGATGTACAGGTTTGTAAGATAATTGGTTTCGGTGAAAATTGTAAATTGTTCCCAGGATAGTGCTCGCGTACGGGGATGATCGCTGGTCGATGGTGCATCAATGGGCCGAAGTCTAAAGCTTAGATGGAGTATCTTGGTCGGCATGGACCAGTTGGGCTGAGGGACCTGGTTACGAGCTGTATGACTCTATTACTCCACAGAGATAACAGGTAGGATCAGGAGTAGGCCAAATGGCCTCTTAATGGCTCTGGCATTGAATACGATGCCAGAGCTTTCCTGGCTGATCCTCTAAATGCTCAATTCTTCACTACTCAAAAAATCTATATTACAGCTTTGAATATGCCTAATGAGTCAGCATCCATAGCCCTCTGGGGCTGAGAATACCAAAGATTTACTGAAGGAATTAATTCCTCTTCAACTCAGCATTTAGTGGTCAACCTTTAATCTGCTTTCTGTGCTTATGGCATGAGTAAATGTGCTCCCATGGCCTTTTTAGGTATAGAATTGCAAAGTGTTTAGAGGAGCAAAAAAAATCAAGTGGATGTAAAAATAGTTAAACTGAAGTTTAACAGGAGTGAATGTTTTGTGAATTTTAACCTTGATTTGTTTACTGTCACTGTTCTTTGCTTGTGTGCAAATTAAAATGACCAGGCACCAGTGGCCTAATTGGCTAACGATTCTTCTGGGCAATTTGTCTTGTAATTTGATTCATTTGTGTCAGACAGATGTGTTGATGTTTGCATCAGTCTTTTTGTGGGAATAGTTCCCAACTATCCATTTGATATTTAAACTGTAAAAGACATAGAAACAGTTATTTAATTGTACCGTGCCAGTAATATTCAGATAGATGGTTCACTTATTTAATAAGTTCTAGTTAAATTAGCGACTTATTATTAAAATTCATTACTTAGAAGTTGCAGAAGTTGAGGTTTCTGACCAGAATGTGCAATCATCCATGACATGTATTTAGCATTTTAAAACATTGATTTGTGCATTAAATGCGGGAAGTGTAGTGAAAAATGTAATAAGGATTCAGTTTGTTCTTTATCTTAAACTGTGCTGAAACCAAACTTTCTCGACTATCCTCGTTATCTTTTATTCATAGCTCTTGTTCATATTTATGTCCTATTTTCTAGTTTTTTTTAATTAAAAAAAACTTTATTTGGAATAAAAACTACATACAAAACAAGAACATGCAAAATTCCTCTGACATTCTCCAAGGCTACACATACATTCAATAGCGTTATGTTTGGTAGTGTTATACCCAGCACCCTGGTTTAGTTTACCTCAGTTTATTGTCACGTGTACCGAGGTACAATGAAAAGCTTTTTTGTTGCATGCTAACCCTTGCCACTTATGTGGCCCCTTGGGGTGATATCCCTTCCCTTGTTTATTCACAAAATGCTGGAGTAACTCAGCAGGTCAGGCAGCATCTCAGGAGAGAAGGAATGGGTGACGTTTCGGGTCGAGACCCTTCTTCAGACTGATGTCAGGGGGGCGGGACAAAGGAGGGATATAGGTGGAGACAGGAAGATAGAGGGAGATCTGGGAAGGAGGAGGGGAAGAGAGGGACAGAAGAACTATCTAAAGTTGGAGAAGTCGATGTTCATACCACTGGGCTGCAAGCTGCCCAGGCGAAATCTGAGGTGCTGTTCCTCCAATTTCCGGTGGGCCTCACTATGGCACTGGAGGAGGCCCATGACAGAAAGGTCAGACTGGGAATGGGAGGGGGAGTTGAAGTGCTCGGCCACGGGGAGACCAGTTTGGCCAACGTGGACCGAGCGCAGGTGTTGAGCGAAGCGATCGCCGAGCCTGCACTTGGTTTCGCCGATGTAAATAAGTTGACATCTCGACCCGAAACGTCACCCATTCCTTCTCTCCTGAGATGCTGCCTGACCTGCTGAGTTACTCCAGCATTTTGTGAATAAATACCTTCGATTTGTATCAGCATCTGCAGTTATTTTCTTATATTCCCTTCCCTTGTTTGAGGGGCGTCTGCGCCACACCTTCCCCCCCAATGTTGAGCTGCGGAAGGTCCCTGGACTGTGGTCCTCCCCCATGGAGCCTTGGCTTTGGCTGCATCAAGCTACAGTGCGTCCCTCAGCACGTACACCTGCAGTCTGGAATGGGCCAGTCGGCAACATTCCCCGACGGACATCTCGCTCTGCTGGGAGTTCAACAAGTTTCGGGCAGACCAAAGAGTGAGTTGTTGACCCAGCAGGATTCGACGTCCGTCTCCGAATATGTCCCTGGAAACAATCTAAATCAGCGAGTCCTCTGTTATGGAGCTGTTTAGGATAATCCATGCCAAGGACCCTTGCATTCTTCTCCAGACTCTCTTTGCAAATCCCCACTCTGCGACGAGATGGGCAACCATCTCTTCTCCGTAGCTGCCGAGGGTAGCATGCACTGGTAGTAAGATTCTGACGGTGCAGGAAGGATCTGAGTGGCAGGGCCCCTTTCATCGTCAGCCAAGCAAGGTCTTGGTGCTTGTTGGTATTCTACTAATGTCGTTTTCCCTCCTCCCCCAACCCCAGCCTCTCTGTACACATTCTTATCTCAGAGGTCTCCTCTGGGTCAGGGAGAGCGGCTTCTTTCCTTCTCAGAATGTTCTTGACCTTTCTAAAACCCCGTAACTCTGCTTGTCTTTGTGTTGGTTTAAAGACTGAAGAGATTTACCCAAATTCTTAGTACTGTTCTGCGTCTCTCCGAAAGGCTGGTCCCTTCTCCCAAGAATTTCCAAGAAATGTCATGTTCTCTGCGCCAATTAACAATCTAGATTGACCTCATTTGTAAAAGAAGTGTTGCTTGACAGCAACATTCTGTTTCCAGATAGTGGATGTCTTTTGAAATACATAAAGTTATATTAACCACAGCTTTTGGAAAATTTTGTTCAGCAAGCTTTTCAAAAGTAAATTGTTGACAAAAGTAAATTTTATGACAATTGCAGTGTACAGTGATCAAACTTTGTTAATAAGCTGCATAATTTTTGGTTGATTAAGTTAACACAGCGTGCCAAGATAAATAATCTGGTTGAAAGTGATGGCTGTATAATTTGTTGCAACATCAAACACCCACATGTAACTCAAATATATATGCAGTTCATCTCTTGCATAATTGAGTCTTTCGTCTGTCAAAATCCATTTGAAGCCAACTGGCATTGTACAGACGTGTAATAGTAAATTTTCTGAGCTGTAAAGATAATGCTATACTGGATGTCAGTGGATCTGTGCATAAATATAGTAATTGGCACTATTTCAGCACGGAATATTGTGAAGGGGGAGCAAATGTTTCCTTGGAAGGACAAATGATTTGCTTTCAAGCTGTCTGCCAGGATTTCAAGTACCATTAATTTTGATTGGCAAAATTTACAAGTTTTGTTTTGATAATTTTTATACGTTAGTTAGCAGGATGGATACTGACGTTTGGACAATTCCAACATGTCATTTTCATTTTTATTCTTATCTAATGCCATTCATTTCCAGAGCAAACATGTTTCTGAAAAATGAATTATTTCATTTTAAGCACTGAGATATATTAACTTCAAATGATAATTAAATTAACTACACTTTAATCTGTTTTGCTTATCACCTTCAGATAGTGAAACCTGTTTTAAACTTAAACACAAAGTTTGGAGGAACTCAGCAAGTCAGGTAGACTGGACCCATACTGGACTGGTCCCAATATTGTCTGTCCATTCTTTCCTCAAAGTCTGCCTGACCCACTGTGCTCCTCCATCCTTTTGTGTTTTGCTCAAAATTCCTACATCTGCAGTCCCTTGTGTCTCCTGTTTCAAACTCTTTATGCCTGGCAGATTTCTTTCTTGGTACAGTGCTTTAAGCTGGCAAAATATTTTGCATTGCAATACTTTTAACTATCTATGGTATGCTATATTATATTTTTTATTAATGCAGTGGTATTATTTTGAAATGAGCCTTTCATCTCCTCCTCTCCATTTCCCCAACCACTAAGCCCTCACTTGTTGCTCCACCTACCCCACCTTAACAACCCCCTCCATTTTCCATACTCCCCATCTCAGATTTCCCTCAGATGTCCTCTCATTCCCTGCACTCTCATCTAATTCCTCGCTGGATTGAGGACAGATTTGTATTTCAGTTGAGTAACAAAAATATTGCACACTATGCACCAGTTAGACTATTCAAGTTGTGCAGCGAAGTATCTTGTCACACAAGATGCTATCTGTACAGAGTTTGTACATTCTGTGACCATGTGGGTTTTTTCCTGGGTCATCCAGTTTCCTCCCACACTCCAAAGACATTTAGGTTTGTAGATTAATTAGCTTTTGTAAATTGTTCCTAGTCTGTAGGATACTGTAATGATCGTGTACGTGGAGATCGTTGGTCGGCGTGGACTTGGTGGGCGGCAAGGCTTGTTTCTGCACTGTATCTCTAAAGTAAACTAAAACTAAACCAACATGATTTCTTGAGCATGTGTTGTAATTGCAAAGCTTCATTATCACTCTCGTAAAGACTTCACACTGATTAAGTTCTCCTCTCCCTTCCTGTCCATTAACTTTATTTGTAAAGAAGGTCCTTTTTTTCTGGAAAACAGCATTAACAGTAACGGAAATTTCCAAAATGGAAACTTTAACTAATGTTTCTTTTGGAATAAAACAACTTTGTTTGGATTCTGTAAACAGTTTTACTGCAGATGTAAATAGTGGAAGTTAACAAATCAACCGGAATATTGCGGAATTTCTACTTTGCCAAGTGAGAATGTAATAATTGAATGATGTCGGAATTACCATATTTCTGGTTTCAAGCATCTGCAATTTTTTTGGCTGCTTGACTTTGGCTGTTCACATTGATTACAGTCTTATATTATGCAGAGAAATTAAATTTAACAGCATTGTGAGGTATTCTCCATCTGCTTAGTACTCTGATTTCATGATGCAATCTGCAAAATAGACTTGACAATGTTTGCCAGAAACATTTTTGAATGTTAATCACCTGTCTTTCATTCAAGGTCGATATATCATTTGCACCATTGCTTTTCTGATGTGCTACACACATTTAGTTTAGTTTAGAGATGCAGCGTAGAAACAGTTTCTGCCTGCTAAGTCGGTGCCGACCAGAGATCCCCGCACACTAACTACCCTACACACTAGGGACAATTTACAATTTTACCGAAGCCAATTAACCTACAAACCTGTACGTCTTTGGAGTGTAGGAGGAAACCGGAGCACCCGGAGAAAACTCCAGTAGGTCACAGGGAGAACGTACAAACTCCATACAGACGGCACCTAGAGCCAGGATTGAACCTGGGTCTCTGCTGCTTTAAGGCAGAAACTCTACCGCTGCGCCACCTTGGAGCCCATATATCAATAAGCACATTAATTGATAACAGGTAGATCATACAATTCTTGCAAAGGGAATTTATGTTAAAGTATTTTTGTTGTACCAAACTCTTGATTGAAACCAATAATTAACCTTGAACTCAAAATTGCATAACACTATGCTTAGCATAGAAACATAGAAAATAGGTGCAGGAGGAGGCCATTCGGCCCTTTGAGCCAGCACCGCCATTCATTGTGATCATAGCTGATCGTCCCCAATCAATACCCCGTGCTTGCCTTCTCCCCATATCCCTTGATTCCACTAGCCCCTACAGCTCTATTTACCTCTCTCTTAAATTCATCCAGTGATTTGGCTTCCACTGCCCTCTGTGGCAGAGAATTCCACAAATTCACAACTCTCTGGGTGAAAAAGTTCCTTCTCACCTCAGTTTTAAATGGCCTCCCCTTTATTCTAAGACTGTGGCCCCTGGTTCTGGACTCCCCCAACATTGGGAACATTTTTCCTGCATCGAGCTTGTCAGTCCTTTTATAATTTTATATGTTTCTATAAGATCCCCTCTCATCCTTCTAAACTCCAGTGAATACAAGCCTAGTCTTTTCAATCTTTCCTCATATGACAGTCCCGCCATCCCAGGGATCAATCTCGTGAACCTACGCTGCACTGCCTCAATTACAAGGATGTCCTTCCTCAAATTAGGAGACCAAAACTGTACACAATACTCCAGATGTGGTCTTACCAGGGCCCTATACAACTGCAGAAAAACCTCTTTACTCCTATACTGAAATCCTCTCGTTATGAAGGCCGACATGCCATTCGCTTTTCTTCACTGCCTGATGTACCTGCACGCCAACTTTCAGTGACTGGTGTACAAGGACACCCAGGTCTCACTGCACCTCCCCCTTACCATTGAGATAATAATCTGCCTCCTTGTTTTTGCCGCCAAAGTGGATAACCTCATTTATCTATATTATACTGCATCTGCCACGCATCTGCCCACTCACTCAACCAGTCCAGGTCACCCTGCAACCTCCTAACATCCTCTTCACAGTTCACACTGCCACCCAGCTTTGTGTCATCTGCAAACTTGCTAGTGTTGCTTCTAATTCCCTCTTTCAAATCATTAATATATATGGTAAACAGATGCGGCCCCAACATCGAGCCTTGCGGCACTCCACTCGCCACAGCTGACATTCTGAAAAGGACCCGTTTACTCCTACTCTTTGCTTCCTGTCTGCCAACCAATTTTCTATCCATGTCAACACCCTATCCCCAATTCCATGTGCTCTAATTTGACTCGCCAATCTCCCGTGTGAGACCTTATCAAAGGCTTTCTGAAAGTCTAGATACACTACATCCACTGGTTCCCCTTCATCTATTTTATTTGGCACATCCTCAAAAAATTCCAGAAGATTAGTCAAGCATGATTTCCCTTTCATAAATCCATGCTGACTTGGACTTATCCTTTTACTGCTATCCAAATGCACCGTTATTACCTCTTTAATAATTGACTCCAGCATCTTTCCCACCACCGATGTCAGGCTAACTGGTCTGTAATTCTCCGTTTTCTCTCTCGCTCCTTTCTTGAAATGTGGGATAACATTAGCTATCCTCCAATCCACAGGAACTGATCCTGAATCTATTGAACATTGGAAAATGATCACCAATGCGTCCACTATTTCTAGAGCCACCTCCCTGAGGACCCTGGAATGCAGACCATCAGGCCCAGGGGATTTATCATCCTTCAGTCCCATTAGTCTACCCAATACTATTTCTCGCCTAATGCAAATTTTGTTCAGTTCCTCTACCCCCCTAGATCCTCTGTCCTCGAGTACATCTGGGAGATTGTTTGTGTCTTCCTTTGTGAAGACAGATCCGAAGTACATGTTCAACTCTTCTGCCATTTCCTTGTTAATGTGCTATGCTATGGTGACATATAAGCTCAATTAATTAAAGTACAACCATTATGTTTTAAATTTATCAATTTTTATATTAATCTGTAATCTTTTCACTGTCCTATCTTACATGTAACATAATTTGTGGGGCATGACTTGTGTGCATCTTTGTTGTTTTGTCTTTAGTTTAAAAATCCCCAAAAAACTGGGGTGGCACAGAGGCACAGTGGTAGAGTTGCTGCCTTACAGCATCAAGAGACTCTGGTTTGATCCTGACTCAGGGTGCTGTCTGTATGGAGGTTGTATATTCTCCCTGTGACCGTATGGGTTTTCTTCGGGTGCTCCAGTTTGAAGAAGGGTCTCGACCCGTAACTTCATCCTTCTCTCCAGAGATGCTATCCTGACCCGCTGAGTTACTCTAGCATTTTGTGTCTACCTTTGATTTTAACCAGCATCTGCAGGTTTTTTCCTTCCAAACAGGTTAATTGGCTACTGTAAATGTTCCCTAGTGTGTAGGATAGAAGCAGTGTACGGGGATCGCAGGTCAGCGTTGGCTTGTTGGGCCAGATGTTTCTACACTGTTTCTCTAAACTAAACTGAACTTCAAGGCATTGCATCTCATTCTAGGTGTGGATACTTTACTACTAAGTTAACTAATCTGAATTCATTGTATTTATTTTTTATTGCCTGAGTTTAAATTCATTATAAATTCACGTTGAGTCCATGTTAAATATTCCATGAAATTTTAATTCACATCACCTTACCCATGCCATTTTGCAGACTCTTTGTCCTAGAGCGTGCATGTAAAAGTAGCTCTACAGTTTTGCTGACCATGTATTCTGTGACTTCTCATAAAACTGGCAAAGTCCTTTTAGTGTGGAATGTTAATGGAGTGGAGTAATGGGAACAGCTTGTGGTTGTGACAAATCAGATAGGAGTGGGTGCTCAGCGCTGGAACTCTAGAAACATGGGATCCTTAAGGGACAGTAGCACAAGCAGTGGGAAGGTTGCTGAGGCAGCAACTGACCAGGTTCTATGTTAAAAGGGTCAACAGCCTGGGTTTCCTCTAGGTGCTCTGGCTTCCTCCCTCACCCCAAAGTCGTGCAGGTTTGCAAGTTAATTGGCCTCAGTATATTACCCCTAGTGTGTAGGGAGTGGATGAGAAAATGGGACAACATTGAACTAGCGTGAACAGGTGAACGATGGTCGGCATAGACTCGGTGGGCTGAAGGGCTGTATCTTTTAATCAATTAAGCTGGAAGTAACTTGCCTCGGCAAGAATAAAGTTGCAATCATTCAAAAACATCAGGCTTTTAACTGGTACCATTTTTCCCCAGTGTACTGCTGATTTGGGTTCATTGTGAATATTTCCACACCAACTCCAAAGTTTCTGGATGAATGCACTCTATGAACAATGAAAGCAAGAGTGTGAATGACATATTCACAAAATGCTGGAGTAACTCAGCAGGTCAGGCAGCATCTCGGGAGAGAAGGACAATAACAGTTGTAACTGGAATCTGAGATTCATGCTTCTGTGGGTTGCCAGTTCAACATGGTTGCAATAGATATTGCATACCTCAAACTGATTAACTTTAGAAAGCCAGAAAGATCTAACCATAAGCGCTTTTAATAGAGTCATACAGCGTGGAAACAGGCCCTTCCACTCAACTTACCCTCAACGGCCAACATGTCCCAGCCACACAAGTCCCACCTACCTAAGTTTGGCCCATATCCCTCCAAACCTGTCCTGTCCATGTACCTGTCGAACTGTTTTTTAAACGTTACAATAGTCCCTGCCTCAACTACCTCCTCTGGCAGCTCATTCCATACACCCATCACCCTCTTTGTTTGAAAAGGTTACCCCTCAGATTCCCATTAAATTTTTTCCCCTTCACCTTAAACTTATGTCCTCTGGTCTTCGATTCTCCTACTCTGGACAAGAGTGTGCATCTACCTGATCTATTCCTCTCATGATTTTATACACCTCTATAAAATCACCCCTCATCCTCCTGCACAGGATTGACATCCTTTATGAAAAATAGCTATTTATTCAAGGGAAATGTATAGATGTAATATGAGCATTAAAATCATGAGGGGAATAGATAGGGTCAATGCTCACAGTCTTCTATCCAGGGTAGGGGAATCAGGAACCAGAGGATATAGGTTGAGAGTGGAGCATGACTTAATAGGTACCTGAGGAGCTTTGTCACTCAGAGGGTGATGGGTATATGGAACGAGCTGCTAGAAGTAGTAGTTGAGGCAGATACTAGAACAACATTTAAAAGACCCTTAGACAGGTAGATGGACAGGAAAGGTTCAGAGGGATATGAACCTAATGCGGGCAAAGCTTAAAAGAGGCAACTTGGTCGGCAAGGACAAGTTGAGCTGAAGGGCCCATTTCTGTGCTGTATGACTATAAATAAAGTTTGCATGAACTGATTGCTAGATGGTCAGAAATTAAAATTCTCTCCACAATTTTTTAGTTCATTAAGCATTAAAGAGCTGCACAAATTGAAAGTATTATAGCAGCATTAAGATAGAGTGACAACCCCAGATCTTGCAGGCAGAGTGTTTTTTTCTGGATAATAAAAAACTGTTGCAATGTAGCTGACGTTATCAGATTAAGGGCCAGAGGAACATCAGATTATTTGTTATTACATGTAACAGGCCTTCAGGAACAAAAATGTATGTGACAAGCATTAAAATCCAAACAGATTTGGTGTCAGCACGCAGTACAGCTAGGTTGAAAAGGTGGACTTGTTTTTGTAAATTATGAATTGTTTTCAAGAAAGATTTTAGATTTTCAGACACCGTGATGGAAAACATGGAAAACTGCCAGGTGCCTTTTGTAGTCTATCCTTGTAGCCAGGAAAGTTGTTAATCTCCATTAAGATTCTAAGCCATCTGAAAAAATTCCTTCTTGCATTCCCATTGTGCTGTTTTACACTTTGACCGAGACAAGGTCACAGATACTGAGCAAGTTCAGCCAGCTCCAGGTGAAGAAGGAGCTTGAAACCAGATATGGCATTGGGCGTCCAGTTAATTCAGTAATGTTTGTGACTAAGCTTATCATTATCAGCATGCCTTTAAGTGTTTATTCAGTCCTGTGCCTTTGGGACCTGTTGATTTGTAGCAGGGGTGTCACAAGTTTGCTTCCAACCTTTCGGGCTGTCAGTAAGCGAACACGGTTAATACATAAGATCGACACAAAATGCTGGAGTAATACAGCGAGTCAGGCCATTATCTCATTGTGCCTATCAAAGCATTCTAATTGTTTTTGTCTTCGAACAGAGGGAGCATTGATGTACAGAGGGATCTTGAGAATAGACAAGAAATGCTGGAGTAACAGCAGATCAGGCAGCATCTCTGGAGAAAAGGAATAGGTCACGTTTCGGGTCGGAACCCTTATGAAAGATAAAGGTGGGGGAGACGGGGGACGGGGAACACTAGATGAGAAAAAGCCGGAACTAAACAGCCTTTTCTCGCTTCTAGTTCCTCCCCCTCCCACCCCACTTCTATCTTTCAGTCTGAAGAAGGATTCTGACTGGAAAAGTCATCTACTTTTCTCCAGAGATGCTGTCGGATCCGCTGAGTTACTCCAGCATCTTGTGTCTATTTTTGGTATAAACCAGCATCTGCAGTTCCTTCCTACACGTAATTAATACGTACCCTGTGTTGATGTGTGAAGAAACAAATGTGTGAAGAAACAATCCACTGGTCCAGGTTTATTTTATTACTATTTAAAAGACACTTGGGCAGGTGCATGTGCACGGATAGGATAGGCGAAGGGCTAGCTGGGCCAAACACTATTAAATAGGACTAGCTTAGATGGGGCATCTTGGTCGGTGTGGACGTATTGGGCTGAAGGGCCTATTTTCATGCAGTTTGACTCTCTGACTCGAATTTAAATCCACAGCTGCCCGCAGGATTCGAACTTCTGTCTTTGGGTTTGTGGCATAGATTTCTTGTCCACTATGCCCCTTTCCCTCATCACTAACAAACAGGTTAAAACTTCACAGAACAACATTATTTGATTACTTTTAAGAAAAATGTTTTTTTAATGTTTGATTTAAATTCAAAGATGATTTATTTTCAGAATCTAACACACTGACGGTTTTTGTTTATTGGCGGCACTAAATAGATGGAATTTGATTTGTTTTATTGGAGGATGGGATTCCATTAAACACAACTTGTATGGCTGGCAAAGTATCAGATTTACTGAATTGAATTTTACAATATATCAGGAATTTATTTGAACTCAAATCCTACATTGGTGGTCCAATCCTACAATTGTCTCTCTGTATCACCATCCCTTTCATAACGTTTTCCTGAACACCAATTACAATTTGCAAGGTCGAAGGTAACAAGTTAGTTCTATGCGTGTTATGTCCTGAATTTGATAAATTTCTGGTGAAAGGCTAAGGTGTGGAGGAGAGTGAAGTTACACAACCTTTTCAACAGTGGCAAGAGTTTACATTGAGTTGATATTGCTGCACAATCCATTCAACTGTATGAACCTGCACTACTATTTACCTCATTGGAGGAGACCCTCGGATTATCTTTGATCAGCCTTTACTGGCTTTATCGTGCACTAAATGTTATTCACGTTATTCCCTTCATCATGTATCTGTACACTGTGGATGACTGTATTATCTTTCCGCTGACTGGTTAGCACTCAACGAAAACTATACCTCGGTACACGTGACAATAAACTAAACCAAATGAAACTAAACTAAACTATTCGGCAAATAAATTAAAAGATGATATGAACATTAAATCAGCTTACAACGTGTGCCGCGTTAATTAAACAATGTGTACGTCTCAATTTAATCCAAAATATTATCATGAATAAAATGGAAATTGCAACATATGCATGCTTACATTGGATCTGACCTGCTCTTTAGCTGGTGTCTGCTGAAGTTAAGTAATCACAACAACAAAGAACAAACTATTTTATGTACTACTGAATTCTTTCATTTTTCTTTAAGAAA
This sequence comes from Rhinoraja longicauda, assembly GCF_053455715.1. Classification (NCBI taxonomy): domain Eukaryota; kingdom Metazoa; phylum Chordata; class Chondrichthyes; order Rajiformes; family Arhynchobatidae; genus Rhinoraja; species Rhinoraja longicauda. Next base: position 71,667,510 of record NC_135956.1, read on the forward strand.
GGAAAACAATGCAGATATCAGGTTTCCTCCATGCTCCACACTACATTTTGTTCCATTTTGCGGTCATTCTTTAAAAAAAATTCATCAACTACTTCAAATTAAATCTGTGTTCAGTGCTTTGTGAGAAATGTCACTGTGTGCTGCTCTGGCACTAACCATGAAATAAAGTTAACAAGATCAGTGACCGAGAAGCCCTTCAAAATGCATGATATCTGTTAAATAGGAACCAGCAGCGCGGGGCATTGCAAAAAGCAGCTTCAGTAATCTTTTGGTGTTCTCACTCACTGATAAAGTAAGGCAACTTTAATTCCAGTTTATTATCATGTCAAAGGTCTGGACCTGTCACCTGCTTGATAAAGAACAGGCCTAAAGGTACAGGCTACAGAGAGGCTCAAAGTTGTCAGTAACCACATGATTGGATTATACTGCTGATTTATGAGTCTGACTGCTGGAAGAGTTCATTGGTTACATACAGCCAACTCCAGTGTTAACACCTTTCTTATCACATTCTTTTTGAGTTCAATTTTCACTTCCATTTCCTGCATTAAAGGACATATCAAAAGAAAAGACTCCTCAGCCTTCTTCACCTCTGCAGAGCCACTAAGTTTGAGCATAAAATGTCAGGGAGTCAGAGTTGGGAGGATATTTTCTTGAAAGCAGTGGTGCACATTGGAGTCTGTGAGCTGTTTTATCATGCTGGGATGAGTGGGAGGATTGACATGCTAGATTACTCTTTACGGAAAGTGATTTTGTTACCCCCTACTGGGTCGGAGTCTATTGGGTTGACTGCTTCGCTGGGAGTGTTAAGCGTCTCTTTCCAGCATTTGTCACTGTGAATATGTTTATTTGTTCTATGTCGTCATGGGGTGGAGAAAGTGCTGTGCATGATGCATATCAGGATCAATAAAAAGTTGTTCCCGTGATTGCATCTATAATTTGATTAGATCCTGAGCTATTTAACAGCTTATAGTTAACAAGATACAGACCGTTCTGAAGTAAGCAGTAGGATTCCTGACACAATCAGAAGCAGGAAATGTGGGAAGTTGAAAACTGTTTCCGAATACCAACAGTTGCTTAATATCATCACCTACATGCTTGCTAGCTCCTGTCAGCTAATTGCATGCTTACACAGTTTTACACTGATACCATTTACTTAAGTAGCATAAACAATTGTCACAAGTGACTATGCTAAATTGCAGTTGAAATTATAATTGTGATAGTTGAGAAATGCACAATGTAGAACTGTGGAGAAATGTGCTATCTCTCTTATTTCACGGACGCCTGTGCTTCGTAGAATATAGTTTCTCTAATCCACAGAGTTCTTTTTACGGGAAGGATGCAGGATAAATTTTTGATGCATCATGAAATCAATCCGCATTGAGAAAGCTGATGAAGAAATTCATGCCTTGTTGTGTTCTAAATAATTTTTAACCTTCCATTTTCTCTCCAGCCCTTTAAATTATTTTTCCAAAATTGATTTCATTCTCAGTACTTATGAACTCTACAGCCTTGCATTCCAGTTGATCATAACTTGCTGCCTGCAAACAAATAGATCTCTTCATCTCCCCATTATGTTCCTTATCTTAAATCTATCTCCTCTGGTGAATGACACTCTTGCCAGTGGAAGCAATTACTTCTTATTTACCCAACAGAACATCTCCATTTGAGCACCACTATTGTCTGCCAAAAAATATGCTCGGTTCATAAAATGTATTTATAAATATATAATGTAAGCATCCACTAGTCACCATTCATACAAAAAGGCATATTATCTTCATCGTTGTGGAAAATGGATACCAGGGTGTCTCGATGCAATTTATTTTAACAAAATTAAGTTTATATCAGCATGACATAAGTTGCTTCTTTTTAATGCATTCCACAAAAGAAATTCTCCAGAGTTATTTCTCCTCTTTTAAGTTTCAGGAAATGGTGGGAAGGCCATAAACTGTACCCTTTCCACTAACAAGCTTCTAGCAACCTGAAACGTCACCTATTCCTTTGCTCCGGAGATGTTGCCTGTTCCGCTAAGTTACTCTAGCATTTTGTGTCTGTCTTCTCTCATTTAGACCTGAACCTTTGACTGTGCTGGTCCAGGATATTTGGTGATGTCCAGCTCTTTGCAAAAGAAAAGCAACAAGTTTTGGGCAAACTGAGTAGACGGTTCTGCAGCAGCAGCTGATGTTTACCTCACAGTTCATCCTTGGGAACGTCTCGAACAGCCTGAAGAATGTCCTGACCCGAAGCCTCACCTATCCTTGTTCTCCAGGGATGTAACTTGACCTGTTGAATTTCTCCAGCATTTTGTCTTTCCTTGATGAACCAGCATTTGCAGTTCCTTGTTTCGACATTTCTATACTTGGGACCGGCCTTGATAGAAACAAAATGCTGTACTAACTCAGCAGGTCAGGCAGCTTCTCTGGAGAAAAGGAATAGGTGACATTTTGGGTGAAGGCCCTTCTTCAGACAGAGAGTCAGGGAGAGGGAAACTAGAGGTATGAAATGGTACAAAGACCTATCAGGTATAGAATCTTGTGTCATGCAGTTGCTCAGATAAAGACCACTGCATCACTTTAAAAGCTTTAGTTTGGTTTAGTTTCTGGTCAGGTGTTCTGAGGTAGATGAAAAGCTTATGGTGCTAACCGGTCATCGGAAAGACTATACATGATTACAGTCAAGCCATCCACAGTATACAGATACAGGATAAAGGGAATATGTTTATTGTAAGATAAAGTCCAGTAAAGTTCAATTAAAGATAGTACGAAGGTCTCCAGTGAGGTAGATGGTACAGTGCCCTATGTAATGTTTGGGACAAAGACCCATCATTTCTTTATTTGCCTCTGTACTCCACAATTTGAGATTTGTAATAGAAAAAATCACATATGGTCAAAGTGCACATTGTCAGATTTTAATAAAGGCCATTTTATACATTTTGGTTTCACCATGTAGAAATTACAGCAGTATTTATACATAATCCCCCCAGGGTACCATAATGTTTGGGACACAGCAATATGTTACTACAATCAGCAGTTGTATCATCAATGAAGATAAGTGGGCCAGTACCTTCAGCAGCCATACATGCCCAGGCCATAACACCCCCGCCACCGTGTTTCACAGATGAGGTGGTATGCTTTGAATCTTGGGCAGTTCCTTCTCTCCTCCATACTTTGCTCTTGCCATCACTCTGATATAAGTTAATCTTCGTCTCATCTGTCCACAAGACCTTTTTTCCAAAACTGTGGTTGCTCTTTTAAGTACTTCTTGGAAAACTGTAACCTGGCCAACCTATTTTTGCAGCTAATCAGTGGTTTGCATCTTGTGATGTAGCCTCTGTATTTCTGTTCATGAAGTTTTCTGTGGACAGTGGTCATTGACAAATCCACACCTGACTCCTGAAGAGTGTTTCTGATCTGTCGGACAGGTGTTTGGGGATTTTTCTTTATTATAGAGAATTCTTCTGTCGTCAGCTGTGGAGGTCTTCCTTGGCCTGCCGGTCCCTTTGCGATTAGTAAGCTCACCAGTGCTCTCTTTCTTCTTAATGATGTTCCAAACAGTTGATTTTAGGAAGCCTAAGTTTTGGCTGATGTCTCTAACAGTTTTATTCTGAAATACGAGGTGCTGAGAGCTCTCTTATATCTGCATGAAGGAGGCAATTAAACACACCTGAGCAATTACACACACACACCTGTGAAGCCATGTGTCCCAAATATTATGATGCCCTGAAATGGGGGGACTAGGTAGAGACACAGCTGTAATTTCTACATGGTGAAATCAAAATGTATAAAAATACCCTTTAATAAAATCTGACAATGTGCACTTTAACCACACATGTTTTTTTCTATTACAAATCTCAAATTGTGGAGTAAAGAGGCAAATAAATAAATGATGGGTCTTTATCCCAAACATTATGGAGGGCACAATAACTCAGGACTGATCTCCTGTTGTGGATAGAATGGATTGGTTACATGTTGACATCTGGGAAGAAACTGTCCCTGAATCTGGAACTGTGCTTTTTCAAACTTCTATACCTCTTGCCTGTTGGGAGAAGGTTCCTCTGCAGACACATTCTGGGAGGAGATGAGTGATGATCTTTTCTTCACTGCAGGCATCCTCGGAGCATTGAGCCAGGGGACTTTGATTACAATGGGGGGCTGCCGAGAACAGTGTGGGGACCCGGTAGAGGACTGCCGAGAAAGACGGGGACCTGGTGCGGGGGGGGGAGGGGCCACCGAGAAGGAAGGGGGAACGTCACGTTCAGCTGCAGACAGTAGATAGGACTGTTCGGTACTTTAGTAACTTTGTCGGTTTGAAAAAGTGGTGACACTTGTGTACTGCCAAAGTTGAATGCAAAACAAAGCATTTCACTGTAGGTACATGTGATGATAAAGTATCATTTATAAAGTATCATTCATTCATACAACTATCTAATGCCTTTGTGCTTGTTTGAAAGCTCTGGTGATGAGGTAACATGCAGTTTTTCTGCCCAAAATGTTCTGTGTTTTGTGTACGTCAAATGCTCAATGCCGGATGATTTTGCTGAGAATTTCAACAGACTAGAGTTGTACATGAATATATTAGCCACTACATTTAGAATCTTGTGAAGTAATGAAATGTATAGTGTTCTTTTGTTGGAAAATAAGATCAGATTAGTTTATTGTCGAATGCATCAGGATGCAATGAACTTGCTAGTTCACGTGAAGCTCACAGTGTAAGCTATAAACATGCAATACAATTATGATGAATACAATAATAAATACAATGAGAGGTGCAAACCAAGATTGTAATGCAGTCTGAAGTTCATAAAAATACTGAACTATGAACAGTAAGAGTAAGAGAATGTGCAGCACCTCTTCGAGGTGGGTGTGAAAGAAGTGATTGGTTCTGGAGTTGGAGAGCAGAAGGCAAAAGTTGTTCCTAAGTCTGGAAAGGTGAGGTTGCAGAAGGTCGAAGAGACAAATGAAATGGCCAGGGTGGCAGGCATCCATGATGATACTTCCAGCCTTCCTCCAGATGGCTGTGGAGGCCAAGTCGATGCATATTTTATATTGTTATAACCATAATGTTTGGGGCACATGGCTTCACAGGTGTTTGTAATTGCTCAGGTGTGTTTAACTGCCTCCGTAATGCAGGTATAAGAGAGCTCTCAGCGCCTCGTCTTTTCTCTAGTCTTTCCATCACGTTTGGAAACTTTTATTACTGTTTATCAACATGAGGACCAAAGTTGTGCCAATGAAAGTCAAATAAGCCATTCTGAGTGAGAAACAAGAATAAAACTGTCAGAGACATCAGCCAAACCTTAGGCTTCCCAAAATCAACTGTTTGGAACATCATTGAGAAGAAAGAGAGCACTGGTGAGCTTACTAATCGCAAAGGGACTGGCAGGCCAAGGAAGACCTCCACAGCTGACGACAGAAGAATTCTCTCTATATTAAAGAAAAATCCCCAAACATCTGTCCAACAGATCAGAAACACTCATCAGGAGTCAGGTGTGGATTTGTCAATGAGCACTGTCCGCAAAAGACTTCATGAACAGAAATACAGAGGCTACACTGCAAGATGCACACCACTGGTTAGCCGCAAAAATAGGATGGCCAGTTTATAGTTTGCCATGAAGTACTTAAAAGAGCAACCACAGTTCTGGAAAAAGGTCTTGTGGACAGATGAGACAAAGATTAACTTATATCAGAGTGATGGCAAGAGCAAGATATGGAGGAGAGAAGGAACTGCCCAAGATCCAAAGCATACAGCCTCATCTGTGAAACACAGTGATGGGGGTGTTATGGCCTGGGCATATATGGCTGCTGAAGGTACTGGCTCACTTTAATAGACAATAGACAGGTGTAGGAGTAGGCCATTCGGCCCTTCGAGCCAGCACCGCCATTCAATGTGATCATGGCTGATCATTCACATCTTCATTGATGATAGAACTGCTGATGGTAGTAGCATAATGAATTTTGAAGTGTATAGGCACATCCTATCTGCTCAAGTTCAAATAAATGCCTCAAAACCCATTGGCTGGCGGTTCGTTGCACAGCAAGCCAATGATTCCAAACATACCGCTAAAGCAACAAAGTTTTTCAAAGCTAAAAAATGGTCAATTCTTGAGTGGCCAAGTCAATCACCTGATCTGAACCCAATTGAGCATGCCTTTTATATGCTGATAAGGAAACTGAAGGGGACTAGCCTCCAAAACAAGCATAAGCTAAAAATGGCTGCAATACAGGCCTGGCAGAGCATCACCAGACAGGACACCCAGCAACTGGTGATGTTCATGAATCGCAGACTTCAAGCATGCAAAGGATATGCAACAAAATACTAAACATGACTACTTTCATTTACATGACATTGCTGTGTCCCAAACATTATGGTGCCCTGAAATGGGAGGACTATGTATAAACACTGCTGTAAGTTCTACATGATGAAACCCAAATGTATCAAAATGGCCTTTATTAAAATCTGACAATGTGCACTTTAACCACATGTGATTTTTTCTATTACAAATTTCTAATTGTGGAGTACAGAGGCAAATAAATAAATGATGGGTGTTTGTCCCAAACATTATGGAGGGCACTGTACAAACTGTACAGACAGCACCCTTGGTCAGGATTGAACTCGGGTCCCTGGCATTGTTTGGCAGCAACTCTCCCCCTGCTATTGTCTATTGCTATTGTCCTGCAAATTAATTATTTTTATCAACTTTCATCTCAGTTTTTTTGTCAATTGAAAAAATTATTGCTATTTTAAGTAAAAAGGAATAAAATGTTACAATGATTATTAAGACAGTATTAGAATTAAGGATTGCTTGTAAACTGATTTGATGATGTGACTCAATATTAATCTTGAGAGTATACAATTGAATGCCTGAAGGTCAGAGGGTCAGACATCATGCTTTTCATATTTTTATAAAAAGCATGGTGCTTATGGAGTTTGATCTCCTAAATACAATTTAACGTTACGAAATGTCCTTTAGCGCGTGTTCTGCAAAAATGTAATGGCTGACATTTATGATGTCACTATGCCTGGCGAGGTTTCATTCCAGCCCATCAATCGAGAAGTTGCATAACAATTTTTATCCCATTGTGCCCCTCAAAGCTTTCTAAAACATTTTTTTCTTAGAAGAGAGGGAACATTGACATAATGAGAGATCTTGAGTTACAGGCCAGTTCCCACAAAGTGGTAACACGAGTGGATGTGGTGGTAAAGGAGGCATATGGCAATCTGCCTTCACAGCTAGGGCATTGAGTAGGTAGGCTGGGACGTCATGTTACAGTTGGATAAAACTTTAGTTAGCCCACATTTATGGTAACGTTCTGGCGTCCATACTTCAGTAAGGATGTGCAGACTTTGGAGAGGGTGAAGTACAGGTTCTTGGTCCTCCAAAATATTCCAAATGGAATTTAAACTGGAGGTGGCGGAGTATGGACTGAAGCAAGAAGGGCTTCTTGAAGAAGAAGAGCTGCCTTAAATTTAGTTGCGTCTGGTTGAGTAACTATAGTAGGGCGAAGACTATTCCATGCTTTCATTGTGCGAGGGAAGACTGAATTGCTATGCACATCTGTCTTGATAGCTGGTATCTCAAATTGAATCGAATGCCCTCGTCTACCCCTTATAGGTTTAGGTTTGGTGTAGATGTGGTAATCTATGTCGAGCTGAGTTCACCAGGAATGGAGCGTATTAGCTATAAGATTGGGCAAACTTGGATTATTTTCTCTGAAGTTCAGAGGCTGAGGGGAGACCTGAAGGAAGTTTATAAAATTATAAGAGGGTAGACAGTTAGTTATAGAGGACACAGACTAGAGGTCAGAGGACGAAATGTTAAAGGTAATGTAGAAACAAGGATCTACAGATACTGGTTTACAAAAAAACAACACAAAGTGCTGGAATAACTCAGCAGCTCAGGAAGCATCTCTAGAGAACATTGTTATTGTCACTTGCAGCATGGTACAGCGAATAATTTTGGGGAATTTGGGGAACAAAGGGGAAATACACAGTGCAGAATATGGTTTTCTGCATTTTAGCACATCAGTTTCATAGACAAAGTCCAGTGTTCTCAATAAGATAAAGGTGAATCAGACAGTACCGCAACTTATGGAAGAACCGTTCAGAAGATTGATCGCAGAGGGGAAGAAGCTGTTCCTGAGTCCGGTGGTACATGCTTTCAAGCTTCTGTACCTTCTGCCAGACGGGAGCGGGGAGAAGAAGGAATGACCAGGTTGGGATGTCTTTGATTAAAGATGCAACGTGCTGGAGTAACTCAGCTGGTCAGGCAGCATCTCTGGCAAAAAAGGATGGGTGACATTTCGGGTCAGGACCCTTCTTCAGACGTCTTTGATTATGTTGGCTGCTTTTCCGAGGCAGCTTTCCTATGTTTTATGCTCAAAATAAGTTTGGGTTAGTTGACATTAAAACCATGTTGTATGTCTTTTTATTGGTTTATGAAAAAGACTATTATTGTGGTATTGAAAAGACCACATAGTTTGGCAGTGCTGATGAACCATGACAAGTTTCATTTGACTTCAGAAGCAGTGAGCATTATTGAAAAACAGTGACTTTATCTCAGCTGTGGTTACTTAACCACTTAATGGAGTGCTCATTACCCAGGTTTTAAAGGCACATGTGCACAGTATCGTCAGCACCTGTTTTATCTTCTGAGATGGTGCGTTCTGGTGATTTTTAAGGGCAGAGAGTATGACCCCAGGTTTACTAATCAGGGTCTAGAGAGATTGGTGGATCACATCTTCCTCAGGACGGATGTCCTCCCTCTGTGACCTCGGGTAGGTGCTCCTGGCATGATGTTTTCAGGAAGAATGTGTTAATGCCTGTGCTTCCCGTGATCGTGTGGGATTCACCAGGTGCTCTGATTTCCTCCAACCCTCCTAAGATGTGCAGGTTTGTAGGCCAATTGTCTTTGGTAAAGATTGTAAGTTGTCCCTAGTGTGTGTAAGATAGCGCTAGTGTATGGGGATTGCTGGTCCACGCGGACTCGGTGGGGCCAAAGGGCCTGTTTCTACGCTGTATCTCTAAAACTAAAACTAGAAATGAAAGATGTGGGCCAAGTGTGGACAAATGGAACTAGCTTAGATGGGGCATCTTGGTTGGCATGGACGAGTTGGGCTGAAGGGCCTGTGTCCGTGATGTATGACTCTTGAGTAGATTAGTCAGAGGGAGAATCTTGAGCAAAAATAAAGTGCTGGAGGAACTCAGTAGACCAGGCAGCATCTATAGTCACCACTGGCGTGGCTGTACTTCTGCTTGTTTTACCATGGTTTTTAAGCTCCTGTGATTACCGTACATTGTTATTCGGCGGGTTGGATCAGAAAACAAGTAAACTATTGCCATAAATTCCACTGAAAAGTGAAGAGGAATAGGCCCTTCAGCCCTCGTTGTCTGTGCCGACTATGATGCCAGTTCAAGATCTGCCAGATCTGCCTATTCATGTCCCTGTCTAAATGTTGTGATGCAAGAAATGTTCTTCCTGTATACGTATAATTTCCAAGCCGGTCTCAATTTATTTTATCAACTTATCAATTTATTGACAGTCATTTTATAGATATTGAGGAGGAGAAGAATCCTAATGACTTCCAATGACCAACAGTGCAGAAAAAATAACAATGAACAGAATACATGCTAACGGACACGACAATGAACAAAACATTTTCATGCAAAACTGTTAGGAGTACTCCTCAAAGGGTTATGTCTCTATGCCGTTACCTTCTGTCGATTTGATGTGAATGGATTAATGGTGTTTGTACAATGTAATTTTAGTAAGATTGATGATTATTGCTGGGATAATTTTTGTTAGTCTTATGAGCTTTTTTTCCCACTAAAAATGTCAGTGTTCCTTACACAAATTTAATCTTAATTGGTAAAAAAATATATTTTGAAGATCCCAGCACACCCACTTAAGGTCTGAATGAGTTAGTAAAGAATAACTTGGCAACAGCTTAAACAGTTTGTTTCTTAAGCCTCCTTTAAATTGTAATTAGTTCAAGCTCAGAAAATAGTTGAAAAAGCCCTGACAATGGATTTAGACTCGGAAAGAGGACAAAGCTTTTGGTGAATTAAGCCAAAGTTTATTCTGTACTGTGGAAAAATAGTCTCACCACTCTGCAGTCTATATCTACACTGCCCCAAACTCTATTTGCCCGTCTTGCCGAGCTAATTTGTTTCATGGCTCATGGTGTTCGGATTTAATTATTTTGTTCATTTTTTAAATTCTTCCATGTTCTTACTGTATGTAACCTTCTTCACACTTACAGTTTTTCTGAACACACTTCCTTTGATAAAAGCCATCAGTCGTCAGTGCTTTTCCTTCCTTTTGCTACTGGTGGCCACACTTGACACCTAACCCTTTGCCCATTCCTTTGATCACGCTATCTCTGGCTCACCGTTTGGTGTACATCCTTTCACTACGAAGCACTTCTAAGCTTCTCTTGAGAATTATATAAATGCAATATATTTCTGCATTGATTGCACTGCTCACAATTACTCCTGAAGTGAGAGGGAATATCCAGAATAGTAAACTGCAAATCTTCAATTTCTATCTTCAATTGTTTACCTTAAAGATAAAATTTAGAAATAAATTCATGGCGACCTATGCAACGCTCGATTTACGTACGGTTACGTTCCATAAACCCTTACGTAAGTCAGATTTTACGAAAGTTGGAATCGACATCCCCATCTCCTGTCCGAAATAACTCACTAATTCTGAAGAAGACCTCCGACCTGAAATGTCACCTCTCCATGATCACTGGAGATGCCGCCTGGCCCGCTGACTTACTGCAGCACTTTGTGTCTTTCACTGAGAGTATTAACAGTCTCAGCGGCGTTCGGCTGCGTCCGGGGCACTTTTTGAGGCACATGGCCTTCTGGGTAATCCCCGTTGCCATTGCGGGCTTGTTTCTGATGTAAACCTGAGTGATCATACAGTGTTGTGGAATTACTGAACAGAAGAAGGGTCTCGACCCAAAACGTCACCCATTCCTTCTCTCCAGAGATGCTGCCTGACCCGCTGAGTTACCCCAGCATTATGTGTACCCACTAGTGTTGGACATTCTCACCCTGGAGAAAAAAGTTTTGCCTCTCATAATTTTATATATTTCAATTTGAAAGTCGGATAACATGGAACCCGTGTGAATGGGTGATCGATGGCCAGCGTGGGCCTATTTCTATGCTGTGTAGCTTAAATGATCAGTCTACAGTCATATTAAATGGACTAAATTCAGAGCAAATATGGCAGTTCAGTGCCAGGCATCTGTGCAATAATGTGGGGCATCAGCAGTAGAATTGTATTCCACTGTAATCTGTAACTTCATGGCCCAGCAATTCCCTCCCTATTGTCACGCAAGAAGAGAAACCCAATACAGTGTGACATGGAGAAAGATATACCGAGAGTAGCTCGTGATGTTACTAAATTGAGGTGTCAACTGGCGAGATTGAAACACTGCATGTCTACTGATCTGCAAAAACAGCATAGTGGAAGAGTCACGCTATCCCACAGTAATGAGGAGCAGATCAGAACTCTGCAGTCAGGAGTACTCAGCAATTTCCTGGATGAGTGTATCTGTTCCAACAAAACCAGAAGTTCCAACATCATTCAGGACTGAGCTGCCTGCTTGATTGACATCTCATCAAATGCCTAAACGAAAACTCCCTCTACCACTGCTGTGCTGCAACTGCAGAAGTATACTGTCTGCAAATACACTGCAGTTTTACTTGCCAAGGCTGCTTCAACAGCAAATTGTGCCGTAGCGTCTGACCATCAATATCTAAATTCCACAAATTAATAAAAATAAAATCTCCTGTTGTGGTGAGATTAGAAAATGACTGCATGGGAAACTAGGCTCTCTTGAATTCTGGATATATTTTTGAACACTGTCACGAGGGAAATCCATGTCCTGATTTGGGTTTGACGTCTAATCAGCTAATGTTAAAGTCTTCTGGCTCAGAAACTTTCCTGTCAAAGAGAAAATGTGAGATATTTCATCTTGCCTCTTTTGTCATAGAACATAGAATGCAGCTCAAAAACAGGTTCCTTTGGCCCACAATGTTTGTGCTGAACATAATGCCCTGCTAAACTGATCTCATCTGCCTGTACATGACCCATATCCCTCTATTCCCTGTACTTCCATGTGCCATTTTTTTAAAATGTACAGGTGGCAAAATGGTAAAAACAAAATTAAATGTTGTGGCGTTAGTGTATCTGGGTGCTTGAAGGCGGTGGGCCAACGTGCCTGTTTCTGTGCGTAATGACGCTATGGCTCTATTAGTGCACTGTGAACATAAATCTTTAGGTCTGGAAATTAAATATTGATGCTGGATCTCCACAAAGTGGCAGCTCAGGAAAGCTTGGGTCCTTTGATCTCGATTCTGTCCTGCACAACTTCCTTTGGAGCTGCTTGTTTTCATTATCTGAACAGATTCTTCTTGAAAGTTGGGTGTGGGGGAGACCCAAAGTTGTAGGGTCCCTGGGGAAGAAAATGATGATTGCAACTTTTGAAATCTGGCAGGGTAATCTTGGCATGCCTCCACTAACTAAAAGCTTCTTTCAAGGCATCCTGTTCTTGGATTGAAAATGAGTTTCCCTAATAACTGGGTTCCATCAGAAATATTTGTTGGCTGGGTCTGATTTCAGTGGGAACAGCTCACATGAATTTCATTGAGATGGGGGCTGTTCACAGAAGAGAAGGCAAACATGTATGGAATAAACATAAGGTAGAAAATATTTGCTGAGTCTGGTTACAGGCCAAAGATCTGAAGATAAGGTCCAATGCAGCTGAAACCTTGCACCGTTAATAGAATATTCAGTTTGCTCGTGAACAGTATGCATGGACAGGACAGTTGATGTAAAACAGTGATCACATTGAAAAAATAATATTTGATAGAATTACTAGAAAATTGTATAATTGTAACTAGCTTTTAACAAAAGTGCATGGTACATTTTGAGTATATTTCGCATTAGATTAAATTAATACCAATGAGTGTCTGAATAGGTGGCTCAAAATATCACGAAGAAAATTAAAATTTGATGTCAATTGGATTAGAAGAAATTTATTTAGCCGGTGGGTGGTGAATCTGTGGAGTTCATTGCCACAGTCAGCTGTGGAGGCCAAGACATTGCGAATTTTAAAATCTGAGATTGATAGGCTATTGATTAGGAAGGGCGTCAAAAGTTATGGCGAGAAGGCAGGAGAATGGGGTTGAGAGGGAAAATAGATCAGCCATGATTGAATGGCAGAGTAGATTCAATGGGGTGAATGGCCTAATTCTGCTCCTATGTCTTATGGCCTTTTGTTCATTTCTATTCTTAAGTCTTGAAGGTATCGGTGCTTTATTTCCTCAGCTCAGTTAATATGCAACTTTGTCTGTGGATTTGCGCTGTCATTTGCAATAGGATGTGCTTGTCGAGCTGAAACACGGACCACAATTTTAAAAAGACGTGCAATTCCACTGCTTCCTCGATTGCTTTATGGGACAGTCCACAAATGTGACTCAGGATTTAAAAGTTGAATGCTAATGCTGTGGATGTGTGGGCTCTCGATTTGACTCCCAGTTTATAACATGCTGCTTAATCCAAGGGCATTTGTTCGGGTCCGATTTTGGAACACAACAATGTAAATGGCTCTTCGTCACTCTGATGGTTTTCTGGCATAACATGTACTAATGGGACAATGTCAGCAAATCTTAGCTCACCCTGTTTCCACCCTCCAGAACTCGTAACATCTGGGCAATTGCAGTGAATTTACTTGTCCCGCTGGAGTCATAAAGAGCAATGTAAGCAGGGCAGCGTTGAATTTATTTTTAACCATTAATATGCAAGTAATGGTAGCTGTACAGAGGTCTGTGCTTCCTGTATCTTTTCAGTCGACTAAAGGCTAATTGTCAGCTCGAGTGAGGTTATGCAGCATGTCCTATTTGACATACAATATAAATTAATTTTAATTATTGCCTACTGAATATGAAAAACGATTTAAGCATTGAATTTACAAAGCTATCGACTTGATAATTTTCTGTTTCCATGGGGCGGCACAATGGCACAGCTGGTAGAGCAGCTGCCTCACAACGCCAGACACCCGGGTTCGATCCTGACCTCGTGCTTTTCCAGCTCAATCTCTTTCATAGGCTAGGTTTAGATTTAGCTTTTTTTTGTCACATGTACAGAGGTACAATGAAGAGTCCTGTTTTGCAAACTGTCCAAACAGATCAGATATACCATGCATAGACACACTCAGTTCAAACTCAGGTAAAATAGTTTGAGTGAAGGGGACGAGAGGGAAGAGGGGAAATAGTCCATTAGAAAACACATTTCTAACATTTTAATTTTTTTAAAGAAACAAGTTAAAAAGTTAAAACGTGCTGTCGAGAGTACTAAATTTTCCAGTCAAAATTAGCAAGTCTCTTTTCACACTGTTTTGTATTTCACTTCTTTACTTGATGTCCGGAATATAATAAACTCAAAATGTAGTATATCCTTGCTGATCGAACATGGCACAAGGATTTGTTAGATTTGTAATTTTCTAACCTCAGAGGATGGGGCGTATACGGACGGTACAAGCTACCAGAGTAAGTAATTCAATGCTTCAATGGTGCTTTATTTGTCACATATACCGAGGTATAATGAAATTCTTTTTTGTATACAATTCAGCACATTTATCACTGTACATAAGCACATAGATACATCTTAGACAAGCACCAAGTACTGTACAGTACAAGTGTACAGCAGTAGTACCCTGAGACAGTATACAAAGTTGCCAGTTTGGAGCTATTTTCAAGTCTCAGTTGTTGTAAGTGCAGGGTTCTTGACATGACGATGAGGCAGGATATGGGCCACTTGCAGGTAAATGGGACTGGCTTAGTTGGGGCATGTTGGTCGGCATGGACTAATTTGGCCAAAGGGCTTGTTTCCATGCTGTATGACTCTATCTCTACTTCCAGGTATCGTTTGAAATACCAGTGCTATTAGTTGGGGTGGAATTGGTTTTGGCTGTAGACTGTTTGCTTAGACTGTGGGACACTGGGCTCCAATCTCCCATGACTGATCATCCCATCTTGTTGGCTGCCACAACACCTGGTGAGGCAACCATCTTTTATCTCGGGGTTTTTCCAACAGGTGTAGGGACCTTTGCAAGGTCCCAGATGTTATTGACGGTAGAAATGTGTGCAATGTTAGCTGTGGGTAGGAAGATCAAGTCTTGAGATGCATCATCCGTGTACCTTGAAGGGACCTCTCAAGAAATGACTGTAAAGTTTTTAATAAGCTAAGTTTCCGTAAAGCCAAGCAGAGTATATAGTTTCACAAAAATACTGTTAATTAACTGGACCTGTTAAACAATGTACACACATGCTATTCTGCAGTGGCATGTGGCAGATCTGCCTGAGGAATCTGTCTGTTAAAAAAATCCAGCGATTGTGATTCATTTCATTTGCAAAAACCGAGTTTAGTTTAGTTTAGTTTAGTTAAATTGTTTTCCTTGCAGGGTCAGTGGTGACAGATGGCAAATAGTTTTGGTTGGAGCTATAATAAAATGTAAGTGTTCTAAAATTAAATTGAGGGATCTCTGCATCGAACTGTACTTAAACAAAAAAGTTATTTTGATAACTTGAAGCATCCAAGAGACATTGAAATGTGAAGGCAAAGGTTCCAGTTGGAGACATCATTATTTTAAAAATCCTCATCTGAATTTTTGTCATGTTTCGATGCCTTCATTAAATCTATTTTAGGTTAAGCGAACCGACGCTGTTTAATTCACGCACCGGTTCGTTCGGTGATCTATCCCTTAGCTGACTGCGATTCCATTGCAAATGATGTTTTGGTGATTCCATAAGACCATACTGTCACCCTGTGGACATAAATGGTACAGCTTATGCCTTTCACGTCAAGGTTGAATGGTCCAGTGATCAATGAATTTATTCATTTGAAGCAAAATTGGACTATAATGTTCTATTTTAGCTATGAAATTGTATGTATGGTTCTGTCCTGCTGTTGCCCTTGGGTGTTGTTAGTTATTTAGATTTATTCTTTACTTGAACAGAGTGTAAGACCTTTTGTTGTAAATTCGATCCATAAATCAAGTCTTAAATCAAGTGTGTTTATTTGTCATATGCACTGGGTGTGATCTGGACCAATGAATGTCTTGCTTGCTGCAGCTTTACAGGCACATTAGACTCAACAACAAGAACAACAGATAAATATGCAATAAATTATCAATTATACTAAGTGAACCAGACTACGATAGCGCAGAAAAAATATCGTAGAGCAACCAAGGTAGTGCAAAAGTCCACAGTAATTCGGGGCTGAGGTTGGGTTCTGGTTTGGGTTTTTGCCGGGTGGTTCAAGAACCTGATTGTTGATGGGAAGAAGCTGCTCTTAAACCTGGTAATAACTGTTTTCAGGCTCTTGTACCTTCCTCCCAGTGGTAGCAGTGAGAAGAGAGTGTGTCCAGGCTGGTGTGGGTCTTTGATGATGTTAGCTGCCTTCTTGAGGCAATGCATCCTGTAGATTCCTTGGATGTTGGGGAGATCTGTACCCATGATGGACTGGGCAATGTTCACCACTTTCTGCAGCCTCCTTCATTCCTGAGCGTTCCGTAATTGAATCAGGCTGGGATGCAACCACTCAGTGTGCTCTCCATCATACATATGTGGAAGTTCAGTAGATTGTTTGGTTTGGCAAGATGCCCAATCTTAAACTGCTGAGGAAGTAGAGGATAGGCATAAAATGCTGGATTAACTCAGCAGGTCAGGCAGTCCCTCTGGAGCAAAGGAATAGGCAACATTTCGGGTCGAAACCGTTTTTCAGGCTCTTCAGGCAGGAAGTAGAGGCGTTGGTGAGCTTTCCTTGTCACTCCCTCAAGATGCCGAGTGCAGGACCTGATCATCAGAGACGTGTATATGCAGGAACTTGAAGCTGTTGATTCTGTCCATTGCTGTCTCGCCAACGAAGCCAGTTCCTCTGCTTTCTCTTCCTGAAGTCAACAATCACCTCGTTGGCCTTGCTACCACAATGATTGTTTATGTTTATGGTCTACATGGAGTGTTTATCAAAAAAGATCAAGCGTTCTTGATTTTGAATAGTTCAATGTTCAATGGTTTCTTTATTTTCACATGTACCAGGTACAGTGAAATACATTTTTTTGCAGACAGCTCAGCAAGACTATCTCAGTACATAACACCCCTATTAGTACAGAATGTACAGAACAGCCCACCGATTCCTTATGCAAGAGGCGCCATTTTACAGTCCCAGCTGCAGTTGGCCACAAAGGCCCGTTGCAACCGTCGCCTCCATTCTGATTGTTCCGTGATTCGATGTCCCTCTCCACGCCCGGGGAGGGGGGGGGTGGTGGGGGAGGAGGGGGTAAGTGGGGTAAGTTGGTGACGCCTCCGGTTCCTCTCACCTGGCCCTTTGTCCAGCATGCGTCACCATCCCCCTCCATCCGGGGCGGAGCATGGGTCGGCTTCAGCGGCCTTCCCTCACCGAATGAGCCGGACCTGTGGTCGGGATACGTGCACGGTTTGCCGGGCTGTTGGGTCTCCACGAATTGTTCAGTGTTTACTGTAAACTTCATGAGTTTTGCACAAGATCAGATGTGGAAAACACATTCCCATATGTACATTGTCGTGATTGTATGCGCATGGTTAGCTGGGCTGGTGTAATCCTACGCCAGAAGACATTACAATTTGCTACCAGTAAGACAGACTTAAATGCTAAAGGTCAAGCCAATAGATTACTTATTAACTAAATCATTGCAATGCAGTGTTTTTATTAAAGGAGTAAATAAGTGATCCATGCTTGTAGAAATGTTGCTTCATCTTGTATTTATTTCAATGTAATTAATATTTAAGAGAGATGGATTTGAAAAAAAAGAATAATGGTAGTTTGTCCTGGGAAATCGCCCGTGTGGCGGAAGTGTCCCGGGAAGCCGGACGGCGAGGCCTACCTGAGTCGAAGGAGCCTCAGCGGCAGCGGTGATGGGAGTCTCGGTGACGGCAGCGGTAGACTAGGCGGCAGCTTGAGCCTTGACAGCAACGGGATCCTCGGCGGCGGCGGGAGCCTCAGTGGCAATAGGAACCTCGGTGGCGGTGGAACGTGAGGGCGGAGGGCGGGGAAGACAATGGAGGACCCGGTGTGGGGGGACTGCCATGAAGAACAGTGGGGGGACCGCCATGAGGGATGGTGGGAGAACAAAAGGGGACCCGGTGTGGAGGAGGAGGAGGTGGGGCACTCTAGTTTAGAATCCACCACCCAGGGGATAAGTCTGTGTTTGTTTGTTTGTTCATTTGTTCCGGTGCACACGACAGCCAGCCAGCAGTCGCTTGTCCTTTTCTTTTTTTTCACTTTTAATTTCAAGTTTTTGTGTACCTTGTGTGTTGTGACTGTTGGCAGACCAATTTCCCTCTGGGGATGAATAAAGTTATATCGTATCGTATCGTAACAATGTGCAAACAGATTTTCTGCAGATTTTTCACCGCACAGTATTCTCCTTCTGTCCTTTTTCTGCCCAGTGGTAATAAATTTTGTGTTTTGTTGCGTGATGTTCTTTAATGTGGGTGGATGACAATCTGAGAACCTATTTAGAGTTTAAATCAACACCATGTGTAATTTGATCCAACTGTCTTCATTAAGCAAGGGCAGGGAGATCACTAACAGATGGAATTACTCGCCTCTGTTTCAGTACATTTGTCTGCCCATTCTTCATCCAAAGGCTGCAGCATTTACGATAAAACACACATCGGACTGGCACATGTAAATTATGTATTTTTGACTAAATGTTGAAGAGATGTTGTGATTTTTAAATAACTTATGTAATAAGTTTACAAATGACGACAAAACGATCTGATAACTTCCTACATATTAATCTCAACAAGAGCTCCAAAGTCAGGTCTCTCTGTTATGACGACAGGAATTGTAACTTGATTGCTTTATAGCTGAATGCAGGATACCCAGCGGTAAGTGGTGCACATATTAAGCTCGCACAAACAGTTCTATGTTTTTTTAGTAATTTTAGTTTAGTTTAGAGATACAGCTTCAGCCCACCAAGTCTGTGCCGACCAGCGATCCCCGCACACTAACACTATCTTACATTAGTAACAATTTTTAACAATTTTACCAAGCCAATTAGCCTCCAATCCTGTACGTTTCTGGAGTGTGAGGGGATACCAGAGCTCCCGGAGAAAACTCCTGCACGTCACGGAGAGAACATACAAACTCCATTCAGAGGCACCTGTAGTCTGGATCGAACCCGGGGCTCTGGCGCTGTAAGGCAGCAACTCTACCGCTGCGCGACAGTGCCTCCTTACTGGTGCCGTGCCATAATGTTGACTGAGCAATAAATATTGACAACAATTTTTGGTGTAACTTCGTAATAATGCCAAAAAATATTTTACATCAACCTGTGAGCACCCAGGTTTATCTTCTCATTCGAAAGACTGCACCACGGATAGTGGAGCACATCCTCAGCACTGCACAGAATATTACCGCTTGATTCTAATAGGATGCGGAAAATGGAGTCATATGCCACAACTAGTTGTTCTTTCAGCCTTATACTTTCTGCTCTTTCAGACAATTCCAAGTAAGTTGCATTTCATGAGGGCTAACTGTGTAAGCATCTCAAATGAGAACAAACTTATTAAGGTACAGTCCTTGGACTATCTTTGATTGACTTTTATGGACTTTATCTTGCACTGAGCATGATTCATGTTATTCCCTCTCATCATGCATCTGTACACTGTGGATGGTTCGATTATGATCATGTATTGTCTTTCTGCTGACTGCTTAGCACACAACAAAGGCTTTTCACGGTACCTCGGCACACGTGACAATAAACTAAACTAAACTCAAACTCGGACCAACTTGCCCATGCCAACCAAGAAGATGCCCCATCTTCGCTTGTCCTACCAGCCCCCATATCCCTCTAAACCTACCATGTATCTGTCCAAACATCTTACAAATGTTGTTATGGTACTATCTCTAATTTTGCATTGCTGAATCTGAGAAAATTCCATTGTATTAGTTAATTGCTCAGCTTAAAAACCATCAGCGTTACACTAATTCATGGCTTAACGTTTGATTGGAACAAAAATGGCGATTAAAAATCGTTCTTTGTCTGCATTCAAGATGTGCTGAACTGAGCATTTATTAGAACTTTTATGATTCTATGGTATTCAAGTTGGATGGAGTGAAAACTTTGATTTATTTATCCTTTGGACTTGAGCGGGCCTGGCAAGTCCAAAATTTATTGTCTATCACTAATTACACTTAAGAAGGAGATGCTTTCTTAAACCTCAGATTTGGACATAGAGGATCCCAGAAATCCATTCATTCCAAGGTACAGAAGAAGGTCACTTGACCATCATATCTGTGCCAGTCTTGCAGACAGTGAATCCCAGACCACTGCTTTCACCTTATCTCCTTTCCAGTCATTCTATCATTTCCTTTTAATCTGTGCTCATATGGATGGAGAACATGAAGCAAAGCTAATTTCCTTCATTGTACCTAGTTGGAGGACAGTGAGTCCAATTGTATTAATTTACTTATTGTTTAAGAGGGAACTGCAAATGCTGGTTTCCACCAAAGATACACAAAATGCTGGTGTAATACGGCGGGTCAGGCACCATCTCTGGAGAAAAAGGAATAGGTGATGTTTTGGGTCGGATCCCTTCTCCAGTCTGATGAAAGGTTCTCACCCGAAACAACATCTGTTCCTCTTATTCAGAGATGCTGCCTGACCCGCTGTGTAACTCCAGCATTTTATGTCTATATTCTTTACTTATTGTTTACTGAGAATAAATTCTCCGCCTACAGATTGACCATACTCAGACGTGATAGTTCAGTACTGCAATAGGGGAAGCATTTCTTCTTAAAAACGTCTGTTATGTGTTAACAAAAAAGCTATTTAAGCAAGGAGATGGGATAAGCCAGGCAATTCTGGGCCAGATAAGAGTTATTGGGTAAACTTCTTGAGTCCATTCCATGACATGAAATTACTGAACATGAGAAAGCCACTGGTTCTTCAAGGGCAGTCATATGAACTGTGAAAGATTAGTGGTGTTTTGCTAATTAAATTGGATTTTGTTTTAGAAATCCTTCTGCTTAGGTTTAAAGAATGTGATGAATGGTCAATTCCTTCTGGAATTTAGAAGAACGAGAGGTGATCTCATTGAAACATTTCAGCTTTTGAAACGAATTGACAGCAGAAGTGATGAGAGAATCTTTCCTCTGGTTCTACGATCTAGAATATGGTACGGAGTCGTGGATTAAGGCATCAGAGAGTGATGAGGAGATGTTTCTTCACTCAAAATGGTGTGAATTTTTGGAATTCTCTCTGCCATAGGTCTGCGGATATGTGTATCATAGACAAAGACCATTGTATTCCAGCACACTATTAAAGTAATCATGAGAAGTGGGACAGAGTGAGAAAATGGAGGTGAATGATGGAGCAGCCTCTTGCGGCAGTATTGCCTTCACTTACTCCTATTTCTTAAATTACATTAATACAATATTTAGTAATAATAACAGTAATTGATCTCTTATGATGTCACTGCCAAGTGCAGTATGTGGGTCCAGCAGGATTAGTAGCCGAGAGATAACTACACATGGTAAGAGAAAGGGGTATTCAGTAAGAGGGTCAAAATAAGGGGAGTGAACAAAGTAGGAAATTGCTTAATTTTTGAAAATTGTTTTATATAGTCCCATGTTTGCCATTTCAAATGCTTGCAATTTGTTCGTCTAAATTCATGCTGTTTTTTTTGTGGTGTTAGACATTTTTGTCAAGGCCTTTAAATTTTTTTTGTTTTACTCCTTCAGATTAATCCCAGATTTTCCTCGTTGAATTTCTTTTGTACTCCACTTAAATTGATTTTAATGATCTTTTGCTTCTACCAGTTTTTAAAAATATTATTGGAGCAGATTTTCTAAATCTTTGCTGGCATATATTAGGTCTGTTCTCAATAGCTTTTCTTGCATATTTGCAGATTTTAAAGATGGCAATAAACTAAACTAAACTTGCAGAAAGAGACCTTGTCACTTGACACTAGTTCATAGCAGGCAGCTAAATATTAGAAAAAGACAGAACAGAAACTGCAAGTTAATGCAATATCTGCAACTTTGAAATTGTATTTTCATGGCATTTGTAGATTGCCTTTGATATTTTTAATGTGTTTGGAATTAAAATGTCATGAATTAAATTGAGATGCAATGACCAAAATATACAGATTTTCATAAAGGCAATTTACAGATTGTTTCCAAAGTTGAAGGGCCAAAAGAATTGAACAAACTGTTGACCCTGGGTAAAGGGAAATAATTCAGTTAAGTGCAAAATTATTTGAGAAGCAACTCTTGCTCAGATTTTCAAACTTCTATAAGATTTTGAAGATATACAATAGATTGTAATCATATATTGTCTTTCCGCCGACTGGTTAGCACACAAAAGCTTTTCACCGCACCTCGTACACGTGACGATAAACTAAACTGATAAACTCAGATTTGCAACTCGTCTCAAAGGGTTCAAATCAATTTGGCGAAAAGAACAGCAAAAAGACACAAAATGCTTGAGTAACTCAGTGGATCAGACTCTGGAGAGATGGATAGGTGACATTTCGGGTCGAGACCTTACTTCAGACTGATTTTAGTGGGGGAAGCGAGCTTGAAGAGAGGTGGGAGCTGGGATGGGTGGATAACCTGTGCTGAGAACATCTTCACCTTGAGGAGACTTTGCAGTGGAGCAGTAAAATGCAGACACAAGAAATTGCAGATGCGGAATATGTTTAGGATAGGTGGCAAGTTGGATCCCCCCCCCCCCCGCCTGTCCATAGAAAGGGACCATTGGGAACTTGAATTGCATTAATGTATGGTGGGAAGACTGAAACGATATTGTGGAGGAAATTAAGCTCAAAGTGTTCAGCTTCAGGGTGAGCACAAGCAAACTGATCAGCATTGCCGACTGTTTTGAGGCTAATTGACTGATGTTAGATGCATCATTTAGTAAATACATTGGCAGAAATTTGAAATTTCTCAGTGACATATCCAAAAGAATGCAAGGTTTTCGTACATGTTGCAATTGACTTCAGTAGTGTGACGGAACTTTTTCAATGAATTATAAATTATTTCTATTGCCGTGATGACAAATTGTTATTGATATAAAGAAATTTCATTATAGTACTTACAATTTATGAGCAATAGAAAATATGTACTTTATTTTTGACAAACAGCACATTTTGTAATTTATCTTGAAATTGATCTTGAAATTTAAAGAGAGCTTATTGACTTGGTTGCATCACAGCCTGATTCAGCAACTCAAAAGCCCAGGAAGGAAGAAGATTGCAGAAGACATTTAGGATCAGGACCCTTCTTCAGACTGAAGTTGCCTATCCATTCCCGACATAGATGCTGCCAGACCCGCTGAGTTATTCCAGCACATGGTGGTTTACTCAAGATGCCACAATCTTCAGTTCCTTGTGTCACCAGATAAATGCTGTGGTGTATTACCTAATATTCTGCAGCAGTTGACTCTTCGCAAAAGTTGAAATGCAAACCAGGATTGATAGCGAGTTTTAACAGCATTGTGCTAAATTAGGATAGCGTGACTTGTACGTTTTCTGTCTTTTATTTCTGAAAATGTAGTGGTTTATTTTTACAAGAGTTACTGTTGACTTGTTTGAAGTGCTAACAGGCCCTCCTAACAGTTCAAAGTTAAATTATTTGTTTAATTAAGAAGTGCATCCACTGCCAGCAAAATAAATCTGCACCTGAACAAGCTTTATATCATATCTTCAGAGAGTTATATTATCTGCATGCCTCTGATTCTTAACTAAACAAATTCTAATTCTTTTCCTTCAGAAATGTCATATTCTTTGCTTTTGACTTGTGCCAAAAATGTCTGCACATGTTGGAAAAAGCAAATCTCACTGTTACTCTGTTGCGTGACTCATAATTAATCAAGTTAAAATTGGGTTGTTTTTACAGACGACAAGAGTGTAAATCTTTGAGCAGACAGGAAAATGCTTCCTCTTCGAAGCCAGAACTCATTGTGAAGCATCTTTGATTTGTAAATAGTTACACTGCTTCTCTGGTTGCTATTTGCCTGAATAACATCATCTGCCACAGGCAGAAAACAGTCCAATTCCATTTGACGTTCTGTTGATTATTATTATGCTTGCCAGTGCACCATGAGAATATCAGCGGACATAACCTTTTTCTAGCTTTCTTTCTTCCCCCTCATGCGATCTAACCTTCCAGAGCAGCCTACCATGTGGAATCTTGTTGAATGCTTTGCTGCACACCATATATACAACATCAACAGCTCTGCTTTCATCAATTTTTTTGGTCACATCTTCAAAAAACTCAATCAGATTCGTGAGACACGACCTCCCATTGATAAAACCATGCTGACACTCCCTAACCAGCCTTTGTCCTTCTAAATGCATGTATATCCTATCCCTCTCCAGTAATTCTCCAACTGCAGATGTTAAGCTCACTGACCGATAGTTCCCTGCATCTTCCCCACAGCTCTTCTTAAATAGAGGCACAACATTTGGCACCTTCCAGTCTTCTGGCACCTCTTCTGTATTTAATGACAATTCCTTAATTTCAACCAGGGCTCCCGCAATTTCCTCTCTAGTTTCCCACAATGTCCTTGGATATATCTGATCAGGCCCGGGAGATTTGTCTATCTTCATACATGGTAGTACCTTCAACACCTCTTTGACCGTAATACTGACTGCTCTCAAGATACTTCCATTGACTGCCCCTAGTCCCTCTGTCCTCCTGTCTTTCTCCTCGGTAAAAACAAAGGAGAAATACTCATTGAGGACCTTGCCCATCTCCTGTTGCTCACTTTGATTCCTGAGGGGTCCCACTCTCTCTCGAGTTACCATTTTTCCCTTTATTAGTACGGGTGTCAGGAGTATGGGGAGAAAGCTGGAGAACAGGGTTGAGAGGGAAAGATAGATCAGCCATGATTACATGGCAGAGTAGACGATGGGCCAAATGGCCTAATTCTGCTCCTATAACTTATGAACATAAACTGCTGAGGAAGTGAAAGCGTGATCAAATTAGGTACAGAAGATCCTAAGAATGCAAGAAATCTAAGCAGCTACTTGAAACGTTGTGCATCTTCTATCAGTCACTAAGATCACGACTGACCTCTTCCTCTACAGTCATTTTCCTGCACTCAACCTGCGTCATTTGATTCCAATAATATCTAAAAATCTTTCAATCTCTCAAATATACTCGGAGGCTGAACCACCATAATACACTTGTGTGCAGAATTCCAGTGCGCACTCCCCTCTGGGCAAAATTAATTTCTTCTCAAGAGTCAAGAGATATAATGTTTAATTTCCATATGTACTGACAATAGAGCAACAAAATTCTTACTTGCTGCAGCATAACTCAAAGGGAGCATATAATAACCAAAAAAATTAATGAAAAGATTTAATTAAAGGGCGGCACCATGGCACAGAGGTTGAGTTGCTGCCTTGCCAGAGACCTGGGGTGCATTCCTGACTGCGGGAGCTGTCTGTATGGAGTTTGTCCGTTTTCCCTGTGACCACGTGGGTTTTCTCTGTGTGCTCTGGTTTCCTCCCACACTCCAAAGACGTACAGGTTTGTAGATTAATTGGCTTTGGTAAAATTGTAAATTGTCCCGAGTGTGTAGGATAGTATTAGTGTAGTGGGGTGATTGCTGGTGGGTTTGGACTCGGTGGGCTGAAGGGCTTGTTTCTGCGCTGTATATCTGAAGTAAAGTCCAAAGTATTAACCTCTCTTCATTCTTGGTATTTTTGACACTGCAATTCCTGGTTCCAGCTGGTGGAAACTATTCATCTGTAATCATCCCTGTTGATTCCAATAAGAATTTTGTTTATTTCATTGAAATCGCCTCTCCTTTTAAATGAAGGTGAGCATGAGCCCAAACTGTTTAATTTCTCCCTGTATGACATCTATGTTACAGCCAAGAGGTACAGAAGTGTGAAAACACATACCTCAAGATTCAGAGACGGTTTCTTCCCAGTTGCTATCAGGCAACTGAACCACCCGACCAACTCCTAGAGCAGTCCTGAGCTATTATCTACCTCATTGGAGACCCTCGATCTATCTTTGATAGGGCTTTACTGGACTTTACCTTGAATTAAACATTCCATTTATCATGTATCTGTACACAGTGGATGGCTTGATTGTAATCATGTTTAGTCTTTATGCTGACTAGTTAGTGCACAACAAAAGCTTTTCACTGTACCTCTGTACATGTGACAATAAACGTAACTAAACTAAAGCATGGTGAATATTCTCCTGCACTCCCTCAATCATTAGGGCATCTTTGCGAAGGTAAGAAATCCAGACCATTACACAACATCTCATCAGCGCACGAGACATTTCTACCCTTGAACTGAAATTGTCTTCAGTAAAGACCTACATACCATTTGCCTTCTGGATTGCATGTTGTAACATGGCTTGTAGGTTAACTTTCAGTGATTTGTGTAAAAGGACAACCAGATCAAAGGGGTGGCACTGTGGCGCAGCGGTAGAGTTGCTGCCTTACAGCGCCAGAGCCCCTGGTTCGATCCTGACTACAGGTACTACCTGTTTTGAGTTAATATGTTCTCCCCATGACTATGTTTGATTGGCTTTGGTAAAAATTGTACATTGTTCTTACTGTGTAGGATAGTGATAGTGTTTTGGGTTCGCTGGTTGACGCAGACTCGGTGGGCCGAAGGTCTTGATTCTGCGCTGTAGCTCTAAATTAAACGAAACTAAATCTCCCAGAACACCCACAGTTTTCAATCTTTAGCCATTTATTTGTATTTTTGCCATCAAAAGGGAAAAGAAGAAATTGAGATGGAACGATTGGATTAAGAGGGAAGAACAAGGATGATGGTAGCTTTTTTTACAATTATATTTGTATATATTTCTCCAAAGTACAATCTCAAGGAATGATGCTCCACATCGGTAAAGACAACTTACTGCATCAAAGAGCTAAGTTGTGTGCAAATAATTTATATCAAGCTTTTAAAATAGTCCTTGGGCTGAAATGAAGATGCCTTGATTTTTCCGTTCTCTTTCCTCCTCATCTGATATGCAAGTGTGGGAAATTCAGGCTGTTTGATATATTTGAATGTATTTTGAAATGGAAAGATGCAATTGACAGGGTTCATGATCACCCTTATCCCTTGCCTGACGTAGCTCTAACATGTGGCTATAAGAAATTCACAGCTCCATTAGCCTCGCCATTATTTTGGCAGTAGTATTTGGATAAACAGTATTATACTTGTAATGATGACATTTTGGTTATATGACCAAAGCAATAATTGGCAGCAGATTTTGCAAATAAAAAGCAAAATGTAATCGTACAAAGCATATGCAGTTAAATAGGGTTTTTGGCACTGAATATAATAAAATATATTGTACATTGGTAGGTCATTTTCTTTGAAGGGACATTACCTGGTATCCAGTTGTTCTGATTTTCCCAGCCTATCTGTTCTGCTGGGAGGATGTGCAACTGATATTCTCCCAGTCCCCAGCAGTGAAATACCTGAATCAGGCACTAGAGGATGCAAAAGAGTGGTCAGTAAACTCCTAACTTTACTCTTTCTCCCACTTTCTTGAGATTAGGAATCCAGTAGAAACGGAGAATAAAACATTCAAAAGCATGAATCCTAGAATAGTTACAGCTTGAAAGGAGGGCATGCGCTGAAGTAGGGATGGGCGAAAGCTTCAAGTTCTGAGGAATATGCATCATCAGCAGTATGCCCTGGACCAGCCTCATCGAAGATATGGCCATGAAAGCACACCAACACCTCCACTTCCTCAGAAGGCTTAGGACGTTCAGCTTTTCCCCAACATCCCTCAAGAACTTCTACAGATGTGCCGTAGAAAGCATTTTATCAGGATGCATCACAGCCTGGTTTGGGAACAACTCCCTTCAAGACAGCAGGGATTTGCAAAGAGTTGTAAACGTAGCCCAGACTATGGTTCACGAGGTTAATCCCTGGGATGGAGGGACTGTCATATGAGGAAAGATTGGAAAGACTAGGCTTGTATTCACTGGAGTTTAGAAGGATGAGAGGGGATCTTATAGAGACGTATAAAATTATAAAAGGACTAGACAAGCTAGATGCAGGAAAAATGTTCCTAATGCTGGGGGAGTCCAGAACCAGGGGACACAGTCGAAGAATAAAGGGGAGGCCATTAAAAACTGAGGTGAGAAGAAACTTTTTCACCCAGAGAGTTGTGAATTTGTGGAATTCTCTGCCACAGAAGGCAGTGGAGGCCAATTCACTGGATGAATTTAAAAGAGAGTTAGATAGAGCTCTAGGGGCTAGTGGAATCAAGGGATATGGGGTGAAGGCAGGCACAGGTTACTGATTGTGGATGATCAGCCATGATCACAATGAATGGCTGGCTCGAAGGGCCGAATGGCCTCCTCCTGCACCTATTTTCTATGTTTCTGTTTCTATCCTGCAAACCAACCTCCCATTCATTGATTCACCTGATCACTCCCTCTTCTCCCCTCTTCCATCAAGCTTGAGGTGCAGAAGTTTGAAAATGCATACCTCCAGATTCGGAGACTGTTTTTTCCCAGTTGCCATCAGGCAATTGAACAGTCTTCGCATCGGCTGGTATGTGGCCCTGAACTCCCAACTACCCACTGGAGATCTGAACTATCTTTAACTCGACATTGTCAGACTTTTCAACCCACTGAATATTGTACCGTTCATCCTTTATCATTGCACTGTGGGTGGCTTGATTGTAATCATGTATAGTCTTTTGTTTGACTGGATAACATGCAAACAAAGGCTTTTCACTGTATCGTGGTACACGTGACAATAATAAACTAAACTAGGTTATTCGAAGGGAGATTGTGGACTGCCTCTTTGCATGAACACTCAGCCAATCCCATTACTCTGTACTCTTCTCACAGCCCTGCAAACTCTTTCCTTTCAGATACTGATCCAGTTCCTTTTTCAATGCTAAGATTGAACTTGTCTCTACAGTTGCCTGTCGCAGTGCATTTTAACCATTCACTTTGAGGGAGAAAATGTTTCCTTTTGTCACTTTTGATTCTGTTGCTAATCTTCTTCATTCTATGTACCTCAATTCTTGACCTCTTGAGCTCTGGGAACAATTTTACTCTTTCTACTCAATCTACATGCCTTTCAATCTCTTCTGTTCCAAGGAAAACAACAACTTCATCTCCAAGTCAATCCCCACAACTGAAGTTACTCATCTGGAATCATTGTGCCAAATCTCAACTGCCCTCCCAAAGCATTCATGCCTTTTTGCACTATAAACCAAACACAATATTCCATTTGTGGCTTGACCAATATTGCATGAAGGTTTATCGCAACTATCCCAGCTTGTCTAGGTGCCCAAAAGACTGTCTCCATCCTCTTCAATACTCACAGTTTTGTATTGCCAGCAAACTTTGAAACATGACATTTAATCTCCTCATCCAAATCATTTTAGAGTGTGAAAAGTTGGGGCACATTCGTAGCAGCAATAAGTTTTGATCTGCTATCTATCTTGCCGTTCCACCAGCTTGCCAATAGATCTTTGAGCTTTAATGCTGCCATCACTGTTTCGTGTTATCAGCTATGCGTTAACCAAGACCAAATTAGACAACCAACAGTCCCAGGACAGACGATGAGGAGATTCACTGTATACTTTTCTCCTGGTGAAAAACAATGTCTTTTATTCCATTGCCTTCAATCTTGATAAGATGTCTGATGTGTGATACCTTATCAAACACATGGAGTCACATAGCATGGTTTTGGGCCATTCTATCCACTGCATCCATACTGACCTTTTTTGTCCATCTACACTAATCACATTTGCAATTCATGATTTTATATTTTATTCAGCTAACCAGAATGGACATTTGACCAGTTGATTATCCACTTCACACAAAGGGTGGTATGTGTATAGTATGAGCTGTCAAAGTTTAGTTTAGTTTAGAGATACAGCGTGGAAACAGGCCCTATGGCCCACCGTGTCCGTGCCGACCAGTGATCCCGTACACTGGCACTATCCTACATACTAGGGACAATTTATTTTTATCAAAGCCAATTAATCCCCAAACCTGTACATTTTAGCAATGTAGGATGAAACCAGAGCTCCCGGAGAAAACTCAAGCGGTCCGGGGGAGAACGTACAAAACTCCGTACAGACAGCTCCCATAGTCAGCATTTGGTGCTGTAAGGCAGCAACTCTACCACTGCGCCATCGTGCCACCCCAGTGAGGATAGTATTAAACAGTGGGGGTAGCAATAAACTTCAAAGATCTATTGACAGGCTGGTGGAATGGCGAGATAGATAGCAGATGAAGTAATTAAGGCAGGCACAATGACAACATTTCAAAGACATTTGGATAGGTACATAGAGAGGGATATGGGGTCAAACACAGGCCAATGGAACTAACATATATGGGCATCTTGCTTGGCAAGGAAAGTTGGGCCTGAGGGCCTGTTTCTGTGCTGTATGAATCCATGACAAGTCACTTAACATTATCCATCTTTACCTATTTAGAATTTCAATCATATCTTCATCTGCTGACTGCAGCACTTTCTTCCTTGAACAAATGCCCATGAAGCTCATCATGCAATTAAAGCATTCTAGTTACATTGAATTAAATTACATGATGAACATCATGTGAGTATGAAAGTTAAATAATTCTAGTTATAATTAATTAAACTTTTATATGATTGCAAATTCTGGACCACAGCAATGTGCAATAACATATACTGTAAATTGGTTATTTTAACAATTTATTTCACTAGAATCTGAGGGAGGTGAACTGATGCTCATAATGTTTATTGCTGTTTTCAAAGTTGCAACAGAGACCATTCCCATAGTGGTAGCTCTCCTCCCCTTTCTCCTTCCATGTCTCAGTCTCCCTTGAACTGCCTCATAACCTTGCTACTTCTATATGTTCTGGGTCTGATCTGAAGAAGGGTTCAGACCCGAAACATCACCCATCCTTTCACTCCGGAAATGCTGACTGACCCTACTCCAGCACTTTGTGTCTGTCTTTGGTGAATCTAGAACTGGCCTTACCCAACCTAAAATTGGTTTGCACATTGGAAAAGGTTGGAATTGGAAAATTGGAAAAGCACAATTGAGATTGCTCATTCCCCATCTATCTATCTATTCTATCTATCTATATCTTCTATCTATCTATCTATATCTATATCTTCTATATAATACTAAAACTCTGCGTTCGTATGTAGGGATGTATGTGTGTATGTACGGAAGTTTAACTTACAAACCCTACTCCTCCAAGACGGTACACCAAAGCGCTACGATTTTTGTACCGCCGTATTCACCATTAACCTGGGCAACTATTGTAAGTACTTTCGTTCAAATTGAAGCTGCCTTTTTAAAGCTAGAGAGATATTAAAGTTTAAATTTTCATTTCTAACCCTTTTCTTCAAGGGGCTACATTTGTTTCCAAAAGTTTCCAGAAAAGGATTTAGTTTTCAGCAAGGATTTAGTTTTCAGCTTGTGACGGCTACATTGTTTCGAAAAGCTTCCAAGAAGTCTTTTTTGTTATTGCAAGTCAAGTCAAGTCAAGTCAAGTCACTTTTATTTGTATAGCACATTTAAAAACAACCCACGTTGACCAAAGTACTGCACATCTGATTAGGAAAAAAAACCAAAACATCTTGGAGAGTAAGAGTGGGGCTGGGGGAGGAGAGAATGGGGGGTGTGGGGACGGGCCCAACGGGCCCTCCCCAACGGGCACACTTGGAGAGTAAGGGTGGGGCTGGGGGAGGAGAGAATGGGGGGTGTGGGGACGGGCCCAACGGGCCCTCTTTTCTAGTATCTATCTATCTATCTATATAATACTAAAACTCTGCGGTCCAACATTCCGTATGTATGTATGTATATGTGTATGTACGGAAGATTACTTACAAACCCTACTCCTCCTAGACGGTACACCAAAGCGCTACGATTTTTGTACCGCCGTATTCACCATTAACCTGGGCAACTATTGTAAGTACTTTCGTTCAAATTGAAGCTACCTTTTTAAAGCTAGAGAGATATTAAAGTTTAAATTTTTCATTTCTAACCCTTTTCTTCAAGGGGCTACATTTGTTTCCAAAAGTTTCCAGAAAAGGATTTAGTTTTCAGCAAGGATTTAGTTTTCAGCTTGTGACGGCTACATTGTTTCGAAAAGCTTCCAAGAAGTCTTTTTTGTTATTGCAAGTCAAGTCAAGTCAAGTCAGTTTTATTTGTATAGCACATTTAAAAACAACCCACGTTGACCAAAGTACTGCACATCTGATTAGGAAAAAACAAACAAACATCTGATTAGGGAAAAAAAAAAAGAATGAAGGCTATAGTGGTCACTTGACATACACAGATCAGGAGGACGGGCCCAACGGGCACACTTGGAGAGTAAGAGTGGGGCTGGGGGAGGAGAGAATGGGGGGTGTGGGGACGGGCCCAACGGGCCCTCTTTTCCGGGCCCAACGGGCACACTTGGAGAGTAAGAGTGGGGCTGGGGGAGTGAGAATGGGGGGTGTGGGGACGGGCCCAACGGGCCCTCTTTTCTAGTATAATACTAAAACTCTGCGGTCCAACATTCCGTATGTATGTATGTATATGTGTATGTACGGAAGATTACTTACAAACCCTACTCCTCCTAGACGGTACACCAAAGCGCTACGATTTTTGTACCACCGTATTCACCATGAACCTGGGCAACTATTGTAAGTACTTTCGTTCAAATTGAAGCTACCTTTTTAAAGCTAGAGAGATATTAAAGTTTAAATTTTTCATTTCTAACCCTTTTCTTCAAGGGGCTACATTTGTTTCCAAAAGTTTCCAGAAAAGGATTTAGTTTTCAGCAAGGATTTAGTTTTCAGCTTGTGACGGCTACATTGTTTCGAAAAGCTTCCAAGAAGTCTTTTTTGTTATTGCAAGTCAAGTCAAGTCAAGTCAGTTTTATTTGTATAGCACATTTAAAAACAACCCACGTTGACCAAAGTACTGCACATCTGATTAGGAAAAAACAAACAAACATCTGATTAGGGAAAAAAAAAAAGAATGAAGGCTATAGTGGTCACTTGACATACACAGATCAGGAGGACGGGCCCAACGGGCACACTTGGAGAGTAAGAGTGGGGCTGGGGGAGGAGAGAATGGGGGGTGTGGGGACGGGCCCAACGGGCCCTCTTTTCCGGGCCCAACGGGCACACTTGGAGAGTAAGAGTGGGGCTGGGGGAGTGAGAATGGGGGGTGTGGGGACGGGCCCAACGGGCCCTCTTTTCTAGTATAATACTAAAACTCTGCGGTCCAACATTCCGTATGTATGTATGTATATGTGTATGTACGGAAGATTACTTACAAACCCTACTCCTCCTAGACGGTACACCAAAGCGCTACGATTTTTGTACCGCCGTATTCACCATTAACCTGGGCAACTATTGTAAGTACTTTCGTTCAAATTGAAGCTACCTTTTTAAAGCTAGAGAGATATTAAAGTTTAAATTTTCATTTCTAACCCTTTTCTTCAAGGGGCTACATTTGTTTCCAAAAGTTTACAGAAAAGGATTTAGTTTTCAGCAAGGATTTAGTTTTCAGCTTGTGACGGCGGCTACATTGTTTCGAAAAGCTTCCAAGAAGTCTTTTTTGTTATTGCAAGTCAAGTCAAGTCAAGTCAAGTCACTTTTATTTGTATAGCACATTTAAAAACAACCCACGTTGACCAAAGTACTGCACATCTGATTAGGAAAAAAACCCAAAACATCTGATTAGGAAAAAAAAAAAAAAAAGAAGGCTATAGTGGTCACTTGACATACACAGATCAGGAGGACAGAGTAAGAGTGGGGCTGGGGGAGGAGAGAATGGGGGGTGTGGGGACGGGCCCAACGGGCCCTCCCCAACGGGCACACTTGGAGAGTAAGAGTGGGGCTGGGGGAGGAGAGAATGGGGGGTGTGGGGACGGGCCCAACGGGCCCTCTTTTCCGGGCCCAACGGGCACACTTGGAGAGTAAGAGTGGGGCTGGGGGAGTGAGAATGGGGGGTGTGGGGACGGGCCCAACGGGCCCTCTTTTCTAGTATAATACTAAAACTCTGCGTTCGTATGTAGGGATGTATGTGTGTATGTACGGAAGTTAACTTACAAACCCTACTCCTCCAAGACGGTACACCAAAGCGCTACGATTTTTGTACCGCCGTATTCACCATTAACCTGGGCAACTATTGTAAGTACTTTCGTTCAAATTGAAGCTACCTTTTTAAAGCTAGAGAGATATTAAAGTTTAAATTTTCATTTCTAACCCTTTTCTTCAAGGGGCTACATTTGTTTCCAAAAGTTTCCAGAAAAGGATTTAGTTTTCAGCAAGGATTTAGTTTTCAGCTTGTGACGGCTACATTGTTTCGAAAAGCTTCCAAGAAGTCTTTTTTGTTATTGCAAGTCAAGTCAAGTCAAGTCAAGTCACTTTTATTTGTATAGCACATTTAAAAACAACCCACGTTGACCAAAGTACTGCACATCTGATTAGGAAAAAAAACCAAAACATCTTGGAGAGTAAGAGTGGGGCTGGGGGAGGAGAGAATGGGGGGTGTGGGGACGGGCCCAACGGGCCCTCCCCAACGGGCACACTTGGAGAGTAAGGGTGGGGCTGGGGGAGGAGAGAATGGGGGGTGTGGGGACGGGCCCAACGGGCCCTCTTTTCTAGTATAATACTAAAACTCTGCGTTCGTATGTAGGGATGTATGTGTGTATGTACGGAAGTTTAACTTACAAACCCTACTCCTCCAAGACGGTACACCAAAGCGCTACGATTTTTGTACCGCCGTATTCACCATTAACCTGGGCAACTATTGTAAGTACTTTCGTTCAAATTGAAGCTACCTTTTTAAAGCTAGAGAGATATTAAAGTTTAAATTTTCATTTCTAACCCTTTTCTTCAAGGGGCTACATTTGTTTCAAAAAGTTTACAGAAAATCATTTAGTTTTCAGCCTTTTCAGCTTGTGACGGCTACATTGTTTCGAAAAGCTTCCAAGAAGTCTTTTTTGTTATTGCAAGTCAAGTCAAGTCAAGTCAAGTCAAGTCAATTTTATTTGTATA
Source organism: Rhinoraja longicauda (assembly GCF_053455715.1). Taxonomy (NCBI): domain Eukaryota; kingdom Metazoa; phylum Chordata; class Chondrichthyes; order Rajiformes; family Arhynchobatidae; genus Rhinoraja; species Rhinoraja longicauda. The sequence continues at coordinate 71,702,574 of NC_135956.1, forward strand.
GCACATTTAAAAACAACCCACGTTGACCAAAGTACTGCACATCTGATTAGGAAAAAAAAAAAAAACATCTGATTAGGAAAAAAAAAAAAACGGGCACACTTGGAGAGTAAGAGTGGGGCTGGGGAAGGAGAGAATGGGGGGTGTGGGGACGGGCCCAACGGGCCCTCCCCAACGGGCACACTTGGAGAGTAAGAGTGGGGCTGGGGGAGGAGAGAATGGGGGGTGTGGGGACGGGCCCAACGGGCCCTCTTTTCTAGTCTTTTAATAAAACACTAGCTTCAGTTTTCATGCCCCTGTCCCTTCTTCTGTTGTTTCTCCTGTTGCCGCCCTGCCTGATTTACTTACTATTCTCTTCCCTCCTCCACGCCTTTCCCTACTCGCCAATGCCTTGGCCCGTTTATGCATGCACCTTCAAACTCTATGCAACTTGAAAGTGGCATGTAGTCTTTGCTGGCCGTGTGCAGTCCCATAGGAGATCAACTCTTTCTAAAGGTTGCAATTGCAGAGCCTGGAAATATTCCAGGATTTTGCAAAATAGACAATTTAACACAAATCTGGGCACCAAACTGATAAATCCTGAGAGTTCTTTAATATGTTGTTTAATATACTGTTGAGTCATGAAGCCAAAAGATTTTGACCAGCTTTATGACAGATTAAATGCACAACACTTTGATATTTAATATTGAAGGACTGGTGGTTCTGGAATGTTCTGACCATCAGAAAATCTGCCGGCTAGCAATTTGTGACTGCAGTAACCTGTTTTTCTTTGAAATCTCATTTAAGATTTTACTTACCTTAAATGATCTTTGTTAGTGATAAATTGACATAATGGGAACAAGAAAATGGTAATCTACTTAAATGAACCTGACAAATGAAAAGTAAATAGTGTCAATTTATATATATTTTAAAAGCAAAGTGGTTTCAAGATCAATGAAAGCACTATTTAGTTTTAGTTTAGTTTAAGCATTGAAATAAGTTTGTAGACCAAGGCCAAACAGTGATCTTATTGAGTGAAAGGTACAGCATGGAAACGGGGCCCTTCAGCTTACCGAGTCCACGGCGACCATTCAACTCGTTCTGTTATCCTGCTTTCTCATCCACTCCCTGCACACTATGTGTAGGAAGGAACTGCAGATTTTGGTTTAAACCAGTTAGACACAAAAAGCTGGAGGGACTCCGTAGGTCTGGCAGTATCTCTGGAGAAAAGGAATAAATGACCTTTCGGGTGGAGACCTTTTTCGACCCGAAACGTCACCTAGCCCTAGACACCAGGGGTGATTCACAGAGGCTAAGTTACTCAAGTGTCCTTCAAGTTCGCTCAATCCTATATTAACAATGGCATAAACTCATAAGTACAAAAGATTGGTGCCTGGATTAGAGGGTTTCAACTACAGGGAGAGGCTGGATAGACTTGGTTTTCTTTGGAATGTCAGAGGTTGAGGGGAAAATTGATAGAAGTACATAAGATTATGAGAAGCATAATAGACAGGGTGGACTATCAGAACCTTTTTCCCAGGATGGAAATGTCCAACACTAGAGGGCACAGCTATAAGGTGAGAGGGGGAAAGTTTAATGGAGATGTGTGGAGCAAGAGTTTTCCACAGTGTGGAGACGCACTGCCTGGAACACACTGGTGGAGGCAGATGAAGTGCAGGGAATAGATAGATATGGATCATATACAGGCAATTGGATCAGTTTAGCTAGGCATCACTTTGAGCACAAATATTGCTGGCTGAAGGGACTGTTCCTGTGCAGTACCGTTCTATGTTCTGATGAAAACCATAGCTTCATTTAAACCTTAGAGAGCATTAGACCAACTGATTGAAGCAAGTAGTTTTTCATGTGAAATAGTAATATCATTTAACTTCTGGAAGAATATAAAACCAACCAATATTGTTTATAGCTTTTGCACTAAGTACGGACTGATTTTGTTCATTATAACCAACTTGCTGCACACAGAAATTCAACTTCAAAGGGAGATCCTGCTCTAGTGTGGCAGTTTCCAAGAGTATAAAATACTACTGTGGGTGTGAGGGTTATCTTCTTCTCGCTAGCAGTAAAATGACCTGTTTATATTATAAATTTCTATACAGGTCTCGCGGTCGACATTGTTTAAACAAAGAAAATTAATGAACAGAAAACAATAAACTTGGGCAGAGACTTGCTCTTTGAGGTAGTGATGCATTACTAACCACTTCCTACAGAAAATGATAACCTGCCAGAGGGGATTGTTTATGAGAGTTAGAAGTGGACATTGTAGCCAAACAGAAAGAAACTAAAGTAAGAATGGACTGACTTTTGTTTACATTTGCCTTCAACCTGATTGTCACCTGAATTAAAAGTTTAGTACCATCAGCATTGATGCTGAAAAAGTTCTCACTGCTCTCTCTACTAAGTGGTTTCTGGAAACTCCAACGCTACTGAATGTAAACCACTTGTTAAAAGTGGGATAAAATTGATATCTTTTAATTTTCTCAACAAATCAGGCATGAGGCAATTTATTTCCAGCACAGTAGTAGCCCTCATCTTTCTTCTGTTGCATGTTCTGAACAGAGGAATTGATTTCTATGTGTGTGGCATTTCTGAGAACGTATGATGGTTTTTTGGGATAGTTGGTCACATAGAAATATATATATATATATATACACATATATATACACATATATATATATATATATATATGTGTATATCTTTCCTGGGAGTGCTACATTCAAAGCTAGAAATGTTTACATGAAGCATAAACATCAGGCTTGAGCAGTGAAATTATATAAATAAGTGAGGCTAAAGAGAGTCTGAAATTGTATTTAAAGTATTTAAATTGCAATGTAACATCCTGACTTTTACAAGTCAAACAAAAATGGGCGTGTTGCACTCCCATGTTTCTGGCTTGCTGTTAATGAAAGCAGCACGGAAGGGCTAGATCATATTTTGTGTCGGCGCTCCTCCCTCAACCTGTATAAACTGACAATGGGCATGAGCTGGGGATAACAAGATCTGCGAACACTGCACCTTTCACCTGCTGTCACTTGCAGTGAAGAGAAACACGGAGGTGATGGGAAAAGAGAACTGCCTGTTCACAATCACTCGGGGGGGGGGGGGGGGGGGGGGAATGACTGCATCTCTGCTGCTTTGATCTTGTAGTTGGTGATATTGCTGCAAGAATAACAGGAAAGATGACCCAGGCCAACTTGTGCACACTGTCTTTCCACTCCTCCCCCCCCCACCACCACCTAGATCATTTCCTATCCCCCACCTGCTTCTTCTGCTCATCACCTACACCTACATCCTCCGGGACTGCTCTTCCAGCACACCACCACTCCCCACCACCACCATTCCCATCCCCCACCATATGGCCCGCCAGTTCCACATTCCATCCTTCACCTTCCTTATCAGATTCCACCATCTGCAGTCCCTTGTCTTTCTTCACTTATCAACTCCAGTCTCTGTCCATTAACTCCTCTTTGCTTAGATCCACCTTTCACTTGCCACATCTTGCCCCACACCTCCCGTTCACCTCTTTCTACCACCCATCTCTTCTCTACTCCATCAGTCTGAAGAAGTGCCCCGACCCACCTGTCATTTCCCTCCACAGATGCTGTCTGACCCGCTGAATCCTTCCATCAATCACTTAATGCTGGTCCAGAATTGAATTCATGTTAAGTTTTTGTTTAGTGCAGACAACTGGTGTCCCAGCACTGAGCCTTGCAGCATCCCACTAGTTGCTGCCTGCCATTCTGAGAAGGACCCGTTAATTCCTACTCTTTCCTTCCTGTCTGCCAACCAGTTCAATACCCTACCCCCAATACCATGTGCTCTAATTTTGCACACTAATCTCTGTGTGGGATCTTGTCAAAGGCTTTTTGAAAGTCTAGATGCACCACATCCACTGGCTCTCCCTTATCCATTCTACTTGTTATATCCTCAAAAATTCCAAAGGATTAGTCAAGCATGAATTCCCCTTCATGAATCCATGCTGACTTTAACCAATCCCGTCACTGCTTTCCAAATGCGCTGCTGTAACATCTTTAATAATCAACTCCAGCATCTTCCCCTCTACCGATGTAAGGCTAACTGGTCTATAATTCCCCGTTTTCTCTCTCCCTCCTTTCTGAAAAAGTGGAGTTACCCTCCAGTCCACTGGAACTGATCCAGAGTCGAGAGAACATTGAAAAATGATCACCAATGCATCCACGATTTCTAGGGCCAACTCCTTGAGTCCTCTGAGATGTAGACCATCAGGCCCTGGGGATTTATCTGCCTTCAGTCCCAACAGTTACCTAACAGTCTTATCTGAATGGTGGCCGATTAGGAGAAGGGGAGATGCAACGAGATCTGGGTGTCATGGTACACCAGTCATTGAAAGTAGGCATGCAGGTGCAGCAGGCAGTGAAGAAAGCGAATGGTATGTTGGCATTCATAGCGAGGGGATTTGAGTATAGGAGCAGGGAGGTTCTGCTGCAGTTGTACAGGGCATTGGTGAGACCACACCTGGAGTATTGCGTACAGTTTTGGTCTCCTCATCTGAGGAAAGACGTTCTTGCCTTAGAGGGAGTACAGAGAAGGTTCACCAGATTGATTCCTGGGATGGCAGGACTTTCATATGAAGAAAGACTGGATAGACTCGGCTTGTACTCGCTGGAATTTAGAAGATTGAGGGGGGATCTTATAGAAACTTACAAAATTCTTAAGGGGTTGGACAGGCTAGATGCAGGAAGATTGTTCCCGATGTTGGGGAAGTCCAGAACAAGGGGTCACAGTTTAAGGATAAGGGGGAAGTCTTTTAAGACCGAGATGAGAACGTTTTTTTTCACACAGAGAGTGGTGAATCTGTGGAATTCTCTGCCACAGAAGGTAGTTGAGGCCAGTTCATTGGCTATATTTAAGAGGGAGTTAGATGTGGCCCTTGTGGCTAAAGGGATCAGGGGGTATGGAGAGAAGGCAGGTACGGGATACTGAGTTGGATGATCAGCCATGATCATATTAAATGGCGGTGCAGGCTCGAAGGGCCGAATGGCCTACTCCTGCACCTATTTTCTATGTTTCTAACACCATTTTCTGACTAATGTGGATTCCATCCAGTTCATCCCTCCCACTAGATCCTCGGTCCCCTAGTATTTCCGAGAGATTGTTTGTGTCTTCCTTCATGAAGACAGAACCAAAGTACTCGTTTAACTGTTCTGCCACTTCCTTGTTTCTCAATATAAATTCACCTGTCTCTGACTGTAAGGGACCTACATTCGTCTTCCCTAATCTTTTCCTTTTTACATACCTAAAGGAACTTTTACAGTCAGTTTTTATATTCCCCGCAAGCTTTCTTTCATGCCCTATGAAAGGCACAGAGGCATGAAAGACATAAACAGGCCCTTTGGCCCACAAAGTCCATGTGGAACATAACCGATCCTTATCTGCCTGCATATAATCCATATCATTCCATTCCTTGCATATCCATATGCTTATCCAAACGCCTGTTAAGTGCCACTCTCTTATCTTCCTCAACTACCACCCCGGGCAGCACGTTTCAGGCGATCACCACCCTCTGTGTTTTAATAAAATCTTGCCCTGCGCATCTCCTTTAAACGTTGCCCCTCTCACCTTAAAGCTATACCCTCTAGTATTTGATTTTTCCATCCTGGGAAAAAGGTTCTGACTGCCTACTCTATCTACAATAATAATTATAGTTCTTATAAATAGGAACTATTATTATTATTATTATATTTTATTACATGACTATATAATTTTATATGCTTCTCTCAGGTCCACCACTACCTCCGGCATTCCAAGAAATTCCAGAGACACATTTATAGTGTTGCATGAACTTTTATTACTTTATTTCCAAAGGGACAATGAAAGGTTGGATGTTGCACAAAAGATATCTTGAATTGTAACGACGTGAACTTGATAAGTGCAGTATTTTAACTGTAATTGTTTAAAAACTCTTCAGTAATTGAAGTGGAGTTAAGTTCTCGGTTCTCCCCTTTAAATAATGCACAGGCAGCCCACCCTTAGGTACTTCCTCCTCCTCCCTAACTTCTCTATCGAGCTCTTCACCCTTGAGCAAAACCTAGAGTGCTGGAGGAACTCAGCAGGTCAGACAGCAACTGTGGAGGAAATGGACAATGTTTCGGGTGGGGAACCTTCTTCAGACAGAAATTATTGTTTTTACTATCTTGAAACGTTGTGCTTTAAGATAATTAACTGAGGGACAAGTTTTATCAATCCATCAAGATATTCTTATGGTCTACAAAATGGCGCAGCAGGAGAATTACTTCCTTACAGCATCAGAGACCTGGGTTCGATCCTGACTACAGGTGCTGTCTGTACAGAATTTGTCCATTCTCCCCGTGACCGCATGAGTTTTCTCTGTGTGCGCCCATTTCCTCCCACACTAGGGACAATTTACAATTTTTACTGAAACCAATTAACCTGCAAATCCGTACGTCTTTTGAAGTGCGGGAGGAAACCGGAACAGCTGGAGAAAACTCACGTGGTCACAGGGAGAATGTACAAACTCCGTACAGATAACACCCATAATCATGATTGAACCTGGACCTCTGGCATTGTAAGGCAGCAACTCTACCACTCTGCCACTGTGCACTGAATGACGGAACAGTTAGATGGTCTTCACTTAGTTTGTTTTCCACTGTTCTTAAACATGAGCTTCACTCTGCAGATATGTCTAATAATTTCTGTTCCACATGATGCTTCTGAAGAAAAAGGGACTGGGTACTTTTTACTTAAGCTTTATTGACAGAACGGCTTTTTGAAACTCAACTCAGATGTGACCAAACACGTTTTCCACACTTCTGAAACCCACGGGTAGGATGTTCTATAAAGTTTAGGTTCCGTGTCAACTGAATCTAGCTGGACAAGTAGCACAAAAAAATGCAAGCAAATCCAGTTTGCAGATTTTATTTGAAAGGGGCTTCCACTAACTGGAACAAACAGAAATCGAGTGTAAAATCAGTTCCAGTCACTTACACCCACGGAGATTTCCTGATGTGATTGAGAGGTTAAATTACTGAATTACCTCCATTCTGTCTGGGAATGGTGATGCCCACTATGTGCAACACATGGTGGCTGCAGGCCACCTTTAGGCTCAAAGAGCAAGACTTCAATGAAGAAAAAATTCCAAGTCGGGGCTTTATAGAGTTCAAGGTCTTTAATGTGGGTGAAGATGCTCGGGGACACGAAAGACGGCTTTTTGCCTAACTTTGATATCTGCTGTTTTGTGGGTGTAAGAAATGTTGTGCATGTATTCACAAGCATAAGAAGTCGTGTGACACATTTGATTATTTTTAGACAACATTTTGAATGGTTTGATATTTAATTTTGCCAGGTTACCGCATTCTCCCTTATTTATTTATTAACTTGGAAATATTCTGAGTTAGTTGAAAGATATTTCTCGAAAGTTAACCTATTCCATTGTCATGCCTGAACATTCCAAGATAACTGCTTGGGTTTGGCAACTTTATATTACCAGCTAACATACTGTAGCACTGTTTATTGTAACACAAAGGGTGATTGCTTTTAGATGAGAGTGATACGATGTAAAGCAAAACTTTGGATCCAAAATGTAGGTTGTCATCTGGTAGGATGCTGCTTCCACTCTGTATTCGTAAAATCTGTGCTTGGTCTCGGTGACTGATGTTTTGTCTGCTGCATAAACAGTTTAATTTTTCACACATGGAAAATAGGTGCAGGAGTAGACCATTCGGCCCTTCGAGCCAACACCGCCATTCAATATGATCATGGCTGATCATCCAAAATCAGTACCCCATTCCTGCTTTTTCCCCATATGCCTTAATTCTGTTCGCCCTAAGTGCTAAATCTAACTCTCTCTTGAGTTTAGTTTTAGTTTAGAGATACAGCCCGGAAACAGGCCCCTCAGCCCATCCGGCCAGCAATCCCCGAACATGAACACTATCCCACACATACTGGGGAAAATGTACAATTATACCAAGCCAATTAGCCTATAACCCTCTAAATTTTTGGAGTGTGGGGTGGAAACCGGAGCACCCGGAGAAAACCCGTGCAGGTCACAGACAAGCACCCGTTGTCAGGATCGAACCCGGTCTCTGGCGCTGTAAGGCAGCAATTTTACCACTGTGCCACCGTACCGCCAAAGGTTTAGTTTAGTATTGTCACGTGTACTGAGGTACAGTGGAAACCTTTTGTTGCTAGGTATCCAGTCAAAGAAAAGACTATACATAGAAAATAGGTGCAGGAGTAGGCCATTCGGTCCTTCGAGCCAGCACCGCCATTCAATATGATCATGGCTGATCATCCAGAATCAGTACCCTGTTCTTGCTTTCTCCCCATATCCCTTGATTCTGTTAGCCCTAAGAGCTATATCTTGACAGGGGAGAGTCAGTGGATGTGGTGTACCTCGACTTTCAGAAAGCCTTCGACAAGGTCCCACATAGGAGATTAGTGGGCAAAATTAGAGCACATGGTATTGGGGGTAGGGTACTGACATGGATAGAAAATTGGTTGACAGACAGAAAGCAAAGAGTGGGGATAAATGGGTCCCTTTCGGAATGGCAGGCAGTGACCAGTGGGGTACCGCAAGGTTCGGTGCTGGGACCCCAGCTATTTACGATACACATTAATGACTTAGATGAAGGGATTAAAAGTACCATTAGCAAATTTGCAGATGATACTAAGCTGGGGGGTAGTGTGAATTGTGTGGAAGATGCAATAAGGCTGCAGGGTGACTTGGACAGGTTGTGTGAGTGGGCGGATACATGGCAGATGCAGTTTAATGTAGATAAGTGTGAGGTTATTCACTTTGGAAGTAAGAATAGAAAGGCAGATTATTATCTGAATGGTGTCAAGTTAGGAAGAGGGGATGTTCAACGAGATCTGGGTGTCCTAGTGCATCAGTCACTGAAAGGAAGCATGCAGGTACAGCAGGCAGTGAAGAAAGCCAATAGAATGTTGGCCTTCATAACAAGAGGAGTTGAGTATAGGAGCAAAGAGGTCCTTCTACAGTTGTACCGGGCCCTGGTGAGACCGCACCTGGAGTACTGTGTGCAGTTTTGGTCTCCAAATTTGAGGAAGGATATTCTTGCTATTGAGGGCGTGCAGCGTAGGTTCACTAGGTTAATTCCCGGAATGGCGGGACTGTCGTATGTTGAAAGGCTGGAGCAATTAGGCTTGTATACACTGGAATTTAGAAGGATGAGGGGGGATCTTATTGAAACATATAAGATAATTAGGGGATTGGACACATTAGAGGCAGGAAACGTGTTCCCAATGTTGGGGGAGTCCAGAACAAGGGGCCACAGCTTAAGAATAAGGGGTAGGCCATTTAGAACGGAGATGAGGAAGAACTTTTTCAGTCAGAGAGTGGTGAAGGTGTGGAATTCTCTGCCTCAGAAGGCAGTGGAGGCCAGTTCGTTGGATGCTTTCAAGAGAGAGCTGGATAGAGCTCTTAAGGATAGCGGAGTGAGGGGGTATGGGGAGAAGGCAGGAACGGGGTACTGATTGAGAGTGATCAGCCATGATCGCATTGAATGGCGGTGCTGGCTCGAAGGGCTGAATGGCCTAATCCTGCACCTATTGTCTATTGTCTATTGTCTATTGTCTAACTCTCTCTTGAATACATGATCAGATAAAATAATAGAGAAACAAAAAAATTGTTGTCAGGAAAGATTGGATTTGTCGAGTCTGTTTTCCCTGGAGTGAAGGAGACTGAGGAATGTCATCGAACCGTGCAGCATGAAAATAGGCCCTTCGGTCCAACTGGTCCATGCTGACCAAGGTGCCCCTTCTTAGCTAGTCCCTTTTGCCCACGTTTTAGTTTAGTTTAGAGAAATAGCATGGAAACAGGCCCGTCGACCCATCAAATCCATGCCATACATTAGCACTAGCCTACACACTCGGGACAATTTACCATTTTTACCGGAGCCAATTAATCTAGAAACCTGTACAACTTTGGAGTGTGCGAGTCTCTGTTCAGATAGCACCCGTCGTCAGGATCGAACCTGGGTCTCTGGTGCTGTAAGGCAGCAATTTTACCACTGTGCCGCCCTGTTGGCCCATATCTGTGCCATATCCCTCTCGAAGTGACATGTTCAAGATGTGTAACCATGAGGCATAGATAGTGTCTGTTTCCCATGGTAGGGATGACTGAAACTACAGGGCATAAGTTAGGGTTAGTGAAATTTGCTTTGGGGATTGACAAAACAATATTTTCCTTGATACTTGTAAGTTACTTTATCAAACGATATGACATCCATTGAATGAATGAATAAGTTTATTGGCCAAGTATGCATATACAAGAAATGTGCCTTGGTGCTCCGCTCACAAATGACAACACAAACATACAGTTAACTATTAAGAATAAAGCAGAACCACATCAAAACAATAAAGATACAACATTATGGTCTAAACATGTGGGTGAAAATAAACCAGAGCAAAAAAGAAGACTACATGCTTTGGTTATTGCGTAGAACTTTCACTCGTGGAAAAAAGCTGTTTTTATGTCTGGCTGTGGCTGCTTTGACAGTCACCTTCCAGAGGGAAGTGCTTCGAAGAGTTAGTGGGCAGGGTGAGAGGGGTCAGAGATGATCTTGCCCGCTTGCTTCCTGGCCCTTGCAGTGTACAGTTCGTCAATGGGGGGAAGGTTGCAGCCAACAACCTTCTCAGCTGTGCGAACGATCCGTTGCAGCCTCCGGATGTCGTGCTTGGTGGCTGAGCCAAACCAGACCATGATAGAGAAGGTGAGGATGGACTCAATGATAGCAGTATAGAATTGGACCATCATTGCCTGTGGCGGATTGTGTTTCTTCAGTTGCCGCAGGAAGTACATCCTCTGTTGGACATTTTTGACTGTGGAGTCGATGGTGGCCCCCCATTTAAGTTCCCAGGAACCACCAGCAGCATGCTCTGGAGACTCACCACCCTCTTGGCTTGCACATCACTTTTAATCTTTGCCCCACTCACCTTAAAGCTATGCCCTCCAGTGTTTAATTTTTCCATCCTGAGAAAATAATTCTGGACTGTCTGCTCTATCTATGCCTCTCATAATTTTATACACTTCCATCAGGTCTCCCCGCAACCTCCAGCATTCGTTTTTGTTTTTTGGAAATATTGTTTTTTTGGACAGCTGTTAGGAATGGAACCCTTATGTAACCCAGGATTGCCTGCCGATGAATGAGCAGGGATGTGGAATCAATGCAGGCAAGTGGAATTACTGTAGGTAGGCATGAGGTCAGCATAGATGTAGCAGGCCTGTTTCCATGCAACTCCATGACTGTGATGCTCATTACCACAGTTAGTTAAATGAGAACATAGTGGTCAGAAGTTGAGTCTTTGGCATCAGTTTTTCCATTTAAGCGAGAGAGTTCATTGTGAAAGTATTTTTTAATCTCTAGTGTGCAGGGTTGAATATCTTGGGTTGTGTTATTGGCTTGTTAGATTTTGAGCAAGTTAAGGCACACCCGAGATTGTAAGAAATATTATACACCCAACTGGAATTAAATTGCTGGGGTTTAAGGAAAGTCCATCCATGATTTGTAGATCCCCAAGGGGCTTATATAGCTGTCTTCGGTGTCCCTCAATTTTGCATACCCTTCCCTGCTTCAAGTGATCTTACTTCAACTATAGCCCTTTTGTTCTCAGCTACATTGTCTCTACCTTTTGCTTCAAGTCGAACAGACTACAAGGTTTTAGTTTTTGTTTTTAGTTTTAATTTTGTTTATTGTCATGTGTACCGAGGTGCAGTAAAAAGCTTTTTGTAGCGGACATATTATACGTGATTACAATCGAGCCTCCCACAGTGTACAGATACATGATAAAAGGAACAACGTTTTGTACAAGATAAAGTCTAGTAGAGTCCGATAAAAGATAGTCTGAAGGTCGTCAATGAGGTAGATAGTAGCTCAGGACTGCTCTCTGGTTGTTGGTAGGATGGTTCAGTTGCCTGATAGCAGCTGGGAAGAATGTCTCTGAATCTGGAGAAATCTGAAGGTGGCTTTTTGCTTCCAATTCCAGCAATGAGCCTCTGAATAACACTTTTAGAACTCTTAACATTTTACAATTAACAACTGCCAAAATGAGATTCCATGCAAAACGTGCTTCTACACAGCTTTTGCAGTGGTGACCAAGAAAGGTACTTCTGAATGAAATTTTGTGACATTTTACACTGTTTTGTACAAAAACATAACAGGACAGAAATAATTTGGAGCAGTCTTAATCTAAATCCAACGGTAAATTTGAGATAATGACACCGGAACATGGTGAACCTTTGCGCACATGTCCCAGAACTACTTTCATCCAATACATTTGCTCTGTACTTCAGTATTATTTGATTTGATTGAATAGCATGCACAACAAAGCTTTTCACCATACCTCGCACACGTGATAATAATAAGCTGAAAAACCTAAACCACAAATTCACCAGGTGAAGTGCATTTTGATTGCTGTAATGAAGTAAGGGCACGTCACATCTCTCTACTAATGGTCCAGGAGACCCATCAAGAACCTTTTACATGATCGTAGTTCAAAACATTTCCACAGGTCGGTTTGCTTCCACTTTCCAGCTGAGAGTTTGCAAATGATTGCTGATGGGTTCCATTATGTCTATGATTCATGACTATTTGTCAAGAAGAATGAAGATCTTGTAATGCCGCAGGGTGCTATTACGGTCTAGTATTACTAGATTTTAAACTTTCAAAAAGAAAACTTCATTGTTGTATGTAGAACAGCCTGCTTGACTTGTGGCTTCGCCAGCACGATGATGCATTTGTCTCTGCTGTTTAATTAAGAGATAGTAACAATTAGATTTCCATGGAACCAGAAAGCAGTGATTGTTTAAATGGAGATACAAGAAATTGCAGATGCTGGAATCTTGAGCAAAATGCAAACTGCTAGGGGAACTCAGCAGCCAGGCAGCATCTGCGGAGGGAAGTGGATAAATGATGTTTCGGGTCGCGACCCTTCTTCAGAACAGATCGGTTAAATTTAGCCATATTACAATTAATTTATAATCATTTTTCCACATTTATATTTACCGTAAACCACCGCAATAACAGACCACAGGAGGGGGGAAGATGGTGTCCGATATTGCCGATTGTCCGCTATAACCGAGTGAGGGGGGTAAAGTTTAACCCAAGGCTGGGAGGTAAGAAATGCGACATTGGGAGGCGGGTTAAACAAGCAGGAATTCACAGGCTGGGGAGTCACAGAGCTCCTGGCCCCACACGCCATGCACCAGTGATGGGCCCAGTACACGCGCCGCCTTCACGCTGCTCGCTATCTCCGCTGCGCAACAGGAAGCACACCGCGTGACGCCATCTCATGAGGTAACCTGGCGGAAGTGGGGGGGGTCGGTGCTACGGGTGCACCGTCGTCTCAGTTCTCAGTCCGCTAGAACTAAAATCCGCTATATGGAGGTCAGTTATAGCGAGGGTTACTGTACTTTTAATAGGGAGCAAGAAAAAAAATGTTGGCTGGCCCAAAACAATTTCTGAGTTGAATGATTGCTCAAACTTATCTGGCACGAATTCTGACCTGAGCCTTTCATGAACATGTTCACTATTCTTTTTTGCTACAATATCACTACAACTGATTAGCATCGTTAATTTATTTTTAGATTGATGCGACTGGTTTCTTTTAAAATGGCATATTAGTCTTGTTAATTTTTTTAAAAGAGATCTGTCAGCAAGCTTTTTTCATGCACTTTTGCTCACCGTCCAATCTCGTCAAACTATCAGCATTGTTCTCAGAGTGATAATTGTTCGCTCAAGAGCTGACGCAGGAAAGGATGTCATCAGAAGAGATCAATATATAATTAACTGTCTTTTTTAATCTCGGAAATTTAATGACTGTGTCATTTCTTGGATGAGGGTGGCAAAAAATATACTTTCATTAGCCAACCTTGTCGCTGTCGAATGGTGATCCAGCATTGTTGGAACAATTGCTGATTTATGAGACTTTCTTGAAAAAGCAGCAAAGATAATGACGCTTGTGTCTTGAAAAATAAACTGGGGAAGAATAAGACTTTACTGTTTGAACTTTGTATCATTTGCCCTTTTTTCTTGTCAAGTTCACTTATTGAGATAAAATGCAGGACATTTTGTGCCCGCAAAGTTGCTGCTTTACAAGGAAGCTTGTTGAATGTATTCCAAAACCGCCAATAACAGCACAAGCTTTTATATTACTTCCAATTGAGATGTATAATTTCTGCTTCAGCTTTCATTCTTCAACAGAGGATGTAACTGTAAATGATTGAGGTGCCCTGGGATAGTTAATTGTTTAAGCCTGTGAGGAATGTGGATCACTGAGCCATTTTGGCATTGCACTGAAGTAACACTGCACACTTTTTTCCTGGCTGTGCCTAAACTAAAATTAAACAGAGCAAGATATTTCCTTTTCAGTGATTTACAACAGATTTGGAGTGAGTCATCTTAACGACCAGTGCTAATCGCCTGGACTGGACAAAGAGAACAACGTTTCTGTACTATTTCTAGAACCCTCGGTGCCTATCTTGGGACCTCAAATGAGGTTATAATTCGTCGTTTATATTTTAATTGAAGTGCTATATTATAATTGTCTGAGTTTGATATGTTTTAAATTGAAAAGCCTTTGTGAGTCTGGCCCAACACCTGCCTCATTTCTATTTTATCTTAGGTCATTTTTTTTGTAGACACTTTGTGCAGAATGCCAAAACCATCATCACAGTCTTGATTGAAATAGAATATAGACCAGTACAGTGCCTTAACAGGCCCTTCGGCCCACAATATCCATGCCGAACACGATGCCTTTGCCTGCACATGACCCACATCCCTCCATTTCCTGCATATCCATGTGGCTATCTAAGAGCCTCTTAAATGCCCCTGTTGCATCTGTTGCCATCCCTGGCAGCGTGTTCCAGGCACTCACAAAAAGCTTTTCCTTTAAACTTTGCTCCCTCAACTTAAAGCTATACTCTCCAATCTTTGACATTTCCATCCTGGGATGAATGGCACTGGAACTGTGGAGAACTCCATTGATGTCACAGACCTTCAGCCAGAATAACACCACAACTTCCACCACAGCTCTTTTTTTAATTTCCATGAGTTGTGCAGTTTTGAATCTAAACATCCAAGTCATCTTGGATTCCATGCATCTTAATCTTCTGAATCAGTGTACCATGAGGTAATTTATCAAATATCTAACTAAAATCCATGTAGACATGGTGGCACAGTGGTAGAGTTGATGCCTCACAGTGCCAGATCCTGACCATGTGTGCTGTCTTTCCAGTGTTTCTACATTCTCACTGTGACCATGTGGGTTTTCTCCGAGTGCTCCAGTTTCTTCCCACACTCCAAACACAGACAGGTTTGTAGGCTAATTGACTTAGGTAAAGAGTGTAAATTGTCCCTAGTGTGTAGGATAGTGCTAGTATATGGGGATTGCTGGTCGGCGTGGACTCAGTGGGCTGAATGGCCTGTTTCCATGTTGTTTCTCAAAACTAAACAACATTCACTGCCCTACCTTTACCGATCACCTTCTTTATCTCCTAAAAAAACTAAATCAAGTTCATGACTGTCACGACTGTCTACCCTTTCTATGCCTCTCATAATTTTATATACAGGTCCACCACCGATGTTCCGGCAACTGGTGGTCCAGCACCTCCTTTAATCTGGACAAAATTTACGAGAGCGCACTTGAAATGCCCCCAGAAGTCCCCCTGAAAATGTGGTGCCTAGGCCAGGCGAGGCAGCCGATCTCGATCTCACCGGGACTTCGGAGGCCAGACTTCCAAGCTGTGGATCGAATTTGCCCCCTGCAGGCAGGGTTCTGGAACTCCGGCCCAGCCGGAGGCGGCAGTTCCTTTCCCATAACCGACTTCTGAGGCCGACTTTGCGAGCCAGTATCTCGGCCTAGGCAGACCGTTCGACTCCTCTCAGAGACCGTGACCTCTATTGGCCCGGCAAAACGGATAATCCGGCATGGGTCTGGAACCAAGGGTGCCGGAAAATCAGTGGAGGACCAGTACTGATATAGTCTCCCCTCAACATCTGACATTGCAAACTAAACAATCTAAGTTTGTCTTCTCCTTGTATCTAAAATCCTCTAACTTAGGCAGCATTCTGGTACACCTCTTCTGCACCCTCTACAAAGCCACATTTCCTTCCTGTAATAGGACAACCAGATCTGCACATAATGTTCCTAATGCATCCAAATCGTAGTACTATAACGGAGCAACATGACTTCCTGACTCTTATATTCAATGTTTAAGAAGGAACTGCAGATGCTGGTTAAAACCGAAGATAAACACAAAAAGCTGGAGTAACTTAACGGGACATACAACCTCTCTGGAGAGAAGGAATGGGTGACGTTTCGGATCTGAAGAAGGGTCTCGACCCGAAACGTCACCCATTCCTTCTCTCCAGAGATGCTGCCTGACCCGCTGAGTCACTCCAGCTTTTTGTCTATATCTTCTTGTATTCAATGCCCTGACCAGTGAAGGAAAGCATACCATAGCCTTCTTTCTCATTCTGTCTACTTTCAGGGAGCTATGGACTTGGACCCATGATCCCTCTGTACATCAATGTTATGGGTCTGCATTGACTGTATACTTTTCCCCCTTACAAGTGCAGTTATTTTTGTAATGGAAGAAAATTGTGTGCTATTTGCACAAGTAAGCTTTTAGAAACGGCAATGTAGTAATGACTGGTGATTTTTTTCTTTGTATGATTCTGGTTGACCGATAAATATTTGCTACGTCATTAGCAATAATAATGCTCTGGAATTTTGTACATGCATCACGGAGGGCAGATGGAATCTCGATTTAACGTTCCATCTGAAAGTTGGCACCCCTCTCAATGCAATACTTCCTTCGTACAAGAGACTGCAGATACTGTCGTCTGGGGCATAAAATAAACTACGTGAAGCACTCAGCGAGTCAAGCAGCATCTGTGGAGTTAAAGAGATCGTCGAGACCAAACCGTTGACCATCCCGTTAGTTTGGAGATACAGCATGGAAACGGGCCCATTGAGTCCACGCGGACCATCAATCACCCGTTCACACTAGTTCTACATTAACCCACTCTCGCATCCACTCGCAATGAACTTGGGGCAATTTGCAGAGGCCAATGAACCTGCAAACCCGCACGTCTCTGGGATGTGGGAGGAAGCTCACGCAGTCACAGGGAGAACATGTAATCTGCACTCAGACAGCACCAGAGGTTGGGATTGAAACCTGGTCACTGGTGCTGCACGGCAGCAGTTCTGCCAGTTGCACCACAGATTTGTTCATTGGACTGAAACCTGAATTCAGAACTCAGACCTAAGACAAGAGAACTACCAAACTGCGGCTTGGATTACGGAATGTTAATTCTGACTGTAATAACGTTGGCCACCTGGCAAGTTTTAGCTGTGGAATTTGAGAGTACAAATTAATTGAGCATTATAGACAGATTTATGAAATTTAACGAAAAAAGAATGGAGTTCTTAGTTTTACTATAAAAGGCATAGTGAATAAAAGTACAAAGGAAACTCTTGGCGTGGGTTGGATTTCAAGAACATTCAAGGCCCTCTCTGGAGAATTAGTAAGTATGGACTCGTGCAACAATGAGAAACTGCTGAACCGTTTAGATAGATAAGAAAGAGAGATGCCCTCTGTCTACCCATGTTAGATGTTTCGGTTCAGGTTTATTATTGTCACGCGTACTTAGGTACGGAGAAAAGTTTGGTTTTTCCCGCCATCCGGTCAAATCACATAATACTCCAGATAGACACAAAGTGCTTACGTAACTGAACGGGTCAGGCAGCATCTCTGGAGTGATGTTTCAGGTCGGGTGTGGAGAAGGGTCCCGACCCGAAACGTCACCTGCCCTTTTTCCCCAGGGATGCTGCTTGACCCGCTGAGTTACTCTATCTTTGATGCATACTGGCATCTGCAGTTACTTTCTATACATTATACTTTAATCTGATGTAAGAAATCTCACGGCAGTAGCCCATGACAATCGAGCAAGTTCTTGCCAGCGACCAAACCAATACTTAGCCCTCAATTAACTTTATATCCAAGAAAACCAAATTTCTGGTAATTTTCACGCTTCTATTTTTTTTGTTCCCAGCTCAGCTGCATAAAAAATGGACGCCATGCAACAGTATCTGTATTTCCAAAGTGTTCCTTTGGCTGCAAGCCTTGGTCGTCGTACCTCAAGTTGTTTGCAAACTTGTAGGCTGAAGTGAAGAAGTTGTATTTGGCAAGCCTAGTCATGTAGCAGCATCTCTCAGATTCATTCACAGAAATGGTTCTTACTGATGGAGATGGGATACTGTACATATTCTGCTACCTGCTTTAAACTATGAGTGGCAAAAGCCCACTCTGCTTACTGTTGAACTTGTGGTCAACTGAACACATTTTATTCGGTATATATTTTTACGTATTTAGATTTACATATTTAAAGCTCTTTTAAAGAAAACTATTGTTGTCAAAAAAAGACACAAAGTGCTGGAGTAACTCAGTGGGTCAGTCAGCAGCTCTGGAGAACATGGTTTGGTAATGTTTCGGATTGGGACCCGACCCTTCTTCAGACGGTGGTCCAAGAAACATTGTTCAAAAGAACTACCCGCTGTTAACTGTTGTCAACCCACACCTCATGTTTATGACAATTGTTCTGCTCAAGACCGCAAGAAATTGCAGAGATTTGGAACGCAGGCCAGTAAATCACCCCTACCCATGACTCCATCTATACTTCACGCTGCCTTGGGAAAGTACCCGACATAATCAAGGACCACTCACATTCCCTCTTCTATCCCCCCCTTGTCGGGCAGGAGATAAAAAAGTTTGAAAGTGCATACCACCGGATTCAAGGCACAGTTTCTTCCCTGCTGTTATCCGACGCTTGAGCAGACCTCTTATGATCTAAGGAAGTATTGCTGATCTCCCAATCTACTTTGATGCTGCCTGAACATGTTTTAACTGCACTTTCCCTGTAGCAGTAATACTATAAACTGCATTCTGTTATTTTTCTCTTTTGCACTACCTGTTGTACTCATATACGGTATAATTTGCCTGGATAACATGTAAAACAGATCATTTTGTTGTATCATATAGAGTTATACAGCACGGAAACAAGCCCTGTGGCCCAACTTGCCTATGCCGACGAAAATGCGTCATCTGCATTGGTCC
This sequence comes from Rhinoraja longicauda, assembly GCF_053455715.1. NCBI lineage: Eukaryota > Metazoa > Chordata > Chondrichthyes > Rajiformes > Arhynchobatidae > Rhinoraja > Rhinoraja longicauda. Next base: position 71,721,703 of record NC_135956.1, read on the forward strand.
CACCTGCCTGCATTTGGCCAATATGCCTCTTAGCGTCTCCTATCCTTGCGCACGTGACATTAATAAACCATCAATATCTACTTTATCCATCCGATGTTTAGCAGAGTTTTTGCTCTAATGTAAGGGTCAAGTCAGAATCTATCCTTCAAATATTGATCCTGTGAATGAGCAATCTCTCTAAAAGTGTCTGCTTGCAGTCATGTATGGAGCTTTCCATTGTCAGCAATTAAAATATATAAGTTTTCTGAATAAGGGGTGGCACAGCAGCATAGGTGGTAAAGCTTCTGCCGCGTGGTGCCAGAGACCAGGGTTCGATCTTGACCTCGGGTGCTGTCTGTGTGGAGTTTGCACGTTCTTCCGTGTTGGTTTCCTCCAGGTGCTCCAGTTTCCTCCCACATCCCAAAGACGTGCGGGTTTGTACGTCAATTGGCCTCTGGAGTCCTGGGGGTCCACATCAAAGAGGATCTGACATGGGCAACGCACATTGCCGCACTGGTGGGTAAGGCAAAGCAGCGCCTTTACCACCTTAGACAGCTGACGAAATTTAGAGTGTCTCTGTGGATCCTTCATTGCTTCTACTCTGGGGCTGTAGAGAGCATCCTGTCCGGCAACATTACAGTCTGGTTTGGGAACAGCTCTGCTCAGGTCAGGAAGGCCCTGCAGAGAGTAGTGCGTTCGGCAGAACGCACCATGGGAACTACACTCGCCCCCCTGCAGGACCTATACATCAGGAGGTGTAGATCGAGAGCAAGCAAGATTATGAAGGACCCCTGCCACCCCAGCAACGGACTGTTCCAGATGCCACGGTCAGGCAAATGCCTCCGCTGTCATGCTGTGAAAACGGAGAGGATGAGACGGAGTTTCTTTCCACAGGCCATCAGGACTGTTAATTTTTATAACTCCAGGGACTAAATTTTGTCTTCTCTGTATTAACTTTAATTTATATGCTGTAATTCTTTTTTTTTGCACAATCCGCAGGCATTGCCACTTTCATTTCACTGCACATTGTGTATGTGTATGTGACAAATAAACTTGACTTGACTTGACTTGACTTGAAATTGCCCTGAGCGTGCAGAGAGTGGATGTGAAAGTGGGATAACATAGAACTAGTGTGAACGGGTGATCGATGGCCGATGTGGACTTGGTGGGGTGAACAGCCTTCCCTAAATATTTAAATTAACTCCAGGTAATAATTTTTAAACCAAGTTAATTTCAAACCTAGATGATAATACAATATATCCAAAAGGAATGGCTCTGATCTTGACCTGACGTTGAAACTTTATGTTGGTGTTATGTGGAAACTCCCCTGTATCAACCTTAAAAGTGTTCTCCTTCAGCACCTTATTTACATAAACATTTCAGGTGAGGTTCACTTGCCATTTCAGTATCTGCTGTATAGTTTTCAAAGATTTCCCAAACGATTTAGTGTTGCCGAGAAGGCCAACGTCAAAAGCCATGCCTCTTGTTGCTCTGGAGAAGATGGTGATGAGCTGGCTTTTTAAACAGCTGCAGCACTTGTGGTGAAATTGCTCCCAGGGTACTGTGAGTTAAGAAGTTCTGGATTTGGGCCCAGAGAAGATGAAAAGAACAGTGATGCAATTCCAAGTCAAAATAGTGTGTGACTTGGAAGGAAACTTGCAAGTGGTACTATTTTTACTGGAGGAATAACAACACATATTCCGCTTGGGTAGCTGACAACCCAACTGTATGAACATTGAATTCTCCAATTTTAGGTACTTACAAAATACTCCCCCTCAGTTTTATACCCCCACATTCCCCTCTCGCCCTCTCCTTTCTATCCCCACATTCCCCCCGCCCCCCCTTCCCCTGTGCCCCACCTGGATATGCACCTATTTCTCCTCTCCGCCTCCCCCTTTTGCCTACATTCCTTCCTACAGCCTCACTATTCACAACTCTTCAATCCTTTTGTTTTGCACCTTGTATCTTTTCATTTCTGGCTTCTGTCTGCCACACTCCAAAGACATACAGGTTTGTAGGATAATTGGCTTGGTATTATTGTAAGTTGTCCCTAGTGCGTGTTGGATAGTGTCCGTGTGCGGGGATTGCTGGTTGGCGTGGACTTGGTGGGCTGAAGGGCCTGTTTCCACGCTGTATCTCTAAACAAAACTAAACAACTGTCTGCCTATAAAAATCCCTTCTCACCTGTATCAACATATTTTCTGCCAGGCTTTGTCCTGCCCCTCCTCTTCCTGCTTTCTACCCCTTCCCCCCTACCCCCACAATCAGTCTGAAGAAGAGTCTTAAAACGTCACCTATCCATGTTCTCCAGTAATGCAGTCTGACCCACTAAGTTACTCCAGTTTTTTGTGTCATTGTCTGTTTTCAAGTACTGGTGCTCTTGTTCATGAAAAGAGGCTGTGATTGTTTCAGAAACAACGTCAAGCTTAGTTTGGAGATACAGCGCTGAAACAGACCCTTGGCCCACTGAGTCCGCGCCGACCAGTGATCCCCGCCCACTAGCACTATCCTACACACCAGGAATAATTTACAATTTTCACCTAAGCCAATTAACCTACAAATCTGTATGTCTTTGGAGTGTGGGAGGAAACCAGAGCACCTGGAGATGTCCAAACTCCGTACAGAGTCAGGATCTTTGGCATTGTAAGGCAGCAACTCTACCGCTACACCACCGTGCTGCCAAATAATTTTGGGGATTATAGCAATGAATTCTATAAATAGTGCACACTGCAGCCAAGGTGTACTGGTGGTGGAGGGTATAAGTATTATAGCACTGGTTAGCATGCAACAAAAGCTTTTCACTGTGCCTCAGAGCACACGATAATAAACTAAAACTGAACTGTATTTGGGCTGGTGAAATGAATGTAGCAATGAAGACATTACGTTGACCTGCATGATGTGAGGTTCTTGGGTGTTGTTGGAATTGTACTTCTGCATGTTGTATTCCATTGCACTTGTGACCTAACATTTTTGTACATGGGAGAATGGGAAAGGGAAATCCAGGAGATGATTTCCTTATGTTTAGCTTGTGACTTGAATTTGTCGTCTCTGTTGGTGTGTGGCTGGTTCAGCCATTATGTTGAAGCCATCGTAGCTACCATTCAACAACAGTGGTGCAGCTGGTTGAGCTGCTGCTTCACATTGTGGAGACCCGGGTTCGATCCTGTTCTCAGGTGCTGTCTGTGTGTGGTGTTTGCACGTTCTCTCTGTGACCGCGTGGGTTTTCTACGGGTGCTCCGGTTTCCTCCCACATCCCAAAGACGCGGGGGTTTGCAGATTGATTTGCTGCTGTAAATTACCCTGAGGGTTTTGGGAGTAGATCCATGTAATCCATGTAGATCAGCAAAAATCATCAAAACTTAAATCACGACTTGTGGAAGGTGACGAACTCAAAACATGTTTTGTGTTCCTCAGGCCTCCTCGAATTTAATTTTTGGTGACAATGTTCCCACTGAACCCTTGACTCACCTACCCAGCACAATATTCTGCTGGTCTGAGACAGTCTTAGGGTTATACAAGCATAGAAACTGGCCTTTCAGCCCAAATCGTCGATGCTGACCAACATGCCCCATCGAAGCTTGTTCCATTTGCTTGCAATTGTCCCATATCCCTCTGAACCTTTGGACAGACAGTTTGATGACATTTTGGTGACATTTTGAAACATCACCCATATTTTTTCTCCAGAGATGCTGCCTGTTCTGCCGAGTTATTCCAGCACTGGTTCAATAGTACTTTATTTAGATGTAGAAATTTAGATTTAGATTAGATTTGATTCCTTCATTTCGATGTGAAAAGTGAAAAACGCTGTTGCAGCTCACAATGTGGATAGTTTTTTTCAATGAAGAGCTCTCCAAAAGTTATTCTGTTCCTGCTGTGGTTTTTATTTAATACTCTTTTTACTGGCGTGAATTCAGGAAATGGATCTGATGAAATTATTAACTGGGAAAGATGGAATAAATTTGGACGGGAATGATCAATAAAGACTCATAAATATGAAGGTTTGTGCACATGTGTGAGCTATGTAGGCCAAATTATCTGCTTGACATTGGTAATATGAGCTCTTGGATGCAAATATTTTGTACTTTTTTGGCCAAGGTGGGTGATTTGTTTTGGAGAGTTTTTCATTCACGGCACTCAAATCGTTTATTGCTGAGAAGCATTGCTGTTCCCAGTCACGTACACCACAGCAGATTTCCTGGATGTCTCTTATACTCAGTGTGTGGCAAATAGCTAACTCCCCAGGCCTCCTCCAATTTAACTTTTAGTGACAACGTACCCATTGAACCCTTGACTTACCTACCCAGCACAATATTCTGCTGGTCTGAGACAGTCATAGGGTTATACAAGCACAGAAACTGGCCTTTCAGCCCAAATTGTCCATGCTGACCAAGATGCCCCATCAAAGCTTGTTCCATTTGCCTGCAATTGCCCCATATCCCTCTGAACCTTTGGACAGACAGGATGAGTGACATTTTGAAGCATCACCCATCTTTTTTCTCCAGAGATGCTACCTGATCTGCCGAGGTATTCCAGCACTTTGTGTCTATCTTTGAGAGAAACCAGCATCTGCAGTTCTTTGTTTCTACCCTCTAAACCCTTCCTGTTCCTAAACGTTGCACTAAACGGTATTCTTCACTAAATTTTATTCCCTTTATTTGCACGAAACATTATTTACTTTATCCTGTATCTGTACATTGTAGACGGCTTGATTGTAATCATGTATCTATCGTCTTTTCGCTAACTGGATAGCTCTCAACGAAAAAGCATTTCACTGCATTTCAGCACACATGACAATAAACTAAACTGCACCATTCATGTGTCTGCATCAAATATTTCTGGCAGCACCTTCCTTATACCCACCGTCCTCTATGTGAAATAGTTGTCCCTCAGGTTTAGATAAAATCCTCCCTTTCTCACCTTAAACCTATGCCCTTGAGTTGTTGATTCCCCTACCGTGGGGAAAAAAACTGTGCATTCTCCCTATCCCCCAAGTCCCAATATTTCCTCAGACCATACATCTCATCATGGAGTCATACAGCTTGGGAACAAGCTGTTCGGCCAACTTGCCCAGACCGACCAACGTGCCCCATCTACACTAGTCCCACCTGCCTGCGTTTGGCCCATATCCCTCTAAACCTGTCCTATCCATGTATCTGTCGAAATGTTTCCTAAAGGTTGCGATAGTATCTGTGCTATTCTGTCTTCAATTTTTGTCAATGTCATTACAGAGCATCACTGCCACGTTTTCAGAAAATGTATCCATGTATCTGTCCAAATGTATCTGAGCAAATGTGACATTTTTATATTGCCATTTAATTTTATGACAACAGCATAATATCAACGTTGTGATATAGGATGCATCATTCATAATTTTAATAAACAATGCTATCTTTTCTTCCAGGGGCTGTTCTGTTGGCCTCCGTGCAGGGAATTGCTGTCAATGTGGACCCAATCTTCTACACATGGCTTCTTCATCAGCCTCAGAAAGGGAATATGAAACATCGACCACAGGTATTGAGATCATGTTGGAGTTGGTGTGTGAAGGTTTCAGTATATCTGTTTACAGTTTGCTGAAGACTTTTCTCTCTGTGACTTTAAATACCAAAGTGTTGTCAATTCCCAGTATAATTAAACATTAATCAAACATGAATAGTGAATCAATTTGATTTGGATTTTATGTATATATATATATATATATATATATATATATATGTAGATATTTATATATATATGTGTGTGTGTGTTACACACTTGTATGTATGTATGCATATATATATATACACACATATGGGTTTGGATTAGTTATATATATGTATATGTGACAATAAACGAAACCAAGCCCATATATATATGTGTGTATTTCCAGCGATGCTGCCTGTCCTGCTGAGTTACTCCAGCATTTTGTGTCTACCTTTGATTTAAACCAGCATCTGCAGTTCTTTCTTACACATATATGTGTGTGTGTGTGTGTGTGTGTATATATATATATATATATATATTCCCCCCTCCCCCCTCCCATAACATAACAAAACAAAACTAAATCCATTAATGCAACTCAGCAGGTCAGGCAGCATCTGTGAAGAGAAATGGACAGACAACATTTTGAGTCAGGACCCGAAATGTCATCTGTCCATTTCCCTCCACAGATACTTCCTGATCTGCTGATTTCCTACCGTACTATGTTTGCTACTAAAAATTGCAACATTTGCAGTCTCTTGTGGTCTAAAACTATTGCCAGCCTGTTTGTAATGAGTAGGTATAATCTGACTGGGTTGTAACTTGTTATTTCATTTATTCGATAGTTTGATATCGTGCGTTTAATTGGTACATGTCTGATGCACTACATGGCAAACAGTTGTTTTTTTTATTGTCCAACATTCCTCCACTTGACTCTTCACCTGTACCTGATGAAGACTACTGAGTTTTGCAACAATGTTTTTTGCTGGCCTCTTTATGTTCCTTCTCCCAAGATGGCACCGAAGCCAGGCGACTCTTTGCCCTTCTGGGCCCAGGAGTGGATGTGCTATCATTCATTACAATTGCTCCACTCTTTTAAACCTCTACTCCAACAGCAGCACTTCTTACTCTAACTATGGTCTTCTTAATCTATCTTGTATCTGTACACTGTGGAAGGCTTGATTGTAATCATGAACAGTCTTTTCACTGACTGCGTAGTACGCAACGTAAGAAAGCTTTTCACTGCACCTCAGTGCACGTGAAAACTAAACCACCCTGACTAAGGAATCTTGGTTGTCCTGGCAGGCGTGGCTTAACCAAATACGAATTTAAAGTAACTGAGCTGTTGGGAAGTACGCATATGAGCAAGAATTTATCACAAGATCTTTTCTTTAGTTTATACACTTGTGAAATTTGCTCGAGTTGTTGATTAAATGATCAAAATCCGGGAGTTCTCCCAATCTCCTAGCATAACTTCAGTGAAGACTGTCATATCTGGAAAACATGTGAAAGAGAAAACATGAGAGGCCATGTAAGCAATTAGAACACAGCATTTGTGGATTTTTCCATTTTTTCCTTCTGGTCTAAATGACTACAAATGCTATTACTTTTATGAACTGATTCAAATTCTCTTCCGATGCATGGGGTAATCATTTCTTCAAGAATTATCATCTTTCTTGTTTTACTTTTAGTACAGATTTGCCTGAATAATTTGTGACAGATCATCTATTGTCATTGAACATCTGTCCCTAACAGCCCTGACTTCTGTAGCTTTTGCTTTTCCTTGCAAGCACAAACTGAATACCCCCTTTTTACAGGAGCTTTTGCTCCCTTTGGCCTTTGAATTATTACATTCGTTACTTGATTTGGCTTCAGGTGGAGAAGCCAGCCAACAGAATAATTGGATAAAGACACAAAATGTTGCTGGCTATACCTGCCGTCTGCCTCTCAAATAGCATATCAGTCAATCTGAGCAGAAATGTGGGTTGCCTTACCTCGGTTTCTGACACTGTAGCTAACAAGAGCTTCATGGTATTTCCTAAATCATTGAGGTTGTGATCTTCTGAATCATGTTTTTTAACTCTTGGTTCCTATTCTGTTATCATCCACTTTGAAGACTCATGTTTTGCAAATCCAGAATCCTCCTGTGACCACCTCTGAACTACAATTTTTCCAGCCTATGGTGCATTGACCTTGAATCTGGCCTCTTATTCCCCTTAGCTGCTTTCATCCACATCTTAATGCAGAAGCAGGAAAGACTCTGGAATCTATTATTTAGGAAATGTAGGACAGAGAGACAATGATCTTAGAATTGGGCAGAATCAATATCTATATATATATATATAATGGTATAATATTACTAAAACTCTCATCTTGTTTGTTTGTTTGTCTGTTTGTTTGTGCTTACTCGAAATACAGCCAAAACGATACACAATAGTGCAACAAATTTAGGCCCTCCTTACTCACCATTGGCCTGCGGTTCAAATGGTTGTTATATTTTAAAAGTTATTCACTTTTTTAACATTAATAAATCCCTTTTCCACTGTTCCTGCCCGTCAGCCGCGCCTGCGCAGTAATACCTCCGTGTTCGATGTTGCAATGGGAACCCAACGGGTCCGCGCATGCGCAGTTGATCCAATACTTACATGTTCATCTTGCGTGACAATGGTAAGATGGCCGCCGGATCCGCGTGTACGCAGTTGGGGGAGAGTTGCCGCTTGGTGGGGGGGCGGGACCCGATGCCGGGAGTGGCGGCCAATGGGGGGGAGGTGAGGAGAGCTCTCCTGCTGCTGGCCGCTGCGATGGAGTTTTAAGGGGGGTTGAGGGGGGATGGAGTCGCTGAGTGTTGTCAGTTGGGGGAGGGTTGCAGGGCCTGCAGGAGATGTTTGGATGGAGGGTTGCCGGGCCCGTAGGAGAGGTTTGGATGGAGGGTTGCCGGGCCCGTAGGAGAGGTTTGGATGGAGGGTTGCCGGGCCCGCAGGTGAGGTTTGGACCCAACGGGTCCACGCCCGTCTAGTGGCTTTATAAAAGGGATAATCATGTTTGATAAATGTAGAATTTTTTGAGAATGTAGCTCACATTTATTTAAGAAGGGGAGCAGATATAAGTCAGGAAACTACAGGCTGGTGAGGCTTAAAACAGTGGTGGGAAAATCAATTTCAAGTTTCTTGTCATATGTACAAGTACAGTGAGGTACAAGGGCAACAAACATCTTGTTTGCAGCAGGCACATAGACAATAGACAAAAAGATAAATTGCATGTCAATTTATTCGCATTTGGAAAGGAAAGAACTGGTTAGAGATAGGGGGCAGCACAGTGGCACAGCAGTAGAAGTGCGGCCTTACAGCACCAGAGACTGGTTCGATCCTGTCTGTGCTGTCTGTACGGAGTTTGTCCATTCTCCCTGTGACTGCATGGGTTTCCTCTGGGTGCTCCAGTTTCCTCCCACATTCCAAAGACGTGCAGAATACCAAGTGCTGGAGTATCTCTCCTGACCTCATGGATAGTTGAATTTTCAGGCCGGGACCCTTCTTCAGACTTGGAGGTAGTCAGCAAGGCTTTGTACGTGGGAAATCATATCTCCCAAATTTGATTTTATTTTTGAAAAGGTGACACACGTGATTGATGAGGGCAGGGACATTATTTACATGAACTTCAGAAAGCCTTTGATACGATCCCACATGGTATGCTAAACCCAAACATTAGATCACCTGGGATCCACATTGGCCTGGTGGAAGGAGAGAGAGGGTGATGGTGGAGGTTCAGACTGGACGCTTGTAACAAGTGGCGCGTTGAATCGCGGAAGATGAGCATGCAGGGAACAAGCAATTAGTCGCAAAAATGGTAGATTGGCTTTCTTTGCAACAGAGTTTGTGTTCGATGATAAATATACTGTATCTTGCTCTAATTATAGAAGGCATGTGAATTTGCATCGGGAATATTGTGTACAATTCTGTTCTTCTTACTTAAAAAATGATGTAATTGTGATAGAAGTAGTGCAGCAAAGTTCCTCAAATTGATTCAAGCAATGGAGCTGTGTAAGAAAAAGGTAAGTAGACTGGATCTCCAATTTCATGAGTTTGGGTGATCTCAATTAAGTTTAGTTTAGTCTAGAGTTTAGTTTAATGTCACGCCTACTGAGGTACAGTGCAATGCTTTTGTTGCGTGCTAACCAGTCAGCAGAAAGACAAGACAGGATTACAATCAAGCCATCCATAGTATACAGATACATGATAAAGGGAATAACGTGAGCATAGTTAAAGTAAGAAATTTTGCTGTCAGAGTAGAGATTTAAGAGTGGAGCGACTGTAATGTGTGATTGTAGCACTTGAGTTGAGTTAAGTTCAGTTTTTTGTCACGTGTACCGAGGTACACTGAAAAGCTTTTATTGCATGCGAACTAGTCAGCGGAAAGACAATACATGTCACACAGTGTACAGATACATGATAAAGGGATTGACACTGTGCACGATTCTTATGAGGTTTAACGGAGAAGGTGGGACAATGATGTTTACTCTGGCTTTTAGAACTCACAGTCACAACCTGAAAACAAGATGTTGACCATACTAGACAGAGATGCGAAGAAATGTCTTCTGCCAAGGATTGGGTAATCTTTGGAATTTCCTGCCCAGATGGCCTGTGGAGGCTCATTCAATGACCATGTTCAAGATTAGAATTGAAAGTTTTTTTCAGGCACAACAGATTTAAGGCATGTAGTATTAGTGCAAGAATGTGGCATTGAGGTGAAATACCAACCTTGATCTCACTGAATGATGAAGTAGATGGTATATTGGAAAGTCAAGATTATTTTCCAAGGTTGCAACATGAATCCAGATCAACTGGCAAAGCAGGCAAGGGAATGGCTGACAGAATTTATCTCAGACAAACTTGAAGTGATACATTGTGGGTAGTTTAACCGGGCCAGGATATATATAGTAAATGTCAGGGCTCTGAAGAGTCTTATTGAACAGCGAGGGTATGGGTGATGGATGGTCAGCATGGACTCAGTGGGCAGAAGGGCCATGTTTCCATGCTGTATCTTTCAATCTATCAATTAATCAAAAAGGTTAGCATAGTAATGCCAGAAAGAAGAGTTGGTCCTGCTTCCTGACATTAAAAGCATCGTTGATGTTGTTGTTCCTCTACCACTGTGTGGAAGAAACAAACATGATTTTGCTTATGGAAATTAATACAGAGTTGCTGCTAAATGTGCTTATGTGGGAATATTGGCTCCAAATCTACTCATTTGGTTCTATTGGCTTCATTGGAGTCAGATGTTTAGTAGTGAGTAGAACCAGTGGCTGCTGCTCTGGTATGTGTTTTGTACTGACGGCCAAAGTCCAAGTTTTTCCTCTGATCAATATTAAGAAATTAAGTTCCTGAGTAACACAAAATAGCTTTCCTTAACACTGAGTTAAGACTGCTCACATTAAGTCATGCATTAAGCTCTACGCTTGTCCACTGTTTTCCAAAGATAGACACATAGTGTTGGGATAACTCAGCGGGTCAGGCAGCATCTCTGGAGAAAAGTGTGGGTGGCGTTTTGGGTCGGGCCCCTTTTTCATGTGTGACTTAGCTTAGCTTGTACCACTTTAAGTAACATGTAGACAGTCGAAACCTTTTTCCCAGCATGGAAGTGTCAAAAATTCAAGGGCATAGTTTTTTAGTTTAGTTTCGTCTAGTACACAGATGCAGCATGGAAACAGGCCCTTTGGGGACTGAGTCAGTGCTGGCCAGTGATCCCCGCACACTTATAATGTCCCACACACAATTTTTACCAAGCCAATTAGCCTACAAACCTGTACATCTTTGGAGTGTGGGAGGAAAAAGTAGGCTTGAATAAGTGCTTTCGTAGCTGTGAGAGAGGTTGGCATGGATGATTAGGACTGCATCTTAACTCGAGAATGAGGCTGACATTTTTTGGCTGTGTCATGGATTTGAAACTATTTGAAATTTATGGGATGAAACATTTTTCTTAATGATTATTAGTTTAGTTTAGAGATACAACGTGGAAACAGTCCCTTTGGCCCACCAAGTCCGCGATCACTCCATACACTAGCACTATCCTACACACTGGGGACAATTTGCAATTTTTACTGAAGCTAATTAACCTACAAACTTGTATTTCTTTGGAGTGTGGGAGAGAACTGGAACACCCAGGGGAAACCCACGCGGTCACAGGGAGAACGTACAAACTCCGTACAGACAGCATCCGTAGTCAGGATTGAACCCGGGTCTATGGAGGTGTAAAGCAACAACTCTATGTTCCCGATGTTGGGGGAGTCCAGAACCAGGGACCACAGTTTAAGAATAAGGGGTAGGCCATTTAGAACGGAGATGAGGAAAATCTTTTTCACCCAGACAGTTGTGAATCTGTGGAATTCTCTGCCTCAGAAGGCAGTGGAGGCCAATTCTTAGGATGCTTTCAAGAGAGAGTTAGATAGAGCTCTTAAATTCAGCGGAGTCAAGGGATATGGGGAGAAGGCAGCAATGGGGTACTGATTGTGGATGATCAGCAGGCATGTGAATTTTCCGCGTTTCCACGGATTTCCGCGTTTTAAAAATCCATTTTCCGCTCTTTTTGCATGGTTTCCGCGTTTTCACCTTGCCAAATAAACGGAGAAATCGGATCAAAAAAAGAAGAAAAAAAAACGATGTAATGAACACTAGGGTTCCGCTAGAGGTCGCTAGGGTTTCCGCGGGAAATCCCCCTTGCGTTCCCTGGAAGTCTCCCCGAAAATGTGGCACCTAGGCTGGGCAAGGTAGCCAATCTCGACCTCATCGGGACTTCCACAGCCGATCGGTGGGTTGAATTTGCAATCTGCGGCTGGGGCTCCGGAACTTCAGCCCAGCTGGAGCCAGCAAATTTATCCCCATAGCCGACTTCCTTGGCCTGCTGGATAAACCAGAAAAGCTCTGGAACCAAGAGTGCCAGAAAATCAGTGGTGGAACTGTAATGAGTAAATATTAAATTTATATAACTAGAGAGAGAGAGAGCTAGATAGAGCTCTTAAGGATAGCGGAGTCAGGGGGTATGGGGAGAAGGCAGGAACGAGGTACTGATTGAGAATAATCAGCCATGATCACATTGAATGGCGGTGCTGGCTTGAAGGGCCGAATGGCCTCCTCCTGCACCTATTGTCTATTGTCTATTAATTAAGACAGGGATAAAATATAAAACACAGCAGAAAAGCCAATTACCACCTTTTTGGGCTGATTATCAATCAATGTGCGAATTTACTTCAAAGTGTTATTAGTGTACAGTGACATATTCACATTATTTTGTAATGTCTGTTTTTACTTTGAAATGCACTAAAAGAGGCTTGAAACTGGTAATTTTGTGTGTAAATTTTCCAATTTTTTGACCACCATTGAACGCCTCAAGCAAGCGCTCGGCTCTTTTCCTCTTTTTTATTACCTCACTCACATGCCTGGATCAGCCCTGATCACAGTGAATGGCGGTGCTGGCGCAAAGGGCCTACTCCTGCACCTATTGTCTATTGTCTCTATCTCTTCTGCCACTGTGCCACCCCTATTAAAATTAAAACACATGACCAAAAGCTTTGTGAAAAAGTAGGCTTTAATAAGTGCTTTAGTAGATGTGGGAGAGGTTGTCAAAGAGGATTAGGACTGCATCTTAAATCGAGAGAGGCGGGCATTTTTTGGTCTGCATTGTGAATTGAATAGTTGAATGTTATGGAATGAATCATTTTTCTGAATTTTGGCTGCAAAGATCCCATATGAAATAAATTTAGACAATGTCAGCTCGTTCCCATTTGGAGAATGGATCTATAATGGAAAACAGCCCAATAATTGCTCTAAATGGGCCATGTTAACCAAGGAGGCCATAAAATTGCTGAGAAGAAAAGTGCACACTGTCATATCAGATGAATCTTCCTGTGACTGATGACTGAGGCACATGTTAGAAGCAGAGGGAAGATATCTCTGTCTTGAGCTGTGGTCGAGTTGAACTGGGATGAATTAGTCCTAATACTGGGTATTTTTCTCTTTACAGCAGTCTGCAGGAACTGTTCAATTAGTCATGCCAACAACAAGGAAGAAAGAAGATGAGGTATCAGTTGGCAGCACACCTTTGGCAATGCAGCAGTCAAATCAGGCCTCAGAATATGCCAGTAGTCCTCTCAAGACAAAAACTGCAACAGGTATTTTATTTTGGTTTTCTCTTAGTAAGTCACGTGTGAAACATTCAGCTGTAAAAATGGCAAGATTTCCCCGAGTACTCCTGTGACACTTCCAACAAATATGGACCCAGGCCTAAGATATTACTTTCAAACGTACAAACTTAAAACCTCAGTCTGAAGAAGGTTCCCGGACTGAAACGTCACCTATCCATGTTCTCCAGGGATGCTGCCTGACCAGCTGTTACTTTAGTGTTTTGAGTCTTTCCTTGTTAAACCAGCATCTGCAGTTCTTTGTTTCTACAGACTGAATAACAAAATTACCTGGAATTTTGAATCTTCTTTGATTACATCTGGTCAGTGTGATTACTTGTATGTGGATGGTGTTGGAATTGGCAGCAAGTATTAAAGAAAGGCTAGTGGGCACAAGGAACTGCAGGTGTTGGAATCTGGAGGAAAACATAAATTGCTGGAGTAACTCAGCGGGTCAGGCAATATCTGTGGAAGGAATGGACTGTCCATTCCCTACACAGATGCTACCTGACCTGCTGGGTTCTTCCAGCACTTAGTGTTGTATTGAAAGGCAACATCTGTGTTTCCAGTCAACCAGCAACAAGTGTATATTATTGTTTCCTTATCCCCTAATCTTAATGTACGCTAGACGGGTGTGGACCCATTGGGTCTAAACCTCTCCTGCGGGTCCGGCAACCCTCCCCCATCTGACGACCCGTGGACCAGTTGCTGGCCGGGGAGTCTCCACGGGGGCCGAGAGGGGAGAGGGAACCACTCACCCCGGCCCCGGGCGGCCATCACGGTGGCCATCGCGAGCCGTGGACCCGTTGGGTGCAAACCTCTCCTGCAGCAGCAGCTGGACGGCCATCTCCTTTGACCCTATGCTGCCGCGCTGCACCACCGGAGGAAGGTCAGGCACGTGGCACGTCGGGACGGGCGCCAGTCCACCCGGCAAGAGGGGGGGGTGCATTTATTAAAGTTTATTAAGTTAATTGTTTTTAAAATGCAAGAAAACTTGATCAATCGAGACCGCAGGCGAATGGTGAGTAGGATATGCCTAAACTTGTTGCGCTATCGTGTCCCGTTTTGGCTGTATTTCGGGTACGTACAATCAAACTAACAAACTGCCAAACAAACAAACAAGATAAAAATTTTAGTAATATATAGATAGATATATGCTCGGCAAAAATGTCATTTTTTTGTAAACCAGCATCTGCAGTTGCTTGTTTCTACATAAACCTAGTGTGAATGGTCGGCATGGGAAGAAGGGCCTGTTTCCTTCCTGTATCTTTGAATCAATTCAATCAATCATTCTTCAGTGCAATGCAACTAATTGAGCTACCAAACATGCACAGTAAATTGGTGCTTATGCGGCTGCACTTGTCAATATTTGTATGTATGTTCCTGAATTTTAATTGCATTGCCAATGTTACTTTCTTTGTTGTCAGTCCTGTCAAAGTTTCCACTTCTCATATGGGTGATTTATTGTTTGCTTTTATGACAAGTACTGGCATTTCATGGTTAAGTAAATGTGGTATTTTTTCTTACTGGCTTCCATCAGCGCACGGCATGCAAAGGTATATTATAAAGTATTTGTTTGTGTAGCTGAGAAAGTAAGCTGTTTATATTGGAGGAGATTGTCACCTAAATGTGTAGAATAATATATAACGTAGGTGTACCTCCATGGGAATATATCGCTAAACATTGAGGCATATTTTGTGAATATAAGAAGTAGCAATAGACTAATCAGCCCTTAGAGCCTGCTTCACTGTTGAATAAAATTATAACTTTTCCAGTCTTGGCCTCAACTCCACTCTCCCACACTCTACTCTTAACACTTTGAATCTCTGATCATTTAAATTTGCCAGATTTACGTTTCTGGGACTTGAGGAGCTGAGCTTTCGGGAGAGGTTGGGCAAGCTAACACTTTTTTCCTTGGAGCACAGAAGACTAAGGAGTGATCATACAGAGGTGTGTAAAATCATGAGGTAACAGATAGGGTGAATGGACAAAGTCTTTTACCTAGGATAGGGGAATCAAAAACAAGAGGGCAAGATTTAATATTACCCTGAGGAGAATCTTTTACACTCAGTGGGCGGTGGGTGTATGGAACGAGCTGCCAGAGGAGGTAGTTGAGATAGGTACAATAACAACATTTAAAATCGATTTATTCACAAAATGCTGGAGTAACTCAGCAGGTCAGGCAGCATCTCAGTCTGAAGAAGGGTCTCGACCCGAAACGTCACCCATTCTTTCTCTCCCGAAATGCTGCCTGACCTGCTGAGTTACTCCAGCATTTTGTGAATAAATCGATTTGTACCAGCATCTGCAGTTATTTTCTTATACTACTTTAACAACATTTAAAAGACACTTGGACAAGTACATGGATAGGAACGGTTCAGAGAGATATGGAGCTAATGGGGCTAGCTAAGATGGAGCATCTCGATCGGCATGGACGAGTTGGACCTGTGTCCGTGCTGTACGACTCAATGACTCCATGAATATACAGTTGTGAAACTTACGGTCTCACTGATTTAAGAAGAGAAAAGTGACCTGGGAAATGGTGAAAGTATCAGATGAGCAGTGGTTAGTTTGGTTTATCATTGTCAAGTGTTCCAAGATACAGTGAAAAGCTTACTTTGGGAGTACCCAGTCATATCATACAGTGCATGAGTACGGTCAAGCCATACATATGTACAACACGTAGTGCAATGAGAAAAAATACCAGAGTGCAGAAAATAATGCTCCAGCAATATAACATTACAGTTACATAGAAAGTGCAGATTTAAAAAAAGCACAAGGGCCACAATGACATAGACTGGGAGATCATGAACACAACCTTAGCTTCATGTGCAAGAGCTGTTGGAATGCAAGCTATAATTGGACATTATCCTGAATATGCATGGTTCACTTTTGCTTCAATAAAATGTGTTAGTTTTTAGGTTTTATTTATTTGGAGAGAAGAAACTAAAATTGTTTCCCCTTGGTATATCAAAGACGATGACTTTAGACTTTACTTTAGAGATACAGTGCGGAAACAGGCCCTTTGACCACGAGTCCACACTGACCAGCGATCACCCCGTACACTCGCACTATCCTACACATTAGGGACAATTTACAATTTTACCAAAGCCAATTAACCAACAAACCCACACGTCTTTGGAGTGTGAGAAGAAACTGGAGCACCCGGAGAAAATCCACGTGGTCACAGGGAGAACCTGCAAACTCCGTACAGACAGCACCTTCAGTCAGGATCAAACCTGGGTCTCTGGTGTTGTAAGGCAGCAACTCGACTGTTACACCACTGTGTTGTCCCGAGCGCTATTTTGCATTCTGGCATTTTTCATCTATCTATTCATTTCAGAATGATGTAATGATGTTCTTGTGAGTTGAACTCGCTTACTTGATTCCACTTCCATTCCTGTCCGACATTGAAGATGGACACAAAATGCTGGAGTAACTCAGCGGGTCAGGCAGCATCTCTGAGTTGCTCCAGCATTTTGTGTCTACCTTCGATGGAAACCAGCATCTGCAGTTCCTTCCCATGCATCCTGTCCTGCATTGGTTGCTTTTGATTCTCCTTTTTTCTCCTTTAGCTGATGTTCACATTGTTGAACATGGCATAATGAGATTTTCTGATTGTTCGATGTGGCATTT
Organism: Rhinoraja longicauda; assembly: GCF_053455715.1. Lineage (NCBI taxonomy): Eukaryota > Metazoa > Chordata > Chondrichthyes > Rajiformes > Arhynchobatidae > Rhinoraja > Rhinoraja longicauda. Next base: position 71,738,945 of record NC_135956.1, read on the forward strand.
ATTTTTGGAAAATAACTCGCAGTTAGTGAGCTTTTAAAATAATTTTGATGGCCAACTAAAATGATGGAATGGTTTCACTGGAAACTCGGGACAGTATGATGTCTTTATCTCTACACTGCAACTTTCAAAATATCGGCAGTTCAGTTTATTGTACTTTATCTATATGCCATGAAAATGAAGTGCATTTGCAATGTTTTGTTAATTAGATGGACGTGTACAAATGAAAAGTTGAAGACATCCATCATTTCCCATTGTTCTGTTGCCGATACACATGACAACTAAGCACTCTTGACACTTTTGAACTAGAATGAACAGTCCACAATCTGTCAGTGCAACTTAAATCCATATATTCTTGATTTGAAATGTACAAGAGGTAGTTTAGTTTATTATTGTCACGTGTACCGATGTACAATGAAAAGGTTTGTTTGTGTGCTGTCCAGTCAAAGAAGAGACAATGCATGATTACAACCAAACCGTCCACAATGCACAGATAAAGGGCAAAGGTTACAGCATTTAGTGCAAGATAAAGTCTGATGTCGTCTGATTAAAGAAAGTTCAAAGGACTCCAATGAGGGAGATGGGAGGTTAGGGCCGCACTGCAGCTGATGAGAGGACCGTTCAGTTGCCTGATAACAGCTGGGAATAAACCGTCCCTTAATCTCAAAGTATGCGTTTTTAAACTAACTAACAACAGACATATTGATCATTGGGTATTTCCTGATTCCAGGCTTTCTCGTAAACTTATTTAATAACCTTATTTCTGCATCAAATCAATTATTTTATTCAGTAGACCTGAATTCTCTTCCACAAAGTTATTTAATGAAGAAATTAAGCCCTAAAATAATGGTGCAGACATGAATAGCAGCAGTAAACAAAAGCAGTAAGGATCCAAGCAAGCATCAAAGCATGAAATTAAGTTTTGAGTAATTTCAAAGTTGAAATACTTTTTTACTTTACTTTAGAGATAACAGAGAAACTAGCCCTTCGGCCTACCAGGTCCGCGTAAACCAGAAATCACATCCGTACACCAGCACTATCCTGCACACTAGGGACAATTTACCAAAGCCAATTAACCTACAAACCTGCACGTCTTTGGAGTGTGGGAGGAAACCGGAGCATCCGGAGCAAACCCACGTGGTCACAGGGAGAACGTACAAACTCTGAATATACAGCACCCGCAGTCAGGATTGAACCTGGGTCTTTGGCACTGGAAGGCAGCGACTTTACCACTGTGCTTTTGTGCTGCCCTGTTTAAGCTATCTCACTGTCCAAAATCATTCCCTGAAATATTAGTCAAATAGACAATCATGAATGTAAAATTAAAGTGAAAAATGCAGGATACTGAGTTGGGTCAAATAACATCTGTGGAGAAAAAGCACAGGTAACATATCAGCTCAATGCATGGTTATCAAAATGTAATCCCCTCAACAGTGAGAATGTATGGTCTGTTCCTTATACTAGATAATTATAAATGGGCATTGACTGATCATAATGGAAGCAATTGTACAATTTGTCGTAATCTGAGCACAAAGTAGTATAAACAGAATGATTGCTTTTCCAGAAAAAATAATAAACTTCTCCCACTAATAATTACTGCATCATGGTACAGATGTAAAACACTAAAGTATTTCCTGGTGTAATTGAACATGGCGTGAAGGTTTTAAAAATTGCTGCAATTATGACACCATCCGCTGGCAAAATCGGCATGGTGAAGAGACTGCAAATTGATTTCCAAATAGATTTAGGTGCCGGCCTTACTTGGTTAAAAGCTTTTTGGATGTAATTCATGATGATACAGCATGTTTAGTTCCTGAGCTAATCACGTAAATGTTGCAAAATGAATGTGAAATCAATAAAATTAGTGACAACATCATTCCCCCAGAGTGTGAGAATGGTTTCTATGGACACCAAAGCCATTTGTGCTTGCTTAGAATCTGTTGCATCTGTTTTTTGGTTACTGCTGCTCTTAGAACTCTGCTGTCACTTAAGAATTTAATTTCCAAATGAAATAATTTTGCAGAACAGAATTTTCACCTAATGAATTAAATATCTGATTTCACACAGAAACAAATTCATTAAATTATTTGAGTCATTAGAAAGGGCAGCATGGGGAGCAAGTTATTAATCCAGGAAGACAGCTAATTCCAGCTAATTGTACATACATTTACAATTTCCAGCTTTCTCTCGCCTTCTACAATCTGAAGAAGGGTCCCAGCACGAAACATCACCTATGCATTCCCTCCACTGCCTGATCCGCTAAGTTCTTCCAGAACTTAATGTTTTGCTCAAGATTCCACCATCTGTCGTTCCTCATGTCTTCGGTTGTGATTGTCATGAGTTTAACTTGAAATGGTACATGTTGTTATCTTCTTTATTTGAAGTATGCACAGAAGTACAAAATCGCCAATAATTCTACATCTCCACTAGTTGATCAAAACCAACAACTTTCCATAGTCTGTATGTCCTCAGAACAATTATTATTTCTATACTTTTTCTAAAATTTGTAGGATTAATATTCATTTGCTTGGGAATTATTTGATGGGGAAGCTTATACCTTTTCAATTAATGTGAGGTGATCAATATCTTTGCACAGATTTTCAAACTAAAGCGGTATCGAGACTTTTGAAAACCACTTTCAAAGTAGTTTTTTCACCTCCTCACTGACAATCTTACTGTAAAAGAGTAATGATGAAATATAGCAGCGGTATTTTTAATGTACGCATTTCAGCCACGACATTCTTTATGAATTATGATTCCAAATATGCAAGGTTAAATAAAAACAATTAACAGTAGATCATAGTGCGCTGCTTGTCTAATTAGGTTCAAACTTGTGTTTGCATTTGTGCAGCCAGGATGTTTAAAGCCAGTCCAGCTAATAGTAGCCAGCTGTAAGAGTACTTAATAGGAAGTGGTTTCCTAATTGATCTTTCTTCTCTTTACACCTCTTCTCTCCAAAATTACCCGTACTTCAAATGGACAGTTCTGGCAGATTATATGACTGGAGAATATCAAAGCCAAATTTCTTCTTATCTCCATGCAGACAAATGAGCACTTTCCAAAAATAGTTTGTGGATCGCAACCAGAGAAGCTGAGTTTACTTCAAAGCTAGTTCTGCTTGTCTGTATTTTACCACCATCCACTCGTTGGAGTTCAGTAATCATTAATACATTTGACTGACAATAATCCATCTGTCTCGGGTTTACAATTTTCAATTGACCCTGACTCATCCATCACAAATGCTGAATATGACCTGATTTGGCAGACTCTAAGGCTGTGAGAATGGGTTAGGATTAAGTGTTCCGCCAGTCCTCAACATTGACGCTGGACCCAGTTGTCTCCTGGCACCAATGGAATGGGCAAGGGAATCTGCTGATAACTACAAACTATCTGTCAGCTGCTGAATCAGCCCATGCTAAGAAGATTGATCCAGCCATCAATACAACCTGCCGTCTTATCACTGGATGTCTTAGACCAACATCAACTGACAGCCTATACATAACCCGCAAACTCGCAAAAAGTCGGCTAAAGTCCAGGAAAAGCTTTCTCAATGAAGTTGAGCCAAATGCTGAAGCTACTAGTGTTGCATTATGGGAAGAGAGACTAACCAATCTCCCAACAAGGCCATCCATGTCCATAAGTGCCAAAGAAGAAGTTCCTCCTGGGGCCGAATCAAGCTGGGCTGAATGGAAATGCCTCAGCAGACTGAGAGCTGGTACTGGTCGTTGTAAAGCGACTCTCAAGAAGTGGGATTCTATAGACATTGAAGAGGTCATCTGCATATGTGGCACTGAACCACAAGCAATGGAGCACCTTGGAGCACGAATGCAAAGCTGAGGACCTCGCAGAGAACAATGATATTACTAAGAGTTGTGTTCAATTTTGTCTGAAACACAATATCTAGCATGTGTGGACATGATAAGAAGAAGAGGCTGCTGAATCTGTTTTCCTCAAGGTTGTACACAAATTGGAGGTGGTGTTGGTGGCAATGAATGTAGTGAAAGTAGTGAGTGCAGTTAAGGGTAGCAATGAAAGTGGAGGATTTTAGGGTCGAAGTGCAGTGCCAAACTCGGTTAGTGGCAGGAGATTAGACTGCAAACATGTGGAATAAGTCTACTTGAAGCTGTCCTCAGTAATCTGATTGTTGCACATGCGAACCAAAGGACATAGGTTTAAGGTGAAGGGGGAAAAATGTAATAGGAATCTGAGCGGTAACTTTTTCACACAAAAGGTGGTGGGTGTATAGAACGAGCTGCCAGAGGAGGTAGTTGAGGCAGAGACGATTAAGAAGCAGACAGGTACATGGATAGGGCAGGTTTAGAGGGATATGGGCCAAACACAGACAGGTGGGACTAGTGTAGATGGGACATGTTGATCGGTGTGGGCAAGTTGGGCCAAAGGGCTTGTTTCCATGCTGTATGATTCTATGACACGATGACTATGATCTGTTGATTAAAGTATTGACAGGAGTTAACCACTGGGTAATCGCTGTACAGTTAATGTTCCAGCTTTATCTTGAGTATCGGGTACAGTTCTGGTTGCCCCAATACAGGAAGGATATGGAGGCTTTGGAGAGGGTACAGTAGAGGTTTACCAGAAAGTGTCACCTCCCCGTGCTCTCCAGAGATATTGCTTGACCCAATAGGTTACTCCAGTACTTTGTGCCTTTTTTAAAACTAGAATGCTCCCTGGATGAGAGGATATTAGCTACAAGAAGATGTTGGACAAAGTTATCAACATTGCATTGCATTTACCACAGATTTACCCAACCCTGTACTGTACCAACATCTCTCTGCAATTTTCTGTCCCCATAACTCAATTTGCAATGCTAGCAAAGTGTTCCTGCCACCTTGAATTATATGACTCTATTTGTTAATTGAAGTCATTTATAAATCTAACGAAAAGTTGTAATTTCAGTATAGATTCTCGGGGGATGCCATTAATTAAAGTGATTTTATGATGGTGGAAATGGTAAATTTTGTTAATTCATAAAGTAAATTGGGGGAGTCTAGGACCAGAGGGTGCAGCCTCAGAATATAAGGACTTACCTTTAGACTGGAGATGAGGAGGAATTTCTTTAGCCGGGGGTGATGAATCTATAGAATTCAATGCCACAGACGGCTGTGGAGGTCAATTCATTGAGTATTTTTAAAACCGAGATTGATAGCTTCTTGATTAATAAGGGCGTGAAAGGTTATGAGGAGAAGGCAGGGGAATGAGGTTGAGCGGGAAAGATAGATCAACCAAGATTGAATGGGGAACAGATTCGAATGGGCCGAATGGCCTAATTCTTCTCCTATGGTCTAAATTGAATACTATATTGGATTTTTTTTCATGAAGAGTTCAAATTGTAAAGGAACAAAAATAACCATATTGGAAGAGGTGCTTCCCAGTGCTATTGAGATATTGGTATTCCTTGGGTTCGTTTCAGTTTATTGGTTAGAATACCAATGATCATTACCTCATAAATGCTTTAGCTAAATGGTCTGAAATTCCTACTGTCGTCTTATTTAGGTAAATAGCTTTCTATTCATTGTGTCCTGCTCTACATGATATGAATCCAGAAGTTACAGATGAATTCTCCTGCAGCATGTCTTGTCAATCAAAACTTAAGCCTCATTTAAGATAGATACAAAATGCTGGAGTAACTCAGCAGGTCAGGCAGCAACTCTGGAGAAAAGGAATAGGTGGCTTTTTGGGTCGATACCCTTCTTGAGACTGAGAGTTTTCAGTGTAAACCAGCATCTGCGATTTCTTCCTGCACATTTAGCCTCATTTATAGATTTGAATGTGCACATTGCTTTGTAATTTCTAAAATAAGAGAGCTGAGTAATTGTCTGACCATCCAACTGTTTAACCTGCCACGCAAATGTGGAAACCCTGCAGTTTGTCAGGAGTTAGCTGAAGCCACACTTGGAGGAACAAATGGCAGGAGAAAGGTGCTGGCTTTCATCCAGATCACATGTTCAGAGGAGCAAACCTACATACGAAGACATTTGATTTCCTGGGAACGTACTGGAGGAGCAAAAGCAGGAGAAGCAGCACCTTGTAGCAATATTTTTTTTTGTTCGAGAAAGGCTACGCAATCACATCTGTCGAGACATTTAAAGCAGCCTGGATCTCTTCAAAGATTAGCCCTGGAACATCACCAGCCAAATGGCATCTGTCAATAGCGGTGTAATTGGAAGGGAATATTTCTGACCTAATAAATTCCCCTGTAACTCGTTTTATGAGCCTAAATTAATAATCAAAGGCTCCAATCCTTTAAATTGCTTATGTGGCAACCTAAAACAATCACAGCTCTACATTCTTGAAGAATTAAATGCGAAAGTGTGTTGGAAGTTGCGGTAAAACATGAAATCATTCAAACAGACAGGATCATTTTGTTGGCCAAAAAGAATTGAAACTAATTATATCGCCCCAGTTTATGTTTGTGCAACCAGGCAGCCTAAGCTACCGCTACTTTTGTGACCTAACGGGTTGCATTTTGCAACAATGGAGCTGTGTGTTAATTTGCAGTGTAATATTAAGATACCTGAAGAACCTTATTTCATATCTTGAAGATACAAGGAACTGCAGATACTGTTTTTTTTTAAAAAAGGACACAAAGTGCTGGAGTAACTGAGTCAGGCAGCGTCTCTGGAGAACATGGATAGGTGACGTTTCGGGTTGGGATGAATGAACATGGATAGGTGATGTTTCACCCTGCCTCGACAAGGTCGTAAGCATAATCAAGGACCAGTCTCATCCCAGTCACTCACTCTTCTCTCCTCTCCCATCAGTCAAGGCGTAAAGAAGTTTGAAAATGCATACCTGTGTTGTGGGCGTGGCTGTGTTCTGCAGCTACAGCTCACCGGCAGTCTCTCCGTTTTTTTGTTGTTGTGTTTTTTAGTCAATGTTGATGTTAAATGTACGTTTTGTTTTATTTTTAATTCTGTGTATGTAGGGGGGTGGTGGGGGGGTTGGGGGAAACCTTTTTTTAAATCTCCTCCTCAACGGAGATGCGACCTTTACCGTGTCGTATCTCCGTTCGCGCTACGGCCTAACATCGTGGAGTCGGCGGCCTCCAGCTGGGATCGACCTCGAAGACTCCGGTCGCAGGGCCTGGACTTACCATCTCGGAGGCTTCGGCCCTGGGCCCTGCAGACCGCAACATCGGGAGTTCGCAGGTCCCTGGCTGACGACCGGCTTTTGGGAGCTCCAGCCGTAGCAGCTTCGACCGCCCCGAAGCGCGAGGTACGATCAACCCGCCCGCAGGCCCTTCATCGCCCTGCGTGGCTCGGCCGCAGCACTTTACATCGCCCGGTGGGGGCTCAGGACTCTCATCGCCCTGCGTGGCTCGGCCGCGGCATTTTCCATCGCCCGGTGGGGGCTCAGGACTTTCATCGGCCTGCTCGGCTCGACCCTGGGACTTTCCATCGCCCGGTGGGGGCTTCAAGGGGTTGGGAGCCTCGATCGCCTCGTGGCGCCACGGGAGAAGAACGAGGAGGAGATAAGACTTTGCCTTCCATCACAGTGAGGGTATGCCTAGAGCAATCACTGTGATGGCTGTTTTGTGTAAAAAATTGTATCTGTGTGTCTTGTGTTCTTTAATGTCTACTGCCGGACCCTGACGTGAGAGGACGCTGGCGTTGATTATTCGCCGCTTTTCCGTCAGGATAGTTTGTCTGTCTGTTTGTTTCTATGTTAATTATATTTGTAAAGCGCTTTGTGCATGTGTTAAGGCGCTATATAAAATAAATATATTATTATTATTATTATTATACCTCCAAAATCAGGGCCATTTTCTTCCCTGCTGTTATCAAGCCGCTGAACGGTCCTCTCATCAGCTAGAGTGCGGTTCCAAACTCCCATTTACCTCATTGGAGATCTTTGAACTGTCTTTAATCGGCCTTCAATGTTCTATCTTGCACACTTTATCCTTTATCTGTGCACTGTGGATGGTTTGATTGTATTCATGTATAGTCTTTTCACCGACTGGATAGCACACAGACAAAAGCTTTTCGCTGTATCATATATCATATATATATCATATATATATATACAGCCGGAAACAGGCCTTTTCGGCCCACCAAGTCCATGCCGCCCAGCGATCCCCGTACACTAACACTATCCTACACCCACTAGGGACAATGTTTACATTTACCCAGCCAATTAACCTACATACCTGTACGTCTTTGGAGTGTGGGAGGAAACCAAAGATCTCAGAGAAAACCCACGCAGGTCACGGGGAGAACGTACAAACTCCTTACAGTGCAGCACCCGTAGTCAGGATCGAACCTGAGTCTCCGGCGCTGCATTCGCTGTAAAGCAGCAACTCTACCGCTGCGCTACCGTGCCGCTGTACATGTGACAATAATAAACTAAACTAATCTAAATCCCAGATCCCTTACCCAGTTGAGGTGTTAATAAACTGTTCACTGTCTGACATGTTTGATTAGTCAACTGCAGAAATTATCACACCTTTGCTCCAAGTATGAACCAAAGACGTAAATTCCAGAGTTGAGGTGAGTGTGACTCCTCCTGATCTCAGGAGTGTGACTCCAAGCAATCATGGTAAAAATAAAGTCAACGGGAAAAGGCTCCAATGGTTGGAATGTTAGCTTTCACAAAGGAAGATTGTTTTTATTATTGGAGGTCAATGATCCCAGCTTCAGGACGTAATTGTAAGAGTTCCTCAGGCTTCCTCAACGAGTTCTGCTGTCATAAGGGTCTGAATTGCATGTTTGCTGCTGGTTCAATTTCTTATGCAGCAAGAGCTGGATAACATTCAGGCTTGTGAGATAAATGACGAGGACCATTCATGCCATAAAAGTACCATGAAGTTGCCATCTCCCACAAGAGGTAGTCTAATGTGTAAACAGTAGAAACAACAAACTGCAGATGCTGGTTTATAAAAATAGACACAAAAGAGCTGGAGGAACTCAGCAGGACAGGCAGCATCTCTGGAGAACATGGATATGCGACGTTTCGGGGCATGTCCCTTCTTCAGACTGGAAGGGTCCTTTTTTCCTGTCTGATGAAAGGTCCCAACCTGAAAAGTCACTTATCCACATTCTCCAGAGTTGCTGCCCAACCTGTTGAGTTACTCCAGCACTGTGCCTTTTTTTCAGTCTGGTGTATAATAACTACCTACCTTCATTTCCAATGATAATATTGTCACTGTGTCCTGAACCATCTTAATTTCTTACATTTAGAATAATATTTAATAACTAGACTGAGGTGGACCCGTTGGGTCCAAATCTCTCCTGCGGGGCTCTCCTGGGGCAACCCTCCCCCAACTGACGATCCTGCAGGCCCGGCAACCCTCTACAACTTACGAAGTCCGTTGCTGGGTGGGGTGTGTCCCCCGGGGCCGTGGGCAGTTGAGGGGGGACAGGGAAGGAGAGAGGGAGCCACTCACCTCGGCCCCGTGCCGCCAGTGCTGCAGCCAGAGTGAGCCGTGGACTCAAAGCCTCCCTTGCAGCACGGCAGCGATTGTCGGCGAACAGTGACAACGACCATCTAGTTGGACACTCTGCCGCCGCGCTGCACCACGGGAGGAAGGTCAGGCGCGGGGCACGCCGAGACGGGCGCCGGTCGTACGGGGGGGGGGGGGTATGGGAGCGAATCTATTAAAGTTAGCAACAGCTCATGGGCTCAGCAGCCCCCTCCCCCTCATTGGCCCCAAACCTCTCCTGCATTGGTCCAGCACCCTCTCCTCCCCCACTCTCCCCCTCCCCCTCCCCACCACTCTCTTCCAGCTCCTCTCACCCACTCCATCCCCCTCAACCCCCCCTTATCCCCCCTCCTCCACTCCACCCAACTCACCCACTCAATTCCCCCCTGAACCTCCCTTATCCCCGCCTGCCCCCTCCCTCACCCACTCACTCCATCCCCCCTCAACCCCCCAAATCTCTCCTGCATTGGTCTAGCACCCTCCCCTCCCCCATTCCCCCCTTCCCCTCCTCCCCCCCACTCATCCACTCCATCCCCTTCAACCCCCCTTACCTCCCCCTCCTCCTCCCCACTCACCCACTCCATCCCCCTCAACTCCCCTTATCCCCTACTCTTCTCCTCCCCCCCACTCCTCCCCTCTTCCCCACTCACCCACTCCATCCCCCTGAACCCCCCTCCTTCACTCACCCACTCCATTCCCCCTCAAACCCCAGGGGGGGGAGGGGAGGAATGGGTATGGGGGGGGGGCGATGAGAGATAAGGGGGGATTGATGGGGGATGGAATAGGTGAGGGGGCTTCAAGTGGGATGGAGTGAGTTCGTCGGCCCACAACCCCCCCCCCTCATTGGCCACCACTCCTGTCACTCTGGCGCATCCCGCCCCCGGCGGTTATCGTGGCTCCCCCTTCCTCATTGGCCGTCACTCGGGTGGGTCCCAGTGTGACGTCATGCAACGAACATGGCTGCATTGGTTTAATAAGGTAATTTGTAAACTTTAAAATCTTTCTAACTTTAAAAATATAAAACCAATTTGACTTAAAGTTGTGTTAAACACTCACCATGACAATGGTGAGTAAGGTGGTCCTAAAATTGTTGCGCTATCGTGTACCGTTTTTTTGATGAAAACCACATAAAGTAACAACCGCACAAATGCACAATGGGCACAACCATAGGGAACAAACAAGATGGGAGTTTTAGTAATATAATAATAATAATAATAATAATAATAGATAGATAGATAGATAGATAGATAGATAGATAGATAGATAGATAGATAGATAGATAGATAGATAGATAGATAGATAGATAGATAGATAGATAGATAGATAGATAGATAGATAGATAGATAGATAGATAGATAGATAGATAGATAGATAGATAGATAGATTATATATATATATATATATATATTTAACAATGCTGTGGTGGTTTTATGCTTTTGTTTTTCTGAAACCTTGGAGTAGGGGAAGCAAGAACCAGAAGATGTAGGTTTAAGGTAAAGGGGAAAGATTTTAATTGGAACTTTTGAGGCACAACTTTTTCACACGCAGGGTGGTGAGTGTATGGAATGAGCTGCCAGAGTGGGTAGTGAGCCAGGTACTATGACACCATTTACAAGATATTTGGACAAGTGCATGGATAGGAAAGGTTTAGAAGGAAATGGGCCAAACACAGGCCGGTGTGACTTGTGTAGATGGGACATCTTGGTCGGCATGGGGAAGTTGGGTGAAGGGCCCGTTTCTATGCTGTACGGCTCTCTGACTCTAACTGATACTTGCATAGATTGTGTGCATAGATTTTGATTATAATGGGTCATCCATTATGAACCAGGAATGGGCTTTGTGCCATTGTGTCATCTTGTAGTTGGGTGATGACAGATATCTTTGTATGCTTTTTTATTATTGCATATGTGGAAAATATTTCACCAAGTTTGGCCTGAAAATAGAGAAGAAAAACATGACAAATTGACTTTAGCATCAGTCATTGAGCCATAATAATAATTTGGTTCTTTTGGCATGAAATGGGAGTTCTTCATCCCAACATGTTAATGTTCTACAAACCGCTGCAGTCCATGCTTATCAAATAAAGTTATTAATTTTTAAATGTGTTGCTGAAGTTAATGTGAATTTATACGAACTTTACTGTTTACCCCATTCCACACTATTGTGGATTTTGAAAAAAAAAACAATGGAAGAAAGCTGAAAAGAGAAGCGTTTGTCAATTTTGTTCACGACAGTAATTGAATTTGAATTAGGGATGAAAGCAATGAAGCACTTACTTATTTATGGAAAGAACTCTTTGTTTAGTGACTTGAAATTTGCAGTGTTTCAAGTAATTGTTTCTACGGGTTACACGAACACAAAAACAAAACAATGCGTGGCTGAAATCTGAAATGCAGGCAGAAACCACTGGATATCCACAGCATGTTCTCTGGAGAGAGAAATAGAGTTAATCTTGCAGGTCAGTCGGTGACCATCAAACAGAAATGTTGTTTCTGTGCCTCTTCCCACAGAGCTCATCTCTCCTCTTGAGCATTTGCATTTTTTATTTCTGTTGAAATCTATCCCCACACTTTGGAAAGAGATCCACAACAGAAAAATATCCCAAACTCAGAGCATTGTTCTTTCTGGCAGTTCAGCCTGCAATTACCTCGAATTGATTTTATGCTAAAAAGGCTGGTGTTGGCATTAATGACATTTAGGTGTGACTATCATGTGTACCCAACAATGCATTTACCCGTTAAGAACCTTGAGCACAGTGGTCACCATGATTTCAGGGACCCTCGCCTAGTTTTGTACAGAACAAGAAATGAAATGTTTACAATTGGAGTGTCTGTTTTCTGAACACATGTTAGACCGTTGCTTCTTATGCAAACCATTGGCCAATTCTCCCTGGAAAAAATGTACCTTCCCCTAGTGCTTGCTATTATCACTGTATAAATTGGCCACCAAACTCCATGGAAACAAACCCAGGGTTTTAAAATCTCTTTACAAAATTGCTGGACAATTTGCTTCATACCAATGGCATTTTGCCTCAACCTCTGTTATTTGTAAAAGCGTGCTGGATTTGCACATTAATTGCCCATTAAACTCGTCACAGCTCATACTTACCGCTATAAGTACCTGTTTAACAATGTGATAATTGTTAGAAAGGGAATACATAAAGTGTTGAGTCTCATTTCTGCTTATTGTAAATTCTTGTTGGAGATTACAAGATATTTAATTTTTAATATTTTTTCCCCTGTTATTTCTGTCCCTGTTTTTCCCTCTCTCTTAACCCTCTAGTTAAATAAAGTGAAGATTAACTTCTATTTGTATTTATCCACACTTCTATTTGGCTCAAAAACATGTAAACCCACACCGAACTGCTAAACAAATTCTTTTTCACATCCTGAGGGGGAAGAAGGGTCCAGATCGAAATGTTGTCGATCTATTCCCTCCAGCGATGCTGGTTGAACCGCTGAGTTACCCCAGCACTTTGTGTTTTGGTTTATATCACCTCCCTGCATAAAAATCTTTGAGTGGGTTGTCAAGACAGGGTGACAGGGGTGAATCACAATCACAGTGCCCTTGTTGAGACCATAAGGATAGCTGAGAAGGCTTGGTGATGTCATGTACATGCCAAATCACAGGTTGGCAGGAATGGTGTGAACTTTGCAAATAGTGTAGGTTCTAGAGACATTAAGAAATTGCTGTGCAGATTTTGGAATGCAGGCACAGATGACTTGCTGTCCCCTTGAAATCCTTGATTCACAGGGAAAGATTTGCAGAGTGCCTGGTGTTGGGCAGAATCAGCTCCAAATACTCTAACAAACTTTTATAGATGTACTGTAGAAAGCATCCTCACTTTTAGCATCAAAAGCCTGGGATGAGAATTCCAATGCACAGGATGCAGAGAGCGGCCGTCCCAGCCCCTGTCCATCAAGGGCACAGCCCTCCCCTCCATCGAAAGTTCACGTTATAGGAGTAGAATTAGGCCATTCGGCCCATCAAATCTACTCTGCCATTCAATCCCATGGCTGATCTCTGCCACCTTATCCCATTTTCCTGCCTTCTCCCCATAACCCTTGACACCCGTTCTAATCAAAAACCTGCCTATCTATGCCTTAAAAATATCCACTGACTTGGCCTTCACAGCCCTCTGTGGCAATAAGTTCCACAGATTAACCACCCTCTGACTAAAGAAGTTCCTCCTCACCTTTTTAAAATAGGCCCACTTTAATTCTGAGGCTGTGACCTCTGGTCCTAGACTCTCCCACCAGTGGTAACATCCTTTCCACATCCACTCTATCTATGCCTTTCATTATTCTGTAGGTTTCAATGAGGTCCCCCCTCAACCTTCTAAATTCCAGTGAGTCGAGGCCCAGTGCTGTCCAACGCTCATCATATCCTAACTCACTCATTCCTGGAATCATTCTTGTGTTAATGTGTGAGGCGCTGGATACCATCATCAAGGATCATCAAAGATACCCACCATCTGGGCCATACCCTCTTCTCACTGCTGCAGATCGGCATGAAGTACAGATGAGTGAAGCCTCACACCACCAGGTTCAGGAATAGCTACTTTCTGACAACTATCAAGTTTTAGATCTATGACTAGATCTAAGGCAGATCTATGACGTCTATAACTATGACTAGATTTTAGAGATACAGCGCGGAAATGAGCCCAATAGCCCACTAAGTCGATGCCGACTGGCAATCCCCACACACTCGCACTATCCTGCACACTCGGGACGATTTACATTTTACCAAAGCCAATTAACCTACAAACATGTGCGAAACTGGAGCATCCGGAGAAAACCCATGCAGTCACAGAGAGAAAGTACAAACTCTGCCCAGACAGCTCCGTTGTCAGGGTTGAACCTGGGTCTCGAGCGCTGTAAGGCAGCAGCTCTACTGTTGCGCCATTGTGCCCTGCACTGAACTCACCTGCAGAACCGTAATCTTACCTCAACAAGTGAACTCTGCAGCTCACCAATTGCACTATTATGGACTTGTTCCTTTTCTAATTATGTTTTTGCACTCATGCAGAATGAACTTATCAACTTATTTGTTCGGTTTTTATTTTACTATATTGGTCACTATTTTTCCATTGTCACAGAATTTTGCAAGTATTAGCAGAATAAAGCATAGTATATAAAACAACAAAGTAAAAATCGTCTGAAGTTTAGTACACGAGCCCTTGTGCTATTTAAAGACGTCAAAATTGTAATTGTTTGATGGTGCGTATACACGTTTTGACATCTGCCAGATCTTGTTCTGTGGGTGAGTAGGAGATGAAACTGTGAATACAGAATTTTGAATCCAATATCAAGGTTAAGGGCCAGTAAAATAATGAAAATTGTTTGGTTGAAAGCCCAGCATGATTGAGGTAACTATGGGGTAAATTCATCAACTCCTTGTTGTGCTATAAGATCACAGGCAGAGGCTCACAAACCAGAGCTATCAGATTCAATATTCAGTCAAGAACTCCATTCCACCGTTGAACAAGGCTCCACTCGGATGCAGGATCACTGAATGTACTGCTAATGTGGACTGACTGTGTTTCATTGGCATCGATTGCCTTTGAGCATTATCTTTTGGACAGAACAATGAGATTATTCAGCTGCAAGTGATTTAATTGTACTTTTGCTGGTAGAGTCAAACTGGTTAATGTATCTGAAATGTTAATAGAACGTTGTAATTTTACACTCCAAGCCTTTTGCATGCCCACCGTTTGGATTAATAAAGATAAATGATTATTCTTGGCTATGATAAGGCTTGAAAGGCCCCAGTTAATTTCAATCTGACATTTGTAATAAATCTTGTAATGACAATCATGTGTTTCTTCATTGAAACATCCAATTCTATGTTGGCCATGGGTTGAAGCAGCTGCCAAAGGTTTTCATACAAATTTCTAAAGAGTAAGGTCAGCAGTTTAGTTTCAAGCTTCTAGCATTTGGCACCTAGTCTATTGAGATTTGTTGGATACTAGTGCACAAAAAAAACAAATTGCACACAGCTTTCAGATTGTTCTTCTGTTGCCTTACATCACTTGTTTTGTTGTACTCTGTACATTAAATATTTAGGTCACGTCAAGAACTGCACACAAGGGTTTTGAAATTTTGCAACAGAAGTAACATGAAAAGCTTTTTACATTAGTAATGGCACTGTAGAGGGTTTTCTTTCATTTGGCTGCCTTTGTCTTCACGGCAAAATTTATGAAAGGTAAACATAAGGGGGGAAAAAAACCTGTACACAAGTGTTTTTCAAGAAAGGAATCACAGTATTTTGATATCGGAGCACTTTAACTGAGGGCATGGGTTTAAGGTTAGAGGGGAAAGAATTAATAGGAATCTGAGGGGCAACATTTTCTCACGGAGGATGGTGGGAAAGTGGAATGAGATGCCAGAGGAGATAATTGAGGCAGATTCTGTAACAACATTTAAAAGACATTTAGACAGGCACATGTACAAGAAATATTTAAAGGTTTTGGGGTAAAACAGGGGCAGGTGAGACCTTGCATCTTGGTCAACAGGGGCAAGCTGGGCCGAAGGGTCCATTTCCGTGCTGTATGACTATGACTATTTAAACGCTGAAATGATAAAAGAGTGGGCTGTACGGTGGTTCAGTGGTCGAGTTGCTGTTTTACAGTGCCAAAACCCAGGTTCAATCCTGACTACGGGTGCTGCCTGAACGGAGTTTGTATGTTCTCCTTGTGAACACGTGGGTTTTCTCCGGGTAATCCAGTTTTCACCCGTACTCCAAAGACATGCAGATCTGCAGATTAGTTGACTTTGGTAAAAATTGTAAATTGTCCATATTGCGTAGGATAGTGCTTGTGTACAGGTGATCGCTGGTTGGCGCGGACTCGGTGGGCCTAAGGCCTGTTTCCGCGCTGTATCTCTAAAGTCTACCAGTCTAATGGCAATGAAGATCCAGGTTGAAACGTGTGCGGTTTGGCAGGAAATCTGCAGATGGTGTGTTCCCATCTGCTTACGGTGTGTTCCCATCTGCATGATGTCTTTCCAGGTGGAAGAGGTTACTAGTTCAATCACTGCTACCAGAGTAACTGGAGTGTGTTTTGTTGACGTGTCTCTGATTTGTGTTTTTGACTTGGTCTGAATCATTGCACTGTCCAGAGACCAACTATTGGTGAAACATATGCTTCTACTCTTGTCAGCTGTTGTGAAATCTCAGCTGTTTCTCTGGTGTAATCTAAGCTTCTTATTGATGGCAGAAAAGCCACATTAATTCGTGACAGATCTCCTTTGATCAAGAAGGTTATATAAAGCAGTGTTTACCAAATTGGTGGCGCAGCGGTAGAGTTGCTGCCTTACAGCGAATGCAGCGCCGGAGATTCAGGTTCGATCCTGACTATGAGAGTGCGGCCAGGGTGGTGTGTGTCTTTGATGATGCTGGCTGCCATTTTGAGATAGTGCCACTTATTGATCCCTTCGATGGTGGAGAGATCAGGACCTGTGATGGTGGCAGTGTTCATCAATTTTTGTAGTCTCCTTCATTCCTGGGCATTTGAGTTGCCGAACCAGGCCATGATGCAAACAGTCAATAAGCTCCCTACCTTACAGCTGCAGAAGTTCAAGAGAGTATTCGTCGACATATCGAATCTCCTCAATCTTCTAAGGAAGTAGAGGTGGTGATGTGCATTCTCTATGATTGCTTCAATGTGCAGGGCCCATGAACTTGAATTGTTTACTCTCTCCTCTACCCACCTGTTGATGAAGACAGGTACGTGGATACTCGGCTTTTCCCTTCTAAAGTTACCAATCAGCTATGCTTGGACTTGCTGACCAAGTTGAGAGCCAGGCTGTTGTTATGGCATCATTCAGTCGGATTATCAATCTCGCTAATATACTCTGACACATCATTACCTATAATTATCTAACAGAGGTAGTGTATTTATTCACAAAATGCTGGAGTAACTCAGCAGGTCAGGCAGCATCTCAGGAGAGAAGGAATGGGTGACGTTTGCTGCCTGACGTTACTCCAGCATTTTGTGAATAAATACCTTCGATTTGTACCAGCATCTGCAGTTATTTTCTTACACTAACAGAGGTAGTGTGGTCGATGAATTTAAAGATGGTGTCTGGCTGCACAGTCTTGGGTATCGAGCGGGTAGTGGGGTCTCAGCACACAGCCCTGAGGATCTTCTGCACTGATGCTAATCAAGGAAGTACTGTAGTTTCCAATTCCTACTGATTGTGGTCTTTTGATGAGGAAATCAAGGATCAAGTTGCATGGGGATGCGCAGAAACACAGAAATATAGTAATAGAGAAATAGAGAAAAATACTTTAAATGAATGAATTTTATTTTGTTTAACACGTTATTTGTGATCGCCTGGACATTATTAATCCCTCGGTCAATATTTCTGAAAGATTATACAGTAATTAGCACATTTCTGGTGGAGAGCTTGTGTGCAAATTGGCTGTTACATTTCCCAGATTAGTTTAGCTTTTTGCAGGTTCAGGTGACACAGAAGATTGACAAGGACAGATGATAGATTTTGTATGCATGTAGTTTAGCAAAGCCTTTGGCAAAGTCCTGAATGTTAGGATAATCTGCAAGGTTGGATCATTTGTGATCCAGGGGGAATAACCAACTAGTTTCAAAATTGGTTTAGAGGCCGGTGACTAGTCGTGTCCTGTGGGGTTCAGTGCTGGGTCCACTGTTGTTTGCATCTATATTAACCTTTCTCTGTTACTATCATGATTTGTGTTTGAGGGTAGAGTCTGACAGCATGGGAAGAAAGGCCCTTCGGTCCAACTTGCCAACGCAATGGCAGATGGAATTTCACTTGGACAAGTGTGAGATGTTGCCTTTTGGTAAGTTAAACCAGGGCAGGTCTTACATAGTAAATCACATGGTCCTGGAGAGAGTTGTCGAACCCGTAGAAGTACAGGTACATATCCCCCGAAAGTGGGGACCCCGGTAGACAAGGCAGGAGAGAAGGTGTGTGATATACTTGCCTTCGTAGGACAGGGTACTGAGTTTGGATGTCAGGATAAAGCTGTATATGTCGTTGGTGAAATCATATTTGGAGTATTGTGCACAGTATCAGTTTCCCTACAATAGGAAGGGTATCATTAAGCTGGGAAGGTTTTAAGAAGAGGATGTGTGTACAGGATGGCGTTTTTTCCTTGGAGCCTCGGAGGCTTAGGGGTGATCTTATAGCATCATTGAGCCATACAGTGTGGAAACAGGCTCTTCGGTCCAACTTGTCCACACCAACCAACATGCCCATCTACACCTGCCTGCACTTGCCCCATATCCCTCCAAACCTGTCCTATCCATGTACCTGTCTAAATGTTTCTTAAACGTCACAATACTACCTGCTGTAACTACCTCCTCCGCAGCTCGTTCCATATACCCGCCACCCTTACACCTTTGTGTTAAAAGGTTAACCCTCAGGTTACTGTTATATCTTTCTCTCCTCACCTTAAACCTATATCTGCTGGTTCTCGATTCCCCGACTTTGGGCAAAAGACTCTGTGTGTTTACCCGATCTATTTCTCTCATGATTTTGTAGACTTCTATAAGATTATCTATGAGTCCAGTCTGAAGAAGGGTCTTTACCCGAAACGTCACCCATTCCTTCTCTCCAAAGATGCTGCCTTCCCGCTGAGTTCCTCCAGCTTTTTGTGTCTATCTTCAGTTTAAACCAGTTCCTTCCTACACACCCTTCATCCTCGTGTGTTCCAAGGTATAAAGTCCCAAAGTAATAATGGGTGTATAAAATAATGGGAGACACAGATAAAATGAATGGTTTCAGTCTTTTCTCCAGGTTGG
Organism: Rhinoraja longicauda; assembly: GCF_053455715.1. Classification (NCBI taxonomy): domain Eukaryota; kingdom Metazoa; phylum Chordata; class Chondrichthyes; order Rajiformes; family Arhynchobatidae; genus Rhinoraja; species Rhinoraja longicauda. The sequence goes on from NC_135956.1 coordinate 71,758,165, forward strand.
GGGTGTCTAAAACTAAAAGATGTCGGTTTAAGGTGAGCGGAGAAAGATTTTACAAGGGACCTGAGGGCCCACCTTTTTACACAGCGGGTGTTGGTATTGAACAATCAGAGAGAGCAGCAGAGGTTGGTACATTCACAATGTTTAAAATATATTTGTATTGCTACCTGGATGTAAACAGTCTGGAGGGATATGTGCCAAATGCAAGGACTAGTTTGGATAGACAGCCTGGTTAGCATCAATGAGTTGGGCTGAAGGGCCTGGTTCTGTCCTGTATAACTCTATAACTGTATCCTATGGCAGTGTGGGTTAGTAGGTTAAAAGATCCTTTTTACTTTAGAGATACAGCGTGGGAACTGGCCAACCAATGACCAACGATTACCCCGTTTGCTAGCACTATCTTACACACTAGGGACAATTTACAGAAGCCAATTAACTGATAAACCTGTGCATCTTTGGAGTGTGGGAGGAAAGTGTGTGGATTGTGTGTAGCACTCAGAGAAAACCCAAGTGATCACAGGGAGTATGTGCAAATTCTGTACAGACAGCACCCGTAGTCAGGATCGAACCCGTGTCTCTAGCATTGTGAAGCAGCAACTCTATTGCTGCGCTACTATGCCGCCCAAATTCTTTTGTGCCAAACAACTTTCAAAAAGCCAGACTAAATGTTTTCATCCTTTAAAAAAAATAATTGTTGATAACCTTGTTGAAGTAGTTTGGAATCACTGTTTTGCATCTGTATTGTGTTTGAGTAAATTGAAAACTTTTGTTATCACTCTGTGTGTGTGTATGTGTGTGTGTATGTATGGGGGATGGGAGGATAAGATTGGGAAGGCATTGATGTTTATTTTTGGAGGAAAATCACAACGATCAAAGGAATATTTATTTTTAAATGTTCTAAACAAAGTTGAAAACATGACAAACATCTGTATCCCAAACATAGCGTTAAGAATGTTGTATTGGAAATGGAATAATGATAAGGCAAATACTTCACAGAGCTTGTGAGAGTGATGTCTGTTTTAAAATAATACACATGATTCTCTTTCAGACTTTGGGAAAAGCTTTACATTTAAACACAAACAGTATTTCTGTAATGAGGAGCCTTAGAAAGGTTTATGCAATGGAAATAATACCCGATTCCACTTTGGGCAACCAGACAACTGTGTTGACTGACAATATAAATGACTGTGTGGGCCGTGAACGATATGCATGGGGTATACCATTTGAGGTTAATAACAAGAAGTCATTAGGAGGTCAAGATGGAAAATTCATCTATCATCAGGGATGAGAGGTGGAAAAAAGGAACATTAGGAATAAAATGCATTCTGAAACAATAATGGGTAACAAGGAAGTGTAAATCTAATGTGACAAATGCAAAATCAAAACATGTTTCTTTGCTTTAATCAGTGCCTCTGTGTTTCAAGCATCAGTTGTGTGTGATAATTTGATATCTCACACATAATTTGAAATTGAAATTTCTTGATTAGTACAGATGTCAGAGGTTATGGGGCAACGGCAGGTGAATGGAGTTGAGAGGGAAAGATAGTTCAGCCGTGATTGAATGGCAGAGTAGACTTGATGGGCCGAATGGCTTTATTCTGCTCCTGGAACTTATGAACCCCATACAGTAGAAGCTTCACTATGATGATTTTACTCCGGATTTAATTTGTAGAAATAGTCCCTTTGGCCCAACATGCCCATGCCAACCAAATTGGCTCCATCTAAGCTTGTCCACGATTGGCCTATATCCTTCTAAACTTTTCTTATCCATGTACCTGCCCATGTCTGAAATGTTGTTAGTTTAGTTTGGTTTATTATTATCATGTGTACTGAGGTACAGTGAAAAGCGTTTATTTGTGTGCTATCCAGTCAAAGAAAAACCTATACATGAATACAACCAAAGCTGTCCACAGTGCACAGATAAAGGATCAAGGGTACAACATTTAGTGCAAGATGGAATCCGAAACAGTCCGATTAAAGATAGTTCAGAGGACTCCAACGAGGTAGATGGGAGGCCTGGACCGCTCTCCAGCTGGCGAGTGGACCTTGATTGATCAAGGATGCAAACAGTGGAACTGGTAGGACAACTAGGCAGGGAGAGAGAGAGGGAATGCAAGGGTTATTTGAAATTATAGACATCAACGATCATACCGCTGGATTGTATGCTGCCCAAGCAAAATATGGGGTGCTGTTCCTCCAATTTGCACGCGACCCCACTCTGACAATGGAGGGGGCCCAGGTCAGAAAGGTCAAAATGGGAAGGGAAGTTTGAAATCGCTTGAATCAATGAATTAAAACGGAATTCGATTTTGAAGGGTCATTACTATTATGGGAAAATGTGGAGATCAGTTTCTGCACAGTGATGGGTCAACAACAATTGAAACAAGTGATTAATCAATTTGTTTTTTGAGGATGCTGGTTGAAGTATTGAGCTCTAGTGGCTAGGAGAATCAAGGGACATGGGCAGAAGGCAGGCATAGGTTACTGATTGTGGATGATCAGCCATGATCACAATGAATGGCGGTGCTGGCTCGAAGGGCTAAATGGCCTCCTCCTGCACCTATTTTCTATGTTTCTATGTTATTCACGTTGACTGAATAATGGACTCTAGCATCTGTAATGCTGCAACAAAGATGTTTGCAGTTTAATCTGGAATCCTCCACGCAGGCATCAAGCCAAGTTATAAAGAGAAGATTAGTTGGCCAGCTTATCCCCTTTCAGTGAGAGGCTGTTTTTGAGGATCCCTTTGATTTTGCTTTCTGCTATTCCATCTGTTTTCAAATAGCACAATTGTGCCTTCATCTGGAATAACAGACCTACATCCCGATCCTGATGGAAGATCATTAGGCTCAGGTTTATTATTGTCACGTGTACCAAGGTACAGTGAAAAGCCTGTTTTTTGTTTTAGTTTAGAGCATGGTACAGCATGAACAAGCACCGAGTCTACATGGACCATCGATCACCTGTTCATACCAGTTTTACGTTATCCCACTTTCTCATCCACTCCCTACACATTGGGGTAATTTTCCGCCAAACTAACCTATAAATCCGCATGCCTTTGGTAAGTGGGAGGAAACCAGAGCGCCCGGATGAAAACCACGCGGTCACAGAGAGAATGTGCAAACTCCACATAGATAGCACCCGAGGCGAGGATCAAACCCACACATCAGGTGCTGTGAGGCAGGGCCCTTCAAGTTAAAACAAAATACTGATTTAGTCATAGAGTCACACAGCGTGGAAACAGGCCCTTTGGTCCAACTTGCCCACACCTACCAATGTGTCCTATCTACACTAGTCCCACCTGCCTGCATTTGGCCCATATCCCTCTAAACCTGTCCTATCCATATATATGCCTAAATGTTTCTTAAACATTTCAATAGTACCTGCCTCAACTACCTGCTCCGGCACAAAAACAGGAGTAACTCAGCAGGACAGGCAGCATCACTGGAGAGAAGGAATGGGTGACGTTTCGGGTCGTGACCAAGAAGAATCTCGACCCGAAATGTCGCCCACTCCTTCTCTCTTGAGATGCTGCCTGTCCCGTTTAGTTGCCACCCCACCCCCCCACCCCCCCACCCCCCACCCCACCCCACCCCACCCCACCCCACCTGAAACCTATGTTCTCTGGCTCTCGATTCCCCTACTCTGGGCAAGAGACTCTGTGCATCTCCCTGTTCTATTTCTCTCATTTGTTTCTCCTTGAACAACAGTCATGTACATTGTTTTTCATCCCCACATAGGCCAGGGTAACATGCTTAATTTGACCTACATTTTTGTAAAAATGACAGATTATTTTAACTTACTCCAATCAAAGAATAGTTCTCAGATTTGGGCCCCTTTCATTGATTCATTGCCAAAACTCCTCAGAAACTGATTGCTGTCAACCTCCAATGAATGACTGAATCAAGCTAAGTACAAAATATGCTTTTGACTCATTCACAGGCCTTCTTTACGAGGGACAGGTTTGTTCCAAAAAATTTCCATCTGTCTGATGGTCTAATCATTCACACATGCCTAACCCTGTGAGGTGGATAGGATTGGCCCAATTACTAGGTAGACACATTCAGACAAAGCTGTGCTGTTAAAAAGCAGAAAGTGATAAGATTGCTAATCAGGCTTGTGGCTTAATTTGGTGATCGAGGGGATTGTGTGGTGATGCAGCCGATGGCTAAATAATTTGCTTGCCTTTGTGTTCAGTCAGATAGGCATGGTAGATGGAAGCGACTGTAGGTGGAGGTACTTAGTTTGGGCATCGAGGGAACGGTTCGAGGGTTGATCAACACAAAATGGTGGAATAACTCAGGAGGTCAGGCAGCATCTCTGGAGAAAACGGAATAGATGACATTTTGGCGTGATGAGGCGTGGGAGGGGTGGTGTGTGGTGAAAAGGGAGAACTGGTTGGGTATCTACCTTGAAGGAGACCTATTAGACATGTGGAGGGGCCAGAGGAAGGAGGCTGAGTGGTGTCCTGATCGAAGTACATACAATTATACAACTCAAAATTATGCAGGCCTGGATAGATTAAATGTGGAGAGGATGTTTCCACTAGTGGGAGAGTCGAGGGCCAGAGGCCATAGCCTCAGAATAAAAGGATGTACCTTTACAAAAGAAATGAGAAGGAATCTCTTTACTCAGAGGGTGCTGATGCTGACGAATTCATTGCCACAGATGGCCGTGAAGACCAAGTTAATGGATAATTTTAAGGTGGAGATTGACAGATTCCTGATTAGCAAGGGTGTCATTCGTTATGGGGTGAGGGCAGGTGAATGGGGTTGAGAGGGAAAGATAGATCAGCCATGATTGAACGGCGGAGCAGACTTGATGGGCCAAATGGCCTAATTCTGCTCCTCGAACTTATGAACTCAATGGTACAAACATATAATTTTACAATTTCAGGTAGCATCCCACGTCCCACATCAAGGAAAATCTCCAATGAAAATTGTCAAGCTTTGCTACAAGACAAAACAAAAGTTCTGTTCTTTATTGAAAGAAGATGTAGACATTTTGGAAAGGGGGCAGAGGTGGTTTACCAGAATGACACAAGGTGCTGGAGGAAATCAGTAGGTCAGGCAGCATCTCTGGAGGCCATGGATTGGTGACGTTTCGGGTTGGGACCAGAATGGTGCCTTGATTAGCGCGTATCAGCTACAGGGGAAGCTTGCTCAGGCTTGGATTGTTTTCTTTGGAATGCCGAAGGTTGCAGGGAGACCTGATAGAGGTATATAAAATTATGAGAGGTATAGATAGGGTAGGCTGTCAGAACCTTTTTCCCTGGAAGAAGATATCAAATACTAGAGGGCATAGTTTGTGAGAGAAGCATTGATTAATGGAGATGTGCAAAGCAAGTTTTTACACAGAGGGTGGTGAGTGCCTGGAACGTGCTGTCAGAGGAGGCAGATATGACAGTGGCATTTAATAGGCTATTGGATAGGCACATGGATATGCAGAGAATGGAGAGATATGGTTGATGTGCACGCAGATAAGAGTAGTTGTTGGCATCATGTTCAGCACAAACATTGTGGGCTGAAGGGCCTGTTCCTATACTATATTGTTTTATGTTCTATTTTCTAAGAAAGATCTTTAGATGCAGGAAATGTGAAAAAAGAAATTGAAAATAAGTATCAATGCAGGCAGCTTCGATGGAGAGAGAAGCGTTTTAGATCAGTTACCTGTCATTGGAGGTAGAAAAAAATAGTGTCCATGCATGGATAGAGGCGCAGAAAAGAAGAAAATGGTTGAAGGCAACAGGGATTAAAAATAATAGATTCACTTTAAAACAAATGGTGCTAATTGGATAAGTAAAGAAACAAAGCATAGCACGGCAGGAGGAGGTATAAAACACATCTGCAGAACCGTGGCCTGCAGCAGCTTTATGACAAACAAGAAACAGGGTCAGTGTTTACAGTCTGAAATTATTAAAATTGGTGTTGAAGCCAGTGTGTTGCTTGCATCTGGCAAGAACACTTTGTGACTGGTGGGAGAGAGAGAAGGGACCTCATTCGTAAATAATAGTAGTGAGAGCATAACATAAATGTAGGTTTGTGTGGCATGGTGGCGCGGCAATAGAGTTGCTGCATCACAGCGCCAGAGACCCAGATTTGATCCTGACCTCGGGTGTCGTTTGTGCGGAGTTCACACGTTGTTCCCGTGACTGCACGGGCTTCTTCCGACTGCTCCGGTTTCCTCTCGCATCCCAAAGACGTACAGGTTTGTAGGTTGTGTAGACAGGAACAGTAGTTGCTGGTATCTACTGAGGACAGACACAAAGCTCTGGAGTAACTTAGCGGGTCAGGCAGCATCTCTGGAGAAAAAGGATGGGTGACTTTTCGGGTCGGGATCCTACCTCTAGCTGAAAGTGGGGAGATTGCTGGAGGCGAGAAAAGACTTAATATTATCTTAACAATGTATTAAAATCATTAATATATTATCGAAAAGACCAGTAGTTATGTTACTGACCCTATCCTTGAGTGCCATTAGCTGATAGCCATCAGCTGCTAATCATTTGAAAGTGACCTAAACCAGTCTGTGAAATGCAGCTTTGGTTTTAATGGCTTGAAATAAGAGGTTTGCAGTAAAGAGATGCTGGCCTTTCATCACTAACTGGGGCTGAAGTTAAACACACATTATCTGTATGCAAGACTTCCCTTTGCCAGATGGAAAGGCCCTAGTGAAATGAGTTTGGGCTGCCTTAGCTCATTACTCCATTACCTGACCTACAACAGAAAATTGCCTGAAATTAACTGCAGATTGACAATCAACATGAGAGGCCAGAAAGACAGCTGATCGGAAATGGAGACAGTCTTGCCGGTGCAGTCATAATGCCTTTCTGCATTTTGATTTTGGGCATGTTGTTAGAATTATATTTTGCATGTAGTTGAACTGTGCCAAGTTGATGACAAAAAATGGTGGATGAACTCACCGGGTCAGGCAGCATCTCTGGAGAAAAAGGATGGGCGACATTTCAGATCGGCACCCTTCTTCAGACCGATCAGAAACGTCACCCATCCATTTTCTGCAGAGTTGCTGCCTGACTCGCTGAGTTACTCCAGCATTTTGTGTTTATCTTTGGAATAAACCAACATCTACAGTTCTTTCTCTCAGTCACTGACAGTCCCAGAAAGGACAGTCTGAAGAAGGGTCTCGACCCAAAACCGTCACCTGTTCATTTTCTCCAGAGATGCTGCCTGAGTCAATGTGTCTATCTGAAGTTATTTGTTACTCTAACTTGAAGTTTGCTTGATATTGACATTGGGCTTATCAAAGCAGAAGTCCTGTTCTCAGTGCTAGTATTTTACATTTGCTGATGCCAAATTTTATATTTAAGAGGTTAAATGAAGCAAATTATCGGCGATTTATTATTATTTTTTGCAGAGGATGTGATTGGTTGACTAATCAAAAGTGTCGTTTTTTTTTTCAAATATTCATTTTTAGGATGTGGGTGTCACTGACAAAGACAGCAGCTTTCCTGACAGGAACTGGTACCTTTAGGAAAGTGGAGATGAGCTGACATCTCGAGCCACTGCAAGGACGATGTTACCACAATGCCTCAATTTGGAGAGTTCCAGTGTCTATGACCACAGCTCTCTTAGTTTTAGTCTTTAATTTGGAGATACGGCAGGGAAACATGTCCTTCGACCCAACGAGTCTGCGCCGACCAACGATCACTTGTACACTAATTCTATGTTATCCCAGTTTTGCATCCTACGTACTAGAGGCAATTTACCGATGCCAATTATTCTACAACCCTGCACGTCTTTGGAATGTGGGAGGAAACCGGAGCTCCCGGAGAAAGCCCACACGGTCACAGGGAGACCATACAAGCTCCATTCAGACAGCTCCCATAGTCACGATCGAACCCGGGTCTCTGGCGCTGTAAGGCAGCAAATCTACTGCTGTGCCACTGTGCATCCTCCGTACTCGAGGCAATTTACCGATGCCAATTAATCTACAAATCTGCACGTCTTTGGAATGTGGGAGGAAACCGGAGCTCCGGGAGAAAGCCTACACGGTCACAGGGAGACCATACAAGCTCCATTCAGAATGCTCCCATAGTCACGATCGAACCCGGGTCTCTGGCGCTGTAAGGCAGCAAATCTACTGCTGTGCCACTGTGCCGCCCTATCTGTCATAATAGATGAAATAGGATTGACACACTGCTATTATATGACTGACCCATACAACAAAGTTGAGTGCGAGGAAAGGTCCTGACCCGAAACGTCACCTATTCATGTTCCCCATAGATGCTGTCTGATGAGCTGGGTTACTCCAGCACTTTGTGTCTTTCTTTGGTAAACCAGCATCTGCCGTTTCTTGTTATTACAACAAAATGGGCTGGTTGTTGGTGGCAGTTACGGCTGATATCACAAAAACATTAGAACTACACAATAATAAACTAGTGGGAGAATTAAGTTCCAAAGTAAAAGAAAATGTTGACAAGAAGAGGTTCACTGTTTGGAATGAATGCATATCTTTGTGAAAATAAATAGCAGCATTCTGATAAAAGTAATCAGAAGAAAGGTTAGTTGGTGTTTTAGTCCAATATAAGGAGTTTCAAGTAATATCAAGAGTCAGGATTGTTGGTAACGACAATGTTCGGAAATGGCAAAGGATGCTTTGAAGTTTGTATCAATGCAGAACTAATATTTCTCAAATGTACTTGATTATAAATCAAAATAAGTTATTTTCCATTCTTGGGAGATTGGCAAGATGAAGTGGATTGTTGTGTGCAGTTTTGGGCACCAAAGCTTAAAACGTATATTTATGCATTGTAACATTTACAAGAGAGTGACTTATGTTGAGTTACAAGGAATTGTTTGCACTGTACATGATCTTGATGATAGGAAAATGAAAGACAACATGCTCTACAAAACTTGGTTGCATAAAAAGGTATATGGATAATAATACACAAATGCATTTTTGTGAAGGAACCATTGCAGCCATATGTCAGGAATCTTTCTATTTAATAATACAGTGAACCCTTGTTGTGTCCGTTATTGCCATCTGTCCACAATAACCGAGGAAGGAATTTGCTCCAACCACCTAGCCGCCACTCAGTGAAGCAACGAATTGTTTTCAAATACAAAGCTCTTTTTAGCAGCTAAAAATGTTTTTTTGTTACTGCGACCTAAAAATACTGAAGGCTATTTGTTACATTGTTTAATCGAGTTAAATGTCGATCATAGTGATTGCTTGTCATTTTTAATGCCTTGTCAATTTCAATAGCCTCCGAAGTGCAACAAGCAGCTGTTCATTAAGAGACAGTGCGCTATAACCTTGAGCGCGACATGGTGGCGCAGCGGTAGATTTGCTGCCTCAGAGCACCAGAGACCCAGGTTCGATCCTCACTACGGGTGCTGACTGTACGGAGTTTGTATGTTCTCCCTGTGACCGCGTAGAGTTTCTCTGGGTGCTCCGATTTCCTCCCGCACTCCAAAGATGTACAAGTTTGTAGGTTAATTTGCTTTGGTAAAAATTGTAAAAAAGTGTTAGTGTACGGAACTCGTTGGTCGGCATGGACTCAGTGGGCCGAATGGCCTGTTTCCACAGTGTAGCTCTAAACTAAAAACTAAACTGAAATACCTTATATAGAGGTCTGTAATAACAAAGGTTTACTGTGGTTCCAATATGTATGGCAGAGCACTCAATTTAGATATTATTTACTTACCTTTACTGTTTGGATCCGAGGTAACTTGTTATGAGTGAAGAGTATCATTGTAATTGCAATGAGACCAGCTCTCCCAGTGCAGCTCCTTTTGTTCAACCATCTTTTGGTGCAGGTCTTTACGAGTTCAATTCTGCGACTGAATGTGAAACAGACTGTCGTTTTGGATTACAGATCGGGAGTTACTGGCATTAGTTTGTCACTTTTATTTGTTCCTGTTAACATTTTCAACAAAGGTTTGGATGAACTAAGACAAAGAAAAAAAAAAGATTGAAAAAATGAATTCAATTTGCAGACATGATGGCAGATTTATTAGGGCGCTACACCTGGGCATGTTAAGTTGCCGGGGCATGCAAGATCAGATGGGTCTGAAGAGGAATTCACATGATGTAGGAACTTGGAGTCACCCTTTTGTCTGATTAATTTTCCTATACGTACTCTACCTTGGCATGATGCGTGGCCAGGAAGAAATGCCTCACCAAGATGAAGTGATTTTTGTGAGCACCAGCTTTATGATTGTGGGAGAGTAAATAGTTTGCAATTTCCCCCCACTTCAAGATCACTTCATCCTGCCATTAAAGAACGTTGAACTCACGTTGAAACCAGCCTAGTATTTCACTGCATTTATGTACATTTCTCCCTCCAATTCTGTGCAATGAAGTTTAGATCTAATAGCTGCAAATTTATGGTCGTGTTGAACACAAGAAATACTATCACGTGGAGACACAAGGATCTGCAGATGCTGGTTTTCAAAGAAAGACCCAAAAATACAACATCTCCATGTTATCCAGAGATGTTTGGAAGATGAGACGATGTTTCTTGAGCTTATGCTGGACTTCACTGGTGCAGTGTAAGAGATCAAAGAAGCCTGACTTGCAGCGTATTTAAAGATCGACACAAAGTGTTGAAGTAACCCAAAGGATCAGGCAGCATCTCTGGAGAAAAAGGATGGTTGATGTTTCGGGTCAGGACCTTTCTTCAGGTCTTATGATCTGCCTTTTCCTCTCAACCCCATTCTCCTGCCTTTTCTCCATAATTCTTGACACCCTTGCTAATCAAGAACCTGTCAATCTCCATCTTAAAAATACCCAATGATGGCTTCCACAGCCATCTGTGGCAATGAATACCAATGAAATTCCTCCTCATCTCCTTTCTAAAGGCACGTCCTTTTATTCTGAGGCTATGCCCTCAAGTCGTAGACCCTCCCACTAGTGGAAACATCCTCTCCGCATCCACTGTATCCATGCCTTTCACTATTCTGTAGGTTTCAGTGAGGTCCCACCTCATCCTTCCAAACTTAAGTGACTACAGGCCCAGTGCCGTCAAACGGCACTTATATGCTGATGTTTGTGGTGACATGAAGTCCGGCCTTGGGGTGAGAAGACTGTTAAAAGGGCACGTGGGATGCTTCATTTTAAGCAGTGACATAGAGTACAAAAGCAAGAAAGTTTTGCCAAAATGATTCTTAAAACCTTGGTTCACCCCAGACGGAATATTGTGGCCAGCTCAAGACACCCTGCTTTCAAAAGTAGGTTCAAGGGGCTGCGAGAGGATGCAGCGGTGGTTTATCGGAAGGGTTGAAGGTTTCTGATACGTGGCAAAACTGGAGAGACCGGCATTGTTCTCTTCAGCGTAGAGAAGGGTTAAGTGGAGATTTCATGAATGGTTTTGATAGAGTAAATATTTTCAGTGCCAGAAGGTTTGGTAACCAGAGGACATAGATTTAAGGTAATTGGCAAAGGAACTATAGGCGACATGAGGAAAAAATAATCATGTGGTGAGCTATTATAATCTGGAATGTGCTGCTTGAAAGGATGGTGAGAGCAGATTCAATTCTGAACCCTGTTTATAGGCCATAAGTTCAAAATTACATCCATTAAGCACTGGTCTCTTGTTTCTGTTGTATAATCAAAGTTCCATTCCTAACTCCCTCGTTCTTCCAGTTCATCATGCAACAGCTTTTAAAACAATTTTCAAAAATTCATATGTGCAACAAATAGAACATTTCCATTGTCAGTGTATTTCTTAAAAGAAAATATATGGCTGTTTTCAGTGTGCAAATAAGAATGAGGCATGGTAACATCGAGATTAGATTACTAATTGGACCGTACCGAGGGGCATTCGGTAAAGTAGCTGCCTCACAGCTCCAGAGACCCAGGGTCGATCCTAAACTTGAGTATTATCTGTGTGGATTTTACACATTCTCCTTTTGAACACGTGGGTTTCCTCCCACATTCCAAGGACATGCGGATTGTAGGATAATTGGCCTCTGTAAATTGCCCCGAGTGGGCAGGGAGCGGATGAGAAAGTGGGATAATATAGAACTGGTGTGAATGGTGTGACAATAGACAATAGGTGCAGGAGGAGGCCATTCGGCCCTTCGAGCCAGCACCTCCATTCAATGTGATGTACTCCAAAGACGTACAGGTATGTAGGTTAATTGACTGGGTAAAATGTAAAAATTGTCCCTAGTGTGTGTAGGATAGTGTTAATAGTGTTAGTGTGCGGGGATCACTGGGCGGCGCGGACTTGGTGGGCCGAAAAGGCCTGTTTCCGCGCTGTATCTGAAATATGAAAAATAAATATGAAATATGATCATGGCTGATCATTCTCAATCAGTACCCTGTTCCTGCCTTCTCCCCATACCCCCTGACTCCGCTATCCTTAAGAGCTCTATCCAGCTCTCTCTTGAATGCATTCAGAGAATTGGCCTCCACTGCCTTCTGAGGCAGAGAATTCCACAGATTCACAACTCTCTGACTGAAAACGTTTTTCCTCATCTCAGTTCTAAATGACCTACCCCTCATTCTTAAACTGTGGCCCCTTGTTCTGGACTCCCCCAACATTGGGAACATGTTTCCTGCCTCTAACGTGTCCAACCCCTTAATAATCTTATACGTTTCGATAAGATCTCCTCTCATCCACTGTGGACTCAGTGTGCCGAAGGGCCTGTTTTCATGCTATATCTCTAAAGTAAGAGTTCTAAACTAAGGGTTCTCAATTATTGATCTATTGACACAGATTTGAATCTATCCATAGCAACTGGAGGATTTAAAATCAGACGAATAAATAAATGTTTAATAATAATTTAATAAATAAATGAAAAATAGGACTTTAAAAAAATAAGATGACCTCAGTAATATATCATGAATCAATAAGATCATTGTAAATAAAACTGTCAGGTTAACTAATGTCCTCCAGGCCAGGAACTCAGTCTGAAGAAAGGTCCCAAAACATCACCTACCCATGTTCTCCAGGAATGCTATCTGACCTAGACACAAAAACCTGGAGTAACACAGCAGGTCAGACAGCATCTCTGGTGAAATGGAATGTGACGTTTCAGGTCGAGACCCTTCTTCAGACCCGAAACGTCACCTATTCCTTTTCTCGAGAGATGATGCTGTCTGACCCGCTGCGATACTCCAACTTTTTGTGTCTATCTTTGGTTTAATCCAGTATCTGCAGTTCCTTCCGACACACATGCTACCTAACCTGCTGAGTTACTCTCGCACTTTCTGTCTTTTTTTTTAACCAGCTTCTGTAGTTCTTTGTTTCCACTGGAAATCAGTTCTGTGTATCTGTTCCGTTTTATATATGGCTCCAATCACAACACTCAGTTTGACTCTTAATTGCCTGCTCAGATCAGGAGCTAGAAGAAATGGTTATTAAATGTTGACAGTGCCACTGACTTTCTCGTGCCACAAACGAATAAAAGTGAAATTAAAAGGTACCGATCACACCAACAACTGCAGGTGAATAGTTAACTTGAATGCCCAGAATTTATTATTTTATGTGCAGTTGCTCTTTGCATCAAAGCTTGGAACTGAGCCTTGGGCTACAAATCCAAGAAAGACAGAGGTAGCCAATTCACCGTGACCTAATTGAACAGGAGAACTGGATCATGGAGCAGAACGACCTACTTCTGTTCTTATGTTCCTGTTGGCACGCTGTCCTTTAAAGGCATCGACGTTCAGGAAGCGGATGACAGAGACAGTTAATGGTGGTGAATGGTTAGTCAGTTGAGACTGATCTGAGCGCAACCAAGATCTCCTGGAGTTTGATTGCTTGAGTAATTTGGATGAGAATATGCAGAATTACTCACAGGCTTATCTGCTCTGTTAATTCAAATCAACTTCTTCCACAGCCTCTCCTCTCATGGTGCAGAATTTCTGAAGGGTCTGTGTGTGCCCTTTGGTCCTTTTCCATTGTTTTCTGTGGAGTTTATTTTTTGGTGACCGTGTGAGAAATTTCAATTAATCTAATAGGGGAAATGAGGATCAGTTTGAATAGCCAAATCAAGCCAAGTGGGTTATTTTCCAATTCTGTCGAAGAGAACTGAAAATTGTATTCCTAATTCGCAATGAATACCAGACCGAGTCACAAATTTAAAAGAACATTTTCACCTCGGAGGTTCAATGCTGTTGTTCCATGAAGTTCCCCTTCTTGAGCTTGAGATGGCTGATCCACACTGAGCATTTTTATTCAGTGCAATCATAAAGGAAGTCCATCAACACCCTACTTCCTTAGAAGATTGAGGAGAATATCAAGAAATACTTCACCTGTATCTATCCATCACTGTCCCTCCCTCAACTGATTTTTCAGCTTTCTTCCCCACTCTACAGTTAGTCTGAAGAAGGGTCCCCACCTGAAACGTCGTCCATTCATTCCCTCCTCAGATGCTATCTGAACCGCTGGGTTACTCCAGCATTCAATTTTCTTTCTTTTGCAAACTACCGCAAGTAACAGAAATAGCACTTTTCTGCAGTTTTGTCTGTTTTCCATGCATGGCATCCATGATTTCTTCTGAATTTGGGGATTTATTCTTAAGCTCTCAACTAAGTTTGCTTGACGTGATAAACTAAACATTGCATTTACTCCTCAAATTCTCAAATTTTAATTTTAAGAAGCTATTCATTCTCGAAATATTTGTGAAATTTGTGGATCATAACATGGTCGACACATTAGCATTAACAGCATGTTACAAACCTGCTGAGAGCCAAGATAATCATGTTAAAACCTGTTTTGAATCCATGCTGTGAATTTATTCATAGTGAGCATTCTTGTTCATTTCTGAGGAGGTGCTTCACGGTGAGAGAAGATTAGACCTGAGCAGAGGTTTTTCTGCTCCTTAGTGAATGAAAAAGGTCCTTTAGCAATTTTGCAAAGATTCTACTCAGTGACTTGGCAATACCTGTTATTTAATCAATATACTTGCAAAATATTTAGTTTAGTTTAGTTTATAGATACAGCATGGAAATAGGCCCTTCACCCACCGAGTCCACGCCGACCAGCAATCACCGTGTACTTACACTATCCTACACACACTGGGGCCAATTTATAATTATACCAAGCCAATTAACTTGCGTCTTTACGTATATTAACCTGTACGTCTTTGGAGTGTGGGAGGAATCCGGAGATCCCAGAGAAAACCAACGCAGGTCATAGGGAGAACGTACAAACTCCGTACAGACAGCACCCTTAGTCAGGATCAAACCCGGGTTTCTGGTGCTGTGAGGCAGCAACTCTACCACTGTGCCACCGTGCTGCCCACATATTGTCCGGTTAATGTCATTTTGTTTTTTCTCAGAGTTGCTATACTCATATTAGCTGCCAAATTTTCTACACGCAGCAATGATTATAGACAATAGACAATAGACAATAGGTGCAGGAGGAGGCCATTCGGCCCTTCGAGCCAGCACCGCCATTCAATGTGATCATGGCTGATCATTCTCAATCAGTACCCCGTTCCTGCCTTCTCTCCATACCCCCATAATTATCCTTGAACTTCATTTCTTGTATAGACACAATGTGCTGGAGTAACTCAGCAGGTCAGGCAGCATCTCTGGAGAAAAAGATCCTTTTTCTCCAGAGATGCTCCCTGTCCTGAGCTCCAGCACTTTGTGTCTTTCTTTGGTATAAACCAGCATCTGCAGTTCTTTGTTTCTTCCTTTCCTGTAAACTATTTTGGGGTGTATTGAAAGGCATTTGAAGGGCAATGTTTAAATGCAAGTGTTTCTCATTAGAATTAAGAATTTTAGCAGTGGAATTTACATGAACGACAGTGTACTTGAAGTGCATAATCCTTCCGACAATTGCTTTTTGTTACTGATTGCAATTCTCTTTTAATTTTTGCCCAAGAATCTCGACCGCTCTCTGTACCGATCAAGCTAATGCAAAGCAGTGAAGAATGGAGCAGTTCAGAGGAACGAATGAAAGCGTTTATTGGATTAGTGTGGGATGCTGTCAAACGTCTAACATTGCAGGTGCGTGGTGCCAAGCCAAACTACGGACGGATGTGCTGTTTATTTCTTTAATAAATAATTGAAGTGGTTTCTTTCAGCAAGATTTCATCCAGAGCTCTACTACCCTTGTCCCAAGTCCATCATGAATGAATTCTGCGTCATTCGCAGGCTTTCTGACCTCATCAGGTCCAGGTCAATCATTCCCTTCATTTAAAAATTCTCAGCTTTATATTCAGTTCCCATCCTTGCTTCTCTATCTTAATTTATCCTATTAGCTCGATATAACACTGGAAGGTTTATACTGTATATATGATCAGTTGAGCCTGTTGATCAGATAAAGTGTAGCATCATTTAACCTTTGACTATCCTTGTTCATTCCCTGTCTCCATGGCAGGTTGAGAGGTTGCCACAAGAGGTTGCTGTACCAATGGGAACCTGCTTCCCTGTGGACAATCCCTGTGGTCACGGAGTTACAGAGCTATACAGCATGGTAACATATCCTTCAGACTAATTTGTCTATACCGGCCAAGATGTCTATCTGAGATAGACACAAAGTGCCTCAGTACTCCAAGTAGCCCAGGAGGTCATGCAGCATCTCTGGAAAAAAAGGATGGATGTTATATCGGGTTGGAGCCATTCTTCAGACAAGAAGGAAGAATTTACAAGTTGACAAGTTATAGGAGTAGAATTAGGCCATTCGACCCATCGAATCTACTCCGCCATTTAATCATGGCTGATCTCTGCCTCCTAATCCCATTTTCCCGCCTCCTCCCCATAACCCATGACACCCGTTGTTCCCCGTTGCCTACATAAATTACCATGAATTACCATTACTTTGCCTGGATTATTCTTCCCCTTTGTCTACATAAATTACCATGAATTACCATTACTTTGCCTGGAGTATTCTTCTCTTTGCCTACATAAATTACCATGAATTACCAATACTTTACCTGGATTATTCTTCCCCTTTGCCTACATTTGACCCACATCCCTCAAAATCATTTTCTACCCATGAACAAGCCCAAATATATTTTAAAAAGTTGTCATTGTACCCATTTCTAATGCTCCCACTGGTAGCTTGTTCCATATACCCACCATCCGCTGTGTGAAAAAGTTGCCCCCTCAGCTCTTTTTTAAATCTTTCCCCTCTCACCTTAAGTATACACCCTCCAGATCTTAATTCCCCAATCCTGGGAAATCCTTTTTTAAGAGATATTTTGTGGAAACAGGCCATTCAGCCTCCCAAGTCTGCGCCGATCTGCGATCCCCTTGCACTAACACTATCTTACGCATACAAGGGATAATTTACAATTTTTACCAAAGCCAATTAACCTATAAACCTGTGCGCCTTTGGAGTGTGGGAGGAAACCGCAGAACTTTGAGAAAACCCACGCGGGCACGGGGAGAACGTACAAGCTCCCTACAGACGGTGTGTGTAAGAAAGAACTGCAGATGCTGGTTTAAATCGAAGGTAGACACAAAATGCTGGAGTCACTCAGCGGGACAGGCAGCATCTCTGGAGAGAAGGAATGGGTGATATTTCGGATCTGAAGAAGGGTCTCAACCCGAAACGTCACCCATTCCTTCTCTCCAGAGAGGCTGCCTGTCCCGCTTAGCTACTCCAACATTTTGTGTCCACCTCCCTATAGACAGCATCCATAATCAGGATCGAACCCGGGTCTCTGACGCTGTAAGGCAGCAACTCTACCGCTGTGCCACCGTGCTGCCTATCTGTTCTCCTCAAGTTTTTATAGACTTAAGATCACCCCTCAGTTTACTACGTTCCAAGTAGCAAAGTTCTAACCTGCCCAACCTCTCCCTGTAACTCAGTCCCTCGAGTCCTTGCAACATCTCCATAAATGTCAGTCCTGATACAGCATTTCGACCCGAATTATTGACAGCTCCTTTCCCCTACAGATGCTGCCTGACCTGCTGAATTCCTCCAGCAGCTTATGTGTGAGTTGGCCGTTGTGTTTCTTCCCATAGTGAATAAAATGTATTTAGTTTGCTCTAAATTGCTTTGAGGTGGCAGACCTTCAGAAGGCACATTATAAATCCAACTCTCTCTGCAGTATGTCCTATATGAACTTTGTCGCCATGTAGCTTGGAAGTGATGCTTTTAGAACCGTTAGCTCATTGATGATTGGTTGTAAATCAGAATACAGAGTCTGGTGGTATTGGCAATTTACGATGAATGCAAATTAATAAAAACATGAGATAAACTTCATATATAAACCATACACAAACCTCATCCATTCAATCTCCACTGCTTGGGTGCTTAAATAATAAATTGAATGAATAGTGGGAACTAAATCCATTTCTCTGTTTTCTTTTCCACCTGAAGGATGGTAATAGTAATGGATGATGAAAAGTTGAAATTGGTAACTTAAGCTGGCCAAATTTTACCAAAAGAATGATTTCTCATTAGTATAACTTCCGATGACATGCATTTTAAATTATTTGGAGTTCTCTACATATCTGGAAGGTTGTTGTCAAGATTTCCATTCATTCAGAGCTGCCATTTATCCACCCCTTTCCACTTTCCGCAGAGACTGTTCCCTCCGCGACTCCCTGGTCAACTTGTACCTTCCCACCCAAACCATCCCCTCCCCAGGTACTTTCCCCTGTAACCGCAGGAGATGCAGCACCTGTCCCTATACCTCCCCCCTCAACTCTGTCTAAGGACCCCGTCAATCTTTTCAGGTGAGGCAGATGTTCACTTGCACCTCCTCCAACCTCATCTACTGTATCCGCTGTTCCAGGTGTGGACTCCTGTTTGTCGGCGAGTCCAGGCACAGGCTTGGCGATCGTTTCACTGAACACCTCCGCTCAGTCTGCCGAAACCTATCTGATATCCCGGATGCTCAACACTTTAACTTCCCCTCTCATTCACACACTGACCTTTCTGTCCTGGGCCTCCTCCATTGTCAGAGTGAAGCCCAGCACAAATTTGAGGAACAGCACCTCTTATTTCACTTGGATAGCTTACACCTCAGCGATATGAACATTGACTTCTCGAACTTCAAATAGCCCTTGCTTTCCCTCTTTCTGCATCCCCTCCCCCTTCCCAGTTCTTCAACTAGTCTTACTGTCTCCGACTCCATTCTATCTCTGTACCGCCCACTCCCCTGACATCAGTCTGAAGAAGGGTCTCGACCCATTACGTCACCTATTCGTTCTCTCCCAAGATGTTGCCTGCCCCACTGAGTTACTCCAGCATTTTGTGAATATCTTCGATTTAAACCAGCATCTGCAGTTCTTTCCAACACATTTATTAACACATTTTTGTTTTAAAAACGTATTCAGTCTTTGGGAGTTTAATGGAGAAGCATTAAATTCACATTGGGATGCATGTGCTATTACATATAACAACTACAGCATGGAAACAGGCCTGTCCGGCCCTACCAGTCCACGCCGACCATTCTCCCTGACCTAGTCTCATCTACCTGCAC
This sequence comes from Rhinoraja longicauda, assembly GCF_053455715.1. Lineage (NCBI taxonomy): Eukaryota > Metazoa > Chordata > Chondrichthyes > Rajiformes > Arhynchobatidae > Rhinoraja > Rhinoraja longicauda. The sequence goes on from NC_135956.1 coordinate 71,777,517, forward strand.
TCAGACCATAACCCTCCAATCCCCTCCTATCCATATACCTATCCAATTTACTCTTAAATAATAAAATCGAGCCAGCCTCCACCACTTCCACCGGAAGCCCATTCCATACAGCCACAACCCTCTGAGTAAAGAAGTTCCCCCTCATGTTACCCCTAAACCTTTGTCCCTCAATTCTGAAGCTATGTCCCCTTGTTGGAATCTTCCCCACTCTCAAAGGGAAAAGCCTACCCACGTCAACTCTGTCCGTCCCTCTCATAATTTTAAAAACCTCTATCAAGTCCCCCCTCAACCTTCTACGCTCCAAAGAATAAAGACCCAACCTGTTCAACCTCTCTCTGTAGCCTAAGTGCTGAAACCCAGGCAACATTCTAGTAAATCTCCTCTGTTCCCTCTCCATTTTGTCGACATCCTTCCTGTAATTTGGCGACCAGAACTGCACACCATACTCCAGATTCGGCCTCACCAATGCCCTGTACAATTTCAACATTACATCCCAACTTCTATACTCGATGCTCTGATTTATAAAGGCAAGCATACCAAACGCCTTCTTCACCACCCTATCCACATGAGATTCCACCTTCAGGGAACAATGCACAGTTATTCCCAGATCCCTCTGTTCCACTGCATTCCTCAATTCCCTACCATTTACCCTGTACGTCCTATTTTGATTTGTCCTACCAAAATGCAGCACCTCACACTTATCAGCATTAAACTCCATCTGCCATCTTTCAGCCCACCCTTCCAAAAGGCCCAAGTCTCTCTGTAGACTTTGAAAATCTACCTCACTATCAACTACTCCACCTATCTTAGTATCATCTGCATATTTACTAATCCAATTTGCCACACCATCATCCAGATCATTAATGTAAATGACAAACAACAGTGGACCCAACACAGATCCTTGGGGCACTCCACTAGACACTGGCCTCCAACCTGACATACAATTGTCAACCGTTACCCTCTGGTATCTCCCATTCAGCCATTGTTGAATCCATCTTGCAACCTCACTATTAATACCCAACGATTTAACCTTCTTAATCAACCTTCCATGTGGAACCTTGTCAAATGCCTTACTGAAGTCCATATAGACAACATCCACAGCCTTGCCCTTATCAATTTCCCTGGTAACCTCTTCAAAAAATTCAAGAAGATTAGTCAAACATGACCTTCCAGGCACAAATCCATGTTGACTGTTTCTAATCAGGCCTTGATTATCCAAATAATTATATATATTGTCCCTAAGTATCTTTTCCATTAATTTTCCCACCACAGACGTCAAACTAATAGGTCTATAATTGCTAGGTTTACTTTTAGAACCTTTTTTAAACAAAGGCACAACATGCGCAATGCGCCAGTCTTCCGGCACCATCCCTGTTTCTAATGACGTTTGAAATATTTCCGTCATAGCCCCTGCTATTTCTGCACTAACTTCCCTCAATGTCCTAGGGAATATCCTATCAGGACCTGGAGACTTATCCACTTTTATATTCTTCAAAAGTGTCCGTACCTCCTCTTCTTTAATCATCCTAATTTCCATCACTACTCTACTTGTTTCGCTTACCTCACATAATTCAATATCCTTCTCCTCGGTAAATACCGAAGAAAAGAAATTGTTTAATATCTCCCCCATTTCTTCCGGCTCAGCACATAGCTGTCCACTCTGACTCTCTAATGGACCAATTTTATCCCTCACTATCCTTTTGCTATTGACATATCTGTAGAACCCCTTGGGGTTTACTTTTACATTACTTGCCAAAGCAGCCTCATATCTTTTTTTCGCTTTTCTAATTTCCTTTTTAAGATTCCTTTTACATTCTTTATATTCCTCAAGAACCTCATTTACTCCCTGAAGCTTATATTTATTGTATATCTCCCTCTTTTTCCGAACCAAGTGTCCAATTTCCCTGGAAAACCACGGCTCTTTCAAATTATTATTCTTTCCTTTCCACCGAACAGGGACATAAAGACTCTGTACTCTCAAAATTTCACCTTTAAATATCCTCCATTTCTCTATTATATCCTTTTCATAAAACAACAATTTCCATTTCACTCCTTTTAAATCCTTTCTCATCTCCTCAAAATTAGCCTTTCTCCAATCCAAAATCTCAACCCTTGGTCCAGATTTGACCTTCTCCATAATGATATTGAAACTAATGGCATTATGATCACTAGACCCAAAGTGCTCCTCAACACATACCTCCGTCACCTGACCCATCTCATTTCCTAACAGGAGGTCCAACACTGCCCCTTCTCTGGTAGGCACCTCTACGTATTGCTGCAAAAAACTATCCTGCACACATTTTACAAACTCCAAACCATCCAGCCCTTTAACAGAATGTGATTCCCAGTCTATATACGGAAAATTGAAATCACCCACAATCACCACTCTGTGCTTACTACTAATATCTGCTATCTCCTTACATATTTGCTCTTCCAATTCTCGTTCCCTATTTGGCGGTCTATAATACACCCCTATAAGTGTTGCTAAACCTTTCTCATTTCTGAGTTCCACCCAAACAGCCTCCTTAATCGAGCCTTCTAGTCTGTCCTGCCAAAGCACTGCTGTGATATCCTCCCTGACAAGCAATGCAACACCCCCACCTCTTGCCCCTCCGATTCTATCACATCTGAAACAATGAAATCCTGGAATATTTAATTGCCAATCGCAACCCTCCTGCAACCATGTTTCACTGATCGCCACAACATCATACTTCCAGATGTCAATCCAGGCTCTAAGCTCATCCACCTTTCTTACAATGCTCCTAGCATTAAAATATACACATTTAAGGGACCCATCATTTCTTATTCTCAGTTTATTTCTTTTCCCTTCTTTCTCTCCTACATATTGGGTCTGAGTGTTTCCCTTTTCTGCCTCCTGCCTCACACACTGCCTATTAGCTATCTGTGTTTGAGTCCCTCCCCCCAACCGTACTAGTTTAAAGTCTCCGCAGTTATTTTAGCAAATCTCCCCGCCAGGATATTGGTTCCCCTCGGGTTCAGATGCAACCCGTCCCTTTTGTACAGGTCATACTTCCCCCAGAAGAGGTCCCAATGATCCAGAAACTTGAAACCCTGCTCCCTGCACCAGTTCCTCAGCCACGTATTTATCCTCCACCTCACTCCATTCCTATTCTCACTATCGCGTGGCACAGGCAGTAAGCCTGAGATTATTACTTTGGAAGTCCTTTTTTTTAACTCTCTTCCTAGCCCCCTGAATTCTCTTTTCAGGACCTCTTCCCTTATCCTACCTATATTGTTGGTACCTATATGTACCACGACCTCTGGCTCCTCTCCCTCCCCTTTCAGGATATCCTGGACACGCTCAGACACATCCCGGACACCGGCACCAGGGAGGCAAACCACCATCCGGGTCTCCCGACTGCGTCCACAGAAACGCCTATCTGACCCCCTCACTATAGAGTCCCCTATTACTACTGCTCTCCTCTTCCTTTCCCTACCCTTCTGAGCAACAGGGCCGGACTCCTTGCCAGAGGCCCGGGCACCGTCGTTGCCCCCAGGTAGGCTGTCCCCCCCAACAGTACTTAAACAGGAGTACTTATTTCCAAGGGGTACAGCCACCGGGGTACTCCCTAGTCCCTGCCTCTGTTCCTTGCCCCCCCTAACAGTGACCCACTTGTCTACCTCCCGTGGTCTAGGAGTGACCACCTCCCTGTAACTCCTATCTATAACCTCCTCACTCTCCCTGATCAGACGGAGGTCATCAATCTGCCGCTCCAGGTTCCTAATACGGTCCCTTAGGAGCCCCATCTCGTCACACCTGGCGCAGATGTGGATGTCTGGAAGACTGTCAGACTCCCAGATTCCCCACATCTGACACCCAGAACAAAAAACTGCCCTGGCAGTCATACTCTCCAAACAAAGCCCCGCGCTCAGTTACTAAACCTACCGCCCGGCCGCTACTCCAACCGCTCCAACCGCCCACCCAAAAGAACTGAGTGATCTCCTGGGAGAGGCGAAAAACCGGATAAAAAACCCAGGCCAATTTGGGAAAAAATCCGGGAAATTCCTCTCCAACCCCAAGCTAGGCGATCGAAACTAGTCCGGGAGATCACACAGGTCTTACTCCTTACTATCCCCACACAATCCCCACACAATCCCCACACACTACTTCCCAAGCAACACAGCTTGCTGCTTGCTGCTGCTTCTGCTACTGCTGCTGCTTGCTGCTACTGCTGATTGCTGCTGCTACTGCTGATTGCTGCTGCTACTGCTGATTGCTGCTGCTACTGCTGATTGCTGCTGCTACTGCTGATTGCTGCTGCTACTGCTGATTGCTGCTGCTACTGCTGATTGCTGCTGCTACTGCTGATTGCTACAGCACAGTGCAAATAATAATGCAATTTAAGCGATTGTGCACATGGTTGACTTCAAATTAAATTCTGGTGTCACCGTGGCACAGCTGGTTCGATCTTGACCTCGGGTGTTGTCTTTGTGGAGTTTGCATGTTCTCCCTGTGACTGTGTGGGTTTCCTCTGGGTGCTCCGGTTTCCTCCCATAACCGAAAGACGTGCAAATTTGCAGATTAATTGGACTCTGTAAATTGCTCCTAGTGGATGCGGAAGTGGGATAAGAAAACCAGTGTGAACATGTGATTGATGGTTGGCATCGACTCAATGGATAGAAGTGACTGTTTCCACATATTTCTAAACTAAACTGAAAGAAGACAAACATTTTGGTTAAAATTTAAAAGAAAAAGCAGCCTAAATAAGCACTCTTAAACTCAGTGACATTGTGCTCATCTCATTTAATTCATAAATTTTTGATGTCAATACTCTCCAAATCTTCCACCTTTATGATATTCCTTTTATGTGAACCTTTCTACCACATATTTGTATTAAGAATGCAAAAGGACTGATATTGTGGAAGACTTGTGAAATGTGCTGGGACAGTGTTGAAAATTGATAGGTTTAGAGTGGATAGAATAGGTTTCAAGGGATAATGGCCAAAGGCAGGCAAGTGGGACTAGTGTATATGGGGCAGGTTGATCGGCGTGGGCACGTTGCACCGAAGGGCCTGTTTCCACGTGGAATGATTATATGACTCTAAATTCAATTGCTTATCTAGTGGATAATATTCACTAAATGTACTTACTGTTGAATAGGTATAATTGCCAACTAAACTGCCAAAGAAGCCTTCCCCAAAATTTTTTAACCTACACATTACCAATGCCAGTTTGTATTTACTAAGGACTGACCAACTGATTAAAAATGTAATTTGAGGCAAAAGAAAGCTCAAACTAGAGTTGATAAAGCTCAAACCTTTTGGATGATTTTCATGTTTATAAGTTAAATACTTAAGTACATTCCATTTTCTTTTCAACTTATTTCACATTTTATATACTTTGGTTGCAACAGGTAATATTTTATGCCATGAAAAGACCCAAAGAGCTGGAGTAACTAGGCTTGTCAGCCAGCATCTCTGGAGAGTATGGATAGATGACATTTAGGTTGCAACTTTTCTTCAGACTCTCAGCTTCTCCAGTGATGCTGCTTGACACGCTCAGTTATACCAGAACTTTGTGTCTTTGTTTAGTAAACCAGCATCTGCAGTACCTTATGTCTTAATACTTTATACCCATGGTTTGCTTTAATAGAACAGAACAGTACAGCACAGGAACAGGCCCTTTGGCCCACAATTTCTGCGCTGAACATGATACCACCTTACCTCTCACCTTAAACGTGTGTCCGCTGTTTCTTGGTCCTCCTACTCTTGGGTAAAAGACCCTGTGCATTCACCCTATCTATTCCCCTTGTGATCTTATGCACTCCTATTAGATCACCCTTCAGTGTCCTGCGCTATAAGGAATACAGTCCTAGCATGCCCAGCCTCTCCCTATACCTCTTCCCATTAAGTCCTGGTAACGTCCTGGTAAATTTTCTTTGCACTCTTTCTAGCTTAATAATGTCCTTCCTACAGCGAATTCCTTTAGAATTAAAGGACGTTCTTTTAGGAAGGAGATGAGGAGAAATTTCTTTAGTCAGAGGGTGGTGAATCTGTGGAATTCTTTGCCAGAGAAGGCTGTGGAAGCCAAATCAGTGGATATTTTTAAGGCAGATTCTTGACAAGTACGGATGTCAGAGGTCATGGGGAGAAGGCAGGAGAATGGGGTTGGGGGGGGGGCAAGATAGATCAGCCATGATTGAATGGCGGAGTAGACTTGCTGGACCAAATGGCCTAATTCTATTCCTGTTCCTTGTGACATTATGACCTTATGATAAGGGTGACCAAAACTGAACACAATTTTCCAATCATCTTACACATACTTTTTGTGCTGCAACAAACAAAGCATTAATTTTAGATGTACCCATTACATTCGATAACAGTAGCTGGACAGAGCTGAGAAGACTTTCCTATGGCCAGCAATTGGTGGGATTAGTGGATTGTGACCGGGCAGTTATTCAGTGGAGGTCTGTTTCCTGAAATTGGATCTATTCTCACAAGTTATTTTTATTGTCACGAATAACATGTTTTTAATGAAGGAGTGGAATTTCAAACTATATTTAGAGTATGAAAAACATGCGCTATTTGAAATTAATTTCCTATTAAAAGTTGAAAATATGATTAAGTTCACCTGCCAATAGATATAATTCCAAGTACAAAAAAAAAATTGCAAACATGATATATTCAGGATTTACAAGTTCTGATGTAGCCATAATTAAAAATAAATGATTCTATTTCAGGAATTTGCAATAACTCTTAATATTTAACACATGAATGTGTTCAATATTGATGGAGGGATACGTTGCTACCAAACTGAAATCAGATCCTTGAAACAGAAAGGACATTACCATGGAAAAATGAAGTAACACAAGTTGCAGCTGCGATGCATTAATGAATTGGATATTTTTTTTAAAAGATCATTTGTGTTTGGTGTAGAGCGAAGGGACTGAACCAGATGGTTTCCATGAACAGAATCTGACCCTCAGCATGAGTGCTGTTACTAGCATATTACTTCACTTTTTTCCCTTGATGAACGGTGTGTTGAATTATAACATGATTTACAGTTATAGGTTGATTTTCTATTTACGTTTTAACTCCTGAATTTCTGTTACTTTGACTTACTGACATGTAGTCAGCAACCTGAATCTATTTGCACACAGGAAAAGAGTGATAAATTGAGTTGATATTGAAACTCGCAAGGTTTTGCTTACCTCGCGTAGAGTTATAAGGTGTGGAAACAAGCCCTTCAGCTCAACTTGCCCACTCCGACCAACGTGCCCCCATCTAAAGATGGACACAAAGTGCTGGAGTAACTCAGCGAGTCAGGCAGCATCTCTGGAGAAAATGGATGTGTGACATTCCGAGTTGGAACCCTTCTTCCCTCGTTCTGACTCCCGCAGCTATCTTTGTTTCTACATATTGTCTGCACTAGTCCCACCTGCCTGCATTTGGCCCATATCCCTCTAAGCTTATCTTATCCATGTACCTCTTGAACAAACTTTCTGGTAAAAATATGTCATGGACCTTAAGTTTGACAATTCTGATTCTATTAGTTCGCTGGTCGACGTGGACTCGATGCACTGAAGGGCGTGTTTCCATGTGATATCTCTAAACTAAACTTGAATTTATTAAGGAATATAAATAATAAGGGATGTGTCCATAAATAAGATGGCCCTATTTTTTCACTTTGGAAAATTGACCCGAGTCCAATGTTTCATTTTTTTTACACTGTTTTTTAGTTAAGAGACACAACTTGGAAACCAGCCCAATCACGCCTTCACACTGATTCTGTGTTACTCTGCTTTCTCATGCATTTCACACACACCAGGGGCAATTTACAGATGGCCAATTAACCTACAAACCTGCACTTTGGGGTGTGGGAGGAAACTGGAGCACCCAGAGGAAACACACATGGTCACAGGGAGAACGTGCAAACTCCACAGAGACAGCACTCGAAGTCAGGATTGAACCCAGGTCTCTGGTGCTGTGAGGCAGCAGCCCCACCAGCTGTGCCACTGGGTCACCCCTTCATTGGAGTAAATAGCAATGACAAGCCCAATATTAGGGCTACACATGTTTCCTGCATTCATGTTTTCTGTATTGTTGTGTGCATTTACAAGCCTGAATCTCAGACTGGACTCACTATAGGGCGGCAGGGTGGCGCAGCGGTAGAGTTGCTGCCTTACAGTGAATGCAGCGCTGGAGACTCAGGTTCGATCCTGACTACGGGTGCTGTCTGTACGGAGTTTGTACGTTCTCCCCGTGACCTGCGTGGGTTTTCCCCGAGATCTTCGGTTTCCTCCCATACTCCAAACACGTACAGGGTTGTAGGTTAATTGACTGGGCAAATGTAAAAATTGTCCCTACTGGGGGTAGGATAGTGTTAATGTGCGGGGATCGCTGGGCGGCGCGGACCCGGTGGGCCGAAGGGCCTGCTTCTGCGCTGTATCTCTAAATCTAAAATCTAAAATCTAAATACCAGATTACACCTCCATGTTTTCTGTGACTATCTGACATATTTCTAAATCCTCAAATCTATGGTTAAATTAGAAGGAAGCAGTTTGTAATGAACAGTATAATTGCAGTTTAAGGTACGTAGGACATTTGCTGTTGAGTATGGCACCCTTTGCCTGACTAATCTTTATTAATATTTTAGGAAGCTTAACTCCTTTGACATCTACAGTTTCCTGTTGCAGACTGGAATTATATTAGTTGACAAATATTAAAAATATAGTAACAGAAACATCAGTTCCTCATGCCTGTTCAATTGGATTTTGGCCGATGTACAGAAACAAGGAACTGCAGATGCTGGTTCACTAAAAGAAAAGATGAAAAGTGGAGGAGTAACTCAGCGGGTCAGGCAGCATCCCTGGAGAACGTGGATAGTTGACGTTTCGGGTCTGAAGACGAGAATTGACATCTATCCATGTTCTCCAGAGATGTTGCTCGATCTGCTGAGTTACTCCAGCAATTTGTATCTTTTTTTTGTGTGATATACATCTGCCTTTGTTCCATGTCTCTTAACACCTTTACCTACTCACTAATCAGCAATTTGGCTGAAGCTTTCTTAAGTAAACATTTTACAGGTCCACTACTGATTTCCCTTGGTTCCAGAGTCTTGGTGGATTATTCGTTCTGCCGGACCAACAGAGGTCACGGCCTTTGCGGTCCGTGCTCCTGGCCCACAAAGTCGGCTTCGGACATCGGCTATGGAAACGAATCTGCCGAACCAGAGATCAAGAGCTCTGGCCGACTCCACTCGCCGATCAGCCGCGGAAGTCCTGATGAGGTCGAGATCGGCTACCTCTCCCGGCCGAGGCGCCACATTTTTGAAGGGACTTCCTGCGAGTATTTCAACTGCGGTCTCGTAGTTTTGTCTGGATTAAAGGAGGTGCTGGACCATCAGATGCTGGAAAATCAGTGGTGGACTTGTATTTCATTTCCGTACGAACCTTGCTGTTCTTATAGATGTGAATTGCAACTATTTGTATTGTATAATTTCTTTTTTAAACAAATCTTCGTTTCAGCTGATGCATAAACAGCTGAGCAGCTTGTAACTACAGAGGAGCGATGGTATCAGAAGCACCTTTCAGTGAGTTAGTTGCTTTAAGCGTTTCGTACAGGCATGCTCAGTGATGCAGCTGGGGGATATTATGAGGGATGACCAAATTTGCAAGTAATGAAAGCAGTGTTTTTGAAATCAGGATGTAGATGTAGTTGGCAAGGACAGCAGTTATCATTCATCCCTAATTACTCCTGGGAAGATGGTGATGAGCTGAAATCCTTCTGGTAGAAATATTCCCTCAATGATGTTGGTTCAAGAATTCCAGGATTTAATCACAGCAAGGATGAAGTAACTGCGATGTGTTTCCAAGTCAGGTTGCTAAGTGACTTGCACCAAACCTGCAGTTGCTGATATCCCCCCCAAAAAAACATTTGTCTCTCTAGTGATACTCGTGTCCTGTGAATTAGAGTCATACAGTGTGGAAATGTAATTTAATTTTTGGTTTAATTGATTGACGAGCACAGTGTGGTGCTGTTGGAGCAGGACCATAGTCTTCTGGATGTTGAATGTAAGGCATGACAGTGTGGACACGGTGGGCTGCAGTCCATCATGTATCTCTGACGAAACTAAAAATAAAAACTGGAATATCTCCCATGTGATTCACACCTTGTGAAGTACTTAGAAATATGAGGAAAGTGCTGAAGAATTTCCACACTCAGAAATGAAATGGATGACTGAATCATCCGTTTTAGTTAGACCATCGAACATAGAACTGTACAGCACAAGAGCAGGCCCTTCAGCCCACAATGCCTGTACCGAACATGATGGGTTATTTGCTCTGCCAGTTTGGGTGATGAATCCCTGGAATTCTCTGTTTTAGAAGACTGTGAAGGCTAGAACACTGGAGGTGTTTGAAAAGGAGAGGGCTGTATTTCCAAAAAGGTTTGAGATTTTTTAACCTGTGGGGAATTGGCACACAAGAAGACTGGGGCAGTTCAACTGCAGAATATAGAACAATGCAGCAGAAGAACAGGCCCTTCGGATCAACAATGCCTGTTCCAAACATGATGCCAAGACTAACCGTGTTTCTTACTTTGAACTGCCGAGGCAGCAGCCAAGAGCACCAACCTCAATGAAGCTGGAAGATTTAGCACACTCTTTCCAAGAATACAACGTCCCAAGATATTTAAACAATGCATCCTTCATGCAGAATCTCTGTCGAAATTAAAATAACTCCAGAGATTATTTGGAGCGAAGGAGGATATGGGGTGATATTGAAGAGGTGCATAAAATCATGAGGTGGATATTTTACACACAGTAGGGGAATCAAGAACCAGAGGACATAGATTTAAGTTGAGAGGGAAAAGATTTAATCGGAACCCGAGGGGCAACTTTTTCACAGAGGGTAGTGTGCATATGGAACGAGCTGCCAGAGGGGGTTGTTGAGGCAGGTACTATAACACCATTTAAAATACATTTGGACAGGTACGTGGATAGGAAAGGTTTAAAGGGATATCAACCAAACACAGGCAAGTGGGATTTGTGTAGATGTGGCATCTTGATCAGCATAAGCAGATTGGGCTGAAAGGTCTGTTTCCCTGCTTTATGACTATGATATTTGATATATGAACATACAAAGCCAGATGTAACTACATTTTGGAGACACAAGGAATTGCAGATGCTGTTTTACAAAAAAAAGACACAGTGTTGGAGGAACTCAGCGGGTCAGGCAGCATCTCCGGAGGACTTGGACAGGCGACGTCCATTTCCTGTATCATGTATCTGTACTCTGTGGACAGCTCGATTGTAATCATGTATAGTCTTTCCACTGACTGGATAGCACGCAATCGAAGCTTATCACAATATCTCAGTGTTTGTGACAATAAACTAAACTACACTGAATATTTTGGATCCGGACACTTCTTTAGACTGATTGTGGTGGTGGGGTGGGGGGGTGAAAGATGTAAGAGGGAGGGGGGCAGGACAAAGCCTGGCGAGTAAGAGGTGGTAAAGTTTGAAGAGTTTGTTTGCTTTCTTGGACAGGGGTACATGCAGAGGCGTACGCTGAGGATCGTTATATTTGGGCAGAAACTTGCAGTGAGAAAAGATCGAAATAGGCTCGTAGTTCGCTGTCATCCTGGATACTGTTGAGTGGTCAGTTTGTTTATATCTGGAATTTCTGGCTTGCAAGCCGGAAATTCCTGACAATACAGTCCCCTTAAATGTGTTCAGCTGCACTCTGAATCACAGAATCTTCCTTTACTGAATGACTTAGTATATGATAATGCTGGAAGCTTTGATTTTACGCCAGTCTGGCACACAGATCATAAATGTTCCTTTTTTAAGCTATTATTCAGTACATTGTTTCTTAAACAAACTGACAAGAATTCATTGTGGAAAAATAGAGATTGAATAAATAAAAAAAAAAAAAAATAGTTACATTAAAGGCCTTTATTTGTTTCTCTTATAATGCTATTTGAGGCGCATGCCGACCTTAATTATGCCTTTGATCAGAGGGTTTATTGATCCAAGATTGTTTATTTTGGATTTAAAACCCTCTTGTAATGTTACAGATGTTTAAATTTCTGAGAGTTTGTGGCAGTGATGCGAGTTACTGTACTGATGGGCTGTGTTTCCTCAGAATGTGCCTCACCAGTGTCTTTTTCAAAAACAAAATCTGGTGCGAACGGTCAGAACAGCTCATCACACTGGCGAGCACATGCTAATAGTTTGCAGCTTTAAATCTGTGTAATCCTTCACTTGTCAACACGTTTACTGCATAAACAATTTTCTAGCTAATAATGCATCCACTATCACATCGTTGATTAATAACAATTTTTTTCCACAATGAACAAGGCATGTCGTAATGATTCAAAAACATCATTCACCAGTTAGAACAGGTTTCTTATTCCATCTCCCCGTATTAATGGAAAGGGTATTTCTGGTCTGCTTGTTGCCCCTCCAGCTGCAATGTATTACAATAAAACATCAGCATGTTTTCATCCTCTTCAAAATTGTGTAATGTTACCATTTTACGGGACCCACCTAATGGAAACCATAAAAGTATTTTTTATGGAAGGCAGTCGAACTTCACTTAAGGCTACCTACTTTCCTCATGGATTCTGGGAAGTGCAGCTTGTGTGGCTTAGTACTTCTATAAACGACAAGGAGTTACTACTTGTCCTGCAGAGCACCTTAACATTTAACTATTCAAGCGTATGAAAAAGGAAGTCTAGACGTTTGATGATACAATGGTGGTGCCAGAAGAAATGGTGAAAAAACCCCCTCTATCAGATTGCGCATAACGGCATGATTTGGCCCCCAACTCTGAGGCATAAATATTTCCATGACCCTCAAATAAAAGGTCAGCAACATTAAATCTTTTATGTACAAAAATTCTCGTTCCCTTTCATTATTCACCCACCTTGCATCTTGTGTTCAAAACTCTATTGCATCTGTCCTTTGTTATTTTTGAATTATGTGTTCCAATCAATTTCAGCAACATTTATGCTGCATTGTTCATAAAGTTATAGGAGGCTTAGAGAAGAGATACGGCACAGAAACAGGCACTTTGGCCCACCTAGTCCACATGTACACATCCTATAAACATTCTTACTTTACTTTATACTTTCCAGATACAGCATGGAAATGGGCCCTTTGGCCCATTTAGTCTACATTTATACTAATCATGTAAACTTTTGACTTTACTTTAGACCTTTAGAGATACAGGGTGGAAACAAGCCCTTCGGCTCACCGAATCCGCGTCAACCAGCGATCACCCCTTACACTAACACTATCTTACACACTGGGGACAATTTACAATTTTACTGAAACAAATTAACCAACATACCTGCATGTCTTTGGAGTGTGGGAGGAAACCAGAGCCCACAGAGAAAACCGACGCGGTCACAGGAAGAACGTACAAACTTCGCACAGACACCACTTGTGGTCAGAATCGAACCCAGTTCTGCCGTTTCCACGCTGTATCTCTAAGTTAATCTAAAGTAAGAGAATTGGTTGGGTTTGGTGGTCAAGTGGGAGAATAAGTGACAGGAAAATAAAGTGAGGGATGGGATTGCACAGACAGTATTAATTCAGTGGAATGTATAGCTTCCTTCTATGTCACTTAAAAATATGATTAAATATAAAATTATATGTCAACTGTTGACAAGCGAGCCACTCGGTCCAGCTACTCGTTGGAAAATGAAAACTAATAAGGACGTTGGAGGGAGAAAACTCATACGGTCGCAGGGAGAACTTACAAACTCACTACAGATGGCACCCGTGGTCAGGATCAAACCCGGGTCTCTGGCACTGTAAGGCAAGCAACTCTACCACTATGCCACCATCCTTATCTGTCCAAAACCTTGTCTCTCCATATCCTTCCCCGGATGCTGTCTGACCTGCTAAGTTCCTCCAGCAGTTTTTTCGCTCATGAACTGATATGTTGCTGTCTGTGAAACACTTCAAAGGTATTTTTCTCAAACATCACAATGCTAAAATACATATGCAAGGTTTCCTTTTCCTTTCAAAGAATGTTTCTGCCTTTGAACCTATCATTTATGTGATTAACAATCTTAAATATTTGTACAGAAATATTTATACTTGCTTTTTCTTCTGCAGATTAAACCTAACTCGGTTTTAGATATGCTGATTTATTTATCAGATGAGTTTGGCATTTTGAATAAACTTAAATACATTCTGAAACAATGGTGCAGTCGAAGAATTCTTTATTCACTGATAGAAACTAGTGTGGATTGTTGGTACGATGCTGTGGTTTATACACTTTGTACATAATTGATTTATTTCAACACATTAAATTTGTGTCTTTCAGCTGGAGATTCAGTCCTGTTGCATGTTCTTTCCAATTGAGAGCCTGCCCTCACCAAGTACGATCGTGGCTGGTGACATACCTGGCACAGTGAGGAATTGGTACCATACGGAAGAGAACATGCCTGGAACTTTGGTCATCTGCCTACCCCAGATCAAAGTGATCAGTGCAGGCCACAAATACATGGAACCTCTGCAGGAGATTCCTTTTGTGATTTCAAAGCCTATTCTTGACGAAGGTAAGCTCTTAGCCCAAATCCTTTTAGACTTTTGGCCTTAGAGGTACAGCATGGAAACAGGCCTTTCAGCGCGCCGACCAGCGATCATCCTGTACACTGGCAATATCCTACACACACTAGGGACAATTTACACTTTTTATCGAAGCCATTAACCTACAAACCTGTACGTCTTTGGAGTGTGGGAGTAAACCTGAGCACCCAGAGAAAACCCACAAGGTCACAGGGAGAACGTACAAACTCCATACAGACAGCACTCATAGTCAAGATCGAACCCGGTTCTCATCAATGGTTTTTCATCAGAACCTGGAAATGTTAGAAAACAAAGTTTTATGCTGCAGAGGTGAAAGTGGAGAGAACAAAGAGAATGCACATGAAAGGTTGACATGGATGGTGTTGTTGTTGGCTGGAAGAGTTTAGGAAAGGAATAAGTCGGGGGATGGGACAGCCTCAATGTCATAAGGAAATCTGAGAAGGATTGTGACTTGCAGGTGATCTGTCTGCAGGAGATGTAAATTGAGGGAGATGAATGAGAGGAAAACAGTGCTAGAACATAGAACTGTACTGACCTCGAAGGGAAGGTGCAGAATGTAAGACCCGCCGGTTCCTATCACCAGGCGGGTCCAGTGTCCAGTGTCCACCGCCGTCGCCGTCTCGTTCCACCCCCTCTCCGATTCCCGATCCACGGGGCCAGCCGGTCCAAGGCTCAGCAGCCATCCCTCTTTGAGCGAGATGTGGCCTGAGGTTGGGATGCAGCCACGGCTCGCTAGGCTGCTGGGCCAAGCCACAGGATGCTGTGGGGCCTCTAGCGGCTCTGTTTACCGGCCCTCGGTCCGACTCCCTCCTCTCCAATGCACGTGGTGAGCAGAAGCCGGGCTCTGCGGCAACCTCTCCGGGCTCGGTCTTGTTGCCTGAGTGAGCCGTTGCCCGCCGGGAGTAACAATACCGATTTTAGGTGATGAATACAGAAGTCACGCATCAAGATTGCCCTGATTAACATTTGACATCTGGTTGCTCTCATGCATTTATCATATCATATCATATCATATCATATATAGACAGCCGGAAACAGGCCTTTTCGGCCCTCCAAGTCCGTGCCGCCCAGCGATCCCCGTACATTAACACTATCCTACACCCACTAGGGACAATTTTTACATTTACCCAGCCAATTAACCTACATACCTGTACGTCTTTGAATTTAAAAACGATTGAAATAGATAAGGCAACTTAAGTTAATTTCATTTTTTTAAACTCTTTTTAAGTAATTTTCTTCAGCCAAGTCCTGCCACCCTATTACAAAAATGGGTTTACACCACATTTAAAATATAAAATAGACAGTCAGAACCTTGGAAAATCAAGTACTAGAGGGACAAAGTTTAAAGGAAATGTGTGGGGTATGTTTTTTACACAGAGGGTGGTGAGCAGGGCCGTTTTTACAGCATTATGGGCCCCCGGGCAAAGCAGTGTATTGGGGCCTCTACCGTTACTCTCCCCCACCCCCCCTTTCCCTACCAGCCCCCCCCTGTCGTGCCGGCGAAAAGCACTTACCGAAAAGCACTTAGCGATGGACTTAGGGTGCTACATTGTTGCGAAAAGCACTTACAGATCGCTGTGAGAAGCACTTAGGGGTGGAAAATGTTGCGAAAAAAGCACTTATTGAACCTACATTTTTAAAGTAGTATTTATTTATTGCAAGTCACTTAACATACACAGATTAGCATGGGGCCCCTATGCTCGTGGGGCCCCGGGCAAGTGCCCATCAGGCCCATGCGTTAAGACGGCCCTGGTGGTGAGTGCCAGGAACCAGAGGTGGTGGTGGAGGCAGATACAATCGTGGCATTGAAGAGGTGAAACCTGAACCTGAAAGGCAATGTTTTCACTCAGTGTGGTGTATATATGGATCGAGGTGCCTATGAAGCAACTGCAGATGCTGGTTTAAACCAAAAATAGACACAAAATGCTGGAATAACTCAGCGGGCCAGGCAGCATCTCTGGAGAAAAGGAATAGGTGACGTTTCGGGTCGAGACCCTCCCTCAGACTTAGAGTCAGGTGATAGGGAATCTAGAAGTATGAAAATGTACAGCATGAAATAGAAAGGTAAAGAAGGTGCGGGTAAAGTATGGTGCTGGCTCTGATTTGTTCTGTACTTTTTCATACCTCTTGTTTCCTTCTCCCCCGTCTCTGTCTGACGAAGTGTCTCGACCAGAAACATCACCAATTCCTTTTGGCCAGAGATGCTGCCTGACCCGCCGAGTTACTCCAGCATTTTGTGTCTATTGCTAGAGGAGATATCTGAAGCAGATGCAATAACAGTATTTAAAAGACACTTGGATGGGTGCATTGGTCGGCATGAACGTCACCCATTTCTTCTCTCCAGAGATGCTACCTGTCTTGCTGAGTTACTCCTGCATTTTTTGTCTATTGTGACTCTATGGTTGGGGTGTTGGGCTGATTCCAACCGATTGAGAATATTTTGTTAGATTATGCACTTGTCCTGGTCCAAACCTGATGGGATCCAACAAGTACCGGGTCTGGGTCAAGAATCCAAGTCCATTCCGGCTCCTCAACTCAGTGCATTTGCACTCCACAACTGCACCCAATGTAAAGTCTCCCAGTGAAGTGTGAGGCCAGAATCATCCAACCTCAAGCTTGAATCTGTCCTTTGCCTTGCAAAGCCCAGGCAAGGAAGTCAGATGTAAGCTGCCCCAAGCGGAGGACGTTGCTGACTATTTTCTGCAGAGTCGCTGGGGGGGGGGAAGTAAGTTTAATTAGGCCATGGTCTTCACGGTTGCCTGCTGGTGGTTTTAAATTTCAACCTCGATTGTACATTTTAATCTTTTTTCAAATGTTCAGATTCAAATGCAAGGGTAGTAATTGGGTTAAGCTGATGTTATTGCCTTGGATTTTAATTGTCTGCGACAATGGTCTTAGCATCACTGTAATTCCAATTTCTCAAGTATATCCAAATATAACTATATAGTACAGTTTAGAAGGATGAGGGGGAACCTTGTTGAAACTTACCGAATAGTGAAAGTCCTTTATAGAGTGAATGCGGGAGAGGATGTTTTCATGTTTTCACTAGTGGGAGAGTCTGGATGTTTAGGATGTTTTCACTAATGGGAGAGTCTAGGACCAGGGGCCATAGTCCCAGAATAAAAAGAATGTACCTTTAGACAGGAGATGAAGAAGAATTTATTTGGTCAGAAGGTGGTGAATCTGTGGAATTCATTGCCACAGACGGCTGTGGAGGCTGTCAATCGATATTTTTAAGGCGGAGATTGACAGATTCTTCATTAGTAAGTGTGTCAGAGGTTATGGGGAGAAGGCAGGAGAATGGAGTTGGGAGGGAAAGATAGATCAGCCATGATTGAATGGTAGAGAAGACTCGGTGTGCCGAATGTCCTGATTCTGTTCCTAGAACTTATGGACATAAACTATGTGGTAATAGGCCCTTTAATTTAGAATGTGTCCATGAAAATGGAAGCTCTTATTGCTCAATGGAGTATTTTGATCGGAACTGAAGTGCCACGGAGCATGGTTTAAAATGTCAAAATCCATGGGACGTGCAGATTAAATCAGATTTCTGTGACATGGAATAATATGTTCACATTGTGTAGAATTCGTAATGTCAATAGGTGTTAGAGCTGCAAATGATCTGTCATTTGTGCTTAATCAAGACCTAAACTAAAGAATGGTTCTATGTTTGTCAAATTACCCCTGTGCAATCACTAACACTTCATGTACTTTTGTGTTACACGCTGTATGTTGCCTGCAATAAGAAGTCATATTTCCTGTACATAAATGTGGTTTTATTTAATGGGTCTGCATTTTAGCAGTATAAATGTGAAATGTGGCAAGTGTTTAAATGAACTTAATTGACTTTGTAATTTTGCTTGTCATTTATGATGTAAGCTAAAACATTTTCTTTGAAAGTAGTGTTTGAAATGTTATCTATATTATATTCGATTGCTAATCTGCAATAATTTAAAAGTGATCTCGGACAGTGAAGGATCCCGTTTGTTTGCATTTAAAAAAACAGGTATTGCTACAGATTGTTCACCGTATTTTTAGAATTTACTGACCTTAGTGATGTATTAACAGCTAACTATAAATCTGCAGTTAAACATCTTTACTATGCCTTACCAACAGTTTAAAAGCAAGTAAGTTGTTTAGCTTTCTGTCTGAGAATGTTTTAAATAGGCTGCAACCTGATTGCTTGTTTGAGTTAGAGTAGATTGAAGCTGTAGATGAGATTAGCTTTATGGATGTAAAGTCTCCATTCCATTTAGTGAAGCAGAGATAAGCAGGAGGAGTGCTGTACAAGTGAATTTCAAATATTATTTTTGGAAGTGTGCTTTGTAGGCATTGAACAAAATCCAGAATTAATTTTATAAAGCGAACACAGGCAGAAAGCAAAGCAGTTTATATTAACAAAGACTAAAAGCTAGAAAAACATTTTTGATTTGGGGCAAGAGCAAGCTTCTTTTTAACTGCACGGTAGTTGCTTTCACTTAGATTTTGGGAAAAATTATTGCATGAAAAACATATCCAGATAAATATCTCTGAAAATTGTTCTTGGTGTTGGAAGATTTTATTTTGGGCGGTACGGTGGCACAGTAGTTGAGTTGCTGCCTTACAGCATCAGAGACCTGGGTTTGATTCTGACTGTGGGTGCTGTCTGCATGGAGTTTGTAAGTTCTCCCATTGATTGTGTGCTTTTTCTCCGGGTGCTCCAGTTTCCTCTCACACTCCAAAGACATCCAGGTTTGTAGGTCAACCAGCATTTACAGTTCTTTCCTATAGTTGGTTAATTGGCTTCAGTAAAAATTGTAAATTGTCCCTAGTGTGCAGGGTAGTGTTAGTGTACGGGGTGATCGCAGGTCGGCGTTAACTCGGTGAGCCGAAGGGCCTGTTTCTATGCTGTATCTAAACTAAACCAAAATGTGTGGTGTTGGTAGAAGTTAATAGTTGGTTCAGTGGTGATCTATTTTGCTCTTTTGGCAATGAAATGCAGTAATGAAAATAGTTGAAGATTGATGTGAGAATACAGGTTAGAAAGAGGAGCTTTCTTGATATGGTCCCATTGCAACATTTTGTGTTACATAAGTTTTTAACATGTAACAATGCCAATATGATTTGATAAAAAAGTGCTGGAGTAACTCAGCATCTCTGGAAAACATGGATTGGTGACCTTTTGGGTCAGGACCTTCAGACCAAGAGTCCTGACCCAGAAGGTCATTTATCCATGTTCTCTAGAGATGTTGCCTGACCCACTGAGTTACTCCAGCAATTTGTGTCTTTTTTTGAGAACAAATTAATTTATGACTTTGCTCATCAACTTCAAAATATATAAGAATTATACAACCAAATATACGCAAAAGACCCGGCAGGCTGCGGCCTGTACAGGGAAGCCTCTCCTGCTCGTCCCCTGAAGACCGGACGCCGGAGAGGAGAGAGCCGGTGACTGCTGACGCGAGAAGCAAGGCCATTAGGAGTGTCAACAGAGTGCCTTCTGCACCCTCATGGTCAGCTGCGGGAGGCGACCCAGTGGACAAAGGCGGGCAGGAAAGGAGAGGGATGTCGGCTCGCTGATCGACCCAGATGTCCAAGCAATGCAATGGCTGGAGGCCCTGCAGCGGCCTGGGGCTTGACTGGATCGGGCGCTGGTCAAAAGACCTAGGGCACGAACTGGACTTTGAAAATGGCGTCAAAACCTGGCGCCTCCAGAGTATCATTTCTGTGCACTTTGCTAATCTGGGATTATGGTAATACTTTACTGAGCTGTATGTAAGAAAAGATTTTCACGGTGCATTTGCACATGTGATAGCAAAACACAATTGAACCATTGATCCATAGGTATAGAGTGAGCAGAGCAGGGAAATGAGCACAGTCTTTAGGTGTCCCCGTGCTAATGGTCAGCGAGAAGGAAGCGATGTTGCCAATTCAAACTGATTGATAAAGATTGATAAATGCTGATGAGGAAGTCGATGATTTAAGTAAAATGGTGAGTTGATCATGTGCCCCCATATGGAATTCATTGCCACAGAAGGCTGTGGAGTCAATGAATATTTTAAGGCAGAGATTGATAGACTCTTGATGAGTATGGGTGTCAGGGTTACGGAGGGAAGGCAGGAGAATGGGGTTGAGAGGGAAAGATAGATCAGCCAGATCGAATGGCGGAGTAGACTTGATGGGCCGAATGGTCTCATTTTGCTTCTGTCACTTATGGACACGACCAGAGGGGAAATAAGGAAAAATTTCTTCGCACAGCAATTTATGATTAGAAATGTGTAGCCTGAAAGGAAGGTGGTACCAAGATTGTAGCTTTCAAACAAATATGACAATATAGCTGTACATGAAAAGGAAAAAAACGAATGCAGGGCTAGAGTATAGAACAGAGGGATGGATCGAACCTCCAAACACACATTCAGAGGGCCAAATGGCCTCCTTTTATGCTGTGTCATTTTATGATTCTCCGAACATAATGTAGCATGGGTCCATCCAAGATGGTGATGTTACTCTGAGGAGGAGTGATGGACAACTTCCTTGCACGCAGACTGCTATTACGCAGACAAGCTGGATGACCTGAGGGCAAGGATCAGATTCCAGAGGGACATAAAGAACTGTAACATCCTTTGTCTGACTGAAACATGGCTGACCCCGCTGGTGCCTGACCAGGTGATCTGCCCATCCGAGTCCTTCACTGTTTTCCGGGCGGACAGAACGGAAGAATCCGGGAAATCCAAGGGCGGAGGAGTCTGCTTCTTGACCAATAATAACTGGTGTAATCCTGGAAATATTAAGACGCTTTCTCGTTCCTGCTCGCCGGACCTGGAACATCTAACTATCTCATGCCGACCATTCTACCTACCCCGGGAGTTCAGCTCGGTGATCATCACAGCCGTCTATATCCCACCGCATGCGGACACCGACGTGGCACTGTCCACCCTACACGATGTGTTGTGTCAACACCAAAACAAGAACCCTGATGCGGCTGTGCTGGTGGCTGGAGACTTCAATAGGGGAAATCTCAAAAAGGTCATGCCCAACTTCTACCAAAACATCACGTGTGTCACCAGGGGGGAAAGAACTTTGGACCACTGCTACACGCCGTTCAGGAAAGGCTACAAGGCCGTTTCTCTCCCTCCCTTTGGGAAATCTGACCACGCTGCCATTTTCCTGCTGCCGGAGTACAAACAACGGATAGTACGGGAAGCGACAGTGACGAGGGACGTAAAGCGGTGGGCTGACCATTCAGAGGCCATGCTGCAGGATGTACTGAGCGAAGTCGACTGGAACATGTTCCAAGCAAGTTCCAGAGACGTAAATGAGTTTGCGGAAGCGGTTACGGACTTCATTGCCACAATAGCCGATACCATCATCCCCACGGTAAGGATCAGTATCTTCCCTAACCAAAAACCCTGGGTGGACAGGTCTATTCGCGTGGCCTTGAATGCTCGCACCGCTGCTTACAACTCCGGTCTGGCATCCGGCAACATGGACGACTACAAGGGAGAGTCCTACCGACTGCGAAGGGCAGTGAAGGATGCAAAAAGGAGGTACCGGGACACGATGGAGTCACAGATGGAGCAGCAGGACACCAGGCGCCTTTGGCAGGGGCTACGGACTATAACTAGCTACAGGTCCAGCACCCCCTCAACCGGAAGTGCCGGCTCCTCCTTAGCTGATGACCTGAACTCTTTTTATGCACGGTTTGAGACGGGTAACACCACCAGCTCGCCGTCTAAAAACAGCACCGAAGGGGCGCTGGCTAGCGAGGATGGAGGGGGATCCACCGCCGGGGATGTGCACACATTCTCGGTGTCCGAGCATGAGGTGAGGTGGGCTCTGACGCGTGTGAACACGAGGAAAGCTGGAGGCCCAGATGGTATATCTGGGCGAGTACTAAAGTCTTGTGCTACTCAGCTTGCTCCAGTGCTCACCACAATATTCAACATCTCCTTGGCAAAGTCCGTGGTCCCTGCATGCTTCAAAAGATCCATCATTGTACCGGTGCCAAAGAATGCCTCTCCAGCGTGTTTAAATGACTACCGACCGGTGGCCCTCAACTCGGTTGTCATGAAATGCTTTGAGAGGCTAGTCAAGAAGCACATCTGCGCCCTCCTTCCTCGCAACATGGACCCACTACAGTTCGCGTACCGTCCGAACAGGTCCACGGATGATGCGGTCTCCCAGGTTCTACACACCGCTCTTTCTCATCTGGACAGCCAGGGGGGCTATGTGAGGATGCTGTTCATTGACTTTAGTTCAGCATTCAACACAATAGTCCCCAGCAGACTGGTTGAGAAGCTGCTGGAACTGGGGCTTAGCACCCCTCTGTGTGCCTGGGTCCTGGACTTTCTCACTGCCAGGCCCCAAGTGGTCAGGATGGGGGAACACACATCTAGCTCCCTCACCCTGAACATAGGATCCCCCCAGGGCTGCGTCCTTAGCCCCCTACTGTACTCCCTGTACACACATGACTGTGGGGCCAGGTTCAGCTCAAACTCCATCATCAAGTTTGCTGATGACACTGTGGTGGTGGGCCGGATCTCCAACAACGATGAGAAGGCCTACCGGGAGGAGGTGGCTGATCTGGCACTCTGGTGTCAGGACAATAGCCTCCTCTTGAATGTCACTAAAACAAAGGAGCTGATTGTGGACTTCAGAAGGGCTAAATATCCAAGGACGTACACGCCACTGGAGATAAATGGGTCTATTGTGGATAGGGTGAGCAGTTTTAAATACTTGGGAGTCCGCATCGCAGAGGATCTGACGTGGGCAACGCACATTGCCGCACTGGTGGGTAAGGCTAAGCAGCGCCTTTACCACCTTAGACAACTGAGGAAATTCAGAGTGTCTCTGAGGATCCTTCATTGCTTCTACTCTGGGGCTGTAGAGAGCATCGTGTCCGGCAACATTACAGTCTGGTTTGGGAACAGCTCTGCCCAGGACAGGATGGCCCTGCAGAGAGTAGTGCGTTCGGCAGAACGCACCATGGGAACTACACTCGTCCCCCTGCAGGACCTATACATCAGGAGGTGCAGATCCAGAGCAAGCAAGATCATGAGGGACCCCTGCCACCCCTGTAACGGACTGTTCCAGATGCTACGATCAGGCAAACGACTCCGCTGTCACGCTGTGAAAACGGAGAGGATGAGACGGAGCTTCTTCCCACAGGCCATCAGGACTGTCAACTTTTATAACCCCAGAGACTAAATTTTTGTCGACACTAATAGTAACTTATTAACTTTATTTATATGCTGTAACTGTAATTATTTTTGTGCACAACCCGCAGGCATTGCCACTTTCATTTCACAGCACATCGTGTATGTGTATGTGACAAATAAATTTGACTTGACTTGACTTGAGTATGTTAGGAAGTTTTCTTCGTAAGAAAAGAGGCTCACATTGGCTTTGTCCCAAGAACCTACTTTATGGGGACAAGTGAAAGCCCAGATTCTGAGGTTCAAAGGGAACATTCTCATTACTTACATGTGACAAGTAAACATCCTTCTCATTATTGCAACGAATTGAGTATATTAGCTGTTCCATCTTTTACTTGGTTTTCTTGTTTTAAATTTGATGCCATAGTTAAACTGAAGAATAGATCAACCCGTAAGAAATTGAAGATTCTGGTTTACCAAAAAAAGACACAACGTGCTGGAGTAAATCAGCCGGTCAGGCAGTATCTATGGAAAACATGGAAAGGCAATATCTTTCTTTCTTCGGGACACTTCTTCAGACCGATTGTAGTGGGGGTGGGGGGGGGGGGGGGGGGGGGGGGTGGGGTGGGGGTGGAGAAAGCTGGAAGAGAAGTGAGGGCTGGAAAAAGACAGGCAAGTGAGCTTTCCCACCCAATGGTATGATCATTGAATTCTCCAATTTTAGGTCATGAACCAACAACATCCCCCTCCCTTCCACCCCCCCCCCTCTTCCCTCTGCTCGCCCTGACCGCTCATCCATTTCTCCTACTATCTTTTCCCTACCCCCCATCTCTTTCCATCAATGTTCCTTCCTCTGCCTTTACATTTTGAACCTCTTCCCTCCTTACCTCACAGTCTTTTGCCTTCTTCCCGTCTCTGGCCTTTGTCCACCCATCTGTAAATCAACCCCCCTCCCCCCCCACCTATATCCACCTATCACTTGCCAGGATTTGTCCCGCCCCATCCCTCTCCCAGCTTTCTCCCCCCTTCTACAATCAGTCCAAAGAAAGGTCCCAGCCCAAAGCATCGCATATCAATGTTCTCTAGAGATGCTACCTGACCTGCTGAGTTACACCACTGTGTCTTTTTTTGAAGAATAGGTGAATGCATGTAAATATTTGATCCATCATGTGGCGATTGTCACATTGCTCGAGCTTTGGGAAATACTTTCACAATTATTTCTGTGGAACATGGTATTAAATACAACGATCCCACCCCTACCTCTATTCCAGCTCCCCCCCCCCCCTCCCTCCCCCCAGCTTGAATCAGTCTTGAGAAGGGTCCTGCCCTTAATTTTGCCTCCATGGTGGGAAGAAGGGTTCCGACCCAAAACGTCACCCATCCATTTTTCTCCAGAGATGCTGCCTGACCCGCTGAGTACTCCAGCACTCTGTGTCTCTCTTCGGCATAAACCAGCATCAACAGTTCCTTCCTGCACAAACCCTCCACAGATGCTGTCTGACCCACTGTGTTACTCCAGTACTGGGTGTTTTGTTCAAGAAAAAAACATGCCTTGCTTGAGGGGGCAAAAGGTTTTGTAGCAGGACACTTTGTAGAGCTTGACTGAGCATTAACGCACATTCCAACAGAGCGGACATCTTGTAAACAGGTTAATAATGCATGCTGCTATTAATGTGCAAATCCGTCCACAAATTAGAGCAATTAAAAGAAATGTACTGTGTTGTAAATCCTCAACATTTGCAGGTTATTTTATGCTTTATTTCTTTATTTTGAATTGATGTTACCTTGCCCTTAGGCACGCAGTATTAATTGCCCATTAAGTTCACAGTGGAAAATTAAGGCTGTGAACATAATGGTATATACTACCTTTAAAGCCATGTGCAGCATAACCAGGTTTGATCAATCAAGAAATGAAGAACTGCAGATGCTGGTTTACAAAAGTTTTAGATCAATGAGGACTCTAATGTTGGGACATATTTAGAAAGACAGTGGCAAGGACATCTCAATAAAATGTTATGGAGCCGCAGAGAGTCGTTGCTGGCTCGAAGGGCCGAATGGCCTACTCCTGCACATATTGTCTATTATCTATTGATATTGAATAACATAGAGCCAGAGTCATACAGCGTGAAAACAGGCCTTTTGGCCCAACTTGCACACGCTGACCAGCATGTCCCATCTACATTAGACCCATCTGCCAATGTTTGCCCCATATCCCCCACAGGGCCCTAATGAGACCGCACCTGGAGTACTGTGTGCAGTTTTGGTCTCCAAATTTGAGGAAGGATATTCTTGCTATTGAGGGCGTGCAGCGTAGGTTTACTAGGTTAATTCCCGGAATGGCGGGACTGTCATATGTTGAAAGACTGGAGCGACCAGGCTTGTGTACACTGGAATTTAGAAGGATGAGAGGGGATCTTATCGAAACGTATAAGATTATTAAGGGGTTGGACACGTTAGAGGCAGGAAACATGTTCCCAGTGTTGGGGGAGTCCAGAACCAGGGGCCACAGTTTAAGAATAAGGGGTAGGCCATTTAGAACAGAGATGAGGAAAAACTTTTTCAGTCAGAGAGTTGTGAATCTGTGGAATT
The DNA here is from genome assembly GCF_053455715.1 of Rhinoraja longicauda. Taxonomy (NCBI): domain Eukaryota; kingdom Metazoa; phylum Chordata; class Chondrichthyes; order Rajiformes; family Arhynchobatidae; genus Rhinoraja; species Rhinoraja longicauda. The sequence goes on from NC_135956.1 coordinate 71,803,806, forward strand.
CTCTGCCTCAGAAGGCAGTGGAGGCCAATTCTCTGAATACATTCAAGAGAGAGCTAGATAGAGCTCTTAAGGATAGCGGAGTCAGGGGGTATGGGGAGAAAGCAGGAACGGGGTACTGATAGAGAACGATCAGCCATGATCACATTGAATGGCGGTGCTGGCTCGAAGGGCCGAATGGCCTACTCCTGCACCTATTGTCTATTGTCTATCCCTCCAAGCCTGTCCTATCCATGTATCCGTCTAAATGTTTCTTAACATTGTGAAAGTACCTGCCTCCAACACCTCCTCCGGCAGCTCGTTCCATACACCCACCACCCTTTGTGTAAAAAAAAGTTACCCTGCAGGTTCCTATTAAATCTTTCCCCTCTTAGCTTAAACCCATGTCCTTTGATTCTCAATTTCCCTATTCTGGGCAAGAGACATGGAAACGTTAGACCATTCATTTGATAGGAAACATAGAAATGCTCATTTTTAAATGGTGAAAGGCTGAAAGGCGTTCGGAGGCACCTGGCTATACCTGCACGCAAATCATTGAAAGGAAACATGTGAGTAATTAGAAAGTAAATCACTTGTTGGCTTTCATTGCAAGAGGATTTGAGTGCAAGGGCGTTACCAAAACGATGTTGTGTCCTGGTGAGACCGTATCTGGAATATTACGTGTAAGTCTGGTCTCCCTAACTGTAGATTAGTGTAATGGTGTCACTCATATTATGTGTCATGCTTTTGTAGTTACGCCCCTTTAGCTTTTGAGTGACCACTGCTTGTGTGGTTCGGGTTAGTGTAAGTGGAATGTGCAGGCGTGAGGTCGTGCCTGCTATGTAGTTAATAAAGTCTTTGGATCATTATCCAGGTGTAAGGCTTCTGTTATTATACGGTCAGCACAACACTAACCAAGGAAGAGTTGCTGGGCCAGTAGAAGCAGAGCAATGATGGTTCACCAGATCGAATCCTGGCATGAGATGTTTGTTTAGTTTAGTTCAGATACACTGCACGGAAACAAGCGCTTCAGCCCACCGAGTCCACGCCGACCATCGATCACCCGTTCACACTAGTTCTACTTTACCCGATTTTTGTAATCCCTACACACCAGCAGCAATTAACAGAGGCAAATTAACGTACAAACCCGCATGTCTTTGGGGTGTGGAGGAAACTGGATCGCCTGGAGGAAACCCACAGGCTCACAGGGAGAAAGTGGCCTTATAAGGCATTTATATGGCACTGGTCAGTATTTGCAGTATTTTTAGCAATTTTGGGCCATATATCTGTGGGAGGATGTGCTGGTGTTGGAGAGGATCCAGAGGAGGTTTACGAAAATGATACCAGAAATGATTGGGTTAACACATGATGAGCGTTTGATGGCACTGGACCAGTACTCGCTGGAGTTTAGAAGGATGATGGGGAACCTCATAGAAACTTACCATACAGTGAAAGGCATGGATAGAGTGAATGTAGAGAGGATATTTCTACCAGAGAGAAAGTTTAGGACCAGAGGCGATAGCGTCAGAATAAAACGAGGTAACTTTCGGAAGATGAAGAGGAATTTATTGAGTCAGTGGGTGGTGAACCTGTGGAATTCATTGCCACAGAGGGCTGTGGAGGCCAATATGGATATTTTTAAGGCAGAGATTGATAGATTCTTGATTGGTATGGGTGTCAGGGGTTATGGGAGAAAGCAGGAGGGTGGGGTTGAGAGGGAAAGATAACTCAGCCATGATTGAATTGTAAAGTAGGCTTGACATCTGCTCCTATCGCGTATGAATGTGCAAACTCCACACAGACAGCATCCGAGGTCAAGATTGTGCCGGGGTCACAGGCGCTGTGAGGCAGCAGCTCGACCAATTGTATCGGGAGAGACTAAATAGTTTCTAGCATCTGCAGCTTCCTGTTCACCCTGTATTGATGTCTTTGGAATTCTCTTCCCCAGAGAACCTTGGAGGCAGAGTTATTAAATATATTCAAGGCAGAGGTTGATAGACGTTAGAACTGCAAGGAAGTCCAAATCACCTATTTTCTATATTTCTATGTTTCTATGTCAAAACCAAGAATGGATCAGCCAAGATCTTAATGTATTGGTCTACCTCTGTTCCTTTTTCTTTTGTGCTTAAACATGCCAAATTTAAAATAGTACTTTTTTTTTTCCTTTTCACTTTTTCCTTTCATCTAATCTTTCATTCCTTCTGTTTCATTTTCTGTCCTTTTCCTCCCCTCATTCTTTTCCCACCCTTTAAATGTAATCTTATAATCCCAGGGACCTATGACCAATGTGGCAATGTTATCAGTTCAGACAGTAAATTAGAATGCAAAAAGATGTAAAATTAAGGTTAAGATCAGTTCAATTACTTCTGTTAAAAGTGGTTAATAACGTTCCCTTAGTTTAATCAAAACATTTTAATTATTCATTGTTCAAAGATTGCCATTTATTTACTCAGAACCTCAGAGCAGGCATAGATCATTCTTGCTTTGAAATTAAATTAGATCATGGTTGATCTGTATCTCAACTCCATGCCTTAACGTTCCTTCATAGGTTGGTGAATTGATCTCAGTCCTGGAGATTTCAGTTGCCAACCCACATTGTCCATGTAGACACAAGGAACTGGAATCTTGCGTAGAACACAAAGTGTTGGAGAAACTCATCGGGTCAGGCAGCTGCTCTGGAGGACATAAATAGGTGACACTTCGGGTGGGGACCCTTCTTCAGACTTGACACACATTGTCCATGCCAACTTCAGTGCTTTTTATTGAGATGATGCTCACTGAACAGTGAACAGAAGTTGGGTGCCTTGAAATTATTCCTGCTAATTCCTTCTTTCATTTTTCAACCTCATTGGGGGAGAAAAACCGTACTGGTGATGTAGGGTCACAGTATTCAGGTGACGTTTTGCTTTATTCTGCAGTATTCTGGCTGACTTTTCCCTTTATGGATGGATCTGCAAAGACGGAGATCAGATCTACTTGTTTTTATTGAGCCTGAAGTTCAAAGTTGTTTCTGCATGGATCGACGATTCAATAATTCAATTCAATGATACTTTCTTCAATGACTCAACGATACTTTATTGTCACCTGTACCTAGGTTCAATGAAATGCTTTGTTTTGCATACAACCCGGTAAAATCATGCAGCAGACCTCACCGAGGCCGTACACTAGTGTCGCCACGTCTGACAAAGTTACAAAAGTTCACTGAACATTCCTATCTGCTGCCTGCAGCCCCCCACCACCGCCGAGTCTCCCCTTCGTTCTTCGGTCTCCATCACTCTCATTCTTGCCAAAGTGTTGGGAGCTATTAAGGTTCTGATTCTTCTTCCTGATTACTTTTATTTTACTGTTGCAGTGCCTTTGAATATTACTCATTACTTTTTAAAGTGCCTTTGAATATTACTCTATATAAATCTTAGTTGTTAGTCCTTTCATAACCTTGACTTGCGTGTCTCCTTGATTTCCTCTCACCATATGATCCTTTGCAAACCTAACAGGGCTCCATTAGCTCCAGAGCTCTTTGCATTTTTTTTTTCGTTCAGCGCTCACTATTGTTGCTTCAGTTGTTCTGCTTCCATCCATTAAATTGTTTTAATATCTGTGACTCTGCCTTGGAACTTTTCCCATTCCCTTGAAAAGGAATCGCAAATCGGATTTTCTTTGCTTACTTCCTTGTCTCCTTGTGCCACCCAAGCCTTCAAGTGCTCCATGGTCATGTTTCAGCTGCCATGCGATGAAATGTTCTGTAGGTACCTGAAGTAAAAGGTCAACATTTTTTTTCTTGTCATTCCCTAGGTGACGCTTTCCCCTGGACCATCAGTCTCAGCCAGTTCAGTGTGTATACCTTGCTCGGCCAGTTGAAGACCTGTAACCTGGTGGAACCCTTGGGCTGCACCTCAACCCTGGCTGTCACTTCGCACAAGATGCAAGCCTGCGGCTCTGAGACCAGGCATTCCTTTGTCGTCTGTCTGCACGTGGACCTGGAGTCCCTGGAAGTGAAATGCTCAAACCCCCAGGTTGGTGTTGAGGCAGCTAATTGATTTATTGCGGGGAAAAATAAGAAATGACTGACATTAAGTTAATTTGTCCTGTACTTTATAGGAGAATCCTTATTCCATTAAACAATCTTAACTTTCTTTTGAGTTTGGTAACCAAGATCGGGGAGAAAGATTAGTTTACTGCTTTGATGTGCTCTCATTTTTTTGTAATTTAGACTTATCCAAAAAAAAATGTAGTGACTTCAGTCTAAAGTGCATCTTAAAACTCATGGAGTAAAATGAGTTACAGATGTGCTATTTTGAAAGGTATTATGTAGCAGAATTAATGTGCAGCAGCTTTGAAAGTGTCCACTGGAGCTGCATGTTCCAGGGTTTATCATAACTTCACGCAATATGTTTATAGATGTGCGGCTGTAACATTAAAGAGATTTCAGTTTTAAATAACGTGGGCTTAAGTCCGTATTAATCGAACGTATTCCATAAACGTATTCATATTCGTATTCGAACGGGCCACAGTTTAAGAATAAGGGGCAGGCCATTTAGAACGGAGATGAGGACAAACTTTTTCAGTCAGAGAGTTGTGAATCTGTGGAATTCTCTGCCTCAGAAGGCAGTGCAGGCCAATTCTCTGAATGCATTCAAGAGAGAGCTAGATAGAGCTCTTGAGGATAGCGGAGTCAGGGAGTATGGGGAGAAGGCAGGAACAGGGTACTGATTGAGAATGACCAGCCATGATCACATTGAATGGCGGTGCTGGCTCGAAGGGCCGAATGGCCTACTACTGCACCTATTGTCGGAATCTTCTGCCAAATCTGACTTTTATTGTTGTGTAGAAAGGAACTGCAGATGCTGGTTTATACTGATGGTGGACACAAAGTGCTGGAGTAAATCAGCTGAGCAGGCAGCATCACTGCCTGTCCAAGGCTGCCTGTCCCACTGAGTTATTCCAGTATTTTGTGTCTATCTTCTGACTTTTATTGTTATTTTGTTATCATGGGGAAAAAAAACCGCTGAACATTGATTTTAATTAACTTTGAGGGCTGTGGAGTAGTATCTCGGTTGCTGCCACAAAAAAAATGTTTACTGATATCTTCTTTGAAGCTGTACCCTAGTTAGGTGGAATATAGTGCAGAATTATTTTGTTTGTTGTAATTTGCTCTGGAAAGGAGATTTAAAGTTATCAGCTGGATAGGTACAATACAGGTGAGCAGTTTTCTCACTATCATACTCTTCCCATTGGATGCAATGGTAATGTAATTAAATTGAATTGTTTTTACTTTTTCATCTTTTCATTTATTCAGATTTATTTACTCCCGCGTCATAATGGTGCAGCGGTATATTCGCTGCTTCATAGCGCCAGAGACCTGACTATGGGTGCTGTCTGTACGGAGCTTATATGTTCTTGGTGAACACAGACAGTCACCAAAGAAGCAAATCTGTTTCAATGAGAGTTAGCATCCAATGCACTTTATTCTTTTGCAGTCTTGAAATTCACAAATTTCTGAGAGTTGGACTATTTTAGAAGCAGAAGAGCAAATAAAAAGGAATATGTGAATAAGCGCACAATACCTTTGCAGCTACCTTGCGGCATTAATTTCCCGACTTTTTTTTTCACATGGGAAACATACCAACTTTAAATGCCAATTTTCCGTCTATTTTCATTAGGCTGAATGCAGCGATAATGCTGTTCCCAGACCCTGGTGACCACAATGCTACGATTGACTGAGATTGATTTTATGCACGTAATTTATGTGCATCTATCTTCAACTTGCTTTTTTTTTTAATCCCCGAAGAAGTTGCCTTGGTGATTTTGGGAGAGGTTGCTGAAGTCTGATCATGTTTTGATCCCTCCACTTTAAATTCAGACCGTTTACTAAGTAAATTATTTTGTTTGCATTACAATAGGCTGGAAGCCCAATAATACACCTCACCTTTGCTCCAAATCATTGGCTAAGTGTTGTCTCTAGACGTTCTAATTAGTGTTGTTCTAAAGTTCTGAATCTAAAATAAAGTAATCCAGTTGTAAATAGTTGTCCTCGATGGACCAGCTGAACTTAAGCGATTTTTAATGCATTTTATTTGCTGGCAAGACATTACTCCATTCTTTAATGGAGATGTTTAGCTTAGACATACAGCGCGGAAACAGGCCCTTCGGCCGACCGAGTCCGCGCCGACCAGCGATCCCCACACACTAACACTACGCACTAGGGACAATTTACATTTATACCAAGCCAATTAGCCTACAAACCTGTACGTCTTTGGAGTGTGGGAGGAAGCTGGAGCTTCCCGGAGAAGACACATGCAGGTCACGGGAAGAACGTACAAACTTCGTACAGAAAGCACCCGTAGTCAGGATTGAACCTGGGTCTCTGACGCTGTAAGGCAACAACTCCACCCTTGCGCCACCGTGCCACACCATGTCTTGAGGGCATTACAGTCCAGGAGGTGCTGAATGTCCTAAGCATATGAAGGTAGATAAATCTCCCGGTCTGATCAGATATAACTGAGGACATGGTAGAGAAGAAATTGCAGGCACCCTGGCTGAGAAATATGAATCATCATCAATCATGGGTGTGGTGCCAGAATCTGGATGGTGGCTAATGTTGTGCCTCTAGTTACAAAGGTCTGCAAGGAAAAGCCTGGTTAGACTAGTGAGCTTAGCACCTGTGGCAGGCAAATTACCGGAGAGGATACTGAGTGTTAAAATATATATGTACATGGATAGACAGGGCTGATTAGGGACAGTCAACATGGAATTGCAGGTGGGAGATCGTGTCTTATGAATATGATTGATTTTTTTGAAGAAGTAACCAAAACGGTTGTTGTGGGCAAAACCATAGACTTTGTCGATATGGATTCCAGCAAGGCATTTGATAAGGTTCTGCATTGGAAGGCTAGATCGCATGGAATCCAAAGAGGGCTAGGAGGCTGGATGGAGAACTGGCTTCATGGAAGGAAGCAGAGGGTGATAGTGGAAGGTTGTTTTTTTGGATTGGAGGTCTGTGATTCGTGGTGTACCTCGAGGATCGGTGCTGGGCTATTGCTGTTTGTGGTGTATATCGATGATTTGGATGAGAATGTAGAAGGCATGATCAGTAAGTTTGCAAATGACACTACAGTGGGTGGTATTGTATCAAAAATTACAGCAGGGTCTTGATCAGTTGGGCAAGTGATTTGTGGAGTAGTTAATAGAGTTTAATGCAGATAAGTGCGAGGTGTTGCATTTTGGGAAGTCAAACCAGGGCAGGAACTTCACAATGGCAGGGCTCTGGGGAGTGTTGTACAGCAGAAGGATCTAGGAGTGCAAGTACGTAGTTCCTTGAAAATGGTGTCAAAATTGGATTAAATGATTCAATGATACTTTATTGTCACATGTGCGTAGGTACAGAAACATTCTTTGTTTTGTATATAATGCACAAAGTACACAAAGAGTCACCATGTTTCTGGTGCTGACCTACAACCTACAAAAAAAAGGGTGGTCAAGAAGCATTTCGGTACATTGGCCTTCATCAGTCAGGGTATTGAATATAGAATCTGGACCGATGTGAGCCCACATTTGGAGCATTTCAGTTTTGGTCATCCTGCTATAGGAAGGATGTTGTTACAGTGGCCGGAGTGCAGGGAAGATTTACGAGGCGGTTGCCAGGGCTTGAGGGCCTGAGCAGGCTTGACTTTATTCCTTGGAGGGCAGGAGGCTGGGAGGTGATCTTATAGAGGTGTACAAGATCATGAGGTGAACAGATTGGATGAATACACAAATACACAGACTTTTACTCGTAGTAGTGGAATCAAGAACCAGAGGACATTGGTTTAAGGTGAGAGAGGAAAGATTTATAAGGAACCTGAGCGGCAAACTTTCGTCACATTGAAGGTGGTGGGGAACAAACTGCCAGAGGAGGTAGTTGAGGCAGGCACTATAACAACAGTTAATAGACATTTGGACAGGTAAATGAGTAGGAAAGGTTTAGAGGGATAAGGTCCAAAAGAGGGCAGGTGGGACTTTTGTAGGTGGAGCATGTATGCTATATAACTGTATTACTCTACTCAGTCACATATTCCAAAATGCCGCAGACGGCTGTGGAGGCCAAGTCAATGGATATTTTTTAAGGTGGAGATTGACAGATTCTTGATTAGTAAGGGTGTCAGAGGTTATGGGGAGAAGGCAGGAGAGAGGGGTTGAAAGGGAAAGATAGATCAGCAATGATTGAATAGTGGAGTGGACTTGATGGGCCAAATGGCCTAATTCTGCTCCTAAAACGTATGAACATGAAATTGTTAAATAGTGTTATTCATAACACGTACCATTTATGTGCAGTCCCACAGATATCTGGAATTATTCAGGCAGTGGCAGAATATGTTAGGAATTTCCCTTACTTATTATTTTTCCTTCATTTTATGAACAACACCAAACTGATTCAAAATTTGGATGATGGCCTTGGGTGTTGAGCTCATTTCCTGGATAATTAAATGCATGGGTGAAAAGAAAAATAGTTCTGTAATTTCTAAATATTCACTAATGGTTGCGTTTTAAAATAACATGTAGTCGGAATTAAATGTTTGGGGTTTTCGAATTGCTTCACAATATTGTCCAGTTATACTGAGCTTGCGGTCCCATTCCATTTAAAATACTTCAGGTGAATTATGAGGTGTTTTATTTATTCTTTGTTAATTTTTGGATGAATGGAATGTCTTAGTCTGTAAAATAACCTTTGATCACAAATATCTTATAGAAAAGGAAGGAGCCCTTTCACCCCCATTTAATAAGTGCTAGCTCTGTGCACAAACAATCCTACGAGTCCCACTCTGGGACCCACCCCCTGTAAACCTATTGTCGTTTTTTCTTTCATGTAGTTATCTAGATTCCCTTCGGATTACAACAATTGAAAATATATTCTCGGCTTCCCCTGGCAATACTTTCCAGATTCTAACCATGTTTGCATAAAGGTTTTCCACGAGTGAGTTTTGGTCCTTTTCCCAGAGCTGCCGTTCCATGAACATTGGTTCCTGACCATCCCACCAACGGGAATCATTTCTCTGTATCAGATATTTAGATAGATAGACATCAAACAATTTGTAAAAGAACATTGAAGTCTTTATCGATTTATACTTACCGCCCTCACCCTCTTCTTGGCATTACTCTACAGTAGGATATTATGGGGAAATGTGTTCACTTAACCCCGAAGAAGGGTCCTGACCCGATACGTCACCTATCCATTTTTCAGCAGAGATGCTGCCTGATCCGCTGAGTCACCCCAGAATTCTTCGTCTACATTTGGTATAAACCAATAGCTGCAGTTCATTTTTATTACATTTTTACTCAAAAACCTTTGCAGCTTTTTGAAGTGTAGTTTATTTTCTTCCTCAACTCCTAAGGCCTGAAGCCATCACTAGTAGGCTGCCCCTGTCTGCTGTTGATGAACGTGGCAGGAAACCGGAGCACCCAGAAAAATCCCACAAGCGGTCCGTACAGACTCTGTACAGACAGCACCCATAGTCAGAATCAAACCCGGCCTCTGGCACTGTAAGGCAGCAACTCTGCCGCTCCGCTATTGTTCCGCCCATTGCTTTAAAATGAAAATGTTTGTAATATTTCTTTGAAGACCGATGTTTCAGATATCAAAATTTCTCAAAAGCAGTTCAGGGAAGTTCTACTGGACGAATATTTGGAATGTGTGGGTGGTTTTACAAGCAACAATCGAACAGAATAGTTTAAAAGAACGAGAGATGATTTGATTGAAATATATAATATTCCCCCATGACCTTGTCAGACTGAATGTGGAAAGGATGTTTTCTCCTGTGGGAGTATTGAGAATGGGGGGTCACTGTTTAAAACTAAGGATCACCTATGTAAGACAGAAATGACATGACTTTTTTTTTCCCCAGAAGGTTTCTTTCTGTAAGTCTTTGAAACTACTGTCCTTAAATGGGGGTGAAAGCGGAGGCTTTGAATATTTTTAAGACCGTGGTGGATTATGAAAAGAGGTATAAAGTAATTGGGATAGGCAGGAATGTGTTGTTGAGGTTACAATCACATCAGCTCGATCCTTTTAATGGTGGAGCTGGTTTGAACTGCTGCGTGGCCCACTCCTGCTTTTAATTTGTATCCTCGTATATTCAATCCAAACGAACTAGATTTAATGAAAGGAAGGGAATAATTAGGTAAGAAATTGCACCACAGAAAAGGCGAGGCATCAAAGACTGTGGAAAGGTAACAAATTCTGTTTTGTTCGTGCTATATCAATTTCACACCCACAGCTTAATAAACAACCAAAATATGGAACTTTCATACACATCCCACAATGCCAAACTACGTTATTAAAGTTCTATTTATATAAATGGAATCAAATGTTGGGAACAGAGCAATATGCAAATTCCAGTATATCATGATACTAGTAATAGAAAACAAATTTCTACTCACATGTAAGAGGAAGGGATGTTTTAGCTCCCTGGTCCTGTTTTATTATTCAGTGACATCATGCCCTTTATGTGACCTACTTTCTCCTCATGATCTCAGTACTTTACTGAAAACGAAAAAATCAACTTCAGATTTCAATTGACCAATTTGTCTCGCATTAGTTATTGTTTGCAAAACAATTCCAAGTTTCTACTACCTTTGCCGTAGTTCCTTAAACTTGACTGCTTAAAGTTCTGATTTAAATTTTTATACTTTGTTACATGTTCTCACTATTCAAAGCATTTCTACCTTTCATCAGTTTCATTTAATATTTTGATTACTTCCATGAAATCACTAAGGTTTTATGTTGATTATGTAGGTATGGATCAAGGTTGCCAACTATCTCACTCCCAAATACAGGACAAGGTGACGACACTGCACCGCGCCCCACTTGACCTCCCCCAGCCAGCGGCCACGTGCTCCCGCTCCACCAATGGCGGCCGCCTGGGCTGGGAGACAGGTTGCTACGCAACCTCCGTTAGGCGAACACACTCGGCCCTGCTCCCCGAACACACTCCATTAGCCTACAGCGGCCCGCGGGCCTAATACAGGACAAGGGCAGTCCCGTATGGGACAAACCAATTTAGCCCAAAATACGGGATGTCCCGACCAATAAGGGACAGTTGGCAACCCTAGTATGGATTGATTAGAGAAGATACATATTCCAAAAACAGAGCATAGATGATAGAACACAGTGGGCGGCATGGTGGCATAGCGGTAGAGTTGCAGCCTTACAGCGAATGCAGCACTGGAGACTCGGGTTCAATCCTGACTATGGTTGCTGTCTGTACGGAGTTTTACGTTCTCCCTGTGACCTGCGTGGGTTTTCTCCGAGATTTTGGGTTTCCTCCCACACTCCAAAGACGTACAGGTTTGTGGGTTAATTGGCCTGGTAAATGTAAAAATTGTCCCTAGTGTGTAGGATCGTGTTAATGTGCAGGGAATCGCTGGTCGGCATGGACCCGGTGGGCTGAAGGGCCTGTTTCCACGCTGTATCTCTAAACTTAAACTAAATTAAACTAAACAGGCCCTCTGTTAATAAGGCAAAGGTGTATGAATTTGAAGACAAGTCAGAAGGGGAAAATAATTCAATCTGACATGCATGGTCACAATCATTTTTATATTTCAAGGACAGTGGTTAGAATAGTGTTTGAGGCAGTTTGTGAAAGAACATTTTTTAGATTGTGTGAAGCATTAATTCAATCAAGACTTTTGTTTTGAGGTGGTTTGCATATGAATCCTTTTAATTGGCAACAGATTTTTGTGGCAGTTGTAATTTGAGAGAGTTATTTTCAGAATACATTTAGTATTATTATTCTTTTGATGGCATAACTTCAATTTTTTTTTAAACTTTCATCGTGACATGTAAGCTATGAGATTATTCTTCACTGCAGTTGTTTTGCGTTTACACATTTTCCAGGACACCATATCTGTCCTTTGAGTACACTGCAACTCAACTGGAAACTTAATCTGTTACCAAAACTTCAGACTGCAATAGTGCCTGGAATGCCCTGTCAGAAATGGCAGTGGAGGCAGATAAGATAGAAGCATTTAAGAGGCTTTTAGAGAGGCACTTGGATATGCAAGTAATGGCGGGATATGGATTATGTGCAGGCAGATGAGATCAGTTTAGCCTGGCATCCTGTTTGGTGCAGACCTTGTGGGCTGAAGGGCCTGTTCCTGTATTGATATACTATCTTGTATATGTTCAAAATATTTCGCAAAACAGTCCATTTATACAGACATCACCATGCATTGTATATATATGCAAAATATCTTTACATAAAATTTAAGATTGTCTTTAAAAATTAATCAGCGGCTGCAGCTACAGTTTACAATCTATTTTCAATATAACATACAGGAACTAACATGTATTTTTCTTTCACCTGGCTGTAGACGCTTTAACAAATTTAAATCTTTTATTGCTTTAATATCTATGATAGATGGGCATCAGCAATGAGCTGGTGAATATCTTCAGGCCCCAAATGAAGGACAAAGATGACACTCAAAGGTATTTTTGTCACTGACATTGTTTCCAAAGTCAGCAATGATTTTTCCATAAAAAGACACAAAGTGCTGAAGTAACTTAGCAGGTCAGGCAGCATCTCTCGAGATGATGGATAAGTCCTTCTTCAAACTGATTGCAGTAGGGGGTGAGAATCCTGGAAGATCAGTCCGAAGAAGGGTCTCGATCCAAAACTTCACTTATCCAGGTTCTCCAGAGATGCTAGATGCTGGTTCATACCAAAGATAGACATAAAGTGTTGGAGCAACTCAGTGGGTCAGGCAGCATCTCTAGAGAAAAAGGATGGGTGACGTTTCAAGTTGGGAGCCTTCTTCAGATTGAAAGTTGAGTATGGGGGTTTGAAGAACTGGGGGCCCAGAAAAGCCCAGGACCAATCATGGCTGGCCACAAATTACTTCAGGCAGGGTGATGTCTTGGTGGGCCCATTGATGACCAATCAGCAGGCCTTCATCAGCTGCACATGATGCCAAGTTAAACTGATCTCATCTGCCTACACATGATCCAAATCCCTCTATTCCCAGCACTTCCATGTGCCCATCCAAAAGCCTCTCAAACACCAATCATTTTGTGATAAAAAATAAACAATGATGTTTATTTCTCATGGTTGATATGCACTGCAATGCTATTGGAAGGTACATAAGCTTGAAGTGCGTACAACTAGATTCAGGAACACCTTCTTCCCCTCTGTTATTAGGTTTCTGAATGGCCCTTCCACAGACTAGGGTATTGTCTGATTTGCTTCTACCCACTGTGGACATTGGACTTTGTGGAACTGATGCACTACAATGCTGAGAACTATATTCTGCACTCTGTATCTTCTCCTTTGCTCTATCGATTGTACTTGAATTTGAACTGACTGTATCTATGTGTGGCATACATAGCTTAGATAGCATTCAGAACGTAGCTTTTCACTGCAACTCAATGCAGTGACAATAATGAACCTAATAATAAACGTCCTCCATCATGTCTCAGAATTGGAATTTAATGTGAAGGTCTTGAACAGGTTCCCTCTCGGGTAGAAAGGTTTTAATTGTTGCCTTTATAGGAAAGGTTCCGCAGATCATTGTGGAGTAGATGCTTCATATTTGCATTCATTTAGCTGCAGAAACATAATGTCTAATAGGTTCTTGAGCTATGTGATAGTATATTAGGATCACAAGCTTGTTGATGGGAGGCAGTGATGTACAATGAAGGAGCAAGAATGAGCTGTGAAAGATAGGAAAGTATTGAAGGAAGGCAGGAAAACTGAACAGATGAGTTCTAAGGAGCATTTTGAAAAAGGAAAGTAAAGATTGAACGACTCAATGGGTCGGGAGACCAAATGATCCGACAGAGCAAAAATTCCAACAATATCGTTTAACTTTCTATTTATAAGATCTTGCAAGATTGTTTGAAAATTCCTCAAGCAGAGTTTAGCTAACTGTTAGAAATAGGGAGACAACATGGTACTCTTCATCTGTGTAACCCACATGAGAGGCAAATTTTACAGTCTTGATCTTCCAAGAGGTTGTACATTTTCAAAAGCACCAGATTTTATTTTAAAATTAAAATGTTTAGTATGGTGCACAGCTGTGTGCACTTCCATTGCTGTTCGTTTGCTCTGCAGATTCAAGCATTCCTTTCCAATGGGTGTCGAGGGTGTGACCAAATTTGAAAGTTAGTAATTGAAAACAAATTACCGCAGCATTAAAAATGGGCCTACCTATGATCCTTTTGCGCTAATTTGTAATTCAAAATTGACCAAAGTTTGACCAAAATTCAATACTTTCAAATTTTGAAAAAAAAACGAGAACATTTTATTTTAAGAATATAGTAACCTTTCATCGAATTTGATGATAATTTACTCAAAATTTGCCCAGAACGAAAAGCATCAGTGTGCACAGGAGCAAACTTTCAACGACACATGGCGTTACCTGGAACCCAATCACTTTTGATTCCCTTCGCTACAGTGCACACACTTTACGACAACATAGCAACAAGCAATGAAAGTTTCCTCGGAATTTAAACATTTCTATAGTAAACTAGAAGCAACATTTATGAGAAAAGAATGAAAAAGTGCAAAAGGATTTTTACTAGCCATGCAAAAAAAAAGTGAACACACTTCACTTCACACTTCACACTTCAGAGCTCAAAGTGCCCACAACATGACCACTTGGATACGGTCTCTTCTATTTATTTCGAAGCTACCTTACAAAATGTTGGCCCGTAACCCACCATGAGGCCTGTAGTTCAGGTCAGGGTCATTACAATTACATTGTTTGAATTTACAAAAAAATATCACGACGAATGCAAAAAAAAACGTTATAGCATTGACAAGGTCAGAAAACAGGAGGGACAACAGAATTAGACATCGATAAAATAGGTGAGCCAACTGGATTTTAATTCATGATTTTAAGTTCTATTCATTATTAAGTATTTCAATGGAAAGCTTAAACACAAACTATAAATAATTAAAAAGAAACGATAAATATAAAAACGGTACACTGTTTTCAAATCACACATTTCACACGTGACCAAAGGGGCCACTCACGTTTTGCTGCAAATCTTTAGGCATCAGAAAACCATCAAATCAGGTGATAACTGATAACAATCATTAACATAATCAGAATTTGGTTTATATAGAGTTATTTAATTGCAACATTAATGTGATCTTTCTGGTATGAATTAGTCAAAGGATTTGATGAAATCCTGCTTGAAAAATGTCACAAAAATTGGCAAGAAAACACAGGGTGGCAAGAATTGGCAAGAAAACACTGGTATTTTTCTTTGTAAAAACAGATTTATTTATTTTTGCTTCATCTCATTATTTTGGCTACACACAATGATCTATATACTACTTAAAATACAGGATATGAAACAATGGGATTATTACATAAAAAACAGGAAAATAACCTGTAGGTTTGGCGACCATCAGTTCCACTACCGAGTGCTGTATTTACGGAAACATCCATATGTGCAATGAACTTACTACACGATACAGTATAGATGTGGGTTGAGTGGTGGGGAGTTGGATTAGACTACCTCATAGGGATGTCTTAGAGCTAGCTGATGGGCCAGGTGGTCTATATTTGTGCCCACTCAAAGTCTGAAGAAGGGTCTCGACCTGAAATGTCATGTATCCATGCACAAGGAATCATGGTGAACTCTTATTAATATTTATAAGTACAGATCTTTATCTTACTGCACCAATTTTCAATCACCAAAACCACTTTTATTAAAAACAATCATAAACTCTAGCTGCAACTATAATAGAGTAGAATAGAATAGCCTTTATTGTCATCCAAAAACAGATCATTGATTTGTAAGAGTCATAGGAGACATGCCAGATGTCCTCAGTATCCGAATGAAGTGGAGGCTGTGATGTGTCTTCTTGGGTGTCGCTTCAATGTGGTTGGTCCATGACAGGTCTTTGGTAATATTTACACCAAGATAGCTAAGCTGTCTACAATTTCCACTTCAGCACCATTGATGCCACCATGCTTCCTGGAGTTGATAACTAGCTGATTTGTCTTAATTACATTGTGGGAGTGGTTGTTGTCCTGACACCATTTGACTAAGTTCTCTAAGTCCTTGTCAAATACACCAGTATGCATTGAAGTATGCAGTCTGCATTGTTTACTAAATTGTTTGCTTTTACTTCAGAGACACAGCGCGGAAACATGCCCTTCAGCCTGAGTCCGTGCAGACCAGCGATCACCCTTTACACTAACCTACACACACTAGGGACAATTTTACAACTTATCAAAGCCAATTAACTTACAGACTTGTATGGCTTTGGAGTGTGGGAGAAAACCAGAGCACCTGGAGAAAACCCATGCAATCACGGGGAGAACGTGCAAACTCCGTACAGACAGCACTCATAGTTAGGATCGAACCCAGGTCTCTGGTGCTGTAAGGCGGCATCTCCACCATTGCGCCACTGTGCCACCTCAAATTAGGGATTCTAAACCACAAACTAGGGTTCTATAAATTAGAAATTGCTTATTTATTTGGGATTGACAGCTTCTCAGAATTATTCTACTGTACGGGAGTTGCAGAATCATTGTCAACTATGCCTCTATCTAAAACCCACCTTTCAATTCCTCTACCTTTCAACAGGTGCAATTACTGTATGAGCTGGCATACAGTATGACTAATGCATGGGAGAAAATACAGAAGAAAGGCATTTTACGGCAGTCTGCCATGCACCCAGAGTCTTCCTTGGGACCGATGCCAGGGTCACCAGTAAGAAGCAGTGTCAGTACAGCACCACCAGATGCCAGCACTTGTAGTCCATCTGCTGATATTGGCACCACCACCGAGGTGAGTAAACCCTCCATTAACAAGGAAAATTGTCGTCGTTTATAAATGTATTTATAACCTGTATTTATCGTCACTTTCTCTTTTGGCTGCCTCTGCTGCGAGAGTGGTACGTAGTTAAAACTTGAAGATCGAGAGAAACTTATGCATATTTTTTTTAAGGAATGCCAAAGGCAAAACCACTCTGGTGCTGTCAAATTACTCTTGATTGATATGAATGGCTGTGGTAACTTGCAGGACTATGGTGTGGTCAGATTTGCACATGGACTTCAAGTGCATGAAGAATTGGTATGTGTTAGTTACTAGAGCTGTGCATGGTTCCTATATAAACAAACCAGGGATAATTGGTATACTTTTGAAGTTTCGCATATTATTACGTTTGCTCTTGTTTCACATTTTCATTAGATAACTTAGTTTTTAGAAGTTTTGAAAAGCATTAGTCTGCTTTTGACGAAATTCATGAGTCAAGTGGCTTTTAAAATTGATCCTGGAAAAATTAGTGGAGAGAGAATGATGTATATCTGATTAGTTACAAACATGAAGATACAAAGAGGCTTCAAGGTGATAGAGACAAGAACAGTGACTGGTTACCACCAGTGGTAGAGTACCAATAAAACCTTGATTGGAAAAAATAAAAATGTTGATTATATTTTTAAGTGGTGAAACTTTGTGTTCAGTTCTGGTTGCCTCATTATAGGGAAGATGTGGAGGCTTTGGAGAGTCTGCAGAAGAGCTTTACTAGTTTGCTCCTTAGATTAGAGGGTATAAGCTAAAAGACATTTAGTTTAGTCCAGAGATACAGTGCGGAAACAGATCCTTTGGCCCACTGAGTCCGCGTCGACCAGCGATCGCCATACACTAGCACTATCCTTACATACGTTGGACAATTTACAATTTTTACTGAAGCCAATTAACCTACAAAATTGTTTGTCTTTGGAATGTGGGAGGAAACTGGAGCTCTTGGAGAAAACCCACAGGGACAAACTTTGTACAGACATCACCCATAGTCAGAAACGAACCCGGATCTCTGGCGCAGTAAGGCAGCAACTCAACTGCTGTGCCACCATGCCGCCCCCAGTTGGACAAGTTAGGGAAGTTGGACAAGCTTGGGTTGTTTTCCCTGGAGCATCAGAGGTTGAGGGGAGACCTGATAGATGTATATAAAATTCAATTTTGTTTTCAAATTTTGTTGTTTTTCAATTCAAATTTGTTTTTCAATAAAACATTCTTGATCTGAAAGTTTATAAAATTATCAGAGGCATAGATGGGGTAGGCAGCCAGAACCTTCTTTCCTCAGTGTGTAAATGGCAAATACCAGAGGCCATGGGTTTTAAGGCAGAGGGGGGAAGTTTAAAGAAGATATGCAGGACAGGGGTTTTCACAGAGAGTGGCACATGCCTGAAACACACTGCCAGGGATGATGGCTGAAGCAGATACAATGGTGATACAGAAGAAGCTTTTAGATAGGCATGTGAATAAGCTGGGAATAGGGGGATATCAATCACCTGCAGGCAGAACAGATTAGTTTATTTTGGCATTATGTTCAGCACAGACATCTTGGATAGTTCCTGTGCTGCACTCTTCTATATTCTAGATATTCTATGTCGATATTCAGTCAGATCTGGGTTTCCTTTTCCATGCCACTGAAAGTTAACATGCAGATTCTGAAGGCAATTGGGAAGGCAATAGGGACGTTGGACTTTATTGTTTGAGGATTTGAGTACAGGAGTAAAGACACCTTACCACAATTACAGTGCCCTCCATAATATTTGGGACAAAGACCTATCATTTATTTATTTGCCTCTGTATTCCACAATTTGAGATTTGTAATAGAAAAAAATCACATGTGGTTAAAGTACACATTGCCAGATTTTAATAAAAGCCATGTTTATACATTTTGGTTTCACCATGTAGAAATTACAGCAGTGCTTACACATAGTCCCCCCATTTCAGGGCACCATAATGTTTGGGACACAGCAATGTCATGTAAATGAAAGTAGTCATGTTTAGTATTTTGTTGCATATCCTTTGCATGCAATGACTGCTTGAAGTCTGCGATTCATGGACATCACCAGTTGCTAGGTTTCTTCTCTGGTGACGCTCTGCCAGGCCTGTATTGCAGCCATCTTTAGCTTATGCTTGTTTTTTGGGGGGCTAGTCCCCTTCAGTTTCCACTTCAGCATATAAAAGGCATGCTCAATTGGGTTCAGTTTGGGTTTGACTTGGCCACTCATGAATTGACCATTTTTTAGCTTTGAAAAACTCCTTTGTTGCTTTAGCAGTATGTTTGGGATCATTGTCTTGCTGTAGAATGAACCACCGGCCAATGAGTTTTAAGGCATTTGTTTGAACTTGAGCAGATAGGATGTGTCCATACACTTCAGAATTCAGTATGCTACTACCATCAGCAGTTGTATCATCAATGATGATAAGTGAGCCAGTACCTTCAGCAGCCACACATGCCCAGGCCATAACACCCCCACCACCGTGTTTCACAGATGAGGTGGTATGTTTTGGATCTTGGGCAGTTCCTTCTCTCCTCCATACTTTGCTCTTGCCATCACTCTGATATAAGTTAATCTTCATCTCATCTGTCCACAAGACCTTTTTCCATAACTGTGGTTGCTCTTTTAAGTACTTCTTGGCAAACTAACCTGGCCATCCTATTTGTGCGGCTAACCAGTAGTTTACATATTGCAATGTAGCCTCTGTATGTCTGTTCATGAAGGCTTCTGCGGACAGTTGTCATTGACAAATCCGCAACTGACTCCTGAAGAGTGTTACTGATCTGTCGCACAGGTATTTGGGGATCTTTCTTTATTATAGAGAGAATTCTTCTGTCATCAGCTGTGGAGGCCTTCCTTGGCCTGCCAGTCCCTTTGCGATTAGTAAGCTCACCAGTGTTCTCTTTCTTCTTAATGATGTTCCAAACAGATGATTTTGGTAAGCCTAAGGTTTGGCTGATGTCTTTAACAGTTTTATTCTTGTTTCTCAGTCTCATAATGGCTTCTTTGACTTTCATTGGCACAACTTTGGTCCTCATGTTGATAAACAGCAATAAAAGTTTCCAAAGGTGATGGAAAGACTGGAGGAAAGACTAGGTGCTGAGAGCTCTCTTATACATCCATTAAGGAGGCAATTAAACACACCTGAGCAATTACAAATACCTCTGAAGCCATGTGTCCCAAACATTATGGTGCCCTGAAATGGGGGGACAATGTTTAAACACAGCTGTAATTTCTACATGGTGAAACCAAAATGTATAAAAACTGCTTTTTATTAAAGCCTGACAATGTGCACTTTAACCACATGTGATTTTTTCTATTACAAATCTCAAATTGTGGAGTACAGAGGCAAATAAATAAATGATGGGTCTTTGTCCCAAACATTATGGAGGGCATTGTATATACCATCATTCTCTGTGTAAAAGCAAATGCCCTACACATCTCCTTTAAACTTTGCGCCTCTCGCGTTAAATGAATGCCCTGTGGTTTTTGACATTTCCACCCTGGAAAACAGGTTCTAACTATCTGCACTGTGTATGCCACTCATAATTTTATCAGGTCTCCCCTCAGTCTCGGATGCTCCAGAGAAAACATCCAAGTTTATCGATTCTCTCCTTATAGCTAACACCTTCTAATCTTGGCAGCATTCTGATAAACCTCTTCTGCATCCTCTCCAAAGCCTCCACATCCTTCCTGTAATTGGGCAATCAGAACTGTGCACAATACTTCAATTGAGGCCTGCCCTAAGCCTTATAAAGCCTCAATGTGACTTCCCAACTCATAAACTGAAATGTCCCAACCGATGAAGGCAAGCATACCATTTTGTTTCATTACCACTCTATCAACATGTGGTCCCACTATCAGGGAGCTATGTGCTCGGACTCCAAGATCCCTGTGTACATCAATGCTGTTGCATTCTTATTTGTTAAAAAGAAGGCAGTTGTTTTCACAGCTTTATTGTCATACTTAGCGCTGATATATTTATTTCCGAGCTGATGACTTTACGCACATCGCAAGTGGAGAACTACGCTGCATTTAGCTTCCTGGGTTATGAAAATGTGAAAACAATGATCTGTATTGTAGCACGCAGGGAGTGTTTAATCATTTATACCACCCCTGAGTCTGGAAATATTATGTTGTGCAAGCTGTGACAGCCCACTCTATCTGTTTACTCAAGTGCGAGTAGTCGTCAAACTGTTTGGTCCGCGGGGAGGCCGAGTGATTGAACGAGAATGCAAGAATGTTTTGCTAAAGGGGAAGTTTAAGAGTGCCAAAAAAGTGATCATCCCTTGCCTCCGGGTAACACGAGGGAAGCAAACCCTCTGGATGAATGTGGACAAATTTCTTTCAAGGAAAATAAACTCTTCATTCTCTTAAATTCATAAAAAGTTCTGCAGTGGATTTGAGTTTGTATAAAATTTGGCAGAGCATGTTGTGGGAAAATGTATGTCAGATTCTGTAGTATTCTTTGCTTTTCCTTCAGTTTGGAACGGAAGACGAAAGTTTAAAAAAAGATTTACAAGATACATTTCTGTCTTAAAACATCGTTAGCAGATGAGGGGCTGCATTTAGAGGATCTTTGAGTTTGCCAAGCATTTTGAATTCTCATGCAGAGGATAAGTGGGGATGGATCCATTAGTTCCCATTAAAAAAAAATACAGGAAACTGCTGAGATATGGGAGGATTAATAATTTTTAATTGTTTTTGAGACTAAGTTGACGGTGGATTAGTGATCCATGCAATTTAATGTCCTTGTAAAACGTTCAACATAATCCTCGGCAGGGTTATTTCTCTCTGGGTGTTACCTGAGCGAAATCGTGAATGTATTGCTCTGCTCATGCAGGTGGTGTATATTTCTAACATTAATTTCCCAATAGACCGCTTATCAGGACATTTCAGAGGCAATTCAGAAACAACCACTGTTGTCTCTAACAACAAGATGTAGGTTGAGAATGCTTTGTATTGAAAGACAGAACCAGTTTTAATTTTTTTGAAGAGGATTTTTCTCTCTAACATCCCCTCATAAAACCATCTCGCAACATGCCTAAATGGGATTTCAACTTGTGCTCCCATCCGCAACATTGCTATCCGTTCCCTCCACAGATGCTTCCTCATCTGTTGAATTCCTCCAGCACTTTGTGTTTTGCTCAGGATTCCAGCATCTGCAGTTCCTTGTGCCTCAATAAAATACTCCTGTTTATTCCCTGTGCTCCTGGTGAGGCCTAAATAGAACATTCAACTGAATGAGAATTCAGGACCCATAGTGAAATTGAGGGCCTTGCCATGAAATTATGTCTGCCGCATTTAAGGGTGGTTACACATTTGAAGGTCTCAGGATATAATTATAGTGTCTTAAGTTCAACCATTGACTTTCAATGTTAATGCTATGTAATCTGGGCTAGTAGTTCTATCGTGTTCACTTTACCCATAGCTGCTTTAGCCTTTAGAGATAAAACACAGAAACAGGATCTCTGGCCCACCAAGTCCGCGCCGACCAGCGATCACCTCATACACTAGCACTATCCTACACACTCGGGACAATTTTACAATTCTACCAAATCCATTTAACCCACAAACCTATACGTCTTTGGAATGTGTGAGGAAACCAGAGCACCTGGAGAAAATTCAAGCGGTCACGGGGAGAATGTACAAACGCCTTACAGGCTGCACCCATAGACAGGATTGAGTTTGGGTCTCTTGCGCTGTAATTACTGGATCACATATGTATTGCCAGCTACAGATCACTCTGACACAAAACAAATAGATTCCTTCTTCTGGCCTCACAATTACAACTCCTCAATCCTTTTGTTGCACACTTTTTAAAATCTCTGGCCTTTATCCAACCGTCTGCCTATCAAAAATCACCCTCTCCTGTGTTCACCTATTAACTGCCACACTTTGTCCTGCCTCTCCTCTCTCCCACATTTCTTCCCTCCCCGCTGCCCGCAATCAGTCTGAGGAGGTAGAGGGAGTTGGCATTGGTAGCAAACTCAAGGGACGGTAAAAAGAACTGGGTGGTCTTGCCTTCCGTGCCTTCAAGGTCAGCTACGGGCGCCCTTCCCCCAGGGCAGGAAAGTTGAAGGCGGACGGGCAAGTAGAAGGACCATATATTGCGGGACGACTGGATGGAGGCGACGGCTGCAACAGCCCTTGATAGCCAGCTGCAGTTGGGACTGTGTAATGACGCCAAAACCTGGCGACTATTGCATATTGACTCAGTGGGTTGCTCTTATGCATTTACTTAACCGGGGATTGTACTCATGCATGGCAATAATCTTACTGAACTGTATGCAAATAAAGAATCTCACTGTACCTTGGTACACATGATAATAAAGGACTCATTAAATCATCATCTATTCCTCCAGTTCTGTCGTACGTATAACCTGCCTGGTGCACCTTTCCCCCCCTCAACTTAAACATATGCTTCTCGATTCCCCTAGTCTGGGGGAAAAAGACTCTGTGTGTCGACTTGATCTCTTCCTCTCATGATTTTGCACACCTCTGTAAGATCACCCCTCATCCTCCTGCGCTCAAAGGAATAGTTTTAGCCTGCCCAACCCCTCCCTATAGCTCAAGCCCTCGAGTCCCGGCAACATCCTCGTAAATCTTCTCTGCACCATTTCCAGCTTGACCTTGTATGAATGTGAATTCTGAGGGAACAGCAGGTATGCGCGTGTCTGTTTGTAATGTCGGCAGTCAGGAGAAGCTGCAGTGTGGTGAAAATATTCTAGAAGCTGAAAAGGAAGTTGGGCCTTAAACCTAGGAGAACAGTTTAAATTTTTCCATATGTTCACTTTTATGTAATATGATTGCGGTGGTCGTCTTTGTGTGAAGTTAATTGCTGTTGGAAATTTTGAATGGAGAAGATTGATGACAGTTGTGGTCACACTGCAACCGTCAAATATCGTTCTTTTGAAAGAAAAAGTAGCACAAGGTTAATGAAGCCAGATTTAGTTTGCCTCATTTATAAATGCATCTATCTCTGTAAACGCATACAGCCCCCAGGTACCTGCCATTCTTCGAGTCTTTTGTACATTGTCTATTTTTATTGGTTCTCCATGGGCAGCCATTTAAAGATTTATTTATTTTGAAAGAACACAGTTGTATTGGAATTACCTGCTTGAGACCTGTGACTTCCTGACTGGTCTGTGTAAAATCAATCACATTGTCTTTCAGTCAAGTAGCCCTGATTACAGTTCTACCACACCAAACATCCTTTGGGGCAGAGTGTTGCCCACCCAGTTAATACATTTAGCATTTGAAATGCCGCTGTGGGTATCCACTCCTGAGGTATTTGAAATAAAGTCTAGGTAATTATGTGTGAGAAGGGCCACACACAAACTGGAGGAACAGCACCTCATATTCCGTTTGTGTAGCTTACAATGTAAAGTTATGAACAATAATTTACCATTTTCAGGTAACATCACCAACCCCTCTCCCCCCCCCCCCACACTCTCATTCCTGTGACCCTCCTACCCACTCCAGTGTGTATCTATTAAGTTTAGAGATACAGCGCGAAAACAGTCTCTTTGGCCCACCGAGTCCATGCCAACCAGCAATCATCCTGTACACTGACACTATCCTGCACGCATTGGGGACAATTCACAATTATACCAAGCCAATTAGCCTATATGTTTTGGAGTGTGGGAGGAAACCGGAGATCACGGAGAAAACCCACACAAGTCACGGGGAGAACGTACAAACTTCGTACAAACAAGCACCCGTAGACAGGATCTGACATGGGTCTCTGGCCCTGTAAGGCAGTAACTCTACCACTGTGCTACCGTGCTGCCCACCAACCCTGCCTCCCCCTGGCCCCTTCCGCCTATATCCCTCCCTCTGGCTTTTCATGTCACTCCTCTTCTTTCCTAATCTGACACCCATTTGTTTTCGTTTCATCTCCAGCCTTTGCTCAGACATCTGCCAATCAAACGCCACCTCTCTTATATTCACCTATGACTAGCCAGGCACTTCAAGATGCTGCACGGCCCCGCAGAGTTACTCCAGCATTTTGTGCCTTTCATTGGTATAATAGCATCTGCAGTTTCTTTGTTATTTCAACTTTAAAAGAGGCTTGCTTTGCTCAGAAAACAGGTCAGAAGTTGCAGCCGGAGATGATTAAATACTCCAAGGGGTGCCATGTAGATGAAGTATTTTGTTCATGGGATTGGCAGAGGAGTTACTGTCTAATAGAGGTAATAATAAAGAATAATGATATGGAGGATGTAGATTGATATTCTGGATATATTTCTTTCCCTTTGGGAAATGGGGA
The DNA here is from genome assembly GCF_053455715.1 of Rhinoraja longicauda. Lineage (NCBI taxonomy): Eukaryota > Metazoa > Chordata > Chondrichthyes > Rajiformes > Arhynchobatidae > Rhinoraja > Rhinoraja longicauda. Next base: position 71,828,833 of record NC_135956.1, read on the forward strand.
GTATCTCCATAACAATATGGTCTAGAGATTAATGACTTGTTTGGAGTTCATGATAGCATAGATGGTATTGGGACTGTGAAAATAATGGGCTCAATAGATTTCCATTCATCATTTTAATCTTCATATCTTTGTGTTTTACAAACTACATTTTGTATTTTTGTGTACCCTTTGTCTAATAACTTACTGCAAGTGTAATCTAGATAATGTTTGAGTTTGAGTTTAGTTTATTGTCAAGTGTACCGAGGTACAGTGAAAAGCTTTTGTCACACGCTAACCAGTCAGTGGAAAGACAATACATGATTACAATCGAGCCATTCACAGTGTACAGGTACATGATAAAGGGAATAATGTTTAGTGCAAGATAAAGTCAGCAAAGCCTGATCAAAGATAGTCCAAAGGACTCCAATGACATAGATAGTAGTTCAGTTAATTCTGTTAATTCTACACAACCAGGTAAGTAAGGATTAAATTATGTAGAAATAAAGAACTACAAATGCTAGTTTACACAAAGTGCTGGATTAACTCAACGGGTCAAGCAGCATCTCTGGAGTACATAGATAGGTGATGTTCCGGGTTGGGACTCTTCAAAATGATATGTAGTCAGTTAAAGCATTAACATTACACCTTTTTGGTCCTTGGTACTAACCATCCGAGACTTTTAATTACTCTATAAAATTGAACCAAATGTGCTCACAAGCAATGCAATGGCTATGTTTGTTTTCCCTGCACAATAGGAGGCAATGGGGGGAAACTGATAGAGACATCCAAAAGGATGTCTCTGGCATCGATAAGGTAGATAAGAGGAAACCTTGCTCCAAAGCAGAGGTATCAAAAACTAAAGGCTATAGGTGTAGGGTAAGCAGTTGGCAGTTAAGAGGGGACCTGAGGAAGAACTACCTGAGTGAATACTGGAGACGAGAATTTTCACAGCAATTGGTTGAACACTTGACTTGTCAAAGTATAGAGCGCTATGGTCCAGGTTAATGGGATTAGTGCAGATAGGTCCTTTCGACGTGGACATGGTGTGCTATGTGTTTAGATTGGTTTTGAGGCGTATCGGTCATATGCCTTCTAAAATTTAATTTGCTTTGTGCAAAGGGACAGAAATGTTTACACTTAAAATTATAAATGACTGAAATTGGACTCTTCGGTAGTGTCGGCACCATGCCGACGTGTCCATGCACATTTCACACAATGGCCAACTAAATAGCAAACTTGTATACTTAAAGAAAAGTTCAGCTTCATTCAGTAGGTCTTTGTTGGGTTTTTTTTAGAGAGTAAGACACACTTACATTCTAGGCTTATTATAATTGGAAAAGTTATTGATCTGTTTTAAGCCAAGAATTAAGCAGACTTTGGTGAATTTATGTTATTGACTTTAGCAAAACATTGTCGACAGCTGCTTTTTATTATACCTTGTCATTTCTGATGATTGTTCATGAAAACTGTCTTGCATGTTGTGGCAGTTAGCTGTGATTTTTAAATTATGAATTAGATGAAGACTGCAAACATTGATGTGCAAACTGTTTTTTTACAATGGAAAATTATAGTTGAGAGAATTGCCTTTCGCTCTTTTCACGCAAAGGGTGGTGGGTGTGTGGAACGAGCTACCGGTAGAGGTAGTTGAGGCAGGGACTATTGCAGCGTTCAAGAAACAATTAGGCAGGTACATGGATAGGACAGGTTTAGAGGGAGATGGGTCAAATGCAGCATGATCAAGTGGGACTAGTGCAGATGGGACATGTGGTTAGTGTGGGCAGGTTAGGGTGAAGAGACTGTTTGACTCGATGACCCTCCCCATATTTAGAACATAGTACATGGAACATAGAAAAGTACAACAGGCCAACATGTCTGTGCTGAACATGATGCCAAGATAAACTAAACACATCTGCCTGCACATGATCTATATCCTTTCATTCCCCGCATTTCCATGTGCCTATCTGAAAGCCTCTGAAATGCCCCTATTGTAGCTGCCTCCACCACCACCCTCGGAACAAAAGGATGTGCCTTTCAAAAGAAAATTAGGAAGAATTTCTTTACTGAGAGGGTGATGAACCTGCAGAGTTCATTGCCACAGATGGCTGTGGAGGCCAAGTCATTGGATATTTTTTAAATGGAGATTGACAGGTTCTTGATCAGTCAGGGTATCAAAGGTTATGGGGAGAAGGCAGGAGAATGGGGTTGAGAGAGAAAGATAGATCAGCCATGATTGAATGGTGTAGTAGACTCAATGGGCTGAATGGCCTCATTCTGCTCCTGTGACTTATGAAGCTCTGTAAAAAAAAAACTTTCCCGCACATCGTCTTTAAACTTTGCTCCTTTCACCTTAAAGCTATGCTCTCTGGTCTATCAATATAATAATTTCCAAAAGAATAATTCAAAAGATTATTGTGGACATGAGTTTAAGATTCTGATACTTGTGTTAACAATGATATTAGTTTAGCCTTTAAGTACAGCTGTGTAGCATGGGCGGCAGAATGGTGCAGCGGTAGAGTTGCTGCCTTATAGCACAAGAGACCCCGGTTCGATCCTGACTATGGGTGCTGTCTGTATGGAGTTTGTGCTTTCTCCCTAAGACTGCGTGGGTTTTCTCAGGGTGCTCTGGTTATCTCCCACATTCCAAAGACGTGGAGGTTTGTAGATTAATTAGCTTCTGTAAATGGTCCCTCGTGTGTAGGATAGAACTAGTGTATGGGTGATTGCTGGTCGGTGCGAACTTGGTGGGCCAAAGCACCTGTTTCCACACCGTATCTCTAAACTAAACTAAACTAAACATTTATTTCTCTGATTGGTTATCCACTAGAGGGCAGTGGTAAAATCTGTGAGTCATATCACATTTCTTTAACTACTGTTTGTTGACATATAAAAAATATTGCTTTCACGTTGTGGCATTAAAGGTAATGGCAATTGTCAATTGTAAAGCTGTATTTAAAATGGTGTAGTCTTGACTGATGCAATTCTAAATCTCTTTTGTGATAGAAATATTTTAAATGGTGATAAATGATTTCTGCCTGGCAAGTATTTATTGTCCTTGTCCATTATCTCTTAAACATCTTTTGATTTGATTGCAGGGCATTCAGTGAAATGAAAGAGGAAATTTAAATCGTAAATCTACTCTTAAGAATATACATATCTGGGAAATGCAGGAATTTCTCATATTCATATTAACACAGGAACAGTAGATATAGAAACTCAAAGATGAAATATTGTCCCCTTTATTGAAAAATCTGGGTATTTGATCTAAATGAATTATTGGATCGTATTCCAAGACAGGAAACCCATGAATATAGATTTTAATACCTATTCTAAATGTTATCTGGTTCTTCTTTATTTAGCTAGTTTGTCGAGATTCGAAGAACTTACTGGATTTTGTTTAATCAAGTGAGAGTTCTTAGGTTCAACAATATATTTTCCCTCAAAGCCAGTAAAAAGAGAGATCAGAAAATGATGAAATTCTAATTAGTTTGTCCAGCAGCAAATCGATTAATGCTTGGGTAGGAAGGAAAATGTTAAAAATGTTAAATGGTCAGCTCGACATAGATTACCACATCTACACCAAACCCAAACCCATCAGGAGTGGACGAGGGCATTCGATTCAATTTGCGATACCAGCTACCAAGACAGATGTGTATAACAATTCATTCTTCCCTCGCACAATTAAAGCATAGAATAGTCTTCACCCTACTGTAGTTACTCAAGTCAAGTCAAGTCAAGTTTATTTGTCACATACACATAAATGTGCAGTGAAATGAAAGATTAACCACAGTCCAACAATAAGAGCAATAAAAATAAGCAATAACACACACAATCAAACAAAAAGAAACATCCATCACAGTGAGTCTCCTCCAGTCACCTCCTCACTGTGATGGAAGGCCAGAATGTCTTTCCTATTCCCCTGCCGTCTTCTCCCATGGTCAGGCTGTTGATGTTGCCATGTTCCAGGCCGCGCCGGACGTTGAAAGGTCCGCAGCGGGCCGACCCAAGTTCCGCGATCCGAGGTGGGCGAAGACACCGGCGCTGCCGCTGCACGTCGGGGCGGTCGTGGCTCCTGACATTGAAGCCCCCGCCGGGCAGAGAAAATCCCACGTCCTATTTCAGGCCGCGCCGGACGGTGAAAAGTCCGCGGCGGGCCGACCCAAGCCCCGCGATTCGGGGCGGGCGAACACGCTGCCGCTACCGGAGCTCCCGATGTCGGCCCCCACCCAGGGCAGGGGCTGCGAGCTGCCGACGTCCACGCGGCCGGAGCCTCCATAGGCGAGTACCAGGTGGAGGCCGCCAGCTCCAGGTGCATGGCCGATGGTAGGCCGCAGCGGGAACGGGGACACGACCCAGAATACGACCCAGAACACGACCCAGAACTAGACGCAACTAAATTTAAGGCAGCTCTTCTTCTCCAAGAAGCCCTTCAAGTCAAGTCAAGTCAAGTCAAATTTATTTGTCACATACACATACTCGATGTGCAGTGAAATGAAAGTGGCAATGCCTGCGGGTTGTGCACAAAAAGAATTACAGTTACAGCATATAAATAAAGTTAATAAGTTACTAAACATAGCACAAAAAGTGTCAACAAAAATTTAGTCTCTGGGGTTATAAAAGTTGACAGTCCTGATGGCCTGTGGGAAGAAGCTCCGTCTCATCCTCTCCGTTTTCACAGCGTGACAGCGGAGGCGTTTGCCTGATCGTAGCATCTGGAACAGTCCGTTACTGGGGTGGCAGGGGTCCCTCATGATCTTGCTTGCTCTGGATCTGCACCTCCTGATGTATAGGTCCTGCAGGGGGACGAGTGTAGTTCCCATGGTGCGTTCTGCCGAACGCACTACTCTCTGCAGGGCCATCCTGTCCTGGGCAGAGCTGTTCCCAAACCAGACTGTAATGTTGCCGGACAGGATGCTCTCTACAGCCCCAGAGTAGAAGCAATGAAGGATCCTCAGCGACACTCTGAATTTCCTCAGTTGTCTAAGGTGGTAAAGGCGCTGCTTAGCCTTACCCACCAGTGCGGCAATGTGCGTTGCCCACGTCAGATCCTCTGCGATGCGGACTCCCAAGTATTTGAAACTGCTCACCCTATCCACAATAGACCCATTTATCTCCAGTGGCGTGTACGTCCTTGGATGTTTAGCCCTTCTGAAGTCCACAATCAGCTCCTTTGTTTTAGTGACATTCAAGAGGAGGCTATTGTCCTGACACCAGAGTGCCAGATCAGCCGCCTCCTCCCGGTAGGCCTTCTCATCGTTGTTGGAGATCCGGCCCACCACCACAGTGTCATCAGCAAACTTGATGATGGAGTTTGAGCTGAACCTGGCCCTACAGTCATGTGTGTACAGGGAGTACAGTAGGGGGCTAAGGACGCAGCCCTGGGGGGATCCTATGTTCAGGGTGAGGGAGCTAGATGTGTGTTCCCCCATCCTGACCACTTGGGGTCTGGCAGTGAGAAAGTCCAGGACCCAGGCACACAGAGGGGTGCTAAGCCCCAGTTCCAGCAGCTTCTCAACCAGTCTGCTGGGGACTATTGTGTTGAATGCTGAACTAAAGTCAATGAACAGCATCCGCACATAGCCCCCCTGGCTGTCCAGATGAGAGAGAGCAGTGTGTAGAACCTGGGAGACCGCATTATCCGTGCACCTGTTCGGACGGTACGCGAACTGTAGTGGGTCCATGTTGCGAGGAAGGAGGGCGCAGATGTGCTTCTTGACTAGCCTCTCAAAGCATTTCATGACAACCGAGGTGAGGGCCACCGGTCGGTAGTCATTTAAACACGCTGGAGAGGCATTCTTTGGCACCGGTACAATGATGGATCTTTTGAAGCATGCAGGGACCACGGACTTTGCCAAGGAGAGGTTGAATATTGTGGTGAGCACTGGAGCAAGCTGAGTAGCACAAGACTTTAGTACTCGCCCAGATATACCATCTGGGCCTCCAGCTTTCCTCGTGTTCACACGCGTCAGAGCCCACCTCACCTCATGCTCGGACACCGAGAATGTGACTCGGACACCGACTTCTTGCTTAAGTCCATACCCCGCCACCTCCAGTTTAAATTCCATTTGGAATATTTTGGAGGACCAAGAACCAAGAACTGCAGATGCTGGTTTAAACCAAGGATAGACACAAAAAGCTGGGGTAACTCAGTGGGACAGGCAGCATCTCTGGAGAGAAGGAATGGGTGACGTTTCAGGTCGAGACCCTTCTTCAGAATGGCTAGGTATAAGGGAAACGAGAGATATAGTCGATGATATAGAGAGATAAAGAACAAGAAATGAAAGATATGCAAAAAAATAACGATGCTAAAGGAAACAGGCCATTGTTAGCTGTTTGTTGGGTGAAAACGAGAAGCTAGTGGGGGAGGGATAGAGAGAGAGGGAATGCCGGGGCTACCTGAAGTTAGAGAAATTCATACCACTGGGCTGTAAGCTGCCCCAGTGAAATATGAGATGCTATTCCTCCAATTTGCATTGAGCCTCACTCTGACAATGGAGAACTAGGACAGATAGTTCTGTGTGGGAATGGGAAGGAAAATTAAAGTGTTTATCAACCGGCAGATCAGATAGGTTCAGGCAGACTGAGAGAAGGTGTTCAGCGAAACGATTGCCCAATCTGTGTTTGGTCTCGCCGAAGTAGAAGAGTCCACATCTGGAACAACGGATGCAGTAGATGAGGTTGGAGGAGGTGCAGGTGAACTTCTGCCTCAGCTGAAAGGACAGTCGGGGTCCCTGGACAGAGTCGAGAGAGGAGGTATAGGGACAGGTGTTGCATCTTCTGCAGTTGCAGGGGAAGGGAACTGGGGAGGGGGTGGTTTGGGTGGGAAGGGAATTAATACTTGGGGATGAATCACGAGCATTTTCCGTAAACTATTTCAAATTTATTTAGTTTCGATTAGTTTAGAGATACCACATGGCAATAGGCCGTTCGGCCCACCGAGTCCACGCCGACCAATGGTCACTCACACATTAGCTCTATCCGACACACTAGGAACAATTTACAGAGACCAATTAACCTACAATCCTACATGTTTTTGGAATGTGGGAGGAAACCGGAGCACCCGGAGGAAATCCACATAGGAGCACATCCAAACTCCGTACAGACAGCACCCGTAGTTAGGATCAAACCCAATGTGCCACCCCAATTTGTTTGGTGTTTGAATGAAAACAACGATCCATGAAACTGTGCGGTAATGGTGATTATTAAAATAGCAGCATACATTGTGTAATACTATGGTGGTTAGCGCAAACTAAACAGAGCCCGGGAAGCATTTTCCCAATAGAAACTCAGTTTAAACCGTCAGTGACCCATTTAATTCAGTAATCACGTGTCACTGTCTGATTCGGCTGATTAGAAGGAAAATGATTTTTTCTTTGCCTCTGTGGAAGAGCAATCGCTTGTGAGACCATGGATCCCAATGCCTTATTATATTTTTATTTCATATTTCAGATACAGCGCGGAAACAGGCCTTTTCGGCCCACCAAGTCCGCACCGCCCAGTGATTCCCGCACACTAACACTATCCTATAGACACTAGGGACAATTTTTACATTTACCCAGTCAATTAACCTACATACCTGTACGTCTTTGGAGTGTGGGAGGAAACCGAAGATCTCGGAGAAAACCCACGCAGGTCACGGGGAGAACGTACAAACTCCTTACAGTACAGCACCCGTAGTCAGGATCGAACCTGAGTCTCCGGTGCTGCATTCGCTGTAAAGCAGCAACTCTACCGCTGCGCTACCGTGGATTATTAATTAGGAAATTATTTTATTTGTAGCATATTTTCTTATAGAAAGTTTCCCAAACATCGATTGTTCTTTGCACAAACTCTACCTTCATTTTCCTTCCCTCGCTCCCAATTTGGATCTGTCTGCTGGACTGGAAGTTGATACTTGCAGGTTGCTGGATGTTTCTTTATGGCTCTGTTGAGGCTCAAATTCTGACTAACTTTTACATCATAATCAGCATATAAATCTTGTAAGATATACACAGTCTTGCTTGGTGTGTGAATGTTAATGGTACCATAGCCAGTTGGTGTGTGGAAGAGATCCTTCATTGGAGGAGCGATTTGTTTCGAAACAGACATTAAGTTTTATTTTCAGCTCATTTTTCTTTGGTGCAGATTATGAAAAAAAAACAATAACACCATCTTATGAAATTTTGATTGGATGTTTTAACGTCTTATGAAAATAAATTTTCTGAAAGACTAGTTGATTGTTTCTTATGTAAGACAGTTCAAAGCAGCTCGGTCGAACTTCTGTTTATAATCATGGAAACATTGTCAGGTAGGGAACTGCTTTCTTGCGCCAGTGTAACAAATCTCGGAAAATAAGCCTTCACTATCGTGGCAGCCTTGTTCACATGCACATGTTTGTTAAAGCTGGTTAAGCCACCGTTGATCACAGAGCAAGAACTTCAGAAATAAAGTCTCTAAGCTTGCCATTGCTATAGCAGGTCATCAATAATCAGTGAATGTCACTGAGATTAATGCTTCCTTTAACACGAGCATTTAAGGGAAATCTATTTCAAAAATCTCAGGATTAAAGGAACAAATGTAAATGCAGAGAAGTGATTCATGGTGTGTTGTATGATTTTTTAAATACTTTGCAAGTAACTAGGACATGCTTACACTTGCTGAATTGATACGGCAAAGATAAAGATAAGGGCGGCACAGTGGTTGAGCTGTTGCCTAACAGCACCAGAGACCCAGGTTTGATTCGGACCGTTGCTACTGTCTATGTGGAGTTTGCACATTCTCTCTGTGACAGCGAAGGTTTCCTCCCACATCCCAAACACGTACAGGTTTGTAGATTAATTGGCTTCTGTAGAAAAATTGTAAATTGCCTAGTGCTAGTGTATGGGGTGACTACAGGTCAGCGTTAAATTGGTGGGTCGATGGGCCTGTTTCCATGGTTTATCTCAAAAGTCTAAAGTCTAAATTCCAAAGACGTGGGATTGTAGGCTAACTGGCTTCTGTAAATTGCCCCAAATGTAGGGAGTGGATACAAAAGTCGGACAACATAGAACTAGTTTGAACGGTTTAGTGACGATCGGTGTGGACTCGGTGGGCCGGAGGGCCTGTTTCCATGCTGTATCTCTAAACTAAACTAAAACAATATAAAAGTAATAATAATTCAAGTAAATGATTAATTATCTTTGATATGATGGCTCAATTGATAATGATCTTGCCACTGCTTTTAAGTCTCTTTCCAGAGACATAGGTACGAAGTTGTTGGATAAAATGTTAAATCAAGGACCCACCCAGTGCCTTAGGTGGCTGTATAAAGTAAGCTCTTTTGAGGAGGATAAGGGAACTCTTCCAACTGTTCCGACCAATATCAATCCCTCAATAATGATAAAACAAATTGGAGACATGAGAGACTGCAGATGCTGGAATCATGCACAAAAAAAAACATATTGCTGGAGGAACTCAGTGAATCAGGCAGCATCTGAGGACGGAATGGACAGGCAACCTAAATTAAAATAATGTAAATTGATCTGCTCATTTTGGTGATCTCTGGATGTTTTCCTAGTGCAAATCTCCTTGTTTAGAACCATAGACAATAGGTGCAGGAGTAGGCTATTCGGCCTTTCGCGTCAGCACCTCCATTCACTGTGATCATGGCTGATCATCCACAATCAGTCCCCCGTTCCTGCCTTCTCCCCATATTCATTGACTCCGCTATCTTTAAGACAATGGGCTGTAAAATGGTTTAGAGATCTTGAAATGACACATCGTGCCCCATCAGTTCTCCTTTGTTTAACCTGGAGATGTAATGAGAATTAAAGTTGATGAGGAAAAACTTTTTCAGTCAGAGAATGAGGAAAAACATTTTCAGTCAGAGAGTTGTAAATCTGTGGAATTCTCTGCCTCAGAAGGCAGTGGAGGCCAGTTCTCTGAATGCATTCAAGAGAGAGCTAGATAGAGCTCTTAAGGATAGCGGAGTCAGGGGGTATGGGGAGAAGGCAGGAACGGGGTACTGATTGAGAATGATCAGCTATAATCACATTGAACGGTGGTGCTGACTCGAAGGGCCGAATGGCCTACTCCTGCACCTATTGTCTATTGATTATTCTGTAACTATTTTCCTCCCAACTCCTAAAATTTCATGGATATTGAATAAATGTATGTTATGTCTTTATTTCTCTTCACGTTCTCTTCCAATGATTTCTGTGTTCAGAGATGTGGTTTAATTGTGGCTATTTAAGGAAACTGACACGTATAATTATTTTGTTGTACAGCTGTCGAGGAAGTTCTTAAAGAATAACTATTTTCACAGGGTGATTCAGTTCAGATGGTTGATGAGAGCCCTTTCTCCGACTCTTCCACCTTGGAGCAGAAAACGAGCAACATTGGTGGGACCACTGGATGTATCAGTTTATGGATGCAGTGGATGCTGCCAAAAGTGACTGTCAAATTGTTTGCTCATGAATCCGGATGTAATGGCACAGGTGAGAAATGTTTCTTCTCCAATTATTAATGTAAACCACTCATCCAGCCATTAATGATTTAGAATTCAGATTATGGCTATTTCCTCGCAAGCGTAGGTTTAAATTGAGAATGTAATTTCCCTGAGATGGGTAATAACAAATCGGTGATTTTTTGTTCTTTGAATGATTTCCTTTCTTGTTGACTTTGGATTGCAATTCCCAAAATACGTTATGTGTTGCACGGAAAAGGGATTTTGCTCTGGTTCTTGATAGCACTTGTGTCCAATCTCCCAAAGAGAATGTCTGGACGAATCTTTGATTTAATCATGATTTCTTCTGAAAGCTTTCAGTGTATATTTCACGAAATCTATGGATGAGAAATTTGTCATTTTATTTTAATTGAAGAGGGTGCAAATATATTCTTTCTTTCTCTCCTCCAGAGATGCTGCCTGTCCTGCTGAGTTACTCCAGCATTTTGTGTCTTTCTTTGATGCAAATATATTTACTGTGTGTAGAACACTTGATGTTTTGACTTGCTACAAAGACATGCAATTGTGTAGGTTGAAAGGGCCAGTTGGACAATCAACCTGCACCTCATTCATGATAGTGAGAGTATCTTGACTAAGTAAAGACACTAAGTAGAGACACAAGGAAATGCAGATGTTGGAATCTTGTGTAGAACACAAAAGAGCTGGAGTAACTCAGTAACTGGCAGAAACTCCGGAGGTCATAGGTAGGCAATGTTTCAGGTCGGGTTCAGTCTGAAGAAGAATCAGAACCCAAAAAGTTTCCTATCAATGTCCTCGAGGTGCTACCTGACCCACTAAATTACTCCAGCACTTTATTTAGTTTAGTTTCGAGATACAGCGTGGAAACAGGCCCTTCGGCCCAACGGGTCAGCGCCGGCCAGCGATCCCCGCACACTAACACTATCTTACACACACTATGGACAATTTACAATTTTACCGAAGCCAATTAACCTACAAACCTGCACGTCTTTGGAGTGTAGGAGGAAACTGGAGCACTTGGAGAAAACCCACAAGGTCACAGGGAGAATGTGCAAACTCCGTATAGACAGCACCCGTGGTCAGGATCGAACCTGGGTCTCTGGCACTGTAAGGTTGCAACTGTATCACTGCACCACCGTGCCGCCCTGTGTGTTTTACCTTGACTAGGTTCTTCCTCTCTCTCCCACTTAATCGCAACTATGTAACTTCCTGGGAAATGGAATATCTAAGACATAGAATGATGTTCTGTAAAATTCTCTTAACCCCCAGCCTTTCAAAATAAGAGAAGCCATGTGAAATTTATATGGCTCCATAATGTTCCAAAGAATTCTATACTGTCAAGTTACCCTGACAGTCCGTATTGGAGTGTAGACACAAAGTGCTGGAGTAGTTCAGCGAGTCAGGGCAGCATCTCTGGAGAAAATGGATAGGTGACATTTCAGATTGGGACCCTTCAGATCCAACCCGAAATGTCACCTATCCATTTTCTCCAGAGATGCTGCCTGATCCGTTGAATTACTCCAGAATTTTCTTGTCTATCTTTGGTATAAACCAGCATCTGCAGTTCCTTTTTATTGCATATCTGAGTATATTAATAATATTTGAAAATCAACACTTTTCCAAAGAACTGTTGTGAATTGCGGAGATCAAAAGTTTAAATTTGGAAAGAGAGATCACAATTTTTAAAAGAAAATTGCTTTGTTGAGTAAGAGTGCTATTAATATTGGACTGTTGTATTTTGTTGAAATGTCACTTGGGAGACTTATTGGGCACTGTTTGAATTATAAAACTCCTCTGCTTTCTTTTGCTGAATAACTTGATAGAATTATCAATTTCTTCATAAATAAAATTCTGTGGTTTTTCCTGCAGAGATCTGTGTTGTGGCAGAACTTGAAGACCTGAGTGCTTCAGTAGATATTCAAGATGTTTACACTAAACTCAAATGCAAAGTGGGCAGCTTCAATATTGATCACTACAAGAACAGGTAATTTCATGATAGTTTCTCAGTCAAGACGGGGTCATGATTAGTAAATTGAAGAAGTCCGTCCGTGTTGCAGTCAGATACTTGAATATATGCCGCACATCTGCACCATTGTGTGGTTGCAATTTCAAACTGCAATGAGGGCCGAGTTTAATGTCCAGTGCTCTGTAAGACACAAGGAACCGCAGATTAGTTTAGTTTAGTTTAGAGATACAGTGCGGAAACAGGCCCTTCGGCCCACCGGGTCTGCACCGACCAGCGATCCCCACACATTAAGACTATCCTATGCACACTGGGGACCATTTTTACATTTTACATGCCAATTAACCTGCAAACCTGTACATTTTTGGAGTGTGGAAGGAAACCGAAGATCTCAGAGAAAACTCCCACGGTCTCAGGGAGAATGTAGAAACTCCGTACAGACAGCACCCATACTCAGGATCGTACCTGGGTCTCTACTGCTGCACCACCATGCCGCCCTTTAAGATTCTGGAAACTTGAGCAAAACGCAAAGTGCTGGAGTGATTCAGCCATTCGGGTAGTAGCATCTGTGGAGGGAATGAATAGGTGACGCTTCGGGTCTGACCCAAAACGTTGCCTATCTGCACTCTCCACAGATACTGTGTGTAAGAAGGAACTGCAGTTGATGGCTTATACCAAAGAGAGACACAAAATGCAGGAGTTACTCAGCGGGTCTCTGGAGAAAGGTAACGTTTCCGGTCGGAACCCTTCTTCAGACTAAAGAAGGGTTGTGACCTGAAACATTATCTATTCCTTCTCTCCAGAGATACTGTCTGACCCGCTGAGTTACCCCAGCATTTTGTGTCTATCTTCCACAGATACTGCCTGACCCGTTGAGTTACTTTAGCACTTTGTGTTATGTCCTGTGATTTGTATCCGGCAGAATTTGCAGATAGATGTGTGACAGTGGCCCTGTACCAATGAACTCAAAACTTTGGCCTTGCAGCCTTTGATACTGCAAAACCTGGGACCTATTTCTGCGCTGTATCTCTGAACTAAATTAAACTAAACTAAATTAAGCTCCTCAACAATTTTTGATAGTGATTTGTATGTAAATGTTTGATGGCCCACCTTCCTTTTCAAGTTTGTCCATTTATGGAATAAATCTTGCAAATGCTGTGATTTCGTCACACAGGTACCATGGCCTGGTTTCAATCATCTCACCCAGTTTTGCTTTCCACCATTTATGTAAACCTAACTCACCAAGGTTTATAAAGTGAATCACGGGCTATAAACATCCATATTGAGAAGTATTTAGATATAAAATGATTAAGGAATGATTTATTATTACAAAGGCTGCTTTGTAATTTGTTTCCATTGCAATCTTTTTGAAATTTTTCAGTATATCAGTAAAATTGAAAGAAAAATGTTAGGATGTTGTTTTCAATCGTTTGCATTCAAGTTGAATTGGAGATACAAGATAAGACCGGTTATAGTTTGCGAGTTGTGTTTCTGAACAGATCAACATCCTCCTCCACTCGTGATTCATATCTTCAGTTGGTTACTTAATGAAGACTAAATATTATTGTAAAATAAAAGATGAGAGAATGATCCAGAAGAAATAAGAAAGCAAAGTGAAAGAGAATCATAGCTAACAGTTGAAATAGTTTTCTCTTGGACGACGGGACTTTAAGGTTGATACTTTTAATTGAATAATAATTTTCTTTTGAGGCTGGGCATCAAAGGTTACGGGGAGAAGGCAGGAGAATGGGGTTGAGATGGAAAAGCCACGATTGAATGGCGGAGCAGACTTGATGGGCCGAATGGCCTAATACTGCTCCTATGTCTTATGGAAATCTGAGTAGTGACATTAGCCATGATCTTTGAGCATCAAGGTATTTAGAGCCTTTGAAAATTTGATAAACGTTCACCATGCTAAAATGTAAGAGCGTATCAGCGCACATCAAAAATGCAATGGAAATGTCAAAATCAGAGATGCAATTTAATTCTTCATTTTTAGTTCACTGAAATGGCACTTTGAATATAATTTACGTGATATCGTTTGCTCTTAATATTCATACCATTAATATATCATAGGCCTAAAGTGACAACAGTTTAAGAATAAGGGGTAGGCCATTTAGAACGGAGATGAGGAAAAACCTTTTCAGTCAGAGAGTTGTAAATCTGTGGAATTCACTGCCTCAGAAGGCAGTGGAGGCCAATTCTCTGAATGCATTTAAGAGAGAGCTAGATAGAGCTCTTAAGGATAGCGGAGTCAGGGGGTATGGGGAGAAGGCAGGAACGGGGTACTGATTGAGAATGATCAGCCATGATCACATTGAATGATGGTGCTGGCTCAAAGGGCCGAATAGCCTGCTCCTGCACCTATTGTCTATTGTCTATAAAGCAATGGGAGGAATGTACCCGGAGAAAACCCACGTGGTCACAGGGAGAATTTACAGACTCCATACAGATAGCACCTGTAGTCAGGATCGAACCTGGGCCTCTGGCGCTGTAAGGCAGCAATTCAGGGGGTATGGGGAGAAGGCAGGAACAGGGTACTGATTGAGAATGATCAGCCATGATCACATTGAATGGTGGTGCTGGCTCGAAGGGCCGAATGGCCTCCTCCTGCACCCATTGTCTATTGACAATGAGTTCAAATCACTTCATGGTAGAAGGGGGATTCAAATTCGGTAAATCATATTAATTTGGAATGAAAAATTGGTGTCAGTAATGATGATTGAACACTATTAATCATGTTCTTAAACTTCATTCCATGTTAATGTCTGAGTCACGTTTCCATGTAAATGTCTGTGTCAATGTTGTCTTGTGATAGTCATTTCACAATCTGGCTGCTGGTTGGCCTTGTATCTCATCCATATAAGACATGTCATAATTATGTGTGAGGTTCATTAACCTGTGCTTATTATTTTAAAGAATTTCCTCTAATTTATCATTAACTATCAGAGCAGCGTTGTAGATAACTTAAACTCTGATGATCTAAATTGGACAATATTTCCTTTGTTCGTATACTGTAGATCAGTTTTCCCAAAATATATGGGTCAAAAACAATTGTTATGATGCAGGCAGGTATCAAGCTGATGTACCTTGTACAATTCAAAGCTATTTTGAGTTGAGTTAATGCAACAGCCCGCTAATAAGAAAAAATGAATTTGTTATGCATTCCCATATTAATAGATTATCATCTTAACCGAAAAAAACATCCAACAGTGATCTAATTTTCACTGGCAGGGCTGTTTCTGATGCGTATGACACACATGACTCTCGTAACCAAGTGAACAAAGTGCCCAGCTAGGTCCTTTGTGTAAGGTAATGCCTGATGCAAGTGGCAGAGCCATGACCAAGTCAGTCGATAGTGTATGGCACAGAGAATAATTAACACACTTCTCCAGACTCATCTGAATGGGTGAGGTGTTACATAAAAAAAGGCTGTTAAGATTTTGGAAGCTCGGCAGACTGCTTCAGTGGAGAGAGAAACAGAAGTAATTTCAGGTTGATGACTTTTTATACATAAGTCATTGACCTATTGAAAATCTATTAACCTGAAATGTTACTTATATTTCTCTACGCAGATGCTCCCTGACCAGCTAAATATTGCTAAAATTCCCTGTATTTCAGATTATCGTCACCTGAAGTTTTCAGCTTTTTAATGTAAAAGTACCTGTTTCTTAAAAAAAAACTTTTCTGAGGATAGTTAAAAAAACAAGAGTCTGCAAATATCTTCGGAATTTCTCAGATGTAAAATGTAGAATCTGCCTTCCAATGTGTTTTTCTGTAAGTTATGAATTCAGATTTTGGGACTCGCCTTGCCAGTTTTCTTTTTGTATAATTCTTTTTTTTAAATGTTGTTTTCAAGTCGTTTCAAACTCATGTTTCCTTCCACAGCTCTCAACATGCTACAACAAAACATGGTTTTACACTTGTACTTTTCCCTTCTCACATTCTACACTGTCTGGGCAGCACAGTGGCACAGCTAATGGAGCCACTGCCTCACAGTGCCAGGGACCTGGGTTCATTCCTGACCTCAGATATTGTTTGTGTGGAATTTGGGGCTGCGAGGGTTTCCCCACTAAAGACTTGCAGATTAGTAGATTAATTGGTCACTGCAAATGCCTTGTGGTGTTTAGGTGAGTGGTAGAATCTGAGGGGGTATTAAGAAGAATGTAGGGTTAGTGCAAAATGAGAGATGGATGGTCAGTGCAGACCTGATGGGCTGAAGGGTCTGTTTCTGTGCTGTCTCTCTGACTATCCTGCCCTTACCAACTAACTCAATGGACAAACCCAAGTGGATTCTACACCAAACAATAATATAAGTTTTCTTAATGATAGAATAGATTTCAATGGGATTGTCATTAGCTTTGCATTTTTCTGTCCCAATTACCAGATTGTGAGACTGCCTTGTTTAGTTTAGGCATTATAAGTGTTATATGGGCAGATTCCATTTTAAATGTGGATTTTTTAAAAACTATGTAGAAATGAGAAAAATAAAGTAAAAAATAACATCAAGCGTTCATGTGGGGTTTGAATTATATTGGTACAGGTCACCTAGGATTCCTGTCTCTTCCCATTTGGGCCAATTCATTTTGAATCCCCACATGCAGCTAAACAATGCACAAGAATCTCATGAAATGTTCTTGCAGAATAGACAACATTTTTTTCCAGTGATATCGGTGAAGTGTTAACCAATCCACAAATATATTGCTGCTTCATACATGATGATAAGTATTACGAAATGGAATTTCAAATTTGGTTATTGAGCTCAATGATGATTTTTCTCCCTGTGTTTAGTTAAGACTCGGTGCATGTATTTTCAGTGTAGATTATACTTTATGTTAGTCACTCTAAATCACCAGACTGCTTAGACTAGACAAGGCAGGAATTGTGTTTTCCAGGCCAGATGAAGGCTGGCACACAGGACAGTTTGATGGACTCCTTCTGCAATGCAAAGAAAAACCTGGGGTGAGACTCTCATCGTGAATAACTCACTGCAGACCTCTCAATGCTTCAAACTGAATGATAAATATCTTGCAAATTCTGAGGCAGAATGTGAAGACAATGGTTACAAGTACTAATCTGTTCAGCAGAATTTCACAGTTTGAAACGTCACTTTGCAAGCTTCATGCAGCCTCTTCTTTCACGTGTAAAATGACCCAGGAAATATGTTGTTCAGCAAATTATTTCCGTTACTGCAATAGAGTGGTAGAGTTTTACAGCATGGAAACAGATTCTTCAGCCTGTTCAACTTATCAATGCCGACTTAGTTGCTTCAACTACGCCAGCCCCATTTGCCCACGTTTGGCCCATATCCCTCTAAACCTTTCCAATTCATATATCTGTCCAGGTGTCTTTTAAATGCTATAAAATATTATCTGCCTCAACTACCTCCCATGGCAGCTCATTCCATATGCCCACCGCCCTTTATGTGAAAAAGTTGTCCCTCGGGTTTCTATTAAATCTTCCCCTCTTACCTTAAACCCATGTCCTCTGGATCTTGGTTCCCCTACTCTGGGTAAGAGACTATGCATTCATCCTATCCATTCCATGAAGACAACGTACAATCAGATTTAATCCTTCGTTTAATGAGACAAAGCCAATTTCTTAATACAATATGTCCATAAAGATAAGCAAACAAATATCTAGAACGTTTCATACTTGTCTTTCAAGTATAGTTTCCTGATTCCAATTAGGTAATTTTCCTCCATTTTCTCCCTCTTAATGATCTTCTCAGGAGCATTTGAGATTCTCAGTCTAATCTATCCATACAATGGCAGTTTGAATTTCAAACTAATATGTTTTCCTTTTAAATCTATTTTTTATTGGTGAAAACTAAACCTCTTCAATATTAGAATTACCTTTTAAAATTGCAAGAAAAAATGGCAAACATAATTCTGAACAGATGGCTACCACTTTCATCTGTGAGACTTTCCTCCCATAAATAAAAGTTATTGTTCATAATAATTCAAGGAATTACATAAATACTTTCATACATTTTCTTATAAAGCACTTTCTTCTTTATGACAAAATTAAAAAATTATAGGTTCTTATAGGTTGAATTATAGGTTGAAATAATTACTGAATGTATGTCAGCTATACGCCATTCTAAAAACTCTAGTTTTTACTATCGCAACATTTAAGAAACATTTAGACAGGTACATGCATAGGACAGGTTTAGAGGGATATGGGCCAAATGCAGGCAGGTGGGACTAGTGTAGATGGGACATTTTGGTCAGCGTGGGCAACTGAAGGGTCTGTTTGACTATGATTCTAGTGCAAAAAGTCTCAGTGAAAATAATGCAAAAATTATGACTGTTAAATATATTTCTCTTCATTATTTTAAACTGAAATGTTTGCATTTTGTTTTCATAATGTACATAAGACTGCGTTTTATGAAGGCAGTGGTATTAGTTCTTGTAACCGTGTTTTCTCATTTCTGATGGTGCTTACTGCTGAGATTCCAAATCAAACAGGTTTAATTTTCTACTTTCTGCTGAATTTAATTACAAACATTAGACCAACAGGAAGTCTGTAAGTTTATCTTCATGTTTTCCCTTTGTTATGTGTCCCCAATTAAATAATTAATGCAAAATTAAAACAGTAATTGTTTTGGTATGTAATGCCATCCAAATTCCTTACCTTTTGTAAGTGTAATATTTTGGAGATTTAATTGGTAAAAGTTTGTTTAATAAAAAACTTAATTGATGATCTCCCCAACCCTTCAAATGACATGTGGATTAAGAGGCTTATCTTTTTACTTGGTCTTGGAAACACATAACATGGGATCACCTGGATGGCTTTATCTCCAACTGCCTTCAGCTGTTATAACCTTCAGTATAATCAACACAATCTTTAATTTTTTTTGCTTATGGCCTTTTTTATTGCTTTTTCCCCTCCCCACCACTGTCTCTTTTCTCTCTCCTGTCCATCACCTCAAGCCTCGGGGAAGGCCCATGGTCTCTGGGGCATTTCGGAGGTGTCGTACTTTCTTGTACTGACAAGCTGAACAGACGCACCTTGTTGATCCGACCCCTCAGCAAGCAAGATCCTTTCAGTCATTTCTCTGGCTTCTTTCCTCCTGTAAGGAATAAGTTAAATTACTATTACTGCTTTAATTAAATCTAACCTTTAATCTATATAAATTTACTGCAATGCATGTGTGAAATCTTCAATTTGTGATCAATCTTTCAATTATTTCCTTGTGTAGCACCACTTCCTTTTTTTTTAATGCTCAAGGCATTAAATGTAACCAGGCAGTTTTGACAACGATTATATAAAGTAGAGATATGATCCCTTCAAATGTCACAACAGTGCTGGAGTGTTTCTGAGATCAGTCGGCTCCTTCATTGCTTGGGCCCTTGCAAGCAGGTATGCGACTTCACCCTTGTGCCCAGTGGAGTAAGAGAACAAGTGAGCACAAGGTGCAGTTAGTCACTTTAATGGAACAATTATACAGTAGATGTAGAGCTGTATATTCCCAGACTTGTTTAAAACAAAACACTTGGAACAGGTGTAGAAGTAATTTTAAAACAATGAATCTTTGTCAGCAAGCAGTATTTGCAACTGGAAACTAGTATTGAAAACCATTAAAATATTTTTTCACTCAAAGTAAACCTGGGCTTCAATTACAATAGTATTGTGTGTTTTCGTTTAAAAGTAGGGCCCTCCTAGTGTTACACAAGGAAGTAATTTGCTTGTAAGAGACTTTGAAAATGGCTACTTTCATTTTTATATATTTATTGCAGATGGTCATGCTTTCAGCTTAAAATGAATGACTTAAAAACTGTCTTAAACATTAAGAAGCATGGTTACTATAAAGTAACTTTTCTTTGTTTTATTTGGCATAAATAACTGCTACCCATTATTGATTTGTGTTGTATACTTTGTGACCATGCAGATGGCAGCCAAACTTTTGGAAGGCTCCCACCAGCAGCACGGATTTCTTTCCCTTACCTACACCAGGGCGGTAACGCGAAACGTCAGGCACAAGTTAACGTCAAGGTCGGAGCGGGCTTCGCGGAGCTTGCACAGGCTGTCGGAAGGCGTGGTGGACAGTTCCCCCCAGTACCTTCACGAGATCCTCCTCAGTGCCCAGCCTTTCGACGTCGTGCTCTCCTTCCCACTGATTCACAAGGTGGCCGGCATATTCCAGGCTAAGTTGCCAAAGAACCCAAAGGGCAAGAGGAAATCAACTGGGCAACCCATGAGGGCCCATACCTTGACATCACGGGACCTGCCGCTTATGTACATCAACACGAGTGTTATCCGAGTGTTCTTTCCCAGAGGGGAGCATGAGCAGCATGAAGGAGGTAATCTATTGAACATTGTTTCCGAACTGGTTCCTAGCTCCTCACTGAATCTGGAACCTAGAATGTTGTTTGAGTCCTGGTGAAGGAGTCATACACTGCTGATAAACCCCCCTTTGGCAGTCTGAAGAAGGGTCTCGAGCCGAAACGTCACCTATCCATGCTCTCCAGAGATGCTGCCTGAGCCGCTGAGTTACTCCAGCACTTTGTGTCTCTTTGGACCAACAGGATTCTAGCATCTGCCATCTGCCCACATCTAATCTTGTCCCATTTGCTCATGTTTGTTTCGTATCTCTCCAAATCGTAGACTACAGATGGGTTGGGGACATTTCGGGTCAGGCTCTTTCTTCAGTCCAAAGAAGGGTCCCAACCTGAAACCTGGAACGTCACCTATCCATGTTATCGAGAGATGCTGTCAGACCTGCTGAGTTACTCCAGCATTTTGTGCCCCTCTAAACCTTTCCGATCCATGTACTTGTCCAAATAAATTTTAATAGATTTACTGAAGGCAACTGCACAAATACCCCAAACTAGGATATTTCATTGTGTAGGAAGGAACTATAGTTGCTGGTTTACAATAAAGATAGACACAAAAAGCTGGGGTAACTCAGCGGGTCAGGCAGCGCCTCTGGGGAAAAGGAATAGGTGACGTTTTTGGTCGAGATCCTCCTTCAGACTGAGAGTCAGGGGAGAGGGAAACTGGAGATATAACAAAGAACAAAGCAAGGTACCAACAAACAAAGGTTCTTTGTACCTTTTCTTATCTCTAGTTTCCATCCCCCCTGACTATCAGTCTGAAGAAGGGTCTCGACCCAAAACGTCACCTATTGCTTTTCTCCAGAGATGCTGCCTGACCCGCTGGGTTACTCCAGCATTTTGTGATCATTCTTTAGCTGTTCAATAACCCAAATGGAATGTCTTGATGGAGAATTTTGTTTCTTCCTTTGTGTTTAGCATCCGGACCATAACCAACATGTTTTACTTCAGTAAGTTTAAATTAAATTGGAACTTACAACCTTGTAATGTATATTTCCCAATTTGAATTGCAGGAGTTGCAGAGACAAAAGAGGACACTTTGGTTGTTAAAATTGGTTCAGTATCCATGGCTCCACAAGCTGATAACCCGCTTGGAAGGACAGTTCTGAGGAAAGACGTTTACCAGTAAGTAAATCTGTCCAGAAAAAAGCTGCCTGAAAATCTTTTGAATGTATTTTGAACTTTCCCTCATAATGTCATTACCAGAAGCATCATTATTATTTTGCTGCTATCTAGCTTAACGGGGAGTTTGTTTTGCAATGTTTTAGAGTACAAAATCATGAGAGGAATATATCGGGTAGACCCACAGAATCTCTTGCCCAGAGTAGGGGAATCAAGAACCAGAGGACATAGGTTTAAGATGAGGGGTTAGAAAGGTTTAATAGAACCTGAGGGGTAGCTTTTTAACACAAAAGGTGTTGGGTGTATGGAACGAGCTGCCGGAGGAGATATCGCAAAGTTTAAGAAACATTTACCAGGATAGGTAAGACAGGTACATGGATAGGGCAGGTTTAGAGGGAAATAGGCCAAACGCTGACAGGTTGGACTAGTGTAGATGGGACATGTTGTCTGGTGTGGACAATTTGGGCCGATGGGCATTTGACCACGCTACAATACTCTATGACTATGACTCAAAATAAAAAAGTGTAATTTCCTTTATTAACGGGAGGCAAACTTGGCACGAATTCATGTTGAGGTCATGTTGGCTGCAAATATTAAAGAAAGAACTTCTAAGATGAAGCTTTTTGACACAACTTAATCTCTGTAAACCTTCCTAGGATTTGTAAAACATGCTAAATCATGTAGTTTGTGGAACTAGGCAGATAATAGTCATGTGAAAAATTGTTCATTCTCCTTTAGCATCACTACACAAACAAAATGCATCAGCTCAAGAGCTGGTTGTGAGAAAAATGAATTGAGTGAGATGAGTTCAGTAAGTTTGAGATACAAGGAACTGCAGATGCTGGTTTACGAAAAACAAAGACACAAAGTGCTGAAGTAACTCATTGGGCCGGGCATACTCTGTGAAGAACATGGATTGGTGACATATTGTATCCCAACAACCATCAGGCTATTGAACACTACAGACTCCCAACTAAACTCTGAACTACAAACTGTCTTGGATGCACTTGGGACTTCGGGCTTAGATATGGTTTAGTTTAGAGATACAGCACAAAAAAAGCACGGAAACAAGTCCTTCGGCCCACCGTGTCTGCGCTGACCAGCTGATCCCCACATGCTAGGGACAATTTACAATTAAACTAAGGCAATTAACCTACAAACCTATACGTTTTTGGAGTATGGGTGGAAACTGGAGCACCCGGGGGAAAAGCCACGTTTTCTCTTGCACTATATAGTTTAAAAAATATATATTGAACTTTTTTTTGTTTACTGTGTTATCTATTGAGTACTGAGCTTTAAAGCTGCTGCGAGTAAGAATTTCATTGTTCAGTTTTGGTGTTAAGCACTCTGGATTCTTGAGTTACTCTAGCATTTTGTGACTTCTTCCGTAAGTCTTGTTTGCTCGCTCATTGTTATGTAGATCAGACGACACAAATATTTTGACTTTAGACTTTAGAGATACAGCACAGAAACAGGCCCTTCGGCCCACCGAGTCCCTGTCTACCTGCGATCACTCCATACACTAGCACTATCCTACACACTTGGGACAATTTACAATTTTTTTACCAAAGCCAATTAACCAACAAACCTGTACATCTTTGGAGTGTGGAAGGAAATTGGAGCACCCGGAGAAAACCCACGCGATCACAGGGAAAATGCACAAACAGACATGTTGTCAGGATCGAACTGGGGTGTCTGGCGCTTAAAGGCAGCATCTTTACCGCTGCACCACTGCATCACTGGACCACCCTAAGGTGTTAAACACTTGCCCCAGGTAATTCAGAATTGCTAAGGAATTACCTGAAAAAAGCCAGTTGACAGCTTCAATATATGTCATGTTTCTAATGTTAAATAGAAATAGATTTGTGATTTAAGAAGCATTTGAAATAGTAGATCAAAAAATATACAGTGTAATGGTCTTTCCACATGACTGTACAGCAGACACGTCAGGCTAATGTTGAGCGTGTGTAGACTCAACCAAAATGAAATAAAATCCTTTTTAATAGAAAGACTTTTATGAAACAAATCTCTTTACTGTATAATGGAGTAATGGCAATAATATAAATACAAATCCTACTTCAAATCTAATCAGTTAAATTGAGTTTTATACTATTGGCTTAGTCTCAGGGAAGTGTTGAACATTATATATTGTGCCCACCAGCAGTCAAAGCGATTTATGATATAGTGATGTGTAACGTCTCATTCAAAAGTTTTCCAAGAATTGTATGTATTGGCTTAATGTGATAAGTTATTCGACTATTTTGATGGCTTAATAGGCATACCTCATGTTCTTTATGTTTCTTAATAGTTTTTATCAGTTAGCAAAACAAATGTTTAATTCTAATAAAATATTGTACATAGTTAGCAGGTTTTGATTCTAATAAACAGTGATGAAATGATACCTAGAGATTTTACTGGAATGTTAGTCATAGAGTCATACAGCAGAGAAACAGGCCCTTCAGTCCATGCCGACCAAAATGCTCCATCTAAGCTGTGTTTGGCCCATATCCCGCTCAGCCTTTCCTATCCATGTATCTGTCCAAGTATCTTTTAAATGTGTCTTATAAATCTTTACCTGCCCCAACCATTTTCTTTGACAGTTTAGTTTAGTTTAGTTTATTGTCACAATTATCGAGGTACATTGAAAAGCTTTTTTTGTTGCATGTTAACGCAAAGACTATATATGATTACAATCAAGCCTTCTACAGCGTACGGATACAGGGAATAATGTTTAGGGCTAGATAGAATCCAATAAAGTACGATTAAAGATAATCCAATGAGGTAGATGGTAGCTCAGGACGGCTCTCTAGTTGGTGATAAATGGTTCAGTTGTCTGATGACAGCTGGGAAGAAACTGTTCCCGAATCTGGAGGTGTTCGTTTTCACACTTCTGTACCTCTTGCCTGGTGGGAGATGGGAGAAGAGGAAGTGACCGGGGTGAGACTCGTCTTTGATTAAGCTGGTGGCCATGCCATATACCCACCACCCTCTGAGTGAAAAGGTTATCCCGCGGGTTTAGATTACCAAATTTAATACTGGGTCTGAAAATAAAATTATAGGTTAGGTAACCGAAAAGCTTGATCAGAGATATACATTTTAAAGGGTATTTAAAATGAGAAGAGCGAGGTTGGTGTCCAGAAAATGTTGTCAACTGTACCTGCTTGCAGCGGAACCATGTTAAATCCTATGGTCATCGAGCTGAATGTGAAGATCATTCCATTGAAGTCAATTTATATTTAGGCAGTGCTTGTTTTGGAAGGGCTTCCAATGATGAGAAGCCAGGCAGTTAAAGGAACAGTCAGCACTGATGGTTTGCATGGCCATGGAGTGATTTTTATCTACAGAATATAACATGGATAGGACAGGTTTAGAGGGATATGGGCCAAAAGCAGGCAGGTGGGACTAGTGGGGCATGTTGGACCAAAGGGCCTGATTCCATGCTGTATGACTCTGTGACTGTGTGAGTCTGCTCAAAACTGCCAGTTGCACACTGCCAGAGCTTTGGAAATTGTTTCGTAAAACGCATCTTTTGTCTCCTGGAGGAAATCATACTCCTGGAACTTCCCTGTGGAATCCAATCTCCATTTTTAACGCCTCGATCAGACCACCCATCAACCTGCTGAAATCAGGGGGGTACAATCACAGTACATCCAGACTGCTCTTATAACTTAAACTGTTTACTCTGCGAGCCTCATGCGAATGAGGAATTTCATTACGCCCTAGTTTATATGACAATAAACTAATCTGAATCTGAATTCAGTGGTTTAAGACAGCAGCTCCACAATGCCATCTCGAGGACAGTTCGGGATGGGCAGTAAAGTCTGGCCAGCCCTTCATGCCCACATCTTGAAAAAGGAATTAACAAAATTGTTGGCTCCTGTGAGATGATGAATTCTAATCGCATCATTTGCCTGCAGAGAAAAAATAGTGCTTGAACTGCATTCCAGGTGTGCAAATCAGTTAAATGCCAATTAAATGGATCAATTTGCAGCACTCTTGTGGATCTGTGCTCCCCCTCTCTCCTGCCCCTCGGCTGTTCTTTTGTAAACTGAGTAGAAGCAGAAGCTCGAGACACCATTGAATCGTTACAGTAGTTCACTTTAGAACTGCACACCAACATTTATTTTTCCTTTCGTTAATGTAAAGGAATTAGCATTTGCTTGGCAGTATTCCACCTCATGGGAAGTGTCAAACAGAAAGCGGTCAGAATGAAGAGCTTGCTGTCATGTGGGTAGTTGAGATGTTTTTAAGGAGTAGTTAAATATGTTTTGGATAAAGGATTAGCCAAATGTGCAGAAAGGATTAAGGGAAGAATTGAGGGGTAGGGTGGTATTGGTTCATGCTGTTGATTGTGAGGCTGCTTGGGTCAGGTTGCCAGTCTCTCAGCAATACATTTTAGTTTAGTTTAATATTATCAAGTGTACTGAGGTACAGTGGTAAGCTTTTGTTTGTGTGCTAATGTAATGAAAGAAAAGACTAGACATGAACACAATGAAGCTGTGCACTTTGCACAGACAAAGGGTACATTTAGTGGTAAGATATCACATTGAAAGTACAAGCCATTCTAAAAACCATACAATGCAACAAATATTTTAGTAGAATTTGCATATATTTTGAGAACGGCTGAAGGTACTTTAACGTTGGGGCAGCACAGTGGCGCAGCGGCAGAGTGGCTGCCTTACAGCGCCAGAGACCCGAGTTCGATCCTGACTATGGGTAATGTCTGTTTGGAGTTTGGACTTTCTCCAAGTGACTGCTTGAGTTACCTCCAGATGCTCTGGTTTCTTCCCACACTCTAAAGATGTACAGGTTTGTAGGTTAATTGGCGTCTGTAAATTGTAAATTGTCCCTAGTGTGTAGGATAGGATGCGTGTATGGTCGTTCATTGTCGGCCGAAGGGCCTGTTTCAATGCTGTCTCTCCAAAACGGTTTACGTTCAATCCTTATGAATACATTTCATTGAATGGTATTTAGGTTGAGGTTTATTATTGTCACTGTAACGAGTGAAAAGCTTTGTTTTACATGCCATCCAAACAGATCTGTTATACCAAACATGGATAAAATCAGTTCACACTCAAGTACAATAGGTCGAGCAAAGGGGAAGATACAGAGTGCAGAATATAGTTCTCAGCATTGTCGCGCATCAGTTCCAGAGACAAAATCCAATGTCCTCAATGGGGTAGAGGTGATATGAACAGTTCCCTAGTTTATGGAAGGACCGTTCAGAAGCCTAATAACAGAGGGGAAGAAGCTTCTCCTGAGTCTGGTAGTATGTGCTTTCAAGCTTCTGTACAACCTACCGGGCGTGAGTGGGAAGAGGAAGGATTGACCTAATACATCATAGGCCTTGATCTGATGTGCTACTCATCGTTATACAATTCACATTTTTATATTTCAATGGCTTGCCCTTCCACTTCAGGCTTGGGAGAGTCACCTCCCACATCTTTGGTAAAAATTGTAAATTGTCCCTCGTGTGTAGGATCGTCTTAGGGTATGGGGTGATTGCTAGTCGGCACGGACTTGGTGGGCCGAAGGGCCTGTTTCTGCACTGGTATCTCTAAACTAAACTAAACTAGTCTAATGTGAGAGGTAGAGAGTACTCCAACTTGTTTTCAGGAGAAACTAGGCCACGGGACCATTTATTGCCGATGCATGGAATCACACTGATTTGCACTTCATACACGGTGCTGACTCTTTAAAATCCCATGGTATTGTTCGTTCTCCATAGCACTAACACCCCCCCCATATAAATTCATTAAATTCAACGGGCCCCATCTTCAGACTGATTGTTGGGTTGGCAATCGGGAGATAACAGTGGGCCTTGGCGGACCGAGTTCGGTCAACTTGCGTTCAGTCTGCCAAGGCCTATCAGTCCTCCCAGTTGCTAACGATTTTCATTTCCCATTCCCACACTGACCTTTCTGTTCTTTGCCTCCTCCATTGCCAGAGTGAGGCCACACTCAAAGTGGAGGAACAACACGTCGTATTCCGCTTGGGTAGATCACAACCCAACGGTATGAACATTGAATTCTCCAATTTTAGGTAACCTCTAACATCCCACTGCCCTTTCTCCCCCACACCCACCCCTTTCTCCCAATCCCCTCTCCCCATCTCTGTGCTCCACCTGGACTCCCACCTATTTCTCCCCTCCCCTTCCTTCCTCCCTCTCCCCCTGACTCATATATTCCTTCCTCTAGCTTCGCAATTTGCAACTCTTCAATCCTGTATCACCCCTTCTGCTTTTATCTCTGGCCTTTGTTTCAACCATCTGCCTATCAAAATCCCCAACCTATTAACTGTCAATCCCTTAACTGCCACGCTGTCAATTCACTCTTCCAACTTTCTTCCCTCTTTCTTCCCTCTCCCCTTTCCCCCCTCCTGGTTCCTCCGGTTTGCGTGTGGTCTCACTCTGGCAATGAAGGAGGCCCAAGGCAGAAAGGCCAGTGTGAGAGTGGGAAAGGGAATAGAATGGTTAGCAACCTGGAGATCTAGCAAGCCATGGCGGTCTGAGAACTATCCAAGCTCGGTCCACCAAGACATCGTGGATCTCCTGGTTGCTAATCCTCCAATCAGTCTGAGTTACTCCAGCTTTTTGTGTCCTTTTATGTAAACCAGCATCTGTGGTTCCTTGTTTTTACATACATTTATTACAGGTTTGTAGGTTAATTGGCTTTGCTAAAATTGTAAGTTGTCCCTAGTGTGCAGGATAGTCCTCGTGTATAGGGTGATTGCTGATTGGTGCGGACTCAGTGGGCCAAAGGGCCTGTTTCCGCACTGTATCTCTAAAGACAACAATAAAGTTCGGGGTGGCGCAGCGGTGGAGTTGCTGCCTGACAATGCCAGAGACCTGGGTTCAATCCTGACTACGAGTGCTGTCTGGAGGAGTTTGTACGTTCTCCCTGTGACCGCGTGGGTTTTCTCCGGGTGCTCCGGTTTCCTCCCACACTCCAAAGACATACCAGTTTGGAGATTAATTGGCATTGGTAAAATTGTAAATTATTCCTAGTGTGCAGGTTGGCATGGTCTCGGTGGGCCGAAGGGCCTGTTTCTGTGCCTAATCACTAAAAGTGTACGGTAAAGTTCTCTTTACAGTCTGACTATTGAATCCGTTTCCACCGTACTTTAAAATGCTACATTCCAAGATCTGTGTACTGTTAATTCTGGATTTCCAAAGCATTTCTCAGCTGGCATTTTGCCAACGAGTGATTTTCTTTTCCTTTGCTCTGATTAAGCGCACATTGCTAATCAAGGGTTTTTTGTATTTCTTTACTTTGGATGGATGCGTAGGAGTAGCAGAGCACTCATGATAATGCCTCCAGGCCACAATCTGTCAGTATAACATACCTTTTCAGAGACTTCTACTTAACGTTTGAACCGGCGTGCTCCCTTTGTTCTGTGCATTTAAACTTGAATTGCAGCCCAGTGCGGTTTATCAAAAATAAGCCAATTTATTTTTCTGTTTAATGTAATTCCCATCAAAATCTTCCAGAATTTGTTTTAGCTTAGCTTTGCAATGATCTTGGATGTATCTCAAGAAGCAAGACTTGTTGGCATTTTGAAAAAAGACCAACTTAGCCCTCAATCACAATTCCTCGAGCATAGTTCCAGCTGGATGTTCCCTGCTCATGAACATCTATGTGACCACCAAGGAACAGGCAGGAATAAGATACAAAGTCGACTTCAGTGCAAGAATTTCTGGAGCATTCCTTTCGCAACCTCCCTGGGGCTTTATAATAACCATGCATATATGACCTGATATTTCACCGATAGTTTCTCTATGAACAAAACTTTGCTTTACTTTAGACTTTAGAGATACAGCGTGGAAACAGATCCTTCGGCCCACCGAGTCCGCCTTGACCAGCGATCATCCCGTAAATTAGCACTATCCTACGCACTAGGGATAATTATATAGAAGCCAATTAACCTACAAACCTGTACGTCTTTGGAGTGTGGGGGGAAACCGGAGCATCCGGAGAAAACCCACACTGTCACTGGGAGAAGGTTAGGGCTTTATTCCTTGCAGCACAGGAGGATGAGGAATGATCTTACAGAGGTGTACAAATCATGAGAGGAATAGATCGCCTAAATGCCTGATAATAGACGGGAAGAAGCTGTTGCCCAGAGTCGGGGAATCAAGAATCCCCCTCATTGGTTTAAGATGAGGGGGGGAAAGATTTAATAGGAAACTCAGGAATAACTGGTTAACACAAAGGATGGGTGTATGGAACAAGCTGCTGGAGGAAGTAAGTTAGGCAGGTACTATCACAACATTTAAGAAACGTTTTGACGTATACAGATGGGATAGGTTTAGAGGGATATGGGCCAAATGCAGGCAGGTGAGACTAATGTCGATGGGGCATGTTAGTCGGTGTGGCATGTTTCAACATGGTCTGACTCGATGACTAGTTTCCAGTGCAATTTCCCAGCAAGAGACACAAACCGCACTTTAACATTCTGACAATTCTCTTTCCTCACGTTGAAATTCACAAGGCTTACAAAATAATTGTGGAAAATTAGTGCAGTTTCATTCCCTAGCTTCTTCAAAATCCTGGTCAAGTTTCAGATCTGACCAGATTTCACACCAGAACAAGTATTTATTTTCCCTCGGGTCGTGCATGGTAACATAGTGATTAAGTTACTGGTCAAACATGCAGAGGCTGGGCCGGTGATCCAGGGACATGCATAGGAAGTCAAATTTAATTAAGCAAGTACTGTGGTTAACCTAAATAATGGTGATGATGAAATCACAGGATTGTTATAAAAACATAACTTATTCCCAATGTCCTGAAGGACACAAAGTGCTGGAGTAACTCAGCAGGTCAGTCCGCATCACTGTAGAACATGGATAGGTGAAGTTTTGGTCTGGACCATCCTTCAGATAAAGTTGGAGTCTGAAGAAAGGTCCCTCCCCAAAATGTCATTATCTGTGTTCACCGGAATTGCTGCCTGACCTGCTGAGTTGCTCCAGCCCTTTATGAGCCTGAAGAAGGGTCTCGCCGCGAAACGCCACCTATCCATGTTCTCCTGAGATGCTGCCTAACCTGCTGAGTTACTCCAGCACCTGTAGCTCCTTGTTCCTACATTTATTCCCAATGTCCTTGGAGAAGGATATCTGTGGCCCATATCTAGGCTGACTACAGATCAGTCAAGATCAGTCAAGATGGTCTGAAGAAGGGTCTCGACCCGAAACGTCACCTATTCCTTCTCTCCCGAGATGCTGCCTGACCTGCTGAGTTACTCCAGCATTTTGTGAATAAATTAACTTTTAACCATCTCCACGATTCGGCATTGCTCAACAAAGGCTAACATTATCAGCAATGTCCATCTTCCGTAAACATATTAAACAAATGCTTATGTTGGCCATTCATCACCAAAGTTTTAAAGGACAGCTTAAGATATAAAGTGTTGAGTTACCTCTCTGATGTTAAATGTGCTGATGTTTTCTGTGCGTAAAACTCCACTGAATTTGTTGTGACTGAACATTGAATGGAGAATGTAACTCATCCTAAACGCGTGTTTAGCACAAGCAACAGATTTTAACTTCATAACATTTCCGTGAATTCTGACTTCTCTTTTATACCCTTGTATTATTATTTACAGTTTAGGTTGCTCCCCCCCCACAACCTCAGGAGTCCAGAGTGTTTTATTGCCTTGTGTCCCAGATAGAACAATGAAATTCTTACCTTTTGTTTTTATCTTTGCCCTTTGTTCCTGCTCTCCCCTCACCTTTGTCCACCCAGTGACCAACCACGCTCTGTCCTGCCTCTCCCCTTCTCCAGCTTTCTTCTCCCCCCCCCCCCCAGAATCAGTCTGAAGGTCACGTCACCTATTCCTTTTCTCCAGAGTTGCTGCCTGACCTGCTGAGTTACTCCGGCACCTTGTGTACTTTTTAAGTTTCTTACTTTTTGTTTCTCGTTAAGTCCAACCCAATCCATCAATGATGTTTGCTTCTATTTTTAAACTGAACTAAAACCGCAGGTTAAAATGATCCGTGACATGTCTTTCCCTTTCACCCGAATCCTGTTATTCATTTTGGAAATGGAAACAAGTTCCAAAAGAATTGGCTGAAACCCAGGACCATGGGCTATTTTTTTTCCCCTTGGCCAATTGCAGACCAAAAGTATAATAATTGACCGGGACATGTCCCTAATCACTTATACTTGAAATCTGGCAGCTTTGTCACCAGACAAGAACATTTAAACATGGGGTAAATGCTAACACATTCCAGACCCTCTTACCCTCAAATTCAAACTTAAAAGAGAAAAACTTGCAAGGCCATTGGGATAGAGCCAGGGAATATTACTAATTGGATTGTGTAGGAATGAACTGCCGATGCTGGTTTAAACCGAAGATAGACACAAAAGACTGGAATAACTCCGCAGGTCAGACAGTATCTCTGGAGAAAAAGAATGGGTGATATTTCAGGTCGAGACCCTTCTTCAGACTGGTTTCCCTCCACCCTCCCCTCAACTGACTGCTCCCCCCCCCCCCGACTCTCAGTCTGAAAAAGGGTCTTGACTCAAAATGTCACCCATTCCTTTTCTCCAGAGATGCTGCCTGACCCACTGAGTTACTCCAGCTTTCTGTCTATCTTCAATAATAATTGGATTGTTCTTTCAAAACACTGGCATAGGATTAACGGGCCGAATGATCACCTTTGATTTGTACCAGCATCTGCAGTTATTTTCTTACACCTCCTGTGCAGAGTAATTTAAAATTTGACGTTTAAGTCGGTAGGAAAATGATACGCTCATTGTATCACTTTGGAACTGCCATATATAGTGATTTCTGTAAAATACACTTTTATGAGTTGCATCTGTGATTTTACACTGGTCTGCAACTGATCAATCATACCAGTCCTAGGTAGAAAAATATTGCACATATATGTGAATTTAAAACTGGATTTTACAGTCGGTGACACAATTTAAAAAGAATAACTCGTGGCCGTACTCAGAGTTAGGACACATGTTTAGATGGACAAAGCTTGCATTGATACAATCGTTTTAATGAAGAAAAATGATTGTAGGGTTGAAACTCAGGACTGTGAGAAAAAGGGGCGGCAGCGGTAAAATTGCTGTGTTACAGCACCAGAGACCCCAGTTCGATCCTGGCTATGGATGCTGTCTATATGGAGTTTGTACATTCTTCCCGTGACCTGAGTGGGTTACAAGATATAAACCTATTCTACAAGAAATAAAATTCTGGCCTGTTCAACTTCTCCCTCTATAGGCCTTCAAGTCCTGGCAACATCTTCGTGAATCTTCTCTGCACAGTTCCCAGCTTGACAATATCTTTTCTATAACATATTGACCAAACTGAACACTACTCTAAATGTGGCCTCACTGCAAAGTTTGTTTTGCATGCTATCGAATCAGATTAGATAAAACTATGCTTAAATACAATCAAGTCAAATTCAAGTACAATAAGTAAAGCAAAGGAAAAGATGCAGAGTGCAGAATACAGTATAGTTCTCAGCATTATAGCATCTTAAAGAGGATTTGAAGGGGAGGTTTATTTTACACAGAGTAAGTTTGATATCTGGAACTTGTCGCCAGAGGAGGTGGTAGACTGGGGAGAAGGGGAGTTCTCATAGTCACCTTTCACCCCATCAGCTGCCGCATGCAACACGTCATCCTCCGATATCTTTGTCACATCTTTCCATCTTTACCCCTTTCTTCTTTCCGCAGAGACCGTTCCTTCTGCAACTTCCTGGTTCACTCTTCTCTTCCCACCCAAACCACCCTTTCCCCTGCAACCTGTCCTTATACCTCCTCCCTCGACTTCACCAAGGAACCCCAACAGTCCTTTCAGCTGAGGCAGAAGTTTACTTGCAGCTTTTCCAATCTCATCTACTGTTCCCGGTGTGGGCTCCTTTCTTTCGATGAGACCAAGCGTAGATTTGGTGATATAGGTTTTGTTGAACACTTACACTCAGTCCACCTTGGCCTACTCGATCTCCCAGTTGCAAAACATTTTAACTCCCCTCCCATTCCCATTCTGATGTCTCTGTCCTGGGCCTCCTCCAGTATCAAGAGTGAGGCCACATGCAAATTGGAGGAAAATCGCTTCATATTTTGCTTGGGAAGCTTACAACCCATGATATAAACGTTGATTTCTCTAATTTTAAGTAACTCCTGCATTCAAACCCCTCCCTTCTCTCCCCCTCTCCCCCACCCTAGTTGTCCTGGCATTTCCACTGTTCGCATCCATGTATCCCTCTTGCTAGAACACCTTCCCCAGCCAACAATGGGCCATTGTGGGCTCCACTTTTTCTGAGGTCATCTGTTGCCATTCCTGATTTGTCCTGGATGTTACTCGCCTCCAGTTTTTTTCTCCCCTCTCACGCCCCACCTCTATTGAGTTACTCCAGCATTTCGTGTCTATCTTTGGAATAAATCAGCATTTACAGTTACCTCCTGCACATATCCTCAACATGGCATGCCCTATACCTATTTTTGTATCACCGTCAAACTTGGAAATCTTGCTTTTCATTCCCTTCTCCACTTTATTAATATAAATAATAAATAATTGAGGCCAAGGTATTCCACTTATTACATCTTAGATTGAAAAAGACCCATTTCTTCCAACTCTTTACTTCTGTGTGACATCTGGGTAGGAAATCTTCATACAACTGCAGAAACATGGGGGACCTCTTCCAATAAATATTGGTATAGGTTTATTATAGTTGCCTGTATCATGATAAAAACTCTATTTTGCATACTTTCCAAGCAATTCATACATGACTGCTACAAGAAACAAGTGCAAAAGAGACAAAGATACAGAGTACAGAATACAGTGCAGAAACAACGAACTGCAGATGCTGGTTCATACAAAAGATAGATACAATGGACAATAGACAATAGACAATAGACAATAGGTGCAGGAGTAGGCCATTCAGCCCTTCGAGCCAGCACCGCCATTCAATGCGATCATGGCTGATCACTCTCAATCAGTACCCCGTTCCTGCCTTCTCCCCATACCCCCTCACTCCGCTATCCTTAAGAGCTCTATCCAGCTCTCTCTTGAAAGCATCCAACGAACTGGCCTCCACTGCCTTCTGAGGCAGAGAATTCCACACCTTCACCACTCTCTGACTGAAAAAGTTCTTCCTCATCTCCGTTCTAAATGGCCTACCCCTTATTCTTAAACTGTGGCCCCTTGTTCTGGACTCCCCCAACATTGGGAACATGTTTCCTGCCTCTATTGTGTCCAATCCCCTAATTATCTTATATGTTTCAATAAGATCCCCCCTCATCCTTCTAAATTCCAGTGTATACAAGCCCAATCGCTCCAGCCTTTCAACATACGACAGTCCCGCCATTCCGGGAATTAACCTAGTGAACCTACGCTGCACGCCCTCCATAGCAAGAATATCCTTCCTCAAATTTGGAGACCAAAACTGCCCACAGTACTCCAGGTGCGGTCTCACCAGGGCCCGGTACAACTGTAGAAGGACCTCTTTGCTCCTATACTCAACTCCTCTTGTTATGAAGGCCAACATTCTATTGGCTTTCTTCACTGCCTGCTGTACCTGCATGCTTCCTTTCATTGACTGATGCACTAGGACACCCAGATCTCGTTGAACTCCCCCTCCTCCTAACTTGACACCATTCAGATAATAATCTGCCTTTCTATTCTTACTTCCAAAGTGAATAACGTCACACTTATCTACATTAAACTGCATCTGCCATGTATCCGCCCACTCACACAACCTGTCCAAGTCACCCTGCAGCCTTATTGCATCTTCCTCACAATTCACACTACCCCCCAGCTTAGTATCATCTGCAAATTTGCTAATGGTACTTTTAATCCCTTCGTCTAAGTCATTAATGTATATCGTAAATAGCTGGGGTCCCAGCACCGAACCTTGCGGTACCCCACTGGTCACTGCCTGCCATTCCGAAAGGGACCCATTTATCCCCACTCTTTGCTTTCTGTCTGTCAACCAATTTTCTATCCATGTCAGTACCCTACCCCCAATACCATGTGCCCTAATTTTGCCCACTAATCTCCTATGTGGGACCTTGTCGAAGGCTTTCTGAAAGTTGAGGTACACCACATCCACTGACTCTCCCCTGTCAATTTTCCTAGATACAAAGTGCTGGAGTAATTCAGTGGGTCAGGCAGCATCTCTGGAGAAAAAGGATGGGTGACGTATCGGGTTGGGACTCTTCTTCAGGGTCTGAAGATGGGATCCGACCCAAAACGACACCCATCCTTATTCACCATAGATGCTGCCTGACCCCGCTGAGTTACTCCAGCACTTTGCAGTGTTACAGCTACGGAGAAAGTGCAGTGAAATAAAAGTTCAAGAGCCACAGCGAGGTAAATTGGAAGATTGGGAATTCATTATGAGTATATGAGAGATTCATTCAAGTTTCCTATAACAGCGGGGAACAAACTGTTCTTGAATCTGATGGTACTGGTTGCTTTTCTGCTTGTTCACTTTCGGGAAGGTCAATTTGATGTGTGCTATGGTGACTCTTTGTAAAAATGCACCCTAGGCTGTTGGGGCAGGTGATGCTATTCCACTGACCAGGTGAGACAACAAGAGAGAGAAGTTGATCATTGTAAATTCTAGGTCAATAGAAAAACTATTGAGGAATATGAAGACAAGACTGGGTAAACGTATTTAGAATTCAAGTCAGCAAAGTATAACTGAATGGAAACTCAGGCTGAGAGCGATGCACGAATGACTACCTTAATACAGGTCCATCACCGATTTTCCGGCAACTGGTGGTAAGGCATCTCTTTTAATCCGAATAAATTACGAGAGACCACCTGAAAACTCCCCCGGAAGTCCCCTCGAAAATGTGGCACCTAGGCCAGATGAAGCGGCCAATCTCGACCTCATCGGGAATTCCGTGGCCGATCGGTGGGTGGAATTTGCTCCCTGCGGCCGGGGCTCTGGACTCCAGCCCGGCCGGAGCCGGACGATACGTTCCGATTGCCGACTTCCGAGGTTGACTTTGTGGGCCGGTATCTAAGTGACCTAGACAGACCATTCCGTTACCGTTCAACTCCTCTCAGAGGCCGTGACCTCTGTTGCTCCACGGCAAAATGGATAACCCAGAAAGACTCTGGAACCAATTGGCCAGAAAATCAGTGGTGGACCTGTATTCCTATTATGGCAAGGTTCTCATGTGATAATCTTATAACATTTGTGCTCAATTGAATCAGTGGTTGGCATAATATTTGGCATTTGTTTACGTTGCTGTGAAGTGTATTGGGAAGTTTTAGTTGAAAGAATTTTAACTAAAAGAATTTAAAAGAATTTTAGAAAAGGTATTGATGTCGTTGTATGCTTTGCCCCTTAATGCAATCAAGACCAACAACGGTATTCCATCAGGGTTGTGCAGCAAAAATTCTGGAGTCAGGTGAGTCAATTAGATACAGTAATAAGGTGGGGGAGGAATGAGCGTCAGTGGACGGAAAAGCCTCCTTCATCTCGACATATCTTTGTGATGTCTTCGATCTGTTTGAAGAATCCGCTGGAATTTGTGGCATTTTGTTCTTTGATTTTTATGATCTGTAAACGAATTGCCAAAATATCTGAATTTATGTATCACTGAATTAATGACAAAGACCTCTTGGCAAGCTGTCTCTGAGGAATCTGTAAGATAATAACGTGGAACTTAGCGGGAGAAGTTTCATGGTGGCTGTTTTACTCAACTAAACTTACAGGTCAACTGGAAAACCAAGTACTTGTGACAGATAAACCAATAAATATTATTGCAAAATGAGTCAGGTGCAATAGGGTGTGTGATGATCAAAAACAGAAAGGCTTCGGAGGCATGTAAAGAGTACAGTGCCATATCCAACTGTCTAATTCAGTAAACACATTCTTGTGATAATAAGCAAGCAAATTAAATTCAAGTTAGGTTGAAACATCTTGCACTTTTACAAATTAAATCGAATCATATATATGGGGTGAACTTCTGTCTGTGAAAAGTTTGCCTGGAAATAACAAAGATGTAACATTTGATTTATGATTTTGTTAATTTATTCTTTTGGCTTCTGAATAAAGAAGCATCTGTTACTTCAAAGCTGACCTCCTTTGGTATACTTTAAATGAGTTAAAGATGACCAAATATTCAGAGCTAATTCCTTTCCCCAAAGAACTGAACTATTCTAACTTATTTAATTACCATTTATATTATTACTATATCCATGTAGATTGCTGTTACAGTTCTAGCTTTTGTTGCAACCTGTTATTTTGTTATTTCCAGATGAACATTTTATTGCAATGAACTTTGTTTTATGGTCTCCAACATGTTAATGCACAGATATTTATTTGCAAAACATATTTCTCACAAATGGGTTTTAGTTATTGGCTTTGATGTATCACAGGCATGAACCCCGTTCCTTATCCTTTATGATATTTTATGTTATTTTGTCCTTTGATTATTTGAACATTGGGAAAGTTGAATGAGTCTCTTGCACATTATCTTTTGATCAGGTAGCATCTCAGCACATGGAACATAGAAAAGTACAACACAGGAACAAGCTCTTTGGTCCACAATGTCCATGCCAAACATGATGCCAAGATAAACTAATCTCCTCTGCCTACACATGATCCATTTCCCTCCATCCCCTACATGGCCTTGTGCCTATCTAAAAGCCTCTTAAACACCACATTGGATCTGCCTCCACCACAACCCTTGGCAGTTCCATGGACCTATTGCCCTTTGTAAATAAAATAGACTTGTCGTGCATATCTGCTTTTAAGTTTGCCTCTCTTAATTTAAAGCTATGCCCTCTAGCCTCTGATATTTTCACCTGGGATAAAGGTTCTGACTGTCTACCTTATTTATGCCTCTCATAACTTCATATACTTCTGTCAGGACTCCCCTCCATCTCTGTCATTCCAGAGAAAAACTTTGTTGAAATTGCGAGCTGCCACATTCACTAATGAATCATACACACATAGGAAATTGCTAGCTTAAATCTTGTATTTAATATCAGCTTTTGTGACCTCCAGAGTTTTTCACAGCTCTTTATATCCAATCATGTATCTCTTTATGTGAACCATATTCATTGGTTTAATGTGTAGGAAGGAACTGCAGATGCTGGTTTAAACCGAAGTTGGACATAAAAAGCTGGAGTAACTCAGCAGGACAGGCAGCATCTCTGGAGAGAAGGAATGGGTGACGTTTTGGGTCGAGACCCTTCAGTCTGAAGAAGGGTCTCGACCTGAAAAGTCCCCCATTCCTTCTCTTCAGAGATGCTGCCTACCCAGCTGGGTTACCAGCTTATTGTGCCTATCTTCATTGGTATAATGTATCGGCGACACGGTGACGCAGCGGTAGAGCTGCTGCCTCACAGCATCAGAGACCCGGGTTTGATCCTGACTATGGGTCCTCTCTGTGTAGAGTCTGCACGTTCTTCCCGTGACCGTGTGGGTTTTCTGCGGGCGCTCCGGTTTCCTCCCACTTACCAAAGATGTGGGGATTTGTAGGTTAATTGGCCTCTGTAAATTGCCCCGAGTGTATAGATGGGAGTGGATGCAAAAGTGCTATAACATAGAACGAGTATGAAGGTGTGATCAATGGTCTGCATGGACTCAGTGGGTTGAAGAACCCATTTCCCTGCTGTAGATCTAAACAAGGGATGAGAACAACGAGGAAGCCAGTTGTTTGCTGATTTCCTTTCCAATCTGACTTGAAATTAAGTGACTTCAAACTTCATTATTGCTGGCTAGTTTAGAAAATGAAGGGATTTGCACTTAATGTATTTATCTGTCTACATTCTAAACTAACCAGAGTTATAGGTTAAGCCTCCCTATTATAATATCAAATGTTGTACACTGCAGATGTGCCACAAGGGTTGTAACTTAATAAGATTCTTTTATTGCACTTTTTCCACACATTTTCACAGCAGTTAAACTATCAACAGAATGCTCTCCTGTTTTTCTTTCTGTAGATCTGTGCTTCCCCCACCCAATGTACTTCGACAGAGCGTTCCATACATAACAAAATGCATGCCAGTCTTCCTTGGCATTACTAACAATAAATCAGGAGGCGTTCTTTTAAAACATACAAGAACATATCATTCTCCTGGTAATTCTTCCTTTCATGTTGCAATCCTTGATTATTGTCAAATTTATATAATCTGCACAAAATTTGTTTTGTAAGAGAATGGTACTAATTTGACCATGTCTTTGGATATAAAGGTTTGGCCAGAATCACCTGCTATTTAAATTACCAGGATTTTCCTTTTCATAGTATAATTACTAAGTTTTGTTAAAGGGCACAGACATAGAAACTTCCTTGTAGATGTGAGAAATATGATTATGTGCTTGTGTGTGTGAGTTGTTAGACTCACAAATATTGTGTGTCTATAATATTTTAATAGACACAAAAAGCTAAAAAGCTAGAGTAACTCAGTGGGTCAGGCAGCAGCTCTGGAGAAAAGGAATAGGTGACATTTCGGGTCGAGACCCTCCTTCAGACTGAGATTCAGGGGAAAGGGAAACGAGAGATATAGAAGGTAAACAGAACAAATGAATGAAAGATATGCAAAAAAACAACAATGATCAAGGAACGGTGAAGCCCACATGCTCCATTGTGGGGTGTAGGGTAGGTGATAACGAGTTATACAGACTGAAACTCAACAGGACGACAGTGAAAATAGTACGACGACTAGGGTGGGGAGTGACAGAGAGAGAGTGGATGCAAGTATTCCTTCCTACACATATTTTTATTTTAGTAATTCTCCCAATTTAAGTTGGAATGATCAGAGCAAACAATAAAGGTGTCATGTCATCTAAGTCCTTCATTTATAGTGACTAGACAAGTAAGGTTGTATGGGATTTTCATAGTCTTAAGGGAATACATTTCCATGAATGTTACTCTTTATAAACTTGTAAATGTAAAGTCCT
Organism: Rhinoraja longicauda; assembly: GCF_053455715.1. NCBI lineage: Eukaryota > Metazoa > Chordata > Chondrichthyes > Rajiformes > Arhynchobatidae > Rhinoraja > Rhinoraja longicauda. Next base: position 71,869,554 of record NC_135956.1, read on the forward strand.
AGTTATGTACGGCCTAAGTGTTTATATTTAACTTTAATCGTTTTCCCTTTTTACGTCCATCAACCATTGAAAGATAATCTAAACTATATAATATGGATCTAGCTTTGGCAACTAGTGTTTGGAGCAGCTGTGGAGGCACATATCTCACCCCGGTCACACCCTCTTCTCCCCTCCCATCGGGCAAGGGGTATAGAAATATGAAGACGTATACCTCCAGATTCGGTGACAGTTTCTTCCCATCTGTTATCAGGCAACTGTACCATTCTATCAACAACTAGAGAGCGGTCCTGAGCTACTATCTACCTCATAAGAGACCCTTGGACTATCTTTAATCGGACTTTACTGGACTTTATCTTGCAAGAACACTCCTCGGTGCACGTGACAATAAACTAAACTAAACTAAACTTGTGGGGTTTGGTGGAGAGAGTGGAGGTTGGTTCTTATTTTGCTATTATAGTGGAAAAATGCAATTGCCAAGGGCAGGGTGCAGGGCAGATTCACAAAGAACTGCCGAGACTGGTAAATTGTATTTAAGAGTAAGGATTGGATTGACTAGGCACCTGAGACTGCAGATGCTGGAGTCTGGAGGAAATAAACGCAAAGTGCTGAACAACCTCAGCAGGTCAGGCAACACCTATGGAGGCATCTGTTTGAAGAAGGGTCCCAATCTGAAGCCTCACCTATTCATATTCTCCTGAGATGCTGCTGACCTGTTGAACTACTCCAGCACTCTGTGTCTTCTCTTCTATTTTTGGAGGCAAATGGACAGTCGCCATTTTGTGTCGAGACCCTTCATCTGGACAGTATGAGATTGGTTAAGAGTCTCGACCAGAAACGTTAATTGTCCACTTTCCTCCTGACTCACTGAGGTTCATCTATCCGTTTGTCTTTTGCGTTGGATAGCTAGGGGGATAGTTTGCTTTCAAACAGTATGACTTAAGGTGACACTTAATTAAGATGTGAAAATAATATGAGGGGCCAAGATAAAGTAAATAGGAAGGAACTATTTCCCCAGCCAGTGGGTCAAAATTCAGGGTGCAAAGATGTAATTTGGTGGAAGGATTGTATAAGGCAGGGGATCTGAAGCAGGTTCTCGATCTTAAAAGTCACCTATTCCTTTTCTCCAGAGATTCTGCCTGACCTTTTGAGTTACTCCAGCATTTTGTGTCTGTCTTCAGAGAGAAATAAAATCAGTTTTCACTCTGAGGCTGCTTGGGATCTGAAACTTAAGGATTGTTACACTTTCTTTACGTTTAACAGTACTTGGTAGGTTTTGAAGCACTGTGACCTGTTAGGATACGTACATGAAGCTGAAAAGTGGGATTATGTTGAATGGTTCCTTTTGTTGACTGTTGCTGGGATGATGGACCAAATGGCCTCCATCCGCGTGATAAATGTTCTTGATTCCGTTCCAATGAATGGTTTTGACTGTTCTGCAATTGGGCAGTGGCACGAACAGCGGGGCAGTAGTAGAGGTGCTGCCTTACACTGTCAGGGATCTGGGTTCAATCCTGACTACAGGTGCTGCCTGTACAAAGTTTGTACGTTCTCCCTGCGACAGCGTGGGTTTTCTCCGGTTTCCCCCCACACTACAAAGGCATGCGGGTTTATAGGTTATAGGATAGTGTTAGTGTATGGGGTGATTGCTGGTCGGTATGGACTCGGTGGGCCAAAGGGCCTGTTTCCACGCTGTATCGCTTTAAAAACAAACTTTAAAAAAGATCATGTTGCTGAGGTTTGATACTCCTGATTAGAGAGATTCTCAAGTTAAGCTGAATAAAATATTAACTGAAGTGGTTGGAGAATCATGATGCTGAAAGTACCGGTTTGCAAGATATTTCCACCGAGAAGCTCAATTTTACAATTCTTCCTAGAACATAAAGTAATGCCATTTTTCTTGAGCAGGAATGTAATATTTCCTGGATTCCCTGCAACAATAAACATGACTATTTTCTTACAATGCAGGCTTTTTCTAAAATTTATGCTTTATGCACTTGTTAGGAAACTGGTAGCCGAGAGAAGATGTTTATCTTTAAGTCATCTACACAGCCACTGTGTTTTCCAAAGTCAGTTACAGTGGAGAAAACCCTGGTTAAAAATGTTCATTTTGATGCCTTTCTCTTTTAATTAGCAAGTTTTGTTCGTTGTGTTTCTGGTATTGATATTGGTTTATTCTTGTCACGTGTATCAAGATACAGTAGAAAGCTTTGTTTGCTTTCTATTCAATCAAATCCGATAATACTCCACATGAATATAATTGAGCTGGACACAAGAACAGCAGGTAGAGCAAAGAGAAAAATACCAGAGTGCAAAACATAGTTCCTCAGCATTGTAGCATAGCAGTTCCAATTACTGTAATGTGGTCTGTTGGAGGATCGGGATTATACCTTATCTTATGGAAGGACCGTTGAGAAATCTTTTAATACTGTGGAAGAAGCTGTTCCTGATTTTGGTGGTACGTGCTTTCAAGCTCTTGTATCTTCTACCCGATCGGAGCGGGGAGAAGAGGGTTTTACTGGGGTGAAAAAGGTCTTTGATTATATTGGCTGCTTTCCCTAGGCAGCATGAAATGTGGACGGGGCCAGTGGTGGGGAGTATGGACAGTGTGCTGGATTGGGCTGCATTAGTTCTGGCCATGAGTGGGCACAGCTTACTCCTGTTTCCTCGATTCTTTTCAGTCCTGAACAATCAGTATTGTTGCAGGAAATAAGTTATTCTAGGTGAGGCAGAGGGCATGGAAACAGGTCCTTCAACCCAACTTGCTCTTGCTGACCAAGATGCCCCATGTATACCAGTCCCATATGCCTATATCCCGTTAAACCTTTGCTATCCATATGCCTGTCCAAATATCTAAATGTTACCTGTCCAAATGTTAAATGATGTTACAGTACCTATTACATGTATTACAGTACAGTACCCGTTCCTTCTATCCAGAGATGCAGCCTGTCTCGTTGAGTTACTCCAGCATTTTGTATCTATTTACAGTCTCCCCTCTGGCAGTTTGTTCCATCTACCACCACCCTTTGTGTAGAAAAGTTGCCCCTCAAATGTTTAATTTCTCTTCCCATATAAATGTGGGATTTATTTTATATATATATTGCAGTAATTACTACTTCTTTCGTGTTCATCATTCAAATGTTACATCACTGTCATCGTCCGTCCTGAAAAAGGGCGCCAGCTTCCGGCGACAATCAGTGGGAGCCTCACTTGTACAGTTGACGATGGTGGCAGCAGAATGAGCTCAGGACACTTCCAGTTTCCAGCCCCGCGACGTGGACGCTTCTGCTATGGGGCCAGTAATTACTAACCAGTAGGCTCTATGTAAAGGGAGGCACAGTGATGCAGCGGTTTTCTCCAGGTGCCCTTGTTTTCTCCCACATTCCAAAGATGTGCAGGTTTGTAGGTTAATTGGCTTCAGTAAGTGTGGGTGTGCCGAAGCTGTATCACTATCAGTTTACTTTTACAAATGTTCAACCCATTTATAACATTGATGTGCCAATGCAGCTAAATTTAAAAAAAAACACTGTCCTCGTTCAGTCCTTTGTTTTCATATTAGTCCCAATCCCATATCCATCAATATTTATTCAGCAATTTTCTTCCCATGGTGATTAAATCATACTTGGGCTATCTACATATCTATTTGAAGTCATGCTGTATGTGCAGTGATGCCAAAGTGCTAGCAAGATTTAAATCTTGAAATGCAAGGAATTGAATTCAAATTTGGAGAAAGCTAGTGTCAACTAGATACCTTAAGTCAATGTGAACTCAAAGATTTGTTGCACGTGTGTTCTCAATAAAACTGTGAATTATGATGCATTGACTTTAAAAATAAGTTAAACAATTTAATGAACTGCATTATTACTAATTCTATTTTGTGCGGTATAATTTTCAGTTACTGAAGGAAAAGACGGTCTTGTTTAGTTTAGTTAAGAAATACAGCACGGAAACAGACCCTTCGGCCCAACCAGTCAGCGCCAACCAGCGATCCCCACACACTAATACTACCCTACACTCACTGGGGATAATTTACAATTTTACCAAACCAATTAACCTTCGAACCTGTATGTCTTTGGAGTGTTGGAGTAAACTGGAGCACCCGGAGAAAACTCACGCAGGTCACAAGGAGAACATACAAACTCTGTGCAGACTGCACCCTTAGTCTGGATCGAATGCAGGTATCTGGTGCTGTAAGGCAGCAACTCTACCGCTGGTCCACCGTGCCACCCCAGTTACCAGAATGTTTTCAGAAATACTTTTTGATGATTTCAATGGCTTGCCCTGTCCTCGTCCATGAAATTGTTTAACTTATTTCTTGGCATTACTGCACATTTCAGGATGACTTCAAATAGATCTTCATGATTAAAACACAGAGTGCTGGAGGAACTCAGTAAGTCAGACAGCTCTGGGGAGGGAATAGATAAACAAGAATTTAGGGAGCTGAGAGACTTCTTCGATCTGAAGTAGGGTCCCGATCCAAAACGTCGCCTACCCATGTTCCCCAGGGATGTTGTCTGACCCACTCAGTACTTTGTGTCCTTGTTGACTTGTTTCTCTTTTCTCATATGCTGCTTGACTGGCTCGGTTTTTCCATGTCTGTTTTCACTTCAGATTCCAGCATCCGCATTTTTCTATGTTTTCTATCCCTAAGACTTCTTTTCTCTGCCCCTTCTTGCAAGAGAATTTGAGTATTCAATCTATCGATCTCTGTTTTGAGCACAACCAGTGACCAACGTTCCATTTTAGAGTATTCCAATGGTTCACCACCCTTTAGAGGAAGAAATGGCTCCTTATTTCAGCCCTAAATAGCTTAATTTTGAGACTGAACCCCTCGTTTTAGATTTCTCAGCATCTCTCCTCCTGCAGCTACCCGCAGAAGTTATTAGGTTAATAATTAATTAATCTGTTAATTTTTTTAATCTAAGAACATAGAACAGTACAGCACGGGAACAGGTCCTAAGGCCTCATGTGTAGGGAGGAACTGCAAATACTGGTTTATACCAAAGATAGACACAAAATGTTGGAGTAACTCAGCGGGTCAGGGGGTAGCATCTCTGGAGAAACGAATAAGTAACATTTCAATCTTTCTTCAGAATGAAAGATGGAGAAAGCCAGAAAATAAACAGGGCTGGCAACAGATAACCTCAGGAAGCGTGGAGTCCACAATGACTCAAATAATGCTGGGTGGTAAGATGTGCTAATGACAGGGATACATTGATGCTAGCAGTGGAACTAGTAGGACGACAAGGGTGGAGAATGCGGGAGGGGTGTGGGTGGAGGGGGGGGGGGGGGGGGGAGATAGAATGCAGGAGTTACTTAAAATGAGAGAAATCAACATTCATACCCCTGGGTTGTAAGCTACCCAAATGAAATATGAGGTGCTGCTCCTCCAATTTGTGTATGGCCTCATTGTGACAGTGGAAGAGGCCCAGGACAGAGCGGTCAGTGTGGTAATGAGAAGGGGATTCAAAGTGTATGGCAATCGAGAAATTGATTGGCCAAGGCGGACTGAGCTGTTTTCCAGAGATGCTACTTGAGTTACCTGCTGAGTTACTCCAGCATTTTGTGCCTATCCAAAGGCCTCATGATGTCTGAGCCGACCGGGATGCCAACCCGAGTGCCTGCTTGTGATTCATGTGGCTCCTTTCCCTGCATGTTCATCTGTCCTCAGACTGAAAAAGGATCCTAACTCCTTGAAAAATGTTGTCCATCTATTCCCTCTCCAGGTGCTGCCTGACCTGCTGAGTTGCTCCAGCACTCTGTGTTTTGATCATAAAGATCTATTTGAAGTCATCCTCCATAGAAAATGATGCCAAAAAAAACCAGTTAAACTATTTCATAAATAGAGCAAACCATTCAAATCACCGAAAACAAGTTTTGCCTCTTATATGTCACAATTTTGACTGCTTCCACCACCTTCCCTGGCAGTGCATTCCAGGCATCTACCACTCTCTGCTTAAAACAATACTTGCCCTGCGCACCTCTTTTAAACTTTGCCCGTGCCACCTTAAAGCTATGCCCTTTAGTATTTGACTTTTCTTCCCTGGGGAGAAGGGCTTTGACTATTATCTCCTTATTGTATTAAACCCTTTCTCAGTTGCATCCCCCAAGCTTCGTTAAAAGCTGCTCATTATAGGGAAGACACAATAAAACATAAAGAAGCAATTGAATTGGCCTCTTCCTCTTTTGTGCTGTAGTTATGCGCCGTTATGTTCATATTTACTTTAAATTGCTGATTCAGTTTCAAAAATTCCTGCATAAATCCCGTTGCTATTCGCATTTAGTTGTTCTTGGTAGAATACAAACTTTTAACCTATAAAATATGAGTAAGCCAAATTATTATGATTTGCAAATGAATCTCCAAGGGTTGATATGTGCATCTGGAGCCCAGGATGGTTATGTGTGAATTTGCGGTGGCTTTGGTTGGAATAACTATGGAAATGAAGTGTCTTGGCTCACAGCACATACTAATCATAACAACCTGCATTTATCTGAACAAAATATCCTGAAGTGCTTTGCAGGGGTATTAGCAAACAATGTTTGACATCAAAGAGTATGTTAATGGTTCAATTGTACTTTTTGTCACATGTACCTCAGTACATTGACATTTTATTTTTGCATATAAGTTCAGTGAGAATCCTACTATACATTTGGCACATTCATACTCAAAGTGCCAAAGTATCTGTCAGTAGACCACACTGAGTCAGTACACAAGAGTCGCTATGTTTCAGGCACCATCTTGTACCCTTCAAGTACGAAGTTTAAAAAAATTGTTAGGCTTAACTTGGTCATAAAGGCCCGTTGTCTTGGCATCGGTACTAGGTTGGAGTTGCAGGGGTCAGCCTGCACAGTCGATGTGTTGATGTCCTCCACTGCTACTCCGCCATTCTGTGCCACTGCAGGCTGCGTCCATTCCACATGCTAGGCCACTTTCAGCGGCGCCTGATCTACTTGAGTCCCAGGCTGTTCATTCCCCTCCGACTCGACCACTCCAATGCCTTGACCGGCCCAGTATGTTCCGGTACCTGAGATTGGGTATGGAGACACAAGAGACTGCAGATACTGGAATCTCACGCAAAAAAAAAACTGCTGGAAGAATCAACAGTTTAGGGCTCATCTGCGGAGGGAAAAATCGACAGACGATGTTTCAGGTCAAGACTTATTTAGACTTCATCTACTTCTTAAGCTCGAATGAATCATTAAGCTGGAAAGAGTGCAGAGAGAATGGCACGGTGGTAGAGCTGCTGCCTCGCACTCCAGAGACCCGGGTTCGACCCTAACCTTGGATGCTGTCTGTGTGGAGTTTGCACATTCTCCCTGTTACTGCTGTTACGGATTTCCTCCGGCGCTCTGATTTCCTCCCAACGTCCCAAATACATGTGGGTTTGTCGGTTAATTGGCCTCTGTAAAATTACCCCTAGTGTATAGGCAGTGGACAAGAAAATGGAATAACTTAGAACAAGTGTGAACAGGTCATCGATGGTCAACACTCACCATCCCACTCATTCTACCAAGATTCTCGTTGCCCTCCTAAAGCTCCATTTATGTCCTCTATTTTGTTGTCTGATGAAATGTCAGTAAAAAGATGGAAGAGGAACTTTTCTGTGTTAAGGGGACCACATCAATTCAAGTTATTGCCATTTTATTTCAAAAATAAATCTTTAGTGGAGTTAATATGCCAAGACCCATTTGATGTAATACTTGTCTAGGAATGTGTGCATCATTACTTCAGAAGTGTGATGTGAAAACTATTTAATATTTATTTTGTATGTAAATAGTTTGTAATGCTAGAATTTTTATGAGCTTGAGTTTGAGCGAAGACATATTTTAACTATATTTGGTTAACATAGTCTATTTAGAAATTGTACGTCTCAATCTCACTTAGTCAGAGCTGATTTTTTTCTTCCCTGAATATTATCCGTCTTCCATTACATCTGGATGTTAGCATTTCTTGGAAACTTTGAGTTTTGCATTGAATATTTATACAGCCATTTTGATGTTAAACCTCTGCTCTTTTAACATGTAGTTCTCTGTTTCTTCAAGTGCAGTGGGAAGTGCACATAGCACTAGCACCTGATCGGGTGGCCATAAAGACCGGCAAAGTTGGTGAAATAGCAGTGAAAACATAGTTAGGGCAGTTCTCATTGTGAATCATGTGCTGAGATTTCACTTGCCTATTTCCTGACGCCAACTGCTATTAACCGAGTCGGACATCAAGGTTAGCATGAACGAGGTGGGAGAAAATGGCCCATTTCTGTGCTGTACAATTGTAGATTTCTGTGTTTCTATATTCCTGCAAAGTTTATGCAGAGGAAACTTTAGATTTTCCTACTGTGGAGTACACTGTGGATGCTCAGTCATTGTGTTAATTCAAAACCGATCAGAGCGGTGTGGTGGCGGAGCGGTAGAGCTGATCCTGACGACGGGTGCTGTTAGTCCGGAGTTTGTATGTTCTCCCCGTCAACTGTGTGGGTTTTCTCCAGGATCTCCAGTTTTCACCCACACTCCAAAGACGCTTAGGTTTGTCGGTTAATTGTCTTGGTAAAATTGTAAGTTGTCCCTAGTATGTGTATGATAGTGTTAGTGTGTGGGGATCGCTGGTCGGCACCGACTCAGTGGGCCAAAGGGCCTGTTTCCGTGCTGTATCTCTGAACTATTCCTGATACTGATCTAATCTATCTCATGTTAAAGGGTGCAGAGCTCCCTGGAGTCTTGACCAATAATTCAACCTCAGCCAACACTGGGCAGCACAATGCCACATCTGGTAAAGCACAGCCTCACAGCACCAGTGACCCGGGTTCAATCCTGACCTCGGCTGCTGTCTATGTGGAATTGAGTTGAGTTTAGTTTGTCATGTGTACCAAGGTACAGTGAAAAGCTTTTTTTGCGTGCTAACCAGTCATCGGAAAGACTACATGATTTCAATCGAGCCATCCACAGTGTACAGATACATGATAAAGGGGATAATGTTTAGTGCAAAGATAAAGTCTAGTAAAGTCTGATCAAAGATAGTCCGAGGGTCTTCGTTGAGGTAGATAGTAGTTCACTATCTCCCTGTGGCTGGGTGATTTTCCTCCAGGCGTTCTGGTTTCCTCCCAAATCTGAAAAATGTGCAGGTATGTACATGAATTGGCCTCTGCAAAATTGCCCCTAATGTGTAGGGAGTGGATGAGAAAGTGGAATAACATAGAACTAGTGTGAACGGGTGGTCAATTTTCAGTGTGGGCTTGGTGGGCCAAAGGGCTAACTCCATGCTGCATCTCTAAACTAAACTAAAGTACACTTATGGAGAAAAGACCAGTGCTGAAGTAACAGCAGGGTCAGGCAGCATCGTTGGAGAACATGGATAGGTGACGTTTGGGTCGGGACCCTTCTTCTATCCATGTTTTCCAGAGGTGTTGCTGGACCCGCTGAGTTACTCCAGCATTTTGCGTTCTTTTGCGTAAACCGACATCTACATTTCTTTGCTTTTAAACTTATGGAGAACATGGAAGGGTGACGTTTTGGGTTGGAGGAGCCGCATGACCTGTTGCGTTACTCAAGCACTTTGTGTCTTATTTTGTAAAAGCGCCTCTGCAGTTCTTTTTGTCTACTTCCTCATCCCATTCCTGAAGATCTGTAATGTTTTCCATCCCACATCGTTTCAGTTTGCGTTCAGTTGTCCTTTCCCTCTACTATGGAAATCTCAATCTTGTGTCCCCACCATCTAATGTCCTGCAAAGCTCTCCTTAAATCCCATCCCTTATGCAGGACTTTCATTGTTGTCTTAAAATTTCCTGGCTTCCTATGTTTTTTTTTGTCTGATGAGATGTCAGTAAAGAAGGAAGGGGGATCTTTTCTATGTTAAGGTGATCACATAAATTCAAGTTGTTGCTGCTTTATTCGAAAAACAAAATCTTTGCATTATGTCACTTAAGTGGGGTTAACATGCCACAATCCTTTGGATGTGATACTTCTCATGGAATGTGTGTATCATTATTTCAGACGTGTGATGTGAAAACTATTTTACTTGTATGTTATACTTTTTTTGTACATAAACTGTTAGGAATTCGAGAACTTTTATGAGCACTATTTTGCATGTAGGACATATTTTGACTATATTTAGTGAAAATCGTCTATTTAGAAATTATGTCCAAATCTCACTCACTCCGAGCAGATTTTTTTCCCCCGACTACTAACCTTAGTTCCACAACATTTGGATGGTAGCATTTCTTGGAAACTTGGACTTTTGCTTTGAATATTTTTACAGCTCAGAGGACATAGGTTTAAGATGAAGGGGAAAAGATTTAATGGGAATCTGTGGGGTAATCTTTTCACACAAAGGATGGTGGGTGTACGGAACAAGCTGCCAGAGGAGGTAGTTGAGGCTGGGACTATCCCAACATTTAAGAAACAATTAGAGAAGTACATGCATGGGACAGGTTTGGAGGGATATCGACCAAACGCAGCCAGGTGGGACTAATGTAGCTGGGAAGAAAGACTGGATATGAAGAAAGACTGGATAGACTAGGCTTGTACACGCTGGAATTTAGAAGACTGAGGGGGGATCTTATAGAAACATATAAAATTCTTAAGGGGTTGGAGAGGCTAGATGCGGGAAGATTGTTCCCGATGTTGGGGATGTCCAGAACCAGGAGTCACAGCTTAAGGATAAGGGGGAAGTCTTTTAGGACCGAGATGAGAAAACATTTCTTCACACAGAGAGTGGTGAGTCTGTGGAATTCTCTGCCACAGAAGGTAGTTGAGGCCAGTTCATTGGCTATATTTAAGAGGGAGTTAGATGTGGCCCTTGTGGCTAAAGGGATCGGGGGTATGGAGAGAAGGCAGGTACAGGTTACTGAGCTGGATGATCAGCCATGATCATATTGAATGGCGGTGCAGGCTCGAAGGGTCGAATGGCCTACTCCTGCACCTATTTTCTATGTTTCTATGGGACATGTTGGCCGGTATGGGGAGGTTGGGCCGAAGGGCCACTTTCCACGCAGTATCACTCTATGACTCTATGAGCTATTTTGTTTGCAAAATCTTGGCCCCTTTAACATGCAGTAATTTGGAGTTCACTGTTTCCTTGGGTGCAAAATGGGCAGTGTATGTAACGCTATCACCTGACTAGGTGACCACAAGAACAGTACAATTGGTGGGAAAGGTGGTGAAAATTTTGTTAGACCCGTTAATTTAACGATACAGCATGGAAACAGGCCCATCAGCCCACCGAGTCCATGCCGATCAACGATCACCCATATGCTCGTTCTCTATTATCCCATCTGACACACTACAGAAGCCAATAAACTACAAACCTGTACATGTTTGGAATGCGGGGGAAACCGGAGCACCTGGAGAAAACCCATGCGGTCACTGGGAGAATGTACAAACTTCGTACAGACAGCATCCATAGTCAGGATCGAACCTGTGTCTCTGGCACTGAAAGGCCACAACTCTACCGCTGCGCTACTGTGAAGTTTCTTAAGCTTCTGAAGTAACAGTTCGGAATTGTCTTTGCTTTTCTGAAAACCGCATGGTATGCCCCTGCTTTTTATTTAATCAGTTAATTTGAAGATTGTAGGTTCTCTGAAAAGCACCGGGATCTGTCTGCAGTGGTGGCAAGGTGTGCACAGTTCAGCTGGTTGGTGGGAATTACTTGAACAGGCTATTTCATCGCCTATTGCCAATTGACCCAGACATGATCATTAGCATGATGTATCATGTGCCAAATGGCTTTTTATCCACAGATCACATGTGCAAATGGGTCCAATTTCTACCCGTAAAGCATACACCTAAATCAAAATAATATTGAAAAGGTGTTGGTAATTTATCATTAGAGAAAAGTGGTTAATTTATGTTCCACTGAAATGGGCATCGCGGGAGGTTAAGAATTTATCTCCAGCTACGTGTGTTATATGGAAATTCCATTGTACACTTCTCTCAATATTTGGTTCAATTGAGTGTTTAGCATTGCCTACCAAAGCCAAATTGCAATGCCTGATGAGTGCAAGGATTATGTTCCATATTGCATCTAAATCTGTTCTATAAAACTCATAGGTGTATTTAATTTTTAAAAGACCTATTTGTTAAACAGGTATGTGGGGTACATTGCTTCGATTTAGACGAGGTAGATATTGTGCATGCTGAAAAGGAATTTTTAGTAGTGTAAATTTATTAGGTGTTCTATCCAATAAATCTGTCCATAACATAAAGCATCGCCAAGCAACAAAACTTCCTAAAGAGCCAGAGGCACAATAAATTTATATGTGGCAAATTCGCAGTGTTTCACTGGTTACAAGTCTAGGGTAATTAAGTCACACATTCATCTGGTCTACCAGCTGTTCCCATTAACATTCAAATGAAACCGGGGACGCAAATAAGTTGAAATAATCTGCAACGTCTCTTGTCGATGGCAAATATGTGCAAAGTTCTTGGTTCTTAATTCCTGGATATTATATTAAAATGGCAAAATAAGTGTTGACAATTAAATTGCACCACATCTGTGAGTGAGACCAATTAATTGGTCTGAAGAAGGCTATCACTCATCATTAAGAGGATTATTTAAGTTCTTGGCTTCTGAATTCTGGAGAGCATTTGCGATGCCAGGTGTTGCCGGTGCTCCCAGAGTGACTATTAGCCTCGCCAAAGGCTCTGAGTCTGTAGTTATTTGAGATGTCGGGGATGGTGGGGTCGGATTGTGGAGTCTCGTGTCGGGAGACAGTGAGAGGGGACATAGTGAAACAGTTTGTGGGGAAAATGCATGTACATCTCAGATCTAATTTCACCAACAATGCCTGAAATAATATCAGAGATATTGTAAGATCCATTTTCGGAAAACCAAATTTCAAGGGTGGCATGGTGGCACAGCAGTAGTGTTGCTACCTTACAGCTCCCGAGACCCGGGTTCGATCTTGACTGTGGGAGCTGTCTGTACAGAGTTTGTACGTTCTCCCTGAGACCACATGGGTTTTTTGCAGGTGCTCAGGTTTCCTCCCACACTCCAATGACGTGCATGTTTGCAGGTTAATTAGTTTCTGTAAATTGTCCCTAGGTTGCAGGATAGAACAAGTGTATGGTTGATAGTTGGTCAGCATGGCTCTGTGGGCCGAAGAGCCTGTTTCCTCGCTGTACCTCTGAAACAAAAAAGCAAAGGCTATCTAAATTTGATGGTGGTTTTATCTCTATCCAGGTAGGATCTGCTTTGATCTGAAAATATCATCGGTTTTATTTGGGATTTGCCGCAACAGAGATGTTGGATAAATGTGCAAGCCATCAGTCTAACACTTGCATGGCGCAGCCTAAAACTTGCCCAGTTATAAGTGATTTAATGAAATCATTGTGATGAATATGTTAAATTTAACATATCAAGCGTCCAGAATTTTACCTCACAGCTATTTTAAACGATTGTACAATTATTTTTTTTGCAGTCAAATAAGTTAAACTCCTGAATACTTTATCTTACGATAAATCTAAATTTCTCGTGAAGTTTATTACAATCCTCATCAGGGTTAGGATCGCAGTTCTAAGTTAATTTTGTTGTTGCAGCTGACCATGGTCGTGCTTTGAAGGAATGACGTGTCAAAGTAGGAAGATGCCACTTCAGATCCAGATCTTAGGGGTAATCAGGCCTTGAGCTACAAAAGGTGTCTGACCTTTTTACCATTATATTTACATTTGACTTTCTCGGCATATCCTGTGCTGCCAGAATTTGAGGGGTGCAGGTATCTTGTTTCTGACAAAGGTCTTTTGACCTGAAACATTAACTGGTGAAACAAGGAACTGCAGTTGCTGGTTTACAAAAAAGGAAATAAAGTGCTGGAGCAACTCAGCAGGGCAGGCGGCATCTCTGGAGAACATGGACAGGTGATGTTTCGGGTCGGGACCCTTCTTCAGACTCTAAACTCTGGGCTAAACACTAAAGTAGGTGGTACTGTGGACAGTGAGGATGGTTGTTGAAAATTGCAGGTCGGAGCTGAGGAATCCAGGAGTGCAGGCACACAGTTCCTTGAAAGTGGCATCACAGGTAGATAGGGTGGTCAAAAAGGCTTTCGGCACATTGGCCTTCATCAAACTGATTCCACAGTTTGGTTATCTGTTGGCTCACAGTGGGGGAGTTTTGAGCTGAAACGTTAACTGGTGAAGCAAGGAACTGCAGATGCTGGTTTACAAAAAAAGAACACAAAGTGCTGGACGACTCAGGCAGCATCTTGTTAATTGGTGTTTTTTCCCCCGTAAATCATGCTTGACTGGCTTTTAGTTCTTCTAGCATTTTTTCAGATACCTCGGAAGTTAAACAAGAGGAGAGCTCAAAGAGGATTTTGATTGCAAAGAAAGACATTTTGAAATTAAGCAGTATAAACCATTAATGATGCTCTCTGTGGGAATCTGACTATCAGGTGAGAGTTCATTTGGGCATGTTTGGACAGCCCGGTCAAATATCTAAACCCACACTAAGCATGAAGACAAGCCCAAGATATCAGAGAGAGCAGGCTGTGCCTAGAAACATATACCTGTCCATAGGATGTTGTAAAAGAAACACTACACCAATATAATATGTCTTTTTTCATAATACGGCTTCTGCAATTCCTTTCACCTATTTAGGATATTAAGATTAACGGGTCGGCCATTTGGGATTGAGTTGAGAAAAAACTTTTTCACCCAAAGAGTTGTGAATCTGTGGAATTCTCTGCCACAGAAGGCAGTGGAGGCCAAGCCACTGGATGTATTCAAGAGAGAGTTCGATTTAGCTCTTAGGGCCAACGGAATCAAGGGACATGGGCAGAATGCAGGAATGGGGTACTGATTTTGGATGATCAGCCATGATCATCAGGTGGTGCTGGCTTGAGGGGCCAAATGGCCTTCTCCTGCACTTATTTTCTATGTTTCTATCCGTGTTCTCTGGGGATGCTGCCTGACCTGCTGAGTTACTTCAGCACTTTGTGTCTTTTTTTTGTAAATCAGCATCTATAGTTCCTTGTTTCTATAAAAACAAAATAATTACAGGTATGTCTCTGTATTTTTGAAATAACTCAAGTTTATGCTGTTTAAATGCATATTTAGTTTAATAATCTCCACATAAAACACAAGGTGTCTGTACATGTATTATGGTTGCAATCTTCAGTTTCTCCTTGTTCTAGTGAAAGATAACATTTTCACATGTGATTTTGTGGGGTTCTGAAAGTCGGCATTGGTTGCAGTTAGAGCCTGTTAATAACGCCTATGGTTTTTGGTGCAGCTACCATTGGGAACGGTAGCAATGAAAAGATGTGTTCCAGATGCCTCACCGCCAAAAGGCCTTGTATTCCCTCACCCTCTTTCCAGGCTGGAGAGCAATCCGTGGTTGGAAAGTTAAGACGTGCGGAGAGAAAGGGTTTGTAAAAATAAATCTGCAGTGCATCTTTTTCAAGTTAATTATTTTTTCTTGCCCAATAAAACTACACAGACGAAGGGTACAGTTCTGGGTGTAGCAGCAGCAGGGAATTGGGCACTCATCTGGATGACAGTTGAGATTATTTTTGGCTGCTCGGTACACTCTTATGCTTTAATTGTGTGGTTTTGTTGGCAGAAAGATAAAAACAAATGTGCAAAGCTGCTGTTCAGTAAATTGGTTTTAAGTTGACCAGAACAGTCTGCTTTGTTACGTTTACTGTTATTTCTTAGAATTTTCATGCTAAGGTATTTGTGTCTCATTGTACTTATCTAACTTCTAGCACATTTGTATCTGAAAAGAAGTTAGCATATGCTACTTGGAACATAAAAGATAGAACAGTACAGCACAGCAACAGGCCCTTTGGCTCATAATGTCTGTGTTGAGTGCCATGCTAATTTAAACCACCCTCCTCTGCCTGCACTTAATCCCGTCCCTCCATTCCTTGCACATTCATATGCCTGTCCAAAAGCATCTAAAACGCCACTGTTGTAGCTGCCTCCACCACCAGACCTAGCAGCACACACATGGCCCCCTCCATCCTCTGTGTAAAAGCAACTTGCCCCGCACATCTCCTTTAAACTCATCTTTAGTTTAGTTTAGTTTAGAGATACAGTGCGGAAACGGGCCCTTCAGTAAGTCCGTGCCGACCAACGATTCTCCACATATTAACACTATCCTACACAGACTGACAATTTTTCAATTTTGCCAAGCCAATTAATCTGCAAACCTGTATGTCTTTTGAGTGTGCTCCCGGGGAAAACCCAGGCAGGTCATGGGGAAAACGTACAAACTCCGTACAGACAGCACACAGTCAGGATGGAACCCGGGTCTCTGGCGCTTTAAGGCAGCACCTCTACCACTGCGTCACCCTTCCGCCCAAAGCTGTGCCCTCTGGTTTTTGACATTTGCATCCCGAGGAAAAGGTTCTGACTGTTTTCCCTATCTCTGCCCCTGCTGGCTTCTATTCTACCATTCCTCTTGCCCATGCCCTCCCAGGTGTACCTCCCTGACCCAAATAGGAGGAGCTTGTGTTTCTATATAATATTTATGTAGTATGACACAGGATTTAAAAAAAAAAAGAGCACTACAATCATATTAAAATGAACAAGAATGTTGCCCCATCAATCCTACCTCATCTAACTCAATGCAACATGTCCTCATTGGCTGTAGAAAGCATTTTATCGGGTTGCATCACAGCATGGTTTAGGAACAGCTCTATCCAAGACCGCAAGAAGTTGCAGGGAATTGTGGATGCAGCCCAGACACAACCCAACTTCCCTTCCATTGACTCCATCTACACTTCACGCTGCTTCGGCAAGGTCACCAGCATAATCAAGGACGAGTCTCACCCCAGTCACTCCCTCTTCTCCCCTCTCCCATCAGGCAAGTGGTACAGAAGTGTGAAAATGCATACCTCCAGATTCAGGGACAGTGTCTTCCCAGCTGTCATCAGGCAACTGAATCATTCAATCAACAACAAGAGAGCAGTCCTGAGCTATCATCTAACTCTTTTGGAGACCCTTGGACTATCTTTAATCGGACTTTACTGGATTTTATCTTGCGCTATACGTTATTCCCTTCATAGAGTCATAGAGTGATACATTGTGGAAACAGCCCCTTCGGCCCAACCTGCCCACATCGGCTAACACGTCCCAGCTACACTGGTCCCACCTGCCAGCATTTGGTCCACATCCCTCCAAACCTGTCCTATCCATGTACCTGTCTAACTGCTTCTTAAATGCTGGGAAAGTCCCTGCCTCAAATACCTCCTCTGGCAGCTTGTTCCATACATCCACCACCCTTTGTGTGAAAAAGTTACCCGCTCACCTTAAACCTATGTCCTCGATTCACCTACTCTGGGCAAGAGACCTGTGCATCTACCTGATCTATTCCTCTCATGTTCTTCTACACCTCCATAAGATCACCCCTTATCCTCCTGCACTCTAAGGAATAGAGTCAACCTACTCAATCTCTGCTTATAGCTCAGACCCTCTAGTCCTTGCAGCATCCTCGTAAATCTTCTCTGAGCCCTTTCCAGCTTGACAACATCTTTCCTATAACATGGTGACCAAAACTGAACACAATACTCTAAATGTGGCCTCACCAACGTCTTATATAACTACAACATGACCTCCCTACTTCTACACTCAATACTCTGGCCAATGTGCAAAAAGTATTTTTGACCACCCGATCTAATTGCGACTCTTCCTTCAGGTAGTTATGCACCTGCACTCCTGGATCCCTCTGCTCAACAACACTACTCAGAGGCCTATCATTCACTGTGTAGGTCCTGCCCATGTAAGACTTCCCAAAATGCCACACCTCACATTTTTCTGCATTAAATTCCATCAACCAATCCTCAGCCCACTTGGCTAATTGATCAAGATCCTGCTGCAATTTTTCACAACCATCTTCACTTCTGTAAACCCACCCTCATTCACTATTTGTGGAATTCTCTGCCTCAGAAGGTAGTGGAGGCCGACTCACTGGATACATATTTATCTGTGTGTCTTGTGCTTTTTAATGTCTACTGCCGGACCCTGACGTGAGAGGACGCTGGCGTTGTGTATTCGCCGCTTTTCCGTCAGGATAGTTTGTCTGTTTGTTTCTATGTTAATTGTTTTTGTAAAGCGCTTTGAGCATGCGATAAGGCGCTGTATAAAATAAATGGATTATTATTATTATTATGAGGAACCTTGTATCCTTGTATCCTGTATCTATGGATAGCTTGATTGTAATCATGTATAGTCTTTCCACTGACTGGATAGAATGCACCACAAAGTTTTTCACTGTACCTCGGTACACATGACAATACTTCGGTACACTTGACAATAAACAAAACTTTAAACTTCACAGTGAAACTGAATGGATCCATCCATCCACACTCGTAATCCCTTGGAAGAATCGCAACAAGGATTTCAAGCCAATTGGGAAGACATCTAGATAATTCCCTTTTATCTATCGCCTGAGATCCAAAAATACCCAGAAACTGTGTACACTATCCTCATTAATTCCTTCACCGTCTGTGGGAAGAGAAACAGAGTTAATGTCTCAACTAAGAGGCTATCACATACCACGTGCGTACCAAATGATGTGATGAGGCAGTGTCCTACTCGGCCTAACGCACAAGTTAAGGGCAAGTTAGGCCGAAGGGGCTGTTTCTGTGCTGCATCTATGACTCTAGTGTTGAATTGACTATGCACCAGGACCGCAACAATGAAATTCTTACTTGCTGCTGCAACTTTACAGGCACATTAAATGCAACAGTACAACAAATAAAGAGACAATGAATTATCATTTATTTGTGGTAAACCTGACCTTGCGGGTGAGAGAAATGCGAGTGTCAAAGAAAGATGTTGACTGCACTCCGGAGATAATAATGCAGGGCAAGATGAAAAGCAGGCAGTTCCATGGTGCATGTGATATACAATAGCTTCCAATTCTATTTGAAAGGGATTTAAACTGAGGAAAGTTTTATGAATTCTTCACCAGAAAAAATCCCGAAAGAAACTCAAATAATTGAAACAAAACACTGTACATTGGAAAAAGCTAGCAGGTCACTCAACATCCGTGGAGAGAGACACTGAATTAATAGAACATAGAACCGTACAGCTGAAGAACAGGCCCTTTGGCCCACAATGTCTGTGCTGAATATGATGCCAAGACCAACCTTGCAAATCCTCTTATCTGCCTGCACATAATCCATATCCCTCCATTTCCTGTATATCCGTGTGCCCATCCAAATGCCTCTTAAATACCACTATTATATCTGCCTCAACTACCACCCCCAGCAGTGCATTCCAGGCACTCACCACCCTTGTATAAAAGAACCTTGCCCTGCACATCCTCTTTAAACTTCATCCCTCTCACCTTAAATCTACGCCCTCTAGTATTTCATTTTTACCATCCTGGGAAAAAGGTTCTGATTGTCCATCCGATCTATGCCTCTCATAATTCTATATACTTAGTTTAGTTAGGTTAGTTTAGTTTAGTTTAGTGTAATTTAGAGATGCAGTGTGGAAACAGACCCGTTGGCTCACCAGGTCCACGCCGACCAACGGCCACCCGTACTCTCGTTCAATCCTACACACGAGGGACAATTTACAGAAGCCAATTAACCTACAAACCTGCATGCCTTTGGAACTGCTTCTAACAGGTCTGCCCGCAACTTCCTAGTATTTCAGGGCGATGATCTTTCACAAGAACTGACTGTTTCTCCACAGATGTTGCCAGATCTGCTAAATATTTCCAACGCTTTCTGCATTTATGTCACATTTCTGACTTCTGCAGTTTTTTTATTTTTGCTTTTCAATTACAAATTTCAATTCTGCAGGTACGATCGCAATGTTTAAGAAGCAGTTAGACAGGTTCATGGACAGGATAGGTTCAGAGGGATGTGGGACAAACACAGGCAGGTTAAGTTTGAGTTTACTTTATTGTCACTTGTACCGAGATTCAGTGAAAAGCTTTTGTTGTGTGCTAACTATTCAGTGGAAAGACAACACATGATTACAATCAGCCGTCTACAGTGGACTTCTTCTTCTTGCGTTTGAGGCAGCAGAAGTTATGAAGCTGCTTCTGCTTCTGCTGTCTCTGTTTGTTGTCGTTCGCCTGACTGAGGTCAGTTGACAGGGCTCACCCCGGGGAGGTCGACAACATGAGCCCCTACAGTGATACGTGTTAAATGGAATGATATGAATAACGTTTAGTGCAAGATAAAGCCAGTAAAGTCCGATCAAAGATAGTCCTGGACTTGTGTAGATGGGACCAGTTGGTCGGTGTGGGCAAGTTGGGCCAAACTGTCTGTTTCCACGCTGTCTATCACTCTACTGCAGAAACTGGAGGTTAAATAATTAATTCACTGTCCCTTCTGACTTTCCCGCTCATGTTGTTGTAGAAATACCAGTTCCAGCCAGTGCCGGCCCTGTGAACAGTGTGAACTGGCAGCTATACATGAGAAAAAAATAGACATTTCACTTGTTTGCAAAAAACACATGTAAAGACTTCTGCTCAGAAGTGGTGGAAGGCGTCTTAATTTTTTAATGTTAGCGACTATCCAGATGGCTTTTTACCATGATAAGATCTTAAAGCCTATCCAGCAAAGGATATTTTGAATTCCATCATAAATTGTGGCTTTAACCTTGCATTTCAGAAATGTGGACTGGAGATTGCTCACTTTGAAACTTTCTTTTAACAAGTAAAATCTTCTCTTAGCTATTCCTTTGTCATTTTTTAACGGATCAATTTTTCTTTGGCTTCATGCATCTCACCGGCTTTCCCATTTCGTTTCGTTTGAGCAAAATTTAAACACAATTCCCCATGACTAACAGGTGACTGGAGCCGGCCGCATTGCATGTGTTCATCCATAATCACTCCATGACAAGGGCGGCATGGGGCGCAGCGGTAGAGTTGCTGCCTTACGGTGCCAGAGACCCAGGTTTGATCCTGACAAAGGGGTGCTGTCTGTACAGAGTTTGTACATTCTCCCTGTAACCACATGGGTTTTCTCCCAATGCTCCGCTTTTCTTCCACACAGTGAAGGTGTACAGATTTGAAGGTTAATTGGCTTCGGTAAAAATTGTAGATTGTTCCTAGTGTTTGTCGGGCTAGTGTGTGGGGTGATTGCTGGGCGGCATGAACTTGGTGGGCCGATGGGCGTGTTTCCACGCTGTATCTCCAAACTAAACTAAAGGTTTGTAGATTCATTGGCTTGTGTAAGTTGACCCCAGTGTGTGGGATAGTGCGAGTGTACGGGATGATCGCTGGTTGGCATGGACTCGGTGGGCTGAAGCGTCTGTTTTCATGCTGTATCTTTGAAGTCAAAAGAAGTTTGTAATTAATAATGAAAAGGTTAGTTGGGTAATCTTCTGCATAACTATGGTGCTAAGAATAACTGTGGTACCTCAAACTGCTGCCCTGCACTTTCACTAAACCCTGTTGATTCTTTTTGCTTTAGCTATTTTTTAAATATATTTCCAAAAATAAATATAGTCTAATTTTATGCGCCCATAAAAGATTGATATCGTTGCCACATTTTGCCTTTGTACTGTTTAAATTGCATAATAGTGAAAACGTGTTCTGTGTTAGATTAAACGGAAAAGAATCTTAGAGAGAATACCACTGAAATTTCAATATAACCAAATAAAAAAAATAATGTCTGATATACACAAGAGAGAAACTAAAATAAAAAGTGATGGCAGCTGTCTTCACAGAACTTTGCAGCGTCTCGTCAGGGGTGAATTCAACGCTGCTGTATTTTTTACCGTAGTGATAATAGAGCTCTCCTTTTTAAAACGAAAGGCCATGTCTGTGAATAGACCAGAGACACGAGGAGCAGCAGATGCTGGAATCTTGCATACAAAACAAAACGCTGGCGTAACTCAGTGGGTCAGGCAGCATTTGTGGAGGGCATGGACAGGCGATGTTTTGGGTCAGGACCCTTCCTCAGATTCGTCAACGTTTTGGGTGTCGGCTCTTTCTTCAGACTCTCGGGTCAGAACATAGTCAATGAGCTAGAGTGCAGCAGGGGAAGTCTGAAGAATGTTGCCGACCCGAAATGTTGCCTGTCCATGCCCTCCAGAGATGCTGTCTAACTCGCTGAGTTACTCCAGCACTTTGTGTTCTTTGAATTGATGGGTGAAGTTGCAGGTTATTTGTAGCATGTCCTCCGAGTATGATTGAAAGAGAACTACTAGCGGCAAATGTCAGCCGTGTAATATCAAAAAATAAAAAATAATTTTTAGATTATCTTTCCAAATTTCTCATATGTCTAGTTTTGAATTTTACTTTTTAAATCAATAAAAAGTTCTTAATGCCAGGTACATACAAAGTCATTACATGAGAGCCATCTGTACATCCCTTGTCTCAGATTTTGTGCATTTTTATTTGAATTATATGATCTTGTTTGCAGTTTCAAATGCTTTGTGGTAAAATTACAGTGTCGGTAATATTTTGCAGATGTAAAAATAGTAGTAATGTGAGCTGTATCCATTTACTGAAACTGAGAGTGGAAACTGCTACTAGGTGCTGCAGGAAGGATGTGGTTTTCGCAAGTGTCAGGCTAAATTCTTTCTGTTCATCATTTCTAAAATGCATGTTGAAGAAAATGTGGGTTTCTTCTCCGTTTAATTAAGAGTTGGAGCGGTCACGAAGTGGATGGAGGTCCTTCAACACATCCAATCTGTGTTGGTTCCATGTTTGTACATGGGTATGCAAGGAATGGAGGGATGTGGATTATGTGCAGGTAGATAAGGACAGATTATGGGTGACACCGTGGTGCAGTGGTAGAGCTGCTGCCTCACAAAGTGTCAGAGACCCGGGTTCGATCCTGACTACGGGTGCTGTTTGTGCAGACTTTGTGCATTCGCCCTGTGATCACGTGGGTTTTCTCCGGGTGGTCCGGTTTCATTCCACATTCCCAAATGCACGCAAGGTTGTAGGTTAATTGGCTTCTGTGAATTGCCCTCAGAGTGCAGGATGTGAAAGTGGGATAACATCAAACTAGTGTATGGGTGATTGATGGCCAGCAGGACTTTGTGGGCCGAAGGGCCTGTTTCCACGCTGTATCTCTAAACTTTAATCTCTAAGATAAAGGTTGGTCTTGGCATCATATTCAGCACAGACATTGTGGGTCGAAGGGCCTGTCCCTGTGCTGTACTGTTCTATGTTCTATGTTCGATGAAACGGGTTCATCCCACTCGCTTGCCCTCTCACCATAACCTTACACATTTTTTCCTTCCAATTACTTATCTGTCTCCCTTTTGAATGACATAATTAAATCTCCTTACTCAGCTCCCCCAGCAGTGCATTCCACACCCTAACCACGCACTGCGTCAAGAGAAAAGTAATTCCTCATGTTACTTTTATTTCTTTTGTACTTTCACTCCATGCCCCTTCTGTTTAGTTTAGTTTAGAGATACAGCGCGGAAACAGGCACTTTTGCCCACCGAGTCCGCGCCAACCAATGATCCCCGCACACTAACACTATCCGACACACACTTGGGACAATTTACAATTTCACCAAGCCAATTAGCCTACAAACCTGTACGTCTTTGGAATGTGGGAGGAAACTGGAGCACCGGGAGAAAACCCACGCAGGTCATGGGGAGAACGTATAAACTCCGCACAAACTGCACCCGCGGTCAGGATTGAACCCGGGTCTCTGGCGCTGTAAGGCAGCAACTCTACCGCCGCGCCACTGTGCCGCCCATGAGAACTATTTTCATCCATATATTGTCCCTATTTTCCTTCATGACTTTAAATAACTGTCATGTCTCCTCATGACCCCCTATGTTACGAAGAGAGCAATCCAGCCTTTCCAGCAACAGGAGCAAAATCCTGCTGACGCTAGAAATGTGAAACAAAAACATTGCCAGAAAGGCTGGGAAAGTCTGGCATCATCTGTTGAGTTATAAAATGCAAACACAAGCAACTGCAGATGTTGCAACCTTGGGTAAAACACAAAGTGCTGGAGGAACTCAGCAGATCAGGCAGTCCGTCTGGAAGGAAAGGACGTGATGTTTTGGGTCGGGATCCTTCTTCAGACCCATTTGTGCAGTTCATGTTTTGGGTCAAAGAAGTGATGTTTCCTTACTTGCTGAGTGTTTCCGGTATTTTATGTTTACCTCCACATTTCTAGTTAACTTAAGTCCCTCATCCCTTTCCTTTATGTTGGGTCTAGAACTCTGCACAGTCATGTTGAAGCATTAAGTGATGGGATCATATAATTAATGTATAGTGTGCATTACTGAGCCTATTCATCGCATGATAAGAGTTTGTATGCTTATGCACTGCCTTGTGTGAAGAGTTTTTGCATGTTTAGAAATTGATGGCTTGACAGTAACCAATTTATTTGAGATGTAAGGTTCGAACAATACAACTTTGGAATAAATTATTTGTGAAGTGAGAGAACTTCACGATATTTATTTTTCATATCTCTTGTATGTGCATTGAACTTGGAATTGGTATTGGTTTATTGGTATTGGTTTATTATTGACTGGAGTACCAAAATACAGTGAAAACTTTGTTTTGCATGCTATCCAGTCCACTCATACAAGTCAACTCGTAATCAAGCCAAATGTAAATACAACTTGTTGTATAAAGAGAAAAAATAACCAGAGTGCAGAATGTAGTTATACCATATAGTGTTCCAGCGCTAAAGCAAATGAGATGCCAAAAAAGTACAAGGACCATAGTATGGAAGGCTGAGAGATCGGAACTACACCCTTAGCTTATGAGAGGACTATTCAATAGACAATAGACAATAGACAATAGGTGCAGGAGTAGGCCATTCAGCCCTTCGAGCCAGCACCGCCATTCAA
The DNA here is from genome assembly GCF_053455715.1 of Rhinoraja longicauda. Taxonomy (NCBI): domain Eukaryota; kingdom Metazoa; phylum Chordata; class Chondrichthyes; order Rajiformes; family Arhynchobatidae; genus Rhinoraja; species Rhinoraja longicauda. Next base: position 71,894,283 of record NC_135956.1, read on the forward strand.
TGCGATCATGGCTGATCACTCTCAATCAGTACCCCGTTCCTGCCTTCTCCCCATACCCCCTCACTCCGCTATCCTTAAGAGCTCTATCCAGCTCTCTCTTGAAAGCATCCAACGAACTGGCCTCCACTGCCTTCTGAGGCAGAGAATTCCACACCTTCACCACCCTCTGACTGAAAAAGTTCTTCCTCATCTCCGTTCTAAATGGCCTACCCCTTATTCTCAAACTGTGGCCCCTTGTTCTGGACTCCCCCAACATTGGGAACATGTTATCTGCCTCTAATGTGTCCAATCCCCTAATTATCTTATATGTTTCAATAAGATCCCCCCTCATCCTTCTAAATTCCAGTTTATACAAGCCCAATCGCTCCAGCCTTTCAACATACGACAGTCCCGCCATTCCGGGAATTAACCTAGTGAACCTACGCTGCACGCCCTCCATAGCAAGAATATCCTTCCTCAAATTTGGAGACCAAAACTGCACACAGTACTCCAGGTGCGGTCTCACCAGGGCCCGGTACAACTGTAGAAGGACCTCTTTGCTCCTATACTCAACTCCTCTTGTTACGAAGGCCAACATTCCATTGGCTTTCTTCACTGCCTGCTGAACCTGCATGCTTCCTTTCATTGACTGATGCACTAGGACACCCAGATCTCGTTGAACTCCCCCTCCTCCTAACTTGACACCATTCAGATAATAATCTGCCTTTCTATTCTTACTTCCAAAGTGAATAACCTCACACTTACCTACATTAAACTGCATCTGCCATGTATCCGCCCACTCACACAACCTGTCCAAGTCACCCTGCAGCCTTATTGCATCTTCCTCACAATTCACACTACCCCCCAACTTAGTATCATCTGCAAATTTGCTAATGGTACTTTTAATCCCTTCGTCTAAGTCATTAATGTATATCGTAAATAGCTGGGGTCCCAGCACCGAACCTTGCGGTACCCCACTGGTCACTGCCTGCCATTCCGAAAGGGACCCATTTATCCCCACTCTTTGCTTTCTGTCTGTCAACCAATTTTCTATCCATGTCAGTACCCTACCCCCTGACTGAGAACTGTGTGGGAAGGAGCTGTTCATGAATCTGATAGTACATACTTTCAAGCTGTTGTATCTTCGGCCTGATTGGAGTGGGGAGAAGAATGAATGACGTGAAGATTCTGAAGAAAGTGATCCTGAAGATTGAAGAAGGGTCCTGACCTGAAAAGTCACCTATCCATGTTCCCCAGGGATGCTGCCTGACCCGCTGAGTTACTCCAGCACTTTATGTCATTATCAAAGACATCCCACCCCGGTCATTGCTCCTTCTCCTTACTCACGTCCAGCAGAAGATACAGAAGCCTGAAAGCATGCATTACCAGACACAGAGACGGCTTCTTCCCTTCTGTTATCAGACTGCTGAACGGTCGTTCCATAAGCTAGGGTACTGTCTTATTTACCTCTACCCCATTGAGGACATTGGACTTAATCTATGGAAATGCTGAGAATTATATTCTGCACTCTGTATCTTCCCTTTTGCCCTACCCATTGTACTTGAGCTTGACCTGATTGTATGTATTTGTGGTAGACACAAAATGCTGGAGTAACTCAGCGGGTCAGGCAGCATCTCTGGAGAGAAAGAATGGGTGACGTTTCGGGTCGAGACCCTTCTTTTATATGTGGTATATCTGGCCTGTTTGGACAGCATGCAAAACAAATCTGTTCACTGTATCTTTGTATGCATGACATTAATAAACCTAAGATAGACACAAAATGCTGGAATAACACAGGGGGACAGGCAGATCTCTGGAGAGAAGGAATGGGTGACACTCTGTGTCGAGACTCTTTTTCATAAACCTAAACCTGAACCATAGGTAAATTCAACCTGAGGAAAACACTGAACAAGGACTCTCTGTGCTGGAACAGAGAAGCTTATTGAAGGTTTGTAAAATTACAGAGGGACACATTATTTCCCTTCACTGAGGAGTACTATAATTCTATGTTGTAAATATACAGTGGTTATCAGTAAATTCAGGCAGGCACAAAAAATCAGTAAGGCACAAAGATGATAGTTCCTTAAAAGGTATTAGGGCGGTATGGTGGCTCAGTGGTACAGCTGCTACCTCACATTGCCAGAGACTCTGGTTTGATCCTGACCTTCGGTGCTGTCTCTGCATGCTCTCACTGTGACTGCGCAGGTTACCACCAACTGTTCCGGTTTCCTCTCACATCCCAAAGATGTGTCGGGAGTGGATGAGAAAATAGGATTGCACAGAACCAGTGTGAGCGGGTGACCAATGGGTCGGCGTGAAAGCAATGGGCCGAAGGGCTTGTTTCCATGCTGTATTTTAGAGATACAGTGTGAAAAGAGGCCCATGGACCCACTGAGTCCACGCCGATCATGGATCACCACATACACTCGTTCTATGTTATCCCACCCACTCTCGCATTCTGGGGGCAATTTACAGCTGCCAATTAACCTACAAACCTGCATGTCTTTGAAGGAAACCGGAGCACCCGGTGGAAATTCACGCGGTCACAGCGAGAACGTACATAGACAGCACCCATAGTCAGGATCGAACCCTTGTCTCTGGCGCTGTCCTGCTGCTGTATCTCGGAACTAAATTATGGTAAAAGAATGACGTTGTAGTTTAGACCTCATGTGTAACACTTGTAATCTTACATAGATTTTATTCAAGAATGTTTTCTTAAATCAGTCAACTTTTCCTTTATGCATATTTCTGGTGTGGCAGGAGAAGGCAAATCTCTCTGGTTTTCCACCTTCAGATTTCTATTATTGGCCCCTGACGTTCATGTTAACCAGGATTGAGTGGCCAAATGACGGTGCCTTCCTGTACACTGCCATCGTAGGAAATTATAGTTTTAAATAACTTTCTGAGAGCATGCTGCCTTTTAAATGGACACCGTTTAATGGAACCTAGCTCCGAGATTAATGGTGTTATAACAAAAAATTGATACATGATAAATGATGAAATGATAATTGTTGATATTGCTGTTCCTGCATTACCGAGGAGCACGGCTAAAGAGCAATTAAAATATATAACTGTTTCGTTAAATACTTACGCAGGATAATTGCACAAGACAGAACTAATAAATCTTGCAAATGTTGTTGCTTAGGGTCAAATTTTAAAAACTAACCATTATTTAAACAATTGAGAATAAAGCCACCTTTGTTCGGGTTCAGAGTACATGGTTGACTGCAAGACCCTTGGTCTAGTAAGTTGAATGTAATACCCAATGATCAGGCAGCTACAGATATGCACAAGCTTGAATTAGTTATAATTATTCCCCAAAGATTTTGATCTATGGACTGTGTCTAAGCAGCAAAATCCATATGTGAGTGTGAAATTCAAGCTATGTGCTTATATGTAAATAGAGCCATCTGTTATATAAATACACCTGTACAATATTAGATGGGAAATGGAGTAACACTTTAATTTCTTCTTTAGAATTATTAATGGCTCACTCATTTCCTTTGAGATCAATTCAAGTGGATCTTGTTAACACTCGTAATGTTTAATTATTTTTTCGCAGCACAAGTATGGGATTACTGTGTCCACGTGGTCAAGGAAGAAAATATATTAGTCAGAGCAAAACTAGAAAGGAGACATAACCAGATCTTATGGAGCCATACAGCTATTCAGCAAAGGTTCTTCTGCCTACAATGCCCATACTGACAGGGTCATATACACCGATGGGCCAAAACATTAAGACCACTGACAGGTGAAGGGAATAACATTGATTATCTTGTTGCATTGGCACCTGTCAAGGGGTGGGATATATTAGGCAGCAAGTGAACAGTCATTTCTTGAAGTTGATGTGTTGGATGCAGGAGAAATGGGCAGGAGTAAAGACCTGAGCAACTTTGACAAGGGTCAAATTATTATGGCCAGACGACTGGGTCAGAGCATCTCTGAAACAGCAAGGCTTGTGGGGTGCTCCCAGTCAGCAGTGGTGAGTACCTACTGACAGTGGTCCAAGGAGGGACAAACTACAAACCGGCGACAGGGTGTTGGGTGCCCAAGGCTCATCGATGCGTGAGGGCAAGGAAGGCTGTCTGGTCCGAACCGACAGAAGGTCTACGGCACAAGTCATAGAAAATTTTAATGGTGTTCACGGGAGGAATGTGTCACAATGTGTCAATGGACCTTGGAGCAGTGGAAGAAGGTTGCCTGGTCCGATGAGTCCCGTTTTCTTTTCGATCACATGGATGGCCGTGTACGTGTGCGCCGTTTACCTGGGGAAGAGATGGCACCAGGATGCACTGTGGGAAGACGACAAGCCAATGGAGGGAGTGTGATGCTCTGGGCAATGTTCTGCTGGGAAACCCAGGGTCCGGCCATTCATGTGGACGTCAATTTGACACGTGTCACCTACCTAAACATCGTTGCAGACCAGGTACACCCCTTCATGGCAATGGTATTCCCTGATGGCAGTGGCCTCTTTCAGCAGGATATGCGCCCTGCCACACTGCACACGTTGTTCGGGAATGGTTTGAGGAACATGATGAAATGTTCATGGTGTTGTCCTGGCCTCCAAATTCTCCAGATCTCAATCCGATTGTGCATCTGTGGGATGTGCTGGATCGACAAGTCCAATCCATGGCGGCTCCAGCTCGCAACTTACAGGACTTGAAGGATCTGCTGCTAATGCTTTGATGTCAGATACCACAGGATACCTTCAGGGGTCTTGGAGAGTCCATGCCTCTGCGGGTCGGCGCTGTTTTGGTGGCACACGGAGGACCAACAGCATATTAGGCAGGTGGTCATAATGTTTTGGCTCATCAGTGTACTTAGCATAGGACATCAAAATAGGTTCTGGTTCTAGGTGGAGAGGAAGCATATATGTTTGAATATGTGCCATACCATATTTTATTGGCACATACTCATGGCATCAGCGACTTGGATTCAATTGTGTCCTCACTTGTCATTTGTATGGAGTGTAGGGACATAGGGATTGGCCAGGTAATAGAACCCTCGGATTGGGTTACGGTCACGGGGTGAGGAAGCGCGGGGTATTTAAATGCTTGGCGCCAAACGTTAGATTGGAGATTAGATTAGTGAGTGAAGTTAGTGTTTGTCCAGAAAGAAGTCTGTCGCGTTTGTTACGGGTTTTATACTAATAAAGGATTTAGATAATACCACTCGTCTGGACTCACTACAGGAGTTTGTATATTCTTCCTGTAACCACGTGTTTTCTGGATGCTTTGGTTTCCTCCCAGATCACAAAGATCACAAAGATGTGCTGATGGTTTAATGGGCAATTGGTAGGATTGCTCTGTTGGGAAGTGGCATAGACCAGAAAGGACAAATGCTCATCTTTCATGATGTTAAAAACATATTCTTCTCCTCTTGTAAGTAGGTCCCATTTGATGTATTGTGCTCCTTGTGTGTAACACCATAAGACCATCAGACATTGGAGCAGAATGAGGCCATTCAGCCCATTGAGTCAACACCATTCAATCATGGCCAATCTATTTTTCCCCCTCAACCACATTCTCCGGCCTTCTTCCCATAACCTTTGACACCCTCCCTCTTAAAGGGTGGCACAGTGGTGCGTCAGTAGAGTTGCTGCGTTACAGAGTGCAGGGGAGTGCAGTGCAGATATGACTACAGCAAATACAACGGGCAGAAACAGCAAAACTGGATGAAGCAACTGAGGTGCGCTGTTTGCTGCCACGAGAAATCCTGCCAAGAAACAGTGGAGAGCGACCCTCCATAGAGTCATAATATAAGAAAATAACTGCAGATGCTGGTACAAATCGAAGGTATTTATTCACAAAATGCTGGAGTAACTCAGCAGGGTCAGGCAGCATCTCAGGAGAGAAGGAATGGGTGACGTTTCGGGTCGAGACCATTCTTCAGACTGATGTCAGGGGGGCGGGACAAAGGAAGGATATAGGTGGAGACAGGAAGATAGAGGGAGATCTGGGAAGGAGATGGGGAAGAGAGGGACAGAGGAACTATCTAAAGTTGTAGAAGTCGATGTTCATACCACTGGGCTGCAAACTGCCCAAGCGAAATATGAGGTGCTGTTCCTCCAATTTCCGGTGGGCCTCACTATGGCACTGGAGGGGGCCCATGACAGAAAGGTCAGACTGGGAATGGGAGGGGGAGTTGAAGTGCTCGGCCACTGGGAGATCAGTTTGGCCAACGCGGACCAAGCGCAGGTGTTGAGCGAAGCGATCGCCGAGCCGGCGCTTGGTTTTGCCGATGTAAATAAGTTGACATCTGGAGCAGCGGATGCAATAGATGAGGTTGGAGGAGATGCAGGTGAACCTCTGTCTCACCTGGAAAGACTGTTTGGGTCCTTGGATGGAGTTGAGGGGGGAGGTAAAGGGACAGGTGTTGCATCTCGTGCGGTTGCAGGGGAAAGTGCCCGGGGATGGGGTGGTTTGGGTAGGAAGGGACGAGTGGACCAGGTAGTTATGGAGGGAACGGTTTCTGCGGAACGCAGAGAGGGGAGGGGATGGGAAGATATGGCCAGTGGTGGGGTCCCGTTGTAGGTGACGGAAATGTTGGCGGATGATTTGTTGGATCCGCTGGCTGGTGGGGTGGAAGGTGAGAACGAGAGGGATTCTGTCCTTGTTGCGAGTGGGGGGAGGGGGAGCAAGAGCGGAGCTGCGGGATGTAGAAGAGAGCCTCATCTATAATGGAAGAGGGGAAGCCCCATTTCCTGAAGAATGAGGACATCTCTGGCGCCCTAGTGTGATACACCTCATCCCGGGCGCAGATGCGGCGTAGACGGAGGAATTGGGAGTAGGGGATAGACTTTTTGCAGGGGACCGGGTGGGAAGAAGTGTGGTCATAGTCATAGTGTGGAAACAGGCCCTTCGGCCCAACTTGCCCACGCCAACCAACATGCCCCAACCTGAAACATTATGTCAATGTTCTCCAGAGTCTCATCTGCTGACTTAATCCAGCACTTTGTGTCCTTTTAACATAACACTAGGTTGCCATAACCACTAGAGATAATTTGATCTGCAAGTTTTGATCCTCCTTTGTTAACAATTCAACTTGGACCAGGGGGAGGCAGAAAATTAACTTTCTGGTTAATTTTGATCAATCTTTTCTAATTCTACATGTTTTTTATCAATTGAACATACTGTATGACTGATAGACTTATCAATGTTTCCTATTTCCTAACGTCTAAACATAATACCGTCTTGTTCTAAACTAAATGATATCATCCTTGTAATGGGATCACCTGAGGAAATGAGTGAAACATTCTTAGTTTATGGAATGTTAAACACATCTTGAAATATTTATGAAATATTTATGGACTGGTATTTTATAAACAAAATCCTTTTTGTACAGTTGTGAACTGGGAATTTGCAAATTAAACAAAAAGTCCTAATGGTATGAAGTGTATGCAGTGATAATTTCAGGCATATATGCTTGGAAATGAAATGTACCCTCTTGTGATGTGTTGAACATATGTTGTGGATAGTGCTAATGCCCACCTAGATCTCCAGACGTTTTTCTACAATATTATGCGATATGTTAAGAGCAACGTTAAAAACATGTTGAAACATGTGGAAACAAAGAACTACAGTTGTTGGTTTATAGCTGAGATCGACCATGAGGACTATCATAGTGCTTCATACCATTAGGACATTTTGTTTAATTTGCAAACCCAAAGATAGACACAAAGTGCTGGAGTAACTCAGCAGGTCAGGCAGCATCTCTGGAGAAAAAAGGATGGGTGACGTTTAGGGTCGGGACTCTTCTTCAGACTGAAAATATGTTATTGTGATTTGAACTGATTGTCTCTGTATCTGGTCAGTTTGGATGCAAAACAAAGCTTGTCACTACTTTGGTACATGGGCGACACAGTAGCACAGCGGTGGAGCTGCTGTCTTACAGCTTTGGGGACCCGGGTTCGATCCTGACTATGTGCTGTCTGTGTGGCGTTTGTATGCTCTCCCCATGATCTGCGTGAGTTTTCCCCCGGAGCTCCAGCTTCCTCCCACACTCCAAAGACGACCAGTTTGTAGGTTCATTGGCTTGGTAAAATTGTCAATTGTCCCTATAGTGCGTAGGATAGTGTTAATGTGCGGGTTGATCACTGGTCAGCGCGGACTTGGTGGGCCGAAGGGCCTGTTTCTGTGCTGTATCTCTAAAAGTGAAAACCAAATGTGACTATAACGTGCTTAAACATAAACTGAAACGCTCTGTACTTTGCGACTATGGTGTGTGGTTTCTGTCTGGAGTTGCATGAGAATTTGCAACTGCCTCAACACTGGATGATAAGTCAGCACCTTGGCAGCACAGCACAACACAGCATCAGTAAAAGCTGCCAGGGGAATAAAGGACAATAATTGCAGAGTGTGGTCTTCTCCAGTGTGTCCGGAACCTCCCTCCACACATGCCACAAAATGAATTGGTCTGATCAACTCTGGTACCATGAACGACCCAAACCCACAATGAGATGAAGGGACTAATTGCTTTGTGCAGCTCATAGTGGACTGAAAAACCAAATTGCATTCACTGAATTATGTAATGAATGAATGAATGAATAAGTTTATTGGCCAAGTATGCATATACAAGGAATGTGCCTTGGTGCTCCGCTCACAAATGACAACACAAACATACAGTTAACAATTAAGAATAAAGCATAACCACATCAAAACAATAAGGATATAACTTTACGGTCTAAACATGTGGGTGAAAATAAACCAGAGCAAAAAAGAGACTACAGACTTTGGTTATTGAGTAGAACTATCACTTATGGAAAAAAGCTGTTTTTATGTCTGGCTGTGGCTGCTTTGACAGTCTGGAGTCGCCTTCCAGAGGGAAGTGCTTCAAAGAGTTTGTGGCCAGGGTGAGAGGGGTCAGAGATGATCTTGCCCACTCGCTTCCTGGCCCTTGCAGTGTACAGTTCGTCAATGAGGGAAGGTTGCAGCCAACAACCTTCTCAGCTGTGCGAACGATCCGTTGCAGCCTCCGGATGTCGTGCTTGGTGGCTGAGCCAAACCAGACCATGATGGAGAAGGTGAGGACGGACTCAATGATAGCAGTATAGAATTGGACCATCATTGCCTGTGGCAGATTGTGTTTCTTCAGTTGCCGCAGGAAGTACATCCTCTGCTGGGCTTTTTTGACTTCGCCAGTAAAAATTGACACAAAGTGCTGGAGTAACTCAGTAGGTCAGGCAGCATCTCCGGAGAACATGGATAGGTGACGTTTTGGGTCAGGACCCTTCTTCGGTGTAATTGTAGGAGGGGTCGGGTGGAGAAAGCTGGAAGAGAGGAGGGGCAGAACAGAGACTGAAGATGGACCCTGACTCGAAACGTCACCCATTCTTTTTCTCCAGAGATGCTGCCTGACCCACTGAGTCATTCCAGCACTGTGTGTCTATCAGGGGCAGAACAAAGCCTGGTGAGAGATGAGTTTTTGCCAAAGCTTTATCCTGCCCTTCCTCTCCTCCAGCTTTCTCCCCCTCCTATCACATCAGTCTGAATAAAGATCATCAATCCATGTTCTTCAGAGATGCCATCTGATCAAATGAATTACTCCAGCATTTAGTGCCTTTCCCCCCCATAAACCAGCATCTGCAATTCCTTGTGTCTATGTTGAAAAGTGCCATTGGGCGATGTAGTTTATGGGACCTCAATGCGACTGATGATCTTCTAATCACCGTCACATTTCTGAACCCAACCTCGTGCTCCTGGTTTTTTTAATGACAAAGACTAAATTTCCCTAAAAAATCCAATGTTTGCAGGCAGTGGAAGAAGTGTGACATTATGTGATTAGCTGCGTGTCTGTCACCCGCCAAAGATTGGCCATGTTTTGGGGGAATCGCACCCAGAGGTTTGAGGCCAACGTGCAATTCTGAAACAATTATGTGCATAATCCGATCCGTGCAAGATATCTATTGATTTATAAATGGAAAATAGGTGGTAATCGGTCCAATTTCTAGGCAATGGCTGTTCACTTTATCGATGAATATTATATTGCATTCCTTAACTACCTTCACCATTGGGATTTTTAGTTTGATTGTTTCCTTTACACACTTTATTGAGGCATTTAAATATCAGGACAGGGATAGAATGTTGACACAAAATGCTGGAGTAACTCAGCGGGTCAGGCAGCATCTCTGGATAAAAGGAGCAGGCGATGTTTTAGGTCGAGACCCTTCTTAGGACTGAGAGTCAGATCTAAAGAAGGGTCTCGGCCCGAAAACTCACCTTTTCCTTTTCTCCAGAGGTGCTGCCTGACCCTCTGAGTTTCTCCGGCATTTTGTGTCGATCTTCAGTGTAAACCAGCATCTGCAGTTCCTTCCTACACAGAGATAAAATGTTCACTGGTATCTTTCGTTGCAGGAGAGCTTTGAATTTGGGAATCCTGCGAGACCCAGGATCTGAAGTTGAAGACAGACAGTACCAGATTGACCTGCAGTCCATTACCATCGGAACAGCCCTGTGGGATCAGCTGAAGCCTGAAAAGGAAGTTAGCAAAGGAGGACTTTGCACAGAAACTGAAAGGAATTATCAGAACCCAGCACTGGAATGGAACATGGCCAGCAGGTAAGTGAGTCTTTGGGATATAGTTTTGTGTTAGTTTAGTTTAGAGATACAGCGTGGAAACGGGACCTTCGGCCCACCGAGTCCCCGCCGACCAGTGATCACCCTGTACACTGACACTATCCGACAGACTAGGGACAATTACCATTGCCGAATTAACTTGATGTTAGCTGAACTAAGTCATCCCAAGCAAAGCTTATGCTCCCTTCTCATAAAGAATGCCCTGCAATAACAGACCACTGGTGGGGTGGGGGATGGTGTCTATTGCCGATTGTCCACTATCACCGAGTGATGGGGGTGTAGTTTAGCCCAAGACCGGGTGGGAAGAATCGTGGCGTTGGGGGGTTAAACCAGCGGGCCGCAGAGCCCCTGACTGCCACGGGGTGCGCCGGGGACTAGCCCGGTACTCACGTCTTCATGCTGCTCGCTCTCTCCGCTCCCGCAACCAGTAGCTCCCGACATGTAGCGCCAGCACGTGGGGTAACCCGTTGGAGGTGGGTAGCCGAGCAACGGGAGCCTCGGTATCTGCTACACAGAGGTCGATTATTCTGAAATTTACTGTAGTTTAGTTTATTATTGTCACATGTACTGAGGTACAGTGAAAAGCTTTTTTGTTGCCTCAATAGTCAATAGTCAATTTATTTGTCACATACACATAAATGTGCAGTGAAATGAAAAATTACCCACAGTTCAACAATAAGACCAATAAGAATATTCAATAAAAATGCAATAACACATACAATTATAAACCAACACCAAACAAAAGAAATATCCATCACAGTGAGTCTCCTCCAGTCACCTCCTCACTGTGATGGAAGGCCAGAATGTCCCTTTCTCTTCCCCGCCGTCTTTTCCCGCGGTCAGGCTGTTGGAGTTGCCACGTCGGGGCGGTCGGGGCTCCCAACATTGAAGCCCCCGCCGGACGGAGAAAATCCCGCGGCCTATTCCAGGCCGCGCCGGACGGTGAAAGGTCCGCGGCGGGCCGACCCAAGCCCCGCGATTCAGGGCGGGCGAAGACGCTGCCGCTGCCGCTGCAGGAGCTCCCGATGTCGGCCCCCACCCAGGGGCTTGCGGGCTTCCGACGTCCAGGCGGCCCGCGTCGAAGCCTCCGGAGACGAGTCGCAGCCGCTCTTGCAGCCTCCGAAGGCAGCCAGCGCCGCAGGTGGTGAGTCCGGGCCGCGGGCTCTGCGAACCAGAGCCCAGGTGGTCCCAGCCGGAGGCCGCCAGCTCCAGGTGCATGGCCGGTGGTAGGCCGCAGCGGGAACGGAGACACGACGCAGAACAAAGGTCGGGTCTCCGTTCGGGAGAGACACTTTTACAGTTCCCACCCCCCCCCCCCCCAACATAACACACAACCACAAACACTACATCATATTTAAACTACAATTAAGACAAAAACAACAAAAAACACAAAAGACAAACGGACTGCAGGCAAGTCGCAGCTGCGAGGGCAGCGCTGGCTCCTCCTGCTATGTACTTTGCGAAAAGACTGTACATGATTACAATTAAGCCGGCCACAGTGTACAGATGCAGGATAAAGGGAATAACGTTTAGTACAAGATAACGTCCAGTAAAGTCCGATTAAAGATAGTCCAAAGGTTTCCAATAAGACTGATGGTAGGTCAGGACCGTCCTCTAGTTAGTGAGTAGATTTAGGATCTGACCAACTACTGCATGAAAAGGTTTTATGCGGAACTCTCCATAGTCTATTTCAGATCTATCCCCTCTGAAGAAGGGTCCTAACCCGAAATGTCGCATCTCCTTGCATTCCAGAGATGCTGTCGGACCCACTGAGTTACTCCAATACTTTATGATTTACTCAGGTTTTCCAGCATCCACAGTTCCTTGATCCCACAAGTATCAATTTTCAGTCATTAAACCTCTCATCCCATGAAACCATCATTAAACGTGATTTGAATGGTCAAAATGTGAAAATCTCTTTCTCCGTCACTTATAGGCAGGTTCAATTCTCTTTTAAATTTCGGGCAGAGTTTGAAAATGTTTGTCAATTCTACATAAATTATTCATATCTCCCCAAAGTTATTTCTCTCCCAGCCTGAAGAATGTTTCAGTGTAGAACAGGTTTGCAGGTACTATCACAGCGTATAGCACGTACTGTTGCAACATTTAAAAAAACACTTGAACAGGTCATTGGATACAAGAATGAGGGGTGATCTTATAGAGGTGTACAAAATCATGAGAGGAATAGATCGGGTAAACGCTGAGAGTCTCTTGCCCAGAGTAGGGGAATCAAGAATCAGAGGACATAGGTTTAAGGTGAGGAAGGAAAGATTTAATAGGAACCTGAGGGGTGACCTTTTCACATAATGGATGGTGGGTGTATGGAATGAGATGATGCCGGAGGAGGTAATTGAGACACGTACTATTGCAATATTTAACAAACATTTAGACAAGCACATGAATAGGACAGGTTTAGAGGAATGCAGGCAGGTGGGACTAGTGTAGATGAGGCATGTTGGTCCGTGTGGGCAAGTTGGGCCGAAGGGCCTGTTTCCACACTGCCTGATTCTATGACTCTATAAAGGTTCCAACCTGAAACATCACCTATCCACGTTCTCCAGAGATGCTGCCTGACCTGCTGAGTTACTACAGCACTTTGTGTCTTTTTTTTCTCCCAAAGTGTTCGTTTGCTTCAGAGGGTTTGAGGACCTGCTTGAACTTTGACCCCTGCCTGGGAATCAGGGTCAGTAACACACAGGAGCCACCTGTGACCTAAGCTTAATGGTTCTCCTACTCTGACCACAAATAGTAGAAGCCGATTACTTCTATTGTTTTAAATTGGAGCAGATGTGGCCTCTAAGGTTGCATTGTAAAGCAGATTTTTGTATTTTCAGCTTTACGGCACTCAGCCTTTTCCATCAAACACGACCAAACTATGGACCTGTCAGCAATTAAGTAAATGTTCATGGTGAAGATTTACATTTTGGCCTTTTTTTAGGTTAATTTTTTAGGGTTCACCGTTCAACGACTGCCATCACATTAAAGTTCGTCTGAGAACGTTATGTAGGAATAAGCTGAAAGCATTTGTAATTGTATATATTCTGGACATGTAGTTTGAAAAAACAAACCACAGGTGGTCTTCTGCGAGGGGTGGAATGATCAAACAGTGGGGTTAGAAGGTGCCTTCCTCTCATCACTCAATGTTTAGCTTTTGGAAAAGATTAGAGGATGGATTGGAATGCTATTTCAGTAATTTTGGCACAGGAAATGCATTACCAAGATAAAACCAAATGTAAATTAGTTCCATTAGAACGATAATAGTAGAAAGCCATGAGGGGTGATGGTCATGACTTGTAAATTAATACGTTAACAAGAGTGCACCACATCTAAATAAATCCTGGCCAGAGCTGAATTGGAACGGACTATTGCTGGGGTTTAAGTCCAGTTGTTAGTGTTAACGCTAGCATTTTTAGCAACTGATGAGACACATACCCAGAGTATTTTCATTCAAGTCCCTTTGTTCACATATATGTCTTCCATTCATAAGCTCTGGAGGCATATGCATGTCAACATCAGGATGTTGTATTAGGAGCTATCATGGGATACACATTTGTGAGGAAATATTCTCGAAGTGTGTTATTATTAACCCCTTTTACCCCAAAGCGGAACTGTGTGTTTATCTTTAAGTCTGTGACACGTTTGCATAAGCTAAGTGCTAGCTGACTGACTGATCAAGAAATGATCGTGATAACTGACTTTCAATTATTGTAAAGAGGTACGCATGAAATCTGTATCCTTCTAGCTGGCATTTTTAATGGAGGCATTTTCAGCCGCATTCCCCTTCTGAATAAGTAATAATGCTCTAGCATTATTGCTGGCTTTACTTGCTCTGGCAAGTAATAATGTCCTAGCAGAGCAGCACGGTGGTGCAATGGTAGAGTTGCTGCCTTACAGCGCCAGTGACCTGGGTTTGATCATAACTACGGGTGCTGTCTGTACGGAGTTTGTACCTTCTCCCTATGACCACATCGGTTTTCTCCCATGCTCCAAAGACATAGAGGTTTGTAGGTTAATTGGCTTTGTAAAAATGTAAGTTGTCCCTAGCGTGTAGGATAGTGCTAGTGTACGGGATATCACTGGTCGGCATGGAGTTGGGAACAGGGGCCTGTTTCTGCGCTGTATTGCAGTAAGTCTAAAGTCAATACCCTATATAGCTAGGTAGACACAAAATGTTGGAGTAACTCAGCGGGTCAGGCAGCATCTCTGGAGAGAAGGAATGGGTGACGTTTTGGGTCGAGACCCTTCTTCAGACTGATGTCAGGGGAGGGGGCGGGACAAAGATAGGATGTAGGACAGGAAGGCGAGTGGGAGAACTGGGAAGGGGGAGGGATAGAGGGGGAAAGCAGGGACTATCTGAAGTTAGAGAAGTCAATGTTCATACCGCTGGGGTGTAAACTACCCGAGCGAAATATGAGGTGCCGTTCCTCCAATTTGCGCTGGGCCTCACTCTGACAATGGAGGAGGCCCAGGACAGAAAGGTCAGATTGGGAATGGGAGGGGGAGTTGAAGTGCTGAGCCACCGTGAGATCAAGTTGGTTAAGACGGACTGGTTAAGGTGTTCAGCGAAATGATCGCCGAGCCTGCGCTTGATCTCGCCGATGTAGAGAAGTTGACATCTCGAACAGCGGATACAGTAGATGAGGTTGGAGGAGGTCCAGGTGACAGGTGTCCTGGTAAAGGGATAGGTGTTGCATCTCCTGCGGTTGCAGGGGAAAGTACCTGGGGAGGGGGTGGTTTGGTTAGGAAGGGACGAGTGGACCAGGGAGTTTCGGAGGGAACGGTCTCTGCGGAAAGCAGAAAGGGGTGGAGATGGGAAGATGTGGCTTCCCGTTGGAGGTGGCGGAAATGTTGGAGGATAATATGTTGTAAGCGACGACTGATGGAGTGGAAGATGAGGACAAGGGGGACTCTATCCTTGTTACGAATAGGGGGAGGAGGAGCAAGAGCAGAGCTGCGGGATATTGAGGAGACCCTGGTGAGAGCTTCATCTCTCATGGAAGAGGGGAACCCCCGTTTCCTACAGAATGAAGACATTTGTATAGAACACCTTATCCTGGGCGTAGATGGGGCGTAGACGGAGGAATTGGGAGTAGGGGAAGAATTTTTACAGGAAACAGGGTGGGAAGAAGTGTAGTCAAGATAGCTATGGGAGTCAGTAGGTTTGTAGTAGATGTTGGTCACTAGTCTGTCTCCTGTGATGGAGATGGTGAGATCCAGAAACGGTAGGGAGATGTTGGAGATGGTCCAAGTATATTTAAGAGCAGGATGGAAATTAGTGGTGAAATTGATGAAGTCAGTGAGTTCTGCATGGGTCCAGGAGGTAGCACCAATGTAGTGGAGGTAGTGTTCCGGGATAGGGCCAGTGTACGCCTGGAACAGGTATTGTTCGACGTACCCTACAAAGAGGCAGACGTAGCTATGGCCCATGCAAATGCCCATAGCTACGCCTTGGATTTGGAGGAAGTGGGAGGAGTCGAAGGGGAGGTTGTTGAGGGTAAGGATCAGCTCTGCTAGGCGGAGGAGAGTATTGGTAGATGGAAATTAGCTGGTTCTGCGATATATATGTATAGAGCTATGTAGCTGACAGCTTTTTATGAGTTATTTGCTCTTTGGGGGTGATGAATCTCTGGAATTCTCTGTCCTTGAAGAATGTGAAGGCTGGAACACTGGAGGTTTAAAAAGAAGATAGAGACATATAAAATTATAAAAGGTCTGGACAAGCTAGATGCAGGAAAAATGTTCCCAATGTTGGGAGAGTCCAGAACCAGGGACCACAGTCTTAGAATAAAGGGGAGGCCATTTAAAACTGAGGTGAGAAGGAACTTTTTCACCCAGAGAGTTATGAATTTGTGGAATTCTCTGCCACAGAGGGCAGTGGAGGCCAAAGCACTGGATGGATTTAAGAGAGAATTAGATGGAGCTCTCGGGCCTAGCGGAATCAAGGGATATGGGGAGAGGTTGGGCACAGGTTACTGATTGTGGATGATCAGCCATGATCACAATGAATGGCGGTGCTGGTTCGAAGGGCCGAATGGCCTCCTCCTGCACCTATTTTCTATGTTTCTATGTGTTTACAAAAGATTTGAGATTTTTCGTGCTATGGGGAATTAGCACACAAGAAGACTTGGGCCTGGTGCAGTTCAACCATGGAACATAGAATAATGCAGCAGAGGGACAGGCCCTTCGGCCCATAATGTCTGTGCCGAACATGATGCCAAGACTAGCTTTTATCTTCCGGCATATAATCCATACCACTCCATTTTAAGTGCCTTTCTAAAAGCCTCTTAAATTGCCAAATATTGTATTTGCCTCCACCACCACCCTGGCAGTAAATTCCAGGCACTCACCACCCTCTGCGTCAAAAAAAACGCCCCGCGCATCTCCTTTAAACTTTGCCTCTCTCACCTTAAAGCTATGCCCTCTGGAATTTAAAATTTTCATCCTGGGGAACAGTTGTGACTCTCAACCCTATCCGTGCCTCTCATATTTTTATATACTTACATACTTATATTAGGTGTCTCATAATTTTATATACTTCTCCCAGATCTAGACTTTCTGAACCGTGATCACTTGGTCTAGACTTACAAAGCCATCATCAAGCAGGGCAGAGTATTGGCATACTCCTGCTTCTACTTTCATGTATTCTTGAAGCTGTGACTACATTTCAGAAAGTACTCCATTAGGTGCGCAGTCTTTTGGATCATGCCTGAACTGCAAAAAGCCCCCTCGCCTGTGTTCACCTATTACCAGCCACGCTCTGTCATGTCCCTCTTCCAGCTTTCTGTTTACGCTCCTCTGCAATGTCTGAAGGCTGGTTCCAAACGCCGCCTATCCACGTTCTCCAGGGTTCCTGCCTGACCCGCTATTCCAGCACTTTCTGTCTTTAGTTTAGTTTAGTTTAGAGATACAGTGCGGAAACAGCCACTTCGGCACACCGAGTCCGCGCCGACCAGCGCTCACTGCATACCAATGCTATCCTACACACACTAGGGACAATTTACAATTATACCAAGCCAATTAACCTACAAACCTGTATGTCTTTCTGTGGTATAAACTTGCATCTACATTTCCTTGTGTAACAAAATAACTTTTTTTACGTTTCCCTCATCTTAACCACACCTTACCATCTTGCATGAACTTCACATGGTACTCCATAAACTCTAAACCAACCATTGAGTCAATGGACTCTGTTCGATTTTCCGCTATCTCTAATAGAGCTTTCAATCGATCAGCTTCAAGAAGGAGTGTTAGTAAGCTTCATCTGGTGGTTGTGGACCAGTTTTATTTGACTTGGCATGCAGATAGAACTTTACTCAGATCTCTTCTGAAGTTCCTCCCAAAGGGGGTCTCGGAATTCTTTGTTATACAGGACTTACAATCCCTTCCTTTTATCAAGCCCCACATGCTTCAGAAGTGCATCTTAGATTCCACTTTGCAGATGTAAAGAAAGATCTGTTTTTACATCGGCAGCTAAATTCTTATGAAATTCAAGTCAACTAATTCAAATCTTATGGGGTAAGGAGCCCTTGGAAATCCTGCCATGAATCTGGGATTAGCAAACTAAGTTGTTCAGTGCTTACTTTACTGGTACCATCTGGTGGGCTGACTGAGTGAAGCTCAACGCCACCACCAAATTTGGGTTATAAAATATTGGCTGAGTTTAAATGAATAACTAAATGTCAAATGCTGCTGCAAATAGCATGTTAAAGCACATCTATTGGCCTTTGTAAGAGAGGTCATTAATTAAAGAGGACTTTTAGATTTTTTTTCAAAAGCAGTAATCATTCACTGACACTTTACTTGATGCAAATTTTAACTTTACTGATTCTATTTAGACTTTCGAGATACAGCACGGAAACAGGCCCTTCGGTCCACCGGGTCCACGCTGACCATCAATCACCCCGTACACTAGCTCCATCCTACACACTAGGGACAACTTACAATTTTACCCAAGCCAATTAACCTACAAACCTGCACGTCTTTGGAGTGTGGGAAGAAATTGGAGCACCCGGAGAAAACCCACACGGTCACAGGGCGAACATACAAACTCCATACAGATAGCAGCCGTAGGCAGGATCAAACCCATCTCTCTGGTGCTTTAAGGCAGGAACTCTACCACTGTGCTGCCCAAAGAATTACTTACAATAATTTTCAAAAGAAAAAGCATCAAAATGAAAATTCGCCAAAAGATTATTGTTCCAAAAAATGATAGCCTGATGCAATTGCAAAAATTCACAAAAAACAGTCTTAACAGTGGTTCCGAACCAAAACGTAACCCATCCATGCTCTCCAGAGATGCTGCCTGACCTGCTGAATTACTCCAGCACTTTCTATCTTTTTTTGTAAACCAACATCTGCTATTTCTTGTATCAACATAAAACTAGAGTTGGCAATGACATCTGTTAGAAAGTCAATGAAGAATTTGTGTGTTTCTGTAACACTACTTTAATCGGAATTTACTGGACTTTATCTTGCACTAAACGTTATTCCCTCATGTGTCTGTACACTGTGGATGGCTCGATTGTAATCATGTATTGTCTTTCCGCTGACTACTTAGCACGCAACAAACGTTTTTAACTCCACCTCTGTACACATGACAGTAAACTAAATTAAACTACGATGAGGTAACCTGTTTTTACTGATGTTAATTAAGGGATAAAATGTTTTCCAGGGCACCTTGGGATGTCCCCTGTTTATCCTCAAAATAGTGCAGTGAGATTTTGAGGTAGAGCACACAAGTCCTCTGTTTAATGTCTCATTTTGAAATACATAACCTCAAATAATTTAGGAATGCCCCATAACGTCAGCCTTTGATTATGGGTTATAACTGAAAGATTCAGATTAGTCTCCAAGAAAAAGAAATTCCTTTTTATTATCGTAATAAATACTTTCATCTTGAGGAGAAACTTAACTGAGAGACACGAACAAACAAATGTATGAGTAAGAGGTTTAGTTTAGAAATTCAGCTTGGAAACAGGCCCTTCGGCCCAACGAGTCTGCACCGACCAGCGATCCCAGCACATTTGCACTATCCTACATACTAGGGACAATTTACAATTTTACCGAAGCCAATTAACCTACAAACCTGTACATCTTTGGAGTGTGGGAGGAAACCAGAGCACCCGGAGAAAATCCACACAGTCACAGGGAGAATGTACAAACTCCGTACGGACAGCACCCCGTAGTCAGGATCGAACCCGGGTCTCTGGCACTGTAGGCCGGAGATGGTCACTTGCCTTCTTAAACCGACCCTGCAATTATAAAACATAGAACAGTACAGAAGATAGACACAAAAAGCTGGAGCACCTCCTGCTTTTTATGTCCATCTTTGGTTTAAACCAGTATCTGCAGTTCCTTCTTGTATAGAACAGTCTAGTACAGGAAGTGGACCTTCAGCACACAATGTTGATGCCAAACATGATGCCAAGATAAACTAATCTCATCTGCCTGCACGTAATTCATATCCCTTAATTTTCTGCATATCCATGTGCCTATATAAAAGACTCTTAAATGCCGCCGTTTGTATATGCCTCCACCCCACCCCCCGGTGCACGTTCCAGGCAACCACCACTCTGTTAAAAAACTTCGCCCGCGCATCTCCTTTAAACTTTGCGCCTCTCACCTTAAAGCTCTGCCCTCTGGTCTTTAACAGCATTCAGCCTCAATAAACTAAACTCAAACTCAAACTCAGACCATCCCAACCTTGTCAATTTGCTATCTTAAAATATTCAGAATCTTTGCTTTCAATGTCCTGTGAGGAAAAGTGTTCCAAAGACTCAAGACCCTCTGAGAGAATAAATATTGCCTCAATTCCAAGTGAATAATGTCATATTTTTAAACCGTGGGTCCCCCCAGTTCTGGATTTCCCCCAAAAAGGAAACAGATTGCTTATCTTCTGTTGAACATCCTCTGGAATTCTCTGCCTCAGAAGGCAGTGGAGGCCAGTTTGTTGGATGCTTTCAAGAGAGAGCTGGATAGAGCTCTTAAGGATAGCGGAGTGAGGGGGTATGGGGAGAAGGCAGGAACGGGGTACTGATTGAGAGTGATCAGCCATGATCGCATTGAATGGCGGTGCTGGCTCGAAGGGCTGAATGGCCTACTCCTGCACCTATTGTCTATTGTCTATTGTCTATTGTTTCGGAATTATTCCCTGTGGCTTTTGCCATACCACATTCCTTTTCTGGATTGAGAAAATTGGACATATGTTTTCCTGAATAACCTGAAATTATTTAGTTTCACTGTCTTGAGACTGGATTTTAGTGTGAATAATTCAGAAGTCTGGGTGATTTTTGAAACGGTAAATAGGGGAAATAGACCAAGTATAAAACATCGAATAGTACAGGTGATGTTTTGGGTCGGGACCCTTCCCAACTTCATACGTTGACTATCCATGTTCTCCAGGGATGCTCCTTCACCGTCTGAGTTACTTTAGCACTTTGTGTTCCTGAACAGAGTCAAGGGAGGAGGTAAAGGGGCAGATGTGGCATCTCCTACAGTTGCAGGGGAAGGTATCTGGGGAGTTCAGGTCTCAGGCCAACAGCAACACCAAAGTGAGGACAATTCTGGGGAGAAATTAAGTGTCTTTGCGTCACTGTTTATGGGTCAAGAATACTTCCCCCTCACTCGCTCTCCTCCCCTCTCCCACCAGGCAAGAGGCACAGAAGTGTAGAAGTGTAAAAACGCACACCTCCAGATTCAGAGACAGTTTTTTCTCAGCTGTTATCAGGTAACTGAACCATTCTATCAACAACAAGAGAGCAGTTCTGAGCTACCATGTATCTCATTGGAGACTGTCTTTAATCGGATTTTACTGGACCTTATCTTGCACTAAACGTTATCCCCATTATCATGTGTCTGTACAACGTGGATAGCTCAATTGTAATCAAGTATAGTGTTTCTGCCGACTGGCTAGTGCGCAACAAAAGCCTTTCACTACCTCGGTACACGTGACAATAAACTAAACTAAACTAAGCTAGACCTACATTATTAAAATGTGAAAAATGACGGAAAGTGCTGGAGTAATTCAGCAGGTCAGGCAGCATCCTTGGAGAACAAGGAACAGGTCAGGACTCTTCTTCAGACTCAACCTGTGATATGGTTATGCAATGTCAACTATCTGGTTTAATTACTTAAAACTGAACTGGGTTGCTGTATAATTTTTCCAGTGGTGGGGATGCTGCCTTACAGCACCAGCCACAACTGCAAGCTTATGCAAAAGACTAATGACATGCTGTTATTATTTCTCTTTCTACCCAGTATTCGACGTCATCAAGAGCGAAGAGCCATTTTAACTCCAATTTTGACGGATTTCACTGTGCGGATAACAGCTGCCCCTGCCATTCTGTTCAAAAAACAACTCTCACCTGATAACGCACAGACTGAGGTTCGTAATGTAAATTTTCATTTTTTTCAGTAATAGGAGCAGAATTAGGCCATTCAGCACTTAGAAACATAGAAACATAGAAAATAGGTGCAGGAGTAGGCCATTCGGCCCTTCAAGCCTGCACCGCCATTCAATATGATCATGGCTGATCATCCAGCTCAGTAACCCGTACCTGCCTTCTCTCCATACCCCCTGATCCCTTTAGCCACAAGGGCCACATCTAACTCCCTCTTAAATATAGCCAATGAACTGGCCTCAACTACCTTCTGTGGCAGAAAATTCCACAGACTCACCACTCTCTGTGTGAAGAAATGTTTTCTCATCTCGGTCCTAAAAGACTTCCCCATTATCCTTAAGCTGTGACCCCTGGTTCTGGACTTCCCCAACATCGGGAACAATCTTCCCGCATCTAGCCTCTCCAACCCCTTAAGAATTTTATATGTTTCAATAAGAACCCCCCTCAGTCTTGGAGTCTGCTCCGCCATTCAATCATGGCTAATCTATCTTTCCTTCTCAACCTCATTCTCCTGGCTTCTCCCTATGACCTCTGACACCCTTACTAATCACGAACCTGTCAATATCCGCTCCACTGCCATCTGTGGCAATTAATTCTACGGATTCATCACCCTCTGACTAAAGATATTCCTCCTCATCTCCTTTCTAAAGGTGCGTTCTATTATTGAGTCTGTCCTCTCTGGTCCTAGACTCTCCCACTAGTGGAGACATCCTCTCCACATCCACTCTATCCGGGCCTTTCACTATTTGATATGTTTCAATGACGTTCCCCCTCATTCTTCTAAACTCCAGCAAGTACAGGCCCAGTGCCAGTCAAACGTTCAATTTGAAAAGTTACAAATTTAGGCACGATAAATGGTTTATTTGCCATCTAGGATGATCAAGATTCTCCATCTACTGAAGTTGTTTCCTCTCTGATCCCCTAAAACATTGGTGCTTTTCTAATTCTGCTCCATTGGTTATGCCTGATTTAGGTTGTTTGACCATTGGTGTCCATTTGCTCAGCTGCTTGGGCTCAAAGCTCTCCAACTCTACTCCAAAACCTCTCTCTTTCTCTTCCTGCAGCTTAAATCATTTTTATTCATTTGTCCTGAGATCCCTCTGTGTGGCATGATATCATATTTTATTTGTTAATGTTACTGTGAACTTGTTCAAAATTTTACTAATGGTACACCTGAATACAAATTGTTTTTTTTAAAGAACTAATGCTGTCGCAACGTAACAACGTAAGAAGTTGTTGTCAGTCCAGTGTTTTGTTTGTGAGGGTAGTTCCAATCATGTTCTGTTCACTTCACATAGAATCTCTTTTGCTCTTAGAAAGTGGAAACGACCAAAAGGAATGATGAAAATCTGATATTGCTTCCTTAAAAAAGAAGTCAGATTGAGAGGGTCAGGGATGTGAGGGGAACAGTTAAATATTTTCACATAGAGGTGGGGCAATTTTTGTTGGATAAGATTATTACGAATTCCAGAACTATATGGTGGGTACATGAAGACACAAGAAACTGCAGATGTTCATAAGTGATAGGAGCAAAGTTAGGCCATTCAGCCCATCAAGTCTACTCCGCCATTCAATCATGGCTGATCTATCTCTCCCTGCTATCCCTGTTCTCCTGTCTTCTCCCCATAACCTCTGACACCCACACTAATCAAGAATCTATCTTAAATATATCCACTGACTGGCCTCCACAGCCATCTGTGGCAAAGAATTCTTTGCCACCCTCTGACGAAAGAAATTACTCCTCATCTCCTTCCTAAAATAACATCCTTTAATTCTGAGGCTATGACCTCTCGTCCTAGACTCTCCCACCAGTGGAAACATCCTCTCCACATCCACTCTATCCAAGCCTTTCACTATTCTGTAAGTTTCAATGAGGCCCCCCCCCCTCATTCTTCTAAACTCTAGTGAATACAGGCCCAGTGCCAACAAATGCTCATCATATGTTAACTGGGATCATTCCTGGGATCATTCTTGTAAACCTCCTCTGGACCAGAGCCAGCACATCCTTCCGCAGATATGGTGCCCAAAATTGTTGGAATCTTGAGCATAAAAATAGAGTGTACAGAAGAACTCAGCAGATGAATGAGCTCCCTTGCTATGTAATTATAGACCTGGGGTCTGATAAAACTTTCTATGAATTAGTAGCTTTCTGACTGATGTTACTTGGGATTTGTTACTTCATAGTATCGGTGTCACATGTGCACGTGACTTTAATTTTGGGTATTCCTGTCTTGAAATTGTCATATGACTCCATTGTACAGAAAGCCAGGTTGTAATTAAGGGCTGTAATTAAAGGCTGTGGGGTGATCTTATAGAGATGTTAAAGATTATGAGGGGAATAGATAGGGTGAATGCACAGTCTTTATTCAGAGTAAAGGAATCAACAACCAGAGGACATAGGCTGAAAGTGAGAGGGGAAAGATTTAATAGGAGCCAAAGGAACAGTTTATTTTCACACAGAGGGTGGTGGGTTCGTGGAACAAGCTGCTGGAGGAGGTAGTTGAGGCAGGTACTATAACGACATAAAAAAGGATGGCATAGCGTGCAGTGGTAGAGTTGCTGCCTCTCAGCGCCACAGACTCGGGTTTGATCCTGATTACAGGCGCTGTCTGTACAGAGTTTGTGCATTTTACCCCGTGACCATGTGGGCTTTCACCGGGTGCAAGATGTTAGGTTAATTGGCTTCCGTATATTGTCCCTCGCGTGTAGGATAGAACTGGTGGATGGGGCGATTGTTTGTCGGTGCGGTCTCGGTGGGCCGAAGTGCCTGTTTCCACGCTGTATCTCTAAACTAAACTAAATTTGAACAGGTTTAGATTAGGTCCAGGATAGGGAAGGTTTAGAGGGATGTGGGCCAAACGCGGGCAGATGGGACCAGTGTAGATGGGATCAGTATCTTTGTCGGCATGACCAAGTTAGGCCGAAGGGCCTGTTTCTCGGTGGGCCGAAGGTCTGTATTACTCTCTGAGTCTATGTCTAATTTATGTCTAATTCCATTGCAGGAGATAATAGTGTGCGGCCATTCACTGGAAGTCAACGTCACCACAAGTCTGGACTTCTTCCTCAGCGTAGCTCAAGTACAACTCCTACAGCAACTAGTACAAGCCAATATGCTTGGAGTGGAAGTGTCAGACCAACCATCGGAGGTAATCTCAGACCTGATTTGAATTTCCTTTCACATTTTTGTTCCAATTTTTTAACTTACAATTTCCCGGAAGGGAAAGATAAAATAAATGCAAAGATAAAGACAAAATAATGACATTAAAAATAGGTTTGGGTTGTGGTTTATTATTGTTACGTGTACCGAGGTAAAGTGAAAAGCTTTTATTTACGTGCTATTCAATCAAAGCAGATAATACATGACATGAATACAATCAAGCCAAACACAAGTTCAAAAGGTAGAGCGAAGAGAAAAATACCAGAGTGCAGAATAGTTTCTCAGCACCGTAGCGTAACAGTTCCAAAGAAAAAGTTTTAATATTTAAGTTTAGATTTATTTTTGTCACAATGAAAAGCTCATGGTGGATGTTGTAATGCATCAGTTAGACAATGTCTAATGTCCACAATGGGTTAGAGGTGAATCGGGCAGCACCCTAGCTTATGGTAGGACTGTTCAGAAGTCTGTAACAGAGGGAGGAAGATGTTCCTGGGTCTGGTAGTGCATGTTATCAAGCTTCTGTATCTACTGCCCGATCGGAGCAGAATGACTGGAGAGGGATTATGTTGGCGGCTTTTCCGAGACCGTAAAGTGTAGATGGAGTCAATGGTGAGAAGTCTGGCCTGTGTAATGTACTGGGCTACATTCACAACCCTCTGCAATTTCTTGCAATCTTGGACTGAGCTGCTCGCAAAGCAAGCTGTGATGCCACCCGACAGTATGCTTTCTATGGTGCATCTGTAGAAGTTTGTAAGTCATTGGAGACATGTCGAATTTCCTCAATCTCCTATGGAAGTTGGTGTGCCTTCTTGGTTGTCGCTTCAATGTATTTGGTCCACAACAGATCGTTGGTAATATTAACACTGTCCGCAATGAGTTGGTTTGCAGAATTGGGACTGTATTCTAGCTTTTGGAAGGACCGTTCACAAATCTGATAATAGAGGTAAAAAAGCTGTCCCATAACATAATATAAACTGTGCAAGGGGTTAACAGAGTTGCATAAAGAACAATCCCAAGCCATTGTAGTCTGAAGAAGGGTCTTGAGCCGAAACATCACCTATTCCTTTTTTCCAGAGATGCTGCCTGACCCGCTGAGTTACTCCAGCATTTTGAGTCTATCTTCGGTGTAAACTAGCATCTGCAGTTCCTTCATACCCATTGTGGTCCATGAGTTAGGTTGAATTTATAATGTAGAAACAGACCTTTCAGCCCATCTGCTCAGTGTTGCTGTTTATGTTTCAAGTTACACCAAGAATCATGAAAGAACTTCATCCACAATGATATTTGTCTGTGGCCAGAAGGTCTCGAGTCACATGAAGTGTGTCGAAAGGAACTGCAGGTGCTAGTTTATACCAAAGATAGAAACAAAGTGCTGGAGTGGCTCAGTGGATCAGGCAGCATCTCTGGAGTGAAAGGATGGATGACCTTTTGGGTCGGGACCCTTATTCAGACTGACGCGACCCGAAACATCATCCATCCTTTTTCTCCAGAGATGCTGCCTGATCCGCAGAGTTACTTCTGCGCTTTGTGTCAATCTTCAAGTCACATGAAAAGTGGTTGCCAGCATTGCAAAAGCCAACACATTAAACAGGCAACAAGGGAGATCCCTATTGAGTGTTCTAATAGAAATGTGATCACATTAGGGACAGCTGATGTATGGCAGCTCAGAGGTAAACAATGGTCTCTTAAACTATAGCTGACATTAAAAAAAAGAAGAATAACACAGATTATACCTTGCAGAATATCACGTTACCATCTCATGCTATGTGTATGGTTTTCTTTTGGAAGCCAGAAAACAACTGGGGATTTAAACGGACAATTCACACCAATATGGTCCACGGATTATGATGTTGAACTTTAATTGAAAAGGAGAAGTATTTAGAAGGAAAGAACCATGAAAACTTCTCCTTTTGTCAATCAGCAATATATTTTTGTCACATTTCAGTGTCCATTTAAATATTATTGTTTCAGTGCATGTTTTCTTACTTTGAACTACTTATCATTTGCAACAAATAGTTCTTTAAAGTTTGTCATTAGTTTCAGAAATGTAACAAATTAATTTTCTGTCATAAATAACTTTTAGAATCATAGAGCATGGAAGCAGGCCCTTTGGCCCAATGCCCACACCAACCAACATGTCCCATCTCCACTAGTCCCACCTGCCTGCATTTGGCCAATATTGCTCTAAACCGGTCCTATCCATGTACCTGTTTTAATGTGTCTTAAATGTTGTGATAGTACCTACTTCAACCATCTCCTCCGACAGCTTGTTCCATACACCCACCACCCTCTGTGTGAAATAGTTACCCTTCAGATTTCTATTAAATCTTCCTTCCCTCACCTTCAACCTGTGTCCCCTGCTTCTCAATTCCCCTACTCTGGGCAAGAGACTCTGCGTGTTTACCCGATCTATTCCGCTCATGTCCTTTGGAGTTAAAATAAATCACTCTGACTAAGTGAACTGTTTTGCCTAATGAAATAGAAACTTGGGTGCTCTAAACACCCACTTTGAAGAAGAATGGGAAAGTCTATCACCAAGATATATTCCTCTGTCAGCACTTTAAAAATCAGATCATCTGCCCAGTATTTTTTTGCTGTTATTGGAAGCTTGCTGTATGGAGAATAGCTGCTGAATTCTTGCACTCTGACATTGTTTCATTGGATGTAGAGGGTTTTGAGGCATTGCAGTCATGAAAGATACTCTTGTACCCAGCTCTCTAGACATTGTTCCAACCATCTGCCTGACAAAAACTCCCCCATGTGTTGTGTCGACCTATTACCTGCAACGTTCTGTCCTGCCTCTCCCCCTTTCTAGCCTTTTGTTCCCCCCCCCCCCCCCCCAGTACAATCAGTCTGAAGAAGGGTCTCGACCCAAAATGTCACCTATCCATGTTCTCCAAAGATGTTACCTGACCCACTGAGTTACTCCAGCTCATTGTGTCCTTTCGTGGATTAAACAGCATCTGCAGTTCTTTGGTTCTACTCTCTGCCATGCTTATCTGGTCGAACCTAGATGTGACTTCAGGCACACCAATGTGTTTAATTCTATCTGTACCTTGAAAGGCCCCAGTAATTTGTTTAATTTAAGGGCAATTTAGAACGGATAATAGTAGCTAGCCTTGTCAGCAGTGTCCAGGAATTTGATTTTTACACTTGGGTTCTTGTTTCAGTTCATAATTCCTGAGGCTGCTGTTGGAGAGGGTCCAGAGGAGGCTTACGAGAATGATCCCAGGGATGATTGGGTTAACTTATGATGAGCTTTTGACTGTACATGTGCTGTACAGTGTACAGCTGTACGCGCTGGAGATTAGAAGCATGAGACTGACGGAATAGTGAAAGGCCTGGATAGAGTGGATGTGGAGTGGTTGTTTCCACTAGGGGGAGAGTCTCGGACCAGAGGCCATCGCCTCAGAATGAAAGGACGTACCTTTAGAAAGGAGATGAGGAGGAATTTATTTAGTTAGAGGGCACTAAATCTGTGAACTTCATTGCTAAAGAAGGCTGTGGCCAAGTCAATGGAGATGTTTAAGGTGGAGATTCATAGGTTCTTGATTTGTAAGGGTGTTAAGGGTTATGGGGAGAAGGCAGGAGAATGGGTTTGAGAGGGAAATAGAGATCAGCCGCGATTGAACGGCGGAGTAGACTTGATGGATGAATGGCCTAATTCTGCTCCTGAAACTTCTGAACAATGTCCTTGCCTGACACGGTCTGGGCTGTCTGGTTGGCGTCAGGTTCCAAATCAACTATATCAGAACTACAGGGGGAAGAAATACAGCAATGAACTGCTGAAAGATTGATTGTTCCTTGTTCCAAAACAGACATTTGAGAAACATGGGAATGGATGTATGTAATTCTGACTGATTAATTTCAGAATTTAGTATTGTTACAGTTCAGTAAATGTTATGAATAGCATATCTCAAAGATAAATCTTTTGTTTCACCAGGTCTAGATTGATTCAGAAATTAGATATTCAAAATATTTCTGTAGTTTCAGGAACATGTGAGAAGTAGCTTATTTCTCTTAGGAGATTCTATTGGGAATTTTAGTTCCACCAACATGCAAATTATGATTAATTGAGAGTCATACAGCGTGGAAACAGGCCCTTCGGTCCAACTTGCCTACACCGACCATCATGTCCCAACTACACTCGTCCCACCTGCCTGCGTTTGGCCCATATCCCCATAAACCTGTCCTTTTCATGTACCTGTCTAAATGTTTCTTAAATGGTGCGATAGTATCTGCCTTAACTACCTCCTGAAGTTTGTTCCATACACCCATCGCTCGTTGTGTACAAAAGTTACCTCTCAGGTTTGTATTAAATCTTTTCCCCCTCACTTTAAACCCATGTCCTCTGGTTCTCGATCCCCCCACTCTGGGCAAGAGACTCTGTGTTTACCTTACCTATTTCTCTCATGATTTTGTACACCTCTATGAGATCACCCCACATCTTCCTGCACTCCAATGATGATGATGATGCTTTATTGTCACATGTGCCTACAGTGATATTCTTTGCTTTTAAATGCAAAGTCCGCAAAGGAGTCACCACAAAGGCACCTCATTGTATTTATTGTGTTACAAAACGTATTCCTTAAGTATTGTTGGTCTCTTCGTCCCCGTTCCCTCCCCCCAATCCACTGGTTCCCCTTTTGTTCATGGCAGCCTCCCCTTTGTTCTCGGCAGCCCCCCCATGACGGGTCCCTTTGCCCCAGCTTGCTCAACCTCTCCCTATAGCTCAATCCCTCATGGCAACATTCCCATAAAATTCCTGGGCCAAAGGACCTGTTTCTATTCTGTATCTTTCAATCAATCACTCATGTAACCTACTTATCATAAGCTTTACTCAGTGCCGTTTATCCTTTAAAGTTCACAAGCATGAAAAAGATGGTAAAGCATATTGCTCTTGTGGTAATAGCCTTTCTGCCATCCATTTGTTTATAAAAGTACTTTTACTTAATAGCATTTTTTTAACATCAAAGTCAAGTGATATTCTTATCGAAAATAGACTTATCTTTGCATTATCATTCCTGAAACAGTTTAGTTTAGTTTAATTTTGGGATACAGCGTGGAAACAGACCCTTCGGCCCACTGAGTCCATGTCGACCATTGATCATCTGTACACTAGTTCCATGTTATCCCAGTTTTGCATCTTACACGCTAGGGACAATTTAAAGATGCCAATTAGCCTACAAACCCGCACATCTTTGGAAAGTGGGAAGAAATTAGAGCACCCACGTGGTCACAGTGAGAATGTACAAACTCCGTACCGACAGCACCTGATGTCAGGATCAAACTGCTAGTGTTAAGGCTGTAGCTTGTATTTATCGTTAAAGGTGTCGAGACAGCTGCTGGCGTTCATTATTCTGCAGAGGTTTAGCTCTGCAACTGCTATCTTGAAGTACATTAAATTTGACATTTCTGCTTTTAAAGACAATGGTCATAAAATTCCCTCATCTGCAGACACTCTATCCTCTTCCCGTTTGTGTAATTCTCTGTGTATTGGCGCTCTCTAGAGGGGTCACATCGCCATTTGCTTGATCTGCAGGGATCTTTCCGAAACTCTGGGATAATATCAAACACTTTTTGTTTCCGCTAAAATTTGTTAAAGATCATGCAGTATCATATCATATCATCATCATATATATACAGCCGGAAACAGGCCTTTTCGGCCCACCAAGTCCGTGCCGCCCAGCGATCCCCGTACATTAACACTATCCTACACCCACTAGGGACAATTTTTACATTTACCCAGCCAATTAACCTACATACCAGTCATTTTATATTTTTTTATGTTGTAAGAAATCAATTCCTTAGCAAAGGTTTTACACAAAGCAGCAGCCAGTGACATTTGGTTAAGTGAATCCAATATTTAGTTTGTATAAAATTTGACGACTTTAAAATATTCTGTTCCAACTATATTTGCATTCAATGTAGTTTGCTCCTTATTTTATACTTAGGCAGAACTAGTTGGGAGTAAGAGGTGAGTGTGTAGCCCCCAATTTATTAATTCAGTTTGTCAAATTATTTTATCCCTTTGAATTAGGTTTAGGTTTCTTATTATGACTTATACCAAAGTACGGTGAAAAGCTTTTTTTTGCAAGCGATCCAAACAAATCAGATATCCAATACATAAATACAATCAAGTCAAACTCAAGTATAATAGATAGAGCAAAGAGGAAGATACAGAGTGCAGGCTACAGTTATCAGCATTGTAATGCATAATCTCCACAGTTAAAGTCCCATGGGGGAGAGATGGACATTATAGACATTAGCCTCCTATGGAAATACCGTTCAAAGGCCTGATAACAGAGGGGAAGTTGTTTCTGAGTCTGGTGGTGCATGCTTTCGAGCTTCTTTGCCTTTTGCTGGGCGGGAGTGGGGAGGAGAAGGAATGATCGGGGTGGGACGTCTTTGATTATGTTGGCTGCTTTTCTGAGGTCGCATTAAGTGGAGATGGAATCAGAGTTTAGTTTAGAGATACAGCGTTGTTTTGTTAGCTCGCCAAAAAGAAACACGAGATTCAAATGCGATCAGTCCCAATAACTAAGTTTAGTCCCCTAATAATCTTCTGTTTTACCAAAACGATTGGTTAGCTTAGTTTTCAGATACAGTGTGGAAACAGGCCCTTCGGCCGAACGAGTCCACGCCAACCAACGATCGATCACCCATACACTAGTTCTATCCTGCACCTGAGGGACAATTTACAGAACCCATTTAACCTACCAACCCCACATCTTTGAAATGTGGGAGGAAACCAGAGCACCCAGAGAAAACCTATACGGTCACAGGGGTTTAGTTTATGAGTTTAGTTTATTATCATGTGCGCCGAAGTACAGGGAAAAGCTTTTGTCGCGTGCTAAAGTGTAAAGTGTCGCGGTCAGTGTAAAGACAATACAGGATTACAGTCGAGCCGTCCACAGTGGACTGATACATGATAAAGGGAATTAACGTGGAGAATGTACTGTACAAACGTACAGGCAACACCTGAGTTTAGATTTGAACCCGGGTCTCTGGTGCTGTAAGACAGCAGCTCTACCGCTGTGCCACTATGCCACAGTCAATGGTGGAACGCCTGGTCTGTGTGATGGCATAAGCTATCCACTGGGCACAGCGATTTTTTTAAATTTCGGACGTATTCACTGAAGCAGAGAAAAGCAGCAGCTTGCTACTAAAGTTTAAAGTGTGCCAAGCAAGCAATTAAGTCAATGCTGTTGATTCTCTTTTCTACTTTCATCTCTGTGGTACAAGTTCTAATGCAGCTGGACTGTTGGAGATAAAAGCTTTGCTTCCGCAGGCTACAAAGGATCCATGTGATGATAACATTGGCAGTTCCAAATCCAGACTCCATGGGTGCAAGAATGCTGTGTGGAATTGTCCATAATTTCGTTGTTCTTACTCAAAAAAAGCCACAAGAATTGCTGGTATGAAAATAAAATTGCATCGCAGTGGAGAATTTTGATTATTTTCCCCAGAGGGTGGAGATAGATTGTGCTTGTGACAGTACAAAGCATTCCTTGTTCTGAGCTTGGGTTCCATTCAGTACCCAAAATTGAGTTTCTGCTGCCGTTTGGTACAGAGGTAAACTAGCATCACCCCTCTCGAAAAAAACAGATCTCCACTGAACAGTAGCTTACAACCTAATGGTATGAACATTGAATTCTCCAATCTTAGTGAAGTAACCCATGCTCCACATTCCACTCCCCTTCCCCCTACTTTACTTTAGAAACATAGAAACATAGAAATATAGAAAATAGGTGCAGGAGGAGGCTATTCGGCCCTTCGAGCCAGCACCGCCATTCATTGTGATCATGGTTGATCGTCCACAATCAATAACCTGTGCCTGCCTTCTCCCCATATCCCTTGATTCAACTAGCCCCTAGAGCTCTATCTAACTGTCAAATCCATCCAGTGAATTGGCCTCCACTGCCCTCTGTTGCAGAGAATTCCACAAATTCACAACTCTCTGGGTGAAAACGTTGCTTCTCACCTCAGTTTTAAATAGCCTCCCCTTTATTCTAAGACTGTGGCCCCTGGTTCTGGACTCGCCCAACATTGGGAACATTTTTCCTGCATTTAGCTTGTCCAGTCCTTTTGTAATTTTATATGTTTCTATAAGATCCCTTCTCATCCTTCTAAACTCCATTGAATACAAGCCTAGTCTTTTCAATCTTTCCTCATATGACAGTCCCGCCATCCCAGGGATCAATCTCGTGAACCTACGCTGCACTGCCTCAATTACAAGGATTTCCTTCCTCAAATTAGGAGACCAAAAGTGTACACAATACTCCAGATGTGGTCTTACCAGGGTCCTATACAACTGCAGAAGTTTAGTTTAGAGATACAGCATGGAAACAGGCCCAACGCCCACGCTGATCAAGATGCCACACCTACACTAGTTCCACCTGCCTGCGTTTGGCCCATATCCTTTTAAACCTATCCTGTCCATATACCTGTCCAAATGGCTTTTAACTGTTGCGATAGTACCTGCCTCAACTACCTCCTCTGGCAGCTCGTTCCATACACCCACCACCCTATGTGTGAAAATGCAGCCCCTCAGGTTCCTATTAAATCTTTCCCCCCTCACCTTACTCCAGCACTGTGTGACTTTCTTTTCTCCTTACCTATCGTTTTTCTCATAATTGAAAAGTAAAACTAATAGAATAGTTGCCGATGGAAGTAATGTGACAGAGGTCAGCCGTGGCGATCATGGCCAACAACATATTCCTGTCATCTAAATGAATGACCATGGATTCATCGCAACTGATAATGGGCTCCAGATTCCCTGCTTTGTTCTTTTCAGGTTGATTTTTCTGTTTATCATTTTGATCACAAAGAAAGGGTGTTTCCTTTTTTCAGTTTTGTAGCTCCCAGTGTACCGTACCTGTTTGGGAAAATAATCTTCTGTCATGCTTGGAGGGTGGGATCGGTGTGTTTGTCTTTTCCAATTTACGTTCGAACCGGTCAGATTTTGAAACAGAAAACCACATTTTAACTGATCCTTCAGAGATATCTCAAAAACCATCTTAATAACAGTCAATTACTTTCGCAAACTTCATCCAACTTTAAGTTCATAAAGAGTGCCGTAAGCCCTCGCAATAATGGGCCATGGTGAGGGGGATGGTGTCCATTATTGCCGATTGTCTGCTGGTGATCAAGTGAGAGGTGATGGATGGACCCAAAGGCCGGGAGTGAAGAAATGCAGCATTGGTGAGGGGGCGGGGGGTTTAAAATAAGCAGGAATTCACAGGCCGGGGAGCCGCAGGAGAACATCAATAGCAAGCGAGAATTTGTACTGGCAGGAGGTTCTGGACCTCCTTTCCCTTCTATACCAACGTTGACCCGAGTCTGGCCTAGATGCACGGCTGAAGGCACAATATGAAGTTGGCCAGAGTCAGTGTCTTTGGACCTGTCAGTCATGTAATTTCTGGTTATATGCTATTCAGAAGGTCAAAGGGGAGCAAAACTATATCCTAAATAATGATATCCTAACATTACAAGTAAATGAATAACTCTACCAAAAGGAATAGGGTGGCACAGTGGTGCAGCTGTAGAGTTGCTGCCTTACAGTGCCAGAGACCCAGGTTCAATCATGACTACGGGTGTTGTCTGTACGTAGTTTGTACGTTCTTCCTGTGACCGCGTCAGTTTTCTCCGGGAGCTCCGGTTTCCTCCCACACTCCAAGACGTAAAGGTTTGCAGGTTAATTGGCCTCAGTAAACGAGTACATTGTCCCTAGTGTGTACAGGATAGTGTTAGTGTGTGGGGATTTACAGAGGGCCATTTAACCTCCAAAACTGCAGGTCTTTGGGATGTGGGAGGAAACTGGAACACCCGGAGAAACCCCACGCGATCATAGGGAGAATGAAAGTCTGCACAGACAGCACAATTAGTTCTGACATCAGTCTGAAGAAGGGTCTCGACCCGAAACGTCGCCCATTCCTTCTCTCCTGAGATGCTGCCTGACCTGCTGAGTTACTCCAGCATTTTGTGAATAAATACCTTCGATTTGCACCAGCATCTGCAGTTATTTTTTTGCACAATTAGTCAGGGTCTCTGGCACTGTGAGGCACAGCTCTTCCAGCTGACAGAGAGAAAGAGCTGAAGTTCTAATTGTTTCTGTTTCTACGGACTCGACCTGAACCGCTGAGTGTTTTCAGAGTTTTCTGCTTTTAGTCTACAGCAGTAAACCCATTTAAGCAGTGGGAAGGCATTCAGATGAGCTGCGTTCCTCTCAGAAAGACCTTTTAAATGGGGCGGTGCAGCAGGGCAGCGATGGAGTTGCTGCCTTGCAGCACCAGTGACTCAAGTTCAATCCTGATCATTGGTGCTGTCTGTATGCAGTTTGCGCATTCTCCCTGTGACCACATGGGTTTCCTCTGGGTGCTCTGGTTTCCTCCTACATTCCAAAGAAGTGCAGGTTTGTAGGTTAATTGGCCCCTTGTAAACTGTCCCCAGTGTGCGGGGAGTGGATGCAAAACTGGGATAACATAGAACTTATGGATGTGTAATCGTTGGTCGGCATAGTCTCAGTGAGCCAATGTGCCTGTTTCCTCGCTGTATCTCTAAACTCTAAACAATAAAAGGCTGGAGTCCTGGAGGGTGAGGGGTTACCTTCGAGAGGTTGATAAAACCTGGATGGTCGTAGACAAAGTGAATGGTCACAGTCTTGGTAGGGGTGTCTAAAATGTGTGCGGCACGGTGGCGCAGCGGTAGAGTTACTACCTTACAGCGAATGCAGCGCCGGAGATTCAGGTTCGATCCTGACTACGGGCGCTGTCTGTACGAAGTTTGTACGTTCTCCCCGTGACCTCCGTGGGTTTTCTCCGAGATCTTCGGTTTCCTCCCACATTCCAAAGACGTACAGGTATGTAGGTTAATTGACTGGGTAAACTGTAAAAATTGTCCCTAGTGTGTGTTGGATAGTGTTAATGTGCAGGGATCGCTGGGCGGCGCGGACTCGGTGGGCCGAAGGGCCTGTTTCCGCGCTGTATCTCTAAAAAAAATCTAAAACGTGGTTTAAGGTGAGATGGAAAGATTTCAAGGGGACCCGAGGAGCATGTTTTTCAGATAGAGGGCTGTACATATATAGAACAAGTTACCAGAGGAAGTGGCAGAGGATATAATTTTACGGTTTAGATGTTATGTGGACAGGATGGGAAAGGCTTGGGGGGATAAGGGCCACACGCAGGCAAATGGGACGTTCATGAAGGCATCTTGGTCAGCATGGAGTTGGTCTGAAGGACCTGTTTCCATTGTGCATACCTCTAATACTCTGAAAGCCTTCCATAAGATGGACAGTTACGTTGCATTTTGTTCCTAGTACCAACATGCATAACAGGAAACATGCAATAGGAGCTTAATAAGAATTTCAGAAGTGAAATACTAGCAGAGGAGATGAATGTGGCCCTTAAGGCTTAAAAGTACAGGGTTCAACAGCAAGACAGAGTAGAGAGCTACTAAGCCTGCCTGCCCATGGGGCTCATCAGAGTAACCATTAAGAAACCTGAGCAGGCGCAAAAACTGATTACAAAGTGGAGGAGCCACATATTTCAGCCTATGCTCCTTAATACTTCAGGTACCAGTTCTGGTCTTGGAGTTACTGTTGCTGAGCCCCATCTGAGGCTGAGGGCTGGAGGAGAGGGAGCTGACAATGGCATAACCAAGGCTACAGTCTGGGTCACCCAGTGATGGCCACGGCAATTAAAGTGTTCACCTAGTCATTAGTCGATTGATTGAAAGATACAGCATGGAAACAGGCCCTTCGGCCCTCTGAGTCCACACCGACCATCTTACACACCATCTAATACTTGGACTCCCAACATTGCAATAAAAGGCTTCTGAGTCTCCAACAGCGGCAGGTGCCTGCACAAGAGAAAGAGAAATTCACAGTCGCAGCTGACAGAAATATCTTGCCATAGTACATCTGCAATCCAGCCCTGACCACGAGCCTCCTATTGATTGCCCACCATTCAATAGCTATGTAAGTACCAAAGCTGCACCCCTCAGAGTACAGGCATCCCTGTGTGCCAAACAGCCAACCTATTGACACTTCCACATACAATCAAGCTCCTGTCATGTTATTAAATTTCGACCATGCGATGTACGCGCATGCATTCATTCCTATGCACAGCGGAACTAGTTTCCATTCTTTCCACTAATAGTAATTGGTCTTCCTTATCAGCCTTATGTACGATTGATGCCATTCATTACAACATCGTGGAGTTATGGTTACATTATCAAGTGATTTTTGTGTATTTTCCAACTTGTGGACAAAATTGACTTGTGGATGGATGGATAGATATCTGTAAAATTGTTCATTACAGGTGTGTATTGGTGTTGGTTTATTGGTATTGGTTTATTTTATTGTCATGTGTACTGACCTACAGTGAAAAACTTTGCATGCTATCCAGTCTTTCCACTTATCTCACCGCACAACTGTACAGTCATTTGTTAATTTGGTTTAGGTTTTGGAGATACAGCTTGGAAATACAGAAATCCACTTATTTTGTGAATAAATTAAGTTATTACATTGTTGATTAAAATGTTTTTTATAATATATGCTACTGTTTTATGTACAATTGCATCTTACAGGCATTTTAGTAGCACACACACATGACTTGTCCCTCCTTAGCAAAAAAGAATGTGAACCAGTTTACAATTTCCACCTCCGTTCCTCAAGATTTTTTTTAAAATTCGGACTATTTATAACTACAGCTTTATATCAAAACACATATCTGTGACCTCTGTAATCTTCAATAAAAGTCATAACTCTTCAGGAACAGAATGCAGGTTGTTCTCTTCCAAATTAGATATTGTGTCTTTGTGGGGCATTGTGGCCATTTTTATCATCCCCTGCTGACTTATTGGGTCTCCCAAGTCATTATATAATTCCCTGCCTGAGGAAGTGAATAAGTGTGTTACTCCCTGACCTCAGTCAGTTCTACTCTCAGTTGGTAAATGGGAACTGATGTGTACCACAGTAGCTCGGAACAACTTGTCTTCAGATGTGACCTCTTCTGTCTGCCCGCCCGCCACTCTGCACTTTTCACCAATTTCCCATTCCCACCAGCCACCTCCTTCCCCCCCCCCCCCCCCCCCCCCCCCCCCCCGTTGGCCTACCGCTGAAGATGGCCAGACTGTGTACAGTACGCTGAGTAACAAAAACATCAGTGTTCCAGCCTGCTGGGGAAGTCAGAGGCCAAGACCTTAATAATGGCTTGGAGCAATTATTTTTGCCAATAACTTGTTGCAGCTTCTTTGAACTGTGGCTTTTGACTCCTTCAAAACAGCTAATTTTTGAACTTCAAATAACCTTAGTTTTGTTACTTGTTCCCCCACTGTACTAAACGTGCACCTGACTGCTGTTGTGTATTTGTGAAGGTTATCATCTGTGAGGGGAAAGTTCGTTGTACCCAAAATATTTTAAGCTAAACTAGTCTGCTGTGTTTATTACAGTGGATTGCTTTGATTCTCGTGGGTTGCATTTCTCTGTGGCTTCTAGTTCTTTGGTGTTCTGCTGTAATTCTACCCAGATAGAGAGGCACTTTGCATCTGGAAACAGACTTTTATCAATGGCCCGTACAGGCCTCTTAAACAGGCACATCCTTTCCAGAAGCTAGAAAGAGACTGTTTCATTGAGGACGGCGTTTGATTTTCTGTGGTTGCTTTACACCACATTTGTATATAATAAAAAGGTGGGGCCCCACTGGTTTCGTTTTCATCCCGACAACACTTAAAAAGACAAATTGATTTTATATTTTAGTTTCACATGTTTGTCGTTGCATTGTTTCTAATTTCTTCGCTACGTTATAGAACTGAAGGAGTTGTCAATGGTCTTGATGTGGTGATGTTTAAAGAACTTAAATTGAAGAAACACTCTGCTGTAATTTTGAGAAAGCAGCATACTTTTAATTGCCCTTTTCAGGAGAGATATTGCAGTCTGAAAATGTGTAGCTTCATATAAATATGGAGAGCAACAACAATTAATTTCCTAATAATTGTGAATGTGGTGCTCAGGATAATCTTTGCCATCGTTTGAAAATCAGAAAATATTAAATTGCTGTAATAGACATCAGAACAGGAACAAGGCGAGAGGTGCAAAGCTTAGAGGAGATGTATGGGGCTAGTTTTTCATACACAATGGGTGGTGGGTGCCTGGAACATACTGCCAAGATGATGGAAGAGGCAGATACGGTAGATGATACAGTGGTGCCTTGGTAAAGTTGCTGCCCTAAAACGCCAGAGTCCTGGGATCGATCCTGACTATGGTTGCTGTCTGTAGTGAGTTTGTACATTCTCTGTGACTGGGTGGATTTTCTCCGGATGCTCTGGTTTCTGCACACATGCCAAAGATGCGCAGGTTTGTAGGTTAATTGACATCTGTAAATTGTCCCTAGTGTATAGGACAGAACACGTGTACGGACAATCGTGGCTGGCGGGGATTCGGTGGGCCGAAGGGCCTGTTCCCACGCTGTGTCTCTAAACTAAACTAAAACTAAGGCATTTCAAACATCCCACACTCCAAAGACATACAGGTTTGGCTTCCGTAAGTTGTAAAATTGTCCCTAGTGTGTGTGTGTTAGTGTTGGGGGTGATCGCTGGTTGGCACAGACACTGAGTTGAAGGGCCTGTTCCCATGCTATATCTCTAAAGTCTAAAGTGGCGTTTAAAATCTTTTGGATAAGCACATGCATATGCTAGGAATGGAGGGATTTGGATCATGTGCAGTCGGATGAGATTAGTTCATCTTGGAATCATGTTCTGCACATATTGCTGACGGGCCTGTTCCTGTGCTGTATTTTTCTATATTTTGTGTTCTAGAAATGTTTACCTCTAACAGAACTAAATTAGAGGTGGGTTTTTCAAATTTGATATCAGTAAGTGCTTCGATCTCAAAGGATAGTAAAAAATGTAGAGTCCTTGCTGTCCAGAACCTGTTATGGTTGTCTGCCAATGGAAAATGTCATGAGTGGTGGGTGTAGGGAATGAGCTGCCAGAGGAGGTAGTTGAGGCAGGTGCTATAACAGCATTTAAAAGACATTTGAACAGGTACATGGATAGAAAAGGTTTGGAAGGATATGGGCCAAATGCAGGCAGGCGCGACTAGCGTAGATGGAAGGGCCTGTTTCCACGCTCTATGATTCTGTGACTTTACCACGCAGCGTAGATTATCATACACATGAAGTAATTGAGTGGCAGAATCATACCATTGTGGAGCTCAAAGAAAGGGATGTTTTCCCTGATTTGCTGACCACCATTTAACACAGAACCAATGCCTGATAAGAGTCACACAGCACAGATTAAGGCCCTTCGGCCCAATTTGCCCTACAAAATCCATTTTTCATGAATTTCCATCAACATAAACATGTTGAACACAAGGAACTGCAGATGCTGATTTACAAAAAAGACACAAAGTGCTGGAATAATTGAAAGGGTCAGGCAGCATTTCTGGAGAACATGGAGCTATGTTCTCCTGAGTTGCTGCCGGACCCGTTGAGTTACTCCAGCACTTTGTGTCTTTTTTTAACTATAAACCTGCTGTTTCTTTGCCACTGATTTTGCTCCTTATTCCCCATGGCTTTTCTCTTTGTAGCAAAAATCTTGTGTTTCAAAATAACCACCTTCTTTTATTTCATGCTTGCTTTGTATTTTAATAATGTTACAATATCTGGCCCTTGTGGGTTAATGAAATATGTGACCTAAAGATCTTGGAATGTTAAAGCAAAATTGTCACCCTTGAAAGCTATTTTTGGGCCAGAATCTGACATCATCTGCTTTTTATACTTTTAATGAATCAGAAATAGGAACAATATATTATTAACATCCCTAGCTGCATGATACTGGTGTCTTAATAATGAAATCAG
This sequence comes from Rhinoraja longicauda, assembly GCF_053455715.1. Classification (NCBI taxonomy): domain Eukaryota; kingdom Metazoa; phylum Chordata; class Chondrichthyes; order Rajiformes; family Arhynchobatidae; genus Rhinoraja; species Rhinoraja longicauda. The sequence continues at coordinate 71,935,252 of NC_135956.1, forward strand.
TAAACTTATATTGTCTCAACAGAGTAAATGAGTGAAAGAGTTTGACAGCATTGATTTCGCTGATCATCTGTTTTGTATTTTTAATGTTTTATTTGAAATGAACATGGCTCGAAGTGGTGAAACAACTGAAGGTGTTGGTAATGTGTGCTTTTCAAATGAGTAAATTAAAGGGCCTGTCCCACTTAGGCGATTTTAAGGCGACTGTCGGCGACTAGGCTGTTACCGACAGTTCGCCGGGGTGTCGCGGGCATGATCGTGAGGAGTCTTCCAAAAATCGTAGTGGATCTCAGCCCGTCGCTCATCCGGTTTAGAAATTTCTCGGCGACAGCTGGCTTGTCGGCTGATATCGTTGATTATTACGGTCGCTGGATTGATATGTTCTCTTAGATGCATTTAGAAGCACATAATATTAAAATAAGTAAAGTCATTTCAAAATACCATAAAATGCTTGTGTTTAACCAATTAATTTACCATCAGGACATTTGATAGGTAGATTGGAGGGGACAGTGTGACGGTCAGGTAAGTGTGGGAATTTTCAACTCTACCGCTGCACTGCCGGGCCACCCTAAACTTGATAAAATCTTTTTAACATTGAAATATTTATATCAGGCCAAATGCGTGCACTTTCTCTCAAATGACCAGACTGTGACATCACATTTATTAAATTATGGTAAAATAAATAATAGAGTAGTTATGAAATTTAAGAACCCTTCTTTGCCCCTTCAGGTGTCACATTCATCTCTCTGTATCGGAACGTTAAGAGGGAAATGCTTTTCGTCTTCAGTAATCATTGACTATTATATAGAAATGATTGAAATCTTGCAGGACCTTCCACATTACAGCCTACTATAATATGAGGAAGGATATTCTTGCTATTGAGGCCGTAAGTTTACTAGGTTAATTCCCGGAATGGCGGGACTGTCATATGTTGAAAGACTGGTGCGGCTAGGCTTGTATACACTGGAATTTAGAAGGATGAGAGGGTATCTTATCGAAACATATAAGATTATTAAGGGGTTGGACACGTTAGAGGCAGGAAACATGTTCCCAGTATTGGGTGAGTCCAGAACCAGGGGCCACAGTTTAAGAATAAGGGGCAGGCCATTTAGAACGGAGATGAGGAAAAACGTTTTCAGTCAGAGAGTTGTAAATCTATGGAATTCACTGCCTCAGAAGGCAGTGGAGGCCAATTCTCTGAATGCATTCAAGAGAGAACTAGATAGAGCTCTTAAGGATAGCAGAGTCAGGGGGTATGGGGAGAAGGTAGGAATGGGGTACTGATTGAGAATTGTCACATTGAATGGCGGTGCTGGCTCGAAGGGCCGAATGGCCTCTTCCTGCACCTATTGTCTATTGTCTATAAACTGAGTACCAGTAATTAGATAGACTGTATTTCTCTTGCTTTTTGTGGACAGGTCCATTAGTGTTGCATCTCCTACACCCTAATCATTCCCGGCAAGATCTACTGTACATGGTGTTCCTTGAAAGTGGCGTCGCAGGTAGACAGTGTGGTTAAAACGCCTTTCGGCACTCCATCAGCCTTCAGAACAGACACCGCCTGCAGAGCACACCCAAAATCTGTTCCAAAATGATTGGACTCCCTGTTAGAGCCCTCTCCACCTTATGCGACCAGTAGATGCTAAGGTCAGCTGGCAGGATTTTACAGGGCTCCTCACACGTCCTGGTCTCTGTGTTTGAGTGGCTCCCCTCAGGACGTCGGTTTCGCTGCCCAGGCTGTCAGACACAGAGGAGAAGGGCAACTTTTGTCTCCAAGGCTGTTCAGCTCCTCAACTCTCAACCACCCCTGGCCCGCTGCTCACCCTGCTAATCCCCCCCAATTATTTTTGTACTATAAGTGCCTTTGTAAATTGCCCCACGGTGATAAATAAAGTGTTTTGAACTTGAACTTGAACTTCATCTGTCAGAGTATTGAATAAAGAAATTGGGGGGGTCATGTTGCTGTTATATAAGATGTTGGTGAGGCCACATTTAGAGTATTTTGTTCAGGTTTGTGCACCGTTATAGGAAAGATTCCAGATTCAGCGATAGTTTCTTCTCAGCTTTTATCAGGCAACTGGACCATCCTTCTATAACCAGAGAGCAGTCCTGAACTACTATCTGACTGTCTTTGATCAGACTTTACTGGCTTTACCTTGCACTAAACGTTATTCCCTTATCATGTATCTGTAGACTGAGAATGGTCAATTGTAATCATGTATTATCTTTCCGCTGGCTGGTTAGCACGTAGCAAAAGCCTTGCACTGTACCTCGGTGTACATAACAATCAACTAAACTGAAACGGTTGTCAAGCTAGAAAGGGTGCAGAGAAGATTTACAAGAATGTTGCCAGGACTCAAGGGTCTGAGCTATAGAGAGTGGCTGAGCAGGCTAGGACTCTATTCCTTGGAGCTGAGGAGGATGAAGACTGATCTTATAAAAGTATCCAAAATCGTGAGAGGAATAGATCGGTTAAACACACAAAGTTTTTTGCCCAGATCAGGGGAATCGAGAACCGAAGGACACAGGTTTAAGATGAAGGGAGAAAGATTTGATAGGAATCTGAGGAATACCTTTTTTACACAAAGGCTAGTGGGTGTATGGAATGAGCTGCCAGAGGAGGTAGTTGAGACAGGGTTATTGCAACGTTTAAGAAACAATTAGACAGGTAAAACAAGTTTGGAGGGATATGGGCCAAACGCAGGCAGGTGGGACTAGTATAGAAGGACCATATTAGTCGGTGTGGACAGGTTGGGCTGATGGGCCCGTTTCTGCACTGTATGTCAGTTTGACTCTAGGTCCATTAGTGTGGTTTCCCTCCCACCCTAATCATTCCCGGCAAAATCTACTGTACACAGTGTGGAGCACATCTGATGCACGTGGCTTAACCCATCAACTGTTGGTGCACTAAATGTTTTTTTAAAGATTGCCAGGTGTTTTTTTTTCCCCCTCTCATAACGGATAGTTTTTGCTGGTAAGTTAATGAAAAACGGGAGTGATGATTGATGACTGCCTTGGGAGGAGCAGGAAATACAGAAGGTTATTAAAGAACCGGCTAACACAGAAGGTTATTAAAGAACTAGCTCTTGAGACAGAGGCAGTAATCACATTTAAAATGAAATTGAATAGAAATTGGGGACAAAGTAGTTAAATGGTTTTGAATTACAGGCTTTGTGGGGTGAATGAGACTGAAGGGATTTCGCTATTAGAAGCTGGCATGATCTCGATGAGCTAAATGGCCTCCTCCTGTTGTATAATTCTGTGATGTAGATGAGCAATGATCTAATGGAATAGTGCAACATGAATGAGAAGCCAAATAATCTACTGTTGATCCTTTGAAATGTCAGAATTTTTTAGGAATTGATTGCACAGATATGATGTTTTAGTATTTATGCAGATCTCAAGGTGTACGTTCTAAATAGTCCTGAGCATTTAGTACTGTTGTGCTATGGCAGTTCTGAAATATAAAGTCATATTTAGATTCAGATTAGTAATTTAGTTTTTAATTTAGTTTAATTTAGAAATACAGCACAAAAGCAGACCCTTTGGCCCACCGAGACCACGCTGACCAGCAATTACCCTGTGCACTAGCACTATCTACACATTAGGGACAATTTACAATTTTCACCGTGGCAATTAACCTACAAACCCGTCTGTCTTTGGAGTGTGAGAGGAATTGGAGCACCCGGAGAAAACCCACCAGGAGAATGTACAAACTCCATACAGACAGCACCTGTAGTCAGGATCGAACCCGGGTCTCTGGCGCTGTAAGGCAGCAACAACTCTACTGCTGCACCACACATGCAGCATCTGCAATAGAAGGAAAAAGAACCAGATCTTTGTAAAACTCACCAAATATATCCGCAGAGGCGCAGCTGGTAGAGCCATTGCCTTACGATGTGAGAGACCCGGGTTCGATCCTGACCTCGGCTGCTGTCCATGTTGGAGTGCGGGTTTGTTGGTCAACAACCTCTGTAAAATTGCCCCTAGCATGTAGAGAGTGTGTAGAAATAGTGCGCGAATGGGTGAGCGATGGGCAGCATGACTCGGTGGGCCGAAGGGCCATTTTCTTTGCTGTATCTCTAAACTATACTAATCTAAAACATGATAGAAGATGGACAAAGAAGTCATGGAGTAACTCAGCGGGTCAGGCAGCATCTCTGGAGAAAAAGGATGGGTGACGTTTGTGTCAGAACCCTTCTTCAGACTCCTTGCTTTGCAGCATGATACATTGGCTGTGTATTAAACAGAACATGAAATTGAGAATTTGAAAATTTGCTTTCCTCCACACTGGGACTGTTCATGTCCCGTTATTTATGATAGAGCTGCAGTGTTTAGACACATTACAAATATTATTCATATTTTACCTAATCACCTGCCTGTAAGGATGATGTATGAGCCAAAATAACAATGCCATCTGGCAAGGACATCGAGTACACTCCTGCCTCCATCCTCTCGGTAGCATAAGTCTGTGCACTGTGCAGCTTTTCAATAACTTCAGTAAAATTATATCAGCTTCTCCATTACCTAGCTTCCCCCTTCAGTGTGATTGTAGGAGTTTACAGCAGCTGCTCATTTCTCCTTGTGATCAGCCCACAGGAGATTTGCTTCACTGGAGCAGAATGGGGACCTGTCAGGTACACTCCCCTCTCACTTTCAAAGGAAATGTTTTGCAGGGGGAAGGTTACTCTGTTTGTTGAGGGAGACTGATTTACCAGCAGAACTGGGCGACCTAACGACAGTTGAGCTTATCAGACTCAAGGCGAACGGGCGAATGAAGATGATTTTTGAAACCCACATCTTCGAAAGGTGTTCAAGGGTTGGGGCGTCACGGTGGCGCAGCGGTAGAGTTGCTGCCTTCCAACGCCAGAGACCTGGGTTCAATCCTGACTACGGGTGCTGCCTCTACTGAGTTTGCACATTCTCCCTGTTGTCTTGGTGTTCCAGATATGAGTTTAAGGTCAGGGTGATGATGTTTGCAACGGTAAAAAGTAAATTCCATCTGCCGTTGCCTGGTCCCTTTCCACAATTGATCCAGATCCATTTATAAACTTAGATAATCTTCCTCGCTGTCCACTACACCACCAATTTTGATGTCATCTGCAAATTTATGAACTACCCTGCTTACATTGTTGTGCAGATCATTAATACTGCTGACAAACAGCATTTGACTGAACATAGAACACTGGCCACAAGACTCCAGGCAGAAGCACAACACTCCACGAACACCAAAGATGGACACAAAATGCTGGAGTAACTCAGCTGGTCAGGAAGAATCTCTGGAGTAAATGGATAGGTGACGTTGGGTCAGGACCCTTCTTCAGACTGAACATGAAGCTCTCGCCCATCTCTGTTTCAGCACCATTGATGCTGACTGGGGCATGCGCTCCACCCTGCTTCCTGAGGTCGATGACCAGTTTCTTCACAGAAGAAAGCCAAGGGGCTTCTCCCCGTGGCAGAAAGTTAGGTTGGGATCCTTCTTCAGACTGAAGAAGGGGGCCGATCTGAAACGTCACCTATCGATTTTCTCCAGAGATGCTGCTTGACCCGCTGAGTAACTCCAGCACATTGTGTCTTTTTTGTAAACCAACATCTACAGTTTTTCGTGTCGACACGTTACAATGGTGTTTTACACTATCTCTCGGAAGTTAATATAAAGTTCATGAATGTGTTTTGAGGTGCAACGAGTGAGAGGATAAGACTTCAAATGTTCATAGTAATAGGAGCAGAATTAGACCATTCGGCCCATCAAGTCTGCTCCGCCATTCAATTACAGCTGATCTATCCTTCCCTCTGAACCCCATTCTCCTGCCTTCCCCCCATATCCCCTGACACCCGTACTAATCGAGAATATGTCAATGTCCACCTTATATCCATTGACCTGGCCTCCACAGCCTTCTGTGGCAATGAATTCCACAGATTCACCACCCTCTGACTAAAGAAATTCCTCCTCATCTCCTTTCTAAAAGTAAAGAGACTTAGAAATAGAGATACAAGGAACTGCAGATGCTGGAATCTGGGTGGCGGCATCTGTGGAAAGAATGGACAGATGTTTTTTCAGGTCTGAACCCTTCAGGCTGAAGAATAGAACAAATATGGTGCTCGGGTGGAACAGGGCAGTAAGGTACAGTAGCATGACAATCCACTGTTGCTGATGACAGAGAAACCACTAAAAAGAGGACTTCCCTTGGTTTCTCTGCTGTAATTTACTATCGGAAAGATAATCTAGCAAATGCAATTTGACACTCAGTGCAATAATGAATGTGCAGAAGTTCTTTTTTTGTGAGTGTAAGATTGTGTTTAGACCATAATTATTTGTATATATGTGCATATATGGTATTGTCCATGTGATAGGAGCAAAATTAGGCCATTCAGCTCATTAAGTCTACTCCATTCAATCATGGCTGATCTCCCTATCTTTCCCTCTCCACCCCTTTCTTCTGCCTTCTCCCCATAACCCCGTGATGTTATTTGCCATCCTTTCTGCAAATGAACTAGTAATTGATACTTAACAAGCTTACTCTCCCAGTGAGCTGATTAATTTTAAATAAATTAGTTGAGAAACCTTCATATTCTGATAAAAATGATTTGCAACAAATTAAATACAACAGTGACTATTTCTATTTTTATTTTTTCCCCCAACTATTAAGAATAAAGCAACATCAAAGTCTTTTGGAGTTAACTAGATAGAGTGATCATTAATATCAATGAAACAAATGGGTAACAAATTGTCTTAAGTTATCATTCTAAATAAGTCTATAATTGGTATGAGGGAAAGTTACACCATAACTTTAAGTTAACTTTCTCTCTCTTGTGTTTCTTCAGCTGTGCCAGAATCCAAATCTGCAGATTTTGGTTACTGGGTCTCAGTTGGATAAAGTGGGGGATTTTTATCTTTAGCTTGGTTTCATATGAAGTATTGTTGAACGTTATCATGCTCTAGATCTCTAGAATCATACCGATGCAATTTAATGAAATATAACCCATATGGAGCATATATTTATGCCTCCTAATGTGGCTATTTGGGAAAAAAATCTTAGATTCATATAAAATGGACACATCCTTTACTCATTAGTTGGAAGAAACAGGATTTTTGGCATAGGATTCTTGTGGAAACACTATTGCTTTTTATATGGATTGGTCTAGTTTTTGATGACACTGTTTAGAATAGGAAGTATCTAATAAGCAAAGCATTTTCTTTAATGTGCTGCCAACTTATTTAATGTATGCCTGGGGGTCTGAAATTTTATATTCAATGTTGCAATAATATGTATTTAATTCTCTGAAGTGTTCATAGCAGAAGCTTCATACTTTAAGGGCAGTAGAAATATGTTTTAACATATAATAATTTGAAACATCTGCGGTGATTAAAAAGCATAAAATGTGCAGCAGTCTATTATAGCTCAATCAGATGCATGTTAACCCATACTGGGAGACAATTACTCTTTCTCATTTGCTTCAGATTAACTTTAGATTTTTCTAAAGTTAGTCAATTTAGTCAATTTACCTGAAGTTTGAATACACGATCAATGGAAGTTTGCAGTATTTGGAATGATTGCAACAATTCTGGTGCTATTCATAGCAGGGAACTTGTTTAGTAGGATATACTGGAACCTTCAAAAGCTATCAATAATATAATCAGGTTCATAGAGTCATACAGTGTGGAAACAGACCCTTCGGCCCAACTTGCCCACACCGACCAACATGTCTCATCTACACTAGTCCCACCTGCTTGTGTTTGGCCCATATCCTTCTATACCTGTCCATGTACCTGTCCAATTGTTTCTTAAACGTTGTGATAGGCCCTGCCTTAACTAACTACTTCCTCTGGCAGCTCGTTCCATACACCCACCACCCTTTGTGTGAAAAAGTTACCCTTCAGATTCCTATTAAATCTTTTCCCCTTCACCTTAAATCTATGTCCTCTGGTTGTCGATTCCCTTACTCTGGGCAAGAGTGTGCGTCTACCCTATCTATTCCTCTCATGATCTCATGCACCTCTTTAAGATCACCCCTTATCCTTGTGCGCTCCAAAGGCTAGAGTCCTAGTCTTCTCAACCTCTCCCTAAAGCTCAGACCCTCGAGTCCTAGCAACATCCTTGTAAATCTCCACTGTACCCATTACAACTTGACAACATCTTTCCTACAACATAGTGCCCAGAATTGAACACAATATTCCAAATGCGGCTTCACCTTTGTCTTATATAACTGCAACATGACCTCCCAATTTCTATACCCAATACTCTGATGGATGAAGGCCAATGTTCACTTTTACACCTCTGTTTTTTTCTGTGTGTGTGGCACACTGGCTCAACCGTTAGAGCTGCTACCTCACAACATCACGGATACAGGTTTGAATCTAACCTCGGGCCCTATCAGTGCGGAGTTTGCACATTCTCCCTGTGACTGCATGGGTTTTCTCTGGGTGCTCCGGTTTCCTCCCTCATTCCAGAGACATACAGGTTTGTCGCTTAATTGTATTCACTAAAATTGTAAATTGTCCCTAGTGTGTAGGATAATGTTAGTGGACAGTGTGATCACTGGTCGGCGCAGACTTGGTGGGCCGAAGGGCCTGTTTCCGCGCTGTATCTCTAAAGTCTAAAGTCTAAATCAAGAAATGTGTAAACCTGCGTGCTGCTGATATAATGGTGCATAATGTACTTTAGACTTTAATACAGCGCGGAAACAGGCCCTTTGGCCCAATGAGTCCGCGCCGACCAGCAATCACCATGTACACTGGCTCTATCCCACACACTAGGGACAATTTTACACATTTTACTGAAGCCAAGTATTCTACAAATCTGTATATCTTTGGAGTGAGGGAGGGAATCAGAGCAGCCGGAGAAAACCCACGCAGTCATAAGGAAACATAGAAACATAAAAAATAGGTGCAGGAGTAGGCCATTCGGCCCTTCGAGCCTGCACCGCCATTCAATATCATATCATATCATATCATATCATATATATACAGCCGGAAACAGGCCTTTTCGGCCCTCCAAGTCATCATGGCTGATCATCCAGCTCAGTAACCTGTACCTGCCTTCTCTCCATACCCCCTGATCCCTTTAGCCACAAGGGCCACATCTAACTCCCTCTTAAAATAGCCAATGAACTGGCCTCAACTACCTTCTGTGGCAGAGAATTCCACAGACTCACCACTCTCTGTGTGAAGAAATGTTTTCTTCAAGAAATAAGGAGAACATACAAACTCCGTACAGACAACACCCTTAGTCAGGATCGAACCCGGTTCTTTGGCGCTATAAGGCAGCAACTTTACCGCTGCGCTACCGTGCCGCCCTTGAAATCAATGAAAGTGAAAGCAAAAAAAAAGTAAGAACAGGAGTATAATTTACAGCTGCCCTGAACTAATATCTACCTCATTGGAGATCCTTGGCCTATCTTTGATTGGACTTTACTGGCTTTATCTTGCACTCAATGTTATTCACGGTATTCCCTTGATCATGTATCTGTACACTGTGGTTGGCTTGATTGTAATCATATATTGTCTTTCTGCTGACTGGTTAGGACACCAGAAAAGCTTTTCACTGTACCTCGCTCGGTACACGTGACAATAAACCAAACTCAAACTCAATATGCTGCTAATAAATGTAATTTTTACATCTTACTATTGCAGTTCTATCAACAAGATCAGAATAAGGTCCCCTCTTCAGAAGGAGTTCCTATGGACGGTTCCTCACGGCACAGTGGAGCCCGGGACAGTGGTATCGGGAGTGACAGTGCACGAATTCGGATTGTTCAAATTGAACAGCAGAGCGGAACCAGCCACCATCTTGCCAGGCCTTCCCGTCAGTCCTCCATCGTGAAGAACTTAAATTTTATCCCCTTCGACATATTTATTACAGCCGGCCGTATCTCACTCATGACTTATTCCTTCACAATGAATCCCAAAGCAAAGCTCCACCAAGAAAGCCAACAAATGAAAGAGAGCGACAAAGTTGGCAAGAGCACGTTAAACCTGCTGAACGCTGAGACCGAAGGGGTACCAGAGAACAAAGCGGGCCAGGTGGGGATTGCTGTCATGACAGCTGACGACCTCCTGAATAGTAACGTGCCGTTAGCCACAGGCAAGGCCACCGGTCACTTGTCTTTGGGGGGTCTCCACACACCTAGCAGGTCTTCAGCTCGACAAGCTCTTGGAATCACCATAGTCCGGCAACCAGGTCGCAGAGGAACGAATGATCTTCAACTGGAGCCCTTCTTATACTTGGTGATAGCCCAGCCTTCATTATTATTGAGTTGCCATCACCGGAAGCAGAAGGCCGAGCTATCGTTTTTTGATGCCACATTGAAAGCCGTGCCATCAGACTACAAATGTATGGGTAAGAGTTTGATAATTTATCTCTTCTCATTAACCCCAACTCTCCCTACCACCATAAATGATCATAGGACTCTGGAAAATAAGGTAGATAATGCAGTTTTGGATGGTTTGAAGTTTATAGAAGAATGTCATAGAGTCTGAAGAAGGGCCCCGACCAGAAACGTCACCTCCATGTTCTCCAGAGATGCTGTCTGGCCCCCTAAGGTACTCCAGCACTTTGTGTCTTTTTTTGCAAACCAACATCTGCAGTTCCTTGTGTCTACATTAACTTCTACAAATTGGTAGAGGAACTCCAAATTGGGGGAAGGTCTTACTGACTGGGGAAATTTACCAACATGGAAGGGGAATTTACCAATATGGAAGGGGAAGTTTCGGACCATAGAGCAGTACAGCACAGGAACAGTCCCTTCGGCCCACAATGTCTATGCCAAGCATGATGCCTCGTTAAAGTAATCTCCTCTGCCTGCATGTGATTCATATTCCTCCATTCCTTGCATATCCGTGTCTATCTAAAAGCCTCCAATACCGCAGGTGTATGTGCCTCCACCACCACCCCTGGCAGCACATTTCAGGCTTCCACCACTCTCACCTTAAAGCTATGTCCTCCCATCTTTGGCATTTCCACCCTGGCGAGAAAAGTTTTCAACTCTCTACCCATCTATGCCTCTTATAACGGTATCTAATTCCATCAAGTCTCCCCTCAACCTTTGACGTTCCACAGAAAATAATCAAAGTTTGCTCAACTTCGCTGTACACTTTCATGCTGACTCGGTTAAATTTAACAGAACTTTCCTTTTTTCTCAAATGTATAATTTCCTTTCAGTTTGAAAGATTTTTGCGCCGTTGATCTGTCAGGGAACTGCTCTTCGGGGAGGATCGGCCGTCAGTTAGTGATTTATGATTGGGTCATTTGGGCTTTAGGTAGGATATCAATGGGAGGTCAGAGTTTGGGGGAGAGGATTGGTGTTCAGACTTTAGACATACAGCGTGGAAACAGGCCCTTTGACCCATCAAGTCCGCGCTGACCCGTGATCACCCCATGCACGAGCACTATCCTACACTGGGGACAATTTACAATTTTTACCAAAGCCAATTATTCTACAAATCTGTCCGTCTTTGGGATGTGGGAGGAAACCGGAGCACCTGGAGAAAACCCACGCAGGTCAAAGGGGAACGTACTAACTCCGAACAGACAGCTCCTGTAGTCGCGGATCAAACCCAGGTCTCTGGCACTGTAAGGCAGCAACTCTACTGCTGCACCACTGCGCTGCCGACTTTTGACAAGAGAATTGAGAAAGGAAGAGGCATCAGATGGGTTTCTGGTTTCTGCAAAACATTGTGGCGTGTACCAGCAATCTGGTCTCGGGAAGTCAAAGGTTGAGAGGGGAATGGGTGTGTGGACTTCAGGTGATTGGAAATCTATTTCTGGAGTGCTTTCCATGTAAGTAAGGGAGCTTGTGGGAAGCATTCGTGCTTTTCTGTCCCCAATTGTTGCTGGAAAACAAGTGAGAGAGTTCTGTGACAGCGCTCTCTCCCTTGGAGGTCACTCTGATCTCTTTAAGTGGCTGGCAGGCTTGGCGGACCAATTCCCAGTATTATTGCTATTGCTTGGCCACTTGTTCCTTGTCAGCCTACTCTCTATAAAACCTGAGAGCTTTTAAGCCAGAGAGGAAGACTGAGAGAAGGGAGACCAGAAGAGAAGAAAAGAAACAGAAAAGAAGAAGAAGGAAGAAAGAAGAGAGCCAGGATGGGAGACAAAGTGGGCTGCCTCCCTCCTAGTTGTGTGGCCCTGTTGCAGGTACATGGAAAACCGAGCCACTGGGACAGACCTGAGACCACCAGCGCCACCGTGTGGTTAAGACTGGACTGCTGGGAAAAGCAACCCTGGACAGGCAGCGCCTCTACCTGAGGCTAGGACTGAGTGGCCAGGGCAAGTCTGAGATACTAGAAACTCTTCCTGCCCACAGACAACGAGGGATTGCGACCTCCCACACACACAGAGGCAAAGACTGGCCGCCAGGATACTCCAGAGACCTCCAGATTTGTCTCTCTATCCCTGATGCTGAGCAGCCAGGAAGAAACCTGTACCATCAGCTCCTCCTCTCGAGGCAGGGTGAATGGCAGGAAGAAGCCTGACACCGCCGCGCCTCCTCCTTTGAAGACCAGGACTGAGCTGTTGGGGCAAGTCCGAGATTGCCAGCGTCATCGTACAGGGACTCTGACAACGAGGGACTCCCCCCTCCCCCCCCATGTGGTCCTCGACTTTCTTACCACTGTAATTAGAATAATCCACGCAGGTGATGGTGTGGTCACTGCAGTACCTGGCGTCATTCCCCTGACACCATACCACTTATGCGTTGGATCCAAGCTTCGTTATCTCCTTTCAGCTGTCAGATCACCTTGAGCACCAGATCACACTTCGCAGGAAAAATGCTCCCGATCTTGGGGGAGTCCAGAACCAGGGGTCACAGTTTAAGAATTAGGCCGTTTCGGACTGAGATGAGGAAAAACTTTTTCAAGTTAAACTGATCTCCTCTACCTGTACATGATCCATATCCCTCTATTCCCTGCACAATCATGCGCCTTTCTAAAAGCCTCTTAAATGCCGCTATCGTAACTGCCTCCTCCACCACCCCTGGCAATGCGTTCCAGGCCCCCACTGCTCTCTGTGTAAAATAACTTGCCCCTCACAACTCCATCAAACTCTCCCCTTCACATCTTCTAGCTATGCCCTTTGGTGTTGGACAATTCCATCCCAGGACAAAGGTTCTGACTGTCTACCCTTTCTATGTCTCTCATAATTGGTTCTTCTTCAATCAAGAAAGTATGATACAAAATGCTGGAGTAACTCAGCAGGACAGGAAGCGTCTCTGTATAGAAGGAATGAGTGACGATTTGGGTTGAGACCCTTTTTTAGACTGTACTGGAGTAAGGCAATAAAAAGTTGAAGTTACTTGTTTTAGTTTTATTACAGTCATTCACAGCATGTGAATATTACTGGAAAAACACACTTATGGCCATTACTTGTTCTCCTTGAGATGATAGCAGTGAACTGCAGCTTTAAATTACTGCAATCGGTTCAACACAGCTACTTTCACAAGGCTATTGAATAGTGAGCTCCTTGACATTGATCCAAAGACAAGGAAGGAACAACATCTGTTGATTGCTTTATAAATTGGCACAAGAACTTTGCCATTAAACACAGCTTGACTGGCATTTTAGTTAAAGTTCACTTACAAAATCTTTGGCAGAGTTATTTTGCTTACAAAATGGGAATAGATGCCAACAATTTCCTTAGTATTGTCCTTTTGAAGGGTCTGACTGTGTTTTTCCTGTTTCCACTGTGTAAGCTGATGAAAGTGTATTGAACTAACATAGACAGGGTCTTTTATCCTCAACAGGCAAGGGGGAAGTCAAGATAATTTGCAGTGATTTAAAAGGTTATTTGAGATTAGTTTTATCCAAGTGAAATTTTTTGTTTCATAATTCAACTGGAGAACTTTGGGGTGGCGCAATGGTAGAGTTGCTGCCTTACAGCGCCAGAGACCCGGGTTTGATCCTGACCACGGGTGCTGTCTGTACGGAGTTTGTACGTTCTCCCTGTGACCGCGTGGGTTTTCTCCGGATGCTCTGGTTTCGTCCCACACTCCAAAGATGTATAGATTTGTAAGTTAATGGGTTTCGGTAAAATTGAAAATTGTTCCCAGTGTTTAGGATAGTGCTAATAAGTGTAGGGCTGATCGCCGGTCGGTGTGGACTCAGTGGACTGAAAGGCCTGTTTCTGCGCTGTGTCTCTAAAGTCTAAAAGTCGAAAATATATTCTAAAATTCATGTTTCACGTTAAGCACATTCTTAATGGATAATATCCTTGTTATTTTCATTGGGATAAATAGAACATAGCATTGTACAGCACAGAAACAGGCCCTACGGCCCACAATATTTGCGGCGAACATCATACCAAAGATAAACCAAACTTCTCTGCCCACACGTGACCTATATTTCTCCATTCATTACGTGTCCATGTGCCTATCCAAGAACCTCTTAAATGCCACTAACGTATGTGTCTCCACTATCACCCCCTAGCAACGCGTTCCAGGCACCCAACACCCTCTGTGTAATAAAGAAAAGCATCTCCTGCGCAGGTACATGGATAGGATAGGTTTAGAAGGATATGGGCGTAACATAGGTAGGTGGGACAAGTGGAGGCGGGCATCTTGTTTGGCGTAGACAAGTTGGGCCGCAGGGCCTGTTTCCATGCAATATGACTCTATTCCCTTTAAACTTTAAAATGTTACATCTGGCATTTACATAGAAACATAGAAACATAGAAAATAGGTGCAGGAGTAGGCCATTCGGCCCTTCAAGCCTGCACCGCCATTCAATATGATCATGGCTGATCATCCAGCTCAGTAGCCTGTACCTGCCTTCTCTCCATACCCCCTGATCCCTTTAGCAAAAAGGGCCACATCTAACTCCCTCTTAAATATAGCCAATGAACTGGCCTCAACTACCTTCTGTGGCAGAGAATTCCACAGACTCACCACTCTCTGTGTGAAGAAATTTGATGGGTGATATTTGACGGGGGACATAATGGCGCAGCGGTAGAATTGCTGCCTCACTGCAGCAAAGACCTGGGTTTGATCCTGATTACGGGTGTTGTCTGAATGGAGTTTGTATATTCTCCCCGTGACCGTGTGGGTTTTCCCTGTGGTTTCCACCCACGTTCCAAGGACGGGCATGCTTGTAGGTTAACTGCCTTCTGAAAATTGTCATTAGTGTGAAGGATAGAACAAGTTGGGCCAAAGGGCCTGTTTCAATGTTGTAAGACTATAACGAGTATAAACTAGTGACCTTTGGTCGCGGCAGACCCAGAGGGCTGCAGGGCCTGTTTCCACGCTGTATCCCTAAACTAAACAATTTGTAAATTATTTTCTGCTTCTGTTGTAGATCCAGGTAAGACCCTTCCTGAAGCTCTGGACTACAGTGTGTTTTGGTTGCAGACCGCTGCGGGGGATGCTGATCACAAAGCTGGCATTCCCCCTCCACTCCTCTCCTTGCAAATTAAAGACTTTCTCAATGGTCCAGGTAAGAGCACAGAACCTTACATCCCCAATGTCCAATTTTTCAAACGATGAAAGGTCTTTATAGAACGAACTGGGCGAGGATGTTTCCAGTAGTGGGGGAGTCTAGGACCAGAGGGAACAGCCTCGGAATAATAGGACGTATCTTCAAAATGGAGATGAGGAGGAATTTAATTAGCCAGAGAATGGTGAATCTGTGGAATTGCCACAGGCGGCCGTGGAGACTAAGATGTTGGGTATTTTTAAGAGATTGATAGGTTATTGAGTAGGAAGGGCGTCAAAGGTAACGGGGAGAAGGCAGGAGAATGGGGTTGAAAGGAAAAAATAGATCAGCCATGACTGAGTCAGGGGGTATGGGGAGAAGGCAGGAACGGGGTACTGATTGTGAATGATCAGCCGTGATCACATTGAATGGCGGTGCTGGCTCGAAGGGCCGAATGGCCTACTCCTGCACCTATTGTCTATTGAGTGGCAGAGCAGAATCGATGGGCAGAATAGCCTAAATCTGCTCCTATGTCTTATGGTCTTAAAGTCTTCTGTTGATCACAGCCACAGTGATTATGGCTAAAGTACCAAGCCAAACGTGCATCATCTGATCTCATCAAAATCTTGCACATGTATGTCGTTAAGATATTTCAGCTAAAGAGCTTCCTGGGGGGGGGAATCCTCTGCCATTTGATTTTTGTGCATTTAGTTTTACGTGGCACAAGTTGGAGGAGTAATCCTTAAAGGGTTGAGTAAAGATTTACCATTTGTTCAAGTGCACTGCATGTTGTAAACAATTTGTCAATTGGCAGGAGCAGGAGCAAAATATGCAATTTTATCAGAAACCTAATCTTTCAATTCAAACGTGCAGGAAGCCTAGCCGTCATTCTTTATTATAACAAGCTGAGTTCAGCGATTGCAAGTAGCTCAACAGCAGGACCACTAATGGACGAGTAGTGGCAGGATATGGCACTGCTCCTCATGCCAAATGAAGAGGCATTTTTTCCACATTTGGCAGAAGCACCAAACAAATTTATTTTTCCCCCTAGATTAAAGTAATAGAGTACAAATATTAGTGAATACACATTGTAGTTCCTGCAGGAAGCGGTGGATGATAAGAACGTTATGGCATGCTTTGTAAGAAAAATATTTTTTTAACGAGTCTGAAGAAGGGTTCCGACCCAAAACGTCACCCATCCTTGTTCTCCAGGGAGGCTGCCGGAGCCATTGAGTTACTCCAGCACTTCGTGTCTACCTTCTTTAAAAAACAGCATCTGCAGTTCCTTCCTACACAATTTTTTCACGTATCTGTGCAGGTTATAAAGCCTATAGGTCATTCTGCTGGGCTTCAAATGCCTGTAGTTTAAGATCCTCCATGGCTTACTTTAGTTTATTACTAGCCGGAGAGACATAGCTTTATATGGGCCTTCAGAAAATAGCAATAAAATATAACGTTGGCATCCTGTTCACCTAAAAAATAGTAGCATTGTGTTACCATTCTGGCAACAAAAAAAAAGGATTATTTTCCCTGATCCAAAACATTACACATTACATAACTCAAAGAGAAGTTCCACCGCCGCAGTTATAAACTTGCGTGTGATTGATCGACCTCTCCCGCCCCCTGCTCGTTCTGGATACCAAATAAGTATTTCTTCAAGAGATTCCTGAATTTAGCAAAGGATATAATTCCGTCCATTAACAAGTTCAGCGGCTTTCCGAAAAGCTGCAGTGTAACGTGACCAGAAACCCACCAGGGCAATAATTCTGGCAGGTGATAGATTAGTTGGAACAAATTGGAACCATTATGGCTTGGCATCCCTGGTTTCCATCAGTGCTTTTTTTTTTCTTTTAAAAAAATGTCGTCATTTTTACACAGTGGTTGGCCCTGCAGAGTGCCTATAACAGGTTAATTTGAATCATATGAAGTGTCACTGGCCTCATCTGACACGAGCTTCATTCCATGTGTGAAAGTGCAATAAATCCATTCCCAACTGAGTCAAGTCCCCAGTGAGTGGGTGAACTAATGCAGGTTTCGTCCTGGCATGCTGGCCCTTCATAATTTGAAGCAGGGCAACTAGTCGCGTAGCGGGGGGATAAAAACCCCAGAGTGTAGGAGCGTTAGATCAGATGTGCGCTGAACCTACACATTTCATTCTGTGCAGATGTTTGCCACAGTTATGGCATAATATAACTTCAGGAATTTGCCCAATTGATCCCAATTTTGCAGTGTTCCGAAGCATGGTGATGCTGTTTAAAGTAATAATCTTTGATTTAAAGAGAGCTGACATGTGAAAAATAAAGTTCGTCGGTGTTGTAATGGCATTCGGGCTTCATTCAATATTTAGCTTAAGGTCATTTGTTGATGTAATGATGTGCTTTCATTAATAGTTTTTTTTAATCATTTGAGGGGCAGTGTTTGATATTTGAGCAGCGATGAAATTCAGCATCAAAAATAATAATAAACTAAACTAAAAGAAAAAATTGATATCACACTAACAACAACAACTTGACTTTATGTAATGCACTTAATGTCGTAAATGGATTCAATTTGTTTCAAAAGGGAGATATTAAACTACATTTAACACCAAACCACTTAAGGAGATATTAAGCTATTAGATAATAACTTTTGTTTCAAAGCTTACCTGTATTAGAAAATCACATCACTCTACACAACTGAATACTTCCAGGAGGAATATTGTAAGTGAGTTCCATGAGTAAGACTTGACATTGAAGACTGTGTCACTTCAACTTAGTTTGGAAAGGTAGCCAATCACTGGTTTATCCTGATATTCCCTTCAAGTGGAGCTATGTTGTAAACCTTTTGTTTTACTCATACATCCTTTCTTGCATAGCACCAACAAACACAGTCGACTCTATAACGATTATGACAAAATTCTCTCCATGATTAAATACGCATAAATTCATATGTTTATACGCTGTAGTAGCAGAATTAGGCACATCGGCCCATCTCGTCTACTCCGCCATTCAATCATGGCTGATCTATCTTTCCCTTAACCCCATTCTCCTGCCTTCTCCCCATAACCCCTGACACCCTTGCTAATCAAGGATCTGTCAATCTATGCTTTAGAAATACCCATCGACTTCGCCTCCACAACCGTCTGTGGCAATGAGTTCCACAGATTCACCTCCCTCTGACTAAAGCATACCAGCTATAGCAATGCCTCTTCAAAAGAAATCTAGTTTATTCAACATACATTCAGCTAACTGCACAAAATGCTGAAGAAGGGTCTCGACCCGAAATGTCACCCATTCCTTCTCTTCAGAGATGCTGCCTGACCCGCAGAGTTACTTCAGCATTTTGTGTCTACCTTTGATTTAAACCAGCATCTGCAGTTCTTCTCTACACATTCCTATGCTAAACTATGTATCTGAACTCTACATTGAAAGTAGAACATAGAACAGTCCAACACAGGAATACGCCCTTCGGCCCACAATTTCTGTGCCAAACATGATGCCCTACTCTGGGTAAAAGACTGTGCATTTCTGCTATCTATTCTCCTCATGATGTTACACACCTCTATATCCTTCATCCTCCTGCGCTCCAAGGAATAAAGTCCTGGGCTACCCAACCCTGTAGCTCAGGCCATCAAGTCCTGGCAACAACCTTGTAACATCCTGTTGTTCAAACGTTTTGTTTTCAGGCTTAGTTAAGTGGTGGCATTTTTGATTCTGTGTCGGATGATCTTGGGTTCCAGCTACACTGCAGGTATATAGTCTGTGCCAACCCTTTAGCTCAGCACTGAGGAACTCTGCACTGCTGGAGCTGCTGTCTTTCAGATCAATCTCATCTCCTCAGAGGTGGATATCAAAGAACCCTTGGAAGAATCAGTCTTCTTGGCTAAAACTGTTTTAATCTCATTAATATTGGTTGGACCTTGCGGTGCATAACTTGACCGCTGTGATTCCCCACCTTGCCAGAGTGAACATATTGCATAATGTTGGCTGGAGAATGAATTGAGATCTCCTGAAGGTTTAAAAGTTTCTGGCAGTTCAAGATTTTCTTTCACAAAAGCGAAATTTCTGCCTCCACTCATGTATTAGATTGAATATGCTTTGTGGATATATTTGAAATTCCCCCCAAATTTTAGCCCAAGGGGTGGCATGGTAGCACAGCCATAGAGCTGCTGCCTTACAGTGCCAGGGACCTGAGTTCAATTCTGACTATGAGTACTGTCTATACGGAGTTTGTATGTTCTCTCCTTGACCTGTGTGGGCTTTTCCCGGGTGCTCTGGTTTCCTCCCACACTCCAAAGACGTGCAGGTCTGTAAGCTATTTGGCTTGGTAAAAATTGTAAATTGTCCCTAGCGTGTATAGGGTAGTGTTCATTTGCAGGGATCGCTGGTTGTAACGGACTCAGTGGGCCAAAGGACCCATTTCTGCGCTGTATCTCTAAACCAAACTAAACTAATCAACCCATGCACATGTGGTCATGAAACCTTTTCTGTGATTGAAAGATACAGTGTGGAAACAGGCCCTTTGGCCCATCGAGTCCACGCCGGCCAGCAATCACCCATTCCCACTAGTTCTATGATATCCTAATTTTACATCCACTCCAAACACTCTCGGGGCAATGTACAGAGACCAATTAACCATTGATCACACGTTTACTGAGTTTCTATGTTATCCTACTTTCATTTTACTCGTCCATTCCCTACATGCTGAACCCAATTAACCTACAAACCCTCGTGTCTTTGGGATGTGAGAGAAAACCAGGAGCACCCGGAGGAAACCCACGCGATCACAGGGAGAAACATGCAAACACCACACGTTCTGGGTCTCGGGTGCCGTGAGACAGCAGTGCTCCAATGTGCTTCTTTTAAATAAAGACTAAAGTTTAGTTTAAAATTCAGAAACTGTGGGATGGCATTTAATCAGGAAACCTATTTTGGTGAACATTTCATAAACATTGAAATGCTAAATATTTAAAAGGCATCATTACTCTGCTTAACATCAAATATGATTGTAATCAGAGGTGATAAAGTGCATTTTCTAAGCTGCTCCTTCGATCTATTGTGAGTTTTTATTTTCATGGTGTCCAACAATCCACTGTGCTGCAGTTTTCCACTTCTGCTGGTCGACCTCATATACTTCACTTGCAAGAAGAGTGACCATTTCTTTTCTTTTTCCGAGAAGGCAAATGTAAAGTAAAAGCTGAACCTGTCCACCACAAACTAGCATATGTTTGAAGGAAGCGATGCAGACAAGCACAGGACTCCTAATTGAATTTGAGCACTTGTAGCTCAAACTGGGCTAGCTTCACCCGAGGACTGCATACACCTCTTGTAATTCACCCCAAATGTCCACTCCTTGACGTGCCGCACAGTTTAATTGTAACTTGAGATTTATTATGTGGCGTTTACTGTATTGTTTAAAAATTAGATGATTTGTATTTCCCCCAGTGTTGGAAAGAAGCCTGTGGATTTGACAAATTGGGCTAATACGTACAAGATGTACACTCAAATACATTTTGTTTCAAGGTTTTATTTTAAAGAAGGTAAATAGATTTTGAGAGCAGCCGAATTTTTGAGGAATAATGAGATTCGACCCACTCTTAACTTGCAAATTACTGCTGATTAATTGAAGATAACACAGGCTTAAAAGAAGACATCATCTGAAATCTTAAGCCCAGATTTGTATAATGGATAAGGTGGAACAAATTATTCCCTTGCACTTAAATAAATAGCAAGAAACTAAGTGCTGGTGTGCTGGTATTTCTGGCAGTCCGTGTAAAAGAAAGGCTGAATGACCAGAAAGCTGTTCTGGTCTAGATCTTACAAATTTGTCAGGTAACAAAAGAAAATCATGCAAACTGATGAACATTTTATGCACTTATTGTTTTCCTTCACCGTATGCTACTGTTTTTTTCTGGACGCCACAGTTATGTATATCCCACTATTAAACATGCAGCAAAATAACTCAACTAACTGGCACAGGGCAGCACAGTGGCGCAGCAGGTAGAGCTGCTGCCTCGTAGCAGCAGAGACCTGGGTTCGATCCTGACCTCAGGTGCTGTCTTTGGGGAGTTTGCATGTTCTCCCTGTGACCGCGTGGGTTTCCTCCGGGTGCTCCTGTTTCCTCACAGATACCAAAGGGTTTGCAGGTTAATTGGCCTCTGTAAGTTACCCCTGGTGTGTAGGGCATTGATGAGAAAGTAGTGTGAAAACGTAGAACTAGTGTGTGAAGGGGTGATTGATAGACTGACATTCATGTCAAAGCAAAGGAGTTGAAGTGGACTCAGTGGGCCGAAGGGCCTGTTTCCATGCTGTATCTCTAAACTCCTTTGCTTTGACATGAATGTCAGTCTTTCTTAACTTTTAACTTAAGTGATTTTTCTTTTGTTAAATATAATGTTTTTTTTCCCCAACAGCTGAAGTTTACTTGGATTTATCACGCCCTTGGAAAGTAAACTTAAGTCTAGTCAAATTGGATCAAGTAACAAATTTCGTCAAGAAGATCCTGCCGAGATATCGACATGAAATCGCCTCCAAGACTGCAGCCTCCCCCAAAAGGGTTGACAATAAAGAGGAGATGTTTACATCAACATTTGGAATGAGGAATGAACCTAAATCCCTCGGTGAAAGAACATTCGGTCAAGGAAGCAGTTGGAAAGCCGTGCCCTTCTTCCAGAAATGTTCCATCCGCACCTTTCAGATTGTGGTCGTCATGGAGACATTACCTCATCCCAGCAGGCCTAGCCTTCTGGCCTCGCTTTCCAGTCTAAAAGGTGTCCTCAACATAAAAGCAGACCCCAAACCCACAGGTGAGTTCCCACAGTGCCCATTGTTCCAGGTGACATCATGGTGATCGAATGTGGCAAGTTGACAACTAAACCTCATGGTGAGAAAATGCAACTCTGTTAGTTTAGTTTAGTTTGGAGATACAGTGCGGAAACAGGCCCTTTGGCCCACCGAGTCCATGCCGACCAGCGATCCCCGCACACAAACACTGTCGCATACATACTAGGGATCATTTACAATTTTACCGAGCCAATTTACCTACAAACCTGTACATCTTCGGTGTGTGGGAGGAAACTGGAGCACCCAGAGAAAACCCACGCAGGTCACGGGAAGAACATGCAAACTCCAAACAGTGGTTAGGATCTAACCCAGGTTTCAGGCACTGTAAGGCAGCAACTCTACCACTGTTCCACCGTGCCGCCAGTTTAGGTTCAATTTCGTCCATTGCTAGGTGGGGAAAAAGAAATAAAGCGTTTAACCTATAGGATGACTTGTTTTCAATTTAAACTCAAAATACAAGAATTACTCAGCTGTTGAAGCAACATTTATTGCCTTGCTTTAAAGTGAGAGGGACAAAACAATGGAAATATATGCAGGGCAGGATTGTACACAGAGGATGCTGGGTGCCTGGAATGTGCTGCCAGGGGTGGTGGTGGAGGCAGAAACGTTTAAGAGGCTTTTAGATATGCGTGGATATGGAGGTATATGGATCATGTGCAGGCAGATGAGATTAGTTTATCTTGGCATCATGTTCAGCACAGATGTTGTCCGGCACAGACATTGTGGGTCAATGGGCCATAAGATATAAGAGCAGAATTACACCATTCGGCCCATCGAGTCGACCCTGCTATTCAATCATGGCTGATCTATATTTCCCTCTAAACGCCATTCTCCTGCCTTCACCTTGTAACCATTGACGCCCTTACTAATCGAGACCGTGTCGATCTCCGCTCTAAAATATCCAATGTCTCAGCCTCCTCCCACTGTCGTCTGTGGCAATGAATTCCACAGATTCAACACCCTTCTGGCTAAAGAAATTCCTCCTCATCTCCATTCTAAACGAATGTCCTTGTGTTTTGAGGGTCTGTTCCTGTTCCTGTATGTTCAATATAAAGAATAAGATTAGAGTTAAAACTTTCAGGTCAAGGATCTTTATGCCTGAGATATTAACTCTACTTCACTCTCTCCAGATACTGCCTGATCTGCAGAATATTTTACAGAAAATTCTGTTTTAATTTCACATTTCCAATATCTGTGGTAGTTGGGTTACCGTGATTTAATATTGGGTTTTAACCAAAACACCCAGAGAAAAACTGCGCAGTCACAAGGAGAACGTACAAACTCTGCACAGCCAGCACCCATAGTCAAGATCGAATGCAGGTCTCTGGCGCTGTGAGGCAGCAGCTCTACCGCCGCGCCACCGTGCCACCCAGTAGTGAAGCCCCCTTTGTCTTGTTAGTCTAGAAGCCCTGTTGGTCTGGCTTCTTTATATCATATCCACCTCGTGAATCTTTAGGAGATGAACACCAAACAATCTTAAACTCACTTCAATGTTAATGGATTGTACTGTTCGGCGTTTGGTACTGAATCATCCACAATGCATGGGAGTTGCATTAGACAGAATCAAAAGGTTTGTGCCTCCACAAAGCAGCTTAAACGTTTACAACTGTACGCACCACAGGAAATAAATTCTTTTGTCAGTGTAAGCCAGCGGACAAATTAAACATTAAGGAGACCACGGGGGATTGAAGCTAAGTGTAGTTTGTAGAGATGAATACAAATCACCATTAAAATTTCCCCTGCAACTGTTGCTGGAATATTGGGTGTGGGTACCTTGATTTTGTCACATTTGACACCTTGTCACAAGTAGCTTAAATCCTCTCTCTTCCCAGCACTCAAGTGAAAAGTTACGACCATTTTGGCCTTTGTAACAACTGGGATTTTGAACGTCATTGCAACATATCCCCCCACTCTCTGAAAAGACGAAGTAAAAGTATTTAGCTGACACCGGGCTTCGTTCACCGAATCTTGCGATAATACAAAAAGCAGCAGAATCTTAATTCCTGTCAGTGTTGTTCGCCTGCTGCTGAGGTGTGCTTGAAATCCACAGAAAGTAAAATGTAGGAGGAAAGAACAGATGTGTAATGTTGAAGAAACAAGCCATCACCTAATCCACGAGCTAGAACCCTGCAATAAATTGTGAACTCACAGTGGCCTGACGTCTCCCGAAGTGGGCTGTGGTAAAATTTTAACACTGATCAGTCCTGCAGAATTCAAATAAGTATAACAAATGCAAGGGAGCATGAAAATTAAGCCTGATGTCTTGTGTATTGTTTAAAAAAAAATCACTGAGGAATTAAAGTGAAGATTAGTGGAGCTACAAGATCAGATACCGTTCCTGCAGTTGCTTCTTTTTTTCTCTTCAATCATTTAAGTTTTAAAGGAATCGCACCATTTTTCAAATTTGTAATTTTTAACGGTGGTTTATTAGAGGAATTAGTTATTGTCAAAGCTGTGGCTTGGTCTGTTACTTCTTCAGTCCTGAGTTATTTACCTGCCTTCTCTGTGATTTAGCCAGATGAGATCATATAAATTGATAACCATCTCTGTGTTTTCTTCTGATTCATCTCTGACCTGAACTCTGCCTGAACCTAGTTAGACACAAAACATCCAGGATTCTTGGCTGAAGCCATAAAATTTAATTAAAAGCTACAGAAATGATGTGTAAAAGAACACCGCGGTGCCCCAATAAAGTGAAAATAAGTACTGTGATGGATTAAAATAATAAATGTGCCCGCATCTTTGTGTTTGAAGTGAAGGCAACAAATATGGCCTTCCAGCAGTCAATATAGTAATGATGTTAACAGGAAAGGTTATAAATGACATGCACACGGATCTCGTCTGCTTACGATCACTCTGTGCACTTATTGCTGACTAAATGATATTGCCTCTGCAAAGGAATACATGCTGCTCTGCAAAGCTACACACATTTGTTTGCAGCTCTGTTCAGCAGTCAAAACCTGTAACCCCAAACGGCATTTTGCTGTGACTGGTCACTGTTAGAGATTACACGCAATCACTTAACCCTGCGACGCACACAATTTATTTTCACGCACTCCTGTTGAAGGAGTGTCGGAGAAAATCTGAATGAGATTCAGAATTTCAGTCGATGGTCTGAAGAAGGGACTGAGCCTGAAATGCCACCTATTCCTTTTCTCCAGAGATGCTGCCTGACCCGCTGAGTTATTCCAGCATTTTGTGCTATAAAGTCATAGAATATTACAGTGTGGAAACAGCCCTTCATCTCAACTTTCTCTCACCGACCAACATGTCCCATCTACACTCATCCCACTTGCCTGCGTTTGTCCCATATCCCTGTAAACCTGTCCTAAACATGCACCTGTCTAAATGTTCCTTAAACGTTGCGATAGTAACTGCCTCAACATTTCTGTAGCTTTACAACTTCGGTGTAAACCATAATTTGCAGCTCCTTCCTACACATTGTTCCCATCGTTTACTTTGGACTAAAGCCTAATACCCCTTAAATCATATGGTAAATGTTTTCATGTTGCTGCTTTAGAGAGGTAGGGACAGCTACATACACCTTAAGTACCATCTCCAGAGCTCAATTTATTCTAGTCAGCATCTGCAAGAGCAACATGTAAGGTGTGTTTTATGCCTCTGCCCCTTGAGGAAGCTGTGTATAAAATCATGAGAGGAATAGATCGGGTAGACGCACAGAGTCTTGCCCAGAGTAGGGCATTCGAGAGCCAGAGAACATAGGTTTAAGGTGAGGGGGGAAAGATTTAATAGGAACCTGAGGGGAAACTATCTCATGCAAAGAGTGGTGGTTGTATGGAACGGAGCAGCCAATGGAGGTAGTTGAGGCAGGTACCATCAAAACATTTAGACAGGTACACGGATAGGACAGGTTTAGAGGGATATGGGCCAAATGTACGCAGGTGGGACTTGTGTAGATGGAACGTTGGCCGGTTGGGCAAGATAGCCATTTCCACAGTGCAAGACTCTGACTATGACTCTAAGCTGGTAATTTTTTTTTTCATAAGCCGATTTATAGCATGAGTTTGGAAATATTCAAGTTTGTGGACTATTGGGGCGAACACAAAAGTACATGTTATATTTCCTTTACAAGGCAGATCAGTCAGTCAGCAAAATATATTGGGTTCCATAAATTACTGCGGAGAGTTC
The DNA here is from genome assembly GCF_053455715.1 of Rhinoraja longicauda. Lineage (NCBI taxonomy): Eukaryota > Metazoa > Chordata > Chondrichthyes > Rajiformes > Arhynchobatidae > Rhinoraja > Rhinoraja longicauda. Next base: position 71,961,622 of record NC_135956.1, read on the forward strand.
AGTTGCTTCAGCAGTTTGTTCATAATGCTGCTTAGGAGTTGGCATCCTGTATTAACTACGTACAGATGTAAAGATCAGAGAACTGATTCATAAGAACTGCAGAAAGAATGAAGGCTAAGACAAATGTTTCTTTTAGCCTTGCACTACTTAATTTATTGCGCAGTTGTGCGGGAGAGAATAAATCTGATGTGCCTTTCTTCCTCTGTTGAAGGAACGATCGCGGGTGCCACATTTACACTCCAACTGAAGGATCTGCTCATAAAGACGTGCCTCAACGACAGGAACAAGGCATTAATTGGCCCATTCTGCTGCTCTGTGCAACTGGAAGCTAAGTGGTGCATGCACAGCGGCAGCCCTGACCCTATTCACTCCGTCCCAAAAGTGCTGGCTGATGTGAAGGCCGGACTGATCCAGGTTTGTGTGGGTGGCAGCGGTGTCTGGCAGAGTCTGGCTTTAATGAGTCTGTTCTTCGGCTGACCCAAAAGGCTTTTATTTCCAGCTCTCTAAATCAAGCAGAGAGCACCTTTGTAACCTGATCAAGGTTATCTGGTAAAACTCAACACACTTGCCATTGAAGTTGATTTTTTTTGCATGAGTACTAAACTTCTAAAATGGTTCAGAGTAAAACAAACAAAAGTGTGGGGGCAATAAAATGAAACAACCAATATCATAAGTATTGGACCTAAATTGATAAATATTTTGTTTTCATAGTAATAGAGATATAATATAAATTTTGGAGAGGAGCTGATGGAATGAATAGGGTGTTATAATTTTTATTCTGCAACGAAGATCACACAGCGAACACAGAAACCCTGTTTTTACATGATCCTTGGCATCTCTATCTTGACTAGTATTGAAGAATGACATAAATTATGGAGGAATATCACATCAGAATTTTATTAATTCACAGATTTCTAGATGCAGGGTAGATAAAAGGTTTCTTTAAACCAGTGTTTGCGGTGGCGCAGCGGTAGAGTTGCTGCCTCACAGTGCCAGAGACCCAAGTTCGATCCTGACTACAGCTGCTGTCTGTACGGAGTTTGTACGTTCTCCCCGTGACCTGCGTGGGTTTTCTCCTGGATTTCCGGTTTCCTCCCACACTCCAAAGATGTACTGGTTTGTAGATTAGTTGGCTTGGTAAAATTGTAAATTGTCCCTAGTGTGGCTAGGATAGTGTTAGTGTGCGGGGAACACTGGTCGGGGAGACTCGGTCGGCCGAAGGGTCTGATTCCACACTCGAAACTAAACTAAACTAAACTGAAGTCATTCTGATTGCCCTTTGAGTTAGCTGTGCATAGTAGGTAAACTACTGGTCCGAGTCCGAAGGTTATAGTTTCACAACCTTGAGCAAAAAAATGTAGGTTATTACACTGGGAAGATATTGTGTGGTCCATTGTTAAGTTTCACTATGAGACATTAAACAGAGACACTGTTGATCACTGAGAGGAAAATACCAAATCCTAGAACACTATTTCAAAGAAGTTACATGCTTGCGACCACACCAGTATTTACTGTCAGCCAACTTCATGGAAAATAGATTCAGCCAGAACTGAAGAATCTCAGTAATTTCCTGGGATCCTCACCAGAGGATATCCAGAAGCTATCTTCATCCAATTCAGTTTGTTTCACTTTATGCCAAAAAGCAGCTGGAATAAGTAGATACAGCAAAGACCATACGTTTTGGCTGTACGTAGAACATTGAACAGTACAGTGCAGGAACAGGCTTTGACCTTTACCGCCGAGAGGAGCTCGGACTTCACACTCATGTAACACCTCCACTTCCTTCTTTCAGATCGCTTGCAACTGTCTCACCATTTCTTCATTGTGCTGGGTCTAAATCATAGACCTCCCATTCTAACAATGCTGACAACCAGAATAGTGGGCAATAAATACAGGCCTGGCCAGAGACACTCTGATCCTGCAAAATGAATATATATTTTTAAAAAACATTCCCTGATCAATCTCACGGCTTTGTAGTTGGAGCTTGCTGTGTTTAAGGTACCTAACCAACTTCCCACCTTAGAACCATAGGGGGAGCACATTGATACTCACTGAATAGTGAAGGGCCTGTATAGAGTGGATGTGGAGAGGAGGTTTCTACTAGTGGGAATGTCGAGGACCAGAGACGATAGCCTCAGAATAAAAGGACGTGCCTTTAGAAAGGAGACGAGGAGGAATTGTTTTCGTCAGCAGGTGGTGAATCTGTGGAATTCATTGCCACAGAAGGCTGTGGAGGCCGTCAATGGATATTTTTAAGGCAGAGATTGCGAGATTCTTGATTAGTATGGGTGTCAGGGGTTATGGGGAGAAGGCAGGAGAATGGGGTTGAGAGGGAGAGATAGATCAGCCATGATTGAATGGCGGAGTAGACTTAACAGCCTAATTCTGCCCCTATAACTTATGAACCTTGATGACATTTTTAAAGGTTGTCTGCATTAGTGGAAAATCTCCAGGGTTGCTGGTTAAATTTGGTGGTGTAAGAAGGCGAGTTAAGACTTCTGCTATTCAGGATGTGTTTGTTCTTTCTGTTTTATAAATTAGTTTTTAGGGATAAAGCATTAAAACAGACCCTTCAGCCCACCGAGTCCAAGCCGACCATCGATCACCCATTCACATGAGTTCTATGTTATCCCACTTTCCCATCCACTCCGGACAGACTAGGGCAATTGTACAGAGGCCAATTAACCTGCAAACCCACACTTCTTTGGGAAGTGGAGAGAAACCGGAGCATTCGGAGGAAACCCACATGGTCACAGGGGGAACGTGCAAACTCCACACAGATCATGTGGAGCACCCGAGTTCACAGTCGAACCAGAGTCTCTGGCGCTGTGTTGAACAGCTCTACCAACTGTGTCACTTATGGAGAAGAAACAGTAAATAATTCAGAATGATGACTTTTCAGTTGAACAGCTACCAGCTACACCACCGTGTAGGAAGGAGCTGCAGATGCTGGATTAAACCAAAGATAGACACATAAAGCTGGAGTAACTCAGCGGGTCAGGCAGCATCTCTGGAGAAAGGGAATAGGTGACGTTTCAGGTCAAGACCCTTTTTCAGTCTGAAGAAAGGTCTCGACCCGAAACGTCACCTATTCCTTTTCTCCAGAGATGCTGCCTGACCCGCTGAGTTACTTCAGCGTTTTGTGTCTAGCTGCGCCTCTGTGCCGTCCTATTCTTGTGTTCTTCTGCAAGCAGGATAAGATGATTTTTCTTCTCAAAAGAAGTTGCTCCTTATCTGAGGAGAAGTCTTCACCAGATAGCCTTGCTGTATCCCACCGTGTTATTGTTTGGCTTGAGCACGTCTGAGTATTGCTTTTGGCCATTGAGTTGAGTGCACAGCAATTGTTTGGCTAGGCTTGAATCAAACATTATCATACAGTGCTCCACCCCAGTTGACACTGAGTAATCAGGACTTGACCACACAAGATGTTGGCCTCAAGATGAGGACACAAGTTCGTGCAAGGACCCTTGGAAATTAAGTTGAGGCTTTGGCAATGAAAGTGCTGGCACTGGTGATCTACACTTTCAAGGCCACCCAAATCCAGCAGGATTTAGGTTTAGGTTTCATATTGTGGATCCAGATGAGGATGGGTTAGAGAAGATGGTTGTCAAAAATTGCTGCGGGATCTTGATCGGTTGGGCAGGTGGGCTGAGGAATGGTTGATGGAATTTAATACGGAGAAATGTGAGGTATTGCATTTTGGCAAGTCCAACATGGGCAGGACCTACACAGTGAATGGTCGGGCTGTGGGAAGTGTAGAGCAGAGGGATCTTGGAGTGCAGGTGCATAGTTCCTTGAAAGTGTTGTCGCAGGTAGATAGAGTGGTTAAAAAGACTTTCAGCACTTTGGCCTTCAACAGTCAGAGTATTGAGTATAGGAGTTGTGGGGTCATGTTGCAGTTACATAAGAAGTTGGAGAGGCCACATTTAGAGTATTGTGTTCAATTTTAGGCACCATGTTATAGGAAAGATTGTGACAAGCTGGAAAGGGTGCCAAGAAGATTTATGAGGATGTTACCAGGACTCAAGTGCCTGAGGTATAGGGAGTGGTTGAGCAGGCTAGGACTCTACTCCTTGGAGTACAGTAGGATTAGGGGTCATAGATACATAGACAATAGGTGCAGGAGTAGGCCATTCGGCCCCACAAGCCAGCACCGCCATTCAATGTGATCATGGCTGATCACCCACAATCAGGACCCCATTCCTGCCTTCTCCCCATATCCCTTGATTCTGCTAGCCCTAAGAGCTCTATCTAACTCTCTTATGAATGCATCCAGTGAATCGGTCTCCACTGCCTTCTGAGGCAGAGAATTCCTCATCTTAAAGAAGTGTACAAAATCGAGAGAGGAATAGATCGGGTGAATGCACAGTCTTTTGCCCAGAGGAGGGGAATCGAGAACCAGTGGATATAGGTTTTAGGTGAGGGGGGGGAAGATATAATAGGAACCCGAGGGGTAACTTTTTTACACAAAGGGTGTCAGGGGAGCCGGATGAGGTAGTTGAGATAGGTACTATCGCAATGTCTAAGAAACATTTAGACAGGTACATGGATGGGATAGGTTTAGAGAGATATATGGACCAAACACAGGCAGGTGGGACTGGTGTAAATGAGACGTTGATTGGTGTGAGTAAGTTGGGACGAAGGGCCTGTTTCCACACTGCATGATGCTATGACTCTTATGATTGGCAAATGGAGTCAGATGGGGCAGGGAAGGATGGAAATAACGACAGGGTCTGGGAGACTATAGGTGGCGGCAACAAAGGGCCGCAAGTCATGGAATCTGATAAGAACAGAAGGTGGAGCATGAAACCAAATAAGGAAGGTAGAGTAGGCGGATGGGAACATTGCGGATGAGAGGACCCAGTGGGAACAGTAGGTTTAGGTTTATTTTTGTCTTGTGTGCAGAAGTACAGTGAAAAGCTTGGCAAATGAGTCAAGTGGGAGAGAAAATGGTGGTGATGGTAACTAAGGTTGGAAGAGATGTGGAGAAAGCAAAAGGGTGAAAATAGTGGGATCTGATAAGAAAGGAAAATGGGGACTGAAATGTAGAAACAAGGAGGGATGGTGGGCAGACAAGAAAGGGGGAGGTGTGGGAGGAACAAAGAAAAATAGGGGATCTGGAAGTAGGGAGGGGTTGGTGATGAGCAGATGGAAAAAAGGAAAGGAACTCTGCCTCAGAAGGCAGTGGAGGCCAATTCTCTGAATGCATTCAAGAGAGAGCTAGATATAGCTCTTAAGGATAGCGGAGTCAGGGGGTATGGGGAGAAGGCAGGGACGGGGTACTGATTGAGAATGATCAGCCATGATCACATCCAAGGGCCGAATGGCCTCCTCCTGCACCTATTGTCTATTGTCTATTGAACTGAATGACGGGGACAAGGGGTATGCAATGAAAGATCTGGGTGGGGAGAGAGCTAGGAAGATGCGAAGGAGAGGAGATGGTTTACTGCGCGCAATATTTCAATGTGTAGGAAAGAACTGCAGATGCTGGTTTAAATGCTGGAGTAACTCAGCAGGACAGGCCTTATCTCTGGAGAGAAGGAATGGGTGACATTTTGGGTCGGGACCCTTCTTCAGACTGATGTGTCTCGACCCGAAACGTCACCCATTCCTTCTCTCCAGAGATGCTGTCTGTCCCGCTGAGTTACTCCAGCATTTTGTGTCTACCCCCAATATTTCAATGTTCAGTACTCCAGTAATCCCAATGAAACTTTTATTCAAAGTCAGAAAAATGGTTCCACCAGACTGGTTCATCAATTTAGTTTAGTTTAGGTTATTGTCACATGTACCAAGGTAAAGTGAAAAGCCTTTGTTGCGTGCTAACAAGTCAAGGGAAAGACAGAACATGATTACAATTGAACCATCCACAGTGTACAGATACATGATAAAGGGAATAACGTTTAGTGCAAGATAAAGTCCAGTAAAGTCTGAGTAATGTTATTCCGAGGGCATCCAATGATGTAGATAGTAACTTAGGACTGCTCTCAAGTTGTTGGTAGGATGGGTCAGTTAGAATCTGAAGGTGTTCGTACTTCTATAACTTTTGCCTGATGGAAGAGGGGAGAAGAGGGAGTGCGACTCATCCTTAATGATGCTGGTAGCCGGCCTTGCCGAGGCAGCGTGAGGTGTAAATGGAGTCAATGGAAGGGGGGAGGTTGGTTTGTGTGATGACCTGGGCTGCGTCCACAATTCACTGCAATAGAGATTTGTGTTCCTTTAATTATGTCTATGATGTTTAGTATATTGTCCCCTGGCATGTTATCAGTAGCAGTGCTACTCTTTTTGGTGTCTATTTAGATATTCTGGGGCCAAGAGCATTTGAACTGCTTGAATATGCTGCATGATCTCCTTCAAGGCTACCTCAGGCAAGATGCCAAATCACAGACGCCAGACCGCACACAGCAATCATCGCCCTCCGTGGGCAGGCACCAAGCTTCCAAGACTGAACAAAGTTCTGATGATTTGAGAACGGGACAGTTTCAGTACATTCAAGATGCAGGTGCGTGGAATGAACACTGTCATATTTATATATGTTTCACGCTGTACAAACTCTCCGTTGTAAAGTTGTGGAGTTGATGGCGACAGATTTACAAACAAACACTGCCACTTGCTCATTCACAGTAATGGTTCTGCAACTTGGGGTGGAGAAGGCCATTCAGTTCTTCAAGCCTGTTCTATCACTTCGTTAAATTACGGCTGATGTGGTACCTAACTCCATTTTAGTTTTAGTTTTTGGGATACAGCTTGGAAATAGGCCCTTCGGCCCACAGAGTCCACGCCGACTAACATCATCCATTCGCATTTGTTCTAGATTATCCTAGTTTCATATTCTACACACTCGGGGCAATTTACAGAAGCCAATTAACCTACAAGCTTGCACATCTTTGGGGTGTGGGATGTGCCACTGCGAGCTCTGTGACTCTTAATATGTTTTGCATATTTTTTTCATTTTTAATTGAGTACCAGTCTCAGTGAGTTATCAATTATTTTATTGCTCTTTCTTTTATTTTCAAAGCAGGGGTTGCAAATTAAGGGTGGCATCATGGCACAGCTGGTAGAGCTGCTGCCCTACAAAGCCAGAGAACTGGGTTTGATCCGAACCTCAGGTGCTATCTGTATGAAGTTTGCACGTTCTGTGACCACATGGATTTCCTCCGCGTGCTCTGGTTTCCTCCTATACCTTAAAGGCATGTGGGTATTTAGGTTAATTGGCCTCTGGAAAAAAACTCCTAGTATGTAGGGAGTGGATGAGAAAGTGAGATAACATGGAACGAGCATGAACAGGTGATTGATAGTCGGTGTGACTAAAGGCCTGTTTCCATGCTGTATCTCTAAACTAAACTAAACTAAGAATGCCTTGGCACAGAGTGAGGTCCAAAACTCATCATAGACTCACGTACGTCCAAGGCTATGAGCAGTTTGGTACATTTTTGCAAGGTTGCCAAGGGAAAAAGATGGACTCAGTAGCTCGCGAGTGGAGTTTTATGATTCCATCCAGAAAACCCAAACAAAATGAGGAATTCCTAGGTTATTGGGTCAAGATGAAATACCTATATTTTGGACCAATATCCTCCAAATGATATTTGGACAACTTTTAAAAGAGATGGATAGGAAAGGTTCAGAGAAATATGGACCAAATGCAGGAAAATGGGGCTAATTTAGATGGGGCATCTTGGTTGGCATGGACGGGTTCTGCCAGTCAAGTGGGTCTATATATTCTCGAGTCTAAATGAGTTCAACATAGTGTTGAAAATATAACATAGTCGTAAAGATTTAATAATGGTTGCTTTAGATCAAATTACAGCTTTAGTGTATTGCAATTTTCCCAGATTGCCCTCTTTTCCAGTCAAATTGTGTTTTTGATGAGTTAATACAATTTTTTAATTGTTTGTTAAAATATTTTATGCATTTTCATTTCAATCAGAGCAAGGTTGTAAACCTCCGAGGTAAACCTTGGAAAGACACAATGTGCTAGAGTGACTCAGCGGGTTAGGCAGCATCCCTGGAGAACATGAAAGGTGATGTTTTGTGTTGGGACCCTTCTTTAGATCGGGATGGGTACTGACCTAAAATGTCACCTATCTATGTTATCCTAACCCTCTGAGTACTGCAGCATTTTTTGTCTTTGCTTGGTGAGCCAGTGTCTGTAGTTCCATGTTCCTACACTCTGTTAGAGTCATAGAGTCAGTCTTACAACATGGAAACAGGCCCTTTGGCCCAACTTGTCCACACCGGCTAATATGTCCTGTCTACACTAGTCCCGCCTGCCTGAATTTGGCCCATATCCTTCTAAACCTGTCCTATCCATGTACCATGTCTAAACTACCTCCTCCGGCAGCTCGTTCCATACACCCACCACCCTTTGTGTACCCCTCAGGTTCCTATTAAATCTTTCCTCCCCTCACCTTAAACCGTCCTCTGGTTCTCGATTCCACTCCTCTGGGAACTCTGTGCATCTACCAGATCTATTCCTCGCATAATTTTGTGCATCTATTTGAAGATGCCATCTAATAGGCATGCAATGTTAAATGTCACTCCGTGCTGCCACTTTGAAACAAGCTTTTACTGGAATGTACATCTGCGGTACAGAGTAGATCATAATGCCGTGAAAAACCGAATCCAAGACTGATCTGGAACTTCCAAACAACCAGCGATTATTTTCCACGTCTCAAGAGCTGCAGGTGCTGTCGAAAAGCCATGAAGAGAAAGAGTTCATGAGCAAATACTCCCTCTGAACATTTCTTTGGTGATTTATAATGATGTGCTGTGCCTCGTAAGTGATCTTTCAGACTGTGTGGACAGATCACAGCCGTCATCTTACTGTACCGGTATCTTTGCCGGCTATGTCATGTCACCACAGCTGCTAAGCAACTTGGATGCTGATGCTTACTCCATTTGTTAGCCAAAGTGGTTAATGGTGGGAAATTTGCCTGGTTGTCATGAAAATCATTTTGCACTGTTTCCTAATTTGACTTCCTGCCAACCCAAATCCTGATATTAAAACCACTTCCCCTCCTTTCCAGAAAACCTGCCAATATTGCTCGCTAGTTCTTTCCTTCTTGGTGTCATCCTTTTCACTGAACTTCAGAAGAGCAGATGTGAAATGGTGCGCCCAGCACCCCAGCTTCCTTCCAGCATGAGCAACCTATCGCACTGGCGGGAAATCAAATATCCAACCAGTAAAGGGAGAAATACCAAAGGAGCCCAGGAGTGTTAGGAGAGAAGGAACAGTTAACATTTCAGATTGATGACTTTTCATTTGAACTAAAAATGATTCTGGTAACTCAGCTTCATCCTCCATTCACTATTTCCAACCTGCCAGGCTTGGCTTTTAACACAACCCACCCCCTCTCTCACTCTCACCACACTCACTCTCTCACTCACTTTCTGTCTGTCTGTCTCTCTCTCTCTCGCACTTACACTCTCTTTCTCACTCTCTATCTCTCATTCTCATTTTCTCTCACTCTCTAATTTTCACTAACACTCTCACTTTCACACTCTCACTCTTTCTCACTCTCTCACTCTCTCTCACTCCCTCTCACTCACTCTCTCTTTCTCTATCACTCTTTCATTCCTTCTCTCACTCTCGCTCCCAGTCTTTCTCTCACTCTTTCTCTTATCTCTCTATTCCGGTAACTGGTGATCCCCCTCCTTTAATCCGGACAAAATTACAAGAGCGTGCTTGAAATTCCCCCCACCCCCCCGAAGATGTGGGGTCTAGGAAGGGTGAGGTGTCTGATCTCAACCTCATCGGGACTTCCATGGCCGATGGGCGGATCGAATTTGCCTCCAGTGGCTGAGGCTCTGGATGTCTGCCCTGACTGGAGCCGGTAGATCCGTTCTCCCTAGCCGACTTTCGAGGCCGTCTTTGAGGGCCGGTGTCTTGGCTCCTCGTTGTTTATGTTCAAGAGCTTGATGATTGTTGGGAAGACGTGATTCTTGAACCAACAGTTTTCAGACTCGGGTGCCTTCTTCCCAATGTAGCAGAGAAATGAGAGTGCGATCAAGGTGGTGTGGCTGCCTATTTGAGGAAGTGCCTCCAAAATATCCCTGAAATGGTGGGGAAGTCAGTACCCGTGATGGTATCCACCACATTGTAATCACCTTCATTCCGAGGCGTTCGAGCTGCCAAACCAGACTGTGATGCAACCAGTCAAAAATGGATACATAATGCTCCAGTAAACTATTATCAAACACATGTTGAAGGTCGACACCAAATGCTGGAATAACTCAACTTTTCGACCCGAAACGTCACCCATTCCTTCTCTCCCGGGATGCTGCCTGATCCGCTGAGTTACTCCAGCATTTTGTGTCTACCTTCGATTTAAACGAGCATCTGCGGTTTAAGCTGAGGGGGAATAATTTAATAGAAATCACGCAAAGGGTGGTGGGTGTATGGAACTAGCTGCCAGAGGAGGTAGATGAGGCAGTTACTATCGCTACATTTCAGAAACATTTAGACAGGTACATGGATAGGAAAGGTTTAGAGGGATATGGGCCAAATGCAGGCAGGTGGGACAAGCGTAGATGGGAAATGTTGGCCGGTGTGGGGAGGTTGGGCCGAAGGGCCTGTTTCCACGCTGGAAGACTCTATGACTATTCATGTCCTCCAGAGATGCTGCCTGTTCCACTGAGTTACTCCAGCACTTTGTGTTCTAAGCAAGATTCTAACATTTGCAATTGTCTAACCTTAAAGAGGGACATGGATGCAGTTTTAAAACTATGAAACTAAGTGGGCTTTGAGCCAAATGGAGTTTCTCTGATTCGCTTTGCATTTCTGTGGCCCTCAAGCATCCTGTTAACATTTATTTATTGGAAGGGTACTATCTTCCATGAGTGCTTTTATATTCTAGTCTCTCGAAATAAATGCTAACATTGCATTTCCCTTCCTTACTACTGATTCAACTTGCAAATTAACCTTTTGAGAACCCTGCACCAGCACTCCCAAATCCCTTTGCACCTTCTAAATCCACTTCCCATTTAGAAAATAGTCTACGCCTTTATTCCTACGACCAAAATGCATGACCACACTTTGCTACACTGTATTCCATCTGCCACTTCTTTGCCCACTCTCCCAACCTGTCTGTTTGGAGTCACGATTTCAAGAAGGACTCACGCGCATGCATGGACTTTATTAAGACGTTCCCAACATTAGCATACACACATTAGCATATATCACAGCATCTCCCCTTTTTTCAAAAGAGAAAAACTGTCAGATAAACAGCGAATGTCGTAACAAAAAAATTCCCATAACTATAACAATTATGAACTTTTAAATTATGAACCTAGAAATATGCACTATCAAACATGATAACTGTCACTGACAAACCAATATGCAACAAAGTCTCTGAGATGCTTTGGCATCCTCACAGTTTGCCCTGAGCGGGTTTTCACTGGTTTGTCCGAGTCACTTATCACTTGTCCATTATCTATGTCCTTATTTTCAGGTTGCCCTGTAGACGTTTTGTCTTCTGTAGACGCTGGCTGTTGATCCCTCGCCTGCGTCGTGCTAGTTGTGGTAGTTGGCGCACTCTGGTCATTGACGTTACTGCCTTGCTTCGTGTGTTGACTTGCGATTAGCTCGTCCAGCGGGTTCTCGCTGGCCTTGCGGAGATGTACCCAATTGCGTCGGTAGATGCCGGACGGGGTTTGAACCACATATGATCGCTCGTCAAGCTGGCGAGTAATGACAGGTTTCTCCCAACCCTTCTTTCCTTGCACGAGGGGTTACATTCGCACTGTATCCCCTTCGTGAGGTGAGAGAAGGTCTTTTGCTGACCTGTTGTAATTGCCTGCCTGTTGCTGCACGCGCTGCTTCATGCATTCATGTTCCTTTACTACTCTTGGTTCGAGTAGGAGTGCGGTCGTGAGCAGAAGTGTTCGCGTGCGGTGATTTATCTGGCGTGTTGACGACATCGGCGCCCTTTTTGGGGTTGGGTTGCAGTCCTGTGCTAGTGATCACATGCCCTAAGAAGGGTATCTCGGTAGCTCTGAAGACAGACTTGTCTCTGTTGAGCTTGATGTGGGTTTTTTTTTCACACAGAGAGTGGTGAATCTGTGGAATTCTCTGCCACAGAAGGTAGTTGAGGCCAGTTCATTGGCTATATTTAAGAGGGAGTTAGATGTGGCCCTTGTGGCTAAAGGAATCAGGGGGTATGGAGAGAAGGCAGGTATGGAATACTGAGTTGGATGATCAGCCATGATCATATTGAATGGCGGTGCAGGCTCGAAGGGCCGAATGGCCTGCTCTTGCACCTATTTTCTATGTTTCTATGTAAACATCGCTGAAGCAACTGCTCGAGCTTCGAGTCGTGGTCGATGATCGCGTCTTCCCTCGCCTCTTCTTTGCCATAGAAGAGGATGCCGTCTGCGATGCAGATCACTCCAGGTAACCCTTTGAGCGCTTGGTGCAATCTTCGCTGGAAGATTTCCGATGATATGCTTGTACTGAATGGCAGTCGGCGCCACCGGTATCGACTGAAAGGCGTGTTGAACGTCGTCAGATTGCTAGACTCTTCGTCCAGCTTCACCTGCCAGAAAGCTGAGCTCATGGGCGGCACGGTAGCGCAGCGGTAGAGTTGCTGCTTTACAGCGAATGCAGCGCCGGAGACTCAGGTTCGATCCTGACTACGGGTGCTGCACTGTAAGGAGTTTGTACGTTCTCCCCGTGACCTGCGTGGGTTTTCTCCGAGATCTTCGGTTTCCTCCCACACTCCAAAGACGTACGGGTATGTAGGTTAATTGGCTGGGTAAATGTAAAAATTGTCCCTAGTGGGTGTAGGATAGTGTTAATGTACGGGGATTGCTGGGCGGCACGGACTTGGTGGGCCGAAAAGGCCTGTTTCCGGCTGTATATATATGATATGATGATATGATATGATGTCTAGCTTACTGAGGATCTTCGGTTGATCGAGGTTTGGCAAGGTGTCCTCAATGAGTGGAAGCGGGCAGTGTTCACGCTTCAATGCTTTGTTTAGCAGTCGTGGATCGATGCACACCCGGAGATCGCCATTCTTTTTCTCCGCGACCATGAGCTGGCTGACCCAACTCATCGGCTCGTGCACTGGTGCGATCACGTGACGCTCTAACATGCGCTCCAGCTCCTTCCTCACCTTCTATTTTATCGCGTGAGGTAAGCGTCGTGGCGGTAAGACTGTGGGTTGCACTTCCTCGTCAGTCTGCAGGTGGGCTTCAGCTGGCAGCTCTCCCAGTGCACCGTTGAATACCTCTACATAGCTTTCTTCAGCCTTATGCACTTTCTCCTTCACGACAGACCTAGCAGCGGTGTGAAGTCATCACTGACAACGATGAACTCAACGGAGTACTCGCGGTTTGTCCTGTGGTTGAGCAGCTTAACCAGCAACCTCCTTCCGCGTCCATCATCGTTTTATTCCACATCATCAGCTTCATATGGGGTCAGTATGTGGTCTACGCCGTTAAAATATCTGCGCGGCAAAATGTTCACGCTCGCTCCGCTGTCCACTTGGAAGTCGACCTGCTTCCCATTGATGAGCATTGATGCGTACACGTCATCCCGAGGCTGCACAGTGTTGACTGTGAGCTTGACGCCGTCGATGAACTCGGTGCTCGTGTCACTGCCAGTCTGGCTGTCCACTTTGTGCACTTTACTCTTCCTGCACACTTTGGCAAAATGGTTGCGGCTGCCGCATGCTTTCCAGGTCTGTCCGTAGGCTGGACACTGCTGTTTGTCCCTTGCATGCTCCTTACCTCAATACTTGCACGTTTTCACTTCCTGAAAGCGTTTTTCTTGGCTCTGCTTTGGCTTTGCCCAACTGCTCTGTTTGCGTGCCTGGCGCATAGCAGCGCCCCTCTTGTCACTCGGCTGTCTTATTGTGTGGACCGTAGCAGCAGACCTGCTACTCCCACTGTTGGTGAAAGCCTGGAGATGTGACTCAGCCGCCTCGGCACTCTTGCAGGTGTCAATACAGCCATCGACAGTGAGCCTCCTCTCTTGCAGCAGCCGTTTCCTCGTCTGCAAGTCGCTAATGCCAAGCGCTAATGTCACGGAGCAAGCTGTCCGACATGCACTGGCAGAAATTGCAGGAGTTCGCTAGTGTTCGAAGGCTAGCGAGGAACAATTCAAAGCTCTCTCCTGCTTCTTGCTGTCTCTTGTTGAAGAGATACCGCTCATAGGTTTTGTTCTTTTCGCCTATGGTGTAGTTCTCAAACGCTTGAATGATCTCGGTCATGTCCCGGCCCTGCTCGTCGATGGCGAACGCGAAACTGTTATAAATCTCTAGTCCTGTAGAGGAACAATGCCGTCTGGTAGGCTGCAGTCAGCCTGTCCAGCTGTGCGACCACGCTGTAGTTGGTCCACATCTGCCGCCATGTTTTCCAACCCTCAATCACTCCGCGATTGACGGTTAATGGGATCGGTGGCCGTATACCGCTCACGGGAGGCAGACTGGCAGCTTCCAGTGGGCTGCGACCGGTTGCTCGCTGCACCTGCTGCTGGCCACTCGTCCCCTCTCCGCTTGCACTCGTCACAGCGCGCTGCTGAACGGCCGACTGTCCCTCCCTCAGCGTGGCCATTTCTCTCCGTGGCTGGAATTGCTTTTACTCGCCTCAGTCTGTTTCCACGATTGTCCCTCGGCGCTTGACACCCTCGCTAATCGTTAGCTGTCGACGGTTCTAGTCGGGACCCTCAGATCGCGGGTAAAAACGATCCTTCAAAGCTCCACCGCTGCCGCCATGTTTGGAGACACGATTTCAAGAAGATGGACTGCCGCGCATGCGTGGACTTAATTAAGACGTTCCCAACACTAACATACATTACATTAGCATATATCACAATACTGTCCAAGTCACTCTCCCAACCTGTCCAAGTGTATCAAAAATATCAGTAGATTTTTCCACATTGGGTGCACACTTGCAGATCTTCAGTGAAAGAACAGGAGAGTGGGGGTAATTGGATTCCTTGCTGGCCGATGCTCATGGGGACTGGATTAAACCAAGCACATTGACACTGCTTTGCCAGGCAGTTAGAATTGTGGCAACACTGTATCCCAAGCTTAACCCAGTGGAAATGTTGGTTCTGTAACCTATCATGCTCCTGCCAAATAAAGCCAGCCTTGAATCTTGATTTCCACATTTATTTAATTAACCCCCCCAGCCCCTGCGGCAAATGGTTTATTTCTAGCAGTCTGCTCGTATGGTTGCATGTGTTGCCTCTGTATCATATCCAGTGTGTCTCAGTGGAAATTGATATTAAATAGAGAACATCGAACGGAGCACGCTTCAACCGTAGAAATCGTGCTTTTAGCTTTATTTCAAATCATTAACCAAGATCTTTTGGAGTCGTACCATAAACAAAGAATTTAATATTAATCATTGATAACTGACTATTTCTAAGAAAATGTCCAAGTGTGGACATAGATGACAGGCTCTAGGACAAGGTCTGTTTATACACTGGAATAACAGCCTTGCTGAAACTTGAGGTTTGCTTCTTTCATCCAAGTGAACCTTAAGACACATCTGGCAGGTCTCTTCAGCCAAAGAACAGCAATGTGGATAAATTAAGTTCTGAGATAATCTCTTTCATAGAAAGGACAAACATCTGTAAGATTCTGTAGGACACAGGAAATATTATCTCTAGCAGATAACACATAAGAACATCTGCAACATAAACGTCTCTGCAATATTAATAAGCAAACAATTTGTATCCCGTGCAGCAAATGGCATGGCACAGAATTATTTATCTTCTGTCGCCAATCTAGGGAATCATTTTGTAGGAAGGAACTGCAGATGCTTGTATACGCAGAAGAGAGACACAAAAAGTTGGAGTAACTCAGCAGGACAGGCAGCATCTCTGCAGAGATGGAATGGGTGACTTTTCGGGCCGAGACCCTTCTTCATACTGAGAGTCAGGAGAGAGGGAAATGAGATATGGAAGAGTTCAGAGAACAGATCAACAGATGTTGATCAAGGAAATGTACAATGGTTCATTGTTGGATGAGGGAAAGGTGACAACGAGGCATGCAAACAGTAAAATGAATCAGGAGGACAGTGAAACTAGTAGGAATAATTGTTTTTGTCTGATAAATAGTTTAAACATGAAAGTTAATGATAAAATAGCATGCATAGAAACTCGGCATCAGAGTAACAGAATGGGATTATATCATACAGCCTAAAAACAGGTCCTACAATCTAACATGCGCCATCTAAGCAAGTCTCGTTTGCTCGCATTTGGTCCATATCTCTCTAAATCTTTACTATCCATGTACCTGTCGAAGTCTCTTTTAAACATTGTTATTGTACCTGCCTCAATTACTTCCTCCGGCAGCTCGTTCCATATACTCACCAGCTTCTGAGAGAAAAAGGTGCTCCTCAGGTTCCTATTAAATGTTTTCCCTCTCACCTTAAATCTATGTTCTCAGGTCCTCGGTTCCTCTACCCATGGGTAAAAGACTCAAAGACTGCCAATTCACCCCAGCATAACAATCCAATAAGATCTTTATCCTGACGTTCAAGAACTGTTTTTTTCAGGGACCTTGTTTAAATATATCCATTCCTGCAACGCAGTCTTAATAAATATTAGAACGGGAAAAGCAGGAGTGAGCCTGTTGGTCCCTTGTCCCTAATGCTCCATTCAAGAAGATCATGGCAAATTCATTTCTGGCCACACCTTCACTTTTCTGCTCTCTTCCCATACCTTGACTCCCTTAGAGTCCAAATATCTATCTGTCTCCATCTTAAGTGTATTCAAAGACTGCCCCCACAGTTCTCAGGAGTAGAAAATAGTCTGAGTGTTAAAGTTGCTCCTCATGTCGATAATTAATGACCCCGATATCCCTTTACACCTCACAATTCAGGTGTTTCATTCCATTAAAATGATAATTTGGATTTTCATCCTTCCAAAGTGAAAAACATCAGATTTCCTCTCCAGAAACCTTGTTCAGTTGCTCATCTATCTTACCTATTTCCCTTTCCAGGCTCTTTGTATCTTTCTCATTATCTCTTCTCTATCCCTGCTTTCTTTCTCTCTCACTCTGTCACTCCCTCACACTCTTTCTTTCTGTCTCTGTCTATCCCTCTCTCTCTTTCCCTCTCTGCTCTGTCTGCTTGTTTCTCTCTCTCGAAATCGCTCTCTTGCTCTCTCTCTCACTCTCTCATTTTCACTATCCATTGGCAGGTTTGAGGTGAATTTCATCATTGGTGCACAGACCTGCTGTGAGGCAGGTTGCTGACGAGATGATGCATAATTTTCAGGATCTTACTGTGGATCTTGATGATTTGGAAGTATCTTTATGCTGAGGAACTCAGCGGGCCAGTGTTATCCCACTTTCTCATCCACTCCCGGCACACGAGAGGCAATTTACAGAAGCAAATTAATCCGTGCGTCTTTGAGATAAGGGAGGAAACCAGAGCACCCAGGGAAACTCAACGAGTCAGGCAGCATCTGTAGAGGCAGAGGAATAGTTGAGACCCTGCATCAGAACAACAGATTGGCCACAGTACGAGGTCAACCGTGCTTTTCAGCATAATAAGAGACTTTTGGCTCCTTTACCAGAAGAAAAAAATAATGGTTTAATGAGAACAACCAGCAGCCTGAGAATCAAACTAATCACACTTCAAATCATCCTTGGAATGGAAAAATTATCACATCTCTCGGGATTAAAAAAAAACAGATCGTCAGGGTTACAACAAAAACCTCTGACTTACAGGCCAGATGGGTAGGAAAAGAGGAGGACATCCAGAAGTCAGTCAGGAATGACACCGTGCATGATTTCTTTGTCAGACCATATGCTTCCCAAGCGATGAAAGACTCACCCAGCTGAGAGTGGGTGGGTCCAGTCTTGCTTGCATGAGATAGCTCAGGCTTTTATTTTGCACTAATGTTGTTTTTAATTAATTGATCTATTTTTTGTTTATTTTGTTATCTTTGAGTACCATGTTTACTGCTACTACTGTGTTTACTACTGTCTATTACTGTTTATGCTGCTACAAGTAAGATGATGATGATTCTTTATTGTCACATGTGCCTATGTACTAAGGTACAGTGGAACTCATTTGTTTTGCACACAATCCGGTAAAATCATACTGGAGATAATAATAATATATTCCTTTATTCGTCCCACACCGGGGAAATTTACAGTGTTACAGCAGCAAAGTGGATAGCAAGAGACCATTCATTAAAATAAATAAAAATAAAGACAAGGATAAATTGTATTCCTTAGCTGTTACAGTTGACTCGTCTGCTGGGAGCAGTGCTGGTTGTGCAGTCTCACAGCAGCGGGAAGGAAGGACCTCCTATATCTCTCCTTCACGCACTTGGGGTGAAGGAGTCTGTCACTGAAGGAGCTACTCAGTGCAGTGACAGTGTCCTGCATGGGGTGGGAGTCGTTGTCCAGCAGCGATGTTAACTTTGCCATCATCCTCCTCTCTCCCACCGCCTGCACTGAGTCGAGGGGGCAACACAGGACAGAGCTGGCCTTCCTGACCAACTTGTCGAGTCTCTTCCCTTCTGCCGCTGAGATGCTGCTGCTCCAGCAGACCACTCCAGAGAACTTATAAGAATCCACCCTCCCGATGTCCATTCCCTGGTGTTACCGGTGTCGGGGGGACCTGGCTGCGCCTGCGGAAATCTACCACCATCTCCCTGGTTTTCCCCGCGTTGATGCGGAGGCAGTTCTGCTGGCACCAGTCCACAAACTCCTTGATCAGTTCTCTGTATGCCCTGTCCTCGTCGCGTGTGATGAGGCCAACGATGGCAGAGTCGTCAGAGAACTTCTGTAGATAAGAGTTTGCAGAGCTGTGCCTGAAGTCCACAGTGTACAGGGTGAACAAGAATGTTCCCTGCGGAACCCCAGTGCTGCAGAGCGCAATCAGAGCGGCACGGTGGTGCAACGGTAGAGTTGCTGCCTTACAGCGGCAGAGATTTGGGTTCAATCCTGACCCTGGGCACTGTCTGTATGGAGTCTGTGCGTTCTCCCTGTGACTGTGTGGGGTTTCTCCAAGTGCACTGATTTCCTCCTACACTCCATAGACGCGCAAGTTTGCAGGTTAATTGACTTCGGTAAAGATTGTAAATTGTCTCTAGTGTATAGAATAGTGCTGGTGATTGCTGGTCAGCGCGGACTCGGTGCGCCGAAGGGCCTGTTTCCGCGCTGCATCTCTAAACTAAAAACAAAACAATCATAGATAAGTACAAAAGTGCAACGATTGTAGTGTACTCGTTGACTTTGGGTTCTGTTTTCGGTACAAATGGCAATGAAATGCTCTTGACCCATAACTGGACTCTTGGGAGCCAAGAACAGAAGAGAACCTATCAAGAACAGAAAGTCAATGAGCACCCACTGGAAGGAGCAGCTCAAGGTGAAACAAACCAGCTGGTTGTTTTAAACAAAAGGCTGATATTTTATGCTCACCATTGCTGTGGAGCCTCAGCTTAACTGAATTTAAATGTCCCCACTGTCATGAATGTGAGTCAATGTCACAGATAAAGAACAGGAAATTCTAGGGGTACTCACTAGCTAAGGCAGTGTTTATGGAGAGAGAAATAGTCATTAACCCTGCACATTGACCTTCATCAGTTACAGTATTGAGTACAGAAGTTGGGAGGTCATGTTGCAATTATGCCAGATTTAGAGTATTGTGTTCAGTTTTGCTCAACACACGATGCCTCAGAAAAGCCACCAGCATCCACAAAGACTCTTCACACCCCTGCAACAGTCTGTTCAAACTCCTTCCATCGGGCAGACGATACAAGGCCTTATACGCCCGCACCTCCAGACTCAGGAACAGCTTAATCCCCAGGGCCATAGCTGCTATGAACCCGGTCCTGCTGAGCCGGATGGTCACAACGCACAGTGATCCGGCACAGATCTACTTGCACTTTATTCTGTCTTAAAACTGTTACAATTTGTTTCGTTGGGTTGATGTTTAAATTAACGACTGACTAGCTAATTTAATTATTGCATCGTATGGGAGGCGCATTCCCAATCTCGTTGTACCCCTGTACAATGACAATAAAGATATATTGTATTGTATTGTATTGTATTGTATAGGAAAGATGTTGTCAAGCTCGAAAGAGTTCAGAGAAGATTTACCAGGATGTTGCCAGGACTCGAGGGACTGAGTAATAGGGAGCGGTTGAGCAGGCTCGAGCTTTATTCCTTGGAGAGCAAGAGGATGAGTTACCTTATAGAGGTGTACAAACTCATGATTGGAACAGATTGGGTGAACAATTGCAATCTTTAAGGAACATCTAGACAGGTATATGCATAGGATAGGTTAAGAGGGATATGGGCCAAAAGCAGGCAGGTGAGACTAGTGTAGACGGGGCAGTGGTCGGCATGGGAAAGTTGGGCCGAAGGGCCTGTTTCCATGCTGTATAACTCTATGACTATGACCCTCTTCAGAACTGGAAAATTCAATTACTGGAAATGTGAGTAAGTGAGTGTTTTTTAAGTTATGGTGAGGATAATGATAGATTGGAGAAATGAAGATTGTCCAAGTAACATGATTGCTTTTGGTCATCATGCTTGGATGTTCAATAGATACAATCTTTAATGTTGTTGAAAAGGGAATAATTGGAATGTGGTACTCTTTATCTTGCCCTAGTTGTAACACATAAGCAAATATTTTGTTTAATGCATCTTCTCTTTAAACCCCGTTACCCCTAAAGTTGTTTCAGCTGTTCATTTTGTTAACCAGTTTCAGTAAGCCATCATATCTTTAAACCCATATATCACAGAGTGAATTATATGGATCAGTCTCGAAATCCCTGACCAAAAGAACATGACAAAGTATACATCATGCGTGATTTAAAACACTAAATTTGGCAAAGAATAACGTTAAAGAGGACTGTTTAAAATCAAATTGAAAGTAAACAGACAGTTAATTGTGATAGGGGTGGCAAACTCCATTGGCTCAAGAATGAACTGTTATGGACTTAATTATTTAGAAGTTTATTGAAGCCAAGTGTCAACTTTGTGCTATGGCAAGAACCCGTTGCTGGGATGTGAAGATAATTTAGAAATTTGCCTCAACTCATTGTCCACGACAGCATAGGATATCACGATGGCCAAGAAGACAAATCTTCACAACAGCCGCCTTTAGAATGAAGCTGATTAAATGTTTCCAGCATCAGCTTTCTGGGAATCTCATCCCGTGACTCAGACACTGTGGCCAAACAAAAACACCAATGCCTCTACTTCCTCAGAAGGCTAACAATATTAGACATGTCTTACAGACATAAGGAACTGCAGATGTTTTAAACCTTAAGCAAAATACAAAGCACTGGAAGAACTTAACGGGTCAGGCAACATCTGTGGAGAAAATGGACGGGCAAAGTTTCAGGTCTGGACTTTTCTTTAGACTGAGCAATCTGAAGAATTGACCTGAAACATCGCTTGTCTGTTTTCTCCACAGATTTTGCCTGGCTCACTGAGTTCCTCCAGTACTTTGTGTTTCTCTCCAATGACTCTTACCAATTTCGACAGATGCATATGGAAAGCATCTGATCGGGATGCATGACAAATTGTGTAGGAAGGAACTGCAGATGCTGGTTTATACCGAAGATAGGCACAATAGCTGGTGTAACTCAGTGGGTGAGGCAGCATCTCTGAAGACATTCTCCAGAGATGCTGCCTCACCCACTGAGTTACTCAAGCACTTTGTGTCTGCATCACAGATTGGTTTGGCAGAGGCGCTGGCCAAGATCACAAGATATTGCAGAGAGTTGTGGATGCCTGGTCCATTGCAGAAACCAGCCTTCCAAACATCAACTCCTTTTACACTTTGTGCTGCCTTAGGAGAGCAGCCAACATAACCAAGGACCACATATACCCTGGTCTTTCCCTCTTCTCCTGTCTGGCAGAAGATACAAAAGTTCAAAAGCTCGTACCATCAGAATGAGGAACAGCTTCTTCCCCTTTGTTATCAGCCTGCAGCCCTGAAGTCAACCTTATTTTTCAAGGGCCAGGGTACATTGGCCAACCTCCAATTACTAAGGGCTGAGGCTCCTACCTGCTTTGAAAAGAAACCCATAATACACAGCATGTAATATGCCCCAATATCCACAGCCCCAAGAAAAGTGAGGTGACATGTCTTAATAACCGTCAACCGGTGGCACAAATGTCTGTGGTGATTAAGTGCTTTGTGAGGCTGGCTATCATGCAGATCAACTCCTGCCTTAGTAAGAACCTGGATGAATTACAATTCATCTCCTGCCGCAATAGACCAAAAGGGAATGCGATCTCACTGGCTCTCCACTCTGCACTAGACAACTTGTACAAAACCACATACATCAGGCTATTGCTCATGACCACAGCTTGATGTTCAACACCATTATCCTTTCCAAACTTATCATCAAACTCAGAGAATTGGATCTCTACTTATCCATATGTAATTCAATCCTTGACTTCTTCATCGGCAGACCACAATTAGTACAAATTGGCAACAACACTTCTTCCTCGATAACCACCAACAGGAACATCTCAAGGCTGTGCGCTAAGTCCCCTGCTCTACTCTATACCCATGACTTTGTAGCCAGACACAGCTCCAATGCCATTTTAAAATCTGCCAACAATACCACTATTGTTGGACAAGTGACAATGAGTACAGGGAAGAGATTGAAAATTTGATTGAATGGTGCCAGAACACCGATAGACAATAGGTGCAGGAGTAGGCCATTCGGCCCTTCGAGCCAGCACCGTCATTCACCGTGATCATGTCTGATCATCCACAATCAGTACCCCGTTCCTGGCTTCTCGCCATATCCCTTGACTCTGCTATCATTAAGAGCTCTGTCTAACTCTCTCTTGAAAGCATCCAGGGAATTGGCCTCCACTGCCTTCTGAGGCAGAGAGTTCCACAGCTTCTCAACTCTCTGAGTGAAAAAGTCTTTCCTCTCCTCCGTTCTAAATGGCCTACCCCTTGTTCTAAATGGCCTACCCCTTAAAATAAGACACAGCAATCTTGCTCTCAACGTCAGCAAAACCAAGGAGCTTAGTTTAGTTTAGAGATACAGCATGGAAACAGCCCCTTTGTCCCACCGTTTCTCAACAAGTAGAGTTTCTCTGATCCACTTTGCATATCTGCAACCCTCAAGCATCCTGTGGACATATATTTATTGGAATGAGTGGCAAAAAGCAGAGGCCCTGCCTGCTTATTAAAAATAACAGCACAATTTAGAAATATCCTTGGTGCCAAACTAATGCCCTTTAATCAATATGTTATATAGATTACTGGAAGTTATCACATTGTTGGTCATGAGAATTTACTGTGCACAAATTGGCTGCCATAACAGTGAATACACTTTGTCAGACAGCATGAAAACAGGCCCTTCAGCCCAACTCTTAAATGCCGACCACGATGCTCCATCTAAGGTAGTTCCATTTGCCAGTGTTTGGCCAACATCCCTCTGAACCATTCCTTTCCATGTACCGATCCAAGTGTCTTTTAAGTGCTGTTATAGTATCTGCCTCAACTATCTCCTCTGACAAATCGTTCCATATACCCACCACCCTTTGAGTGAAGGAGTAATAACTGGTTACAATAGAAGTTAAGGATGTTCTGACATCGTGAAAGGGGGTATACAGTTACAACTTTCCATATTTCTTTGTGGTAGAGAGCAATTGGCCCATCAAGTCTCTGCTTGCTCTCAGAACAATCCTATTTCTCCTATACATTCACACATTTCCACACAACCTATTCTCTCCCATTTACCTATTACCACCACCACCACCCCTTCACATCAATACTCCCACCAACCATTCCCACTAGGAGTGATTTGCAGTCACCAATTAACGCAAGCAGAAAGTTGTTCACACAGAGGGTGTGGCACATATGGAACCAGCTGCCTGGAGTAGTGGTAGAGGCAAGAACAAGTATGACAAATAAGACACATTAAGGTGGCACAGTAGCACAGCAGTAGAGTTGTTGCCTTACAATGCCAGAGACCCGGGTTTGATCCTGACAACGGAGTTTGTAGGTTCTCCCTGTGACCGTGTGGGTTTTCTCCGGGTGCTCCGGTTTCCTCCCACATTCCAAAGACATCCATGTTTGTAGATTAATTGGCTTCTATAAATTGTAAACTTTCCCTAGTGTGTCGGAGAGTGTTAGTGTAAGGGGTGACCGCTGGTCGGCGCGGACTTGATGGGCCAAATGGCCTGTTTCCACGCTGTATCTCTAAAGTCTAAAATAAAGTCTAAAGTTCTTTATGTCTCTGCTGTAACACGATTCTGCTCCCTGTTTAATTTCTCTATGTACTACCTGATGTTCTTATGTATGGTATGATTTGCCAGGATAGCAGGCAAAACATTCCTCACTGTAATTTGGTACATGCGACAATGATAAACCAATACCAAGAGCTTGTGATAAGGATTTTGTTTGAGACTCTAAGATATCTATGTTACAATTCTCTATTTATAGATGCACAAAAGCTGCCAAATGTTTTTGAAGTGGTGTTTTACAATGAGACTGATGAGCATCCAGGGATGATGATGTGGCGATATGCCGAACCTCGTGCCCTGACTCTTGTTAGAATCAACCCAGTGCCTTTCAACACCACCGAAGATCCGGACATCAGCACCGCCGATCTTGGAGATGTCCTTCAGGTGCGTAGGGTGTATTTTAATTCACTCCTGTTCTTAACGGACAACTGAGTTCCTTTAGCAGATTGTGTTTACAAAATCTTTAATGACTTCGACATGTGGACCTTACAAGGCAGTTTTTCCAAGCGTCTGAAGAAGGGTCTCCACCCCAAACGTCACCTATTCCTTATCTCCAGGGATGCTGCCTGACCGGCTGAGTTAATCCAGCGTTTTGCATCCGGCTTCAGTTTAAGCCAGCACCTGCAGTTCCTCCCTGCACATTCTCCAAGCGTTACCAAGTCCAATATTGCAACTGGAAAAATTAAATTTACAATTTTGCTCTATTAGTTTGTTTGACATTTGCACCTTAAATATCTGTGTATCATTTGATTTATTTTGCATTTTCTTTCGGGCTAAAAGATAAATGTAAGGATTTAGTTTAGAATTTGTGCTTATCAGACCCATGGAGAGCCTAGCTTTTATTTTTAATGTGGCTAATGGACCAGCGCCCAGCATGGGGCTCCTGCAAAACCCAATACTATATAGTTTTTTTCCGCATTTCCTCCGAAATTTAGTGCAAATTTCCCAGGGCTCTAAAATTACCATTTCCCAATACCAAAGGGAAAATAAATGTTAAGTTCACTGCAGTGTTTATACATGCCTTGCTTTCCGGAGGGGAAGGCAATTTTGATGCAGTGCAGTATTCTACAATACTTGAGGGGCAGCACAGGTGAAAAAGCCGCAGCTGGATCTTCTTTACAAAATCTAATGCTGCAACTCTGGACAAGTTTTATTTTCCTGTGGAGCACTTTTCCTTTGTTTCCCAAGAGTGGATTACATTTAATTTTTTGAAATCCTTTCCCGCACCTTGGCCATGTGGTTTCTCGTGGTTTCGGAACATATTTTGTGGCTGCGGGGGAGGGGAATTGAATTGGTACTTGCATCCAGCAAAATAATTTAATCGGTCTTTTGTGCAATGGTGGCGAGAAGCTTTCGGAGCACTTGAAAACCGTGGTGAACTGTTCTTGTGGATGAAGTCATTTTTGCTTCTGAATGTGACCTCCACATCAGTGACATCGGGGGGGGGGGGGGGGGGGGGGTGAGAGTTAAAAGGAAACAGAAATTTTAGCAGAATTTGTTTGGGGGAAAAAGGGCCTATTTGGATGACACTTTCACAGAATTGGCAGAGGCATGGTAGACCAAATGACCTCTTAGCCTGCACTGTGATTCTGTGCAGATGTCTCCCATTCCTTTCCTTGACACAAAGTTCCGTATCTTGCTTCTCTGTCTTTTAAATTTCTGCCTGAGTCCAGAAGAACGTAAGGTGGAGGTGGATTGATTTCTGAAAGATTGGCGGATTGAGGATAGAGAGAATTGAGGGCAATGGGACACTGGTACAGAAGAAGAGTTAAAATCAGCCATGATCATTTTGAAAGGAGGGGCAGGCTTCTGGGTTCAGGTGGGCTAATCCTGATCCTATTGTTTGAGCTGTCCTGCTGGATAATGACATAAAACATTGAACAGTACAGCAGAGGAACAGGCCCTTTGGCCCACGTTGTCTGTGCCTACCTAATGTTTAGACCAACTCATATCTGCCTGCACATAATCCATATCCCTCCATTCCCTATCCAAAAAGCCTCTTAAATGCCAATATTGTATCTGCTTCCACCACCACCACTGTGGAAGCACCTTCCAGGTGTCTCCACTCTCTGTGTAAAAAAACTTGCTCCACACATCTCCTTTGAGCTTTGCCCCCTTTACTTTAAAGCCATGTCCTCTTGTCTGTGATATTTAAAATTTAGATCCAGAGAAAAGGGTTCTGACTGCCCAGCCTACGCCTCTCATAATTTTATATATTTTAGGTCTCCCTGCAGTGTCCAGCGTTCCAGAGAAAATAATCCAAGTCTGTCCAACCTCTCCCTGTAGCTGATACCCTCTAGTCAGTAGACAATAGACAATAGACAATAGGTGCAGGAGTAGGCCATTCGGCCCTTCGAGCCAGCACCGCCATTCAATGTGATCATGGCTGATCATTCTCAATCAGTACCCCGTTCCTGTTTTCTCCCCATACCCCCTGACTCCGCTATCCTTAAGAGCTCTATCTAGCTCTCTCTTGAATGTATTCAGAGAATTGGCCTCCACTGCCCTCTGAGGCAGAGAATTCCACAAATTCACAACTCTCTGACTAAAAAAGTTTTCCCTCATCTCTGTTCTAAATGGCCTACCCCTTATTCTTAAACTGTGGCCCCTGGTTCTGGACTCCCCCAACATTGGGAACATGTTTCCTGCCTCTAACGTGTCCAACCCCTTAATAATCTTGTACGTTTCGATAAGATCCCCTCTCATCCTTCTAAATTCCAGTGTATACAAACCTAGTCGCTCCAGTCTTTCAACATATGACAGTCCCGCCATTCCGGGAATTAACCTAGTAAACCTACGCTGCACGCCCTCAACAGCAAGAATATCCTTCCTCAAATTTGGAGACCAAAACTGCACACAGTACTCCAGGTGCGGCCTCACTAGGGCCCTGTACAACTACAGAAGGACCTCATTGCTCCTATAAATGAATCATTCTAGCAAACCTGCTCTGAACCCTCTCCAAAGCCTCCACATCCTTTCTATAATGGGGCATTAGAAAGTATGACATGAGAAACTGTGATAAATTGCGGTAAACCAGAGGCTAAAGAAACCTAAGGCAGCACCTCATATTCGATCCATCAGATGAAAGGAAGGTGTAACATTATGTTGCAGCTATGAAGTAAGGATGTTGCAAACAATGAGACGTTCTCCCTGTGACCGCATGGGTTTCCTCCCACAATCCAAAGATTGGGTTTGTGGTTTAGTTGGCGCTCTGTAAATTGCTCTTAGTGTGCAGGAAATGGATGAGAAAATGGGATAACGTGGAACTCGTGTGAAGGGGTGATCGGCTTGAAATCAATGGGCCTTGATTCAATGCTGTATTTTTCAATCTATCGATTGGTGGTGGCATAGTGGTAGAGCTACTGCCTTACAGCGACAGAGAACTGGGTGCGATCCTGACTATGGGTGCTTATCTGTACGGATTTGTACGTTCTCCCTGTGACCTACATGAGTTTTCTCCAAGATCTTTGGTTTCCTCCCACACTCCAAAGACGTAAAGATTTGTAGGTTAATTGGTTTGGTATAAATGTAAAATCGTCCCTAGTGTGTGTAGGATAGTGTTAATGCTCAGGGATCATTGGTCGGTGGGGAGTCGGTGGGCCAAAGGGCCTGTTTCCGTGCTGTATCTCTAAACTAAACTAATTAGGTTGATGAATCCTTACAGTTATGCCATCGGCTTTAATTGGGACACTGAGTTAATAAGAAAGTAGTGTAACAAAGAATTATTGTGAAAGGGTGATTGATGGTCGATGTGGTGAGCCATCGGGCCTATTTCCATGCTGTTCATAAGTTATAGGATCACAATTAGGTCAATCGGCCCATCAAGTCTACACTGCCATTCAATCGTGGCTGATCTATCTTTCCCTCTCAACCCCATTCTCCTGCCTTCTCCTGACACCCATACTAATCAAGAATCTATCAATCTCCGCCTTAAAAATGTCCATTGACATGGCCTCCACAGCCTTCTGTGGCAATTAATTCCACATCTCTAAACTAAACTAAACACGCTGTTAAAGTGATGAAGGAACATCATGGAGAAATGCAATGTTTTTGAGGCAAATTAGACAAAACTTTACAATTTAATGTCTTGAGGAGGGAGGAAGGGAACAGAGGAGAAAATGGACTGGCACACTTGTAAGGATAATTCTTTTACCTTGGTCTGAGGATCGGCAGAATCCTTCAATGTATTGCTGCTCCGGCACAGTTAAATAATGCAAGGACTTCACGTGATCATTATGAAATGAACCATAAGACATTCCAACAGATAAACTGAAAGAGATATTTTTAAGATGTATCTTCAAGGGCAATGGGCGAAGAGATTCCCAGGAGATTCACGTTCGTGGAAATGGTAAAAAATTGCTTGCTGTTGGAACAGTTGCCTTGATGTATGTTCTGCAAGATCATCAGTGGTGTGCAATGGCAGGCTAGCTGTATAACAAATGGATTGCTTAACAGGTGTGTGGACTCGGTGGCCTGTTTCCACACTGTATTTCTAAACTAAACTAAACACACCATTGAGAAATGTCTACAAGCAGATTTTTCTCCAAGTCTAAAATGTCCAGAGCAAGTGTGAGGTGTTGCATTTGGGGAGGTCAAATGTAAAGGGAAAATATACATTTGATATACAAAATATAGACAATGGCGCAGCTTTGATCCTGTAGGTGTCTCTGTGACTGCATGGGTTTTCTCAGTGTGCCTCGGTTTCCTCCCACACTTCAAAGTTTAAGGTTAATTGGTCTCAGTAACAAAAAAAGTAAAACGGTCCCGATTGTGAAGGACAGTGCAAGCATGCAAGGATGATTGCAGGTCAGCGTTGACTCAGTGGGCCGAAGGGCCTGTTTCTGCCCTGTATCTCTAAAGTCTAATGCCATGATCTTTAAGAGCATTGATGTAGAAACATAGAAAATAGGTGCAGGAATAGGTCCAGACCCCTGGTTCTGGACTCCCCCGACATTGCGAAAAATTTTCCTGCATCTACCCTGTCCAATCCTCTAAAAAATGTATATGTTTCTTTAAGATCCCCTCTCATCCTTCTAAATTCCAGTGTATACAAGCCCAATCGACCCATCATACATCAGTCCCGCCATCCCGGGAATTAACCTGGTGAACCTATGCTGCACTCGCTCAATAATGTCCTTCCTCAAATTAGGAGACCAAAATTGTACACAATACTCCAGGTGCGGTCTCACCAGGGCCCTATTCAACTGCAGTAGGACCTCCTTGCTCCTAAACTCAAATCCTCTTGCAATGAAGGCCAACATGCCATTGGTTTTATTCACTGCCTGCTGTACCTGCATGCTTACTTTCGGTGACTGATGTACAAGCAGGTGTACATCACCTGGTGTGCACCAGGTCTCGTTGCACCTCCCTTTCTCCTAATCTGACACCATTCAGATAATAATCTGCCTTCCTGTTCTTGCCACCAAAGTGGATAACCTCACATTTATCCACATTATGCTGCATCTGCCATGCTTCTGCCCACTCGCCCAACCTATCCAAGTCATCCGGCAGCCTCATAGCATCCTCATCGCAGCTCACACTGCCACCCAGCTTTGTGTCATCCGCAAACTTAGAGATGTTACATTTAATTCCCTTGTCTAAATCATTTATATATATTGTAAACAATCGGGGTCCCAGCACGGAGCCTTGCGGCACCCCACTAGTCTTTATGTACAGAAGGATCTTCGGGTCCAAGTCCATAACTCCCTGAAAGTGGCAAAACAAGTAGACCGAGTGGTTAAGTAGGCATGTGGTATGCTTGCTTTCATAGGTCGAGGCAATGCTCATCAGACTCAGGAAGTCATGAAGCTGGTTTATGGGAGTTTGGTTGTATCATATTTGGAATATTGTGTGCAGTTCTGGCCGCCCCATTACAACGAGAGGGAGGAAGAGAGGGGGTGGGAGAGAGAGGGATAGAGAGAAAGGGGAGCGAGAGAGTGGGAGAGAGAGAGGGAGAGAAAGAGTGAGGGAGGGAACAAGAGGGAGAGGGGGAGGTGGCAGAGAGAGGGCGAGAGAGGACAAAGAGAGTGCGGAGGATATGGAAAGGGTGCAGAGGAGATTTACCAGAATGATGAGGGGATATTAGCTACAGGGAGAGACTGATCAGACTTTGATTGTTTTCTTTGGAATGGCTGAGGTTTTGGGGAGACCTGATAAAAGTGTTTAAGATTATGTGAGACATAGATGTGGTAGACAGTCAGAATCATTTCCCCAGAATGGAAAAATCTAATATTTGAAGGCATGTCTGTGTGAGAGGGGCAAAGTTTAAAGGAGATGTGCAGGGCAAGTTTTTTACACAGAGGCTGGTGAGTGCCGGGAGTGGTGGTTGAAGCAGATACATTAGTGGCATTGAAAAGACTTTTGCATAGGCACATAGACATGCGGGAAATTGAGGGATATGGGATATGTGCGGGTAGATAAGTGAAAGTCTTGGCATTATGTTCGGCACAGACATTGTGGGCCGAAAAGTGTGCTCTTGTGCTGTACTGTTCTATCTTCTATGTCCATTTTCTATAGCTACCCATGTTGTATTGCTTTACCTGTACCCGCTAATAAATCTTTCATTTCATTATTATCATAATTGCTATCTTGGAAAATGCTTTAAAATGTAGTTTAGTTTACTTTAGTTTAGACAAACAGCATGGAAACAGGCCTTTTGGCCCACCGAGTCCACGCGGACCACCAATACATGCACACTAGCACTATCCTACGCACGAGGGACAATGTACAATTTTACTGAAGCCAATTACCCTACAAACCTGCACATCTTTGGAATGTGAGAGGAAACCAGAGCTCCCGGAGAAAACCCAGGCGGTTACAGGGAGAAGGAACAAGCTCTGTACAGACAGCACCCGCAGTCAGGATTGAACCCAGATCTCTGGTGCCGTAAGGCAGCAACTCTACCTCTACGCCATCATGCCACACCGATGCGTGGAAGAATTTGTGTAAAGACAGTTTTTTGTATTCCAAATCATCCATAACTCTGGGAGGCTAAAGAAACACTTGACCTGGAATAACCAATAGCTGGAAAGTCTAAACTGTCTAAACAGTTATTTTTCCAGTATATGTAGATGTGATGGGTGGAATGCTCTCCTTCTGGGCTGTACATTTCTGCGAATGTAGGAGTTCAATTATCCTATATGGTTTAACTGCACAAACATCTCTAGGAGTCCATATCTACTCAAATGGACAGAATGAACAGCACTTTAGTGATTAACCTTATAATGATAATTTCATACTTATTATTTATATTTATTCCTAACAGGTACCATGCAGCCTGGAGTATTGGGACGAACTTCAACAAGTATTTGTGGATTATCGCCAATTTAGTTTGTCTGAAAGTAAAGCATGTGAACTACAACTACCGAACATCACCTTGGCTAATGATCAAAAGGAGCTTGTAGCTTCTGACCTGTGGAGAATTGTTCTTAATGGTAATCAAGAAACTACTGAAGAGCAGAGGTGAGACTAAAATCTATTGTGTCTCCATTTGAAGTGGGCACTGGTTGAGTGAATAACTCTCTTCTTGGATGCCCGCAGATTCAACTGAATAACAAATAGTATGATTTCAAAAGATTCATAATTGATATGGAGTAGTTCGCTTTGTAACACTCTTTCAAACCTTCCTCTAGGGCTTTGAGCTTTCCTTTTTGGGGGAGAAAAAATAAACCTAAACCAAAATCAAAGCTTGCCAGCACAGTGGCTCAGCGATAGAGCTGCTGCCTTACAGTGCCAGGGTTTAGTTTAGTTTAGAGATACAGTATGCCAACAGGCCCTTCGGCCCAGCGAGTCTGCACCGACCAGCGATCCCCGCACACTAACATTATCCTACCCTCACTGGAGACAATTTACAATTTTACCAAGCCAATTAACCTCCAAACCTGTATGTCTTTGGAGTGTGGGAGGAATCCAGAGCACCTGGAGAAAACTCACACAGTCACAGGGAGAACGTACAAACTCCGTACAGACAGGTCTCTGGCTGTAAGGCAGCAATTCTACTACTGCACCACCGTGCTGCCAGAGACACGGGTTTGATCCTGACCATGGGTCCTGGTGTTGTAGGGCATCAGGCTTCTGTACGTTCTGCCCGACGGTAGCAGTGAGAAGAGAGCGTGGAACGGACGATGGGGATCCTGGGGAAAACCCACGCAGGCCACGGGGAGAACACACAAACTCCATGCAGACAGTACCTGTAGTCAGGATTGAACAAAGGTCTCTGGCACTGTATAATAATAATAATAATAATAATAATAATAATAATAATAATAATAATAATAATAATAATAATAATAATAATAATAATAATAATAATAATAATAATAATAATAATAATAATAATAATAATAATAATAATAATAATAATAATAATAATAATAATAATAATAATAATAATAATAATAATAATAATAATAATAATAATAATAATAATAATAATAATAATAATAATAATAATAATAATAATAATAATAATAATAATATCCTTTATTCGGCCCACAACGGGGAAATTTGCAGGGTTACAGCAGCAAAGTGGATAGCAAAAATAGATAAGCATTCATTATAAATAAAATAAAGATAATTATCTTTATTTACTGGTCCACTGGTAAGGTACTGGTAAGGCAGCAGCTCTACCGCTGCGCCACCGTGCCAACCTTCTGAAAGTTGATGGATGATTTACACGTTTATAACAGTGAATTCCGTTAAATTTGCTATATTTTGATTTGAAATTCTGACCCACTGAAAAACGTTTGGAGTGACACTGAATGAATTTCTACTTCATGAAGTAACAGGTACATTGCAGAATTTTTAAAAACCCATATCTGTTTCAAATTATGGAAGATGACTTGGCAAAGCCATGTCCTATTTCAGAGATCAGGAATGTATTTTGAATGCAAAAGAATGTAGTGACTTGGGTGTATTAAATTTCTCTTTATGTTCGGATGTTGCTAAGTGGCCCCTCCTTGGGTTACTGATAAAATGGAAACATTTTACCAGCTGTCTGAGGCAAGCAGAGGTTCACTGGAAGCATCTACATTTTTTTTGTTCAGCGGAGGTAATGACCTCTTTAACACAGTTAGCTTAATTGAGCTGCCAGTTCATTCTTGCCGTTAATTTTATGCCATTTTGAATAACTTCCCTCAAGAAATTGAAGCTGATATCTATTTAGTTTAGCTTAGAGATAGAGCAGGTAATCAGGCCCTTTGGCCCACCGGGTCCACGCCGACCAACGATCAACCTGTTCGCACCACAGACCACAGAACTGGACAGCAAGGGAACAGACTCTTTGGCCCACAAACACGATGCCAATTAGACACAAAATGCTGGAGTAACTCAGCAGGTCAGGCAGCAGCTCTGGAGAAAATGGACAGGTGACGTTTCGGGCGGGGACATTTCTTCAGACTGATTGTGGGGGGGGAGTGGAAGCAAGAAAAGATGCAGGTTACTCCAGCATTTTCTGTCTATGGTATAAACTAGCATCTGCAGTTCCTTTTTATTACATGATGCTGAATTAAACTGATCTCATCTGCCTGTACATTATCCATATCCCTCTATTCCCTGCACTTCCATGTGCCTATCCAAAAGCCTCTTAAGTGCTTCTTTTGTATCTGCCTCCACCACAATCCTGGGAATGCATTCCAGGCCCCCAACACTCTCTATATAAAAGAGCGTGCCCTCCACATCTCCATTAAACTTTCCCCATTTCACCTTATATCCTTATTGCCTCCACCGTACACACACGAGGCAATTTACAGATTAACCAGAAACCTACAAGTCTTTGGGATGTGGGAGAAAACCAGACACCTGGAGGAAACCCACATGGTCACAGGGTGAACATTTATAAACTTCACACAGACAGCTCACGATGTCGACATCGAACCCAGGCAATTAGGTCATTAATGATAGGAGCAGAATTAGGCCATTTGGCCCCTCACATCTACTCTGCCATTTAATCATGGCTGATCTATCTCTTCCTCCTAACCCCATTCTCCTGCCTTCTCCCCATAACCTCTGACATCCATACTATTCAAAGGTATTTGATTAGTATCTGACACTGTGAGGCAGCAGCTCGACCAGCTGTGCCACTTTGTCAGAACCTCCAGCCTGGTTCATGGTACAACGTGTCTTCACTTTGGTTGCAGAAGCAATAGTTTAGTTTATTGTCACGTGTACAGTTACAGTGAAAAGATTTGGTTGTGTGCTAACCAAACAGTGGAAATACTATACATGAATATAATCAAGCCATCCACAGTGTACAGATATGTGATAAAGGGTATTTATTCACAAAATGCTGGAGTAACTCAGCAGGTCAGGCAGCATCTCAGGAGAGAAGGAATGGGTGACGTTTCGGGTCGAGACCCTTCTTCAGACTGATGTCAGGGGGCGGGACAAAGGAAGGATATAGGTAGAGACAGGAAGACAGTGGGAGATCTGGGAATGGGGAGGGGAAGAGAGGGACAGAGGAACTATCTAAAGTTGGAGAAGTCAATGTTCATACCGCTGGGCTGCAAGCTGCCCAGACGAAATATGAGGTGCTGTTCCTCCAATTTCCGGTGGGCCTCACTATGGCACTGGAGGAGGCCCATGACAGAAAGATCAGACTGGGAGTGGGAGGGGAAGTTGAAGTGCTCAGCCACCGGGAGATCAGGTTGGTTAAGGTGTTGAGCGAAGCGATCGCCGAGCCTGCGTTTGGTTTCGCCGATGTAAAGAAGTTGACATCTAGAGCAGCGGATGCAATAGATGAGGTTGGAGGAGGTGCAGGTGAACCTCTGTCTCACCTGGAAAGACTGTTTGGGTTCTTGGATGGAGTTGAGGGGGGAGGTAAAGGGACAGGTGTTGCATCTCCTGCGGTTGCAGGGGAAAGTGTTCAGGGATGGGGTGGTTTGGGTAGGAAGGGACGAGTGGACCAGGGAGTTACGGAGGGAACGGTCTCTGCAGAACGCAGAAAGGGGAGGGGATGGGAAGATGTGGCCAGTGGTGGGGTCCCGTTGTAGGTGACGGAAATGTTGGCGGATGATTTGTTGGATCCGCTGGCTGGTGGGGTGGAAAGTGAGAACGAGAGGGATTCTGTCCTTGTTACGAATGGGGGGAGGGGGAGCAAGAGCGGAGCTGCAGGATGTAGAAGAGACCCTAGTGAGAGCCTCATCTATAATGGAAGAGGGGAAGCCCCGTTTCCTGAAGAATGAGGACATCTCTGATGCCCTAGTGTGAAACACCTCATCCCGGGCGCAGATGCGGCATAGACGGAGGTTTCCTCTACAAAGATAAAGGGAATAATGTTTAGTGCAAAATAAAATCTCATAAAGTCTGATTAAAGATGGTCTCCAATAATGAGGTAGATAGTAGCTCAGAACTGCTCTCTAGTTGTTGAGAGAATGGTTCAGTTGACGATAACAGCTGGGAAGAACCTGCCCACGAATCTAGACAAATATGTTTTCAAAGAGGGAGTATCCAAGGTGAGACTGGTCCTTGATTATACTGGTTGCCGAGGCAGCGTGAAGTGTAAGTGAGGTCAATTGGTTTACATGTTGGTCTGGGCTGCGTCCACAATTCTCTGCAATTTCATGCGGTCTTGGATGGAGCTGTTCTCAAACCATGCTGTGATGCATCTCAATAGAATTGTGGCAGTGGTAGAGTTGCTGCCTCACAGTGCCAGATTTGATCCTGACTATGGGTGCTGTCTGTGTGGAGTTTGTACATTCTCCCCTTGATCTGCATGGGTTTTATCCGGGTGCTCCGGTTTCCTCCCAAATTGTAAATAGTTCCTAATGTGTAGGATAGTGTTAGTGTGCGGGGGTTGCTGGTCAGTGCGGGCTCGGAGAGCTGAAGGGCCTGTTTCCACACCGTATCTCTAAACGGAATTTAGATGAGGAAAAACTTTTTCAGTCAGAGAGTTGTGAATCTGTGGAATTCTCTGCCTCAGAAGGCAGTGGAGGCCAATTCTCTGAATGCATTCAAGAGAGAGCTAGATAGAGCTCTTAAGGATAGCGGAGTCAGGGGGTATGGGGAGAAGGCAGGAACGGGGTACTGATTGAGAATGATCAGCCATGATCACATTGAATGGTGGTGCTGGCTCGAAGGGCCGAATGGCCTCCTCCTGCACCTATTATCTATTGTCTATTGAATTGAACCAAACTAAAAGGCTTTGTACGCCGCATCTATAGATGTTGGTGAGAGTTGTTTGGGACATACCAGACTTCCTAAGCTTTCCAGGGAAGTAGAGACATATCTTTAATAAAACAGGAATTCCTTGATCTTTTAAAACTTTTAATTTCAGTTGTATGCCAGCAGATTGATCAGATTATTTTTATCATGTGCTTTTATCAGCAGTGATGGCGAGTCAGGATCCCAGAGTCTCTGTGACCAACTTGTGTCTCCAATGGCCTTGGCAGCCTGCACCAGGGTGGATTCGTGCTTTGCCCCCTGGTTTGTGTCTTCCCTTGGTATTTCATTGCAGCTTGTTCAAATCGAACTTCACCTCTGCCATCATTTGGATCAACTGGGTACAGGTACGTCACCACATTTGCCTCTTTGTTCAGGCCATTCTCAGTTTTAGTTAAAGATGGACACAAAATGCTGAAGTAACTCTCAGTAAGCAGTTCACCTCTCGTGTGCCGTTCACTTCTGTGAGCCTTCTGAGATTCTATTAATGCACAAAAATGAATTGCTTTCTTTTGATCTTGAAGCAATAACCAAACGTAATCTTTAAAAATCTGTGTGCGGGGAAATAGACGTCCCTATGAAAGCCTGCGGTTGTCATCCATCAGTAATTGGTTCCTTAGTAAAGATAGACGCGGGTCAGGCAGCATCTCTGGAGAAAAAAAGATGGGTGACTTTTCGGGTCGGGACCCTTCTTCAGACTGAAAGTTAACAGTTGGCCTTGGTGTGGGATTTCAGAAAGTAGTTAAAAGTCAGCCACTTTGATGTGGGTATGTGGCACATAGGTAGACTGTGTAAGATTGTTGACACAAAGTGCTTGAGTAACTCAGCGGGGCAGGCATCATCTCTAGAGGACATTTTGGGATTGTACCCTTCCTCAGATTGGGTCCCAACCCGAGATGTCACCTATCCAAGTCCTCCAGAGATGTTGCCTGACCTGCTGAGTTACTCCAACACTTTGTCTTCTTTTTGGTAAACCAGCATCTGCAGTTCCTTTTGTCAACAGTAAGATAGTGGATCTCTTAACCTGAATGTAAATCATAAATCTGTGAAACATTATTTTTCTATTCATGTTGTACCTATTAAGATCAAAAACATATGATGGGATATGTAAGATTGTTGACACAAAGTGCTTGAGTAACTCAGCGGGTCAGGCATCATCTCTAGAGGACATTTTGGGATTGTACCCTTCCTCAGATTGGGTCCCAACCCGAGATGTCACCTATCCAATAGTATAAGAAAATAACTGCAGATGCTGGTACAAATCGATTTATTCACAAAATGCTGGAGTAAGTCAGCAGGTCAGGCAGCATCTCGGGAGAGAAGGAATGGGTGATGTTTCGGGTCGAGATCCTTCTTCAGAATGTCACCTATCCAATGTTGGATATGTTGGTCGGTGTTGGCAAGTTGGCCTATTTTCCACGCTATATGACTGTATGAGTCTTTGCCCCTCTTAACATAATTACTTGAAATATTTATTTCATACCACAGCTCAACCCAGCTGTCTCCAGACATTCACCCCCGATGGAAAGCTGCCTTCTGAGCAAGAATACATGGTCATTTCTCTGAAGAACCCAAACGTCTACCTGCGCCAGTGGTCTGACGGACCTGTTTGCCAGGAGCTCCAGTTCTCCGCCATCGCTGAGTGTAGTGTGCTGGAGTACCGCAACCTCACTATGCTCAGCATTTTAAAGCCTTTGATTCTCCACGGGCAAGTGGCCATCAGCAACAGCTCCGCGGAACAACTGATGGACGGAAATGTGTTTGTTGATCCCATATTCATCAACGTGGGCCAGCATGCGATTCATTCCCTGGACACAGCCATCCGTGCGTGGAAGCAGGTACCTTAGAACGAGTGAAACTGTAACTGTTGCAACGCATCACTTTTATTGATTAAAGTCATGGGAGTCATACAGCACAAAGGAATACTTGGTGCCCTGATCCATATTAGTTTAGTTTAGTTTCGAGATACAGCGCGGAAACAGGCCCTTCGGCCCACAAAGTCCGCATGCTAACACAACCCCGCACACACTAGGGACAATTTACAATTTAACCAAAGCCAATTAGTCTACAAACCTGTACGTCTTTGGAGTGTGGGAGGAAACCAGAAATCCCAAAGAAAACCCATGCAGGTCACGTGGAGAACATACAAACTCCGCACAGACAGCACCTGTAGTCAGGATCGAACCTGCACTGTAAGGCAACGTCTACCACTGCGCCACTCAAGAAATTTGTCTACACACAATGGGATTCGTGGGATTCGAGGCCACAGACTGGAGCCTTAACTCGGCCACACCACCACGTTTCTCCATTACCTAGTCATGATCATGTTTGCTGTTGGTTGATGTGCGTGCCAACTCTCACATCTTCATTACAACTGTAGCTGCCTTTGAAAAGTAATGACACAGCTATAAAGTACTTTATGACTTCCTGTGATCAGGAAAGAGGCTTCTTAACTGGCCTTTACCTTGGAAAATTTAGTACAATGTTGCTTGTTTAGTTTAGAGATACAGCGCAGAAACAGGCCCTTCGGCCCAAATCCGCGCCGACCAGTGATCCCCGCACATTAATACTATCCTACACACACGAGGGACGATTTACACATGCACCAAGCCAATTAACTTTCATACCTGTGCGTCTTTGGAGCATGGGAGGAAACCGAAAATCTCAGAGAAAACCCACATGGTCAGAGGGAGAAAGTACAAACTCTGTACAGACAGCACCTGTAGTTGGGATATACACCCGGGTCTCTGGCGCTGTAAGGTAGCAACTCTACCGCTGTGCCACCATGCTGTACATTGTTCTGGCATGTTGCAGAAATGTTCCACTCTTTTGGTATCTAAGACTGACTTCAGAGTAATAAATTAATAGCCATATCAATTATATAAGCACAAGCACTATAATTGTATACCCTAGATTAGGTCTGAAAAATCACCCTGACACTGTCTACAGACTGATGTGGATTATTGGTAGATAGATGCAAAAAGCTGGAGTAACTCAGTGGGTAAGGCAGCATGTCTGGAGAAAAGGAGAAAAGGTGTGGAATTCTCTGCCTCAGAAGGCAGTGGAGGCCAGTTCGTTGGATGCTTTCAAGAGAGAGCTGGATAGAGCTCTTAAGGATAGCGGAGTGAGGGGGTATGGGGAGAAGGCAGGAACGGGGTACTGATTGAGAGTGATCAGCCATGATCGCATTGAATGGCGGTGCTGGCTCGAAGGGCTGAATGGCCTACTCCTGCACCTATTGTCTATTGTCTATAATTTGTGATGTTTCGGACAAGACCTTTCTTCAGACTGAAGGTCGGGTGGGGGGGGGGGGGGGGGGGGGGAGAGGGAAACGAGAGATACGGAAAAGCACAAAGAACAAATGAATGTAAGGAACATATCAAAGCCAGCAATAATGATTAAGGAAAGATGGGACCCACAATGGTCCATTGTCGGCTGTGGAGAAAGTGATATCGGATGAAACAAACAGTGAGTGGGCAAATGCATGGCAGATGCAATATAATGTGGATAAATGTGAGGTTATCCACTTTGGCGGCAAGAACAGGAAAGCAGAGTATTACCTGAATGGTGAACGATTAGGAGAAGGGGAAATGCAACGTGACCTGGGTGTCATGGTGCACCAGTCATTGAAAGCAAGCGTGCAGGTGCAGCAGGCAGTGAAGAAAGCGAATGGTATGTTGGCATTCATAGCAAGAGGATTTGAGTTTAGGAGCAGGGAGGTTCTACTGCAGTTGTACAGGGCCTTGGTGAGACCGCACCTGGAGTATTGTGTGCAGTTTTGGTCTCCTAATCTGAGGAAAGACGTTCTTGCCTTAGAGGGAGTACAGAGAAGGTTCACCAGATTGATCCCTGGGATGGCGGGACTTTCATATGAAGAAAAACTGGATAGAATAGGCTTGTACTTGCTGGAATTTAGAAGACTGAGGGGAGATCTTATAGAAACATATAAAATTCTTAAGGGGTTGGAGAGGCTAGATGCGGGAAGTTTGTTCCCGATGTTGGGGGAGTCCAGAACCAGGGGTCACAGCTTAAGGATAAGGGGGAAGTCTTTTAGGACCGAGATGAGAAAACATTTCTTCACACAGAGAGTGGTGAGTCTGTGGAATTCTCTGCCACAGAAGGTAGTTGAGGCCAGTTGATTGGCTATATTTAAGAGGGAGTTAGATGTGGCCCTTTTTGCTAAAGGGATCAGGGGGTATGGAGAGAAGGCAGGTACAGGTTACTGAGCTGGATGATCAGCCATGATCATATTGAATGACGGTGCTGGCTCGAAGGGCCGAATGGCCTACTCCTGCACCTATTTTCTATGTTTCTATGTGAAACTCAGCAGGACGACTGTGGAACTAGCACGACGACCAGGGTTGGGGAGGGACAGAGAGAGAGGGAATGCAAGGGTTACTTAAAGTTAGAGAAATTAATAATGGTTGTGAGCTGCCCAGCGAAATATTGTTGGGCAGCTTTTATTCAATAGGGTAGTCGAGGGCCTCTCGTGGTGACTGTATCTTTGACTCCTTGCTAAGTTCATTCCATTTTGTTGTAATTTATGCTATTTTTCCTCTCTTGAGAACAGAGAGCAGCTGGCTAACCTTGGCCGGCGAAAGCGCAAGGCCATGCTCCTGCGAGTCTGGTGCAACTGGATCAAGTTATTCTTGTAGGCTGTGCAGTTTTCCCATGTGTCATAGGTAGAGTTGAATATTCAGCAGCCAGGAACTGAGTTGCAGATCCATGTCCTGTAACACGCTGTTTTATTTAATCCTGAAGGGCGGCGGGGCGGCGCAGCATTAGAGTTACTGCTTTTCAGCGCCAGAGACCCGGGTTCGATCCTGACCACGGCTGTTGTCTATATGGAGTTTGTGCGTTCTCCCTGCGACCGTGTTGGTTTTCTCCGGGATCTCCGGTTTCCTCCCACACTCCAAAAGCGTGCAGGTTGTAGGTTAATTGGCTTTGGTAAACATTGTAAATTGTCCCTAACGTGTCGGGTGGCGCTGGGGTGCAGGGTGATCACTGGTTGTCGAGGACTCATTGGACCAAAGGGCCTGTTTCCACACTGTGCTAAACTAAACTAAACTAAACTAAACTAAACAACTCCTGCGCAGTTCTATGGTAGCTTTCCTGCCTCAGTCACACGAACATCTAACAAACATGCTTGCTACTATGTTTTTCTGACTGTTTTCTTCCCGAGACTGCAAGAAATTGCAGAGAATTGTGGACGCAGCCCAGACCATCACACAAACCAACCTCCCTTCCATTAACTCCATTTACACTTCACACTGCCTCGGCAAGGCCACCAGCATAATCAAAGACCAGCCTCACCTCGGTCACTCTCTGTTCTCCCCTCTCCCATCAGACAAGAGGCACAGGAGTGTGAAAACACACACCTCCAGATTCAGGAACAATTTCTTCCCAGCAGTTATCAGGCAACTGAACCAGCCTATCGACAACTAGAGAACGGTCCTGAGCTACTATCAACCTCATTGGAGACTTTAGGACTCTCTTTTATTAGATTTTACTGGACTTTATCTTGCATTAAACATTATTCCCTTTATCCTATATCTCTACACTGTGGATGGCTCAATTGTAATCATATATAGTTTTTCCACTGACTAGTTAGCATGCAATAAAAGCTTTTCACTGTACTTTGGTACATGTGACAATTAACTAAATGAACTAACATAACGTTTTCATTATTTTTTTTCACCATGCTGTTCCTTGCTTGTTTAATGCTTGCAATGTTCCTCACACCACAATGGTGATACTTGAATTAATTTGATAATTTCTTTGGTCAAACTGAATGCACAAACATTACAGTTCACCAGTTTTCGGAGTGTTCAGCTGCGAAGCTGCGATCATGTTTCAGAGTCATACAAAGTTAAGCATGGAAGCCATTGCCAACTGTCGGGTCTAAGTTAGTGTATATATGA
This sequence comes from Rhinoraja longicauda, assembly GCF_053455715.1. NCBI lineage: Eukaryota > Metazoa > Chordata > Chondrichthyes > Rajiformes > Arhynchobatidae > Rhinoraja > Rhinoraja longicauda. Next base: position 72,003,896 of record NC_135956.1, read on the forward strand.
GACTCTCAATCTCCAGAAGGATCTTTTACTGTTTTTTTTTAAACAACTGTTTTGTTAAGCACTATGGAGGATTTGAAATACTGGTGTTGACAGTAACCAGCTTTTGTCAGTCATCTGAAATATTAATCGGAGTAGTCACATCCTTTGGCTTTCAAGCTGCGGTATTTACCACTTCGCTCGAGTGGCTACTATTCATCTAATGCGCACTGATGCTTTCTGTTCCAGAACCAATATCCAGAATCAGAGGAGTTGGTCTTCAGCCACTTTGTGATATGTAACGACACCCAGGAGACTCTGCGGTTTGGCCAGGTGGATACGGATGAAAACGTTCTATTGTCTAGCCAACACAGTCATCAGTACAGTTGGCGTTCCCACAAGTCCCACCAGGTATTGCAACACGTCGATTCCTGAATTATTATTTGGCAGCTCTTTCTGGGAAATAAGCTGTAATCGCAACAGCAGGTGCCTTCAAAGAACGACTAATTATAGCCGCAAGTTTAAAACAAGCCTTTGATTTTTAGAGTGTCAGTGATGTACCAGTGCAGTTGTCACCATTTAGGGCGGTGGCGCAGCGGTGGAGCCGCTGCCTTACAGCGCCAGGGACCCGGGTTCAATCGGGTTCAACCTGCATGGATTTTCTCTGGGATCTCCGGTTTTCTCCCACATTCCAAAGACATGCAGGTTTGCACGTTAATTGGCATAGTGAAATTGTAAATTCTCTCTAATGTGTGTAGGATAGTGTTAGTGAGCAGGAATCGCTGGTCGGCACAGACTCAATGGGCCGAAGGGCCTGTTTCCGTGCAGTATCTCTAAACGAAACTAAACTAAAGTTCATTTACGGAGTGGCAAAAACAAAGGATTGCTTATCCTAAATGTTCCTAACATGAAGCCAAGGAATCACCTTTTACGGCCACGAGTAGCTTTTCTGCATTCTGCCTTTAAGTTGCAGGATTGGCATTTTTCCCCCTCGCTACTGCATAACACTAATGAGCATTCTCGCCTCCTTTCTCCCTAAAGAACCTGTCATAATTGTTGAAAGGAAATTGCGAGAGGAAACATTATATTTCTCATAACACAGTTATGTAAGGTTAAGAGAATGTTAGCAAGCATGAGGCACTGATGTGTAACTTGGTTCACAAAAGCATTTGTAATTCATTTCATTTTTAAGCAGTCTAACTGTGACAGTGGTGTTAAGGTGGAGTATGCTCATGTAAGTCTTTATTAAGACCGATGGCATAACTGTAAGGATTATATCGACCTTGGTTCTGATTGATTGATTGATTGAAAGATACAGCATGGATACAGGGCCCACCGAGTCTCGCTAACCATCGATCACCCGTTCACGCTAGTTCCACTTTGCCCCCTCGACTCAGTGCAGGCGGTGGGAGAGAGGAGGATGATGGCAAAGTTAACATCGCTGCTGGACAACGACTCCCACCCCATGCAGGACAATGTCACTGCACTGAGTAGCTCCTTCAGTGACAGACTCCTTCCCCCAAGTGCTTGAAGGAGAGATATAGGAGGTCCTTCCTTCCCGCTGCTGTGAGACTGCACAACCAGCACTACTCCCAGCAGACGAGTCAACAGTAACAGCCAAGGAATACAATTTATCCTTGTCTTTACTTTTATTTATAATGAATGGTCTCTTGCTATCCACTTTGCTGTTGTAACACTGCAAAATTCCCCGGTGTGGGACGAATAAAGGAATATATTATTATTATTATTGTCCCAGTTTCTCATCCTCTTCTTACCCACTGCGGGAAATCTACGGAGTGTGTAGAGAATGGTTCAGAAAGTGGGATAACATGGAACCTGTGTGAACGGGTGATCAATGGTTTATGTGGATTCCGTGGGTCAAAGAACCGCATGGGTCAAAGAAATGGGTGGCACAGTGACGTAGCAGTAGAGTTGCTGCCTTACAGCACACACAATCTTGTTGGTAAGATTTTAGAGTCCATTATATAGGATGGGGTTGCCTAGTACTTAGAAGTTGACGATAAAATAGGCCGAGGTCAGCATGGCTTTGTGAAGGGGAGGTCTTGCTTGACAAATTTACTGTAATTCTTTGAAGAAGTAAATAGCAGGACAGACAAAGGAGAGTCATTAAATGTTTTGTACTTAGATTTTCAGAAAGTCTTTGATAATCTGCCACATGTTAGGCTGCTTAGAAAGATGAGAGCCCACAATGTCAAAAGGCAGATACTAGCATGGTTAGCAGGTTGGCTGGATGGCTGAAGACAAAGAGTGGCAAAGTTGGTGCTGGGGTCCCTACTCATTACGTCGAAAATTAATGATTTGGACGAGGGGATTGAAGGCTTTGTGGGAAAATTTGCGGATGATCACAAAAATAGGCGGAGAGGCAGGTAGTCTAGAGAAAGCAAGGACTCTGCAGAAGGACTTGGACAGGTTGGGAGAGTGGGCAGAGAAGTGACAGATGGAATATTGTGTAGCAAATTTTGGAGTCATGCATTTATAGACAATAGGTGCAGGAGTAGGCCATTCGGCCCTTCGAGCCAGCACCACCATTCAATGTGATCATGGCTGATCATTCTCAATCAGTACCCCGTTCCTGCCTTCTCCCCATACCCCTTGACTCCGCTATCCGCTTTAGGTAGTAGGAACAAAGCCGTAGACTATTTTCGAAAGAAAAAAAAAACTGGGAGCATTCAGTAGGTCAGGCAACATCTGTGGAGAGAGAAATTGAATTATGTTTGAGGTCAAAGACTTTCAATAAAACTAGAATATTTTGGAGATGAAACAGTTTCGGGGCAAGTGCGAAGGTAGAGAGAGAGCTGTACGGGCTGAGCAGAGAGAAAAACAATAGGGAATATCTGTTATTCTGGAAGATCAAAGGCAGCAGTTAAAGGATGGAAATAAATAAAAATGACAACAGCAGGATCATTTATTATCGACCGTCTGAAGTTACGGAATTGTGTTGGGTTTGGAAGATTACAAAATGTCTGGCAAAAAGATGAAGTGCTGTTCCTCCAGCTTCTTCATTAGAACAATATGGAAGGCATGGCAGGGTGATGCAGCGGTAGAGTTGCTGCCTCACGGCGCCAGAGACCCGGGTTCGATCCTGACTACAGGTGTTGTCTGTACGGAGTTTGTACATTCTTCCCGCGACCTGTGTGACTTTTCTCCGGGTGCTCCAGTTTCCTCCCACACTCTAAAGATTTACAGGTTTGTCGGCTAATTAGCTTAACATAATTATTGTAAATTGTCCCTGGTGTGTGTAGGATAGTGTTAGTGTGTGGGGATCGCTGGTTGGTGCGGACTCGGTGGGCCGAAGGGCCTGTTTCCGCACTCTATCTCTAAACTAAACTAAACCAAGACTTGGATTCTTTTATCACGAACTTTGGAGGATAAAGGGAGACTTGACAGAAGCATATAAAATTATGAAAGGCATAGATAGGGTAGACAGTCAGAACCTTTTTCCCGGGGTGAAAATTCCTGGGTCCAACACTAGAGGGCAGAGCTATAAGGTGAGAGGGGGAACGTTTAATGGAGATGTGCGGGCAAGTTTTTACAAAGAGAGAGGCAGGGACCTGGAACGCATTGCCAGGGGTAGTGGTGGAGGCAGATACGATAGTAGCGTCTAAGAGGCTATTTGATAGGCACAAAGAAGTGCAGGTGTACAGGCAGATGTATCTCTAAACTAAACTGCACTAAGGTGAAGGTCGGGCTGGCAAAGGAACGGAGAATTAAAATAGCAAACAGCAGGATCCCGGTCACCTGTACGACTGAGTGGAGCTGTTATGGCACAGCTGGTAGAGCTGCAGCCTCACAGTGCCAGAGACCCGGGTTTGATCCTGATCTTTCCAGCTGTTTTCACCTTTACCCTACATCTCCTTCTGTAATAGATCCTCTAACATGATTCCAAAGCTCTTCTGCTCAGCATCCCCACTCCAAAGCCTTTGTAAACACAAATGAGTATCAAAGTTGGGACGTCATGTTGCAGTAATGTAAGAGGTTGGTGAGGACACATTTAGAGTATTGTGAAGATAGGTACAAAATGCTGGAGTATCTCAGTGGGACAGGCAGCATCTCTAGAGAGAAGGAATGGGTGATGTTTCAGATCAAGACCCTTCTTAAGACTTTCAGATCTCAACCTGAAGTGTCACTCATTCCCTCTCTTTAGAGCTGCTGCCTGTCCTGCTGAGTTACCCCAGCATTTTGTGTCTATCTTCGGTGTAAACCAGCATCTGCAGTTCCTTCCTACATATTTACAGTATTGTGTTCAGTTTTGGTCACCACGTTATAGGAAAGATGTTATCAAGCTTGAAAGGGTTCAGAGAAGATTTACCAGGATGTTGCCAGGACTTGAGGGACTGAGTTACAGGGAGAGGTTGAGCAGGCTAGGGCTTTATCCCTTGGAGCGCAGGAGGACGAGGGTGATCTTATAGAGGTGTACAAAATCATGAGAGGAATAGATCAGGTAGACCCGCAGAGTCCTTTGCCCAGAGTAGGGAATCAAAAACGAGGACGTAGGTTTAAGGTGAGTGGGTAAACATTTAATAGGATCTTGAAGATTCTTTTTTTTTTATGCAAAGGGTGGTGTGTGTATGGAACGAGCTGCCAGAGGAGGGAGTTTTGGCAAGTGCTATTGCAAAATTTAGGAGACCTCTAGACAGGTTCATGAATAGGACAGGTTTAGAGGGCCAAATGCAGGCAGGTGGGACTGGTGTTGATGGGACATGTTGGTTGGCGTGGACAAATTAGGCCAAAGGGCCTGTTTCCATGCTGTGTGACTCTGGATGCATCCAAAACATTGCTGTCCATTTCCTAAATTATGCCTAGTGTTATATACCCAACACCCGTGTGCTTCGGATATGCAGTGGCTCAATGCAATTCTCCTGAAAGCAGAATTTATTTTTTTACATAGAGACTGATAGATTATTTGCTCTATCTATTCTACTTGAGTTGACTTGGTTGTATTCATTGATGATATATCTGATCTGTTTGGATAGCATGCAAAACATAGCTCTCCACTGTATCTCGGTACACGTGACAATAATAAAGCTAAACCTAAAACAACTAAGCCACAAGCTGCAGATTACAGCTGTAAGAAAGAAAATCCACATTTGAATTTTAATAAAGTAATAAAGCTGAGAAACATTTTGCACATTCACAAGAGTATTATATTGTGCTAGAACTATGAAAATGTATTTTGAGAAATTGGAGTTGCCAGTCAGTTTGCACTTGGAAATTATCCCATCAGAATACTAAAATGGAATAATGGGTACCTTGTGCTATAATGAAATGCCGCAAATATGTTAGTCAACAAAGATTATTTTGAATATTTACTTATGGTTAAGTATGGCATTTGGACATAATTGTTTCCATGCTAAACAAAGTGTTTAATAATTCATAGTGGATGAAAGATGGAATTAAAGCCTCAAGTGTGGACAAGCCCCCAGAGTGTTAGATTAGAAGAATGTTAGATGACTTCATAGCTATGAAATTATTTTATTTCTCTTGATAATTCTGAACTTGCCAAGTTACTGAAGTTTCAGAACATTTAAACCAGATCTGAAGATAAATGTGAAATAATCTCTGCATTTGGAATCGGTGACTGCCCCGAAGGCTCTAGTTCATTCTTGAGTTCCACCGGGGAATAAACTGAATTAGGAAAGGGGTCTCAGATACCACATACTTACAGTGGGAAAGAAAATGAAGTTATTCAATGTAAGCATCTTATGTTTCATATTATACAGGCATCGCACAATAAAAGGGTGTTGCTTTATATATATATATATATTTCAAAATCTTCCCATTCTGCATGACCCTTTTGCAAATGATTATTTCATTGTGTTAGCTGTTCACAAGGATTGTTTTATTAGGCTATTGTGCGGTCACTCTGCAGAGTACCTGCCTGGTATATGTTCTGTTGACAAGCCTCCCAAATTGTGGCTTGAACAATGATAAACACTCGCCTTGTTATGCTGTTATTTTCTTAAACATGCAGTGAACTCAAAAATAGATGTTGGGTGGGTGGGGTGGCACAACGCTGAGGGGCGGCACAGTGGTGCAGCGGTAGAGTCACTGCCTTACAGCGCCAGGGACCCGGGTTCGATACTGACTATGGCTGCTGTCTGTACAGAGTTTGTACGTTCTCCCTGTGACCCCGTGGGTTTTCTCCGGGCACTCCAGTTTCCTCCCACACTCCAAAGACATATAAGTTTGTTGTTTAATTGGCTGCGGTAAAAATTGTAAATTGTCCCTAGTGTGTAGGATAGTGCTAGTGTACGGGGTGATCGCTGGTCGGCGCGGACTCGGTGGGCCGAAGGGCCTCTTTCCGTGCTATATCTCTAAAATCTAAAGTAAACACCTCTTGCACCAGTTTTGGAGTATCACATGCTGGAAATTTTACTGTAAAAATGTTTACGGATATAATAAATTGTCTGAACTTCTGGCAGTGAATTTCAGCCACCTTGCCCAATGCACTACACATACAGGGCCTTTTCTCTTACTTTAATGCTGCGGCATTCAACATGTTGAGCAGATACACTTGGGATGGACAACATTCCAAATTGGCGACCTGATTAGTTTGCACTTAATTAAATTAATTTCTCAGACGTTCTTTCAAAGATGAGAGAAGCATTTCGCATCTACCTGAGCAGCAACGATCAAATTTCTTTTTCTCCGTCCCCTCAACAGCTTTATGGGAATGTTGCCAGGACTTCAGGGCCTGAGCGAGAGGGAGAGGTTGAGCAGGCTAGGACTCTATTCCTTGGAGCACAGGAGGATGAGGGGTGATACAAAATCACGAGAGGAATAGATCAGGTAAATACATAGAGTCTCTTGCCCAGAGAAGGGGAATCAAGAACCAAAGAACAAAGATTTAATAGGATCCTGAGGGGTAACATTTTCACACAAAGGATGGTGGGTATATGGAACGAGCTGCCGGAGGAGGCAGTTGAGGCAGTTACAATTGCTACATTTAAGAATCATTAGGACAGGTACATGGATAGGACAGGTTTAGAGGGAGATGGGCCAAATGCAGGCAGGTGGGACTAATGTAGATGGAACAGGTTGGTCAGTGTGGGCAAGTTGGGCCGAAGGGCCAGTTTCCACGCTGTATGACTCTATGACTATATAACATTTTGAACATCCAGTTGGGACTATGTGGTAATTTTTCTTTGCGGCTAGAACCATCAGTCTCTTAGTTTCTCAGCCAGGTCATTTGTGCATTCTCCATGTCTGTGCCACATGCAATAAAATCTCTTTAAGTGAGAATTTATTCTATTCTATACAATTGGGTAAACTGCGCTAATCTTTATCAAATAGAGCCTCAATGCAGATGGTGTTTTGTCAGCTCGTCAGAAAGAAACACAAGCTTCAAGTGCGATCAGTCCCAACAACTAAGCTTAGTCACCTAATATGCTTCTTTTTTTACCAGAACCATTGTTTAGTTTAGTTTATAGATACAGTGTGGAAACGGGGCCATTGGCCCACTGGGTCCGCGCGACCAATGATCACATGTACACTAGTTCTATCCTACATACTAGAGGCAATTTACAGAAGCCAATTAACCTACAAACCTGCACGTCTTTGGAATGTGGGTGGAAACTAGAGCACCCGGAGAAAACCCACGTGGTCACAGGGAGAACGTAGAAACTCCGTACAGACAGCATCCGTAGGCAGTATCGAACTCGGGACTCCACCGCTGCACCACTGTGCCACCTGGTGTTGTGTTGGTGTAACGTTCCAGTGTTTGTATCTCTTTTAAGCTACATTTAACTGTCTTGTTGCCTGTAATAATGTAATTGGACAGCTTCCGAAAGAGCAATCAACTCCTCCATTATTTGTAAGCATTTCATAAAAAGAAATGGGCGGCACATTGGCTCAGTGGTAGAGTTGCCGTCTTACAGCGCCAGAGATCTGGGTTTGATCCTGTATGTTCGGTACTGTCTGTATGGAGCACGTACGTTCTCCCTGTGATCTGCATTGGTTTTCTCCAGGTGTTCCGGTTTCCACCCACACTCCAAAAACGTGCAGGTTTGTAGGTTAATCTTAAAATTGTCCCTGGGATAGTGTTAATGTGCGGGGATCGCTGATCGGTGTGGACTCAGTGGGTCAAAGGGCCCATTTTCGCGCTGTATCTCTAAACCAAACTAAACTAAAAATATAGACTTCCACTTGCTTCTGTGTAGCTCCCTTGGACAAAGTAGAGCTTTCTCCGTCTTGTAGTATTTCTTCCGATATATGATGCTTATGTGAATGGAAAGGTCATGGATTACAAGGAGCGGTACATGGAAAACCCAGCGTGGTGCTACCCTTGTCAGGCGCACAGGAGCGGATGCCGAGGACATTCATAAATCGTGACTTCTAAACCAACAGTGAAATTCAATGCAGGAATGCTGTGAGGAAGTCTTTCAACTGACATAAATGGCTTCTTTTTCAATTAAGCTCCTGTACAGCCAGATTTGCTATTGTGGTCTTGTGAATAGTTCCAGTTTCTCTCGAATTTGTTAGCAAAGCATAAATTTAGAAACAACACTGAATCCACAGACATCTGCTCCAAGGCCATGGATTGTTGGGGAAATGCCTTCCTCCCATCCTGTGTTCTGTAAAGTCTCCATCCCTTTCACTCATTCTGGCATTTCCGGAATAATCTAAAATTATATCCCAAAACATCTGAAGTTTGTTCTTTATTTCCTTTGGTTGTGGTAGACTTTGCCTTTTTCCCCCAATTTCTTTTTCCCTAGTTCTTCTTGATGACCTGAATCCCATTTCTCCACCACAATTTTTGACAATCCTTCTCTACTAGTATAGATGGATACAACAGTTGTATGTTTGTCTTAGTCATAGAGTCATACAGTGTGGAAACAGGCCCTCCAGCCCAACTTGCACACACTGACTGTCCCATCTACACTGGTCCTACTTGCCTACGTTTGGCCTACATCCCTCTAAACCTGTTTTATCCATGTACCTGTCTAATTGCTTCTTAAATGTTGTGATGGTCACTGTCTCAACTACCTCCTCTAGCAGCCCGTTCCATAGACCCACCACCCTTTGTAGGGTGAAAAAGTTACCCCTCAGATTCCTGTAAAATCTTTCCCCTTTCGCCTTAAACCTATGCCCTCTGGTCCTCAATTCCCCTTCTCTTGGCAAGAGACTGTGCATCTATCCGATCTATTCCTTGCATGATTTGATAGAGCTCTGTAAAGATCACCCCTCATCCTCCTGTGCTCCAGGGAGAGTCAGTGGATGTTGTTTACTTTGATTTTAAGAAAGCCTTTGATAAGGTGCCACACGTGAGGCTGCTTAGGAAGATGAGAGCCCACGGTATAAAGAGGGCAGATACTAGCATGGATAGCAGGTTGGCTGGATGGCAGAAGACAAAGAGTGGCAATAAAGGGGGCTTTTTCTGGTTGGCTGCCAGTGACTCGTGGAGTTCCGCAAAGGGTCGGTGCTGGGGCTGCTAGTCTTCCCGTTGTATATTAATGATTTGGACAAGGGGATTGAAGGCTTTGTGGCAAATTTTGCGGATGATACGATAATAGGTGGAGGGGCTGGTAGTGTAGAGAAAGCAGAGACTCTGCAGAAGGACTTCGACAGGTTGGGAGTGGGGGCAGAGAAGTGGCAGATGGAATATAGTGTAGCAAAGTGTGGAGTCATGCATTTTGGTAGTAGGAATAAAGGCGTAGATATTTTCTAAATGGGGTGAGAATCAAAGGGATTTGGGAGTACTGATGCAGGATTCCCAAAACGTTAATCTGCAAGTCTAATCGGTAGTAAAGAAAGCAAACTCAATGCTAGCATTTATTTCAAGGGGGCTTGTATACAAAAACAGGGATGTCATGTTGAGGCTCTTTAAGGCACTGGTAAGGCTGCATTTGGAATATTGTGAGCAAGTTTGGGCACCATATCTGAGGAAGGATGTGCTGGCTCCGGAGAAGGTCCAGAGGAGGTTTACAAAAATGATCCCAGGAATGAGTATCACAAAATGCTGGAGTAGCTCAGCAGGTCAGGCAGCATCTAGGAGAGAGGGAATGGGGAATGAGTAGGTTAACAAATGATGAGGGTCTGTCGGCTCTGGGCCTGTACTCGCTGGAGTTTAGAAGAATGAGGGGGGACCTAATTGAAACATACAGAATAGTGAAAGGCTTGGATAGAGTGGATGTGGAGAGAATGTTTCCTCTGGTGGGAGAGTCTAGGACTAGAGGTCATAGCCTCAGAATTAAAGGACGTTCTTTTAGGATGAATATGAGGAGAAATTTCTTTAGTCAGAGGGTGGTGAATCTGGAATTCTTTGCCACAGAAGGTTGTGAAAGCCAAGTCAGTGGGTATTTTTAAGGCAGAGATAGATAGATTCTTGAATAGTACAGGTATCAGAGGTTATGGAGAGAAGGCGTGAGAATGGGGTTAGGAGGGAGAGATAGATCAGCCATGATTGAATAACGGTAGACTTGATGGGCCAAATGGCCAAATTCTATTATTCCTTATGAATAGAGTCCCAGCCCACTCAACCTCTCACTACAGCTCAGACCCTGGTGTCCTGGCAACATCCTGGTAAATCTCTGCACTCTTTCCAACTTGAAAACATCTTTCCTGCAACCTGCTGCCCAGGACGGAACACAATACTCTAAATGTGGCCTCCTCACCGTCTTATATAACTGCAACATGACATCCCAACTTCTATTCTCAATACTCTGACTGATGAAGGCCAATGTGCCAAAAGCTTATTTGACCACCCCATCTACTTGTGATGCCACCTTCAAGGAAGACGTTTCTTTGCTGACTGTCTCCATGACTTTTTTCTCTGGCCGTTTACTTCCAATACAATATATCTTTATTGTCATTGTACCCAGGGGTACAACGAGATTGGGAATGCGCCTCCCATACGATGCAATAATTTAAGTAATTTAGACAACAGCAACCCAACGAAACAATTGTAACAGTTTTAGACAGGGTAAAGTGCAAGTTGATCTATGTGTTGTGACCATCCGGCTCAGCAGGACCGGTTCATAGCAGCTATGGCCCTGGGGATGAAGCTGTTCCTGAGTCTGGAGGTGCGGGCGTAGAAGGCCTTGTATCGTCTGCCCGGTGGAAGGAGTTCGAACAGACTGTTGCAGGGGTGTGAAGAGTCTTTGTGGATGCTGGTGGCTTTTCTGAGGCATCGTGTGTTGTAGATGCCCTCCAAGTCTGGTAGCTGTGTTCCGATGGCCCTCTGAGCAACTACCTGGTCAAGCCACCAAGCACTCAGAGGCATCTTTGTTTGCTCTTTTGAGCACCTTCACTTTCAGATATTCTTGCCATCGCTGTAAGTGAGCCCTCACCAGACAGTTTGCAGCAGGTTACTATCGCTTTCCAAATGGGAATCAGGGCAATATATGTGTAGGAAGGAACTGCAGATGCTGCTTTATACCGAAGATAGACACAAAGTGCTGGAGTAACTCAGCGGGTCAGGCAGCATCTCTGGAGAAAAGGGATAGGTGACGTTTTGGGTCGGAACCCTTCTTCCGACTGCAGGAAAAGATGATGCTTTGGGTCGGAACCCTTCTTCTGGGTGGGAGAAAAGGAATAGGTGATGTTTCTGATTGGAAACCTACTTCAGACTGGGAGAGATGCTGCCTGACCCACTGAGTTACTCCAGTATTTTATGTCTATCTACGGCAATAGATGTTGTCCTTGCTAACAACACTCGTATGCATCAAAATTTGGTTTGGCTGCATTTGGAATATCACATGCAGTCCTGATCATCCCATTGCAGGAAGGATGTGGAGGCTTTGGAAAAGTTGTATAAGAGATTTACCAGAATGTTGCTGGGATCAGGGGGTTTTAGCTACAAGGAGAGGTTGGACAGATTTGGATTGTATTCTCTGCACTTGATAGAAGTGTATAAAATTATGGGAGGCATAGATAGGGAAGACAGAACATTCTCGCCAGGATGGAAATATCAAATACTAGAGGACACAGCTCTGTGATATAAAAGGGATTTGCAGGGTTTTTACACTGAGGTTGGTGAGTACCTGTGGTGGTGGTGGTGAAGTCAGATATGATAGTGGCATTAAAGAGACGTTTGGATATGCATTTGGGTATGCGGGAAATCAGGGAAATGGATTATCCGCTGACAGATAAGGGTTGGTTTTGTCATCATGTTCGACACAGATATTAGGGACTAAAGAGACTGTTGTGCTGTACTGTTCTATGTTCTTGGGCACTTCCATGTGTGATGGCATTTGATGGTATTGATCAATGGCACTGAACAATGGCACTAATCTCCTTTACCAAACATCATGTCGAAAGCAAATTTGGTGTCCTTGGTCTAATCTACAAAATTGTTTCCATGTGAAGCTGATTTTATTCATGACGCAGCAATGAATTAAAATGTGGACTTTGTTCTGAGCTGACGTGCACACTGATAGAGTGCACCCCCTGGGAAACAAAGGCGAACGGGCGAGGAGAGGACATCGGTTGTTGGTCGACCAAGGGAAGGCAACAGCTGGGGGCCCACAGCCGTCCGGGGCTCGCCTGAATCGGGCACTGCTCATAACAACTGGAGCATGGGCTGGATTTGGAAAATAGCATCAAACATGGCGCCTCGTGCATGCGGGCAGACTATTTCTGTACAATTGCTAATTGGTGGGTGGTATGGTGATCATCCACTGGACTGTTTGTCAGAAAAGAATTTCACCGTGCATTTGCACTTCGCACATGTAACAATACAGTGGCACGGTGGCGCAGCGGTAGAGTTGCTGCCTCACAGTGAATGCAGTGCCGGAGACCCGGGTTCGATCCCGACTACGGGTGCTGTCTGTACGGAGTTTGTACGTTCTCCCCGTGACCTGCGTGGGTTTTCTCCGAGATCTTCGGTTTCCTCCCACACTCCAAAGACGTACAGGTTTGTAGGTTAATTGGCTTGGCAAATGTAATAATTGTGCGTAGTGTTAATGTGCGGGGATCGCTGGTCGGCACGGACCCGGTGGGCCGAAAGGGTCTGTTTACGCGCTGTATCTCGAAACTAAATAAAGCACCATTGAACCATTAAATGCAAAGCTAAGCAGCAAAGTATTTCTGCTCTCGCAGGGGAAGTTATCAAAATGAAAATGTTCAATTGCACCCCAGCTTATAGTACACTATGTGTTAAAATTTCTAAACTATCCTCAATGTATAATGAAGGTGATATGTTTTACAAGCATAGATTAGGGTGTCTGGCCATTTAATCAGTAACAAAATGTGAAATGTCCAACTCCTTTTGATGAAGTGAAAAATTTAAAATGCATTCTATTCATTCACCATTGTAATGGAGAGTGCTATACATCCAGCCATTATCAGAATAAGTGCTGCTATCTTTGATTTAGTCGGGGAGCAACCAGACATAGGATTTTTATGCACGCGGCCTTTAAAAGCATGCGGAATATGGGCAACACTAAAAGACACTTGGTCCATTAGTCCTGATGCTTTCAACATCATGTATCATTTGAAGTACCATGGTTTCTTGCATAGTTTATTTAATATCCTGAAGTGGGTAAATAAACACAACATTTGAGACTATAAACTTCATCTTTGACCGTTGAATATAATTGATTCAATTCTCTGGGCTCTCTATCTGACTTACAGTCTATGTTTTTGTCCCTTGCTTAGTTTAGACTTTTAGACTTTAGAAATACAGCTTGGAAACAGGCCCTTTGGCCCACCGAGCCCGTGCCGACCAGCGATCACCCCAAACACTAGCACTGTCCTCCACACTAGGGACAATCTACAATTTTGCCGAAGCCAATTAACCTACAAACCTGCACGTTTTTGGAGAGTGGGGGGAAGCCGGAGGTCCCGAAGAAAATCCACGCGGTCACTGGAAGAATGTGCCAACTCTGTACGTGGAGGTGGGGGTGGGGGTTAAAGAGAGGTTACCTAAAATTGGAGAATCCATTGTTTATACAGTTGGGTTGGAAGCCACCCAAGTGAAATATGAAGTGCTGTTCCTCCAGTTTGCGTGTGACCTCCCTCTGGTAATGAAGGAGACCCAGGACAGAAAGGTCAGTGTGGGAATGGGAAGGGAAGTTGAAGTGGTTAACAACCAGAAGATCCAGTAGGCATTGGCAGACCAAATGCAAGTGCTTGGCGAAACGGTCACCGAGTCTACATTTGGTCTTGCCGATGCACGGGAAATCATTTTGTCCTCAGTAGTCGTATCAACCACATCACTGGAATCGGCCAGAACTGCCCTCTGGCAAGTAAAATGGGGAGAAATGGGGGGAAATGGGGAGAAAAGGAGTTGCTGCCTTACAGCCCCAGAGACCCGGTTTCAATCCTGTCGGTATGGAGTTTGGACGTTTTCCCCCTGACCTGCGCGGGTTTACACCCTCCCACACTCCAAAGATGCAAAGGTTTGTAGGCTAATTGGCTTGGTAAAATTGTAAATTGTCTCTGGTGTGGATAGGATAGAGTCAGCGTGCGGGGATCGCTGGTCAGCGCAGACTTAGTGGGCCGCTGTATCCACTGTATTCCACTGTATCTCCAAACTAAACTAAACTAAATTAGATGGCAAAGCTGCAGAATAGAAGCACAGTAACCTTCAGTGTAAACCAGCATCTGCAGTTCCTTCCTACACAACTGGCTTCAGATTGCAGGCAAAGTAGCAAATGAACGCTTCACGGTGGGTGATTTTTTGTTTTGCAATAACTGCAGATGTGTAAATACAAAATTAAACCAGAAAATACTGAAAGCTCAGCATGTTAGCAGCATCTGTAGAAAGAAGCCAGCTCCTGCTCCTAATTTTCTATGGTTCCTATGTTTCAACGTGAAATCATATATTTCCTTTCACTCTGTAAATATATTTATTGCTTCCAATATAATTCTCCCCATTGCCACTAATTCACCTTATCAAAACATTCAAGCCTTTACGGTCCACATGATCCCAACTACTTACTTGCTAACTGGTGGAATGGCTCCAAGTACTGTGGTGTTTCCCTTTGACATCAACTAATATTTATAAATTAAACAAATTATAGATGTGGAGGTGCAAGAGAACCCAGTACTTGATCAAATCTTCCTTGAAATAATTACCATCAGCAGACCATTTTGTGGTATTGGTGGTGTACATTTCCAAAATTGATTGACTGGCTATATTAATATGGCAATTATATTTTTCGGCATTCCAAAATTATTATAGCTTTAGTTCTTTTATTGGCTACACATAATAAATCCACTATTTTTTTGTAGAAACATCCTGTGATTCAATTACTTTGTTGGGCTTGTGAAACATGTTCAGTTCAGCCGCCTGTTCAATGTAACCGTTCGCAATATATATGCCATTGTACTTTCCCCTCAATAAATAATACTTAAATAATAGTCAGTTGGACTTTAGAGACTCGGGACTTTAGAGATACAGCGTGGAAACAGGCTCTTCGGCCCACCGAGGCCGTGCAGACCAAGGTACCCCATCCGCCACCACTATCCTACACACTGGGGACAATTTACAATTATACCGAAGCCAATTAACCTACAAACCTGTGCGCCTTTAGAATATGGGAGGAAACCGAAGCACCCAGAGAAACCCACGGTCACAGTGAAAATGTACAAACTCCTTACAGACTGCACCTGTGATCAAGATCGAAGCTGGGTCTCTGGAGCTGCAAGGCAGCATAGAAACATAGAAAATAGGTGCAGGAGTAGGTCATTCGGCCCTTCAAGCCAGCACCGCCATTCAATATGATCATGGCTGATCATCCTAAAATCAGTACCCCATTCCGGCTTTTTCCCCATATCCCTTGTAACCCTTAGCACGAAGAGCTAAATTTAACTCTCTCTTGAAAACATCCAGTGAATCGGCCTCCACTGCCCTCTGTGGCAGAGAATTCCACAGATTCACAACTCTCTGGGTGAATTCAGAGGCAATTTTACCTCTGCCGCTGTGCCCTCCCAAAAGTGTTCACAATCAAAAAGAATGCTTTTGTGATCCTAAAAACCTGTGCCCTAAGCAGAGAGTTTAATATAATGGCTTGGCAAGTATAAATTTCATTGCTCCATTTTCAGTACATATGACAATTGACTCTTGGTCATTCCATTTACAGGAATGTCTTCCATTTGCAGGCCTGTTATGCTGCTGCCATTAAGAATGTCACTGTTCCGTTGTATGGTACATATGACAATTAAACAATCAATGATACTTTATTGTCACATGTGCCTAGGTACAGTAAAATTCTTTGATTTTGCTTACAAAGTACACAAAGAGCCGGCAAGTTTCTGGGGCCGACAAAGTCACAAAGTACTCATTAGAGTCATGTTGGTTGGTCCATTTTCGACTCCCCCCTGCCGGGTCCTTCGCAGCTCCCCCTCCCCTCCATCGACAGGTCCCTCTTCGTTCTCGGCGACCCCCCTCCCACCCATTCTGAGCCCCTCTTCTTGCCTCTTGTCTCTTGGTTTTGAAATGAAGCGATATATGAATTGCAGTGAAGGCACTGCAAGCTGTGGCCAGGTAAGTCAAAGATGACCCTGCTCCTTAAATTGAGCAGTTCCAAAAGAAAATGTGGCTTGCTAATTGTTTGCATGCTTCCATCCTATAAATAGATGGCAACAAATCATTCTGGATAAAAAAATATGTAACTGTTGTAAAATGTTGTGGTTTGCACTGTTTTATCTCGGACCATTTGTCAATACAAACATGTTCATTGTTCTGTGCAGCTGCTGCACATCTGTATCGAGGGCTGGGGAATCTGGCGCTGGTCCGAGCCATTCACCGTGGACAACATAGGCACATTTGTTCGAAGCATTCAGTACAAGGGAAGAACAGCATCACTGATCATCAAAGTGCAGCCACTTAACAGTGTGCAAAAACAAGTAAGTCTCTTTCATGTGGTTGCCAATAAAGAACAGCCGTTTTAAGAAAATATTATACCTCTTTAAATACAGAAGATTTTTTTTTTCAGTTTTGTGGTCGATCAATATGTTTTCTATTTTCCTCTGTTTTAAAGAGCCGCCTTTAAACACTGCGGCTGGATATTTAAAGATGGGAAAGATGAGTGATTTAAAAAATTAAAAAAAGACAATTTGGGCCTTTTGGGAACGATGGATGATTGGATCAAAGCAGACTAATTTAATATTAAAGCAGGAGTTCGTACAATGTTGTGCTCATTACATGGTTTATTAACTTTCTTTGTGATCCATGCATTCCAATTTCTTCATTTGACCAGTCGTAATCCTGAAATCTAAAGTCTTTTATGTTGCTTCCTTTTCTGGACTCAAAATCCTGCGTGAATTGGAAAACAGAATAGCAAGCACAAGACGAGGCCTCTCAGCCCACAATGTCTGTGCCAAACATGATGCCAAGACAATCACTTATCTACCTGCATATAACCCACATAAAACCTTCACCCTAGAACAAAGGTTCTGACTCTCTACCCTATCCATGCCTCTCGTAACTTTATATCCTTCTATCCAGTCTTTCCTCAACCTCCGACGTTCCAGAGAAAATTTTATACAGTTGCAACACAACTTGCCAACGTGTCAATCCATGAATAATGATGCTGAGCTTGCCGTACAACTTCCTTACTACTTATATTGCCATTTTCAGGAAGCTATGGACTTGCACCCCAAGTTTCCTCTGTACTTCAATGCTCCTCATGGTCCTGCCATTTATTGCATAGGTTCATCTTGCATAATTGTTTAGTTTAGTTTAGTTTATTCTTAAATGTACCGAGGTACAGTGAAAAGCCTTTGTTGCGTGCAAACCAGTCAGCGGAAAGACTATACATGATTACAATTGAACCATCCACTGTGTACAGATACAGGATCAAGGGAATAACGGTTAAAGCAAGGTAAACGGAATTAAAGCAAGGTAAAGTCCAGTAAAATCCGATTACAGATAGTCCGAGGGTTTTCAATGATGTAGATAGTAGCTCAGGACCGCTCTCTAGTTGGTGATAGGATGGTTCAATTGCCTGATAATAGCTGGGAAGAAAATGTCTCTGAATCTGGTGGTGTGCTGCGTTTTCACACTTCTGAACCTCTTGCCTGATGGAAGAGGGGAGAAGAGGGAATGACTGGGGTGAGACTCGTCCTTGATTATGCTGGTGGCCTTGCCGTGGTAGCATGGAGTCAATGGAAAGGAGGTTGATTTGTGTGATGGCTTGGGCTCAGTCCACAATTCTCTGCAATTTATTGCGGTCTTGGATGAAGCCGACCCAAACCATGCTGTCATACATCCTGATAACATGCTTTTTACGGTGCATCTCTAAAAGCTGGTGAAGGTTTTTGGGACATGGCGAACTTCCTGAGCCTTCTAAGGAAGTAGAGGCATTGGTGTGCTTTCTTGGCCATTGCTTCAACATGGGTGGTGTAGGGCAAGTTGCTGGTGATATTTACTCCTAGGAACTTAAAGCTTTCAACCATCCCTACTTTGGCACCGTCAGGTAATCCTGTGAAATTGTGAAGTAATCCTGGAGGATTACGACTAAACGTTCTTATACAATATTTTTTTCAGAATAAGTGTGAAGGCATTTAGGATATTTTTTTCTAATTATTCTGTCATTTTCTTCTCAAACTAATGACGGTTGTTTGATACTTCTGCCTTTCAGATAATAATTTGTGGAAGGCAAGCCATTTGCAGCTACTTGAACCAAGACATAGAGCTGAAGGTGGTGCAGTGTTGCAGTGGGCAAGATGGGCAAGTGTCGATCAAAGAACATATCATCCCCTTGCCGCCAAATCAGAAGATACCATCTTTTGTTCTTGAGAACACAGAGTTCACTCAGTTGTACATCAAGGTTAAAGGAGATGATGTGGGGTGGTCATCAGATATATGTCCAGAATCTCTTCAGTCAGAAGACAGCACCATCATTCAGGTACTTACAGTAAACAGGAGATACCAAGAACTGCAGGTGCTGGTTTATACAAAAAAAGACACAAAAAGGCCAGACAGCATCTCTGGAGAACGTGGATAGGTGATGTTTCAGCTTCAGACTCTGTTTCAGTCTGAAGAAGGGTCCTGACCCAAAACGTCATCTATCCACGATCTCCAGAGATGCTGCCTGACCTACTGAGTTACTCCAGCACTCTATGTCTTTACTTATGATAAACAGATTGCTGGAAATATATATAATTCCAAAAGGAGGCTATTTAACCACGAAAGCCACGATAACCCTGTGGCTGATTTTTTAACAACTTATTGGTAATGTTTCGGGTCGGGACTCTTCTTCATACTGAAAATTAGGGGTGGTGGGGGAGGAGGTGAAGAGCTTGAGGTGAGAAAGTCATTTTCGCCTCCCCACCATCCCCTACTTTCAGTCTGAAGAAGGGTCCCGACCCGAAACGTCACCTATTCCTTTTTCTCCAGAGATGCTGCCTGACCCACTGAGTTACTCCAGCCCTCCAGTATTTCATTTTAACAGAGCTGTGAACAGATAACTTGGAGTTTCTTGCTTACAGTGCATTCAGAAAGTATTCAGACCTCTTCACTTTTTCCACATTTTGTTACGTTACAGCCTAATTTTTAAAAACTTTTTCAGTCAGAGAGTTGTAAATCTGTGGAATTCATTGCCTCAGAAGGCAGTGGAGGCCAAGTCTCTGAATGCATTCAAGAGAGAACTAGATAGAGCTCTTAAGGATAGCGGATCAGGGGGTATGGGGAGAAGGCAGGAACGGGGTACTGATTGAGAATGATCAGCCATGATCACATTGAATGGTGGTGCTGGCTCGAAGGGCCGAATGGCCTACTCCTGCACCTATTGTCTATTGTAAAATGGATTAAATTCTTTTTTTTAATCATCAATCTATACATAATACCTCAGAATGGAGAAGTGAAAACAGGTGTTTAGAAATTTGTGCAAAGTAATTAAAAAGAAATAACTGAAATATCACATTTACATACGTATTCAGACCCTTTACTATGACACTCAAAATTGAGCTTAGGTTCATCCTGTTTCCATTAATTATCCTTGAGATGTATCTAAAACTTGATTGGAGTCCACCAGTGGTAAATTAAATTGACTGGACATGATTTGGAAAGGCACACACCTGTCTATACAAGGTCCCACAGTTGACAGTGCATGTCAGAGAAAAAACCAAGCCATGAAGATGAAGGAATTGTCCGTAGACCTCCGAGACACGATTGTGTCAAGACACAGATTTGGGGAGGGGTATAAAACAATTTCTGCGGCATTGCAGGTCCTGAAGACCCCAGTGGCCTCCGTTATTCTTAAATGGAAGAACTTTGGAACCACCAGGATTCTTCATAGAGCTGGCCGCCCGGCCAAACTGAGCAATCGGGGAGAAGGGCCTTGGTCAGGGACGTGACTAACAACCCAATGGTCAATCTTACAGAGCTCCAGAGTTCCTTTGAGGAGATAGGAGAATCTTCCAGAAGGATAACTATATCTGCAGCACTCCACCAATCAGACCTTTATGGTAGAGTGGACAGACAGAAGCTACTCCTCAGTAAAAGGCACATGACAGCTCGGTTGGAGTTTGTCCAAAGGCACCTAAAGGACTCTCAGATCATGAGAAACACGATTCTCTGGTCTGATGAAACCAAGATTGAACTCTTTGGCCTGAATGCCAAGCCTGTCTGGAGGAAACCTGGTACCATACCTACGGTGAAGCATGGTGGTGGCAGCATCATGCTGTGGGGTTGTTTTTCAGCAGCAGGAACTGGGAGACTAGTCAGTATCGAGGGAAAGATGATCTGAGTAAAGTACCAAGAGATCCTTGATGAAAACCTGCTCCAGAGCATTCTGTGCCTCAGACTGGGGCTGAGGTTCACCTTTCAATAGGACAACGACCCTGAGCACACAGCCAAGACAATGTAGGAGTGGCTTAGTGACAAGTCTGTGAATGTCCTTGAGTGGCCCAGCCAGAGCTTGGACTTGAACCGGATCGAACATCTCTGGAGGGGCCTGAAAATAGCTGTGCATCGACGCTCCCCATCCAACCTGACAGAGCTTGAGAGGATCTGTAGAGAAGAATGGGAGAAATTACCCAAATACAGGTGTGCCAAGCTTGTAGCGTCATACCCAAGAAGACTTGAGGCTGTAATCGCTGCCAAAGGTGCCTCAACAAAGTACTGAGTAAAGGGTCTGAATACTTATGTAAATGTGATCTTTCAGTTATTTCTTTTTAATTACTTTGCAAAAATTTCTGTTTTTGCTTTTTTATTATGGGCTATTGTTTTAATCCATTTTAAAATAAGATTATAACATAACAAAACGTGGAAAAAGTGAAGGGGTCTGAATACTTTCTGAATGCACAATATTTTAACCAGAGGAAAGAGAGGAATGAACAAGCTAATTTCTGATGTTTCAAGCGAGTTGACCACACCTTTTAACATTACAACATGAAAGCTTATATTATGATTGTTAAATATTAAAAATATTCTGACTGCAACTCTGGACACACACCTGGTAGAGCTGCTTCCTCGCAGCGCCAAGGACCCGGTTTCGAGCCTGATCTCGGATGCTGTCTGTGTGGAGGTTGCACATTCTCCCGGTGACCCGCATGGATTTCTTTCGGGTGCCTCTGACATGACAGGCCTCTGTGATGTTTCCTCTCACATCCCAAAGACGTACATGGTTTGTTGGTTAATTGGTCTCTGTAAATCCCCCCTGATGTGTAGGGAATGGACAGGAAAGCAGAATAAATTAGAACTAGTGTGAACGGGGGTGATTGATGGTCGGTGTGGACTCAATGCCAGAAGGGCCTGGTTGCCTGCTACATCTTTCGGTCAGTCAATGGACATGAATCCACCGACCTCCTCCTCTGTATGGGCTTTGAGTAGTAAGGAGGTATCAAATCGATGTAATTCAGGTATCTGTCCAAATGTATTTTAACTGCTGTTATAGTACCTGCCTCAACTAACTCCACTGGCAGCTCGTTCCACACACCCACCACCCTCAGACCATCTACATTCTCATCCCAGTAATTTATATCTATAAACAATGTCCCAGCACCATCCCTGCCATTTACCACTGATACATAGATACCAATCTATTTTACTATTCATATTGTGTTAGAATAATTTATGGTGTACTTTGCACCAGTACAAACGGTTCAGAAGACACTCATCAAGATTAATAGCACAGGATTTACTTTCAAACTGTCTCTGCGACGTGCAAAATTAGTTCTCTTGAAGACCAAGTACTGAATGTGGAGCGAATTATATTAATTATCTCCTATTTTATTATTCTGGATTCATGCAGGTCCCAGATGCAGACAGCTCTGTTTTACATGTTTGGTGCACTTCTCTGAAGTTGGATGCAGGCTCACCTGTACAGCAAAGATTGGTGAGTATGCTATTCTTCACTCAGTGTTTCAAAACACTACTTACGTTGCTTTTTAACTAAATAATAATCGTTTTGTTGCAACCATTCAGAGAGCATTAACATCGGCAGTAATAACAGAAGTAGTTATGATGCCGCTGGAAAGGACTTCAGTTAGGCCGCATTTGGAATATTGTGTGCTGTTCTGGTCGCCCCATTACAGGAAGGATGGGAAGGCTTTGGATAGGGTGCAAAGGAGGTTTACCAGAATGCTGCCTGGATTAGAGGATTGCAGCTACAGGGAGAGGTTGGATTGAATTGGATGTACTAGGTGGCACGGTGGCGTAGCGGTAGAGTTGCTGCCTCACAGTGCCAGACACCCGGGTTCGATCCTGTCTACTGATGCTGTCTGTTTGGGTTTGAACGTTCTCCCAGCGACTACGTTCATTTTCTCCGGGTGTTCCGGTCTTCACCCACACTCCAAAAACACACATGCTCGTAGGTTAGTTGGCTTCAGTAAAAATTGTAATTTGTCCCTAGTGAGTAGGATAGTGCTAGTGTACGGGGTGATCGCTGGTTGGTGCGGACTCGGAGGGTCGAAGGGCCTGTTTCCCCACTCTATCTCCAAACTAAACTAAACCAAGACTTGGATTATTTCCTCATGAACTTTGGAGGATGAGGGGAGACTTGATAGAAGCATATAAAATTATGAAAGGCATAGATAGGGTAGACAGTCTGAATTTTTTTCCCGGGGTGAAAATTCCTGGGTCCAACACTAGAGGGCAGAGCTATAAGGTGAGAGGGGGAATGTATAATGGAGATGTGTGGGCAAGTTTTTACAAAGAGAGAGGCAGGGACCTGGAACGCATTGCCAGGGGTAGTGGTGGAGGCAGATATGATAGTAGCGTCTAAGAGGCTTTTTAATAGGCACATAGAAGTGCAGGGAACAGAGGGATATGGATCATGTACAGGTAGATGACATCATTTTAACTTGGCATCATGTTTGGCATAAACATTGTGGGCCAAGGGGCTTGTTCCTGTGCTGCACTCTTCTGTGTTCTAGGTTCTAACCAAACTTAACTCCATAATAATTTGCAGTAGTAAATTAATGAGGGAAGAAGTATGTGCCATGAACACCAACTGAACCGATGGGCCTGTATCTGTGCTCAAATGTTTATCTAATGGATAATTCATTGTTCATTAGGGTTGCCAACTGTTCCGTATTAGCCAGGACATCCCGTATTTTGGGCTAACTTGGTTTGTCCCATACGGGACAGCCCTCGTCCCGTATTAGCCCCGGGGGGCGCTGTAGGCCCGGACGCTGTAGTGTAGGAAAAAAACTGCAGATGCCGGTTAAAATCGAAGGTCGACACAAAATGCTGGACTAACTCAGCGGGTAGGCAGCCTCACGGGAGAGAAGGAATAGGTGACGTTTCGGGTCGAGACCCTTCTTGAGACTGAAGATTTTTTTTGGAACTAATATACTTTATTTCTGAGTGTTGTTTTGCACAAGCCAACCTTACCCTTCCCTCTCCACCCTCCCCCGAGCCCCACGACAGTCCCGACTGAGATTAAACAGCCCCTGTAATGCACGGCTCAGTTTGGGCACGGTGATCTGTGGGCGTGTCTCGGTTCCCGGCGCTGTGCGGATTGCTCCATCCCATTGTTCGCTCCGCACTCCGTCCCGGCTTAGTGACGCTTCCGGTCCGGGCTCCGGCTTCTCCCGCGGCCACTCCGCCTCTTGCTCCTTGGGGGTCCCTGACGAAGCCCCATTCCACGCTGATGGGCTGCCCGGCCAGCTCCAACCCGCTCAAGCCTTCCACGGCGGCCTGTGCCTCCTTGTAGGTCTCGTACTCCACCTGGCTCGTCCCTGTCTTGCTCCACGGAGTCGTAGTCTTCATGTAACCTGGATCGAGCGCCTTCCTCGGAGCCAAATCCTCGCCCCTTCCTCTTCTTCGCCTCCTTCAGTTTGTGGATACTTTCTTCGCCCTCATCATCCATGGCGAAGTCCTCACCGCCCACCTCCAGCAGAAGATGGGTGACGTTTCAGGTCGAGACCCTTCTTCAGACTGAGGATGGGTCTCGACCCAAAACATCACCCATTCCTTCTCTCCCGAGATGCTGCCTGACCCGCTGAGTTACTCCAGCATTTTGTGTCTATGTCCGGACAGCGTAGGCCCGGGCGCCGCCTAACGGAGGTTGCATAGCAACCCGCCTCCCGGCCTAGGCGGCCGCCATTGTTGCAGTGGGAGCATGTGGCTGCTGGCTGGGTGAGGTCACTTGGGGGCGCGGGGTGGTGACGTCATCTTGTCCCGTATTTGGGAGTGAGGAAGTTGGCAACCCTATTGTTCATCCACTTAACATTTGTCTTTGTAATGTAAGTGAGAGAATTAATTCTAAATTAAAAGGCCAACATTTTTCTTTTTTAATCCCATTTGTCGTAACTTTGTTTTTGAAACATGGTTAAAGAAGGCAAGTGAAATACATTCTTTCGTTAGCAGAGAGTGAAAATTAGCAACACTACACTGATTGGAAATCTGAAATGAAAATAGTAAATCTGGATACAACTTGGCATGTTCGACACAAACATTGTCGGACGAAGGGTATAGAAAGGAACTCCAGATGCTGGTGTATACTGAAGATAGACACAAAGTGCTGGAGTAACTCAACGGGTCAGGCTGCATCTCTGGAGAAAAAGGATGGGTGACTGAAAGTAGAGGGGAGAGAACTGGTGGTAAGAAAAGGCCGGAACAAATCAGGACCGACAACAGATGACCAAGGAAAGGTGGAGCCCTTAATGGCTTATTGTTGGCTGGGGAAGAGGAGGTTACGAAGAGGTACAAGGATGTGAACAGTGGTAGGACGACTAGGGTGGGGGAGGGTGGTGGTGGTGGGGGGGGGGGGGGGTTGGAGAGGGAATGCTAGGGTACCTTGAAATTAGAGAAATCAACTTTCATACCACTTGGTTGTAAGCTGCCCAGGTGAAATACGAGGTGCAGTTCCTCCAATCTGTGTGTGGCCTCACTCTAACAATGGAGAAGGCCCAAGACAAAAACTATTGTGGGACGGTCCCATTATTGTGGGCCCATTACTGTGCTGTACTGTTCTATGTTCTCTGTTCTTGTCCATTCGGTCCCTTGCACCTGCTCCTTGTATCAGGGAGATCATGCCTGGTTTTACACCTCAACAGCTGAATTAAGTTGAGGAGTTGATGGGACTACATTATGATGCATTCCAAGTCATAGAGTGATACAGTGTGGAAACAGGCCCTTCGGCCCAACTTGCCCACAGCGGCCAACATTGGCCCAGCTACACTAGTCCCACCTGCCTGCGCTTGGTCCATATCCGTCCAAACCTGTCCTATCCATGTACCTGTCTAACCTCTCAACCTCTCCCTATAGCTCACACCCTCTAGTCCTGGCAACCTCCTTGTAAATCTTTTCTGTTCCGTTTCAAGCTTGACAATATCTTTCCTATAACATGGTGCCCAGAACTGAACACAATATTCTAAATGCGGTCTCACCAACGTCTTCATATCATATCATCATATATATACAGCGCGGAAACAGGCCTTTTCGGCCCACCAAGTCCGCGCCGCCCAGCGATCCCCGCACATTAACACTATCCTACACCCACTAGGGACAATTTTTTACATTTACCCAGTCAAATTAACCTACATTCTTATTCTACAGTCTTATTCAACTGCAACATGATCTCCCAACATCTATACTCTATACTCTGACTGATGAAGGCCTAAAGTTTTTTTGGCCACCTTATCTACCTGCAACTCGACCTTTAAGGAACCATGCACCTAGATCCCTCTGCTCTACAACACTCCCCAGAGGCCTACCATTCACTGTGTAGGTCCTGCCCTTCTTAGACGTCATAAAATGCAACACCTCACACTCTCTATATTAAATTCCATCAACCATTCCTCAGCCCATCTGGCCAATCGATCCAGATCCTGCTGCAATCTTTCACAACCATCTTCAGTATCTGCAAAACCACTCACTTTTGTATCATCAGCAAACTTGCTAATCTTGCTCTGTATAGTCTCATCACTGATTCATTGATGTAGATGACAAGTAGTAACAGGCCCAGTAACAAACCCTGAGGCACACTACTAGTCACAGGGCTCCAGTCCAAGAAGCAACCTTCTACCATAACCCTCTGCTTCCTTCCATGGAGCCAATTTGCTATCCATTCAGCTATCTCTCCTTGGATCCCGTGTGATCTAACCTTCCAAAGCAGCCTACCATGCGGAACCTTGTCCAATGCCTTACTGAAATCCATGTATGCAACATCTGCAGCTCTGCCCTCATCAACCTTTTTGGTCACGTCTTCTAGAAAATCAATCAGATTTGTGAGACACGATCTCTCACGTACAAAACCATGCTGACTATCCCTAATCAGCCCTTGCCCGTCCAAATGCCTGATTAACCTATCCCTCAGAATACTCTCTAGTAACTTTCCAACTACAGATGTTAAGCTCACCGGTCTATAGTTCCCAGCATTTTCCCTGCAGCCCTTCTTGAAAAGAGGCGCAACATTTGCCATTTGTCTTTCTTATCTTGCTCTTATCTTGGCCATCGTTGTGCTGATGCAATAATTTAATTAGACCTCAAAGACTACTAAGTGCCTTGTGTTTTGTTTGCAGGTGGTTTTCAGCCCTCTCTTTGTGATGAGAAGTCATCTCCCTGATGCCATTATTCTGCATGTGGAGAGGCGAAGCTTGGGTTTAAAAGACCCCCAACTCATCAAAGGGAAAGGACAGGATGAGTTTCTTCTGAATGTGGCACCAGAAGTTGTACACCATTTGACGTTTCAAGCAAGGTAAGCTATTGCATATGTCCCATATGAAACATTTAGACAGGTACATGGATATGAATGAATGAATGAATGAATGAATGAATGAATGAATGAATGAATGAATGAATGAATGAATGAATGAATGAATGAATGAGTTTATTGGCCAAGTATGCATATACAAGGAATGTGCCTTGGTGCTCCGCTCACAAATGACAACACAAACATACAGTTAACAATTAAGAATAAAGCATAACCACATCAAAACAATAAGGATACAACATTACGGTCTAAACATGTGAGTGAAAATAAACCAGAGCAAAAAAGAGACTACAGACTTTGGTTTATTGAGTAGAACTATCACTCGTGGAAAAAAGCTGTTTTTATGTCTGGCTGTGGCTGCTTTGACAGTCTGGGTAGGACTAGTTTCGAGGGATATGGGCCAAACGCAGGCAGTTGGGACTCGTGTACATGGGGCATGTTGGTCGGCATGGGTAGGTTGCACCCGAAGGGCCTGTTTCATGTGATATGACTATAATTTCTTGGTCAAAGCTGGGTTAGAAATGGAACACAGTTAAATGCAGAAATTGTTCCTCCTCCTTTACAGAGAGGAAGACGAAGCATCCCAATGTGCCATCCCGATTTCAACAGCCCTTATTAAACAAATCGCGCAGGGGCTTCAGAGGGAACGTTCAGCCAGCAAGTTACTTGCAGAGTTCTACAAAGTGGACACTGATGCACGCCTAGCCTGGCCTTACATTAAGAAGGAAACTGACAGGTAATGCCAAGCAAGCATTCCATTACTGTAAAGCCGGTTTGTTATCAGCTGTGGAAATGTCAAAGACAAAGGGTCTTAAGGTGAGAGGGGAAAGGTTTAAAGGAGATATGTGAGGCAAGTTTTTATGACACAGAGTGGTGAGAGCTTGAAACTTGATGCCAGGGGTTCGGTATTTGCTAAATATTTATTGCAAATGGATGTAATTATAGTATATGTTACTCTGTGCATAACGTAGCCCAAATCTTCTTCAATCAGTAAGCTCATGGCTATTGGAAAGACACAAAATGCTGGAGTAACACAGAGGTCAGGCAGCATCCCCAGAGAAAATGGGGTGGCACGGTGGCGCAGCAGTAGAGTTGCTGCCTTACAGCACTAGAGACCCAGGTTTGATCAGGATGCTGTCTGTAAGTAGTTTGTACATTCTCCCCGTGACCGCGTGGGTTTTCTCTCAGTGCTCCGGTTTCCTCCCACACTCCAATGACGTACAGGTTTGTAGGTTAATCGACTTTGGTAAAGATTGTAAATTGTCCCTAGTGTGTAGGATTGTGTTAGTGTGTGTTGATCGCGGGTCAACGCTGACTCGGTGGGCCGAAGGTCCTGCTTCTGCGCTGTATCTCTAAACTAAACTAAACATGGATAGATGACGTTTTGGGTTGGGACCCTTCTTCAGTCTTTCTCCGTCTCACTCTATATCTATGCCCTCTAATGTTGAACATCATCCTTCGAAAAAGGTGGAAAAACAGGCCCTTCAGCCCATAAAGCCATTCCTACCATGTTGCCTGACTAAACTAGTTCCATTTGCCTCCCCCTGGCCCATATCCTTTCAAACGTTTGAAACAAAGAACTGCAGATGCTATTAATTCACAAAATGCTGGAGTAACTCAGCAGGTCAGGCAGCATCTCGGGAGAGAAGGAATGGGTGACGTTTCGGGTCGAGACCCTTCTTCAGACTGTGTCATCTTTATTCAAGAAAATATTTATGTTGGAGATAAAATATATACATTTACAATGCTTTGGCCAAACTGCAGATGCTAGTTTGGTGTCTTGAACAGAAAAGTCACCTATCCATGTTCCCCAGAGAGGCTGCCTGACCCGCTGAGTTACTCCAGCATTTTGTGTCTTTCCTTGGTAAACTGGCATCTTCAGTTCCTTGTTTCAAGATCATGGCTATTGCCAGATATGAGCCATCGTACTTAATAACGTTTCAGATTTATTTTTGGATCTTCTTTTATAAAAGTATTTACTTTTTCACCGGATTAAGAATAATTCTTAAGGACGCAATTGGAATTTAAGTAGTATGAACTTGTTTCCGAATGTGCTTGCTGTGTCATCTTTATTCAAGAAAATATTTATGTTGGAGATAAAATATATACATTTACAATGCTTTGGCTACAAAGCAGCCGTTTGCTTTGCAAGTCTGTCACGGTTTTGTTTGAGACATTCAATCTCCATACTTACTTTGTAATTTTCTGAATCAAAACATAGTATCAGCTGGTAATCCACAGTTAAGAAGATGGATGTCATTTTAGCTATGTCTGGGAAGATCGTAGAGTTAACACAAAATAATTTGGGGATAATCTTTGTGTAAACATTTTCTGGCAGTCTTTAAACAAAAAACATTTTTTTTAAGGATCTGACACTATTGACATGAGGAATTATGACAGCTTACATACTTGTTTCAAGCACAAAACTGCCGGCAATGATAATGAAGAACTAATCTCTTTCTTTAATGTACAGCAAACACAGCGGCGAGGCTCTTCCTCAGTGGGATAGTCCAATGCAGGTTAAGTTGTCTGCCTGGAAGCCCTGCCTCAATACCCTTCTTGTGGAACTGCTACCTTGGGCCTTGTTCATCAACCAGTCCAAATGGGACCTCTGGCTGTTTGAAGGTGAAAAGATAGTGGTGCAGGTACCAGCTGGGAAGACCATTGTACCGCCAAACTTCAAGGTAAATGGGTTAAAGACACATTGTTTACTCGGTTGAAAAAGAAGTATTCTCAATCGGTATCCCGTTCCTGCCTTCTCCCCATACCCCCCTGACTCCGCTATCCTTAAGAGCTCTATCCAGCTCTCTCTTGAATGCATTCAGAGAATTGGCCTCCACTGCCTTCTAAGGCAGAGAATTCCACAGATTCACAACTCTCTGACTGAAAAAGTTTTTCCTCATCTCAGTTCTAAATGGCCTACCACTTATTCTTAAACTGTGGCCCCTTGTTCTGGACTCCCCCAACATTGGGAACATGTTTCCTGCCTCTAACGTGTCCAACCCCTTAATAATCTTATACGTTTCGATAAGATCTCCTCTCATCCTTCTAAATTCCAGTGTATACAAGCCTAGTCGCTCCAGTCTTTCAACATATGATAGTCCCGCCATTCCGGGAATTAACCTAGTAAACCTACGCAGCACGCCCTCAATAGCAAGAATATCCTTCCTCAAATTTGGAGACCAAAACTGCACACAGTACTCCAGGTGCGGTCTCACTAGGGCCCTGTACAACTGCAGAAGGACCTCTTTGCTCCTATACTCAACTCCTCTTGTTATGAAGGCCAACATTCCATTGGCTTTCTTCACTGCCTGCTGTACCTACATGCTTCCTTTCAGTGACTGATGCACTAGGACACCCAGATCTCGTTGTACGTCCCCTGTTCCTAACTTGACACCATTCAGATAATACTCTGCCTTCCTATTCTTACCACCAAAGTGGATAACCTCACACTTATCCACATTAAACTGCATCTGCCATGCATCCGCCCACTCACACAACCTGTCCAAGTCACCCTGCAACCTCATAGCATCTTCCTCACAGTTCACCCTACCACCCAGCTTTGTATCATCTGCAAATTTGCTAATGGTACTTTTAATCCCTTCATCCAAGTCATTAATGTATATTGTAAATCTGTTTAGGAAAGTTGTAAAGTGCGTGAACTACTGTGAATGGCTGATCAATGTTTGGCATGGACTCGGTGGGCCGAAGGACTTGTTTCCATGTCTTATCTTTCAATTCAGTTCAGTTCAATTCAATTCAATGCAGTTCAATTCAATGCAGTTCAATTCCAATTCCAATTTAATTTCAATTCAATTCAAATTCAATGAAGCTTCCCAGTCTTACTGGGCATCCATTAATTTGTTTTTAGGAACCAAGATCTAAGTGCCATATTAGTGTTCCACCATTGTATCACTGCTCAGGACAGACTTAACCCTTTTACTTTGTCCTATACACATTAGAATTAGAACTTAAAAGACCAGCACAGGAACAGGCCTTTCAATCCACAAAGTTGTGCTGATCATGATGCCAAGATTAATTAATCTCCTCTGCCTGCTCATGATCCATTTCCTTCCATTCCCTGTATGTCTAACAGTGCCTATCTAAAAGCCTCTTAAACACCACTATCGTATCTGCCTCCAACACCACCCCTGGCAGTGTGTTCCAGGCAACATGTAAAAAAAACTTGCCCTGCATATACCCTTTAAACTTTGCACCCTTCACCTAAAAGCTATGTACTCCAGTCTTTGACATTTCCGCCCTGGAAAAACATTCTGACTGTCTACCCTGTCTATGCCTCTCATAATTTTATATACTTCCATCAGGTCTCCCTGGAGTCTCCTGCCAAGAGAAAACAGATACGATAGTGGCATTGAAGAGACTTTTGGATAGGCACATGGAAACGCAGGGAATGGAGGAATATGGATTATGTGCAGGCAGATGAATGTTGGTCTTAGCATCATATTTGGCACAGACATTGTGGGCCGAAGGGCCTGTTCCTGTGCTGTAATGTTCTCTGTATTGCAATCTAAGAAGGGTCCCGACCCGGAATATCACCTATCCATGTCCTCCAGAGATGTGGCCTGACCCGCTGAGGTACTCCAGCACTTTGTGTCTTTCTTCGTAAACCTGCATCTGCAGTTGCTTGTTTCTAAATCCATTGGAGATGCCATAAGACATATAACGATATGTGTTCTGACAATTGTTTGCAGGATCCTTTTCAGATTGGTATCTATTGGGCCAGTACAAACACCGTCCACAAATCCACCGCAATCCGACTCGTGCACGATATCACGTCCCCCAAGTGGCAGGATTACCCCAGCAGTGCCATCATCACGCTGGATGAAGAAGGGGTCACTGACACAGATGTAAAACTGGGTGCTTTCCCAGATCATCAGAAGGTCAGTTTGAAACAATTATTATTTTTTCTTCTTCTTTCACCCTTGGATCATTTTGGAAAAGAGCCCAGCAAAGTTGCATTCGGGCTGACAGGAGGGTGAACCGGGGTAATGCCTTCAGCGCCTTCTAGCTTGGCTGCAGGGGGTGCCCCCGGGACACAAAGATGGCCGGGCGACGAAAGGAGAGGGACGTCGGTTTGCGGGAATGGCTCCGGTACATTAAGCGGGTGGGCCGACCGGACCTTGGACTTTGAATAATGGCACCAAAAACAGCGGAGCCGACATGTGTAATATATGCAAAAAGACTTTCACTGTGCAGTTGCCTACGTGACAGATAAAGCACCATTGACCATTCAGAATGGGATTCACAACCGCATTGGTCAGAATGGAGAAGTTTCATAGTCCGCTTGGGTAGCTTACAACCCAACGGTGTGAACAATGAATACTCTAATTTTAGGTAACTTTTTACAACTCAAACCACCTCTATCCCACTTTCTTCCCTATACCAAACTGGACACGCACATGTTTGTCGTTGTCCCGTCCCCTTCCAATAGACAATAGACAATAGGTGCAGGAGGAGGCCATTCGGCCCTTCGAGCCAGCACCGCCATTCAATGTGATCATGGCTGATCATTCTCAATCAGTACCCCGTTCCTGCCTTCTCCCCATACCCCTTTCTTCCACCCACGCTCCCCATACCCCCTTCTTCCACCCACGCTCCCCATACCCCCTTCTTCCACCCACGCTTCTTCCTCCAGCTTCACAATGCGCAACTCTTCAATACTTTTGTCCCACATCTCTGGCTTTTGTCCAACCATCTCCCTATCAAAACCCCACTCGCCTGTGTTCACCTGTTTTCCTGCATGTTTTGTCCTGCCTCTTCCTGTACCCCAGTTTTCTTACCCCCACCCCCACAATCAGTCTGAAGAAGGGTACCGACCCAAAACGTCATCTATCCATGTACTTCAGAGATGACACCTGACCAGCCGAGTTACTCCAGCACTTTGTATCATTTTTTGCACAGTGGTCAGATGCAAGCTTATTCTTGATGTGCACACACTTTTCCTGTAAGCTGCTTCAGTCTTTGATTGATTAAATGATACAGCGTGGAAACAGGCCCTTCGGCCCATCGAGATCTTGCTGACCAACTATCTAATAATACCAATAATACACTAATACTATCCAACACACTAGGGACAATTTACAATTTTACCTAAGCCAATTAACCTACAAGCCTACATGTCTTTGGGGTGAGGGAAGAAACCGGAGCACTTGGAGAAAACCCTCGTGGTCACAGAGAACGTACAAACTCCAAACTGACAGCACCTGTAGTGAGGATCGAACCTGGGCCCCTGGCACTGTAAGGCAACAATTCTACCTCTGTGCCACTGTGCCGCCACAGTTTTTGTGGGAGAGGGACAGATTTATGCTTTTTTTTTTACTGTGCCAAGGAGGCACAATTGTTTTACCCGAATGCTAACTGCTGTGAAGTTCGTAGGTGCTGTCTGCCTGCACAATGGCAGCACATTACGATCAATACTGAGCTGCTAGTGTGAGTAAGGTTAAGTCCCAGCTGAGTTTGCATCTGGTTCCCAACTTCCTGGATGTTGCACCTCATGTTTTGTTGTGAGCTGGCGGTGAAAGTCACAACTCATGATCTTTTGATTCAGTTCCTGTTAGAAAGTCAAAAATACACAGTGTGCACGCTGATGACATTGTCAGATGTGCAGCGCATAAGAGGGAAATGGCACCTATTCAAGAGTGAACCATTAGTGGATGGGTCTGGTCCATTTTCATCATGATGATGATTATTTTAATCAGTACCGATGTACCTAGGTTAATTCCCGGAATGGCAGGACTGTCGTATGTTGAAAGGCTGGAGCAATTAGGCTTGTATACACTGGAATTTAGAAGGATGAGGGGGGATCTTATTGAAACATATAAGATAATTAGGGGATTGGACACATTAGAGGCAGGAAACATGTTCCCAATGTTGGGGGAGTCCAGAACAGGGGGCCACAGTTTAAGAATAAGGGGTAGGCCATTTAGAACGGAGATGAGGAAGAACTTTTTCAGTCAGAGAGTGGTGAAGGTGTGGAATTCTCTGCCTCAGAAGGCAGTGGAGGCCAGTTCGTTGGATGCTTTCAAGAGAGAGCTGGATAGAGGTCTTAAGGATAGCGGAGTGAGGGGGTATGGGGAGAAGGCAGGAACGGGGTACTGATTGAGAGTGATCAGCCATGATCGCATTGAATGGCTGGCTCGAAGGGCTGAATGGCCTACTCCTGCACTTATTGTCTATTGTCTATTGTCTATTGTCAGTGAAATTCTTTGTTTTGCCATTCAATCCAGTAAAATCATACCACAGATAAGCACAATCAGATAAATACAGAAGTGCAATGGTTGTAGTGTAACAGTAGACTTCACCGAGACAGTACACAGAGCGTTGCCACATTTCACCCTCAGAGTGCAGTCTTATCTTGGCCTTAACGTCCCGGGACACCGATCCTCTCCTCTCTCCGCCGCCATCTTGAAAACGGTCTTTTGTCCAGCGTCCGCCGTCGCAGACTCCCTCGACTCTCCTGCCCGGTTCCCGGACTTTAGGATTGAGCAGGAGATGAGCCTCGGATGATTCCAGGTGGGTTTCTGGTTCCACGGCGGGCGAGCCAGGCCTGCTGTCGAGATATGGCTGTGGCTCGCCGGGATCTTCCTTTCCAGGGGCAGGATTTCAGTCAAAATGGGCGCAAGCACTTGTTCATTTAAAGGTACAGCTTGGAAACAGGCCATTCTGTCCACCAAGTACACACTGACCAACAATCTACTAGTTCTATCCTACACACTAGGGACAATTTACAGAAGCCAATTAACCTGCACGTCTTTAGAACGTGGGAGGAAACCAAAGCACCTGGAGAAAACTCACGCGGTCACAGGGAGAATGTACAGACAACATCCGTAGTCAGAATCGAACACGAAGAATAGCCATGTTTCCGGCACCATCTTGTGCCCTTCAAATTCCAAGTTCTTAAAAGTATGGAGTCTTATCTTGGCCTTCATGGACCATTTTCCTCTTTACAATCTCTCTTTACATCCACAGCCCTTCATTCCAAGCAGCCTTCTGGTAAATATCGTTTGCACTCTCTTTCCGTAGTATCAGAACTGCAACCTGAAATGTTTACCCTTCATATGCTTCTCACCAGTGTTATGTTCAGCTTCAACATGACATCCCAACTCTTGTATTCGATGCCTCAGCCTGTGAAGGCAACCATAACAATTGCTTTCTTTAACACTATTCATATATATCCTCGCTTTCAGCAGGCTATGGACTTGCACCTCAAGGTCTTTCAGTTCACCAACACCCCTAAAGATCCTCCCTAAAGTAACTCGACATATCCGACAAGAATTTGACTTGAAAATGTTATCCGATTTATGCATTAAAACTCAGTCAAAAATGTTTTTCTAATTCCATTTCTAGGCCATAGTTTCAGATTTCTGTAACCCTTGGGACAACAAAGTGCTTCCTCATAGCTCTGCTAAATACCCTGGCTCTAACTTTGAAGTCTTTTTCTATTTTGTTCCCCCCTTTGTTCTGGACTCTCCCACTGGAGCCAGCAGTTATTCTAAGTATTTGATCAGGTTTTACACTTATAAAAACCCCTGTCTTTGTATTTTAATTCAGTGTCTTGCTGCAGAATCTGTGCTATCCTCTGTCCAACACCCGTACATCCTTCCTGAGGTTCCCAGATTGCATGTGTTCACTCCAGATTGTAGTCCTGCCAGATATCTGTATAAATCTAGCGCTACGTCCACCCCCTTGAGTAAAAAGCCAAAATTGCACGAGCTGTTTAAATGATCTTTTCTTTAGCGTTTCATGATATCTGTAGATGGACCCTCCTTGTTTCTCCTATTGAAAAAGGCCTAATCATTCTTTATTTGGTCTAAGTTGGATAGTTTTACTCTGCGTAGGATGAATCCAAGGGATATGGGGAAAAAGCCACAACGGGGTACTGATTTTGGATGATCAGCCATGATCATATTGATTGGCGGTGCTGGCCTACTCCTGCACCTATTTTCTATGTTTCTATGTTAATCCTTCTGGATCCAGCCCACTGCCTGAACTTGAATCCCTCTCGGACTAACCTATTCCCATAGAGTTATAGAGTTATACAGTGTAGAAACAGGCCCTTCAGCCCAACTTGCCCACACCAGCCAACATGTCCCATCTACACTAGTCCCACCTGCATGCATTTGACCCATATCCTTTTAATCCTCTCCAATTGATGTACCTGTCTAATTGCTTGCTTCTGTAAATTGTCCATAGTGTGTAGGATAGAACTAGTGGATCGTTGGTGGGTGTGGACTTGGTGGGCAGAAGGGCCATGGTCAGGATCGAACCCGGGTCTCTGGTGCTGTAAACCCGGGTTCGATCATGAGCATGAGTACTGTCTATATGGAGTTTGTACGTTCTCCTTGTGACCATATGGGTTTTCTCTAGGTGCTCTGGTTTCCTCCCACGTTCTAAATTCATACAGGTTTGTAGGTTAAATGGCTATTGTAAATTGTCCCTCGTGTGTAGGATAGTGCTATTGAACGGGGATCGCTGTTCGGCACGAACTTGGTGAGCCAAAGGGCCTGTTTCTGCGCTGTATCTCACAAACTAAAAACTAAAAAAATCGACATCGAGTCGCATGGTGCGACCTGTGAAGGAGAGGGGGCAAGGTGCACTCTGCTTCCATCCACTCTGTTCTACAGCGAGTAGAGTTGGCAGAGGGACAAAGTCCCTACTCATTTGTACAGCCACACCACTCTGTCTACGCCTCTAGTCATTTATGTTTTTAATTATTTGACGTTAATTTTAGACGTGTTTCTAATTAAATCAATGTTTTCAATTTTTGCTTTATATGAATTAATGCTTGCATCATGATGAATGACCTCAACAATGATTCTTCTCCATTGCACATACTTGCTAGGAATACCTGTTCTAATTTTCTTATAATATTGATAGTGCTTCATCTTTTTTTCACCAGTATCATTAATACCTATCCGAAAGCTGTCGAGTTCCCTCCCTAAACCTCCCTACCTTTCTACATTCCTCTTTTAAAACACTCCTTAACATTTTCTGATATTTCCTAACTTGCCTCAGTTTCAGGCCTTATTTGATAATAAAGAAACCAGATAATTGCAAGTTGTTAATAATGTAATTTGTTTATGATTGTCACCATACCAACCTGTATGTGAGTCTTCATATGTGTTTTGCCTGAAGCTCCCAGTCTCAGGTGTTTAGGGGAAGAGCAGGGGCTGGCTCGGCGGGTTCCCCCTCTCGGGCTGTGGTGTGCGGGTTCTCCGTGCAGGGACCGGCTCGGCGGCCTCCCCCTCTCGGCCGCGGTCCGCCATGTCTTGCATTCGGCCACGGGGATCTGGCTTCGTAGCTCTACCACCCTCTGATTTCTTCCACCAAGCCAATTTTGACTCGAGTTGGCCAGCTCACCCTGGATCCCACGTGATCGCATGTGATTCGGTTGATCCCACCCCAAGGCTTGTCGGACGGCGTAACCTGGAGGGAGCTGGAGACATCGGATATGAAGAGCAAGGGCCGGTGGGAGGGTGAACCGAGGTAATGTCTCCAGCGCCATCAGGTTGGCTGCAGGAGGCGGCCCCGGGACACAAAGATGGCCGGACGAGGAGAGGACGTCAGTTCGTGGGAACTGCTCCAGTACATTGAGCGTGCGGGCCGACTGGAGTTTGAATAAACATGTTGGCACCTGCATATGTAATATGTGCAAAAGGAATTGCACCGTGTAGTTGCTTATGTGACAAATAAAGCACCATTGAAACATAAAAATATCATTTCATAAATTAAATTCATAAACTAAAAGTAAACTTAATGATATGTTTTCATAACTTAATGGTGTATGATATTGTATAACAGGATACACGGAGTCATTTATATTCCCACTCCTTGCTACAAATCAATAGAAATGTCAGTGCAGGGGTCAGTGGGGTAACAGCGAGTGCCTTTGTGTCTTTTGATTGCAAAGCAGTTTGCCTACATTACATCTGTAACTATACTTCAAAAGAAATCCTTTCAATGCAAAGTGCTTTGTAACATCTCAAGAGTAAAAGTGATTATTATGTACTGTGCAAATTCTTTCTTTTTGTTTCTTTCTATTTTACTCATAAGTTCCTTGTGCTCCACAGCTGTGTCAGTTCTGCATATCTTCAGTGGTACGGCATGGAATTCAGATCCTTGTGGTCGAAGACAAGACAGTTATAATTAACAACACTCGTCACAAAATCTACTTCCGGCCTATGCTCATCTTCCCAGAGCAAGCCACACTGAGAGAGGTATACTTTATACATGAATATTTCTCATTATGGTTAATTTAGTTTACTGTTGTCATATGTGCCGAGGTACAGTGAAAAGCTTTTTGTTGCGTGCTCTCAAGTCAGACTATACATGATTACAATCAAGCCATCCACAGTACACAGATACAGGATAAAGGGTGTAATGTTTAGTGCAGGATAAAGTCCGATGTGTGATTG
Organism: Rhinoraja longicauda; assembly: GCF_053455715.1. NCBI lineage: Eukaryota > Metazoa > Chordata > Chondrichthyes > Rajiformes > Arhynchobatidae > Rhinoraja > Rhinoraja longicauda. The sequence continues at coordinate 72,042,378 of NC_135956.1, forward strand.
ATGATCGTTCAAAGGTCTCCAATGTTTATTTTAGTTTATTGTCAGGTGTACCGAGATACAGCGAAAAAGCTTTTTTTGCGTACTAACCAGTCAGCGGAAAGAGAGTACGTGATTACAATCGAGCCATCCACAGTATACAGATATATGATAAAGGGAATAACGCGAATAACATTTAGTGTAAGATAAGGTCCAGTAAAGTCCTATCAAAATTGTGAGGAAAGAACTGGTGATGCTGTTTTAAATTGAAGGTAGATCACAAAATGCTGGAGTAACTCAGTGGGACAGGCAGCATCTCTGGAGAAGAATGAATGGGTGACGTTTCGGGCCGATCAGTCTGAAGAAGGGTCTCGACCTGAAACGTCACCCATTCATTCTTTCCAGAGATGCTGTCTATCCTGCTGAATTACTCCAGCATTTTGTGATCTACCTTCAAACTCCTATCAAAGATAGTCTGACCCGAAATTTCACCCATCCTTTTTCTCCAGAGATTCTGGCTGACCCATTGATTTACTTCAGCACTTTGTGTCTATCTTCGGTATAAACTAACATCTGCAATTCCTTCCTATACAGGCAAACTCAAAAGCAGGTCTTGAAGTTTGAGGCTATAAATGTAAACCTTCTGCCAGAATCGCTCTTCCATAGACCTTGATGCATAATTTGTAAACGTGATAGTTTAATTTTTTAACTCGCATGACTCAAATTGGCAATCAGCACATCCTGAACTGTAATAAATTAACAGATAGCAGTCTCTGTGGATTATGTTCAAATAACAAATCTTTCACAAATTTCCAACCATTTAATGATAGGGCCAAACTAATTATTATATAAATTCCTTTCAAAATTTGACATGCTCCTGTCCAGTAATGAATAGCTTTCCGTGTAACATCAGTAACTCGTGAAGTCTTTAACAGATTTACACCCAGTTTCATTGCTAGATTAGGTTACAGTTTTTTTTTTCAAGAATAATTCCGGTGTAATTTGAGATGTCTGCCTTTGTTATATTAGACGTTTAATGCCCATTTACTACCTTCAGTTAGGCTGGACTGATTTTCACGAACCTCAGCCACGTTGGCAGCTGTAGTCTTGGCATATTACCCGGAGGGGAGTAACAATGCCCCTTCCACCCTTGTCATCTGTTGATATTTAACATGCTCGTTGAAGTAAAACATATACATTTCAAAACAAGTAGGAAACTCTATTAGTAGCCACTTTCCAGCTAGACAGTTGTTTAAAAATACAAAGTGCAGATGACACACAAGTAGAAATTTGTACTTTCCACATTGGAAAGCACCGATAAACATGGTAGCCATAAAGACATGATATATTCCTCCAGACAGTCAGAACATAGAACATTACAGAATGTGCAGGAAGGAACTGCAGATGCTGGCTTACACTGAAGACCAAATTGACACAAAATGCTGGAGTAACTCAGCGGGTCAGGCAGCATCTCTGGAGAGAAGGAATAGTTGAAGTTTCTGGTCGAGACCATTCTTTAGACTGAGAGTCAGGGGAGAGGGAAACTAGAGGTATGAAGAGGTACAAAGAACAAATGAATGAAAGGTGTACAAAAGGCCAAATTAAAGCGAGCAACGATGATCAAGGAAAGGTGGAGCCCACAATGGTCCATTGTTGGCTGTGGCAATGGTGAAAACGAGTGAAACTAACGAGTGAAACTCGTAGGCCGACTAGGGTGGAGGAGGGACGGAGGGAGAGAGAGGGAATGCAAGAGTTACTTGAAGTTAGAGAAAATAATATTCATACCTGGAGTTGCTGCCTGTATCTATCTTGTGTCTATAGAACAGTACAGCACAGGAACAGGCCCTTTGGCCCATAATGACTGTGCCAACCGTGATGCCAAGACCATCTCTTCACTGCCTGCACATGATCCATATCCCTCCATTCCCTGCATATACCATGTGCGGATCCAAAATTCTCTGAAATGCCACTATCATATCTGCATCCACCAGCACCAGTAGCACGCTCCAGGCACTCACTACCCTCTGTATAAAATATATTGCACCCTACATCCCCTTTTAACTTTGTCCCTCTCACCTCTACTACCGGCCTATGCTCATCTTCCCAGAACAAGCCACACTGACAATGTTTGATATTTTCATCTTGGGTAAAGGTTCTGACTATCCATCTACGCCTCTCATAATTTTTATATACTTTTATCCTGTCTCCTCTCAATCTCTGGTATTCCAGAGAAAACAATTCAAGTCTGTCCAACCTCTCCCTGTAGCTAATACCCACTAATCCAACCGTCATTCTGGTAAAGCTCCTCTGCAATCTCTGCAAAGCCTCCACATCCTTCCTGCATTCGGGCGATCGGAACAGCACACAATACTCCAAATGCGGCCAAACCAAAGTCCTTAAAGCTGCATCAAGACTTCTTGACTCCTCTACTCAAAGCCCTGAACAATGAAGGCAAGCATACCATATGCCTTCTTTACCACTCTCACTACTTGTGTTGCCACTTTCACGATGTCTGGCTATGCAGTCATTGATTTAGTTTAGTTTAGTTTATTGTCACGTGTACCGAGTTACAGTGAAAAGCTTTGTTGCATGCTAACCAGTCAGCGGAAAGACTATACATGATTACATTCGAGCCGTCCATAGTGCACAGGTACATGATAAAGCAAATAATGTTTAGTGCAAGGTAAAGTCCAGTAAAGTCCGATTAAAGATAGTCCGAGGGTCTTCAATGAGGTAGATAGTAGCTTAGGACCACTCTCTGGTTGCTGGTAAGATGGTTCAGTTGCCTTGTAACAGCTGGGAAGAAACTGTCTTTGAATCTGGAGGTGTGGGTTTTCACACTTCTGTACCTCTTGCCTGATGGGAGAGGGAGAGGGAGGAGGATGAGACTTGTCCTTGATTATGCTGGTGGCCTTGCCAAGTCAGTGTGAAATGTAGATGAAGATTGGTACAGAGAGAGTAGAGCAGGGGACTCAGCACAAATCCTTGAGGTGATCCTGTGTTGATGGCTTTCAAGTCGAAAGTGTTGTCAATTCTACTGCTTGCGGTCTCGGATCCGTTTACATTGGGATGAGCAACATCACAGTTCTCTGAGTTTGATGAGAGGTTTGGAGGCGATGTTGGTGTTGGATGCCGAGCTGTAGTCAATGAACAACAGCCCGGTGTAATTATGTTTGCATGTTGAACTCAATTTCTGATATTTGATTCCATTGATCTTAGTGCAACTGAATTTCAGAAGCAGAGTTCAACGTGCAGATGTTAGAATATTGCGTAGAGCAAACTACTGTTCCCAATCTTTTGGCCTACAGTTGAGCCTGCTCTTCCGTTGCAATACCAGGAATGGATGATGCTCATTGTTCATCTGAAAGATCAGATAAAGGCAAAAGGGCAAATAAGTGCACAAACATTCTTTCATGGTGTTCTCACTTTTGGAGAGGGTGCAGAGGAGGTTTACCAGAATGTTGTCTGGATTAGAGGGTTTCAGCTATAGGAAGAGGTTAGATAAAGTTGGATTGTTTTCTCTGGAACGTCAGATATTGATGGGAGACATTTTTAGTTTAGTTTAGTTTAGAGACATATCGCGGAAACAGGCCATTCCTCCCAAACTCCAAAGAGTGTAGAAGTTGGAAGGTCATGTTGCAGTTGTATAAGACGTTGGTGAGACCGCATTTAGAATATTGTGTTCCGTTCTGGACACCATGTTGTAAGAAAGATATTGTCAAGCTTGAAAGGGTTCAGGAAAGATTTACAAGGATGTTACCAGGACTAGAGGGTGTGAGCTACAGGTAGAGGTTGAGTAGGCTGGGTCTCTATTCCATGGAGCGCAGGATGGTGAGGGGTGATCTTATAGCGGTGGACAAAATCATGAAAGGAATAGATCGGGTAGATGCACAGAGTCTCTTGCCCAGAGTAGGGGCATCGAGGACCAGAGGACATAGGTTCAAGGTGAAGGGGAAAAGATTTAATAGGAATCCGAGTGGTCACTTTTTCACACAAAGGGTGGTGGGTGTATGGAACAAGCTGCCAGAGGAGGTAGTTGAGGCTGGGACTATCCCTTCGTTTAAGAGACAGTCAGACAGGTTTGGAGGGATATGTGCAGACAAGTGGGACGAGTGTAGCTGGGACATTGTTGGCTGGTGTGGCAAGTTGGGCCGAAGGGCCTGTTTCCACACTGTATCACTCTATGACGTACAGGTTTGTAGGCTAATTGGCTTGGTATAAATGTAAATTGTCCCTTGTGTGTGTAGGATAGCGTTAATGTGCGGGGATCGCTGGTCGGCGTGAACTTGGTGGACCAAAGGGCCTGTTTCTGCGCAGTATCACTAAACAAAACTAAACACTGTGGGCCAAAGGGGCCATTCCTGTGCTGTACTGTTCTATGTTCTATAACCAATAACTTTATTTGTATTTTTTCCAGGGTAACTATATGCTGGAGAGTGCTGTCTTCCACCTTGCCCCTGGTCAAGCCCAATCTCCTGATGTGCTAAGTTCCATCCCTTGCTGGGACTTTGTCGCTGGTGGTAGTCTGTCAGAGCTGAGCGACCCTTTGCCCCAGAAACATCTCCTGCTTGGTTACTCCTCCCATATTGGCGCAAGCAGCTGTGACAACTGGAGCCTGCCAGCTCTGATTAGACATGATTTTCCAAGGCAAAGCGTAGCCGTCCCTCTTGGGGATTCCAGTGAGAACGGATTTTGTTCCAGGTACAGTTAAAGTAGTTTGTTTTGGTAAATGTCTTTTTGACATATTGTGGTGCACAGAATTATTTGACTTCAATGTTGATATTTCAAGAGAACTAACAAAATGCTCGCTGTTGGGACTTCTCGTAGAGCGTTCATGTCTGATGGAGGAAACTTACTATTTCTGTCTGAAGAAGGGTCTCGACCCGAAACTTCATCCATCCCTTCTCTCCAGAGATGCTGCCTGTCCCACTGAGTTACTCCGGCATTTTGTGTCTATTTTCGATTGATATATACATACATACTCGCACACAACATAAAACAAACAACTTATCCATGATATTTAGAGATGCTGCCTGACCCACAAAGAAAATGTACAAGAAATGGAAAGAAGAGATTGTGCACAATTGCATCGTCTCTGTGAATGAGATTAAAAAATGTAATATTATGAAAGTGCGTACACGATATGAAATGGGATAATTTAGGGAGCTGATTTAATATTCCTATTTTACTTTCAACTCACCCCTACGATATTCTGTATAACAGTTTTCCCAGTTAAAATTTAGCCTATTGACTCAAAGATTGGTTCGTGGAGATACACCTCTCAGCAATTATCGTAATGAAGGGAGTCTGTTTCCATCAGGTTCATAGCTTACTCTTCTCTAACGTAATCAGAAAGAAACTCTTAAATCAACGTTGCCAAAGTAGGTTTGTTCTGTGCGTTCAATCCTCTTTTTATAACCAAGAATTATGAGTGTTTTTTAAGAGTGCAGGGCAAGAACTCATTTACACTCACCGGGTGGTCAATGACATGGGGACAGAGACTGAAGTTAGTAGACAGACGATTAAGGGGGGAGTGTGAGGAGTTATGTTGATGTAGCAACAAAACTCCCAACCTGAAAGGATAATGGAATCACATTCAATCGCATCCTTTAGTAGAAAATGGTTAAATAGCTGAATCAAAATGATTTGTTGGGTGCAGAGGCACAATGTGGAAACCGGCCCTGTGGCTCAACTTGCCCACCCCAACCAACATGTCCCATCTGCACGTTCCACCTGCCTGTGTTTGGCCCAGATCCCTCCAAACCTGTCCTATCCATGTACCTGTCTAGTTAGAAACATAGAAAATAGGTACAGGTGTATGCCTTTCGGCCCTTCGAGCCAGCACCGCCATTCAATATGATCATGGCTGATCATCCAAAATCAGTACCAGTTTCCGCTTTCTCCCCATATCCCTTGATTCCATTAGCCCTAAGAGCTATATCTAACTCTCTCTTGAAAACAACAGTGAATTGGCCTTCTATGGCAGAGAATTCCACAGATTCACAGCTCTCTGGATGAAAATGTTTTTCCTCATCTCAGTCCTAAATGGCCTACCCGTTATTCTTAAACTGTGACCCCTGGTTCTGGACTCTGCCATTATTGGGAACATTTTTCCTGCATCTAGCCTTTCCAATCCATTAAGAATTTTATATGTTTCTATAAGATCCCCTCTCATCCTAAATTCCAGTGAATTTAAGCCTAGTCAATCCATTCTTTCATCATCTGTCAGTCCCACCATCCCGGGAATTATCCTGGTGCACTTCGTCAAAAGCAAGAATGTCCTTCCTCAAATTAGGAGACCAAAACTGCACACAATACTCCAGGTGTGATCTCACCAGGGCTCTTTACAACTGCAGTAGGACCTCCTTGCTCCTCTACTCAAATCCTCTCGCCATTTGCTTTTTTCATTGCCTGCCTGCTGTACCTGCATGCTTACTTTCTGTGACTGATATACAAGAAACTCTTAAACGTTGCAATAGTCCCTGCCTCAGCTTCCTTCTCTGGCAGATTGTTCCATACACTCACCATCCTCAGTGTGAAAAGGTTACCCCTCAGATTCCTATTAAATTGGTCCACCTTCATCTTCACCTTAAGAGTGGCATGGTGTTGCAGTGGTTGAGTTGCTGCCTTACAGCACAAGAGACACGGGTTCAATCCTGACTACAGGTGCGTGTCTGTACGAAGTTTGTATGTTCTCCCTGTAACCTGCGTGGGTTTTCCCCAGGAGCTCCGGTTTCCTCCCACACTCCAAAAACATACAGGTTTGTAGGTTAATTGGTAAAAAATGTCAATTGTCCCTAGTGTGTGGAGGATATTGAGTTAATGTGCTGGGATCACTGGTTTGTGCGGACTCGGTGGGCCAAAGGGCCTGTTTCCAAGCCGTATCTCTAAACTAAATAAAACTAAACTAAAACTAAACCTATGTCCTCTGGTTCTCGATTTCGCTACTCGGGGCAAGAGACTCTGTGTATCTACCCGATCTATTTGTCAATTTTATACACCCCTGTAAGATCAATGATCATACATGTCCAATTGATACATGATCAATGATCATACTAGTTCTATGTTATCTCAGTTTTGCATTCTTCACACTAAGGATAATTTACAGAAGCCAATTAATCTACAAACCTGCTCGTCTTTGGTTTGTGGGAGGAAACTGCAGCAGTTGGAGAAAATCCATGTGGTCACAGGGAGAACATACTAACTCCCAAAGCCAGCACCCAAAGTCAGGATTGATCCCGGGTCTCAGGCAGCAACTCTGCCAAAGTGCTGCCCTGATTGGGAAGAAATAAGCAATAATACGATAAATTATCTGTTCTACTAATGTCGCCAGACTACACTGTTGCAAGCTGAAGTATAAAGTGCAGCGTGATACAAAGCTCATACTAATTTGATGCTGAGGTAGGGTTGGGGTTGGTTCAAGAGCCAGATGGTGGATGGGAAGAAGCTGTTCATGCACCAATATTTTTTATGAAGACTGGCCACTATCCCACCATCCCTCCATCGCATCATGTACATTGAATGCTACAAAGACGTCTGCAGGTCAAGCAGATTCCCCCAAACTGTTTTGTCTCCAGTGCAATACTTTGTAATAATATCAGGAATTGCTCAAACTAACCCTTCAGGTTGGATCACACATTTGGCATTGAGACAAACACCACATTTATCCATTTTCTTATCTTGCATCTGTTTTTAATGAAGCCTTCAGATCTTCTTTTAGGGAGGGTGAAGCAGCTAAAATGTTTAATACTTATTTTTAATCATGGAGCACATAAATCCTGGAACAGTATGGGAGGTGACTGAGGTTGTTGGTACTGTTCCACTGACTTTAAAAATCCTGGCTGTGAATCCTAAACTCCTCTGACAGCTAGTTACTGATTTAATTCGGTCCATTGGTAGCACTGTTGACAAATAGCAAAGAGGGGAAAGGGGAAAGTTTTGGTTGGGGTTCAGCAACTGGTGAGTCTTGGTACATCCACAAATCACTCGACCAGAGAACGCTCATAATAAACCATTTTACATTTTACATGACATATCTGGGCCATGTCCCCCAAAACAGAAAGTACACCTGTGCAGTATAGTTGTGCAGCAGTCGAGTTACTGCCTTGCAGCGTCAGAGACCTAGGTTCGATCCTGACCATGGGTGCTGTCCATAAACAGTTTGTATGATCTTCCTGTGACCGCGTGGGTTTTCTCTGGGTGCTCCGATTTCTTCCCACACTCCAAAGACGTGCAGGTTAATTGCCTTCTGTAAATTGCCCTTAGTGTGTTGGATGCAAAACTGGTATAACATAGAACGAGAGAGCCGGTGATTGTTGGTTTGCGCCGGACTCTGTGGGCCGAAGGGCCTGTTTCCACACTGTATCTCTAAACTAAACTAAAATTAAATTAAAGAGTGTGTGGTTTTTTTTCAAGAAAATAATGAGTTCTCTCTTACAATTTGTATGTTTTCACTATTCACTCTCACCAAACAGTCTAAACAGGTATGTGAAGAGTTACAGTCTGATTAGAACATAGGACAGTACAGGAGGACACAAAATGCTGGTGTAACTCAAAGGGTCAGACAGCACCTCAGGAGAACAAGGATAGGTGATGTTTCAGTTCAAGACCTTTTTCAGACTTCTTTCTTTCTACATTTTGACTGCTGAAGCACTTTATATCCTTTTATAGGAACCAGCATCTTCAGTTCCTTGTTACTACGCAGCCCTTAAGGCCCATAATGTGTGTGCCAAACATGATTCCAAGACCACCTCTTATCTGCCTATGTCCCTGCATTCCCTATCTGGATTCCCATGAAAATAATTCACAAATAGGTGCCCAAAGATACTAATTGCCCTTTGAGACTCCATCTTCTTCAAAGAGCCGGTCTTATTTACAAATGAAATCTGTTATCTGGGATGACAATATTGGAGCCACTTTGTTAGCACTGAAAGAAATGCAGATGAGATAGGATACAAACTGAAATAATGTGGTAGAATCAAAGAACTGCAAACGCTGGTATAGACCACAGATGGACGCAAAGTGCTGGAGTAACTCAGTGGGTCAGGCAGCATCTCTGGAGGAAAAGGATAGGTGACGTTTCGGGTCGAGATCCTTAATTTGTTCTTAGCTTTAGAAAGGAAAATTGCTTCTTGGGAAATGAAAAAACTGGTTACATCTTAAAACTATGCCCTCTAGTCTTTGACGTTATATTATTAAAAATACAACTCAACTGCAAAGGAAAAATTACAATGAAATTGTGTTCATGGTATATTTTTTGAGTTTTCATTTTCCCGTAAAGTATTTTCCTGTACCTCTAAAATATAATTCTCGTAATGTAGGAAAAGAGGCAGTTAATTGTAAAAAAAAAAGCAAGACTCCTCTAATCAGCAGTGTACCAATGACTATATATTCCTGCTTTCAGTCATTTTAATTGAGGGAGAAATGTTGCCAGGGCACCAAGAAGAGCACTCCCTTTTCTTTGAAATGATGCCAGGACATCTATTATGCCCGTGTGAGAGATGAGATAAGAGCTCAGTTTAATATCTCATCTGAAGTATAGCACCTGACATAATGCCGTGCTTACTCAGAATTGTAGCGTTTGAACTCACAACCCTATTAGTGTTCATGAATAACCTGGCTCTGGACTTTAACTTTCGAATTTAGAGATACAGTGTGGAAACAGGCCCTTCGGCCCACCGAGTCCGTGCCAACCAGCAATCACCCTGTCCATCTGTGCTATCCGACACACTAGGAACAATTTACAATGAACAGAGGCCAATTAACCCACTAACCTGCATGTCTTCGGAGTGAGGAAAGCGGAGCACCTGGAGAAAATCCACGCGGTCACTGTGAGAACCTGCAAACTCTGTACAGACAGCAACCGAGGGCAGGATCGAACCCGGGTCTCTGGCACTGTGAAGCAGCTAATCTAGCGCTGCGCCACTGTGCCGCCCTATATGGTCATCCTCATTATGGGGCTACCTTCACCTGAAACGTCTTCTTCCCTCCACTGGATAGTACCTACATTTCATTGGAGAGACAAGGAACTGCAGATGTTGGCTGGCAAAAAAAAGGACACAAAGTGCTGGAGAAACTCAGCGTGTCAGGCAACATCTCTGGAGAACACGGATAGGTAACGTTTTGAGCCAGGGCCCATCTTCAGACTGAAAGGGTCCCGACCTGAAATATTGTCCATCCAGAGATGCTGCCTGAGCCGCTGAATAACTCCAGCACCTGGTATTCTCCTGGACCATGCTGTTTGTTCCATCGTTGTCCCAGCGTAGTCAACCAGCACTTTGCCATAGAGTCATACAGTGTGAAACAGGCCCTTCGGCCCAAATTGCAACTGAACTATCCTATCACCAACTAGAGAGCAGTCCTGAGCTACCATCTACCTCATTGGAGACCCTCGGACTATCTCTAATCGGACTTTACTGGACTTGATCTTGCAGTAAACATTATTCCTTTTAAACACGATAAGGGGAATAACGTTTAGGGCACGATAAAGTCCAGTGCACTGTGGACAATAGACAATAGGTGCAGGAGTAGGCCATTCGGCCCTTCGAGCCAGCACCACCATTCAATGTGATCATGGCTGATCATTCTCAATCAGTACCCCGTTCCTGCCTTCTCCCCATACCCCCTGACTCCGCTATCCTTAAGACTCTATCTAGCTCTCTCTTGAATGCATTCAGAGAATTGGCCTCCACTGCCTTCTGAGGCAGAGAATTCCACAGATTCACAACTCTCTGACTGAAAAAGTTTTTCCTCATCTCTGTTCTAAATGGCCTACCCCTTATTCTTAATCTGTGGCCCCTGGTTCTGGACTCCCCCAACATTGGGAACATGTTTCCTGCCTCTAACGTGTCCAATCCCTTAATAATCCTATTGTAGCTTGATTGTAATCATGTATGGTCGTTCCACTGACTGGCTAGCAGACAACAAAAAAGCTTTGCACTGTACACATGACAATAAGAACCGAAACAAAACTAAACGGATTCTTTATCGTTTGTTTCAGACCGTTTAAATTATTAACAGTAAACCTCGTAAAGACTGCTTGCCGATTACCTCTTCCCTTTCACTTTGTTGCAGGGCTGTCGTGATGACTTATCAGGAGTACCTCGGTGTCACCTATGTAACTCTGAGTGAGGATTTCAGCCCACGCTTGATCATTCACAACAGATGTCCTGTGGCAATAATGATGAAAGAAAATATCAAAGGTAGACATCTGATTTAATATCGCTGAACTGCGGTTACTGTTTGTTTAGGCGTTTTTACTTTGATTCTTAGAGATAACCAGTTTAGCTTCAATAAAAGAAAAAAAGATGGAGTTTGTGGGGGGAGTCCAAACCGGAGGCCATAAATATGATAGTTACTAATAAATCCACCAAGGAAATCAAGGGAAATGTCTTTACCGAGAGAGTAGAGAGTCCATGGATTGGAATGGTTGAACGTGAGAGCCGCTGAAACAATTAAGCCGAAATAAGACCAGAGGAATCATTGTTTAGTTTAGTTCAGAGATACAGTGCGGAAACTGACCCTTCAGCCCACTGTCCACGCCGACCGGTGATCACCCACTACTCGAGCACTATCTTATACACAAGGGACAATCTCACAATTTTCACCAAAGCCAATTAACCTACAAACCTGTATGTCTTTGAAATGTGAGAGGAGGTCAGAACCCCTGGGGAAAACTCACCTGTAAGGCAGCTGCCCCACCGTGCTGCCCCTTTCATAAGGGGCATCGATAGGCATTGAATGGGGCATTGAATGCACAGTCCTGTACTCGGAATAAGGGAATCAAGGATCCAGAGGACGTAGGTTTAAGGTGAGAGGGGGGAAATTTACCTGAGGAACCTGAGGAGCTACCTTTTCACTCAGAAGGTGGAGGATAAGTGGAACGAGCTGCCAAAGGAGGTAGTTAAGGCAGGTACTATAAGACCATTTAAAAGATAACTTGACAGGTACAAAGATGGGAAAGGTTTAGAGGGATACGGGCCATATGCAGGCGAATGGAACTAGCTTAGATGGGGTATCTTAGTCCACACGGACAAGTTGGGCTGAAGGGCCTGTTTCCGTGGCGAAGGATTCTCTATGATGCTGGTGAGTCTTTTGAAAAGAGATGGGAGGAGGCTTGCATGGAGTGTGAGCATGAGCATTGGTTAGGTGGTGAGTGGTCTGGTTGTATTGTAAAACTCTATGTAACCTCCGAATAGTTTAGTTTGGATACAGCATGGAAATAGGCCCCTCGGCCTACGCCGACCATTAATCACCTGTTCACACCTGCTCTATGTTATTCAACTTTCTCATCCACTCCCTATAAACACACTAGGGGTAATTTACAGACACCAATTAAGGGAGAAAACCAGAGCACCAGGAAAATACCCATGTGGTCACGGGGAGAACATGCAAACTCCAGACAGACAGCACCCGAGATTACTATTGACACGAGTCCCTGGCTCTGTGAGGTAACAGCTCTGCCAGCTGCATCACTGTGCCGCCCAATAAAAATAGAAAACATCTGTTATAATAGACATAATTTTACAGCACAGAAACAGCCCTTCAGCCCATCATATCCATACTCGCCTGACTTGACCATCTACACCAGTGTGTAGAGAGATACAGCAAGGATACGGGCCCTTTGGCCCACCGAGTCCACACCAACCAGCGATCCACGTACACTAGTCCAATCCAACACACAAGGGGCAATTTACCGAAGCCAATTAATCTACAAACCTGCACGTCTTTGGGTGTGGGCGGAAACCAGAGCACCCTAAGAAAACACATGTGGTCACAGGGAGAATGTACAAACTCTGTACAGACAGTACCTGTGATCTGGATGGAACCCGGGCTTCTGGTGCTGTAAGGCAGCAACTTTACCGCTCTCCCCCCCGCCCCCCCCCCCCCCCCCCCCCAATGGTTTCATTTGCGGCCAAAAATTTACAGCCCATAGTTCAAGAAAAAATAATTCATAACTCTGTCCAAATGATTTGAGTTTTCAAATCAGTTCATTTTGGCTCTACAGTTTCTTAATCAAATGAAGGTGAGGCCGCATGCAAAGTGAAGGAACAACACCTCATATTCCGTTTGGGTGAACATTCAATTCTCCAATTTTAGATAACTACATAACATTCCTACTCAGTTCTTCCCCCATATAACTTCTCAAACCCCTTTTTCCCCCTCCCTCCCCTGTTCCCCAGCTGTACCTGAACCTATTTCTCCCCTCACCTCCCTATCCACCAAGATTCTTTCCTCTAGCTTCAAAATTTGCTCCTCCTCAATCCTTATGTCTCACACCTTCTGTCTTTTCATCTCTGGCTTTTGTCCAACCATTTGCCTATCAAATAGTCCTTGTCACATGTGTCGGCCTCTCTTCCAGCTTTTTTACCCCCCACCCACAGTAATGTCTGAAGAAGAGTCCCGACCCGAAACATTGCCTATCCCAGTTCCCCTGAGATGCTGCCTGACTCCAGCTGTGCTGAGTTACTCCAGCATGCTGCGACTAAATCCATTCTATTTAATGGAAAGAAACAGCAATGTGTGACATGGGTAAGAATTAACCGTATGATTTTGAATGAGTTCAATGATTCAATAATTCAATGATACCTTATTATTGCGTTGGTGTTTCTGTGTTTTCAAACGTTTAATTTTTCACATTTTATATCTGTAATATAAATTGATTTGTAAAGGTCTCTGAATTTTCCACAACTTTTCTGAATTCAATTTATTAGGCCATTTGGCCCATCTGATCAATGCTGGTTTCTAGGCTCCACACAAGCCTCCTTCCTGCAACTCAATAATTGAGCACAGTTTCATTTTCCCCCAGTCCCGTTATCTTTGTCCAGCATAACATGTTTTTCTGTCATTTGACCTGTACACTTATGCCTTATTTCAGATACCCCAAAATGCACAGTTTATTGTCGAAAAATCCCCAGTGAAGCTTCAATTCATCACGAGCTTTACCATCACGTTTGGAGTTTTCCCGACTGCAAAACTGAAGACAACCTGCCCGGCGTTCATCTCAGAGGGATCCCACTGTCCGATCTCCCAGAGGAATGGAGTGACTGCATTGATTTGAACAGTCCTGGGACTCAAGTGAGATGTTGCTGGTTTAGGTTGGGGTTTATTATTGTCACATGTACTGAAGTACAGTGAAAAGCTTTGCCTTGCATGCTACCATTCAGATCAGATAATACTACACATAAATACAATCATCAAACTCAAGTACAATAGGTAGAGAGAAGGGAAAGATACAGAGTGCAGATTATAGTTCTCAGCATTGTAGAGCTCCTGTTCCATTGGCAGAGTGCAATGTCTGGTAATGGGGTAAACAAGGGGTGGCACGGTGGCTCAGCATTAGAGTTGCTGTCTGGACAGAGTTTGTACATTCTTCCCGTGACCTGCATTGGTTTTCTCTGGGTGCTCTGATTTCCTCCCACACTGAAGACGTACAGGTTTGTAGGTTAATTGGCTTCAGTAAAATTGTAAATCTTCCCTAGCGTGTAGGATTGTGTTCGTGTGCGAGGATCACTGGTTGGCGTGGACTTAGTGGGACTTTCCGCGCTGTATCTCTAAACTAAGCAAAACTAAACAAGCTTATGGAGGAACCGTTCAGAAGCCTGATAAGGGAGGGGAAGAAGCTACTCCTGAATCTGGAGGTGCACTGTGTGTCATGGACTGGGCTTCATCCACAACTCTGTGTGATATCTTGTAGTCTTGGGCAACCTGCACATCTTTGGAGTGAGAACCTGCAGAAAACCCACACAGTCACGGGGAGAATGTACAAACTCCGTACGGACAGCACCCATAGTCAGGATCGAACCCAGGTCTCTGGTGCTGTAAGGCAGCAGCTCTACCACTGTGCCACCGTGCCACCCCTAGTTGAGTCAACAAGACGCAAACCTTTGCATTGCAGGCCACAAAATCTGTCGTGCAGAGTCCCGGAATGGTGGAGTTGCCGGAATATCTGGTTTAGGAATTCTAAAACAGGCGTGCCTTGAGCCCATGAATGAAAAATCCAGGAATAGAAAGCAAAAGGTCCCTATTCATCATTAATAATATTGAATCTAAAGAGAGAATCGATCACAGTGACAGTCTGTGTTATGTTTTGGGAAGGAGTAATCTGTATAAAAGTTTTTGCTTGATGGAATTGAAACTTGTTTGAATGGAATTGATGGAGCAATGGAATGTCTGAAGGTTTTTTTAACTGCTCTTATCCTGGATTTTTTTACGGGAGGTCATTCCATAGAACGCAGGTTCTTTACACTTCAGTCTCACAGCGTGGAAACGGGTCCTTCGGCCCACCAATTTCGTGCTGACCCGTGATCATACTGTACACTAGTACTATCCTACGCACTAGGGACAATTTGCAATTTACAGAAGCCAATTAACATACAAACCTGTACGTGTTTGGAGTGCAGGAGGAAACCGGAGCACCCGGAGAAAACTGACAGCACCCATAGGGAGGTTCGAACCCAGGTCTTTGGCGCTGTAAAGTAGGAACTCTACCACTGTGCCGACCTTCTACCACTGTGCCACCCTTCTCTCTGGCTCCTTCTCCAAATTGCCACTTCCCAGAAAGGAGATGAGTGAGAATTAGCTTCTGCCAACGGGAGTGTCAGACTTGGGATGACTATGGTGCAACTCCTCCATATCCTTCCCCCAGCACATTAGTACGTATACTTTGTCCTTGGTGCCACTGGTTGACGATGGAGGAGGAGAAAATTGTTATTTTTACCCCTTTTCTACAGCGCTGTCTGCACTGCACTCACTTAGCACGTCAGCAATGATGATGACAGTACAACAATTATAATAACAACCGGAAATGTTGGGAAAGGTCAGGCAACATCCATGGAAAGAGAAGCATCATTAATGGTTCAGGTCAAAGGCCTGTCATCAGAAAGCCCAACCTCATAGTCATACAACGTGGAAACAGGCCCTTCGGCCCAACTTGCCCACACTGGCCAACATATCTCATCTACACCAGTCCCACCTGCCTTCGTTTGGCCCAAGGTAGACACAAAATGCTGGAGTAACTCAGCGGGACAGGCAGCATCTCTGGAGAGAAGGAACGGGTGACGTTTCGGGTCGAGACCCTTCTTCAGACCTGTTTCGCCCATATCCTTCTAAACCTATCTTATCTATGTACCTGTCAAAATGTTTCTGAAACATTGCGATAGTACCTGTCTCAACTACCCCCAGCAGCTTTTGTGTAATCTACATCCACCACCCTTTGTGTAAAAAAAGTTATCTCTCAGGTTCCTATTAAATCTTCCACCCCCCCCCCCCCCCCAAAGCAAAATTGAGCACAGAAACAGGCCCATCGGCCCACAATGTCTGTGTTGAACGTGATACGAAGATAACTAATCTTCTTTGCCTGTACATGATCCACGTTCCGCCATTCCCTGCACATCCATCTGCCTGTCTCATGGTCCCTTAAATACCACATTGTATCTTCCTCCACTACCACCCCTCCAGCACGTTCTAGACAGTCACTACCCTCTGTGTAAAAACAACTTGCCACACAATTTCTTTACACTTTGCCCCTTTCACCTTAAAGAATACATCTAACCTTAACGGTAAACACATGAAACTGAAGGTGCTGGTTTACAAAAAGTGACACAAAGTGCTGGGGTAACTCAGCGGGTCAGGCAGCATTTCTGGAGAACATGGATGGATGACAATTCGGGTTGGGACTCTCCTCCAGACTGATAGTGGTGGGAGAGGAGAACACTGGAAGAGAGGTGGGGGCAGTACAAAGTAAGGCAAGTGATAGGTGGATACAGGTATGGGTTGTGTTTCTATTGCCAGATGATTTTGGATGAAGGCCACAAACAAATGTGTGAGAGAAGGATAGACGATCCACTAATTGTGAAGCCAGAGGAAGGAATAGAGGTGGAAGGGGAAGAGCAAGGAAAAATAGGTGTGTATCCAGGTGGGGCAAAGCAGAGAGAAAAGGGGCAGGGGGGTGTTTGTGAGTTATTACCTAAAATTGGAGAATTCAGCATTCATACTGTTAGCTTGTAAGCTTGTAAGTGGGATATGAGGTGATGATCCTCCATTTTGTAGACCATTAAGTTATAAGCTACCAAGTGGAATTTGTAGTGCTGTTCCTCCAGTTTGTATATCGACAGGTTGTAAGCTACCCAACCTTACAATCTTAGTTTTTATTAATTTTAATTGTTTGGATGACTGTTAGAGGGTTTTAGTTTGAAAAATCAATGGACTCTTTCGATCACTGAATAATTTTTTCACTTGCTTTTCTCTCCATAGGTAGTTTTCCTGCCAAGTTACGGCTATGTGTACGTGGATATCATTCATCAGTCCAGCACCATAACTGTGACGTTGGCACCTGAGGGTAGAGCTGGACCTGTTCTGACCAGCCTTTATGGGTAACTAGACCAAGTGGACCCGTTGGGCCCAATCCTCTCCTACATTGGTGCAGCACCCTCTCCTCCCCATCCCCTCTCCCACCCCCTCCCCCCTTCCCCCACTCCCCCTCATCCCCTCTCTCCTCCCCTCCCCCTCCCCTCCTTCTCCCCTCCTTCCCCTCTCCCTCCCTCCACTCCCCCTCCCCTCCTCCCCTCCTCCCTTCCCCCTCTCCCCCTCTCTTCAACCCCTCCCCTTCCCCTCCCCTTCTTCCCCTCCCCCCCAACCCCCCTTATCCTCCCTCTTCCCCCTCCCCTCTCTCCCTCTCTCCCTCCCTAGGAGATAGATTTAAACTTTAAAATGTGAATAACTTAAAAAATATAACACCGATTTCAATGAAACTTCTTCCATTAGCACGAAAGGGACGACGGTGAGTAAGGTGGGCCTAAAATTGTCGTGCTATCATGTACCTTGTGGTGCGTGCTATCCGGTCAGTGAAAAGACTATACATGATTACAGTCAAGCCATCCACAGAATTCATTTTATCAGGTTGCATCACAGCATGGCTTGGGAACAGCACCATCCAATACCTTGAGAAACTGCAGAGTTGTGAAGGTAGCCCAGACCATCACGCAAACCAACCTCCCTTTCATTGACTCCATCTACACTTCATGCTGCCTCGGCAAGGCCACCAGCATAATCAAGGACCAGTCTCACCCCAGTCACTCCCTCTTCTCCCTTCTCCTATCAGGCAAGACGTATATCAAATGCAGACCTCCAGACTCAGGGACAGTTTCTTCCCAGCTGTTATCAGGCAACTGAACAATCCTGATAACAGGATAAAGGGTATAACATTTAGTGCAAGATAAAGACCAATAAAGTCCGATTAAAGTCTCCAATGAGATAGATGGGAGGTGAGGTCTGACTTCCAGCTGATGACAGGACGGTTCAGTTGCCTAGCAGATTCTTAATTAGAATGGGTGTCAGGGGTTATGGGGAGAAGGCAGGAGAATGGGGTTAGATAGATCAACCATGATTGAATGGCGGAGTAGAATCGATGGGTTGAATGGTCTAATTCTGCGCCTAGAACTTATGAAGGTGTCTTCCAAAGCTCTAACTTATTTCTTGGTTGCTGAAGTGTCAATTGATTTTTAACCCTTGCCGTTTGCACAGGATGCCGCAGCAGGCGATTGCACTCCGCGTGCTGATCGCTCAAGCGAGCCTGACGGTAAACGACGACATTACCAATCAGTGCAAGTCGACCGAGCTGCTGAGAATTACGCTGGACAATGTCCTGTTGAACCTGGCGCCGCTGGTGAACCACTACCGGCCCGCGGTGCGCGAATTCCGAGCCGAGCCCAGTCACGGCTTCTCGGAGCTATACCTGCTGGAGTTGTGCATCGGGGACCTGCAGGTGGACAACCAGCTCTACCATCGCACCAGCTTTCACTTCCCTGCCTTGCTCTGCCAGGAGCAGAAGCCCGAGAGCCCCCCGTGGAGAACTGGCTTCAGTCCAGCCTTCTCGGCCAAGGACCTCGAAGGCTACAAGCACAAATGTTTTCTGAAAGCCCATGTCCTCCTGAGGGAACAGAAGTTTGTGTTCGTCGTGAATGAGGTGAACTTTGAGCTGAAGTCTGCAAGGCTCTATGTGGAAGACACATTTGTTTATTACATAAAAACCTTGTTCAACACGTACATCCCTGACACCGGGGTGCACCGAAAGCAAGCAAGGACATTGCCCATTTCGACAGCCGTGCCCCGCGTGCCTGTGCACGTGTTGAATGCAACGTATGCGCTCGTGAATCCGATCAAAATGCAACGGTTGACCATCCAGGCTGTGAGCTTGCTGGTCAGCGTCCACGCCTCCATCAAGTTGTACATTGCATCTGATCACACTCCACTTTCATTCGCACTCTTTGAGAGGGGGCCCATCTACACCACTCCCCGGCAACTCATCCACGCTCTCGCCATGCACTACGCTGCAGGAGCGTTGTTTCGAGCAGGTTGGTACAACGGATGAAACACAGAATGCCAGAGGAACTCAGCGGGTCAGTTCAGTGTGTAGGAACGCTTGACAGGGCTTATGGGGAGAAGGCAGGAGAATAGGGTTGAGAGGGAAAAATAGATCAACCATGGTTGAATGGTGGAATAGACTTGATGGGCCGAAAGGCCTAAGTCTGCTCCTAGAAATTATGAAAGGAACTACAGATGCTGGTTTATACCGAAGATAGACACAAAGTGCCAGAGTAACTCTGTGGGTCAGGCAAAGGTATTCCTTTTCTCCAGAGATGCTGCCTGACCCGCTGAGTTACTCCAGCACTTTGGGTCAGTTCAATGGTGCTTTTATTGTCACGTGCAAATGCACAGTGAGATTTTAGTTTAGTTTAGAGATACAACATAGATACAGGCCCTTCGGCCCACCGAGTCCGTGCCGACCAGCGATCACCCATACTCTAGTTCTATCCTACACACTAGGGATAATTTACAGAAGTCAATTAACCAACAAACCTGTACGTCTTTGGACTGTGGGAGAAAACTGGAGCATCCGGGGAATGCCCATGGGGTTCTTGGGGAGAATGAACAAACTCCGTACAGACAGCACCCATAGCTAGGATCGAACCCAGGTCTCTGGCGCTGTAAGGCAGCAACTCTACCACTGTACCGCCCTTTTTTCTTTTCTTACACAGTGTCCAATACAGCAATACAGTATTCCCGTAACCAAGCACATCCTGGATTAGCAAGTGTGCAGAAATGGTTTACTGAGCCTGCATGTTAGAAGTGCAATGTTTTGGCGCCATAGCAGCATCTCTGGAGGGAATGGCATAACTGGTTTATTATTGTCACGTGTACTGAGATGGAAGAAACTGCCGATGCTGGAATCTTAAGCAAAACACAAACCGCTGACCAAACTCAGCGGATCAGGCAGCAGCTCGGGAAGGAATCGCATAATTGGTTTATGATTGTCACATGTACTGCAGATGCTGGAATCTTGAGCAAAACACAAAACGCTGGTCGAATTGAATGGGTTAGGCAGCATCTGTGGAGGGAATGGACAGGCGGCAGATCCGTTCCCATAGCCAACCGACTTTGCGGGCTGATATCTTGGCTCCTCAGCAGCCTAGGCGGACTATTCAGATACTGTTGGACTACTTACTCTCAGAGGCCATGACCTCTGTTGGTCCGGCAAAACGGACAATCCCGAAAGGCTCCGGAACCAATTTTGGGCACCATATCTGAGGAAGGATCTGCTGGCTCTGGAAAGGGTCCAGAGTATGTTTACAAGAATGATCCCAGGAATGAGGAGGTTAACCTATGATGAGCGTTTGTTGGCACTGGGCCTGTACTCGCTGGAGTTTAGAAGAATGAGGGGGGAACCACATTGAAACATACAGACTAGTGAAAGGCTTGGATAGAGCGGATGTGGAGATGATGTTTCCACTAGTGGGAGAGTCTTGGACTAAAGGCCATAGCCTTAGAATTAAAGGACGTTCTTTTAGGAAGGAGATGAGGAGAAATTTCTTTAGTCAGAGGGTGGTGACTCTGTGGAATTCTTTGCCACAAAACGGCTGTGGTGGCCAAGTCAGTGGATGTTTTTAAGGCAGAGATTGATAGATTCTTGATTAGTAAGGGGTGTCAGAGGTTATGGGGAGAAGGCAGGAGAATGGGGTTAGGAGGGAGAGAGAGATCAGCGATGATTGAATGGTGGAGTAGACTTGAAGGGCCGAATGGCCTAATTCTACTCCTATCACTTATGACCTTATGACCAAGGATGAGGGAAAATCGGTGGTGGACCTGTACTATGTTAAATATCTTCATGTGTGTAGCTAGTTGCTTCACATACCTTTTTGTTTGCTCGTCCAACAGGCTGGGTCGTTGGCTCTCTGGAAATTCTTGGAAGTCCAGCTAACTTGGTGCGAAGCATCGGTAATGGGATAGCGGATTTTTTCCGTCTTCCGTACGAGGGGCTGACCCGTGGTCCAGGTGCCTTCGTCAGTGGAGTCTCCAGGGGAACAACTTCATTTGTAAAACACATTTCCAAAGGTAATATCTTTTCTCATCATTCTCTGCATGTTTATCCCCAGTGGATGCTGGTAAACCTGTTGTGTAACGGTGCCTATACATTATACACTGGCGTTTGAAATTTTGTTCTCTGAAAGAGTTAGCACCTTATCTCACACGTATTGTCTTTTGGTCTCTGGCATTTGTCAGGCCACCTGCCTATCAATCCCCCCCCCCGCTCACCTGTATCCACCTATCACTGACCTGGCTTTGTTCTGCTCCTCCTCTCCTCCAGTTTTCTCCACCCTACTACGGTTGAGTTACTCCAGCACATTGTGTCTCCCTGCGACCGCGTGGGTTTTCTCTGGGTGCTCCGACGATTTCTTCCCACATTCCAAAGACCTGCAGGTTTTTTGGCTGCTGTAAATTGTCCCTAGTGTGTTGGATGGAACTAGTTCTGCTGTACGATCGCTGATCGGCGCGGATTCGGTGGGCCGAAGGGCCTGTTTCCACGCTGTATCTCTAAACTCTGAACTTTTAAATGGTGTTATTGTACCTGCCTCAGCAAACCCCTCTGGTAGCTCAGTTAATATACCCACTACCCCTCAGGATCCCTATAATATATCTTTCCTTTCTACCTTTACGTTTGAAGGCACTGGGCCTGTACTCGCTGGAGTTTAGAAAGATGAGGGGTGAAACATACTGAACAGTGAAAGGCCTGGATAGAGTGAATGTGGAGAGGATGTTTCCACTAGGGGGAGAGTCCAGGACAAGAGGCCATAACCTCAGAATAAAAGGACGTACTTTTAGAGAGGAGGAATTTATTTCGTCGGAGGGTGGTGAATCTGTGGAATTCATTGCCACAGAAGGCTGTGGAGGCCAAGTCAATGGGTATTTTTAAGGTGGAGATTGACAGATTCTTGAATAGTAAGGGTGTCAGGGGTTATGGGGAGAAGGCAGGAGAATGGGGTTGAGAGGGAAAGATAGATCAGTCATGATTGAATGGCGAAGTAGACTTGATTGGCCGAATGGCCTAATTCTGCTCCTCGAACTTGTGAACTTTCCTATGTTTTTGTGTATTTTTATTCAGGCACCCTGACGTCGATCACTAACCTCGCTACAAGTCTGGCCCGGAACATGGATCGGCTATCTCTCGACGAAGAACACTATATACGGCAGGAGGAATGGCGGAGGCAGCTTCCAGACAGCCTGGGGGAAGGTCTGCGGCAGGGACTGTCTCGCCTGGGAATCAGTCTCCTAGGTAGGGCACGACAGGAGAGCCTGACAATAAATCACGAGAGGAATAGATCGGGTAGACGCACAGTCTCTTGCCCAGAGTAGGGGAATCGAGAACCAGAGGAGTTAGGTTTAAGGTGAGGGGGGAAAGATTTGATAGGAACCTGAGGGGTAACTTTTTCACACAAACGGTGGAGGGTGTCTGGAAGGAGCTGCTGTAGGATGTAGTTGAGGCAGGTACTATCGCAACATTTAAGAAACATTTTGACAGGTACATGGATAGAACACATTTAGGATATGGGCAAAATGCAGGCAGGTGGGACCAATGTAGATGGGACATGTTGGTCAGCGTGGGCAAGCTGGGCTGAAGGGCCTTTTTTCCTCGCTGTATGACTTTGACTCTAAATCAAAGATGTAAATGCAAAACTCAAGAGTAAATTTTGAAATAAGAGTTCCAAACTCAGTGCCTGTTGAGTTTTTGAATCTGTGCTGCATCAAGAAACTAATAACCCCTTCACTGGTGCCAATGCATTATGAGGCAGACTGTGTTTCAGTGCTGGCTCTTTAATGTGGGTTCGGTTATTGATGACTGTAAATGTGTCTACGATGTGTCTACCATTTATGTTGAAGCACTTCAGCTTTGTTTATACGGCTTTAAGTTTTGTGTAAACCTTGAAGAAAATCAGTTCATAATGAAAGAACCCAGATCCCACCTGCCCTGAAATGATTTTGCTGCCTTCAGGGAAATGAATCTATTAATCTCAATAAAATATTGCAGTACCAGCCTCTTGCTTTGCTTATGAAGCAGGTTTAGACGTCTGCTCATTGCAAGTTGGTGCAAAGTTTGTCAGGAAGACTGTACTATTATAACCGTTTCATTATAAAACCTCTTAAATAAAAATGAATGTGTCAACATGAATTTGCAAAAGTTCTCCTTCAACAACCTTTTAATTTTTTTGGTGTTGTCCTAGGGAAGAGAATGGCAACAATATTTTACATAAAGATCTTGTGACGCATTGCCACCATTCAGTTGAATTTGACTCTGGGAAGAACTTTAATGTAGCAGTTATCTCCATTATTATCTTCGTGCAATATTGAGCAGAGGTCTATATGTGTACACGTATACGTGTTAAGAAGGCTTTGGTGAGACGCCTTCTTGAACTGTTGCCGTCCATTTGGCAAAGATTAATTTGACAATGAGGATGATCAGGAGTTGTTCACTTTTAGACTGTCTAGACGAGTGGTTATTAAAAAGTTATGCATTCAAGTATCGCTAGAAGTTGAACAGGATCCCATACGCCAAGATAAAATTGAGAATCTGGACAAGAAAATTTCATGGAATGCACCTTGACTAAGATTCAGTGAAAGTAGGAAACCAATTATTTAGACATCAGACTTTACAGATACAGCGCAGAAACAGGCTCTTCGGCTTCCTGAGGCGGTGATTGCTTGAGAAGGTGACTGCTGCAGATCCTCTGATGAAGATACTCCCAATTCCAATATCTAACATCTATTCTATAGATATTGAGCTTTGTGATTCCGACCCTGTGTAAATATAGCCAGTAGCTGGCTACCTACGTAACACAAGGGACCAAAGAGAGATGTCAACCCCCCCCCACCCATGTATTTCAGGCCCAAAACAGTCAGCTCTCTCAGCCAAAGGAGTAAAACCATATACACAAGGGAGTGTAGATGCTGGTTTACGAAAAAGGCACAAAGTGCTGGAGTAACTTAGTGGCTCAGGCAGCATCTGTGGAGGACATGAATAGGCGACATTTCTGTTTAGGTTTATTATTGTCACGTGTGCTGAGGTACTGTGAAAAGCTTTGTTTTTCATGCTATCCAAACAGATCAGATAATACTTGACAAATACAATCAAATTAAACTCAAGTACAATAGATAGATCGAAGAGAAAGGTACAGAGAGCAGAATATAGTTCTCAGCATTGTCGCGCAAAGGTTCCATAGACAAAGTCCAATGTCCGCAATGGGGTAGAGGTGAATCAGACAGTGCCCTAGCTTGCGGAAGGAGTCCAGACCTGAACCGTCGCCTATTCATGACCTCCAGAGATGCTGCCTGACCCGCTGAGTAAAACTATATGGTGGAGGAGAGAGAATTCAAACTTATTTGTTTGGCATGTGAGTAAAAATGGCCAAGCCATTGCGAAGGCAAGATTGGATTGTTACCTGTTCCCTTTGATATTCCAGGTGCCATTGCTGGAATCGTGGATCAGCCAATGCAGAATTTCCAGAAGACCTCGGAGGTGTCAGCTGGCCGCAAAGCCAAGGATGTCATATCGGGTGTGGGCAAGGGGATTGTTGGCGTCTTCACCAAACCAATAGGTGGAGCTGCTGAGCTGGTCTCCCAGACCGGCTACGGTACGTTTTCCCAGTGGATACACCAGCCTTTTGTACATTTGATCAAGAGTCGAGAACGTCTAATTGCCTCAGGTGCCAAAAATGGAACAATTAAATTCTTACTTGCAACAGCAAAACAGGTCTTTAAGCATAGTACTCATAGATAAGTCAAGTCAAGTCATAATAAACAAACCAAATTCAATAAATTAAAAACCCTGACATAATTGCAAAGAGCCTGAAACCATTAGTGCTACCAAGATAGTTCATAGTTAATGTTTTTAGTGTTCAGGAGCCTGATGGTTGTTCGGAAAAAGCTTTTCTTGAACCTGCAGGTCACGGCTGTCAGACTCCTGTACCTCCTTCCTGAAGGTAGGTTTGAAATGAGAGGATGGTCAGGGTGATGTAGGTCCTTGATGATGCTGGCTGCCTTTTGAGGCAGCGCCTCTTGTAGATGCCTTCAATGGTGGAGAGGTCAGTACCCGTGATGGACCAGGCGAGGAAAATTAATATTATGGATGGTACTATCGCAATGTTTAAGAAACATTTTGACAAGTACATGGATAGGGCAGGTTTAGAGGGATATGGGCAAAATGCAGGCAGGTGAGATTACAGTAGAAGGGACATGTTGGTCAGTGTGGGCAAGTTGGGCCGAGCGGCCTGTTTCCACGCTGTATGGACTCTATGATAGCAATGCAACGACAAATGAACGCTATGAATCTCGAGCGGAATATATTGAAAATTGGCTGGGACGAGGAATGGTTGAATAGTTGTCACAAGTTAGGGGAAGTCAGTTAAGTGCATAAAAGGGGAAAGAAACATAATGATATATTGATTGGGATCAGATGAAAATGAGACTGATGGGTCTTGGAGTCAGTGTGGATGATGGGTTGAAAGTTCTCCTTCTGTACCTTGTTGGGCTAATTCCCACCAGACTCGGTGCATGTACGAGCCACATTGTTCAACTAATATTCGCTGCTGGCTGCTATCATGGCAAACAGGAAGCCGGCGGTGGGAATTAAAAAAACACCATGATGTTTATCACCACTGAGCCTTTTCCAATGATGATAAGAATGATAGTCATGTATTGTCTTCATCCTCATGTATTGTCTTCCCGCTGACTGATTAGCACACATCAAAAGCTCTTCACTGTACCTTGGTACACATGACAATAAACTAAGCTTAAACTCAAACAAACTCAAACCTCATATAAATCTGGAAGTCTTTCCCAGAAGAAGCTGTTGTGGTGAGTCAGTTGGACATTACGTCATTGTCAAGAGAGGGTGTTAAAGGATGTAAGCTAAATGTAGAGTTGACACAGAGATCAGTCAGTCATTGGATACTGGAATAAGCATGAAGGGCAGAATGATTGAAAGATGATTGTGTTTGTCAAAGGTTTGAAAAGCTGCGATCACCATCACAAGTCTTAGCAGTGCCAGGCATTACATGATGCATTGCTGAGCCAGACCGAGCTGGGAAATTCCATGTTTGGTCTCGGGTCTGCTTGCCAACCAGCATACAACTTGTATTACCCGTACAAAATCTTAGGCTGTCAAACACATTCAAACGCACACCTCCCGATTCAGGGACAATTTCTTTTCAGCTGTTATCAGGCAACGGAACCATCCTATACAACTAGAGAGCAGTCCTGAGTTACTATCTACCTCATTGGAGACCCTCGCATTATCTTTTATCGGACTTTACTGGCTTTATCTTGAACTAAACATTATTCACTTTATCATGTATCTGTACACTGTGAAAGGCTCGATTGTATTCATGTATTGTCTTTCCGCTGACTGGTTAGCACGCAACAAAAGCTTTTCACTGTACCTCGATACACGTGACAATAAACGAAACTCAAAATCAACCTGGGTTCAACTTGTTGGGTGGAATCCTGAACAAATCCAGAAATGTTGTGTTGTTGATACAACCCAAAATATACACACACTGTTGGAGTAACTCAGCGAGTCAGGCAGCATCTCGGGAGAAAAAAGGTGGTTGATGTTTCGGATGGGGACAGATACGACCCAAAGCAGTTTGGTTTTCCCAACAGATTCAAGTGAGCGCATTCAAGTGAGGTCAACAGCCTTCACTATGAAGGTGTTTTATTTTACTTTATTTTAATTAATGTTAATATTTCATAGCTTTATGGTGAGAACGGCAAGATTTAAAGAAGGTGGGTTGAGTTTTTTTTGACAGGAGAGTAGGCGTGAGTGCCTGGAACACACGGTTGGGGCGGTGATTGTATCTGGAGGCAGATAAGACAGTGGCATTTAAGAGGCTTTACAATTGACACATGGATATGCAGACAATGAAGAGATATAGATCACGTGCAGGTAGAGGAGATTAGTTTAATGTTCATGTTAACATTCATGTTCAGCACATTCATTGTGGGCCAAAGTGCCTCTTCCAGTGCTGTACCCATGCTATTTTAGGTCAATTTAGTTTAGTAATTCAGCGCGGAAACAGGCCCTTCAGCCCACCGAGTCCACGCCGACCAGCAATCCCCATACACTAGCGCTATACTGCACATTCGCGGAGAAAAACCCACGTGGTCATGGGGAGAACGTACAAACTCAGTGCAGACCGCACCCGTAGTCAGGATCTCTGACGCTGTAAGGCAGCAACTCTGCCACTGCGCCACCCAAACATGTTATGTTCTATGTTTTTATTTGTTCTTTGCGTTTACATTTTTTATGCCAATCTTTAAGTTTAAAAAAAAAATATCTTCACACCATCATCCATGGGGGTAGATAGTAGCTGATAGTAGTGGATCGCTGGATGGTGCGGTTTCGGTGGGCTGAAGGGCCTGTTTCCGCGTTGTTTCTCTAAAGTCCAAAGTACAAGAGTATAGGAATAGCCAAAGACAGTGCTCATGCATGGTGGATGTTATCATTGATATCTGATTTTATTGAAAGGTGGCTCCTTGATTATTGGAGGGGCAGCTTGGTAAATGACCTTTGTTATGCAAAGATGTAGTGAACTATTAGACAATAACCTGGTGCTTGATTTGCAATGACTGGTCACTATGATGCTCTTTTATCTGGAAAGATAGATTGAACAGTTTCACATTTGTTTTGTGGATTAACTCCAATCCAGTGGAGTGATCACCCTGCTCTGCCAATGGGAATTTAATCGCTAATTGCTTCATAGGCCATTCAGGTATCAATGTCTGTGCCTAACACGATGCCAAAATAAGCTACTCTCCCCTTCCTGCACGTGATCTATCTTCCACCACCCCCACCCCCCCCCCCCCCCCCCCAATCCCCCTCCATTCCCAGCATATCCATGGGCCTATCTAAAAGCCCCTTAAACACCACTATCGTAAATGCCTCCATCACCATTCCAGACAGCGCGGTCAAAGGGAGAATGTACAAACGCCTTAGAGACAGCACCCATAGTCAGGATCGAACCCAAGTCTCTGGTGCTGTAAGGCAGCAACTCTACCGCTGCGCCACCATGCCGCGCCACCATGCCGCGCCACCATGCCGCTCCAACCTTTCTATGTTCTCCAGAGATGATGCCTGACCCACTGAGTTTTCCAGTACTTTCTGTCTTTTCTGGTAAAGCGGCATCTGCAGTTCCTGGTGTTTACACAGATGGGGTGAATGGCGAGTTGGGGAAGGGGAGGAGAACGGTAAACCTCACACGTTCAACCTCACATGTGTTTTGAATACTAAACATGTTTTTTTATTTATATTAATCGTGCTATTCTGTTGATTCAGTCGAAAGATTACCCCGTGACCATAATAAGAAATGGATATATATTTGGGGGGAGAGATTATTTCTCATAATGATACGACTCAGAAATACTATCCAAGGGAAATTATC
The DNA here is from genome assembly GCF_053455715.1 of Rhinoraja longicauda. Classification (NCBI taxonomy): domain Eukaryota; kingdom Metazoa; phylum Chordata; class Chondrichthyes; order Rajiformes; family Arhynchobatidae; genus Rhinoraja; species Rhinoraja longicauda. The sequence continues at coordinate 72,071,123 of NC_135956.1, forward strand.
ATACTTGAATGTTGAGCTAATGTAATTGTCATACTGTATAGAAATCAACAATCGTTCCTGCTTTAGTTTTCAACGACCGTGTTACTTGGGAAAATCTCCCACCAGCTCGCCCATGCTGGCAGTTTGACAATGCTTAGCATTTATGAGGTTGGGTTTATGGGTTTTAATTTTTGACACCATTATATAGCTTTGGCTTTTACGTAATTGCGGTTGAAGAGATAAATATCCCTGTCCGCCGGTTCCAAACACATTACATCACTTTGACACCGCGAGGCTGCCGAGTTAAGTACGAGTTAGGATCTTGTCTTTATTGCTTTAGGTATTTTACACGGAGCTGGACTATCTCAACTTCCCAAGCAGAGGTTTCACCCCACTGAACAACTGAATGACCAGGCCCCAAACAGCCACGTCAAATATGTCTGGTAAGACTATTCTGGCAGTCAGTCATTTTTATGATAGCATTATTCATTACATTGGTCTGGCATTGTATCAAACTAACAGGTCATTTATCTTGGAATGGTTTGTTTCTTACACAAAATGATTCGGTTCTGGAATTTTAAATTTAATTTTTTTTTTAAAATTGTAATGGTATCTGTTCAACATTTTATGTCCTGACAGGAAAATGCTCCAGTCTTTGGGAAGGCCTGAAGTCTTTATGGCCTTGGAAGTGGTAATCGTGAGCAACTCTGGCCAGGAATACCAAGGATGTCTTCTGCTCACCTCCGAGGTGCTGTTTGTGGTCAGTGTCAGTGAGGACACACAGCAGCAGGCGTTCCCAGTCACCGAGATCGAGTGCAGCCTGCATCCAAAGAGAGAAAACTTTCTCCACATTGTGCTCAAGCAACAAAGGGTATCTTACGACAGTGAGGTAGGATGCTCCCAAATTGGGACTTTCCCAGGGAATGGGTACTTTTATCGATTTATCTGATTATCGTAGGCTATTTATCCTTGGAGAAATATTCACATCGGGCAAATTGCAAATCTTATTATCTCTGTAGTTCACACCAATACAAGACCAAGGGAATTGAATCATTGAATTACAGTGGTGCAGCTGGTACAGTTGCTGCCTTATAGCACCAGAGTCCAGGGTTTTGATCCTGACCTTGGCTGCTGTCTGTGTGGAGTGTGTACGCTCTTTCTGTGACCACGTGGGTTTACCCCGGGCGTTCTGGTTTTCCTCCCACACTCCAAAGGTTTTTAGGTTAATTGGGCCAAATGCAGGCAAATGTGACCAGCCTAGATGAGCCAACTTGGTCGGCATGGGCCGAAGGGCCTATTTCCATAGGGTCTATGACCCTATGCCTCTAGTTGATGGGAACGTGAGGAAAATAAAATGGGATTCACATAAATGTGTGCTAGATTCAGTGGGCCGAAGATTAGATCAGATTAGGTTTATTATTGTTGCGTGTACCGAGGTACAGTGAAGAGCTTTTATTTGCGTGCTTAGTTTAGAGATACAGCACGGAAACAGGCCCTTCGGCCCACCGGGTCCGCGCTGACCAACAATCCCCGCACACGATGTCCATCAAATCAGGTAACACTATTCATGAATACAATCAAGCCAAAATCAGGTACAACAGCTAGAGTGAAGGGAAAGATATGGAATGCAGTATATAGTTCTCTGCATTGTAGCGTAACAATTCCAGAGACCAATTTCCACATGAGGTAGGTTGGAGAATCTTCAGTTTCTTCCCAGCTGTTGTCAGGTAACTAAATCATCCTACCACAACTAGTGAGCAGTCCTCCACTACTATCTACCTCATTGGTGACCTTCGGACTATCTTTATCTTGCACTAAACATTATTCCCTTAAAGATATTCCCAAAACGTTATTCCCTGAACGTTATTCCCTTATCATGTATCTGTACACTGTAAATGGCTCAATAGTAATCGTGTATTGTCTTTCCGCTGACTGGTTAGAACGCAACAAAAGCTTTTCACTGTAGCTTGGTACACGTGACAATAAACTAAACTGAAGAATCGGGACTGTATGCTGGCTTATTGAAGGACCATTCAGAATTCTGATAACAGAGGGAAAGAAGCTGTTCCTAAGCCTGGTGGTGCATGCTTTCATACTTCTGGACATTCTGCCCGAGGGAATTAGAGCGGCTCCCGTTTCCATGCAGTATTACTCTAAGAACTGATCCAGGTTTTACCAGGATGTTGCTAGGACTTGAGGGCCTGAGCTATTGGGAGAGGTTGGGAAGGAAAAGACTATATAAGGGGGATAGGAGTGATCTTACAGAGATGTTGTAGATAGTGAGGGGAATAGATAACGTGAATGCACAGAGTATTTGACCCAGAGTAGGGGAATCAAGAACCAGAGGACATAGGTTTAAGGTGAGGGGGGAAAGGTTTAAGAGGAACCTGAGGGACAATGTTTTCAGACACAGGGTGGTGAGTATGTGGAGCAAGCTGACAGAGGAAGCAGTTGTGGCAGGTAGTTTAGTCTTGAGATACAGCATGGAAACAGGCCCGTCGGCCTACCGAGTCCATGCTGACTAACGATCACCGGTACACTAGTTCTACATTATCCCCGTTTTGCATCCTACACACTAGAGGCAATTTACAAAAGCCAATTAACCTACGTATTAAATCTGTACGTCTTTGGAATGTAGGAGGAACCCAGAGCACCCAGACAAAACCCACGTGGTCACAGAGAGAACGTACAAATTACATACAGACAGCCGATTGAACCCTGGCCTCTGGCACTGTAAGGCAGCAACTCTACCACTGCACCACTGTGGTGGTACTATGACAACATTTAGTCATACAGTACGGATACGGGCCATTTGGTCCAACTTGCCCATGTCAACCAAGATGCCCTATCTACTCTAGTCCTGCTGCCCCAATTTGGCCCATACCATTTAAAAGCATTTGGACAGGTACATGGATAGGAAGTGTTTAGAGGGTTATGGTCCAAATGCAGGCAGGTGGGACTAGTGTAGGTGGGGAATGTTGGTCGGCGTGGGCAAGTTGGCGTGTTGGGCCTATTTCCGTGCTGCACATCTATGACTAGAATAGACAGGGTAAATGCTCAGAATCTTTTACCCAGGGTAGGGGAATCAGGAACCAGAGGAAACGGGTATAAAGTAAGGGGGGTAATATTTAATAGGAACCTGAGGGATAAACATTTTGCACAAAGGGTGGTGGGTGTATGTAACGAGCTGTTAGAGGAGGTAGTTGAGGCAGGTACTAGCACAATGTATAAAAAATATTTAGACAGGTACATGGATAGGAGAGGTTTAGAGAGATATGGGCTAAAACTCACGTAGGTGGGACTAGTGTTGATGGAACATGTTGGTCAGTGGGCCAATGGGCCTGTTTCCATCCTGCATGCGTCTATGACTACATGGATCTGATAGGTTTAGAGGGATATGGGGCAAACGCAAGGAGGTGAAACTAGTGTAGATGGGACATGGTTATCGGTGTGGGCAAGTTGGGCCAAAGGGCCAGTTTCCACGATCAATGACCCTTGATGGATAGGGATATGGGCCAAATGCAGGCAAGGTGGACTAGTACAGATGGGGCATGTTGGTCGGCATGGACAAGTTGGGCCGAAGGGCCTGTTTCCACACTGTATGACTCTACATGAATAGGACATGTCTGCAGATGCTGGTTTACATCAAAGATAGACACAAAATGCTGGAGTAACTATGTGAGTCAGGCATTATCTCCTGAGAAGAAGAATAAGTAGAGGGATATGGGTCAATCGCAGACGGGCGGGACTAGTGTAAATGGGGCAAGTTGGTCAGCTTGGGCAAATTGAGCCGAAGGGCCTGTTTCTGTGCCGACTGATTTATTGACTTATCAATTCCAACACGTTTCATTGTCTCTTGACCAGGGAGACGGCATCCGCGAGAGGCTTTCGGAACAGCAGTACGAGCGGTTGGTGGACTACGTCACACGAACGTCACATTACATCATGCCCAGCAGTGCAGCCATGCTGCAGGCTCCCCTTGTGGTTATCGCCGATCCTCCAGCCGTCAGGACCAAAACCCACCAATATCGGGTCGATCAGCACTGCGGACGTGTGTTTGTGAGCAAGTTTGCCATGGTGAAAAACAAGGCACTGCGAAAGGGATTTCACTAGCCGCGCGCACAAGTGGCAACCAGAAGTATTTCCAAGCTGATCCCTCTCTGAGTAACATGGTCTTGGCCCACTTGACCGAAATGCACCACAACCTATTCACGAGAAGCTTTTAATCAAATAAATGTGATCTGGGTCAGTTCATTTCCATAATTTAGGCAATTTGCCTATCTCGATAATAAGCCTATTGTTAATCAATGGTGTGAATATGGTGTTTAATGGAAGAGGTGTGGCCACTATGATAATAGATAATAGACCTTTTGATACTCTGGAACACTGAAGTAAATTTGTCAGCTGCTGTCACCGATTAAGATTTTATTATTCTCCAATGCTCGTTTCAGCAAAAGAATTGATAATATAACTGAAAATATTTAAGGTAAATACATTTTAAAGTCAGAATCGACCTGTGTGATTTTATTTGGACAATTGGAAGAGAAGATTGTCCTATCTCATGGAAGTGCGATGCGGTCAGCAGGCAGTGCTGTGGGAAGGGAAATGGAAACTCGAGTCAAAAACCATCCTGCAGAGGTTGTGGAATTCCTCATCGGAGGCCCCATTGCTTCCCAACTCCCTATCCAAGGGAACCTTGAAAATTCAAAAGTCATAGGAGCAGAATTAGGCCATTTGGCCTGGTGAGTCTTGGGCGTTGGTGAGTAAGGGTGTCAAAGGTTACTGGGAGAAGGCAGGAGAGTGGGATCGAGTAGGAGAAATAGATCAACCATGATCAAATGGCGGAGCAGACTCGACGGGCCGAATGGCCCAATTCTGCTCCTCTATCTTATGGAGTCTATTCCACCATTCAGTCTATCTTTTCCTCTCAAACCCAATCTCCTGCCTTCTCCCCATAACCCTTGACACCCTTACTAATCAAGAATCTGTCAATCTCGGCCTTAAAAATAACCCAATGACTTGCCCTCCACAGCCTTCTGTGGCAAAGAATTCCACAGATTCACCACCCTCGGGTTCCTCCTCATCTCCTTTCTGAAGGTACATCTTTTTATTTTAGGGCTCTGCCCTCTGGTCCGAGATGCTCCCACTAATGGAAACATCAATCAAAAATTGACACACAAAGAACCTCGGATACTGCTTTACAAAACGAAAGACACAAAGTGCTGGAGTAACTCAAGATCTCTGGAGAACATAGCCTATTTATGTCTAGACAGAATGCAGTATCATGAAAAGCCACCCTTTTGCCAATCAAAATGCCCCTCACATGTCTTTTGCCAGGGTTTGTTCTGCCCTCACCTCTCTTCCAGCTTTCAATCCCCCCCTCAACTACCATTACAATCAGTCTGAAGGAGTGCGAGACCCAAATCGTCATCTATTTATGTTCTTCAGAGACACCTAAACAGCGCAGGTATGCACATTCCCCATGCTGGTAACATGGTGCAGCAAAGATATTTTTGAAGGAGTATCCAGATCTTGGAAAGTGGGCAATTGTCAGTACTGCCTGCAATAATGGAACAATGAAAATGGGGACTGAATGGGTGACCAGAATTGGTGTGAAGAATCAAAATATTGCAGGGTCGGAAAAGATCACGAAAGTTAGGAGGATGGGAAGAACAATGTAGAGACTTGAACCCTGGAGTGTGAAATTTAGTATCCAAGGAATGAGGGGAACAGGGGCAAAGAAATAAAGCAAAAAACAAATAATAAAGAATAATAAATAATTGGAAAATGATTAGACACAAGGCACTGAAGATGTTGGTTTACGAAAAAATATATACAAAGTGTTGGAGTAACTCAACGGGTCAGGCAACATGGATAGGTGATGTTTTGGGTCATGACCCTTCTTCAGACTTGAAGATTTGAGTCTGAAGAAGGGTCCCGACCTGAAACATTGTCGTGTAAGAAAATGACTGCAGATGCTGGTACAAATCGAAGGTATTTATTCACAAAATGCTGGAGTAACTCAGCAGGTCAGGCAGCATCTCGGGAGAGAAGGAATGGGCGACGTTTCGGGTCGAGACCCTTCTTCAGACTGATGTCAGGGGGGCGGGACAAAGGAAGGATATAGGTGGAGACAGGAAGACAGTGGGAGATCTGGGAAGGGGAAAGGGGAGGGGAAGAAAGGGACAGAGGAACTATCTAAAGTTGGAGGTCAATGTTCATACCACTGGGCTGCAAGCTGCCCAGGCGAAATATGAGGGGCTGTTCCTCCAATTTCCGGTTGGACTCACTGTGGCACTGGAGGGGGCCCATGACAGAAAGGTCAGACTGGGAATGGGAGAGGGAGTTGAGGTACTCAGCCACCGGGTGATCAGATTGGTTAATGCGGACTGAGCACAGGTGTTGAGCAAAGCGATCGCCGAGCCTGCGTTTGGTTTCGCCGATGTAAATAAGTTGACATCTGGAGCAGCGGATGCAATAGATGAGGTTGCAGGAGGTGCAGGTGAACCTCTGTCTCACCTGGAAAGACTGTTTGGGTCCTTGGATGGAGTTGAGGGGGGAGGTAAACGGACAGGTGTTGCATCTCGTGCGGTTGCAAGGGAAAGTGCCCGGGGATGGGGTAGTTTGGGTAGGAAGGGACGAGTGGACCAGGGAGTTACGGAGGGAACGGTCTCTGCGGAATGCAGAAAGGGGAGGGGATGGGAAGATATGTCCAGTGGTGGGGTCCCGTTGTAGGTGACGGAAATGTTGGTGGATGATTTGTTGGATACGCTGGCTGGTGGGGTGGACGGTAAGAACGAGGGGGACATTGTCGATCCATGTTCTCCAGAGATGCTGCCTGACCTGCTGAGTTACTCTAGCACTTTGTGTATTTTTTTCAGAAAGTGATTAAGTGGGTCTTGTCGCCAATGCCTTTGTGGGGACTCGTGCAGTTCCTCAGCTTTGGGAAAGTCTCCAAACAATATCCCAGTGCAGCAGTAGAGAGAAGCAACTGCAGATGCTGGTTTATACCAAAGATAGACACGAAGCATTGGAGTAACTCAGCAGATCAGAAAGCGTCTCTGGAGAAAAAGGATGGGTGACGTTTCGAGTCAGGACCTTTCTACTGAAGAACGGTCCTGAGCCGAAATATCACCCATCCTGTTTCTCCAGAGATGCTGCCTGACCCGCTGAGTTACTCCAGCACTTTGTGTGTAATTCTCCAGTGAATCTTGCGTGTGTTTTTATATATGAGTGGATACGGATATGGATCGGAAATTATTATTTTAAAGTGATTTGAAAAGATGCTGAACGATCAAGATATCAGGAATGAAGGATGGAAGCTGGTCTTTGCATCATTCCAAAGTTCAGTACCTGATGCTCTTTGACGCACCGAGCCCGCACAAAACCAGCAACCACCCATACACTAGATCTATCCTACACACCAGTGATAATTTACCGAGGCTAATTAGCGTACAAACCTGCATGTCTTTGGAATGTGTGAGGAAACCGGAGTACTCAGAGAAAACATACGCCGTCACAGAGTGAATGTACAAACTCCACACAGATAGCACCCGTAGTCAGGATCGAACCCGGGTCTCTGGCACTGTACGGTAGAGTGTAAACTAAACTCTACCACTGTGCCACTGACTGTTGAGGCCCTGTTCACCATTAGGTGATAGGAATTAACCGGACCTGGTCCACTGTCATGAAGTCCTGCATTGTATTTTCCATGATATTAGCTGTCACCACCGCCCATCATATACTGTTGATGCTGTCGGTATTTGGTCCAATTTGTACCCATGCCTACCAAGATGCCCCATCGACATTAGTCCCATTGTCCACATTTGGCCCAAAACATTTAAAAGACACTTGGACAGGTATGTGGATAGGAAAGGTTGGCTTTGAGTATGTGCTTGGCTGAATCCCGTGACCAATTCAAAACACCCCACCATCCATATAGATGCCCTGGAACCGATGCCTCATTGAGGATCCATCAGCCAATGCAGGTAACTTCAACATGCTCCTACTGCACTCTAGAACATAGAGCACTCTAGAACATAGAAACGTGCAGAAACATGCCTTTCGGTCCATAACAGCTGTGCCGAACACAATGGCAAATGAACCTAATCTCATCTGCCTGCACGTGATCTACATCCCTCCATTCCCTGCATGTCCATGTGCCTGTCTAAAAGCCCCTTAAATACCACTGTCGTATCTGCCTCCACCACCGCCCCTGGCAGCACTTTTCAGGCATCCAGGTGTTCATAAGTTCTAGGAGCAGAATTAGGCCATTCGGCTCATCAAGTCTATACCATGCAATCATGGCTGATCTATCTTTCCCTCTCAGCCCCACTCTTTTGCCTTCTCCCCATAACCCTTGACACTCTTGCCAATCAAGTATCTGTCTCCGCCTTAAAAATATCCATTGAATGTCAGATACTTGCCTCTTTTGACAGCTCATCCCTGCCAGCTTCTCCCTCACACGGAAGGATGCCTTCTTCCATTGACTCGCTCCCTTCTCTGCCATGGCACCCCCATTAAAATACCACAACCAGCAGCCGATCCCACATTCAGATCCGCTCTTAAACTCACTGCCTGGCGCAGAAGTAGTTCAGGTCCATTGAACACAAACAGCAACGCAGTGAAGAATCAGCATGTGAGCCACAAAACAAAATAGCCTCCAGTAAGAATGGGCAGTCAAGGCAGCCAAATCATAAAAGTTAACAGATGCAGGGCACTACTGGGCGAATTAAACAATGCAGATGTTCACAACAGGATATATGTCCAGGTTGTACACACATATACACACTCTCTCACTCCCTTCCACTGTCACTCTCTATCGCACACACTCTCATTCTCTCTCACATCCTTTCACTGTTACTCTACTCTCTAATACATGCACACAATCTCTCTCTGTCACACACACACACATTGCATGTGTGTGTATCTCATTCTCAATCTTTTTCATCGTCATGCCTCACACACTAACCCTCTCTCACTGTCACTACTCTCTCTTACTGTCACTCTCGCTGTATCTCACTCTCTCTCACTGTCACACCTCTCTCACTCACACACTCTCCGTTACTCTCTCCGTCACACTCTCTTCCTCTCCCTCCCCCTCTGCATCCCCCTCTTCCCCCTCCCTCTCCCTCTCTCTCCCTTTCTCTCTCACTTACTCCAGCTGCCTTCACAGCAGGATACAAAACCTATTTCAGTGAAGTCCTGTCCTAAAACATCTCCAAACCGTGTTCTCCAGAGATGCTGCCTGACCTGCTGAGTTGCTCCAGCACCTTGTGTCCTGTGAAAAAACAGAAAGGTTCATAGCACAGATCTGATGAGCATACTTGATGTACGAGGCATCTAATCTTTATGCCATGTCAATGTTGACGGACAGACAATGCCCGGGCTGAGATGTGGCTTCAATGCAGCCCTTCTTGAAGTCTGTGTAAGCAGAAACTGCAGATGCTGGTTTACACTGAAGATAGACACAAAATGCTGGTGTAACTCAGCGGGTTAGGCAGCATCTCTAGAGAACCCTTGCATTCCCTCTCTTTCTCTCTGTTCCTCCCCCGCCATCGCCCTCTTGCTAATTTCACCGTTTGTATTCCTTAGTTATCACCTTGTCCTCAGCCACCAATGGACCATTGTGGGCTCCACCTTTCCCGAGTCATCGATGCAGGCTCTGCTTTTTTTCTGCACCTTCCCAGACCTAAAGTATCCCTCTCCCTGACTCTCAGTCTGATGAAGGGTCTCGGCTCCTTTTCTCCAGAGATGTTGCCTGACCCGCTAAGTTGCTCTGGTATTCTGTGTCCACTTTCTTGAGGTCTGCAGTACTTTGAAACTTCCAGCCCTCTACAAAATATCTCCTTGGAGCGTGCTCTCCCAACATCTGGTTTTGATTTTCTTTTCCCTGAAATAATCTGAGTCTAAATAACAATATTTGTACAACATCTACCAAGGTTCATTTCATATTGTTTCCTGATATGCTGGAGGTGAAGTCAGATAGTTTGTTATATAAACTGCAAAAGTGTCAGATGTTTGGCAGCAGTGGTCCAGATGGTTTATACATGTGTAATCCAGCACAAGTACAGATGCATTTTTTGAGTCTGTCAACAATTTTCTAATGGTGCTCCCAAGGTTGAAGATTGTGTCTGAGAATGGAAAATGTACCAATAATTTTTTTTAACTGTACAACCAGATAATGACATTGATTTGCGACCTATTTCTTGTTTGACTTGCATTTTATCAAGACCCATTTTCCAAATTGTCAAATCTTTCCCAGGTAGAAGTATACCTTGCTGCTATTCATAAACTTGGACCATTAAGAAATAGTCATTGTCATAAAATCGTACAGCATGGAAACAGGCCCTTCAGCCCGACTTGTGCATACTGACGAAAATGCCCCTTCTAAGCTGGACAGCATTAGGCCCACATATTCCTTTAAACCTGTCCTATTCATGTACCTGTCCACTGGAATTTTAAATGTTGTTCTAGTACCTACCTCAACTTGCGGTGCTGGCTCGAAGGGCCAAATGGCTTCCTCCTGCACCTATTTTCTATGTAACTACCTCCTCCAGCAGCACATTCCATATTCCCACCACCCTCTGTGTGATAAAAGTTGCCTCTCAGGTTTCTATTAAATCTTTTCCCTCTCACCTTAAACTTAAGTCCTCTGGTTCTTAATTTCCCTCGCCTCTGTGCATTCATCTTACCTATTCCCCTCATGATCTAAAACACCTCTATAAAATCACAGCCTCCTGTGCTCCATGGAATGAAGACCTAGCGTGTCCAATCACTCCCCACTCCCTATAGTTCAGGCCCTCGAGTCCTGGCAACATCCTCGTAAATCTTCTCTGCACTCCTTCCGGCTTAATGACATAATCTGGGGTTTGGAAATGAAAGAGTTGCAATTTTTTGTAGCTTTTTTTATGGCCTCAGGGAGTTTTGAGGAATTTTACAATCACTGAAGTACTTTTGAAGTGCAGTCATTGGTATAGTGTAGGGTACTGCTGCTATTTTTGTACAAGCCAAAGTTCTGCAAACAGCAATGTGAACATTAGATGCAAGGAACTGCAGTTGCTGGTTTACAAATAAGACACAACGTGCTGGAGTAAGTCGGCGGGTCAGGTAGCATCTCTGGAGAACATGGATCGGGCGCGTCTCGGGTTGGGGCTCTTCAGACTGATTGTGGTGGTGGGGAGTGGGTGAATGCTCGAAAAGAGGAGGAGCAGGACAAAACCTATTGAGTGATACAGGTGAAGTGGGGAGTTTGATTGGCAAAAGGTGTGAGATAATGATAGAAGAGGTTCGAATTGTGAAGCCAAAGGGAGAAATGTAGGTGGAAGGCGAAGGGGAGGGGATAAATGGATGTGGGTCCAGATGGGGCAAAGGGAAGAGTGGGGGGGGGGGGGGGGGGAGGAAGGAAGGAAAACGATCAGTTGGTTAAATAGCTAGTATCTATAATGGTGACTGTGGAACTAATAGGTCGTTCTAAAAATTATTCTAATTTGCTGAGAAAACGCCGCAAAGTCTACACATCCTTCCTGTATAATATGTTCTATTTAGTTAATGGTGCAAATCTATGTGGCATTGTTGGCAGCAATGGAGATGCAGAGCAGTTTTGGGGGGGGAGTAGAAAGGCTAAGTGAATGGGCAAAGACAAGGCAGAGGGAATATAATGTGGCAAAATAAGGAAATCAATTTTGGTAGAAAAAAGAAAGAGGTTGGAAGCGTTGCTGCCTTACAGCACCAGAAACCCCAGGTTTGATCCTGACTACAGGTGCTGTCTGTAAGGAGTTTGTATGTTCTCCCAGTGACCTGCGTGGGTTTTCTCCGGGATCTCCAGTTTCCACCCTCACTCCAAATACGTACAGGTTTGTTGGTTAATTGGCTTGGTATAATTGTAAATTGTCCCTAATGTGTGTAGGATAGTGTAAGTGTGCGGGGGTCGCTGTTCGGCGCAGGCCTGGGAGGCTGAAAGGCCTGTTTACGCACTGTATCTAAACTAAACTAAACTAAAAAACATGGAGTATTTTATGAAAGGTCAGAGATTATTTGGTCACATGTACCGAGGTACACTGAAAAACTTGTTGTCTGCTATCCAACGTTGTTGTGCGTTGTCCAGTCAGCGAAAAGACTGTACATGATTACAATCAAGCCGACCACAGTGTACAGATACAGGATGAAGGGAATAATGTTTAGTGCAAGATAAAGTCCAGTGAAGTCTGATTAAAGATTGTCCAAGGGTCTCTGATGAGGTATATGGTAGCTCAGGACTTCTCTCTGGTTGGTGATAGGACGGTTCAGTTGCCTGAAAGCAGCTGGGAAGAAACTGTCCCTGAACCTGGAGGTGTGCGTTTTCAAACATCTATACCTCTTAACTAATGAGGAGAGAAGAGTGAAACTCGTACTTGATTCTGCTGATGGTCTTGCCGAGGCAGCAGAAGTGTAGATGGAAACAATGGAAGGGAGGTTGGTTTATGTGATAGTCCGGGCTACGTCCACAACTCTGCAATTTAATTGAACAGTGTCGGTGTTCAGACCTGGGTGTCTTTGTACATGAATCGCTGAAAATTAATATGTAGGTTCTGCAAGCAATTATAAAGGCGAGTGGTATGTTGGCCTTTATTGCAAGAGGATTTGAAACATCTTGCTCCAATTATATAGGGCCCTGGTGAGACCACATCTGGAATATTATGTGCAGGTCTGGTCTCCCTGCCCAAGGAAGGATATGCTAGTGATGTACAGTAATGCTACCAGATTAATTCCTGAGCTGGGGGTTATTGTAAGGGAGAGAATAAGCAGAGTCTACGGTCTGGAGTTTAGAAGAATGAGGGATGATCTCATTGAAATGTCCAAAATTCATTGCCATGTTTGACATGTTGGATCCAGATTTGTCGTTGCCTGAAGCTGAGATGGCAAGAACCTGGAGTCAGTGTCGTGAAAGGAAGTCAGCATTCAGGTCAGAGATAAGGAGATATTTCCTCACACAGATGTTTTCTGCTTCCTTGGAACACAGGAGAAAGAAGGGTTATCTTCTAGATGTTGTGCAAAATCATGAGAGGAATAGATCGGGTAAACGCACAGTGTCTCTTCCCCAGAGAAGAGGAATCGAGAATCAGAAGACATCGGTTTGTGAGGGGGGAAAGAGTTTATGGGATCCTGAGGGGTAACTTTTTCACACAGTGGTGAGTCCATGCTGACCATCGATCACCTGTTCACACCAGTTTCTATGTTATCCCACTTTCTCATCCACTCCTTCCACACTAGGGGGAATTTTACAGACCAATAAAATGCAAACCCGCACGGCATTGGGATGTGGGAGGAAGCCAGAGCACCCCGAGGAAAACCCACGCTGTCACAGGGAGAACGCGCAAACTCCACACAGACAGCACCCGAGTTCAGAGTCGAACCTGGGACTGTGAGGCAGCAGCTGTGCCAGCTACGCCACTGTGCTGCCCTGAAGGCTACGTTTTTAATGAAAAGGTTTTATTTATGTTAAGATCTAAATTTGCTCAGATAATGAAACTGAATCCTTTTGGGATGGTTCCAAAAATGGACTTCAAACGCTATGTTGTTGCAGTTGGTTACACATGAGATAGTTGCCAGTAGGAGATTTAAACATACTGATTATGAGGATGTCTTGCGGTAAGACTTCAGTGTGGACAAATGTTTGGCTCTAGCAGTATCTCCTTTTTACTGGGCAGCACAGTGGCGCAGCGGTAGAGTTGCTGCTTTACAGAGCCTGAGACCCGGGTACAATCCTGGCTACAGATGCTGTCTGTACGTTATCTACGTGGCCTGCGTGGGTTTTCCCCGGGCGCTCTGATTTCCTCCCACTCTTAAAAAAACATGCAGGTTTGTAGGTTAATTGGCTTTGGTAAAAATTGTAAATTGTCCCTTGTGTTAAGTGTCTGCTCGTGTAATGGGGATCGCTGGTCTGCGTGGGCTCGATGGGCTGAAGGGCCTGTTTCCGCACTGTATCGCTAAACTAAAATAAAATATGGAACAAATGCGGGCAAATGGGACTATCTCATGTAGGTAACTTGGTCAGCATGGACTAGTTTCACCAAATAGGATTAGTTTATCTTGGCATCAGGTTCAGCACAGATATTGTAAGCCAAAGAAACTGTTTCTGTGTTGTACTTTTGTTTATCCTATGTTCTAGAAGTTGTGCATTCAACACCTCAGTATATTCCACTATCCATTTGGAGATCTGATCCTTAGTTCCATTTATTCCAGAAAGTCCATACTCCTCACTGCACCAAGCTATGAAAAATCTTCCAATCTTCGTTCTGAGCACAAGTTGAATTTCTAACCTCAATTGCAATTACCTTTGGGTGGGAGTTCTGGATAGACTTGCACAATGGTCATTAGATCCAACACGACATATTGATCTGGAGACATCGGCTCGAATCCCACTGTGACAGCTGCAGAATGTATTAAGTAAGTATTATTTTTAAAAGACACAAAGCGCTGGAGTAACTCAGCGGGTCAGGCAGATCCCTGGAGAACATGGAGAGGCAACAATTCTGATCAGGAACCTTCTTCAGACTGCAACTGCAGCCGTGTAAATGACTCAGATCGGGGATTTAGGGATGGGCAAAAATTGCGGACATTCTCAATGACGTGCATGTCCTGTGAATGAAAAATAAATAAAACTCTACGGCTTTGTCTGTAAAGTGATGCTTCCTGACATCACCATTGCCTGGATCTGGATCCAATTTTAATGTTCCGCCTTTCTCCCATTAGAGGAAATAGCTTCTGTCAATCTACCTTAACCATGTCTTTAATCATCTTAGATCACCCTTTAATCTTTTGTATATGAGCGAAGATAAACCGGTTCTGAAAAATGTAACCCTTCTATTCTAGGGTGGCACAGTGGCGAGATGTTGCTGCCAAACAGCACCAGAGACCCGGGTTTGATCCTGACTACGGGTGCTGTCTGTATGGAGTTTGTATGTTCTGCCTGTGATTGCGTGGGTTTTCTCTGGGTGCTCCGGTTTCCTCCCACACTCCAAACATGTACAGTTTGTAGGAAAATAACTGCAGATGCTGGTACAAATCGAAGGTATCACAAAATGCTGGAGTAACTCAGCAGGTCAGGCAGCATCTAGGAGAGAAGGAATGGGTGACGTTTCGGGTCGAGACCCTTCTTCAGATTGATGTCAGGGGGACAGGACAAAGAAAGGATATAGGTGGAGACAGGAAGACAGTGGGAGAACTGGGAAGGGGAGGGGAAGAGAGGGACAGAGGAACTATCTAAAGTTAGAGAAGTCAATGTTCATACCACTGGGCTGTAAGCTGCCCAAGCTGCCCAAGGACTCCAATTTCCGGTGGGCCACACTATGGCACTGGAGGAGGCACATGACAGAAAGGTCAGACTGGGAGTGGGAGGGGGAGTTGAAGTGATCAGCCACCGGGAGATCAGGTTGGTTAAGGCGGACTGAGCGAAGGTGTTGAGCGAAACCATCGCCGAGCCTGCGTTTGGTCTCGCCAATGTAGAGAAGTTGACATCTGGAAAAGCGGATACAACAGATGAGGTTGGAGGAGGTGCAGGTGACCCTCTGCCTCACCTGGAAAGACTGTTTGGGTCCTTGGATGGAGTTGAGGGGGGAGGTAAAGGGACAGGTGTTGCATCTCCTGCGGTTGTAGGGGAAAGTGCCTGGGGAGGGGGTGGTTTGGGTAGGAAGGGACGAGTGGACCAGGGAGTTACGGAGGGAACGGTCTCTACGGAACGCAGAAAGTGGAGGAGATGGGAAGATATGGCCAGTGGTGGTACAGTTTGTAGGTTAATTGGCTTTGATAAAAATAGTAAATTATCCCTGGTGTGTAGGATAGTGCTAGTGTACGGGTGATTACTGGTCGGCATGGACCTGATGGGCCGAAGGGCCTGTTTCCACACTGTATCTCTAAAATCACTATAAAAAAAATCCAGATATTCCTCTGGTGAAGGCAGCAAAAAGACTTTGTTTTTAATTGTTTGGTAATTACGTCCATTCGAATCTTAACCCAGATGGTTAAAGCTGGATATTATGTAGCATGAAACAAACTGCTGGAGAAACTCAGCGGGTCAGGCAGCATCTATGGAGGTGAAAATGATGGATAAGGCATTGGCTAAGAAAGAAGACAAACTGAGGTAGCACTAGAAGGACTGTTCTGAAATATAGGAAAAATTAACAGAATTACCAAGAGTTGAAAAGACTACACGTATGATGTAATGAATACCAAAGATGGGCTGAATGGCCTTCTGCTTGTGCCCTTTTTTATGTTAACCAGCATTTGCAGTTCCTTGTTTCTACTCATACTTGCTTTCATTGGCTGTGGCATTGAGTACAAGAATTGCGATGTCATGTTCCACTTGTACAAAACGTTGGTTAGACAGCACTTGGAAATATTGTATGCTATTATTGTCGCCATACAATAGGAAGAATATGATTAAGTACAGAGCAGGCTCAGAAAAGATGCACAAGGATGTTACATGGACTTGAGGGTGTGAGAGATTGGATAGGCTTGGACTTTTCTCTCTTGTGCAAAGGAGGCTGAGGGAAGACATTTTCTCGAGGTTAAAAAAAATGGGGGCCGTAGATAGGAAAGATCGAGTCTCTTTTGCAGGGTTGGTGAATCAAATACGTATACAATTATAAAAGGAGTGGACAAGCTAGATGCAGGAAAAATGTTCCCAATGTTGGGGGAGTCCAGATCCAGGGGCCACAGTCTAAGAATAAAGGGGAGGCCATTTAAAACTGTGAGAAGAAACATTTTCACCCAGAGAGTTGTGAATTTGTGGAATTCCCTGTCACAGAAGGCAGTGGAGGCCAATTCACTGCATGAATTTAAAAGAGAGTTAGATAGAGCTCTAGGGACTAGTGGAATCAAGGGATATGGGGAGAGGGCAGGCACAGGTTACTGATTGTGGATGATCACCCATGATCACAATGAATGGCGGTGCTGGCTCGAAGGGCCAAATGGCCTCCTCCTGCACCTATTTTCTATGTTTCTCTGTTTCTAGGACAATAGGAAAAATTTAAAGGACATATGAGGGGCATGTTTTTCCACATAGAGTGGGATTCATTGCCGCAGAAGGCTGTGGAGGCCAAATCAATGGATATTTTTAAGGCAGAGATAGATTATATATATATATATATATTCCTTTATTTGTCCCACACCGGGGAAATGTACAAGATTCTTAATTAGTGCGGGTGTCAGGGTTTATGGGGAGACAGAGGGAGAATGGGGTTGAGAGGGAAAAGTAGATCAACCATGATTGAATTGCAGAGTAGACTCGATGGACTGATTGGCATAAGTCTGCTCCTATGATTTATGAACATGAACTTCTGCCCTGAGGCTTTCTGCATTATACTCAATTTGCAACAGTAAACTATAATAAACTGTGAAGAGAAAAATAGCTTCATAATTTACGCCCTCCCCCACTTTATCTATATCGATTACTGTTCCCCAATCTGCCCATCACTCCTTCACATCTATGCACCCGTTTGTGACGGAGTCTGGACGAAGTCTCAAGAAGGGTCCTGAACTGAAACGTCACCCATCCTTTTTTTCTAGAGGTGCTCCCTGACCCGCTGAGTTACTCCAGCACTTTGTGTCTATCTTGGGTTTCTTCTCCATGGGGCTATCCTTCCAATCCTCCCCACTCCCACCCTCACCCTGGTTCCAACTGACCATCACCCACACACCCATCCATCTGCGTTTCATCTACCCTTCCAACATCCCCCCCCCCCCCCCCCTCTTCCCCACCCAACTCTCTAACATAATTCCATCTGCCCTACATTCTTTCCCTTATCTGGCTCCATATCACTTTCCAGCATCCACCTTTACCTTCTCCCTCTCCTCCAACAACTTGGTTCCATGTGACATTTTTTTTCCTTATATGCTTCCACCCATCACCCACTGTCTCACCCCTTCCTTTCACCTCTTTATACTGCCCGTCCCCCCTCTAAGGCTCTTCAGTCCTTGAACATAGAACAAAGGTATGTAGGTTTATTGACAATAGACAATAGACAATAGACAATAGGTGCAGGAGTAGGCCATTCAGCCCTTCGAGCCAGCACCGCCATTCAATGCGATCATGGCTGATCACTCTCAATCAGTACCCCGTTCCTGCCTTCTCCCCATACCCCCTCACTCCGCTATCCTTAAGAGCTCTATCCAGCTCTCTCTTGAAAGCATCCAACGAACTGGCCTCCACTGCCTTCTGAGGCAGAGAATTCCACACCTTCACCACTCTCTGACTGAAAAAGTTCTTCCTCATCTCCGTTCTAAATGGCTTACCCCTTATTCTTAAACTGTGGCCCCATGTTCTGGACTCCCCCAACATTGGGAACATGTTTCCTGCCTCTAATGTGTCCAATCCCCTAATTATCTTATATGTTTCAATAAGATCCCCCCTCATCCTTCTAAATTCCAGTGTATACAAGCCCAATCGCTCCAGCCTTTCAACATACGACAGTCCCGCCATTCCGGGAATTAACCTAGTGAACCTACGCTGCACGCCCTCCATAGCAAGAATATCCTTCCTCAAATTTGGAGACCAAAACTGCACACAGTACTCCAGGTACGGTCTCACCAGGGCCCGGTACAACTGTAGAAGGACCTCTTTGCTCCTATACTCAACTCCTCTTGTTACGAAGGCCAACATTCCTAAGGCTTTCTTCACTGCCTCCTGTACCTGCATGCTTCCTTTCATTGACTGATGCACTAGGACACCCAGATCTCGTTGAACTCCTCCTCCTCCTAACTTGACACCATTCAGATAATAATCTGCCTTTCTATTCTTACTTCCAAAGTGAATAACTTCACACTTATCTACATTAAACTGCATCTGCCATGTATCCGCCCACTCACACAACCTGTCCAAGTCACCCTGCAGCCTTATTGCATCTTCCTCACAATTCACACTACCCCCCAGCTTAGTATCATCTGCAAATTTGCTAATGGTACTTTTAATCCCTTCGTCTAAGTCATTAATGTATATCGTAAATAGCTGGGGTCCCAGCACCGAACCTTGCGGTACCCCACTGGTCACTGCCTCCCATTCCGAAAGGGACCCATTTATCCCCACTCTTTGCTTTCTGTCTGTCAACCAATTTTCTATCCATGTCAGTACCCTACCCCCAATACCATGTGCCCTAATTTTGCCCACTAATCTCCTGTGTGGGACCTTGTCGAAGGCTTTCTGAAAGTCGAGGTACACCACATCCACTGACTCTCCCTTGTCAATTTTCCTAGTTACATCCTCAAAAAATTCCAGTAGATTTGTCAAGCATGATTTCCCCTTCGTAAATCCATGCTGACTTGGAATGATCCCGTTACTGCTATCCAAATGCTCAGCAATTTCGTCTTTTATAATTGACTCCAGCATCTTCCCCACCACTGATGTCAGACTAACTGGTCTATAATTACCCGTTTTCTCTCTCCTTTCTTAAAAAGTGGGGTAACATTTGCTATCCTCCAATCCACAGGAACTGATCCTGAATCTATAGAACATTGAAAAATGATCTCCAATGCTTCCACTATTTCTAGAGCCACCTCCTTAAGTACCCTGGGATGCAGACCATCAGGCCCTGGGGATTTATCAGCCTTCAGTCCCATCAGTCTACCCAAAACCATTTCCTGCCTAATGTGGATTTCCTTCAGTTCCTCCATCACCCTAGGTTCTCCGGCCCCTAGAACATTTGGGAGATTGTGTGTATCTTCCTCAGTGAAGACAGATCCAAAGTAACGGTTTAATTGGCTGGGTAAATGTAAAAATTGTCCCTAGTGGGTGTAGGATAGTGTTAATGTACGGGGATCACTGGGCGGCACGGACTTGGAGGGCCGAAAAGGCCTGTTTCCGGCTGTATATATATGATATGATGATATGATATGATTACAGTACAGAAAAAGGAAGAGCTAGATAGATTGTTGATTAGTACAAGTGTCAGAGGTTATGGGGAGAAGGCAAGAGAATGGGGTTAGGAGGGAAAGAAAGATCAGCCATGATTGAATGGCAGAGTAGACTTGATGGGCCAAATGGCCTAGTACTATTCCTTATGACCTTCTGAAAAGGCCCTTCCACCCACAATCGCAGTGTGGGCTGTACGGAGTTTGTACGTTCTCCCTGTGACCACCTGGGTTTTCTCCGGGTGCTCCGGTTTCCTCCCACACTCCAAAGACGTACAGGTTTGTAGGTTAATTGGCTTGGTATAATTGTAAATTGTCCCTAGTGTGTGTAAGATAGTGTTAGTGTGCGGGGATTGCTGGTCGGCGTGGACTCGGTGGGCTGAAGGGCCTGTTTCCGTGCTGTATCTCTAAATTAACTCAACTAAAACTCTGGTTGATTCATAACTGTCTCTGAGGTTTGGTGGCTGTCGGGGTAAATTCTGGCAGAGAATATTGACCATCCTGTGAAAGCATAAATCAAAGCAAAAGTTTTCAGATTGTTGGCAATAAGAAATATAGTTTGTGAAAGCAATCTAGAAGGCTACCTGTGCAAAATGAAATTCAATGCTGAGAATATAGCAACATACATTGCTGGCAATTCCCCTCGGAGTTATACTGTCTATCAATGTTGCCAGAGTATTACATTGGAGGCAAATAGCAGGCTGAGTATCCAGTAAAAACAAGAGCCATTCCTGCAATGTTTATATTAAATAATCTGCAAACTATGGAAATGTTGGATGGTTTTGGCTGTAGATTATGACAGCTCAGTCCAGGCCTTATGTATATCTGCTTAAACTCTATGTTTTGGCTGATAAAGGTTGGGTCACAGAGACAAAAGGCCACGGTTGAACTGGAGTAGATTTCCATGGATTTATAATTATGATTCTTTCACAGCCATTGGTTTGGTTATAGTAACTCTGTGTCAATCCACATTCAAATACTGTATATTAATTGAATTTGCTGCTAGAACTCTTGGTCAGGAGATTTTGTTTCAAAGACACGACTTTAGAAATTTTGTTCAGTTCAAGGCACCATGTTACAGGAAAGATGTTATCGAGTCATAGAGTGATGCAGTGTGGAAAAATGCCCTTCGGCCCAACTTGCCCACACCGGCCAACATGTCCCAGCTACACTAGTCCCACCTGCCTAGGCTTGGCCCATATCCCTCCAAACCTGTACCTGGTGTCAAGTTGGAAAGGGTACAAAGAAGATTTCCGACGATGTTGCTGGGACTCGAGGGTCTAAGCTACAGGGAGAGGTTAAGCATTCACAGCAAGAGGATTTGAGTTTAGGAGCAGGGAGGTTCTGCTGCAGTTGTACAGGGCCTTGGTGAGACCGCACCTGGAGTATTGTGTGCAGTTTTGGTCTCCTAACCTGAGGAAAGACGTTCTTGCCTTAGAGGGAGTACAGAGAAGGTTCACCAGATTGATCCCTGGGATGGCAGGACTTTCATATGAGGAAAGACTGGATAGACTAGGCTTGTACTCACTGGAATTTAGAAGACTGAGGGGGGATCTTATAGAAACATATAAAATTCTTAAGGGGTTGGAGAGGCTAGATGCGGGAAGATTGTTCCCGATGTTGGGGGAGTCCAGAACCAGGGGTCACAGCTTAAGGATAAGGGGGAAGTCTTTTAGGACCGAGATGAGAAAACATTTCTTCACACAGAGTGGTGAGTCTGTGGAATTCTCTGCCACAGAAGGTAGTTGAGGCCAGTTCATTGGCTATATTTAAGAGGGAGTTAGATGTGGCCCTTTTTGCTAAAGGGATCAGGGGGTATGGAGAGAAGGCAGGTACAGGCTACTGAGCTGGATGATCAGCCATGATCATATTGAATGGCGGTGCAGGCTCGAAGGGCCGAATGGCCTACTCCTGCACCTATTTTCTATGTTTCTATGTTTCTAAGCAGGCTCGGATTCTATTCCAAGGAGCGCTGGAGGATGAGGGGTGATTTTATAGAGGTGTATAAAATCATGAGAGGAATAGATCAGGTAGATGCACAGAATCTCTTGCACAGAGTAGGGGAATCAAGAACCAGAGGACATAGGTGTAAGGTGAAGGGGGAAAGATTTCATAGGAATTTGAGAGGTGACAATTATCACAAAGGATGGTGGGTGTATAGAACGAGCTGCCACAGGAGGTAGTTGAGGCAGGAACTATTGCAACGTTTAAGAAGCAATAAGACAGGTACATGGATAGGACAGGTTTGGAGGGATATGGGCCAAACGCAGGCAGGTGGGACTAGTGTAGATGGGATATGTTGGTTGGTGTGAGCAGGTTGTGCTGAAGGACCTGTTTCCATGCTGTATGATTCTATGACTCTATGAGATACAGTCTGGAAACAGGCCATTCGGTCCACCAAGCCCACACCGACTATTGATCACTTGTTCACACTAGATCTATGTTATCCCACATTCTCATCCACTCCCTATACACTCAGGGCATTTTACAGAGGCCAATTAACCTACAAACCTGCACACCTCTCTCCTTCCATCTCATCCTCCCCTGCGACCTTCCATCTCCTCTCCCTACTCGCTCCTTCCCACTTTGCCCTTTTTTCCTCCATCCCTCCCACAATCCTTCCTTTAGACTTTAGAGATACAGCGCAGACACAGGCCCTTCATCTCACCGAGTCTGTGCTGACCAGCGATCACCTCGTCCACTTAGCACCATCCTACACATTAGGGACAATTTACAATTTTACCAAAAACAATTAACCTACAAACCCGTGCATCTTTGGAGTGGGGGAGGAAACCGGAGCACCCGGGCAAACCCACGCGGTTACAGGGAGAATGTAGAAACTCCATACAGACAGCACCCGTAGTCATGAATGAAGCCGGGTCTCTGGCGCTATAAGGCAGCAACTCTTATAGCGCCACCGTGTCGCCCTGCGCCACCGTGTCGCCTTGTTTCTGGGTCACTGCCTAGAAACACCTCCCACCTAACGGCAGTGCAGGACCACATTCACCATATCAGCAAGGAAGGCAACTCACTGCCACTTTCCCAATCAAGGTCCAGAGCCAACAATAAATCCTTCCCAGTGATGTCCATTTCTCCAACAAAGAAATCCCCCTTAAAGTGTGGCAGTCCTTTGAATAGATCTCCCACACCTGCTGGTTGAACTGCAGCCCTAAGCAATGGCATGTATACAAAGTTCCCCTTGGATCATATTCAATGCTTTCATTTCTGCAGAGTCAATGTTTCCGGATCCTTGAACTATGATTAAAATGCCAGATGGTGACTGGTAGGTAAACTGCAGACATTTGAGATTACGAACCTGTTAATGAACTGTGTTGACATCTGTTGGCCAAGGTGCAATTGTGTCTTTTGCAAACACAAAAATGCATGCAAACTCTGAACAAGGGGACTAGTTTTTAGGTGGAAAGTATTAGCTGCAAATTAGTTTCAGGCCGACAGATTTTATGGCATCAGTGAAGGGGTGGGCTTGTTCTACAGATTTAATCTCCCGTAAAGTCTATTTTTGAACATGAAAGTGTTCATAAACCTGCCTTTTTGACAAATTGTCACAGTTCAGTCAAAATGTAGAAACAAGGAAGTGCAGATGGTGGTTTACCAAGGAAAGACACAAAGTGTTATGGGTGTGTAAGAAAATAACTGCAGATGCTGGTACAAATCGAAGGTATTTATTCACAAAATGCTGGAGTAACTCAGCAGGTTAGGCAGCATCTCAGGAATGGGTGACGTTTCGGGTCGAGACCCTTCTTCAGACGAAGAATCTCAGTGGGTCAGGCAGCATTCCTGGAGAACATGAATATGTGACGTTTTGGGTCGGGACTCTTTAGATGAGTTTAGTTTAGATATACAGTGTGGAAACAGACCCATCAGGTCGCAGAGGAGCGTAGTCTGAGAGCCGTGACCTCCAGATTCAAGAACATTTTCTTCCCATCGATGATTTAAAATTGGAGAATTTGATGTTTCTACCTTTAGACTTTTGACTTAAGAGATACTGTGCGATAATAGGCCCTTCGTCCCACTGGATCTGTGCTGATCAGTGATCCCTATACATTAGCACTATCCTACACACTCTAGGGACAATATACAATTAAATCAAGCCAATTAACCTACAAACCTTCACGTCTTTGGAGTGTGGGAGGAAACCGGAGCTCCCGGAGAAAACCAACGCAGGTCACGGGGAGAACGTACAAACTCCATACAGACAGCACCCGCAGTCAGGATTGAACCTGGGGCTCTGGCACTGTAAGGCAGCAACTCTACCGCAGCGCCACTGTGCTGCCCAAGGACCTGTCTTCAGACTGATTGTTTTAGGGTGGAGAAAGCTGGAAAAGAGATTGGGGAAGGACAAAACCTAGCTGGTAAGAGGATGAAACAGGTGAGGGGGGTTTGACAGGCAGATTGCTGGACAGAGGCTAATTTAGCAGGTTCTTCAACCAACCTGCACCTGACAGACTGACATAATCCCACCTTGGTTTGACTGCCATCAGGATGAAGGTACAGGAGCCTGGAAACCGTGAAGCACAGGTCCAAGAACAGCCTCTTCCCTGTGACCATCAGGCTCTTTAGTTTAGTTTAAGTTTAGAGATACAACCCGGAAACAGGTCCTTCGGCCCACCGTGTCCGTGCCGACAAGCAATTACCCATACACTAGTCCTATTCGACACACTAGGGACAATTTACAGAACTTGATTAACCCACAGACCTGCACGACCTTGGAATTTGGGAGGAAACCGGAGCACCCGGAGAAAACCCACATGGATAATGTATAAACTCCGTGCAGACAGAACCTGTAGTCAGGATCAAACCCAGGTCTCTGGTGCTGTGGGCCAGCACTCTGTGCCACCCTCCTGAACACTACGAAACATTAAAAAACTGAACTACCCAAATCTCTGTTCACCTATATCCACCTATTACTCCAGGGATGCCGCCTGACCCGCTGAGTTACTCCAGCATTTTGTGTCCCTCCTTGTCACAGATGATGTCAGGATAATATCCAGTGAATAATATTGATGAATAAACAAATGTACTTGCAGCGTTCTATCATATTCCTCGCATATCCATTGTGTCTATTTAAAAGCCTCTTAAACGCCACTATTGGACCTGCCTCGACCATCACCCCAGACAATATACTCCAGCGCCCACCACCCTCTGTGTAAAAAAACTTGGCCCACACATTTCCTTTCAAATTTCTTCCTCTGACCTTTTAGAAACATAGAAGCATAGAAAATAGGTGCAGGAGGAGGCTATTTGGCCCTTCGAGCCAGTACCGCCATTCATCGTGATCATGGCTGATCATCCACAATCAGTAACCTGTGCCTGCCTACCCATATCTCTTGATTCCACTAGCCCCTAGAGCTCTATCTAACTCTTTTAAATTCATCCAGTGAATTGGCCTCCACTGCCTTCTGTGGCAGAGAATTCCACAAATTCACAACTCTCTGGGTGAATACGTTTCTTCTTACCTCAGTTTTAAATGGCCTCCCCTTTATTCTTAGACTGTGGCCCCTGGTTCTAGACTGCCCCAACATTGGGAAATTTTTTCCTGCATCTAGCTTGTCTAGTCCTTTTATAATTTTATACGTCTCTATAAGATCCCCTCTCATCCTTCTAAACTTCAGTGAATACAAGCCCAGTCTTTCCAATCTTTCCTTGTATGACAGTCCCTTTTGTTCTGCTCTCTTTAACATTTCCACTCTGGGAAAAAGGTTCTAGCCTATCTACACTCTTCAACCTCTGATGCTCCAGGAGGGGGGGAGATTAGTTTATCCTGACATTGTGTTCGGCGCAGATACTGCGGGCCTAAAGGCCTGTTCCTGTGCTGTGCTGTTCAACGTTCTATGACAATTAGTATTGATCGAAGTTTGAGTATTAGCCATGATGCCAGAGAGAAGCATTCTGCTCTTTTGCAGATTAATTAACATCTCAGTCAAGAGCACCCCCAACAAGTCTGAAGAAGGGTCAGTCTGAAGAAGGGTCTTGACCCGAAACTTCACCCATTCCTTCTCTCCCGAGATGCTGCCTGACCTGCTGAGTTACTCCAGCATTTTGTGAATAAGCACCCCCAACAATGCCATCCTCCCTCAGCATCGTACCAGCATCAACCTGGAGTTGGTCTGAAGAAGGGTCTCGACCTGAAATGCCTATTTGAAGAAGAGTCCTGGCCTGATCCCCTATCCATGTTCTCCAGAGATGCTGACTGACCCATTGAGTTACTCCAGCACTGTGTCTTTGTTTGTAAACCAGCATCTGCAGTTGTTTTGTATCCACATCCTGGATTTAGTTATCCAGGTTTTCCCGAGTTGGACTTGAACCATTGACATTCCAGCCCGGTTCCCTTTGTAAATGGAAGGTGGCCTTAGAAGGGCAAAAAGCTGTGGAAGGCTGCTGCTAATCAACAAGTGGGACTTTGAGGGGTGGTGGCAAATGGACGGATCAAGCTTGTAAATAGCTTGAAAAAGTGTGAGTTTATACTGCAGAGCTGAGAGTGGATTTTAATGTAGACTA
This sequence comes from Rhinoraja longicauda, assembly GCF_053455715.1. Lineage (NCBI taxonomy): Eukaryota > Metazoa > Chordata > Chondrichthyes > Rajiformes > Arhynchobatidae > Rhinoraja > Rhinoraja longicauda. The sequence goes on from NC_135956.1 coordinate 72,097,505, forward strand.
TGATTGAAAATACGCCAGCACACCGCGGCCCTGAATCATAAAAGCCCTATCATGTAACGTCTCATGTCAGAGGGCACTTGTGCAATGAAGACATCTTCACCATTGAACCAACTTACTGCCCTCAGCATTGTTAATGAAAATATTTTAAAAAATCACTCCTCTAACTAGTGTAAATAACACTGACCGGCTGGGGAGGATTTAAGCAGAAATGCAATCCCGAGCATAAAAGGATCAAGATTTACTGTCATGTTTTGTCACAACTTCTTGACCTTTGGACTAATTTATAGTCTTGCGTTTACTGCATGGCTAACAGTGCTCCTAGTGCTCGGAGCCTTTAACAACTGAGTCCGTGCCGACCAGCAATCACCCGTACATTAGTTCTATCCTACACACTAGGGACAATTAATCTACAAACCTGCACGTCTTTTGGAATGTGGGATGTTTCCAGTAGTGGGAGAGTCCAGGACCAGAGATCATTGAGACCAAAACCTCTGATAATAACCATAGTTGTGAAGTACTTTCTAATTAGGGTTGCCAACTGTCCCGTATTAGCCGGGACATCCCGTATTTTGGGCTAAATTGGTTTGTCCCATACGGGACCGTTCTTGTCCCGGATTAGGCCCGGGGGGCACTGTGGGCCCACGGCCCACTGTAGGCTGGGACAGTGTAGGCTAACGGAGTGCGTTCGGGGAGCGGGGCCGACTGTGTTCGCCTGATGGAGGTTGCATAGCAACCCGCCTCCTGGCCTGGGCGGCCGCCATTGGTGGAGCGGGTGTACGTGAACGCTGGCTGGGTGAGGTCACCTTTTGTCCCTTATTTGTGAGTGAGAAAGTTAGCAACCCTATTTCTAATTCAGTTTAGTTGCGTTCGAAGACACAGTGTGGAAACAGGCCATTTGACCTACCTCGGCCGTGCCAACCAGCGATCCACAAACACTAGCACTACCCTTCACCCTATGGACAATTTACAATTTTTACCAAAGCCAATAAACCTACAAAGAACCAACAAAGATTTCCTGCAAAGGTCTGAAGAAGGGTCCCAACGTGAAACACCACCCATCCTTTTTCTCCAGAGATGCTGCCGGGCCCGCTGAGTTACAATAGACAATAGACAATAGACAATAGGTGCAGGAGGAGGCCATTCGGTCCTTCGAGCCAGCACCGCCATTCAATGTGATCATGGCTGATCATTCTCAATCAGTACCCCGTTCCTGCCTTCTCCCCATATCCCCTAACTCCGCTATCCTTAAGAGCTCTATCCAGCTCTCTCTTGAATGCAGTCAGAGAATTGGCCTCCACTGCCTTCTGAGGCAGAGAATTCCACAGATTCACAACTCTCTGACTGAAAAAGTTTTTCCTCATCTCAGTTCTAAATGGCCTACCCCTTATTTTTAAACTGTGGCCCCTTGTTCTGGACTCCCCCAACATTGGGAATATGTTTCCGGCCTTTAACGTGTCCAACCCCTTAATAATCTTATAGGTTTCGATAAGATCTCCTCCCATCCTTCTAAATTCCAGTGTATACAAGCCTAGTCGCTCCAGTCTTTCAACATATGACAGTCCCGCCATTCCGGGAATTAACCCAGTAAATCTACGCTGCATGCCCTCAATAGCAGCTCTCTGTGTCTATCTTCGGTATAAACCAGCATCCGCAGTTCCTTTCTACACAGCTTACAAACCTGTACGTTTTTGGGACGCGTGGGAGGAACCCGGAGCACCCGGAGAAACCAGCGTGGTCTCAGGAAAAAAGTGCAAACTCCGTACAAACAGCACCGGTGGTCAGGATCGAACCGGGTCTCTGGCGCTGCAAGGCAGCAACTCTACCGTTGCACCACTTTGGAAGGTGTCTTAGAAATGCAGCCCAACTATTCCTTTCCCTCCTCATCAATGCATTTATGTTGATCACCCCAATCACTTTTCATGAGGTTTCCCTTAAATCTCTCAGGATCTCTTGGTTTTGAATTCGTATTTTCAGCTTTGACAATTGAATTCCAAGTAACTGCTGAGTGTTCAAGCAGTTTTGCTGGTCTCTTTGTTGGTTTATAGACTGTGAGCGCCCTCTACTGGTACAAACTTTGTTACGCTGCACTGAGTCAAAAAGTAACTCAAACGGGTCAGGCAGCATCTCTGCAGAAAAAGAATAGGTGACATTTCGGGTCGAAACCCTTCTTCTTTTCAGCCCCGTCGATGCTACCGGTAACATCACTTAATTATTTTTCTTCAGAGATGCTGCCTGAGCCGCTGAGTTACTCCAACATTTTGTGTCTATCTTGGGTCTATTTTGTGTCTATCTATTGTGTAAACCAGCATGTGCAGTTCCTGCCTACACAGTTTAGTGGAGATACAGCATGGAAACAGGCCCTTGGAGCCACCGAGTCCTCACCGACCAGCGATCACCTGTACTATCTTACACACTATTTTACACACTATCTTACACACTAGGGACAATTTACAGAAGCCAATTTACCTACAAACCTGCACATTTTTGGAATGTGGGAGGAAACCGGTGCACCCGGAGAACCCCCCCCCCCCCCAACAGTCACAAGGAGAACGTACAAACTCTGCACAGACATCACCCGTAGTCAGGATCGAACCTGGGTCTCTGGTGCATTAAGGCAGCAACTCTACCGCTGCGCCACTGTGCCGGCCTTAAGAGTGAAGAGGAGAATTGCCAGAGTGCAGAATACAGTGGTTCAGAAAAAGAAAGATGGTAGTATATAAGATAGTGGCATATAAAAGAAAGTGTAAGTGGTAAGTTGGGAGATCAGGACTACACTCCTATCTTAGGAGAAGTTCATTCGATAGTTTGGTACAACGGAGAAGAATCTTCGTTGGTGGTTCCTGAATCTGGTGGTTAGGAACCAGGATCAAACCGAGTCTCTGACGCTGTAAACAGCAACTCCACCGCTGCACCACCGTGCCACTTGAACAACACACAGAAATGGGCCCTTTAATCCACCATGACCATGACAAAAATGTTTCTCATCTATATTAATCACATTTGCCTGCATTACGCTACACATGCTTCTAAGCCTTGCAAATTCAAGTGCCTCTAAATGTCTCTTAAATGTGGTGATTGGATCCGATTCCATTACCACTGCTGGCAGCGAGTTCCTGATGTTAATCACTCTCTGTGTAGCAAACTTACCCCTCAGATCCACAATTAAACTCTTTCCTCTGGCCACTGCTTTTCTGAAAGGTATGTCCAACGATGGGCAAATGGAAGAAGAGAAGAAACAAGGAATTGCAGGTGATCGTTAATAAAAGAAGATTAAAGTGCTGGAGTAACTCATTCCTCCTTCAGAAGAAGTCTGAAGAGGCATCATCTTGCTCATCTGAAACGTCACCCATCCTTTTTCTCCAGAGATGCTGCCTGACCCGCCGAGTTACTCCAGCACTTTGGTATAAACCAGCATCTGCAGTTCTTTGTTTCTCCTGCACCGGAGAATTGTTTGGAGACTTTCCTGAAACTGAGGAACTTTCTCCAAAGTCCGAAGTTTGTGGGAGGAAACTGGAGCACCCGGAGAAAACCCACAAGGTCACATAGAGAATGTACAAACCCCATACAGACAGCAACCCATATTCTGGAGTGAAGCCGGGTCTCTGGCGTTGTGAGGCAGCAACTCTACCATTGCCTCACTGTGCCGCCCTTGTTGATCAATTGATTATTACTTTAGATACATGATTGTGAAATAAACTTTGTTTTGCAGGCTATCCAGGAAAATCTCACCATACTTGAGGACAATTAAACCATACTTAAAAATATTTGAAGCACATTGTAAAGATAGCAATGAAAATAATTTTCACCTAATAAGTAAACAAACGAGTTTCGTTTGGGCAGCTTACAGCCCAGCGGTATGATATATTGATTTCTCTAACTTCAAGTAAACCCTTGCTTTCCCTCGCTCTACGTCCCTCCCCCACCCTAGTTCTCCGACTAGTTTCACTGTCCCGATTCATTTTACTGTTTGTATGCATCATTGTCACCTTCCCCGCAGCCAATAATTTCCTTGTACATTTCCTTGAACGTCGTCTGCTTTAATCAGTCGTTTTCACACCTTACCCTTCCATATCTCTAGTTTCCCTCTTCCCTGACTCTCAATATGAAAAAGGGTCTCGACCCGAAAAGCCACCCATTCCTTCTCTCCAGAGATGCCGCCTGTCCCGCTGAGTTACTCCAGCATTTTGTGTCTATCTTCAATGTATCTGCAGTTCCTTCCTACACAAACGTGTTGCTCGTTAAGTAGGGAAGCGAGCATCATTGTAACTGTTCAAATCAGACTGTGGACTTTGGGGGCTTAGGAAGAATCCTACATCAACTTCTGGTCATAATTTCTATATTTTACCCTCCTGCTGCTATTTAAAGGAAGTAATTACAAAATGTCCAATACAAGCATTTTGTCTGTGAGACACGCTGTGCTTACCTGAGGGGAGGTACACTGATTTGAAAATACATCTTTAACAACTGAACATGCAGTTTCCTTTACACAAATAAAGCAACATTAGACTTAGGTTGAGGCTTATTGTTGTCACGTGTACCAAGGTACAATGGAAAGCTTTGGTTTTGCGTGCTACCCAGTCAGATCAGATAATAAAGAGTGTTTTATCTGACTGCATCCTATCTTTGTCCCGCCCCCTCCCCTGACATCAGTCTGAAGAAGGGTCTCGACCCGAAACGTCACCCATTCCTTCTCTCCTGAGATGCTGCCTGACCCGCTGAGTTACTCCAGCATTTTGTGTCTGCATTCGATTTAAACCAGCATCTGCAGTTTTTTTTCCTAGAGTTTTATTGTTATGTTTCAGGCAGAACAATGAAATTCTTACCTGCAGCAGCACAACAGAATATGTAAACATAGTACTCTGTAAACAATTCAATGTGTGTGTATATATATAAATATATAAATATAAATATATATATGTATAAACACACACACACACACACATACACATAAAAACAAACAATAATAGTGCAAAAACACAAAACCAATGCCCCTAAGTTTATGTAGTTTGGAACATATTTAGAGGTTATAGTGTTGATGGCTGAAGGGAAGATGCTGTTCCTGAACCTGGACGTTACTGTTTTCTGGCTCCCATACCTTCCTCCCATTGGCAGTATTGAAATGATGGGTGTGGGTCTCTGATGAAGCTGGCAGCGACTCCTGTAAATCCCTTCGATGGTGGGGATGTCAGAACCCATGATGGAATGGGCAGTGTTCACCACCTTTTGCAGTCTATAATATACAGTACCATACACGAAAAAAATCAAGTACCATCGGCAGAGCAAAGAAAAAGATACAGAGTGCAGAATATAGTTTCTCAGTATTGGGGTGCAAAGGTTCCCAGAGAAAATGTCCAATAGGTTGGAGAATCGGGACTGTACCCAAGCTTATGGAAGGACCATTCAGAAGCTTCAGTGTAGTTTAGAGTTACAGTTTGGAAGCACCCGTGGTCAGGATCGAACCCAGGTCTCTGGCGCTGTAAGGCTGCAACTCTCTGCGGTGTCACATTGCCGCCCTGACAACAGAGGGGATAAAGCTGTTTATGAGTCTGGTGGTTCGCGTTTTCAATCGTCTGTATCTTATGGCCGACAGGAGCGAGGAGAAAAAGGAGGCGGGAAAGGTCTTTGATCATGTTGGCTGCTTTCCCAAGACAGCGTGACGTGCTGATGGAAACCATATTGGATTCTACATTAGCACAGACCATTCAGTCCATCTCTTGCACACTTCCCTGCAGCATCACCTATTTTTATCTTACTCCAGTTTGGCTCTCATTCTCCTTTTCCCTATTTTAGAATCATGGAGTCGTACATCATGGAAACAGGCCCATCGACCCAACTTTCCCATGACGGCGGAAATGGATTCCTGGAGTCATAGTGGATCAAACAGGACCGGTGTCTTACAAAGTACAAGGAGGAGACACCGACATCACCTGCAGGAGACATGGAGATCAGCTGCGATTCAGAGTCATGGGAGATGGACTGGATCAGGACACTGAAAACTCAACCACTGACACTTCTGCACCGAGCCAACCCGCACAGCCGGAGGACATGTCATCATGCAGCGAGCCAGGGACTGTGGACCGTACAGCTGCAGCTGCTGCGCCGCTGAGTCCATGCCGATCATCAAGGGTCAGGAAGCCTCCAGACCGCTATGTCCCTTAAGCTTCATTTAAAAAATAACAAAAAAGAAGGGAAATGTTCGGCATGAAGGACTGTTTAGTTGTTTAAGTTGTTTTCATTAATATGAACACACAGATGGACTGAGACTTGTTAAAACTACAAGAGGGTCTCTAGTGATAACAAGTAACTTTGCATAGTAGTAATTTTGGGAATGGTTATTGTTAGTAATAAGGCACTTGCTAATTTCAGTTATTTAAGATTACCTTCATTTTAAAAAGGGGGTAATGTGGTGTATTTACCATTTTGAGTATTTGTGTTTTGGCAGCTGAGCCTTGCCGTAGTTCCGGGTATAAAGCATTGTGGGATACCTGATTACACTCGCTGGTGGTGTTGAAGTAAAGCAGCCATATGTTGTATGCTAACCCGTCTCACTCGTCGATTCTTATCATAATACACCACACCAAGGAATGCAAATAGTCGCCCATAAAGGGCGCATATAAATTTACAAAGTACCCTCGCGCCAGTTCGCCCTTTGCTCTCCCCTCCCCCCTCACGGCGGCCCCTCCACGCCGGGTCCTCCTTTGTTACTTCCCCCTGCAGTGGCGTCCTCACTTCCACTTGTCCGTCCTCGTCCGTCGGTCGGTGCCATCATCACTATCGCTGCCGGATCCTCTCCGGGTGCCTCTGTGGCACCGACCCAGGCCCCAGCCATGAGCCCCGCCAGCTCGCGAGCCTCCACCTCCGACCCGCGAGGTTCCGGCCCTCCATCAACAAGTCCTGTCTCCAAGATGCCCCATCTATACTAGTCCCACCTGCACACCACTGGACCATAGCCCACACAATGTTTCCTATCCATGTACCTGTCCAAATGTGTTTTAAATGTTTTTATAGTAACTATTGCAGAGTTAATTACAGAATCAGACAGTTACAGTATAGAGCACAGAAATAGACCCTTGTATTCAAAGCGTATGAAACATAAAGACACAACTGCTGGAGTAACTCAGCGGGACAGGCAGCATCTCTGGGGAGAAGGAATGGGTTGAAGCGGGCCACGAATCCCAAGCAAAGCCAATGAAGTGGGACACGTCTCAAGCAAAGGTTTATTTATTCCTCAAGCACCACACAGCTCCCCAAACCCCCAACCAGGTTCAACTCCTCCTGGAACTCCACTACCAACTGCTGCTCCTCCCCATTCCAAGAACCGTGACCCCACATCCCGAGCCGAGGGTTCGCACCACACGTGGCTCACCACCAGGGGCCGCCACAGGGTGACATCCCTTTGGGTTGATTCCCTTTTCAGACACAAGGTATTGGTTCTTTCAGAAACCCATCCACCCACATGTGTGGTTGTACAGAAGTTGTATAGAAATTGAATAAGGGTTCACCACATCAACAGCTCTTGTCTCCAAGAGCCTCTTCATCCAGGTGGATCTCGGTTTACCAGTGCTTTCACTTAATTGATGCACTGTCAAATAAAAGGAGGGTTTAGTTTAGTTTAAAGATACAGTGCGAAACAGGCCCTTCGGCCCACCAAGTCCGTTCCGACAAATGATTCCCACACACAAACAATATCCTACACACACTAGGAACAATTTACAATTTTACCAAAGTCAATTAACCTCCAAAACTGTGTGGCTTTGGAGTGCGGGAGGAAACCAATGCTCCCAGCGAAAACTCAAGCGGTCACTGGGAGAACGTACAAACTCCCTTCAGACAGCACCTGTAGTTAGGATCGAACTCGGGTCTCTGGCGCAGTAAAGCAGCAACTTTACTGCTACGCCACCATGCCAGCCTGGTTCAGAACTTATTGAGAGGTGAAGAATTTATTGAATGCTTTTAATGCTGCTGTGATATACCTGAACCCTCTACAGCCCGAGAAGCTCATGTAGAAATTGAGCTCTTGTTATAATGTTAAGTGTGCCAGACACCTAAATAGGCAAGGCACAGGGTATGGTCCTGGTGGGGGCAACTGAGGTTAATGTGCCCATGACTGGAAAAGGTTGGCGTGGACATGGTGGGTGGAATGGCCTGTAGTATCAGCTGTTCAATTCCATGACTCCAAGCAGTGCAGGAAATGGGTAACAATTATATGGGCAGGAGACTCCATGAATTGATTGAATGAAAGATACAGCATGGAAACAGCCCTTCAGCCCACCGAGTCCACGCTGACCATCAATTACCCGTTCATACTAGTTCTTTGTTATGCCACTTTCTCATCCACTCCCTACACACTAGGGGCAAGTTTAACAGAGATCAATTGACAGATGGCTGTGGAGGCCAAGTTCATGGGTATTTTTTTAAGATGGAGATTGATAGATGCCACCCCCGTGGAACAAGCTGCCAGAGGAAACTTTAGAGGTGGATACAATTATAATGAAATATATTTTGACAGGGTACGTGAATGGGAAAGGCTAGAGGGTTATGAGCCAAACCCAGAGGAACGTGGCTACAGGTAGGCAACTCAGTCGGCATGGACGAGCTGGAATGAAGGGCCTGTTTCTGTGCTGTATTTACATAGAACATCAGTTTAGTTTTGAGATATGGTGTGTGAAAACAGGACCTTTCGGCCCACCGAGTCTGCGATCACCCATACACTAGTTCTATCCTACACACCAAGGACAATTTACTGAAGACAATTAACTCTTTGGACTCTATGACTTTGAATATGGGAGGAAACCGGAGCACCTGCAGAAAACCCACAGGGTCACAGGGAGAATGTACAAACTCTGTCTGGACAGCACCCATAGCCAGGATCGAACCTGGTTCTCTGGCGCAGTAAGGCAGCAAACCTACCGCTCTGCCACTGTGTCGCTCAACATAGAATGGTACAGCACAGGAACAGGCCCTTCAGCCCACAATGTCCATGCCAAGATAAAACTTATCACAAGTGCCTGTTCTGGAACTATATTCCTCCATTCAATGCATATCTGTGTGCCTGTCTAAAAGTCTCTTAAATGCTTCTCATTTATGCTCTAAGGCTCTATCTAACCTCTCTTCAAGGTAGACACAAAATTCTGGAGTAACTCAGCGGATCAGGCAGCATCTCTGGAGAAATGGAACAGGTGATGTTTCAGGTCCAGACCTGAAACCCTTCATCAGACCTTTATGGTAATGTTACAAGCAATTAGTAACAGTTCATCCACCACTTGCTCATTTGCAACCATATAACCATATAACCATATAACCATATAACAACTACAGCACGGAAATAGGCCCGTTCGGCCCTACCAGTCCACGCCGACCACTTTCCCTGACCTAGTCTCATCTACCTGCACTCAGACCATAACCCTCTAATCCCCTCCTATCCATATACCTATCCAATTTACTCTTAAATAATAAAATCGAGCCTGCCTCCACCACTTCCACCGGAAGCCCATTCCATACAGCCACCACCCTCTGAGTAAAGAGGTTACCCCTCATGTTACCCCTAAACTTTTGTCCCTCAATTCTGAAGCTATGTCCCCTTGTTGGAATCTTCCCCATTCTCAAAGGGAAAAGCCTACCCACTTCAACTCTGTCTGTCCCTCTCAAAATTTAAAAAACCTCTATCAAGTCCCCCCTCAACCTTCTACACTCCAAAGAATAAAGACCCAACCTGCTCAACCTCTCTCTGTAGCTTAAGTGCTGAAACCCAGGCAACATTCTAGTAAATCTCCTCTGTACCCTCTCCATTTTGTCGACATCCTTCCTATAATTTGGCGACCAGAACTGCACACCATACTCCAGATTCGGCCTCACCAATGCCCTGTACAATTTTAACATTACATCCCAACTTCTATATTCGATGCTCTGATTTATAAAGGCAAGCATACCAAACGCCTTCTTCACCACCCTATCCACATGAGATTCCACCTTCAGAGAACAATGCACAGTTATTCCCAGATCCCTCTGTTCCACTGCATTCCTCAATTCCCTACCATTTACCCTGTACGTCCTATTTTGATTTGTCCTACCAAAATGCAGCACCTCACACTTATCAGCATTAAACTCCATCTGCCATCTTTCAGCCCACCCTACCAAAAGGCCCAAGTCTCTCTGTAGACTTTGAACCTCTTAAAAAATTATGTAATTGGATTAAAGTAATGTAGTTTTTATATGAGAGTAAATCGGGAAGGGAAAGACGTGGAAATCTCACCCTTGATGTGGGTTAAAGCAGTGAGACTTGTTTGAGGAGTAGGATGCAAGGTTGTCCACCAGAGGGAGCAAGCGATGACACTTTTACCCAGTGCCCTTCACTCTTTAGCACTTTTCTCAGCCTTGTCCAAGCCTGTCAGTATTGACGTTCTACCTATACACATAGCTTCTTGGCAAATAACAAAGAGAGCCGTTGTCCCAGCACTGACCTCCGGGAGGCGCAATTGCTCCTTTCCCATCAATCTGAAAAATATACTATAGTTTTTTTGGGTTTTTAGAGATACAGCGCGGAAACAGGCCCTTCGGCCCACCGAATCTGCACCGACCAGCGATCCCTGCACACTAACACTATCCTACACACACTAGGGACAATTTACAATTATACCAAGCCAATTAACCTACAAAACCCATACGTCTTTGGATTGTCGGAAGAAACTGTAGACCCCGCATAAAAATCACGCAGGTCACGGGGAGAATGTACAACTCCATGCAGACAGCACCCGTAGTCAGGTTCGAACCGGGGTCTCTGGTGCTGTAAGGCAGCGACTCTACCACTACACCACTGTGCCCCTCTGTAAACGAGTTACATATCCCCAGCCTTGCTTAAAATGAGGGCTTCAGTTTCCATTTATCGTTGCTAACCATTTCCAATGGGATCTGGGATTAAATTATTGAGAATTTGATATGAACCTGAGGGGTAACTTTTTAATATAAAGTTTGGAGCATGTGTGGAATGAGCAGCCAGAGGAGGCAGTTGAGGCAGGTACTCTTGCAATGTTTAAGAAACGTTTAGACAAGTACATAGATAGAATAGGTGTAGAGGGCTGTGGGCCAAATGCAGGCAAGTGGGACGAGTGGCACAGCAGTAGAGTTGCTGTCTCACAGCACCAGAGACTTGTGTTTGATCCTAACTATGGATGCTGTTGGTACAGAGTTTGTACGTTCTCTCCATGACTGCGTGGGCTTTCTCCGGGTGCACTGGTTTTCTCCCACACTCCAAAGAAGTACATGTTTATAGGTTAATTGGCTTTGGTAAAAATTGTAAATTGTCCCTAGTGTGTAGGATAGTGCTAGTGTACAGGGATCGCTGGTTGGCATGGACTTGGTGGGCTGAAGGGCCGAAGTATACAGATACTAGATGTATATATAAACTCTAGTGTAGATGGGCATGTTGGTCAGCATGGGCAAGTTGGGCCGAAGGGCTTGTTTCCACACTGTATGACTCTAAGACTAATTTACATGCCGATAAGAAAATCAGCGCATTTATGAAAAGTAGTAATCACCCTTCATCATTTAGGGTATTGAGTATAGAAGTTGGGATGTTATGTTACAGTTGCACAAGACATTGGTGAGGGTGCATTTGGATTATTGCGCTCAGTTTTGTTCAACCTGCTTTAGGAAGGATGTTGTTAAGCTGGAAAGAGTGCAGGGAAGATTTTTGAGGATGTTGCCAGGACTTGAGAACCTGAGCTATAGAGGGAGGTTGTCCTCTGGTTCTTGATTCCCCCACTCTGGGTAAAATTCTTTGTACATTCATCAGCATTTGACGGCACTGGGCCTGTACTCACTGGAGTTTAGAAGGATGAAGGGGACCTCATTGAAACTTACCGAATAGTGAAAGGCCTGGATAGAGTGGATGTGGAGAGGATATTTCCACTAGTGGGAGAGTCTAGAACCAGAATAAAAGGACGTACCTTTGGAAAGTAGATGGGGAAGAATTTCTATAGTCAGAGGGTGTTGAATCTGTGGAATTCATTGCCACAGACCACCTTGGTGGCCATCAATGGATATTTTTAACGGAGATTGACAGATTCTTGATTAATGTGTGTCTACGGTTATGGAGAGAAGGTAGGAGAATAGAGTTGAGACAGAATGATAGATCTGCCATGAATGAATGAATGATGAAGTAAACTTGATGGACTTAATGCTCTAATAGAAACATAGAAACATCGAAAATAGGTGCAGGTGTAGGCCATTCGGCCCTTCAAGCCTGCACCGCCATTCAATATGATCATGGCTGATCATCCAGCTCAGTAACCTGTACCTGCCTTCTCTCCATACCCCCTGATCCCTTTAGCCACAAGGGCCACATCTAACTCCCTCTTAAATATAACCAATGAACTGGCCTCAACTACCTTCTGTGGCAGAGAATTCCACAGACTCACCACTCTCTGTGTGAAGAAATGTTTCCTCATCTCGGTCCTAAAAGACTTCCCCCTTATCCTTAAGCTGTGAGCCCTGGTTCTGGACTTCTCCAACATCGGGAACAATCTTCCCTCATCTAGCCTCTCCAACCCCTTAAGAATTTTATATGTTTCTATAAGATCCCCCCTCAGTCTTCTAAATTCCAGCGAGTATAAGCCTAGTCTATCCAGTCTATTTTCATATGAAAGTCCTGGGATCAATCTGGTGAACCTTCTCTGTACTCACTCTAAGGCTAGAATGTCTTTCCTCAGATTAGGAGACCAAAACTGTACACAATACTCCAGGTGCGGTCTCACCAAGGCCCTGTACAACTGCAGCAGAACCTCCCTGCTCCTATACTCAAAACAGGTACAATGAAATTATTTTTTGTACACAGTTCAGTAGAGGAATCACAGTACATAAGCACTTAGATACATCTCAGATAAGCATCCCAGCTACAGTACACAGGGAGGTACGGTGACGCAGCAGTAGAGTTGCTGCCTTGCAGCGCCAGAGTTTGATCCTGACCAGTGGTGCTGTCTGTATGGAGATTGTATGTTCACCCTGTGACTGGGTGGACTTTCTTCGGGTGCTCTGGTTTCCTCCCACACTCCAAAGACGTATAGGCTTGTAGGTTAATTGGTTTGGTAAAAAGGTTAGTGTACGGGGATCGCTGGTCGGCGTGGACTCGGTGGGCCGAAGGGACTATTTCCACGATGTAAATCTATAGTAAATATAGTAAACTAAACTACGTATCTAGCAGCAGGTCACTGAGACAGTTTACAGAGTGCCAGATTTGGTGAAATGTTCAATTCCCCACTTGTTTAGTTTAGTTTAATTTAGTACAGACAGCACCCGTGTTCAGAATCGAACCCAGGTTTCTGGTGATGTAAGGCAGTAACTCTACCGCTGTGCCATCGTGCTGCCCCATGGTTATAGGTGTCATAGATGTAGAATTCTTAACCTGACCAAGAAGGCCCGTTATCCTGGTGACCTTGTAGGGTCGGCCTCGTAGCTTTGCAGGGTCAAAGATGGAATCATCTCTTCATCAAACCCTCTCCTTCGACAAACACATCAAACACATCACAAAGACAGCCTTCTTCCACCTCAAAAACATTGCCCGTCTCCGTCCATCCCTCTCCTCCACAGCTGCAGAAACCCTCATCCACGCCTTCTTCACCTCCCGTCTGGACTACTGCAACAGCCTCCTCTATGGCGCACCTTCAAAAATCATCAGTAAACTTCAATACATTCAAAACTCCGCTGCCCGTCTACTCACCCACACCCCGATCCGTGACCATATCACCCCCGTCCTTTACAAACTCCACTGGCTCCCCATCCCCCAGAGAATCCAGTACAAAATGCTCCTCATGACCTACAAAGCCCTCCATAACCTGGCCCCATCCTACCTGACTGACCTCCTCCACAGGCACACTCCCACCTGCACCCTCCGCTTTGCTGCTGCCAATCTCCTATCCCCCCCCTCCGGACCAAACTCAGATCCTGGGGGGACAGGGCTTTCTCCATCGCTGCTCCCACCCTATGGAACTCACTACCCCAAACCGTCAGAGACTCCTCCTCACTCACCACATTCAAAACATCACTGAAGTCTCACCTGTTCAGCACTGCCTTCAACCACTGAAGGTCACCTCACCTTCTGTCTCCTTTCTCTGTTCGTTTACTTATTTATCTATTTATTCACTTCCCTATGTTCTTTAAATCCCTGTAAAGCGTCTTTGAGTGTATGAAAAGCGCTATATAAATGTAATGCATTATTATTATTATTATTATTATTCCCATTACGAGGTGAAAATAAGTTTGAATCCAAAAATTATTTTGAAAAGTAGGGGAAGGAACAGCTGAGGGTTTTTCAGATCACAGCTGCTGTTATATTTTTTAAAAATGTTTCCTTTAAAGAATGTAAAAATACACGAGGAATGAGACACAGGGAGCCCTGTCCATCTGGTCTGGTTGGCAGCCAAAGGCAACTCTGAACTCTGTGGTTGTTTCTTCTGACGTTGGCTGCTGCATGTCGTTGAGACTTTGTACCACTCCACCTGTCCCTGGGAGAATGAGCCCTCTCTTGGGTGGTAATCAGCCCTTCCCCCTAATTCCAGTGCTGATTCCCCAAAGTCAGCCCTTGTCCTAACTTCAGCTCTGAGAAGCCTGGCTCCATTTTGAGATTCTGACACCATTGTTTGGACTCCCCAAGACTATTGGGAATAGATTGATTCCTTCCATTGACTCCATCTACACTTAGTCTATTGTTTATTGTCATGTGTATTGATTGTGGACGATCAGCCATGATCACAATGAATGGCGGTGCTGGCTCAATGGGCCGAATGGCTTCCTCCTGCACCTATTTTCTATGTTCCTATGTTTCTATGTGTACCGAGGTACAGTGACAAGCTTTTGTTGCTTGCTATCCGGTCAGCGTAAAGACAATACATTATTACAATCGAGCCATCCAGTGTACAGCAGGTACTCCCTTCCTCTTCAGGTACATTATGAAGGGAATACCGTTGAATAGTGCAAGATAAAGCCAGTAAAGTCCGATCAAAAATAGTCCGAGGGTCTCCACTGAGGTAGATAGTAGCTCAGGACTGCACACTAGTTGGTGATAGGATGGCTCAGTTGCCTGATAACAGCTGGGGAGATACTGTCACTGAATCTGGAGGTGTGCGTTTTCACACTTCTGTACCTCTTGCCCAGTGGGAGAGAGGAGAAGAGGGGTAGCTGAGATGCGACTCGTCCTTAATTATGCAGCGTGACGTGTGAATAGAGTCAATGGAAGGGAGGGTGATTTGTAAACTAATGTGAACTATTGTCCGAATGGCCTACTCCTGCACCTATTCTCTATTGTCTATTGTCTATTGTAAACTTAAACTGAATGAATTTTTATTTTAACATTGAGTTTTCCAGATTATTAAAATAAAAGCACAGGAGACTGAGGGGTGATCTTTTAAGGAGGTATACAAAATCAGGAGGGGAATAGATAGGGAGGACGGGGAATCAAGAACCCAAGAACATAGGTTTGACGTGAGAGGGAAAAGAGTTAGTAGGAACCTGCGGGACAACTTTTTCACTCAAAAGGTGGTGCATATGTGGAACAAGCTGCCAGAGGGGGTATTTGAGGAAGGTACTCTAACAACATTTAAAAGACATTTGGACAGGTGCACAGATAGTGTCATTAGAGTCAGACAGCAAGGAAACAGTCCCTTCGGCCCAACTTGCCCTTGCTGACCAAGATGCCCCATCTACACTAGTCCCACCTGCCCACTTTTGGCCCATATCCATCTAAACCTTTCCTATCCATGTACCTGTCTAAATATCTTTTTAATATTGTTATAGTATCATTAAATTTTGTTTTGGTATCGTGGCGGCGCCTAACGGCAGCGGCTGACTAGCAGTCTGTCCGTCTTTTTTTTGTTGAGTGTCGGTGTTGGGATGATTTTTATATATATTTTTTTGGTTGTGTATGTGTGGGAGGGGGTGGTGGTGTGTGGGGGGTGGGTGTGGGTGGGTGGGTGTGGGGAACTTTTCTCTTCCTCACGGCGCGGGGTGCGGCTCGGCTGCGGGGCCTAATATCCCCCGGTGCGGCTCAGCCGCTGGACTTTACATCCCGGTGCGGCTTGGCCGCTGGACTTACATCGCCCGGTGCAGCTCGGCTGCGGGGCTTAACACCGCCCGGTGCAACTCGGCTGCGGGGCTTAACACCGCCCGGTGCAACTCGGCTGCGGGACTTAACACCGCCCGGTGTGGCTCGGCTGCGGGACTTTTCACCGCTGGTGCGGCTCGGCTGCGGGACTTAGCTGCGCAAGGCTTGGTCGCGGGCCTTTCATCGCCCGGTTCGGCCGCGAGACGTTTCAGCGCCCGGTGCGGGGACTGTGCGGGTCGGTCGGGGACGAGCTGTCTGTCCGTGGGCGTGGGGAAGAGAGGGGAAGTTTTGTTGCCTCCATCACAGTGAGGGGGTGTTTGGAGTCACTGTGATGGATGTTTGTGTTGGGGTCATGTGTCTTGTGTTCTTTTTTTTTTCTATGACTGCTATGTAGTTTCGTTCGGTACTTCGGTACCGAACGACAAATAAAGCTCTGTTATACCTGTTATGTTATACCTGTTATACATAGGAAATGTTTCGAAGGACATGGGCCAAATGGGGCATTGGTCACATGAACAAATTGGGCCGAACAGCCTGTTTCAGTGTTGTATGACTCATTAAACCCTCATGACTTTATATCTCCTAACACCTACAATTTGCAAAAATATGTCAACCTGTATTTTGACTGCAACGAATGATGGAGACTACACAGGTCTCCAGGATAGAGTTTCAACAATTCACTGTTATGACATTCGGTGAAGACAATTCTCCTCGTTTCAACCAGTTACTGAATTAAATTTTGAAAAGACAAGATGCTGGTTCGAGTAAGCATGACCAAACAACACCTAACAGATTACTTTAAAAATTCTTTCAGAACATTAGTCATCCACAGTGACGCAGCGGTAGAGTTGCTGCCTTACAGCGCCAGAGGCCAAGGTTCGATCCCAACTATGGGTGTTGCCTGTACGGAGTTTGTACGTTCTCCCTGTGACCATGTGGGTTTTCTCCGGGTGCTCCCGTTTTCTCCCGTATTCCAAAAACGTGCAGGTTTGTAGGTTAATAGGCTTCATTAAAAATTGTAAATTGCCCCCAGTGTGTTGGATAGTCCTGATGTATGGGGTCAGTGTGTACTCAGTGGGCCAAAGGGCTTGTTTCCACGCTGTATCCTTTAGTTTAAAAGTCTAAAGTTTAAAGTCAACCAAAGTGTCGTACATTGAAAGACACAAAATGCTGGGGTAACTCAGCGGGTCGGCCAGTATCCCTGGAGAAAATGGATTGGTGACATTTTGTGCCGGAACCTTCCTGTATAGAACATAGAACTGCACAAGAACAGATCCTTTGGCTCACAATGTCTGTTCTGAACATGATGCCAAGACCAACTCTTATCTGTAGAAACAAAGAACGGCAGATGCTGGTCTCTCCACTAAAGGACACAAAGTGCTGGAGTAACTCAACAAGTCAGGCAGCATCTCTGGAGAACACGGATAGTTGACATTTCGGCTCAAAGTCTTTCATGTTTTGACCCGAAATGTCGCCTGTCCATGTTCTCCAGAGATGCTGCCTGACCTCCTGATTTACTCCAGCACTTTGTGTCCCACTCTTATCTGCCTGTGCATAATTTACATCCCTCCATTCCCTGCATTTCCCTACATCTATCCAAAAGTCTCTTAAATCCCCCGTACGTGTGACTCCAGCATCACAACCGCAAAGTTGACTCTCTACCACTTCCAAAATGTCTCGGCAATAGTCACTGCAAGAAAAGTTAGCGACAGACAAGTAGCCGGTGAGATTGGCATCTGTTGAGTTAGTAACTGGAGCTCATAAGTTTATGTTGATAAATCATGGGAGCAGAATTAACCGTTCAGACCATCTCCACTGTTCATTCACGGCTGCACTTTCTTTCCCTCTCAACCCCATTCTCCCCATAACCTTTGATGTACCAGTTAATGTACGCCAGCACAGAGCAGAAGATGCAGCATGAAATGGACTGCTTCTCACAGGCCTGTGACAACTTTGGTCTCTCCATTAGCACCAAAAAGTCTGAAGTTATGTACCAGCCCGCGCCTGGAAAGCCCTACCAGGAACCACACATCACGGTGAAGGGGCAGAACCTACAGGCAGTCGACAGCTTTACCTATCTGGGCAGTACACTCTCGTGAGTGGTGAACATTGATGCTGAGGTCAACAACAGGATTGCCAAGGCCAGCGCTGCCTTTGGGCGACTCCGTGGGAATGTTTGGGAGTGGAGAGGACTCAGCCTTACCACCAAACTGAAGGTCTACCGTGCAGTGGTACTCACCACTCTTCTCTATGCCAGTGAGACCTGGACTGTCTACAGCAGACATGCCAAACAGCTCAACCACTTTCACTTGAGCTGCCTACGCAGACTCCTTCACATCAGGTGGCAGGACAAAATTCCCGACACAGAGGTCTTGGAACAGGCCGGAATCCCCAGCGTCCACACCCTCCTACGGAAAGCCCAAGCCAGATGGGCAGGCCATGTCGTCAGAATGCCCGAGAGTCGACTGCCAAAACAGCTTCTGTATGGAGAACTGTGTCAGGGCAAGCGCTCAGTAGGAGGACAGAAGAAACGGTTTAAGGACTGCCTCAAAGTGTCCCTCAAAGACTTGGACATCAACCTCAGCACTTGGGAGTCTCTTGCTCTGGACCGTCCAACCTGGCGTAGCAAGCTCACCACAGGAGCCCGTGCAGCAGAGAACAGACGCACTGCAGAGGCCCAGAGGAAACGCACCGCGCGCAAGGCCCGGGCTACCTCCACTTCCACTGCACCAGCCATCCACTTGTGTCCTACGTGTGGGCGTGCCTTCCGGGCCCCGATTGGCCTCACCAGTCACTTCCGGACCCACAGTCACCAATCCTCCAACTGAAAGTGAAGTCATGGTCATCTTCGAACCCGAAGGACGAACAGCAACAATGTACGGAGACACTTGTAGTCTCTGATGCTTAGAAACTGAAGGGTTGTTTGTTCATTTAAATTGTGGATGTTTTGATTTTTTCCATAAATGTATCCTTTCACTTTGTGATTTATTTAATTCATTAATTAGAATTTGGCTTTGCTGGTCCAAATCTTGATTGCGTATGCTCAAAGTTCTTTGCTTTAATAAAGTAATTAGTGGTTGGTGTTATCTGCCTGCATTATTAAGCTCATCAATTGGCTTGGAGCAGTACAGCTCAAGCTGTGTTGTGTGAAGAAAGTGGATATAATTTATCTTCACTCTTCACTATCACCTCGATGCCCTGTGTATTGGGGAAGAATTATTTCTTTAATAAGTGGTCATAGAGATATACACTATGGAAACAGGCCCTTTAGTCCCACTGATCCATGCCAATCAATTTGCTTAAGTGGTGGCACGGTGGCGCAGCGGTGGAGTTGCTGTATAACTTCGCCAGAGACTCGGGTTTGATCCTGACCTCGGGTGCTGTCTGTGTGGAGTTTGCACGTTCTCCCCGTAACCTGCGTGGGTTTTCTCCGGGTGCTCCGGTTTCCTCTTACACTCCAAAGACGGACAGGTTTGTACGTTCATTGGCTTGGTGAAAATTGTAAATTGGCCCTAGTGTGTGTAGGTTAGTGTACATGGTGATTGCTGGTCGGCACGGACTCGTTGGGCCGAACGGCCTGTTATCACGCTGTATCTCTAAACTAAACTAAACTAAGTTGCCTGGCAAGGAACCCAGTGAGCCGCGCGGCAGAATGCTCCCGGCGAGCCATGGCTGTAACCCGATACCAGGCCTGGTTCGGAATAGTGCTGGTGTACAGTGGTGATTGTAAATTGTTCCTGGTGTGTAGGATAGTGCTGGTGTATGGGGCGATGGCTGGTTAGTGTGGACCCAGTGGGCCAAAGGGCCTGTTTCCACCCTGTATGCCCAAAGTCTAAAGTAAAATAAAATCGAAAGAACTCTGGCGTTGTGAGTCAACGACCCTACCAATGTGTTGTGCTACTCTGTGACTCTGCGGCCAAATACAAACATACGGATTTCAGCAGGGAGATTAATACTGATGCAGTTAGAACGTTCACTTGGATTAGTTTGAGATCAACACAAAGCCAGATGTCTTTCATTGCACTAAGAGCTGGAGTCTGGATCTCACTTGAAGCAATCCCTGGTTGGATAACATAGTTTAAATCCTCCTCTTGATACCATTTGAGAGGACACACTCTACTGGAATTTTTTGAGGATGTAACTAGGAAAATTGACAAGGGAGAGTCAGTGGATGTGGTGTACCTCGACTTTCAGAAAGCCTTCGACAAGGTCCCACATAGGAGATTAGTGGGCAAAATTAGGGCACATGGTATTGGGGGTAGGGTACTGACATGGATAGAAAATTGGTTGACAGACAGAAAGCAAAGAGTGGGGATAAATGGGTCCCTTTCGGAATGGCAGGCAGTGACCAGTGGGGTACCGCAAGGTTCGGTGCTGGGACCCCAGCTATTTACGATATACATTAATGACTTAGACGAAGGGATTAAAAGTACCATTAGCAAATTTGCAGATGATACTAAGTTGGGGGGTAGTGTGAATTGTGAGGTGGATGCAATAAGGCTGCAGGGTGACTTGGACAGGTTGTGTGAGTGGGCAGATACATGGCAGATGCAGTTTAATGTAGATAAGTGTGAGGTTATTCACTTTGGAAGTAAGAATAGAAAGGCAGATTATTATCTGAATGGTGTCAAGTTAGGAGGAGGGGGAGTTCAACGAGATCTGGGTGTCCTAGTGCATCAGTCAATGAAAGGAAGCATGCAGGTTCAGCAGGCAGTGAAGAAAGCCAATGGAATGTTGGCCTTCGTAACAAGAGGAGTTGAGTATAGGAGCAAAGAGGTCCTTCTACAGT
Organism: Rhinoraja longicauda; assembly: GCF_053455715.1. Classification (NCBI taxonomy): domain Eukaryota; kingdom Metazoa; phylum Chordata; class Chondrichthyes; order Rajiformes; family Arhynchobatidae; genus Rhinoraja; species Rhinoraja longicauda. The sequence goes on from NC_135956.1 coordinate 72,118,387, forward strand.
TGTACCGGGCCCTGGTGAGACCACACCTGGAGTACTGTGTGCAGTTTTGGTCTCCAAATTTGAGGAAGGATATTCTTGCTATGGAGGGCGTGCAGCGTAGGTTCACTAGGTTAATTCCCGGAATTGCGGGACTGTCGTATGTTGAAAGGCTGGAGTGATTGGGCTTGTATACACTGGAATTTAGAAGGATGAGGGGGGATCTTATTGAAACATATAAGATAATTAGGGGATTGGACACATTAAAGGCAGATAACATGTTCCCAATGTTGGGGGAGTCCAGAACAAGGGGCCACAGTTTGAGAATAAGGGGTAGGCCATTTAGAACGGAGATGAGGAAGAACTTTTTCAGTCAGAGGGTGGTGAAGGTGTGGAATTCTCTGCCTCAGAAGGCAGTGGAGGCCAGTTCGTTGGATGCTTTCAAGAGAGAGCTGGATAGAGCTCTTAAGGATAGCGGAGTGAGGGGGTATGGGGAGAAGGCAGGAACGGGGTACTGATTGAGAGTGATCAGCCATGATCGCATTGAATGGCGGTGCTGGCTCGAAGGGCTGAATGGCCTACTCCTGCACCTATTGTCTATTGTCTATTGTCTATTGTCACACTGTCATTTTAAATAAGAAAATAACTGCAGATGCTGGTACAAATCGAAGGTATCACAAAAAGCTGCAGTAACTCAGCGGGTCAGGCAGCATCTCAGGAGAGAAGGAATGGGTGATGTTTCGGGTCGAGACCCTTCTTCAGTCTGAAGAAGGGTCTCGACACGAAACGTCACCCATTCTTTCTCTCCTGAGATGCTGCCTGACCCGCTGAGTTACTCCAGCTTTTTGTGATACCTGTCATTTTAAATGTTTCGTTCAAAGTCCAGAACAGGAATTACAAAACGGTAGGTTTGGACAACAGGCCAAATCCAGAACAGTTGAGATTTACCAGAAGATTGAGGATATTCAGTATTTGGACAAATACTCTCTTGAATTTCTGCAGATGTACAGTAGAGAGCATATTGACTGGTTGCATCATGGCCTGGTTCGGCAACTCGATCACCCAGGAGCGAAGAAGGTTGCAAATAGTGGTGAACACTGCCCAGTCCATCCCGGGCACTGATCTCCCCTCCATCAAAGGGATCTACAGGAGGCGCTGCCTCAGAAAGGCAGCCAGCATCATCAGAGACTCACATCACCCTGGCCATACTCTCATTTCACTCCTACCATCAGGAAGAAGGTACAGGAGTCTGAAATCTATTGAATTATCATCAATTCCTATCCCTCCCACTGTGTCCACCAGTTCCTAGGATAAGTTCTTTCCAAAAACTATCAGGCTCTTGAACAATAGACAATAGACAATAGGTGCAGGAGTAGGCCATTTGGCCCTTCGAGCCAGCACCGCCATTCAATGTGATCATGGCTGATCATTCACAATCAGTACCCCGTTCCTGCCTTCTCCCCATACCCCCTTATTCCACTATCTTTAAGAGCTCTATCTAGCTCTCTCTTGAAAGCATCCAGAGAATTGGCCTCCACTGCCTTCTGAGGCAGAGAATTCCACAGATTCACAACTCTCTGACTGAAAAAGCTTTTCCTCATCTCCGTTCTAAATGGCCTACCCCTTATTCTTAAACTGTGGCCCCTGGTTGATGGCTCATGGCTGATCATCCAATATACAATACTAACTTCAGCTATTAATGTCTAGGGATTGTCTTTCCTTGCACTAATTTTGTTATTCTTGCACTCGTATTGTGGTTATTAATTTATTGATTTTTAAATTATTATTATTATCATCTATGAGTAGTGTGTTTACCGACCTGTTTGCCATGATTGAATGGCAGAGTAGACTTGATGAACCGAATGGCCTAATTCTGCTCCTATGACTTATGAAATTATGCCTCTGCATCTAAATATGTCTCTGTTCCACTGTCGATACATATAACAATTAAACACGAAGATAGACCCAAAAAGCTGGAGTAACTCAGCGGGACAGGCAGCATCTCTGGAGAGATGGAATGGGTGAAGTTTTGAGTCGAGGCCCTTCTTCAGACAGGTCAGGGGAAAGGGAAACGAGAGATATAGACGATGATGTAGGGAAATAAAGAACAATGAATGAAAGATATGCAAAAAAGTAACAATGATAAAGGAAGCAGGCTATTGTTAGCTGTTTGTTGTGTGAAAACGAGAAGCTAGTGAGACTTGGGTGGGGGAGGGATAGAGAGAGAGAGAGGGAATGCCGGGGTTACTTGAAGTTAGAGAAATCAATATTCATACCACTGGATTGTAAACTGCCCAAGCAAAATATGAGATGCTCTTCCTCCAATTTGCATTTAGCCTCACTCTGACAATGGAGGAGACCTAGGACAGAAAGGTCTGTGTGGGAATGGGAAAGTGAATTAAAGTGTTTAGCAACCGTGAGATCAGGTAGGTCCAGGCAGACTGAGCAAAGGTGTTCAGCGAAACGATCGCCCATTCTACGTTTCGTCTTGCCGATGTATAAAAGTCCACGTCTTGAACAACGGATACAGTAGATGAGGTTGGAGGAGGTGCTAGTGAGCCTCGGCCTAACCTGAAAGGACTGTCGGGGTCCCTGGACAGAGTCGAGGGAGGTGGTATAGGGACAGGTGTTGCATCTCCTCCGGTTGCAGGGGAAGGTAACTGGGGAGGGGATGGTTTGGTTTAAGCCAGCAACTGCAGGTCCTTCCTAACAATTAAACACTCTTGACTCTTGATTCTTGATTTTTCCAAACTGAAATCCAGGCCCTTTTAACCTGCAGGCCTGAAAAACCTTCATGCATAATACTTCAGATTTTTGATGTGCAAAGTGTTTCATGTGAGAGAGATATTTTTGTACATGTCTATTCCAGGGGCCTTGATGTCTCACTCACTACTTGCTGAGTCTATTTAAAATTTCCAGAGATGTACACTTAAGGGGTTGGCACGGTGGCACAGTGGTAGAGTTGCTGCCTTGCAGCGCCAGAGCCCTGGGTTCAACCCTGACTATGGGTGCCATTTGCATGGAATTTGTACGCTGTTTGTACGGAGTTTGTATGTTCTCCCTGTGACCGTGCGGATTTTCTTCTGGTGTTCAGGTTTCCTCACACACTCCAAAGACGAACAGGTTAGTAGGTTCATTGGCTTTGGTAAAATGGTACATTGTCCCCAGTGTGAAGGATAGCGTTAGTGTCTGGGATGATCGCTCGACTCAGTGGGCTGAAGGGCCTGTTTCCACTTTATATCTCTAAATTCTAAAGTCTAAAGTAAAAGGGCGGATCTTTAATTGGGTCTGATGTCCTTGGGATGATTAAAAAAATTTTTTTTTTTTAGATTTTTAGAGATACAGCGCAGAAACAGGCCCTTCGGCCCACCGGGTCCACGCCGCCCAGCAATCCCCGCACATTAACACTATCCTACACCCATTAGGGACAATTTTTACATTTGCCCAGCCAATTAACCTACAAACCTGTACGTCTTTGGAGTGTGGGAGGAAACCGAAGATCTCGGAGAAAACCCACGCAGGTCCCGGGGAGAACGTACAAACTCCGTACAGTACAGCACCCGTAGTCAGGATCGAACCTGAGTCTCCGGCGTTGCATTCGCTGTAAGGCAGCAACTCTACCGCTGCGCCACCGTGCCACCCGTCACTGGCTGGCACGGACTCGGTGGGCCAAAGGGCCTGTATCTCTAAAGTCTAAAGTTAAAGGGTGATCTGCAGTTGGGCCTAATATTCATGGGAGGTCATGGTTCTTCCCATGGTAGCTCTTGTCTTACTCAAGTGGGTTGTTTCAACCTTCATTACGTCAATGCTCTTGAAAGTGTCAGTCAGAAAGTGAGGCATGTCAAGAAAGAATTGAAGAGGGTACTTGATTGCCTAAATCTATTTGCTGTTAGTCCCACATTAGTCTGCAATGTTGATTTTTTTTTGGCGATGTTATGCATTATGCATGTCCAAGTCGGTTTAAATAAATAATAATGCAAAGCTTCAATGCAATCCTCTCGAGTTTCTCAGCAGCACTGATATTAACTGAAAGTGGCAACATCGGGAGAAAACAGCATGAGGCTGAGCTTTTCCCTGCAGACAAGCGCATGGAAATATTTTGCAATGACACCTTTGTACAATATGCGCATTGTTTCCCAAGTACTTGTGACTTTCATCTGCCAGAGATTTTTTCACGAGGCTTGTTCAAAGTGGATGAAGTGTTAAATCAGCAGCAAGAGATGCAAAGGGGCAGGGACAGAGTGGGTAGATTTGCTGCTTCACAGCGCCAGAGACCCGGGTTCGATCTTGACTATGGGTGCTGTCTGTTTGGAGTTTGTATGTTCTCCCTGTGATCACATGGGTTTTCTCGGGCTGCTCCGGTTTCCTCCCACACTCCAAAGACGTTGCAGGTTTGTAGGTTAATTGGCTTCGGTAAAATTGTAAATTATCCCTAGTGTGTGGGATAGAACTAGTGTGCGGGGATCTCTGGCCGGTGCGGACTCAGTGGGCCAAAGGGCCTCTTTCTGTGCTGTATCTCTAAAGTCTGTGTGTGCGCGTGTGTGTGTGCGTGTATGTGCGTGTGTGTGTGTGTGTGCGTGTATGTGCGCGTGTGTGTGTGTGTGTGTGCGTGTGTGCGTGTGTGCGTGTGTGCGTGCGTGCGTGTGTGTGTGTGTGTGTGCGTGTGTAAGTAAAGTGAAAGAATGGTGGAATTTACTGCAGAGAATACACCGCTAACATGTTGTTTGTGATGTCTCCAGTTTCCTCCCACATCCCAAAGATGTGCATGATGGCAGGTTAGTTGACTGCTGTAAATTGCCCTCTGTACAGGGGAATGTTTCAGGGAATGTTGTGGAGCAGAGGGATCTAGGAGTACCTCTTCTACATCCCACAGCTCCGCTCTTGCTCCCCCTCCCCCCATTCGTGACAAAGACAGAATCCCCCTCGTTCTCACCTTCCACTCCAACAGCCAGCGTATCCAACAAATCATCCGCCAACATTTCCGTAACCTACAACGGGACCCCACCACTGGCCACATCTTCCCATCCCCTCCCCTTTCTGCGTTCCTCCGTAACTCCCTGCTCCACTTGTCCCTTCCTACCTAAACGACCCCATCCCCGGGCACTTTCCCCTGCAACCGCAGGAGATGCAACACCTGTCCCTTTACCTCCCCCCTCCATCCAAGGACCCAAACAGTTTTTCCAGGTGAGACAGAGGTTCATCTGCACCTCCTCCAACCTCATCTATTGCATCCGCTGCTCTAGATGTCAACTTCTTTACATCGGCGAAACCAAACGCAGGCTCGGTGATCGCTTCGCTCAACACCTTCGCTCAGTCCGCCTTAACCAACCTGATCTCCTGGTGGCTGAGCACTTCAACTCCCCACTTCAACTCCAGCATTTTGTGAATAAATAGGAGTGCAGGTACATAGTTTCCTAAAACTGGCGTCACAGGTAAATAGGGTGGTCAAGATGTTTTGCCCTACATTGGCCTTCATCAGTAAGATGCTGAGTATAAAAGTTGGGATGTTCTGTTACAGTTGTTCAAGGCATTGGTGAGGCCGCATTTGGTGTATTATGCTGTGTTTTGTTCACTCTGCCATGAAGGAAGGATGTTGTTAAGCTCGAAAGAGTGCAGAGAAGATTTACAAGGATTTTGCCAGGACTTCAGGGCGAGGTTGGACAGGCTGGGAGTTTATTCCTTGGAGTGCTGGAGGCTGAGGAGTAGTCTTTTAGAGATGTACAAAATCATGAGGGGAATAGATAGGGAAAATTCACAGTCTTTTACCCAGAGTAGGGGAATAACGAACCAGAGCACATAGGTTTACAGTGAGAGGGAAAAAATACTGTTCCTGCTTTCTTCCCATGTTCCTTGATCCCTCACACCCTATGAAAAATATACCACTCCTTGATTATATTTAATGGTTTTTCACGGAGTGATAGTCATACCGCATGGAAACAGGTCCTTCAGCAGAACTTGCCCATGCTGACCAAGGTGTCCCATCTACACTAGTTTGAGCTACCTGTGTTTGGCTTGTATCCCTCTCACCCTTTTCAATGTATGTACAAACCCAAATGTCTTTGAAATGTTGTTATAGCACCTGCCTCAACTAACTTCCCTGGCAGCTCGTTCCACATACCCACCATCCTCTCTGTGAAAACGATGGCCCTCGGGTACCAATCAGATCATTCCCCTCTCACCATAAACCTATGTCCTCTGGTTCTTGATTCCCCTACCCATTGTGCCTTCACTCTATTTATTCACTTCAGGATTTTGTACACCTATATAAGTTCAAAGGGGGAAGGGTGATTTAAGGTAAAAGGAGAAATATCTAATAGGAACTCGAGGGATAATTTTTTCACACAAAGGTTGGTGGGTATATGGAATTAAGGTAGTTGAGGCAGGGTTATTGCAACGTTTAAAAAACATTTAGACAGGTATATGTATAGGACATGATTGGAGGGATATGGGTCAAACGCAGTTGGTGGGACTAGTGTAGATGGGACATGTCGGTCGGTGTGGGCAAGTTGGGCCGAAGAGCCTGTTTCCACGCAGTGTGCATCTAAAATGCTATGATGACATATTATTAAATGTTGTATCCTGCATAGTACTTAAATTGTAGACATGTTTTATAATCCACACATCACCTTAATTAGGTTGATTGGTTATTTGTCTTCATGAAGATTTTTAGAAATCTGAAGGGATTAATTAATGAAGAAGCAATTTGAGTAGCAAATTGTTCCCTGAATTATCAACACTGTCAGAGACAAGTAAAGCTTGCAGATGAAAAATAAAACATAGTATGTCCCAGAAGAGTGGGTTAACATATGATAAGTGCTTGAAAGCGCTGGATGTGGAGGGGATATTTCCACTGGTGGGAGAGTCCAGGACCAGGGTGCACAGCCTCAAAATAATATTACCTTTAGAAAGATGAGTTGGAATTTCTTTAGTCAATGGGTGGTGAATTTGTGGAATTCATTGCCACAGATGTTTGTGGAGGCCAAGTTAATGGATATTTTTAAGGCAGATTCTTGGTTAGTAAGGTTGTCAAGGGTTATGGGGAGAAGGCAGGAGAATGGGGTTGAGAGGGAAATGGCAGAGTAGACTCCACAAGACCACTGGACATGGGGGCAGAGTTGGGCCATTCGGCCCATCGAGTGTGCAGGAGCGTTGCTTCGAGCGGGTTGGTACAACTGATGAAACACAAAACGCCAGAGGAACTCAACGGTTCAGTTCACTGCATAGGGTCATTAGATTAATACGGTGTCACGGCTTATGGGGCGAAGGCAGGAGAATGGGATTAAGGAGGAAAGATAGATCAGCCATGATTGAATGGCGGAGTAGACTTGGCGGGCCGAATGGCCTAATTCTGCGCCTATCAAGTTATGAACTTATGAAGAAACTGGTTTGGTTAAGAAAGCCTGTAACTTATCGCCCATGGATCTCTGTGTTTTTCTGCAGTGGAGAAAGTTGGAGTCTGCATTCCAACACACAGCTGATCTACAATTGAGAATGATACAGAAAACCCTGAAGAGGAACGCAAGAACGAGGTGGACTGTCGAGAGGGAGGTGGACCATTGAAAACAATGAAGTGTCCAGGCAGTTGGGGGGGGGGGGGGGGGCAAAATCAAAGGGTGTTAGTGTACGGGGTGATCGCTGGTCGGCACGGATTTGGTGGGACAAAGGGCCTGCTTCTGCACTGTATGTCTAAAACAAACTGAGGGGAAAATGGGAGGAAACTGGAACATCCAATGGGAACCCCCTCGGTCAGATTGCAAACTCTACATTGACACCACCAAAGGCCAGCATCGAACCTAGTTCCCTGGAGCTGTGAGGTAGCTCAATCTTTGCTGCCAACTTTCACGGAAGACCTGGATAGTTCTGGTCTCAATATTTATCCTTCACATATCATTAAAACAGATTTCAGATCCTATTCACATCCTTAATTGTTGGACAGATAAAATGTAGAGACAACGAACTGCAGATGCTGGTTTATACCAGATTTACAGCAGACGCAAAGTGCTGGAGTAACTCAGCAGGTCAGGCAACTTCTGTGGAGAAAAAGGATGAATGAGATTTTGGGTCGGGACCCTTCTTCAGACTCATCTCCAGTCTGAAGAAACACAGAAACAGGCCCTTCAGCCCAACCCGTCTGTGCTAGCCAAGATGCCCAAGTACCAGTTGAAGAAGGGTCCCGACCTGAAACCTTACCAATCCGTTTTCTCCAACATGCTGCCTGACCCGCTGAGTTACTCCAGCACTTTAAGTCTATCTTATTTGCGGGATCTGGGTTTGTAATGACCTGGAGTGTGGGCTTGCACTAGTGCTCCTTGTCAAGGTGTGATGAGTGGAAATTGAGAGGGACAGTGCATTTCCCTATTTTACTCTCAGAACTGTAGGATGTGTCAGCAATTCAGAAGGCATCACATGATTTTTTAATAAACTGTACAAATAGGAATAAAATAATTTGGGTCCTTTTGAGAGGCAGTAGGTTGTCGCAATCTTCTAAACCCCAGCGATGGTCCAATTTGGCATGGCGGCGCAGTGGGTAGAGTTGCTGCCTTACAGCGCCAGAGACTCGTGTTCTATCCTGACTACAGGTGCTGTCTGTACGGAGTTTGCACGTTCTCCACGTGACCGTGTGGGCTTTCTCTGGGTGCTCTGGTTTCCTCGCTCATTCCAAAGACATGTGGGTTTTGCAGGTAAATTGGCTTTGGTAAATTGCTCCTAGTGTGTTGGATACAAAAGTGGTCGAACATAAACTACTGCGAGGAATCGATGAACTAAAGGGCCCATTTCCACACTGTACCTCTAAACAATTACCTACATTTCAGGCATGGATCTGATGGGCCAAATGGCCTGCTGCTGTTCAGATCTAAATTCTTCTGCTGGTTTTCCAACCAAACCTAATGCACTTCTACCGTTAAGGACTTCTCAATGCCAAGTGCATCATGCCGTAACAACTCTTTCTGTCTCCAAGCAACAGTCCTTAAGCAAAACACCATGCCGCGTGACGTGACAGCCTCTTAAATGAAGAAGGGGCCTCATTTATGTGTGTGAATGTGTGGAAGTATGTTTGATTGAGAGCATGTGTGAGTGGGTGAATGTGTTTGTGTGCATATGTGTGTGTGTTTGTGAGTGTGTATGTATGAATGTGTGTGACTGTGTGCATCTGTATGTGAGTGTGTTTGTGTGTGTGTGTGTGTGTGTGTGTGTGTATGTATGTGTTCTTGCACTGAACTGTATACAAAAATGGATTTCATTGTACCTCAGTACATGTGACAATAATGTACCATTGAACCATTGAGTAGGTCGTGTGCAGTATGGTTCATTATTGTCACGTACACCAAGATACAGTGAAAAACTTTGTTTTAGTGCCCTTGAGGTGAAACATCCACACATGATTACAATCATATCATATATATTTAATATTTTTCACCCCTCACCTTAACCTATGTCCTCGTATTCTCGATTCCCCTACTCTGGGCAAAGGACACTGGGCATATACCCTATCTATTTCTCTCATGATCTTATACACCTTTAGAAGATCACCCTTCATCCTCTTGTGCTCCAAGGAATAAAGTTCAACCCTGCTCAACCGTCCGTGATTCAATGATACTTCATTGTCACATGTACCTGGGGGCAGTGAAATTCTTTATGTATTTGCATACAGTGCACAAAGTACACAAAGAGAGAGTCGCCAGGTTTCTGGCACCAACAAAGTTGCAAAGGTACTACTTGGAATCATGCCAGTCCCCCTTTGTTCTCTGCGTCTCCCCCCCCCCACCCCCACTCCCAGGTATCTCTTTGTTCTTCTCTCCCCCCCCCCCATAGCTCAGGCTCCCGAGACCTGGCAACATCCTCGTAATAGAAACATAGAAACATAGAAAATAGGTGCAGGAGTAGGCCATTCAGCCCTTCGAGCCTGCACCGCCATTCAATATGATCATGGCTGATCATCCAGCTCAGTATCCCATACCTGCCTTCTCTCCATACCCCCTGATCCCTTTAGCCACAAGGGCCACATCTAATTCCCTCTTAAATATAGCCAATGAACTGGCCTCGACTACCTTCTGTGGCAGAGAATTCAACAGATTCACCACTCTCTGTGTGAAAAAAAACGTTCTCATCTCGGTCCTAACAGACTTCCCCCTTATCCTTAAACTGTGACCCCTTGTTCTGGAGTACAACAGTTGTGAAAAGAGAAAAGAAACTGTGTAGAATGTAGTTTTATAGCTATTGGGAAAGAACAGATTTATAAAAGTGTAAGTGGCGTAATGATGTGTAGGGAAATAACTGCAGATGCTGGTTCAAATCGAAGGTAGACACAAAATGCTGGAGTAACTCAGTGGGTCAGGCAGCATCTCAGGAGAGAATGAATGGGTGACGTTTCGGGTCGAGACCCTTCTTCAGTCTCGACCTGAAACGTCACCCATTCCTTCTTTCCTGAGATGCTGCCTGATCGCTGAGTTACTCCAGCATTTCGTGTCTACCTTCGAAGTGGCCTGATGAGGTAGATTACAAAATCGGGATACAGTAGACCCTCTTTATAACGGATTTTGGTTATAGCAAGCAGACCCACGATTCTTCACCGCCAGGCTGTGCTGCCGACGCCACCCGCAGCCTACACTGCCCACCCCGGCTGCTTCCAGGCAAGACCCACTGCCGTCACCGCCGGCCCACACAGCTCCCTCGGCCACTACCAGGCCGTGCCTGCCGTCACCGACACCACCACTACCGACCCTGACCTGCATTCTGGACGCCCGCGGGCCACGACCAATGACTCTGCCGATCCTCGCCTCAACTCACATGGATCTCGGGCCCAGTTCCAGACCAAGAGTCTAAAGAAGCATCTTGAATCGAAACGTCACCCAGAGATGACGCCTGACCTGCTGAGTTACTCCAGCACGTTGTGTTCTTTTGTGCTTCAACCAGCATCTGCAGTTCCTTGTTTGTGCTACTTAATCCCTTACTTGGTTATCGAGGACAATTGGCAATAATGGACGACCCCCCCCCACAATTACCCATTATAATGAGCATTTACCGTACATCCTTAGCTTCTGAGAGGCCCTTCAAACACTTGTCTGTTAACAGCGGGGAAGAAGCTGTTTTTAAATAGGTTATTTCCGGGTGGTCCGGTTTCCTCCCATATCCCAAAGATGTGCGTTTGTAATTTAATTGGCCTCTGTGAATTAATGTGTTGGGAGTGGATGTAAAAGCGGATAACACAGAATTAGTGTGAAGGGGTGGTCAGCATGGACTGGGTGGACAAAAGGGCCTGTTTCCAAGCTGAATCTCTAAACTAAATCTGATGGTACGTGCTTTCAAGCTTTTGTATCTTCTTCCCAATGGGAGAACGGAGAAGAGGGAATGACTGGGGTATGAGTGGTCCTTGATTATGTTAAGCGCTTGATTAATATTGGATCACTCTGTAAGTGTGTGTGAGTGTGAATGTATGTGTGTGTGTGTGTGCGCGCGCGCATGTTTGTGTATGTATGTGTGTTTATGTGTGTTTGTGTGTTTGCATGTGCACATGTGTGCATGTGTGTGCACTGCAGGTGTGTGTTTGCATGCGTTTGCATGTGTGTGCGCGCGTTAACGTGTGCATGTGCGTGCACGTGTGCATGCATGTGTGCTTTTGTGTGCGCTTACCCAAGTGCATGTGTACATGTGCATATGTGAGTGCTTGTGCATGTTTGTGTGTGTGTATGTGTGTGCGTGTTGTGTGTGCGTGTTGCGTGTTGTGTGTGTTGTGTGTTTGTGTGCATTCAATTCACAAAGTTGACTCAAGAGGCCATTTATCACCTTCACGTGGAGTGCTTAATGCTTTCAGCAATCCCTTCCAATTGCTCCCGATCTTTTCTCTGATCATGTTAATGTTCTGCCCTGATTATCTCATTGTGATTACCTGCAGGTCCCCTTCCACCTAAACTATTCATGATCCAGCCAGCAGCAGTGGGAATGAACAATTTCTTTCCTCATTACCAATTCTGTTCAGGCTGCCTCCATCATCCCCTGTCCAAGTGTTACTTAACCCTTTGTGGGGAAAGTACCTCGATAGCTATTCCCCATCCTGTGAGCCTTTTCAGCTCGGCACGGGTTGTAAAGGATGCCAATCACACACTCGGTGACCGTTTCACTGAACACTTGCGCTCGGTTCCCCGAGGCCTCCCAGTTGCTAACTATTTTAACTCCCCTTCCTATTCCCACACTGTCCTTTCTGTCCTGGGCCTCCTCCATTGCTAGAGTGAGGCCACACGCGAACTGGAGGAACAGCACCTCATATCTCGGGTGGGTAGCTTACAGCCCAGCGGTATGAACATTGAAATCTCTAATTTTAAGTATCTTCTACTAACACTCCCATACCACCTCCTCTCCCCCTTTGCCTCCCTTCCTCTACCCTAGTGCTTTAACTAGTTCCACATCTTACACAATGTATCCCTCGAGATCATACCTTCCCCAGCCAACAATTAGCCTATCGGGGAAGCACGCTGCCTGAGGTCATTTGTTACTAGCCCAAATTTGTTTTTAAAAAAAATCTCGCTTCCATTCCCCTCACCCGTCCCCCACTTTACTTTCAGCCTGAAGAAGGGTCCTGACCCGAAACTTCGCCTATCCATGTTCTCTGCCTGACCTGCTAAGATAGTCCAGTGTCTACCGATGCCATTTTCAGTGACTAGATGAAAGCCAGCAACTGTTGTGTGTCCCACTTCAATCTGGGAATCAATCGATGGTAACTAGCCAAAATAAATCCCACAAGAACAGAGGCTCCAATAAAACACATGTTTCTTATTAGTAATTCCTACATTGTAGCTCTGCATCTGTTACTTAACTAATGCCTGCCCAAAGTAGACGTTTCAAGTATTTCTGGCACAGATATTTGAAGTTGTACAGGGCCCTAGTGAGACAGCACCTGGAGTACTGTGTGCAGGATTTTGAGGAAGGATATTCTTGCTATTGAGGGCGTGTAGCGTAGGTTTACTAGGTTAATTCCCGGAATGGCGGGACTATCATATGTTGAAAGACTGGAGCGACTAGGTTTATATACACTGGAATTTAGAAGGATGAGAGGAGATCTTATCGAAACGTATAAGATTATTAAGGGTTTGGACACGTTGGAGGCAGGAAACATGTTCCCAATGTTGGGGGAGTCCAAAACAAGGGGCCACAGTTTAAGAATAAGGGGTAGGCCATTTAGAACTGAGATGAGAAAAAACTTTTTCAGTCAGAGAGTTGTGAATCTGTGGAATTCTCTGCCTCAGAAGGCAGTGGAGGCCAATTCTCTGAATGCATTCAAGAGAGAGCGAGATAGAGCTCTTAAGGATAGCGGAGTCAGGGGGTATGGGGAGAAGGCAGGAACGGGGTACTGATTGAGAATGATCAGCCATGATCACATTGAATGGCGGTGCTGGCTCGAAGGGCCGAATGGCCTCCTCCTGCACCTATTGTCTATTGTCTATTGTCTAAACTCAGACTATCTTTTACTGCCTTTATCTTGCACGAAACATTATTCACGTTATTCCATTTATCATGCATCTATACACTGCGATGGCTCGATTGTAATCATGTATTGTCTTTCCGCTGACTGGTCAGCATGCAACAAAGGCACGGTGGGGCAGCTGTAGAATTGCTGCCTTACAACGCCAGAGACCTAGGTTCGTTCCTGATTACGGGTGCTGTCTGTACAAAGTTTGTACATTCTCCACATGACCTACTTGGGTTTTCTCCAGGATCTCCAGTTTCCTCCCACACTCCAAAGACGCACAGGTTTGTAGGTTAATTGGCTTGGTATAATTGTAAATTGTCCCTGGTGTGTGTGTAGGATATCGTTAGTGTGCGGGGATCGCTGGTCGGCGCGGACACGGTCGGCCGAAGGGCCTGTTTCCATGCTGTATCTCTAAACTAAACTAAAGTTAACTAAACTGAAAGCTTTTCAGTACACGTGACAATAAATTAAACTCAACTCAACTTAAATCAAAGTGCACCCTTTGGGGTAAAATGGAGATACATGGAACTGTAGATGCTGGAAGCTAGTGTCGAACACAAATTGCTGGAGTAATTCAATGGGTCAGGCAACATCTCTGGAGGACGTGATGGGTGATATTTCGAGTTGGGAGCCTTCTTCAGACTCTTTGTGGAGTGAATAACTCTGACATTGACATGGTATTCCTCATTAATCCTCCCTTGTTGTATGAGACCAAATCTAAAATAGCCCATGCAGAAGGAACTGCAGATGCTGGTTTAAACAGAAGATAGACACAAAAAGCTGGAGTAACTCAGCGGGACAGGCAGCATCTCTGGAGAGAAGGAATGGGTGGCGTTTCGGGTCGAGACCCTTCTTCAGACCATAGCCCATTCCTGACGTGGGTTCCACAATCTATTTAGTTTAGATTTAGTTCAGCACGAAAACAGGCCCTTTGGCCCACTGAATCCAAATTGACCAGCGATACACGTACACCAACACAACCCTCACATACCAGGGTAATTTACAATTATAGCAAGCCATTTAGCCAACAAACCTGTGTGTCTGGCGTGTGGGAGGAAACCAGTGTACCCAGAGAAAACCCACGCAGGTCACGGGGAGAACGTATAAACCCCGTACAGACAGCACCCGTAGTCAGGGTCCATCCCGGGGCTCTGGCACTGTAAGGCAGCAACTCTACCGCTGTGCCACTGTGCTGCCCCTCACGGCTGCTCTAAAAGGTAAAGTCTGTCGCACTCCACAAGCACTTCTATGCCAGTCTGGTTCAGCCGATCAATAGGTAGGTTAAAATCTCCCATGACAATTGTAGTTTCCATCCAACATGGCTTTGAGAGATCCCACTTAGAGAGTCCATGGACTACTCCCACCCATGCCTTCCTTCCCATTCATATCATCATATCATATATATATACAGCCGGAAACAGGCCTTTTCGGCCCACCAAGTCCGTGCCGCCCAGCGATCCCCGTACATTAACACTATCCTACACCCACTAGGGACAAAAAAATTTAAACATTTGCCCAGCCAATTAACCTACATACCTGTACGTCTTTGGAGTGTGGGAGGAAACCGAAGATCTCGGAGAAAACCCACGCAGGTCACGGGGAGAACGTACAAACTCCTTACAGTGCAGCACCCGTAGTCAGGATCGAACCTGAGTCTCCGGCGCTGTATTCGCTGTAAAGCAGCAACTCTACCGCTGCGCTACCGTGCCGCCCATGAATTCTTTTCATGATTTCCACCCGGCAATTCATTCCACATCCAGCCAGGGTGGTGGGGTGACACAGCGGTGGAGTTGCTGCCTGACAGAGCCAGAAACCAGCTTCCATCCTGATGGTCATTGCCAGACTGAGGCCTCTGCATATTGGATGAACAATTTCGTTTGGAGAGCTTACGACCCAGCGGCATGAACCCAGCGGCATGAATTCTCTCATTTTAAGCAACTCCTACAAACGCTCCCTCAATCTCTGCAATTCCCTGTGGCCTAGAGCAAGGTCGGCACGGTGACGCAGCGGCAGAGTTGCTGCCTTACAGCGCCAGAGACCCGGGTGCGATCCTGACTACGGGCGCTGTCCGTACGGAGTTTGTACGTCCTCCTTGTGACCGCAGGGGTTTTCTTCGGGTGCTCCGGTCTCCTCCCACATCCCAAAGATGTACAGGTTTGTAGGTTAAAGAACTGCAGATGCTGCTTTAAATCGAAGGTAGACACAAAATGCTGGAGTAACTCAGCGGGTCAGGCAGCGTCTCTGGTGAGAAGGAATGGGTGACGTTTCGGATCGAGACCCTTCTTCGGAAGTCACCCATTCCTTCTCTCCAGAGATGCTGCCTGACTCGCTGAGTTACTCCAGCATTTTGTGTCTACCAGGTTTGTGGGTTAATTGGCTTCTGTAAATTGTCCTAGTGTGTCGGATAGAGCTAGTGTGAATGGGTGATTGTGGTTGGCATGGATCCGGTGGGCTGAAGGGCCTGTTTCAGTGCTGTGTCTTTAAACCAAACAAAACTAAACGAAATCATTATCCGCTGCCTTCATTCTAACTCAGCGCTGCTCGAGTGCCTTCCTTGATTAACAACACCGCTCCATTTCCTCTCCCCTTTGGCCCGCTCTTTTGGAATAGATAATAACCTGCCATTCCTGGCACTCTGCACGCACATATTTGTATTTCTACAGATGTACCGTAGAAAGCAAACTGTCGGGTTGCGTCACAGTTTGGCTTGGGAACGTCTCTGCCCAAAGCCGCAAGAAATGGCAGAGTCGTGGATGTAGCCCAGTCCATCACACAGACCAGACTCCCCACCCTTGACACCATCTACACTTCACGCTGCCTCGAAAAAACAGTGAACATAATCAAAGACTTGCCCTACCCCGGTCATTCCTTCTTCTCCCCGCTCCCGTCTGGCAGAAGGTTACAGAAGCTTGAAAGTGCGCACCACCAGACTCAGGAACAGCTTCTTCCACTCTGTTATCAGGCTTCTGAATGGTCCTTCCATAAGCTAGGGTACTGTCCAATTCACATTGGACATTGGACTTTGTTTATCCCCTTTGCTCTATCTATTGTACTTGAGTTTGGCTTGATTGTATTTATGTATCGCATTATCTGATCTGTTTGGATAGCATACAAAACAAAGTTTTTCACTGTACCTCGTACACCTGACAATATTAAACCTATACCAAAACCTGAACATCATACCTCTAAGTGCTATCAATTCATCTACATAGTTATAGGTCACAGGGCTTGGAAACTGAACTTTCAGCCCAATTGTCCTTGCCAACCAAGCTGCTCTATTTCCAATAATCCCATTTGGCCACGTTTGGCCCCTATCCCTTTAAATGTTTCCTATCAATGTGCCTGTCTAAATGTTCTTTAAATGTTGTAATACCTGCCTCAACTACTTCCGGCAGCTTGTTCCATCTACCTACCACCCTCACATGTGAGTGAGAAATTGTTGCCCCTCACGTTCCCATTAAATCATTCTCCTCTCACCTTAAACCCATGGCTTCTAGTTCTTGATTTCCTTACCCTACAAACAAGGCACCGGTCATTCACTCTTTCAATTCTGTTTATTCACCATTCACCTATATATTCTTTCCCATGTCGACCAAGATGTCCCATCTACACTAGTCCCACCAGCCTGCGTTTGGCTCAGACCCTTCTAAACCTTTCTGATCCACGTTCCTGTCCAAATGTCTGTTAAATGCTGTTATGGTGCCTGCCTTAACGAGTCTTAGTTTAGTTTACTTTAGAGATGCCTGCCCTCTAAGAAACAGGCCCTTTGGCCCACCGAGTCCGCGTCGACCAGCAATCACCCAGTGCACTAGCACTGTCTTAAACACCAGGGACAATTTACAATTTTACCGAAGCCAATTAGCCTACAAACCTGGTTGCCTTTGGAGTGTGGGAGGAAATTGGAGCACTTGGAGAAAACCCTTGCGGTCACGGGAAGAAACTACAAACTCTGTACAGACAGCACCCGTGGTCAGGATCGAACCTGGGTCTCTGGCGCTGTAAGCCAGCAACTCTACCACTGCGCTAGCATGCCACCGACTAGTCAGGCGAAGGGACTGTTTCCGTACTTCCGTCCAATTCTATGACCATGTCAATGGCTATCTTAGACCCTCTGGGTGATGGAATGCTGCATAGAACAGGCCTCCTTCAGAACAGGCACAGTCAGTTTGGATTTATGTCTTTAGGTTACTGAGAAGTGGATTAAAGCCACAGGGGATGATGTTTACATATGCATGTATGTGTAAGGCTGCTTATTTTAAAACTAGTGAACACTCAGCTCTCCAAGGTCATGGAAGACGAGCAAGATTACAAATCAGGTACCAGTACATCACTGCCGTCACGTCCTTAACAAAACACAGAGGCTGAGTGTCTGAGTGTTTAACGGCACTGGGCCTGTACTCGCTGGAGTTTAGAATAATGAGGGGGGACCTCATTAAAACCTACCAAATAGTGAAAGGCCTGGATAGAGTGGATGTGGAGAGGATGTTTCCACTAGTGGGAGAGTCTAGGACCAGAGGCCACAGCCTCAGAATAAAAGGATGTACCTTTAGAAAGAAAATGAGCAGGAATTTCTTTAGTCAGAGGGTGTTGAATCTGTGGAATTCATTGCCACAGAATTCACAGGGGCAGCAGGGTGGTGCAGTGGTAGAGTGACTGCCGTACAGCGCCAGACACCCGGGTTTGACCCTGACTATGGGTGCTGTCTTTATGAAGTTTGTATGTTCTCCCCGTGACCCGCGTTGATTTGTTCCGGGTGCTCGGGCTTCCTCCCACACTTCAAAGACTTACAGGTTTGTAGGTGAATTGGCTTGCAAATTCTCCCTGTGTGTGGGATAGTATGGGGTGATCACTGGTAGTACTGCTGCATCATCATTCCGCCCCAAATATGACCTATGACAATAAAACATGTTTGCCTCTTGACTTTCGTGACTCTCTTACCTTGGCCTTAAAGGCGCATTGTCCTAGGATCAATGATGAACGGGTCATTCAGACATGGCAACTCTGTCGGTGCCCCCCACCACTGCTCTGTGCCACTGCAGGGCCGCCCATGGTTTAGAATAGGGGAACGTTTAGGTTGGGGTCCTGCAACTGGTGAATTTGGTGCATCCACAAAACCCCACAACCAGAGAAAGCTCATAATAAACCATTTGACACTTTAGATAACATATTCGGGCCATGTCCTCAAAAATGCAAAATACGCATATGTGGCACAGTGATGCAGCAGTAGGGATGCTGCCTTACAGCGCCAGAGACCCAGGTTCGATCCTGACTACGGGTGCTGTCTGTACGGAGTTTGTAGGTTCTCCCTGTGCTTTCTCCGTGAGCTCCGGTTTCCTGCCACACACCAAAAACGTACAAGTTTGAAGGCTAATTGGCTTGGCAAAATTATAATTTCTCCCTGGTATGTAGGATAGTGCTAGTGCATTGGGATCGCGTGGACTCGGTGGGCCAAAGGGCCTGGTTCCGCGCTGCATCTCTAAACTAACACAAAACTGCGAACTCGTTGCCTTTACAATACAATACAATACTGAGTGTGCGCTCAGGTTAATTTAATGCAAAGCCTCTTGGATTGGATCAATTTACTTGTGAGGTTTGGCCGTGAGATTGTGGAGGTTCACCTTATATTTGGTGTTCATAAAAGTGAGGTGTGAAGGCACCTGAATTTCTCTTCAGACGGTCTCGGTCCTATTGAAAATGTGCCAATTGGTGTCAGAGTCAATTGTGCACGAGTCAATTGACTGTCAATTCATAGGTTTAAGGTGAGGACGGAAAGATTTAATAGGAACCTGAGGGGTAACTTTTTTTTACACTTTCAATTCAATCAATGTTTAAGTTGTGGGGAATGGTGGGGGGGAAGAAAGGGAATTGTGTGCTCAGGTGGAGACAAAAGGATATTAAATAACACATTTGGAGGGTGGGTGTATGGAACAAGCTGCCGGAGGAGGTAGTTGAGGCAGGTACTATCGCAACGCTTAAGAAACATTTAGACAGATACATGGATAGGATAGGTTTAGAGGGACAGGGGCCAAAAGCAGCCATGTAGGACTAGTGTAG
The DNA here is from genome assembly GCF_053455715.1 of Rhinoraja longicauda. Lineage (NCBI taxonomy): Eukaryota > Metazoa > Chordata > Chondrichthyes > Rajiformes > Arhynchobatidae > Rhinoraja > Rhinoraja longicauda. The sequence goes on from NC_135956.1 coordinate 72,137,882, forward strand.
ATGGGACATGTTGGTCAGTGTGGGCTAGTTGGGCCGATGGGCCTGTTTGCACAATGTATGGAATGGAATGGAATACTTTATTGTCACAGTGAAATTCTTTGGTTGGATAAACTAAGCCGGGTCCACCTTTGTTCTCTTTCCCCCCGCCCGGTCCTCCCATGCTGGGTCCCCATTGTCCAATGTTCTTCCCCCTCCCTCACGGTGGTTATGTATGACTCTATGACTATAACTGTCAGGTGAGAGCAGCAAAGTTTAGTGTCTCGACCTAAAATGTCACCTAAGCATGTTCTCCAGAGATGTTACCTGACCCGTTGAGTTACTTCAGCACTTTGTGTCCTTTCGGTCATTGACCAGCACCTGTCGTTCCTTGCTTCTAAAGTTTAAGGGAGGTGTAGGGGAAGGTTTATTACACAGAGGGCGGTGAGTGCCAGGAACATGTTGCCAGGGGCGATGGTGGAGGTAGATACTATTTTGGCATTTAAGAATCTTAATGCAGTTAATGGAGGGATGTGGATTATGTGCAGGCAGATGAGAGTTGGTCTTGGCAACATGTTTGGCACAGCCACTGTGGTCCGAAGGACCTGTTTCTGTGTAGTACTGTTCTAAGTTCTAAGTTCTGTTCAGGGTTGATCCATTGGAACTGGTCAAATGGGCCTTGGAGAAAGACTTGCCAATTTGTTCTCCAGTAGAAACAATGATATGCAGATTTTCGTCAGTACACAAATGGACACAAAGTGCTGGAGAAACTCAATAGATCAGGCAGTATTTCTGGAGAACGTTTCAGGTTGGGACCATTCTTCATTTTTTCCCCATTTGTCAAACGGTCATCATTTGCACCATTATTCTTTAACTCATAGGATGCCAATGATGTTTTTTTTATCACTTACTAACAGGCAAAGAGGAGGCCCATTAGAGTCAGGAATCAAGAATGTTTGATCGTCATATGCACTGAATCTGGAAAATTGGAATTACTCCAGAATTATAATAGTTCTCTGTTGGGAAGGAAGTGTTGGGAAGGATAATAAGGATTTAGAGGGCTATCAGCCAAATGCAGGCAAATTGGTTGGAATGGACACGATGGGACATGCTGTAGGGCCTGTTTCTGTGCTGGTGTCGGGGTAATTATAAATGCACAATAAACATTGGCATTGGCAGCAATGCGCGTATCTTGTGAATAAATACATTTTTGAAAACCTTCGAGGGATACTCAGTAATCAGAATACTGTTTGGAAAGTTTTACATTTACACTGCAAATGTATTTCTTTGTGTCCTTGAAGAGGATTATATTATTAAGTACATTAACCATTGTCGAACCAGCTTTATGTTGAGGGTATTGACAAGAAGAACACAGACTAGTCTTAAATTATGCTATCCATTCAGAAATGGTGCAAAGCATTCTCAATGTGGTTGACATAACTTTCCAGTGGAGGAGAAAATGAAGAAAGATTCCTTTAGCTTTCAGGAGAGGCAGGATAAACTTGGATTGTTTTCTCCAGAGCGTCGCGGAGCCTGAGGGGAGGCCTGACAGAATTATGTAAAATTATGAGGTGCATAAGCAGTTTAGAAATCAGAACCTTTTCTCAGGATGGAAATGTCAAAGGCTAGAGGACATAGCTTTAAGGTGAGAGAGGCAAAATTTAAAGGGGTTGTGGGGAGCACGTTTTTTATACAGAAGGTGGTGGTGTCTGGAACGCGCTGGTGGTGGAGACAGAAATGATAGTAGCATTTAAAAGGTTTTTAGACAGGCACTTGGGGGAACGGAGGGATATGGGACATGTGCAGGCAGAGGAGATTAGATTACCCTGGTGTCATGTTCAGCACGATCATTGGGGGTGGAAGGGCTTGTTCCTGTGCTGCACTGTTGAAATGTTTTATGTTCTATGTTCTGTGTAAGACAGCAAAGGTTCTTGGTTAAAGGTGGGACTAATGTAGATGGGGCATGTTTGTTGATGTGGGAAAGATGGGCCAAAGATGCTATTTCCACACTGTATGACTCTATGACTTGGTGTGGGGAACTACTTAGATTTTAGACTTTAGCACGGAAACAGGGCCTTCGCCTCACCGAGTCCACGCCGACCAGCGATCACCCCGTACACTAACGTACACACACTAGGGGAGATTTTTGTTTACACCTTACTGAAACCAATTAACCTACAAACCTGCCCGTCTTTGGAGTGTGTGAGGAAACTGGAGCACCAGGAGAAAACCCACACGGTCACGGGGAGAACGAAAAAATTCCGTACAGACAGCACCCATAGTCAGGATCGAACCTGGGTCTCTGGCGCTGTGAGGCAGCAACTCAACTGTTGCACCACTGTGCCGTCCTGATGCTTATGCTATTCAAATTTGATTTGCACAGATATTTGGACAGGTATTTGGATTGTAGATACTTGCTCGGCTTGATATTTGGAAAGCAAGTAAGGTTGAATAATAAACCCAATTGTAAACTCTATGAGCACAATGTCGTCAATATCTGTCGGAATATGTTACACCTTTTGGGATTGATTTATTAGTGGCATGAAGAGCCTGAAAGAAATGGAACAATACTGCAAAGAAGCTCCTTGAAATAATTTACTATGAAGCTTGGATTGTGGGCCAAACAATAGACATAATTGGCTCACATAGCATTTGTATTAACTCCAATATCACTGCCAGTCCTTGCCAACAGAATGTCTCCAATCCTTCTCAGTGAGACCATCTGATCAGAAAGCCTCTGGCGTGAATTTACAGTCGTTCAATAAGTCAGCATGCAAAAAAAGAAAATTTATATTTCCTCTATTTAACGAGAGCAAATAAAGAGAAGAAAGTAAATGTGCCTCGATATGGAGTCTTACAGGGTGGAAGCAGGCCCTTCGGCCCAACTTGCCCAGGCCGACCAACATGCCCCATCGACACTAGTCCCACCTGCCTGTGTTTGTCCCATATCCCTTTAAACCTGTCCTATCCATACACCTGTCTAAATGTTTCGTAAGCGTTGTGATAGTACCTGCCACAACCAGCTCCTCCGGCAGCTCGTTCCATTCACCCACCACCCTTTGTGTAAAAGAAGTTGCCCCTCAGGTTACTTTTAAATCCTTTCCCTCCTCCCCCCCCCCCCCCCCCCTCCTCCCTCCTCTCATGTTATACCTATGTCCCCTAGTTCTCAATTTCCCAACTCTGGGCATTTACCCTATCTATTCCTCTCATATTCTTATACACCTCTATAAGATCACCCCTTATTTTCCTGGGCTCCATGGAATAGAGTCCCAGTCTACTCAACCTCTCCCTATAGCTCAGGCCCTCGAGTCCTGGCAAATCCTCATAAATTTTCTCTGCACCCTTTCCAGCTTGACACCATCTTTCCAATAACATGCTGACCAAAACTGAACACAACACTCCACATGTGGTCTCACCAATGCCTTACACAACTGTAACATGAACCCCCCCCCCAACTTCTATGCTCAACACCTCTTCGGATCGTCCACCTTGTTGTGGTGAAGAGGCTTGCGTGCTCCCATGATTCCGAGAGCGATGCCGTCGGAAGCACTGGCTTCTGGTAGGGCCACGCATGGCGGTAAGGTCGAGGATGAGGGTTTAGACCAAGAATGATCCAACCTACAAGACCTCAACGGCGGACCAGGTGGACAAAGTTATCTTGAACTCAACGGCTGTGAAGGCTGCCACAGATCTATGAGCTCCAATCGTCTTGGTTCCCTTGCCATTAACAATAGACAATAGACAATAGGTGCAGGAGGAGGCCATTCTGCCCATCGAGCCAGCACCGCCATTCAATGTGATCATGGCTGATCATTCTCAATCAGTACCCCATTCCTGCCTTCTCCCCATACCCCCTGACTCCGCTATCCTTAAGAGCTCTATCTAGCTCTCTCTTGAATGCATTCAGAGAATTGGCCTCCACTACCTTCTGAGGCAGAGAATTCCACAGATTCACAACTCTCTGACTGACAATAGACAATAGACAATAGACAATAGGTGCAGGAGTAGGCCATTCAGCCCTTCGAGCCAGCACCGCCATTCATTGCGATCATGGCTGATCACTCTCAATCAGTACCCCGTTCCTGCCTTCTCCCCATACCCCCTCACTCCGCTATCCTTAAGAGCTCTATCCAGCTCTCTCTTGAAAGCATCCAACGAACTGGCCTCCACTGCCTTCTGAGGCAGAGAATTCCACACCTTCACCACTCTTTGACTGAAAAAGTTCTTCCTCATCTCCGTTCTAAATGGCTTACCCCTTATTCTTAAACTGTGGCCCCTTGTTCTGGACTCCCCCAACATTGGGAACATGTTTCCTGCCTCTAATGTGTCCAATCCCCTAATTATCTTATATGTTTCAATAAGATCCCCCCTCATCCTTCTAAATTCCAGTGTATACAAGCCCAATCGCTCCAGCCTTTCAACATACGACAGTCCTGCCATTCCGGGAATTAACCTAGTGAACCTACGCTGCACGCACTCCATAGCAAGAATATCCTTCCTCAAATTTGGAGACCAAAATTGCACACAGTACTCCAGGTGCGGTCTCACCAGGGCCCGGTACAACTGTAGAAGGACATCTTTGCTCCTATACTCAACTCCTCTTGTTACGAAGGCCAACATTCCATTGGCTTTCTTCACTGCCTGCTGTACCTGCATGCTTCCTTTCATTGACTGATGCACTAGGACACCCAGATCTCGTTGAACTCCCCCTCCTCCTAACTTGACACCATTCAGATAATAATCTGCCTTTCTATTCTTACTTCCAAAGTGAATAACCTCACACTTATCTACATTAAACTGCATCTGCCATGTATCCGCCCACTCACACAACCTGTCCAAGTCACCCTGCAGCCTTATTGCATCTTCCTCACAATTCACACTACCCCCCAGCTTAGTATCATCTGCAAATTTGCTAATGGTACTTTTAATCCCTTCGTCTAAGTCATTAATGTATATCGTAAATAGCTGAGGTCCCAGCACCGAACCTTACGGTACCCCACTGGTCACTGCCTGCCATTCCGAAAGGGACCCATTTATCCCCACTCTTTGCTTTCTGTCTGTCAACCAATTTTCTATCCATGTCAGTACCCTACCCCCAATACCATGTGCCCTAATTTTGCCCACTAATCTCCTATGTGGGACCTTGTCGAAGGCTTTCTGAAAGTCGAGGTACACCACATCCACTGACTCTCCCCTGTCAATTTTCCTAGTTACATCCTCAAAAAATTCCAGTAGATTTGTCAAGCATGATTTCCCCTTCGTAAATCCATGCTGACTTGGAATGATCCCGTTACTGCTATCCAAATGCTCAGCAATTTCATCTTTTATAATTGACTCCAGCATCTTCCCCACCACTGATGTCAGACTAACTGGTCTATAGTTACCCGTTTTCTCTCTCCCTCCTTTCTTAAAAAGTGGGATAACATTTGCTATCCTCCAATCCACAGGAACTTATCCTGAATCTATAGAACATTGAAAAATGATCTCCAATGCTTCCACTATTTCTAGAGCCACCTCCTTAAGTACCCTGGGATGCAGACCATCAGGCCCTGGGGATTTATCAGCCTTCAGTCCCATCAGTCTACCCAAAACCATTTCCTGCCTAATGTGGATTTCCTTCAGTTCCTCCATCACCCTAGGTTCTCCGGCCCCTAGAACATTTGGGAGATTGTGTGTATCTTCCTCAGTGAAGACAGATCCAAAATAACAGTTTAACTCGTCTGCCATTTCTTTGTTCCCCATAATAAATTCCCCTGCTTCTGTCTTCAAGGGACCCACATTTGCCTTGACTATTTTTTTCCTCTTCACGTACCTAAAAAAACTTTTGCTATCCTCCTTTATATTATTGGCTAGTTTACCCTCGTACCTCATCTTTTCTCCCCGTATTGCCTTTTTAGTTAACTTTTGTTGCTCTTTAAAAGAGTCCCAATCCTCTGTCTTCCCACTCTTCTTTGCTATGTTATACTTCCTCTCCTTAATTTTTATGCTGTCCCTGACTTCCCTTGTCAGCCACAGGTGTCTCTTACTCCCCTTAGAGTCTTTCCACCTCTTTGGAATAAATTGATCCTGCAACCTCTGCATTATTCCCAGGAATACCTGCCATTGCTGTTCTACCGTCTTCCCTGCTAGGGCCTCCTTCCAGTCAATTTTGGCCAGCTCCTGCCTCATGCCTCTGTAATCCCCTTTGCTATACTGTAATACCAACACTTCCGATTTTCCCTTCTGCCTTTCCATTTGCAGAGTAAAACTTATCATGTTGTGATCACTGCCTCCTAATGGCTCTTTTACCTCTAGTCCCCTTATCAGATCAGGATCATTACAAAAGGTTTTTCCTCATCTCAGTTCTAAATGGCCTACCCCTTATTCTTAAACTGTGGCCCTTGGTTCTGGACTCCCCCAACATTGGGAACATGTTTCCTGCCTCTAACGTGTCCAACCCCTTAATAATCTTATACGTTTCGATAAGATCTCCTCTCATCCTTCTAAATTCCAGTGTATTGGAATTAATGTATTGGAATTGGTATTAGTTGATTGATTTGTGAAGGACCTTGTGCTTCTTGGAGTGCAACATCCAGTACACGTTAAACAAACACACGCACAGGCAGGCGTCTTCATTCTGTGAAGGAACATAGACCATCATCCTCGACCTCGAGGGATAACCACGACGACGATGCTCAACACACTGACTGATGAAGACAGATGTTCAGTGGTGACATAGTGGCGCTGGGGTGGAGCTGGTGCTTTACAATGCCAGAGACCTGGGTTCCATCCTTACTATGGGTGCTGTCTGTACGGAGCATATATGTTCTCCCTGTGACCATGTTGGTTTTCTCCGGGTACTCTGGTTTCCTCCAGAGATGTGCAGGTTTGTAGGATAATTTACTTCAGTAAAAATTGTAAATTGTTCCCAGTGTGTGTAGGAAAGTGCTAGTGTATGGGGTGGTCACTGGCTGGCGCGGACTCGGTGGGACGAAGGGCTTGTTTCTTTGAACTAAAATCTTAATTTACAGTCGTCCAATAAGCAAAAGAAAAAGAAAGTAAAGGTAGGAAAGGAAGGCGGATTTCCGCTATTTAATGAGACCAAGTAAATGGAAGAAAGTTGTTGTTCGTCCTTCGGGTTCGAAGATGACCATGACTTCACTTTCAGTTGGAGGATTGGTGACTGTGGGTCCGGAAGTGACTGGTGAGGCCAATCCGGGCCTGGAAGGCACGCCCACACATAGGACACAAGTGGATGGCTCCTGCAGTGGAAGTGGAGGTAGCCCAGGCCTTGCGCGCGGTGCATTTCCTCTGGGCCTCTGCAGTGCGTCTGTTCTCTGCTGCACGGGCTCCTGTGGTGAGCTTGCTACGCCAGGTTGGACGGTCCAGAGCAAGAGACTCTCGAGTGCTGAGGTTGATGTCCAAGTCTTTGAGGGACACTTTGAGGCAGTCCTTAAACCGTTTCTTCTGTCCTCCTACTGAGTGTTTGCCCTGACACAGTTCTCCATACAGAAGCTGTTTTGGCAGTCGACTCTCGGGCATTCTGACGACATGGCCTGCCCATCTGGCTTGGGCTTTCCGTAGGAGGGTGTGGACGCTGGGGATTCCGGCCCGTTCCAAGACCTCTGTGTCGGGAATTTTGTCCTGCCACCTGATGTGAAGGAGTCTGCGTAGGCAGCTCAAGTGAAAGTGGTTGAGCTGTTTGGCATGTCTGCTGTAGACAGTCCAGGTCTCACTGGCATAGAGAAGAGTGGTGAGTACCACTGCACGGTAGACCTTCAGCTTGGAAAGGAAGGCGGATTTCCGCTATTTAATGAGACCAAGTAAATGGAAGAAAGTAAATGTGCCACAATATCTTTTTAAAGAGTCATAGCATCATACAGCGTGGAGACAGGCCTTTCGGCCCAACTTGCCCATGCTGACCAACATGTCCCATCTACACTAGTCCCACTTGCCTGCATTTGGCCCATATCCCCCTAAACCTGCCCTATCCATGTACCTGTCTCAATGTTTCTTAAATGTAAATTGAACATAAATCCCTAAAGGCACCTGTCTTTGGACCTGCAGTCAAATGCTCTACCACTGAGTTACACTCCCTAATTTTAAGCTGCACTCTCTGTTTTTTTTCTATTCTTCTAACAGGGGATTTGTGGGGACTGTACTCCCAGCAGATATCTTGATTCCTCCAAAGAAACATAGAAAATCGGTGCAGGAGCAAGCCACTCGGCCCTTCGAGCCAGCACCGCCATTCAATATGATCATGGCTGATCATCCAAGATCAATACCCCGTTCCGGCTTTGTCTCCGTACCCCTTGATTCCCTTCGCCCTAAGAACTAAATCTAATTCTCTCTTGAAAACTCAAAGTGCTGCAGCACACTTCAGAGATTGTGAAAAGCACAATATAACAGCAATCCTCTCCTTGGCAGAAGTGGCTGGCTCTTAAACCTGTCCATTAAATTCGGAATTTCAGATTTATCCATGATGAGTGGGATCTTTATGGCACTGTGAAATGGAATGCCCAAGGATGAAGCCTGAAAATGTACACTGGATGAGAAATACTGGGTTGTAGAGTTAAATATTCATGGAATAATCTACACAATTACTTCAGAGCAGACAGATATTGAAGGATTGTCAGTTCAAGTTCCCTACCTTTCAAGTAACAGTGTACTCATGATCAGGGAGAAGACAAGGACACAAGGAACCGCAGATGCCAGAATCTTGTGTAGAACAAAAAGTGCTGGAGGAACTCAGCAAGTCAAGCTGCATAAAATAGACACAAATTACATACTGTGGTGCTGCGGTGGAGTTACTGCCTTACAGAGACCCAGGTTCGATCCTGACTACAGGTGCTGTCTGTACAGAGTTTGTACCTTCTCCTCGTGACCTGCGTGGGTTTCCTCCGGGATCTCAGGTTTCCTCCCACACTCCAAAGACGCACAGGTTTGTAGGTTAATTGGCTTGGTATAATTGTAAATTATCCCTCGTGTGTGTTTGATTGTGTGAGTGTGCGGGGATTGCTGCTCAGAGGGCCAAAGTGTGCGTTTTCGTGTTGTTTTTCTAAATTAAAATCAACTAAAATGTGGGAGTAACTCAGCGGCTCAGGATGCATCTCTGGAAAACAAGAATAGGTGAAGTTTCGGGTCGAAGCCCTTCTTCGGACTGAAAGACTGAGGTGGGGAGGGGGTGGGCTGTCGGTGAGCAAAAGGCCAGGACAAAACAGGGCAGACAACAGATGACCTCAGGAAGGCTGAGATCCATAATGGATTATCTCTGGAGCACATGGATAGGCAACGTTTTGGATCAGGACCCTTCTTCAGACTGTGTGCAGAAGGGTGAAGTAGAAAGCTGGAAAAGAGAGATGGGAGCAGGATAAAGCCTGGCAAATGATAGGTAAAAACAGGTGGGGGGGGGGGGGTTACATTGACAGATGGGTGGATAAATGCTGGAGATGAAAAGGAGACAAAAGTGTGATGATAGGGGACAAAAGGAGAAAAAAAAGAAATATATGATTTTTGAATTATGCAGCTTATTCCATGAATACATTAATAATGATTATCAATGTATCACAGAAACACAAGAGCAAGAAAAGGAGTAGTGGTGCAGCGGTAGAATTGCTGCCTTACAGCGCCAGAGACCCGGGTTCGATCCTGACTACAGGTGCTATCTGTACGGAGTCTGTAAATTCTCCCTGTGACCGCGTGGGTTTTCTCCGGGTACATTCCTCCCATTGCTTTATAGACAATAGACAATAGACAATAGGTGCAGGAGCAGGCTATTCGGCCCTTTGAGCCAGCACCATCATTCAATGTGATCATGGCTGATCATTCTCAATCAGTACCCCGTTCCTGCCTTCTCCCCATACCCCCTGACTCCGCTATCCTTAAGAGCTCTATCTAGCTCTCTCTTGAATGCATTCAGAGAATTGGCCTCCACTGCCTTCTGAGGCAGTGAATTCCACAGATTTACAACTCTCTGACTGAAAAAGTTTTTCCTCATCTCCGTTCTAAATGGCCTACCCCTTATTCTTAAAATGTGGCCCCTGGTTCTGGACTCCCCCAACATTGGGAACATGTTTCCTGCCTCTAACATGTCCAACCCCTTAATAATCTTATGTGTTTCGATAAGATCCCCTCTCATCCTTCTAAATTCCAGTGTATACAAGCCTAGATGCTCCAGTCTTTCAACATATGACAGTCCCGCCATTCCGAGAATTAACCTAGTAAACCTACGCTGCACGCCCTCAATAGCAAGAATATCCTTCCTCAAATTTGGAGACCAAAACTGCACACAGTACTCCAGGTGCGGTCTCCTCCCACACTCCAAAGATGTCCAGGTTTTTAGGTGAATTGGCTTTGCTAAGTTGTAAAAAAAATGTCCTTAGTGTGTAGGATAGGGTTGGTGCATGGGGTGGTTGCTGGTCGCCGCTGACTCGAATGGGCTGAAGGGCCTGTCTTCGCGCTGTATCTCGAAAATCTGAAGAGTAGGCCGCTTGGCCACTCAAGCTGGTCCCACCATTCAATGGAGACATGAGTGCTCCATCCCAAGCCTATTGAGTTGTTGTCCTAATATTCTGAACCTCCAGGCACTAGGGGATGGTAGAAGTCAGTTGCATTGAATGATCTTCATGAGGAACAATTCAATGCAGCAAAGTGGGAGAACGGGGAGTTATTCTTGGAAGCAAGACAAGTCTAGCAGCTACATAGTTCCTTGAAGGTGGCACCAAAGGTAGATGGGGTGTTCAAAAAGTATTTTGGCACATTTGCCTTCATCAGTATTGAGTGTTGTGTTGAGAGGTCATGTTGCAGTTATATAAGACATTGGTGAGGCTGCTTTTAAAGTATTGTGTTCAGTTCTGGGCACCATGTTATAGGAAAGATGTTGTCATACTAGAAAGGGTGCAGAGAAGATTTACAAGGATGTTGCCAGGACTCGAGGGTCCGAGTTTTAGGGAGAGGTTGAGCGGGCTGGGACTCTATTTCTTGGAGCACAGGAAGCTGAGGGCTGATTTTATAGTGTATAAAATCATGAGAGGAATAGATTGGGTAGATGCATAGAGCCTCTTGCCCAGAGTAGGGGAATCAAGAACCAGAGGATGGGGTTTAAGGTGAGGGGGGGGACGATTTAATAGAAATCCGAGGGGTAACCTTTTCACACAAAGGATGGTGGGTGTATGGAACGAGCTGCCAGAGGAGGTAGTTGAGGCAGGGACTCTTGCAACGTTTAAGAAAGAATTAGACAGGTACATGGATAGGACATGTTTGGAGGGATATGGGCCAAACGCAGACAGGTAGGTCTGGTGTGGATGGGACCTTTTGGTCGGTGTGGTCAAGTTGGACTGAAGGGCCTGTTTCCACGCTGTAAGACTCTATGACTCAATGACTGATCCATGTAAGACTCTATGACTGATCCATGTTAGATTGTGTTCTCATAACTCTCTGGGAATCCTCCTAAATAGAAAAATAGAAAATAGGTGCAGGAGTTGGCCATTCGGCCCCTCGAGCCAGCACCGCCATTCAATATGATCATGGCTGATCATCCAAAATGAGTACCCTGTTCCTGCTTTCTCCCCATATCCCTTGATTCCGTTAGCCCTGAGAGCTCTATCTAATTCTCTCTTGTTTACAGTGTTAAAGTTTTTGTATAAATACAAGTTGCTATTAATGGTTTGTGGAATATAAACTGACAGACTACAGCAAGCAATGACTGAGCAAGAGCTGTATTACTCTCAGGAATAAAAGATCTCGCCGCTGAGAGATGAGAAATGGCAATGAAATAATAATTTGCTCTTTATTGGTCATGGAACAAATACCACTTAAACCTCTCTCAGCTGAATTTTCTAAATGGGATCAATTTATATTTCTTTTATGTTAACAAACAATAAAAAACAGTGCTTAAAAGGTAATGTGTTCCTGTCCAATTATACAGTTAATTCTTCTATTGTATTTAAAATCTATAGCATCTCATCTTCTGAAGAAGCAAAGTACTGGAGTAACTCAGCAGGTTAGGCAGCATCTCGGGGGAATATTGATAGGTGTCGCTTCTTATCAGAACCCTTCTTCTCACTGCTTGTGACTCCAGCACTTCATCCTCTCTACTTTCATTTATTTTAGTTTAGTGTAGAGATACAGCTCGGAAACAAGCCCTTCAGCGCTGAGCACGTACACTAGCACTATCCCACACACTAGGGACAATAATAGATTTTTAACCAAAGCCAAATTTACCTACAAACCTGCACGTCTTTGGTGTTTCGGAGGAAACCAGAGCACCCGGGGGAAACCCACGTGGTCACAGAGAGAACGTACAAACTCCATACCGACAGCACCCATAGTCCGGATTGAACCCGGGTCTCTGGCGCTGTAAGGCAGCAACTCTACCGTTGCGCCACGTTGCGATAGTACCTGCCTCAACTACCTTCTTTGGCAGCTCATTTCATACACCTTTAGTGTGAAAAATCACCCCCTGTTTCCTATTAAATCTGTCTCCTCTCGCCTTAAACCAGTGTTAAAGGCCTGACACTGAGAAAAATAAAAGTAAGCAAAAATTTCAATTCCTCCAGGGTAGCATTCACCGAAGGAGAAAGTATACAGCAATCTCACAAAAGAAACTCTGAGAACATTCACCAAGGCTCATTCATGTTGTTAAATATGCAACTGTTGTGAACCCTTTTCCACAGTGAAACATAATGTATGTTGCGGTGGAGAGCGGGAGAAAGTGATGATTACAGCACGATGATTGGGCAACCAATTAAGTTGACCAATTTTATTACTGTGTGGAATAGTATGCAATTAGCTACGGAAATAATGGGCCATGGGAGCTGAGGGGGAGCTGGTGTTGATGTATGATATAACCACCAATTTGTTGTGTGAGTAATTTATGGTTGTGGCACCCACAATATGAATAAACCATGCTAGTTTTAAAGCATAAACAAATGTTCAACTCTGCCGCGGGTCCTGGTGGAAGTATACAGAATTGTGAGAAGCATAGATTAGTTCGACAGTCGAAATCTATTTCCCGGAGTGGAAATCATGGAGAATCAAGAGTCATACAGCATGGAAACAGCCCTTCGGCCCGACTTGCCCATACTGACCAACATATCCCATCTACACTAGATCTGTCTAAATCTATCCTATCTTGGTACCTGTCGAAATGTTTCTTAAACGTTGCGATAGTACCTTCCTCAACTACCTTCTTTGGCAGCTCATTTCATACACCTTTAGTGTGAAAAAGTCACCCCCTGTTTCCTATTAAATCTGTCTCCTCTCACCTTAAACCTATGGCCTCTGGTTCTCTATTCCCCCACTCTGAGCAAGGGAGTCTGTGCATTTACCCGATCTATTCCTCTTATGACCAGTCAAAGACTAGTGGGCACAACTTTAAGGTGAGAGGGACCAAGTTTAAAGGAGATGGGCAGTGCAAGTATTTTGCAGAGCGGGTGATGGGTGCCTGAGAAGCACTGCCAGGGGTGATGGCGGAAGCAGATAGGGTGCTTTTAGATACACTGGGAATGGAGGAGTATGGATCATGTGCGGGTAGATGAACTTACTTTACCATGGCATCATGTTAGGCACTGACATTGTGGGCCAAAGGTCCTGTTTCTGTGGTGTACTGTTTTATGTTCAAAGTTCAATGATATAGTTTAGAAACATAGAAAATAGGTGCAGGAGGAGGCCATTCGGCCCTTTGAGCCAGCACCACCATTCCTTGTGATCATGGCTGATCGTCCCCAATCAATACCCCGTGCCTGCCTTCTCCCCATATTCCTTGATTCCACTAGCCCCTAGAGCTCTATCTAGCTCTCTCTTAAATCCATCCAGTGATTTGGCTTCCACTGCCCTCTGTGGCAGAGAATTTCACAAATTCACAACTCTGGGTGAAAAAGTTTATTCTCACCTCAGTTTTAAATGGCCTCCCCTTTATTCTAAGACTGCGGCCCCTGGTTCTGAACTCGCCCAACATTGAAAACATTTTTTCTGCATCTAGCTTGTCCAGTCCTTTTATAATTTTATATGTTTTCTATAAGATCCCCTCTCATCCTTCTAAACTCCAGTGAATACAAGCCTAGTCTTTTCAATCTTTCCTCATATGTCAGTCCCGCCATCCCAGGGATCAATCTCGCGAACCTACGCTGCACTGCCTCAATTACAGGGATGTCCTTCCTCAAATTAGGAGACCAAACCTGTACACAATACTCCAGATGTGGTCTTACCAGGGCCCTATACAACTGCAGAAGAACCTCTTTACTCCTATACTGAAATCCTCTTGTTATGAAGGCCATCATTCCATTAGCTTTCTTCACTGCCTGCTGTACCTGCACGCCAACTTTCAGTGACTGGTGTACAAGGACACCCAGGTCTCGCTGCACTTCCCCCTTACGTAACCTAACTCCATTGAGATAATAATCTGCCTCCTTGTTTCTGCAGCCAAAGTGGATAACTTCACATTTGTCTATATTATACTGCATCTGCCACGCATCTGCCTACTCACTCAACTTGTCCAGGTCACCCTGCAACCTCCTAACATCCTCTTCACAGTTTACACTGCCACCCAGCTTTGTGTCATCTGCAAACTTGCTAGTGTTGCTTCTAATTCCCTCTTCCAAATCATTAATATATATGGTAAACAGTTGCGACCCCAACACCGAGCCTTGCGGCACTCCACTCGCCACTGCCTGCCATTCTGAAAAGGACCCTACTCCTACTCTTCCGTCATCAGAATCTTATAGACGAGCATGGGAGGACGAATTGAATCAATTTATAATGCAAGATATATGGGATGAAAGTTTACAACATATACATCAATGTTCATTGAATACTAGACATTCCTTAATACAATTTAAAATAATACATAGATTACATTATTCGAAGACGAAATTAAATAGGATTTTTCCTAGTATCTCTCCTATTTGTGATAAATGTCAATTTCAAGAAGCTAATTTAACTCATATTTTCATAACTTGTATAAAAGTGCAAAACTTCTGGTTGGAGATTTTTAAAATAGTTTCTAAAGTTATTAATAAAAAATTAGATATGGATCCAAAATTAATTATATTAGGATTATCAGAACATACTACAAATTTTACAGCAAGTCAGGTACATTTTCTTGATTACAGTCTAATAACTGCGAAAAAATTAATACTTAAATTTTGGAAAAAACCAATAACCCCCACAACTAAAATGTGGACTACGGAAATGACAGAGACCCTGCATTTGGAAAAAATAAGGTTTGCCTTAATCGACAAACCTGAGTTATTTTTAAAAATATGGTCTCCATTTATTGAATTTTTAGAAAAGTAAATGGGTTTGGCACAGGACTAAAATAAAAAATTTAAATTAAAAGTTGAAACTTGAGTTAGGGGTTGGATGTACAACTGTGGTTATTGTCTCCCGGATCTACTCCCTTTAATTTTTATTGTTAGATCCTTTTTTTTAACCCTCTTATTCTCTCTCCCCAAGTTTATAGTTTTTGGTTTTTTTTTACTTTCTCTCTTCAAAAATTTAAAAATTGAAGCTATGTAAGAACTTTGTAACAAATGTGTTTTTTAAAATTTCTATTTGTACATATGCTTTTCAAAAATAAAAAAGATTAAAAAAAATAAAAATAAAAAAAAAGATAGGCACATGGATATGAAGGAAATGGAAGATTATGGGCAATGTGTAGGCTGACAAGATTTGGTCGGCACTGAGTTCAGACATTGTGGGGCAGAGGGCCCCACAATGTTCTAGACTCAAATTGCTGTTTTAACTTGGAACTTGTATTGAAGACTGTTCATTGTAAATTTGACGTCAAGAGGATGTAAGGAAAATAAAAGCATGACATTAAAAAAAAACAAAAAACAAAAAAAAAAACAATACTCCAGATGTGGTCTTACCAGGGCCCTATACAACTGCAGAAGAACCTCTTTACTCCTATACTGAAATCCTCTTGTTATGAAGGCCATCATTCCATTAGCTTTCTTCACTGCCTGCTGTACCTGCATGCCAACTTTCAGTGACTGGTGTACAAGGACACCCAGGTCTCGCTGCACTTCCCCCTTACCTAACCTAACTCTATTGAGATAATAATCTGCCTCCTTGTTTCTGCAGCCAAAGTGGATAACTTCACATTTGTCTATATTATACTGCATCTGCCACACATCTGCCCACTCACTCAACTTGTCCAGGTCACCCTGCAACCTCCTAACATCCTCTTCACAGTTTACACTGCCACCCAGCTTTGTGTCATCTGCAAACTTGCTAGTGTTGCTTCTAATTCCCTCTTCCAAATCATTAATATATATGGTAAACAGTTGCGACCCCAACACCGAGCCTTGCGGCACTCCACTCGCCACTGCCTGCCATTCTGAAAAGGACCCTACTCCTACTCTTTGCTTCCTGTCTGCCAAACAATATTCTATCCATGTCAACACCCTACCCCCAATACCATGTGCTCTAATTTTAGTCACCAATCTCCCGTGCGGGACCTTACCAAAGGCTTTCTGGAAGTCTAGATACACTACATCCACTGGCTCCCCTTCATCCATTTTACTTGTCACGTCCATAAAATATTCCAGAAGATTTATCAAGCATGATTTCCCTTTCATAAATCCATGCTGACTTGGATTTATCCTTTTACTGCTATCCAAATGCACCGTTATTACCTCTTTAATAATTGACTCCAGCATCTTCCCCACCACCGAGGTCAGGCTAACTGGTCTGTAATTCCCCGTTTTCTCTCTCTCTCTCTCGCTCCTTTATTGAAAAGTGGGATAACATTAGCTGTCCTCCAATCCACAGAAACTGCTTCTGAATCTAATGAACATTGGAAAATGATCACCAATGCGTCCACTATTTCTAGAGCCACCTCCCTGAGTACCCTGGGATGCAGACCATCAGGCCCAGGGGATTTATCATCCTTCAGTCTCATTAGTCTACCCAATACTACTTCTCACCTAATGAAAATTTCTTTCAGTTCCTCTACCCCCCAAGATCCTCTGTCCTCCAGAACATCTGGGAGATTGTTTGTGTCTTCCTTAGTGAAGACAGATTCGAAGTACCTGTTCAACTCTTCTGCCATTTCCTTGTTACCAATAATAATTTCACCCGTGTCTGCCTTCAAGGGACCCACATTTGACTTTGCAACTCTTTTTCTCTTAACATATCTAAAGAAGCTTTTACTGTCCCTCTTTATATTCTTGGCCAGCTTCCCCTCGTACTTCATCTTTTTGGCCCATATTGCCCGTTTTGTTAACTTCTGTTGTCCTATGAGAGTTTCCCAATCCTCTGGCTTCTGGCTACCCTTTGTTGTGTTATACATCTTTATACATGTTATACATCCACTGCTTTGCCGATGATATCCAGCTCCTCATCTCCACCAAGTCAATCTCCACCACCACACACTCTACCCTGACAAACTGCATCACTGAAATAAAATCTTGGCTTCAATTCAATTTCCTCAAACTCAACTGCGACAAATCTGAAATCATCATCATTGGACCAAAAACGCTCACCAAATCCACCCACAACTTCACCCTCAATATTGATGGTTTCCCAGTATCCACCTCCCCTCACATCCGGAATCTTGGAATCATCTTTGATCAAACCCTCTCCTTCGACAAACACATCAAACACATCACCAAGACAGCCTTCTTCCACCTCAAAAACATCGCCCGTCTCCGTCCATCCCTCTCCTCCACAGCTGCAGAAACCCTCATCCACGCCTTCATCACCTCCCGTCTGGACTACTGCAACAGCCTCCTCTATGGTTAACCCTCAAAAATCATCAATAAACTCCAATACATCCAGAACTCCGCTGCCCGTCTACTCACCCACTCCCCGATCCGTGACCATATCACCCCCGTCCTTTACAAGCTCCACTGGCTCCCCATCCCCCAGAGAATCCAGTACAAAATCCTCCTCATGATCTACAAAGCCCTCCATAACCTGGCCCCATCCTACCTGACTGACCTCCTCCACAGACACACTCCAACCCGTACCCTCCGCTCTGCTGCTGCTAACCTCCTGTCCCCCCCCATCCGGACCAAACTCAGATCCTGGGGGGGACAGGGCTTTCTCCATCGCTGCTCCCACACTCTGGAACTCACTACCCCAAACCATCAGAGACTCCTCCTCACTCACCACATTCAAAACATCACTGAAGTCTCACCTGTTCAGCACTGCCTTCAATCACTGACCGTCACCTCACCTTCTGTCTCCTTTTCTGTTCGTTTACTTATTTATCTATTTATTTTATTTTCTATGTTCTAGTAAACCCTGTAAAGCGTCTTTGAGTGTTTAGAAAAGCGCTATATAAATGTAATGCATTATTATTATTATTATTATTATTATTATTATTATTATTATTATTATTATTATTATTATTTTCTTTTAGTTTTATTCCATCCCTAACTTCCTTTGTCAGCCACAGTTGCCTCCTACTCCCCTTAGAATCTTTCTTCCTGTTTATTTGCATCTATAAAGCAGGTGAGATATTTGGTTATCGTATTAGTGAGGCATTTTTGTCATAAAATAAATGCAGTGACCTATTGGGTAGTTTATATTACGGGACATTAATACTGGGAAAATGGACCACAAAGAGATGGATCCAAATGTAATGTGCTACGAAGTTAAAAACAAAAGAATGGATATAAATAATTTCAAATCGAATTTTGAAAGATTGGTTCATCTACAAATGGTAAAATCTTGGCACCGCTTTCAGGGATTTTATATCATTATATATGTTGAAGGAAAACATCAAATATAAACTTGTGCCAACAAGAAATGAGGATTGTGGAAAGGATGTGCTTTGTAATGAGGCATAACTACTTGAGGCTGGGTTAGGTTCAATGCACACTGCAATGCAAACTCATCATCCAAATATTCAGAATATCATAGAGTCATAGAGTCTTACTGAGTGGAAACAGGCCCTTCAGCCCAACTTGCCCATGCTGACCAACATGTCCCATCTGCACTAGTCCCATCTGCCTGCATTCGACCCATATCCCTCTAAACCTGAACTCTTCATGTACCTGTCCAAATGTTTCTTAAACATTGCGATAGTACCTGCCTCATCTACCTCCTCTGGCAGCTCGTTCCATACACCCACCACCCTCTGGTCATGGGATGTTTTAGTTTCAGAGAGATAACGTGAAAGTAAGCCCACCAATTCCGTGCCGGGCAGCGATCGCCCATGCAATATTTCTAACATGCACACTAGGGACAATTTACGGAAGCCAATTTAGCCTACAAATCTGCACATCTTTGTGGTGTGGGAGGAAACCGGAGAAAACCCATGCGGTCACAGGAAGAACGTACAAACATTGTGCGTTCAAACAGCACCCGTAGTCAGGATCAAACCTGTCTCTGGCACTGTGAGACAGCAACTCTACCACTGCGCCACTGCGCCACCGTGCCGCCCCTGTTTCTCGAATTGTTTTCAGTCTTCGTGATGGAGCCTTGATGTTTGATGCCCGGCCTCGAATCTGTCACTTCTTAACAAGGGTCTGACCTTTTCCTCTTTAAAGGTCGCAGTTGTCAAACGCTGCCTATCAGGCAGCTGAAATCAAATAATAATAGTATAGTGAGCAGCAGTTGTCTCATTCTGTTACTGCTTCCTGAATCCGTGTTTAATTTTGAAGATAGACACAAAATGCTGCTGTAACTCAGTGGGTCAGGCAGCTTCTCTGCAGAAAATAGATGACGTTTTGGATCTGAACGCTTCTTCAGACTGAAAATAGAATTGTGGGGGGTGGGGGAGGGATGGGGGATGGGGAATGGGGGGGGGGGGGGGTGTGGTAAACTAGAGGCGAGATAAGGACAGAATAAATCAGGGCCGGCAACAGGTGACCTAAAAAAGATTGGATCCCATAATGGGCCACTGTTGGCTGGGGAAGGTGAGATAACGAGAGGGATACAAAGATGTGAACAATGGAACTGGTAGGATAATGAGGGGAGGGGAGGGGAGGGGAGGGGAGGGGAGGGGAGGGGAGGGGAGGGGAGGGGAGGGGAGGGGAGGGGAGGGGAGGGGAGGGGAGGGGAGGGGAGGGGAGGGGAGGGGAGGGGAGGGGAGGGGAGGGGAGGGGAGGGGAGGGGAGGGGAGGGGAGGGGAGGGGAGGGGAGGGGAGGGGAGGGGAGGGGAGGGGAGGGGAGGGGAGGGGAGGGGAGGGGAGGGGAGGTAATGCACGGGTTACTTGAAATTAGAGAAATCAATGTTCATACCGCTGGGATGTGAGCTGCCCAAGCGAAATCTGAGGTGCTGTTCCTCCAGTTTTTTTTATTTGACATCTCCAGTCCTTAATATCTAATCTGGTTCAGCCATGATATGCAGCCACTCAGCAATTTCAGAGATTGCCTGCATATTTTCCATTGACATCTCATCAATTTTAACCAGACGTTGGAGAAAATGGGTTTTATCAACATCATATAATCATCCATTCATCTTAATCTGTCAACGTCCCGGGGAAGTGTTGTGCAAACCAAAATATTGGCGGATCAATAATAGTTATCATGTATAAACAGCAAAGACTTAGTGACACAGCAGTAGAGTTGCTGCCTGACAGCGCCAGAGATCCGGGTTCAATCCTGACTGCGGGTGCGGGTTTGTACGTTCTCCCCGTGACCATGTGGGGTTTCCCCAGGTGCACCAGTTTCCGCCCACTCTCCAAAGACATGCAGGTTTGTAGGTTACTTGGCTTCGGTAAAATTGTAAATTGTCCTGAGTGTGTGTACGATAATGTTAGTGTGGACTCAGTGGGCCGAAGGGCCTGTTTCCCTGCTTTATCTCTGAAATGAAAAGAAAACCTAAAAACATTTCCTTCCATTAGGAATGGGATGAGGCGGCAGAGAGAGGAAGAAAGAGAATAGTAGCGAGAGAGAGAGGAAAGATAAGAGGAAGCAAAATAATGTGGAAGGAGGAAGGGATGGAGGAAAGGGAGAGAAGGAATGAGTAAAGAGGGGAGATGAAAGAAAGCATGAGAGGAGGAGATGGAAGGAGAGGTGTGCAGGATTGTAGGATAATTGACCTCAGTAAATTGCCCCGAGTCTGTAGGGAGAAGACGAGAATGTGGGATTCACCAGTGTGAATGGGTGATCAATGGTCAGTGGGACTCAGTGGGCTGAAGGGTCTGTTCCCATTGTCTGTCAATGAGTCAATGAGAGGGGGGCAAAGAGGTAGAAGATGAGAGGTGAAAGATTTAATAGCAACCTTTAATAGGGGCAACTTTTTCACACAGATGGTGGTGGGTACATGGAACGATCTGCCGGAGGAGGTAGTTGAATCAGGAACTACAACAGCATTTAAAAGACAATAGACAATAGACAATAGGTGCAGGAGTAGGCCATTCGGCCTTTCAAGCCACCACCACCATTCAATGTGATCATGGCTGATCATTCTCAATCAGTACCCCGTTCCTGCCTTCTCCCCAAACCCCCTGACTCCGCTATCCTTAAGAGCTCTATCTAGCTCTCTCTTGAATGTATTCAGAGAATTGGCCTCCACTGCCCTCTGAGGCAGAGAA
Source organism: Rhinoraja longicauda (assembly GCF_053455715.1). Lineage (NCBI taxonomy): Eukaryota > Metazoa > Chordata > Chondrichthyes > Rajiformes > Arhynchobatidae > Rhinoraja > Rhinoraja longicauda. Next base: position 72,159,328 of record NC_135956.1, read on the forward strand.
TTCCACAGATTCACAACTCTCTGACTAAAAAAGTTTTTCCTCATCTCTGTTCTAAATGGCCTAAATCAGTCAGAGAGTGGTGAAGGTGTGGAATTCTCTGCTTCAGAAGGCAGTGGAGGCCAGTTCGTTGGATGCTTTCAAGAGAGAGCTGGATAGAACTCTTAAGGATAGCGGAGTGAGGGGGTATGGGGAGAAGGCAGGAACGGGGTACTGATTGAGAGTGATCAGCCATGATCGCATTGAATGGCAGTGCTGGCTCGAAGGGCTGAATGGCCTACTCCTGCACACAAAAAAAAAATGTTTTAAAAATTGGCCTCCACTGCCTTCTGAGGCAGAGAATTCCACAGATTTACAACTATCTGACTGGAAAAGTTTTTCCTCATCTCCGTTCTAAATGGCCTACCTCTTATTCTTAAACTGTGGCCCCTGGTTCTGGACTCCCCCAACATTGGGAACATGTTTCCTGCCTCTAACGTGTCCAACCCCTTAATAATCTGAAATGTTTCGATATGATCCCCTCTCATCCTTCTAAATTCCAATGTATACAAGCCTAGTCGCTCCAATCTTTCAACATATGACAGTCCCGCCATTCCGGGAATTAACCTACGCTGCACGCCCTCAATAGCAAGAATATCCTTCCTCAAATTTGGAGACCAAAAGTGCACACAGTACTCCAGGTGCAGTCTCACTAGGGCCCTGTACAACTGCAGAAGGACCTCTTTGCTCCTATACTCAACTCCTCTTGTTATGAAGGCCAACATTGCATTGGCTTTCTTCACTGCCTGCTGTACCTGCATGCTTCCTTTCAGTGACTGATGCACTAGGACACCCAGATCTCGTTATACGTCCCCTTTTCCTAACTTGACACCATTCAGATAATAATCTGCCTTCCTATTCTTACCACCAAAGTGGATAACCTCACACTTATCCACATTAAACTGCATCTGCCATGCATCCGTCTACTCACACAACCTGTCCAAGTCACCCTGCAACCTCATAGCATCTTCCTCACAGTTCACACTGCCATCCAGCTTTGTATCATCTGGGGACCCATTTATCCCCACTCTTTGCTTTCTGTCTGTCAACCAATTTTCTATCTATGTCAGTACCCTACCTCCAATACCATGTGCTCTAATTTTGCCCACTAATCTCCTATGTGGGACCTTGTCGAAGGCTTTCTGAAAGTTGAGGTACACCACATCCACCGGCTCTCCCCTGTCAAAATTCCAGAAGATTAGTCAAGCATGATTTCCCATTCGTAAATCTATGCTGACTCGGAACGATCCTGTTACTGCTATCCAAATGCTCCGCAATTTCGTCTTTTATAATTGACTCCAGCATCTTCCCCACCACTGATGTCAGACTAACTGGTCTATAATTTCCTGTTTTCTCTCTCCCCGCTTTCTTAAAATGTGGGATAACATTAGCCAATCCACAGGAACTGATCCTGAATCTATAGAACATTGGAAAATGATTACCAATGCGTCCTACAATCGATGGCGCGGTCCGGTCCAGTCGCCGTCGTGGTAGCTCTGCGGGAACTGTGCGTTTTAAACTGGTATGTTTACTTTAAAATTATCCCTAAGTGCTCTAGCGTGTGCTAGCACTTAGCATTAACCAATGTACGACCGGGAAACGCTCGTAAAATTAAACTCGAGCGCTACAGGAGCACTATTAAACAGAAATCTACTCACCGATATACCAACAGAGATCATCAAAGGAGCGCACCGCGGCAGCAGCAGTGGGAGCGCAGGTCAGTGGGAAAGTCGGAAAAAACACCGAGGGAAGCGAGGGGGGGTTCGGAACAGGCTGAGAACCCAAGCCTTACGTCCACCTCTGCCCAGCATACTTCTGGCCAACGTCCAGTCCCTGGAGAACAAGCTGGATGACCTCAGGGCAAGGATCAGATTCCAGAGGGACATAAAGAACTGTAACATCCTTTGTCTGACTGAAACATGGCTGACCCCGCTGGTGCCTGACCAGGTGATCTGCCCATCCGAGTCCTTCACTGTTTTCCGGGCGGACAGAACGAAAGAATCTGGGAAATCCAAGGGCGGAGGAGTCTGCTTCTTGACCAATAATAACTGGTGTAATCCTGGGAATATTAAGACGCTTTCTCGTTCCTGCTCGCCGGACCTGGAACATTTAACTATCCTATGCCGACCATTCTACCTACCCCGGGAGTTCAGCTCGGTGATCATCACAGCCGTCTATATCCCACCGCATGCGGACACCGACGTGGCACTGTCCACCCTACACGATGTGTTGTGTCAACACCAAAACAAGAACCCTGATGCGGCTGTGCTGGTGGCTGGAGACTTCAATAGGGGAAATCTCAAAAAGGTCATGCCCAACTTCTACCAACACATCACGTGTGTCACCAGGGGGGAAAGAACTTTGGACCACTGCTACACGCCGTTCAGGAAAGGCTACAAGGCCGTTTCTCTCCCTCCTTTTGGGAAATCTGACCACGCTGCCATTTTCCTGCTGCCGGAGTACAAACAACGGATAGTACGGGAAGCGACAGTGACGAGGGACGTAAAGCGGTGGGCTGACCATTCAGAGGCCATGCTGCAAGATGCACTGAGCGAAGTCGACTGGAACATGTTCCAAGCAAGTTCCAGAGACGTAAATGAGTTTGCGGAAGCGGTTACGGACTTCATTGCCACAATAGCCGATACCATCATCCCCACGGTAAGGGTCAGTATCTTCCCTAACCAAAAACCCTGGGTGGACAGGTCTATTCGCGTGGCCTTGAATGCTCGCACCGCTGCTTACAACTCCGGCCTGGCATCCGGCAACATGGACGACTACAAGGGAGAGTCCTACCGACTGCGAAGGGCAGTGAAGGATGCAAAAAAGAGGTACCGGGACAAGATGGAGTCACAGATGGAGCAGCAGGACACCAGGCGCCTTTGGCAGGGGCTACGGACTATAACTAGCTACAGGTCCAGCACCCCCTCAACCGGAAGTGCCGGCTCCTCCTTAGCTGATGACCTGAACTCTTTTTACGCACGGTTTGAGACGGGTAACACCACCAGCTCGCCGTCTAAAAACAGCACCGAAGGGGCGCTGGCTAGCGAGGCTGGAGGGGGATCCACCGCCGGGGATGTGCACACATTCTCGGTGTCCGAGCATGAGGTGAGGTGGGCTCTGACGCGTGTGAACACGAGGAAAGCTGGAGGCCCAGATGGTATATCTGGGCGAGTATTAAAGTCTTGTGCTACTCAGCTTGCTCCAGTGCTCACCACAATATTCAACCTCTCCTTGGCAAAGTCCGTGGTCCCTGCATGCTTCAAAAGATCCATCATTGTACCGGTGCCAAAGAATGCCTCTCCAGCGTGTTTAAATGACTACCGACCGGTGGCCCTCACCTCGGTTGTCATGAAATGCTTGGAGAGGCTAGTCAAGAAGCACATCTGCGCCCTCCTTCCTCGCAACATGGACCCACTACAGTTCGCATACCGTCCGAACAGGTCCACGGATGATGCGGTCTCCCAGGTTCTACACACCGCTCTCTCTCATCTGGACAGCCAGGGGGGCTATGTGAGGATGCTGTTCATTGACTTTAGTTCAGCATTCAACACAATAGTCCCCAGCAGACTGGTTGAGAAGCTGCTGGAACTGGGGCTTAGCACCCCTCTGTGTGCCTGGGTCCTGGACTTTCTCACTGCCAGGCCCCAAGTGGTCAGGATGGGGGAACACACATCTAGCTCCCTCACCCTGAACATAGGATCCCCCCAGGGCTGCGTCCTTAGCCCCCTACTGTACTCCCTGTACACACATGACTGTAGGGCCAGGTTCAGCTCAAACTCCATCATCAAGTTTGCTGATGACACTGTGGTGGTGGGCCGGATCTCCAACAACGATGAGAAGGCCTACCGGGAGGAGGTGGCTGATCTGGCACTCTGGTGTCAGGACAATAGCCTCCTCTTGAATGTCACTAAAACAAAGGAGCTGATTGTGGACTTCAGAAGGGCTAAACATCCAAGGACGTACACGCCACTGGAGATAAATGGGTCTATTGTGGATAGGGTGAGCAATTTCAAATACTTGGGAGTCCGCATCTCAGAGGATCTGACGTGGGCAACGCACATTGCTGCACTGGTGGGTAAGGCTAAGCAGCGCCTTTACCACCTTAGACAACTGAGGAAATTCAGAGTGTCGCTGAGGATCCTCCATTGCTTCTACTCTGGGGCTGTAGAGAGCATCCTGTCCGGCAACATTACAGTCTGGTTTGGGAACAGCTCTGCCCAGGACAGGATGGCCCTGCAGAGAATAGTGCGTTCGGCAGAACGCACCATGGGAACTACACTCGTCCCCCTGCAGGACCTATACATCAGGAGGTGCAGATCCAGAGCAAGCAAGATCATGAGGGACCCCTGCCACCCCAGTAACGGACTGTTCCAGATGCTACGGTCAGGCAAACGCCTCCGCTGTCACGCTGTGAAAACGGAGAGGATGAGACGGAGCTTCTTCCCACAGGCCATCAGGACTGTCAACTTTGATAACCCCAGAGACTAAATTTTTGTCGACACTTTTTGTGCTATGTTTAGTAACTTATTAACTTTATTTATATGCTGTAACTGTAATTATTTTTGTGCACAACCCGCAGGCATTGCCACTTTCATTTCACTGCACATCGAGTATGTGTATGTGACAAATAAATTTGACTTGACTTGACTTGACAATTTTTAGAGCCACCTCCTTAAGTACCCTGGGATGTAGACCATCAGGCCCTGGGGATTTATCAGCCTTCAGTCCCATCAATCTACCCAACACCATTTCCTGCCTAATGTGAATTTCCTTCAGTTCCTCCGTCACCCTAGGATCTCTGGCCACTAGAACATCTGGGAGGTTGTTTGTATCTTCCTTAGTGAAGACAGATCCAAAGTACCGGTTCCACTCGTCTGCCATTTCCTTGTTCCCCATAATAAATTCCCCTGCTTCTGACATTGGACAGGTACATAGATAGGAAAGATTTAGAGGAATATGGGCCAAATTCAAGTACATGGGATGAGTGTAGATGGAGCATCTTTGTCGGCCTGGACACATTGGGTCGAAGGGCCTGTTTTCGTGCTGTATGACTATGATTCTATGAGTCTCAGAAGAAGGAAGGTGTAGTGGAAGGAAGAAAAGGATGAAGGAGGAGTGGGTCGGAGGGAAGAGGTGGGTTGGAGGAGGGTCAGCTGAGTAGAAGGAAGGAGGGGAAGAGGTGCAGCAATTTTGAGATGAATTTGCTTTATTGCTGCAATGAATCAAATGTTGATAATTTGAAGTAAATATTAATAAAACACGTCTTATTGTTTGTCAGAAAAGGCATTAGAAAGAGTTCTGGGACCATTCATAATTTTAAAGTCTGCTTCAATATATAAGCAATCGCAAAGCATAATTTAAGTATGATTTTATGTTTTTGTGTGTTGTCTGCGTTTAGTTCAGTTTAGAGATACAGCTCAGAAACATGCCCTTCGACCCACCGAGTCCCCGCCGACCAGCGATCCCCACACATTAACACTATCCTACACACATTCCACATTTATACCAAGCCAATTAACCTACAATCCTGTACATCTTTGGAGCGTGGGAGGAATCCGGAGATCACGGAGGAAACCCACGCAGGTCATGGGGAGAATGGACAAACTCTGTACAGACAGCGCCCGTAGTCAGGATCAAACCCGGGTCCCTGGCGCTGTAAGGCAGCAACTCTACCACTGTGCCTATTCTGGGTTTGATGTGCCTGTGAGAGTTTTAATGCAGCGACCCAAATCTTCATTGTACCTGTGCATCACACGTGCATCCGACAATAAGCATGATTTGACGTTAACTCACAATTTTTTTACCTATTTAGAAAATACAGCAATTCTAAAATTAAGGGAATAATTGGAGGGGAGAATTAATATTCTTAATATTTAAGAATTCAGAGCTAATTTCTGCAGAATTGAGAGAATGGATGGGTCTCAGTTTAACGTTGAATCAGGAATTAATCTTCTCAGACCTGTCTGTACGACACACGTCATCTTAGAATATATTATTCCAGATTTTAAACCCAATGAATTATTCTGTGCAAACTGTGATCAGCACTGGATCTTCAATAATTTTAAAACTATGAATGGCAGATTTTTGTTAAACAAATGTATTAGGGGCTCTGGGGAATTGTCAAATACGTGGAGTTAGATCGCAGATTAACAGGATTGCAGTGAATAACAGAAAAGGCTATCAAGGGTCCAAATGTCCGACCTCTATTTTCACATCACAAGGAAATGATGTGAGCATTCCCAACTGGTTGATCGAGAGGTCAGTGTTCTTCCTGCTAAATGATCCGTTGCCCCTTAAAGGTGAGAGTGCAAAGTGTCCTAACTTGAGATGTTCACTAACACAAAGTGTGGGAGTAACTCAGCGTGTCAGGCAGCATCTCTGGGGGAAAAGGATGGGTGATATTTCGGGCGGGAACCCTTCTTCAGACTTGTTGACTGTCCATTTCCCTGTAAAGGCGCGGCCTGACCCACTGAATTCCTCTAGCAGTTTGCTTCATGAGCAAAGATTACAGCATCTTATGTCAAAAACCATCAGAGACCATTCAGCCCATTGAGTCCATGCTGGCTCTTGGCAGAGCACTCCCCTATATCTGATTTCCCTGTAACCCATTACCTCTTCCTTGCCCATGAACAGCCCTTTGATTCTTCTCTTGCCCCTCAACTACACTAAGGGATATTTTACAGTTTGTCTGTTAACCTACTAGCACATCTTTTGGACATGGGAGGAAACCGGAGCACCCAGGGAATCCCACACAGCTACAGAGAGAGAACATGCAAACTCCACAGAGAGAGCAGAGGAGGTCAGGATTGAACCCCGGTCACTGATGTTTTTGGCAGTGGCACTAATCATTGCAAAACTGTCTCACCCTCAGAGGATTCATTTCTAACAAGTTTGTTCAACCTGTCCCTATAGCTAATCCCCCTCAGCCTGGAAGCATTCTGGTAAACCTCCTCTGCACCCTCTCCAAAGCCTCCACATCCTTCCTGTAAAGGGCCGACCAGAACTCAAAGTGCTTGACCAGACAATTGTGCCTTGAAATTCTGAATGAGTGCCCTTTCCACCTTTTTCTGCCTTTCATCCTTCCAACATCAATGACTTGCATTAAAGGACACTGCAATGCAGCAAGATGTCCCAAAATGTTTCTTGGAAGTATTAGTAAGCAACAAGTTAAGTACAAAGTTACTTAAAGGTGATGTCGCAGGTAGATGGGGTGGTCAAAAGGGCTTTTGGCACATTGGCCTTCATCAGTCAGAGTATTGTGTATAGAAGCTGGAAGGTCATGTTGCAGTTACATAAGACATTGGTGAGGCCGCATTTCGAGCATTGTGTTCGGTTCTGGGCACCATGTTTCGGAAAGATGTTGTTAAGTTGGAAAGGGTGCAGAAAAGATCTACGAGGATGTTGCCAGGACTCGAGGTTCTGAGCGATAGGGAGAAGTTGAGCAGGCTGGGACTTTATTCTCTGGAGTGCAGGAAGATGAGGGATGATCTTATGGAGGTGTATAAAATCACGAGAGGAATAGATCAGAGTCTCTTGCCCAGAGTAGGGGAATCGAGAACCAGAGGGCATAGGTTTAAGGTGAAAGGGGAAAGATTTAATAGGAATTTGAGAGGTAACTTTTTCATGCAAGGGGTGGTGGGTGTATGGAACGAGTTGACGGAGGAGGTTGTTGAGGCAGGGACTATCGTAGTGTTAAAGAAGCAATTAGACAGGTACATGGATAGGACAGGTTTAGAGGGATATGGGCCAAACACAGGCAAGTGGGACTGGTGTAGATGGGACACATTGCTTGGTATGGCCAAGTTGGACCGAAGGGCTTGTTTCCACACTGTATGACTCTATGACTCTGTGATTCTATAGCAGTTAGCATTATTGCGGCAGTTTGACCAGAATTGGGAAGGTGTGAAAAAAGAGAAAAACTAACTTAATTTCCTTGCCAGTTCCATTAATGGATGACACAAGGGGATCTGCAGATGCAGGATTACAAAAAAATACACAACACGCTGGACTAACTCAGCGGATCAAAAGCATCTCTGGAGAACATGGATAGGTGATGTTTTAGGTCGGGGTCTTTCTTCAGACTGATTCCCAGCCCTGGTCCTCTTGTAGCCATGTCTCAGTGATTCCCACAACATCATACTTGCCAATGTCTAACTGAGCCTCAAGCTCATCCACTTTATTTTATTAAACTTCGCGCATTTAAATGCAACACTTTAACTTCGGTATTCACCTCCCTTCTCACACCGTTGGCCCTGACCTTACTCTCTTATCCCATCTAGAGCCTTTCCTTCCCATTTATTCTGGAGTCCTTTGCAATTTCTCCTGTATTCGCTTCCCTTTTAACTCCATCTTCATATTCCCAATTTGTCAACCCCTCTCCAAGCCAATTGATATTTTTAAGGTGGAGATTGACAGATTCTTGATTAGTACGGGTGTCGGAGGTTATGGGGAGGAGGCAGGAGAATGGGGTTGAGAGGGAAAGATAGATCAGCCACAATTGAATGGCGGAGTAGACTTGATGGGCCGAATGGCCTGATTCTGCACAAATAACTTATGATTTGAAAAAGGGGGGGGGGGTTGTTCGTAGGTTAGTTACCTAAAATTGGACAATGCAATTTAATGGGTGTTTGACCTGAAACATTAACTTCGGAGAATTTCCATCATTGACTAGTTGTGTGTTAAGGGCGTGTAGGAAAATAACTGCAGATGCTGGTACATATCGAAGGTATCACAAAATGCTGGAGTAACTCAGCAGGTCATGCAGCATCTCAGGAGAGAAGGAATGGGAATGGGTGACGTTTCGGGTCGAGACCCTTCTTCAGGCGAAGGGTCTCGACCCGAAACGTCACCCATTCCTTCTCTCCTGAGATGCTGCCTGACCTGCTGAGTTACTCCAGCATTTTGTAATACCTAGTTGTGTGTTAAGATACACAAAGCAGAGATTTTCAAATTTACTCTGCATGAATGTTTCAATATTATTTTCAGATTTCACTTCCATTTTTGGCACCCAAGGTGAAAATCTAATTTTGTTACCTTGCTGGAAAGTAAGGTAGTACTTTAGGCATCCATAATAACTTAAGATAGACACAAAATGCTAGTGTAACTCAGCAGGTCAGGTAGTATCTCTGGAGAAAAGGAATAGGTGACGTTGCGGGTCGAGACCTTTCAGCAGACTGATAGTCAGGAAGAGGGATACTGGAGGTATGGAAAGGCACAGAATAGATTCAGGAAAGGTGGAGCCCACAATGGTCTATTGTTGGCTAGGGACAAGGTGATAATGAGGGAAAACAAATGGTGAAATTAGCATGACCAGGGTGGGGGAAGGGACAGAGAGAGAGGGGATGCAGGGGTTAATTGAAGTTAGAGAAACCAATATTCATGCCGCTGGGTTGTAAGCTGCCCAAGCAAAATATGAGGTACCGTTCCTCCAATTTGCGTGTGGCCTCACTCTGGCAGTGGAGGAGGTCCAGGACAGAAAGTCAGTGTGGGAGTGGGAAAGGGAGTTAAAATGTTTGGCCACTGTGAGATCGCGGTACTGACTTAATATTTGACAAGAACCTTGCAGGGTAATTGGACAGAGTCAGACTTTGAACTTGAAGCAGATGGTTTCAGATTGGAGAATGGTCGGGAGACAATGCCTTCTGACACTGAAATATCTCATTATCTCCTTCCTCCATTTAAAATTCCTTGCCAACTATTTGCATTGTGTTTTGGTGTAATAATAATAATTAAGTTGTTTACTCAGGGGACAAAAATTGCTTCGAAAACCAAGAGAAGCTGGCCAAATAAAAAATGTGATTCACACTCTGAAAATAATTGGATTTATAATTGAAAATGTATTAAGCACAAATATTTTCCTTTCCAGATTAAAGAAACCTCAACTGAGGTTGTCGGCGGGTTACAGTAAATCAGCAATGGGTTTGATGGAAATTAAAATAGAGATTAGTGTAATCTTGGCAGCGGCAGATGACAGGAGAACAGATGCAGTAGCATGGCAAAATCCTTTTTATTCCCAAACTAAGATAGGTTTTTGAATTTATTGGAAGTTTGCAAGAGTTTGATATTTTATCTTCAGTGTCAAGGACGTTGTTGCATTTGTTAGTTAAAAAGTCAATGCGATAACATATTCTGGAAAAAAAGAGACTTCTTTGTGATGATTACTAATTTAGTTTAGAGTTACCTGGAGGAAACAAGCCCTTCGGCCTACCAAGTCCGCGCTGACCAGTGATCCACGTACACTTAACACTATCCTACACGTACTTGGGACGATTTACAATTTTACCAAACCACAGCCTACAAACCTGTACGTCCTTGGATTAGGGGAGGAAACCGGAGCACCCGGAGTAAATCCACGCAGGTCACGGGGAGAACATATAAACTCCGTGCAGGCAGCACCCATAGTCAGGGTCGAAACCAGGTCTCCAGTGCTGTAAGGCAGCAACTGCTGCATTTGTTAGTTAAAAAGTCAATACGATAACTCTTTGTTCAGTTCAATTCAGTTTAGCTTATTGTCACGTGTGCCTTAGCTCTGATAACTCACTGCACCTCAGTACACATAACACTAAACTAAATTAAACTAAACTAATATTCCGCTAAAAATAATTTTATTTCTGATGATTACTAATTGCTGAGCACTAAAGCAGCAATGCAAATTCATGACAGAACAATGGAATTGGCAACCTCCCTTCCATTGACTCCATTTTGCGCTGTCTCGGCAAGGCCACCAACATAATCAAGGATGAGTCTCACCCCGGCCCCCCCCTCTCCTCCCCTCTCCCATCAGGCAAGACCTATAGAAGTTTCAAAACGCGCTTCTCCAGATTCACTGACAGTTTCTTCCCAGCTGATATCAGGCAACTGAACCATTCTATCAACAACTAGAGAGCGGTCCTGAGGTACTATCGACCTCATTGGAGACCCTCAGACTCTTTTTTATCAGACTTACTGGATTTTATCAAGCACTAAACGATATTCCCTTTATCCTGGATCAACAACTAGAGAGCAGTCATGACCTCCTATCTCATTGGAGACCTTTGAACAATCTATAATCAGACTTTATCTTGCACTAAATGTTATACCCTTTACCCTTTATCTGTACACTGTGGACGGTTTGATTGTAATCATGTATAGTCCTCTTTGATTGGATGGCACGCAGCATAAAGCTTTCACGGGACAATCATAAACTAAACTGAACTTTATATTTATTTGGATGCCTACATGAGATACAAACATTATAGTTGTGCATGTTTGCTGATTTGCTTTATGTTTGGCGTTTTCGAGGGGAGAACGTTTTAGTTTTAGATTTAGAGATACAGCATGAAAACAGGCCCTTCAGCCCACCAAGTCCACGCCAACCAAGATCACCAACACACTAGTTCTATGTTATCCCACTTTCACATCCTACATGTTCGGGGCAATTTACAGAAGTCAATTAATCTACAAACCTGCATGACCTTGGGTTGTGGATTTATAAGACTCTATAAGGCTTTATAAGGCATTGGTCAGACCGCATTTGGAGTATTGTAAGCAGATTTGGGCCCAGTATCTGAGGAAGGATGTGCTGGTGATGGAGAGGGTCCAGAGGAGGTTTACAAGAATAACAATGATCCCAGGAATGATTGGGTTAACATATGATAAGCGTTTGACGGCACTGGGCCTGTACTCACTGGAGTTTAGAAGGGTGAAGGGGGACCTAATTGAAACTTACTAAATAGTGACCTGGTTTGCGTGAATGTGGAGAGGATATTTCCACTAGTGCGAGAGTCTAGGACCAGAGGTTATAACCTCAGAATAAAAGGATGAACTTTTAGAAAGGGGATGAGGAGGAATTTTTGTAGTCAGAGGGTGGTGAATCTGTGGGATTCATTACCACAGACAGCTATGTAGGCCAGGTCAATGGATATTTTTAAGGCCGAGATTGACAGATTCTTAATTAGTGAGAGTGTTAGGGTTAGACACAAAATGCTGGAGTAATTCACCGGGACAGGCAGCATCTCTGGAGAGAATGAATGGATGACGTTTTGGGTTGAGACCCTTCTTCAGACTGAAGAAGGGTCTCGACCCGAAATGTCACACATTCCTTCTCTCCGGAGATACCGTCTGTCCCACTGAGTTACTCCAGCATTTTGTATCTATCTGCGGTTTAAACCAGCATCTGCAGTTCCTTCCTACAGTAACCTCGACAGAGGGTGCAAGTTGAATCAAGAGCTAAAATTGGCATCTCTCAAATGTAATGCTACGTTGGTTATGGGCGATTTCAACATGCAGGTAGACTGGGAAAATCAGGTTGGTACTAGACCCCAGGAAAGGGAGTTTGCCTCCGAGATGGATTCTTAGAACAGTTTGTACTGGAGCCTACCAGGGAGAAGACAATTCTGGATTTAGTGTTGTGTAATGAACCTGATTTGATAAGTGAACTCAAGGTAAAAGAGCCATTAGGAGGCAGTGATCATAATATGATACGTTTTAGTCTACAAATTGAGAGGGAGAAGAGAAAATCAGAAGTGTCAGTATTACAGTATAGCAAAGGGGATTACAGAGGCATGAGGCAGGAGCTGGCCAGATTTAACTGGAAGGATACCCTAGCAGGGAAGATGGTGGAACAGCAATGGCAGGTATTCCTGGGAATAATGCAGGTTGCAGGATCAATTCATCCCAAAGAGGAGGAAAGATTCTAAGGGGAGTAAGAGGCACCTGTGGCTGACAAGGGAAGTCAGGAACAGCATAAAAATAAAAGAGAAGAAGTATAACATAGCAAAGAAGAGCGGGAAGCCAGAGGATTGGGACTCTTTTAAAGAGCAACAGAAGATAACTAAAAAGGCAATACAGGGAGAAAAGATGAGGTACGAGGGTAAGCTAGCCAATAATATAAAGGCGGATAGTAAAAGCTTCTTTAGGTATTTGAAGAGGAAAAAAATAGTCAAGGCAAATGTGGGTCCCTTGAAGACAGAAGCAGGGGAATTTATTATGGGGAACAAGGAAATGGCAGACGAGTTGAACAGGTACTTTGGATCTGTCTTCACTAAGGAGGATACAAACAATCTCCCAGATGTTCTAGTGGCCAGAGATCCTAGGGTGACGGAGGAACTGAAGGAAATTCACATTAGGCAGGAAATGGTGTTGGGTAGACTGATGGGACTGAAGGCTGATAAATCCCCAGGGCCTGATGGTCTGCATCCCAGGGTACTTAAGGAGGTGGCTATAGAAATCGTGGACGCATTGGTGATAATTTTCCAATGTTCTATAGATTCAGGATCAGTTCCTGTGGATTGGAGGGTAGCTAATGTTATCCCACTTTTTAAGAAAGGAGGGAGAGAGAAAACAGGAAATTATAGACCAGTTAGTCTGACATCAGTGGTGGGGAAGATGCTGGAGTCAATTATAAAAGATGAAATTGCGGAGCATTTGGATAGCAGTAACAGGATTGTTCCGAGTCAGCTTGGATTTACGAAGGGGAAATCATGCTTGACTAATCTTCTGGAATTTTTTTAGGATGTAACAGGGGAGAGCTGGTGGATGTAGTGTACCTAGACTTTCAGAAAGCCTTTGATATGGTCCCACATAGGAGATTAGTGTGCAAAATTAGAGCACATGGTATTGGGGGTAGGGTACTGACATGGATAGAAAATTGGTTGGCAGACAGAAAGCAAAGAGTGGGGATAAATGGGTCCCTTTCAGAATGGTAGGCAGTGACTAGTGGGGTACCGCAAGGCTCGGTGCTGGGACCGCAGCTATTTACAATATACATTAATGACTTGGATGAAGGAATTAAAAGTAACATTTGCAAATTTGCAGATGATACAAAGCTGGATGGCAGTGTGAACTGTGAGGAAGATGCTATGAGGTTGCAGGGTGACTTGGACAGGTTGTGTGAGTGGGTGGATGCATGGCAGATGCAGTTTAATGTGGATAAGTGTGAGGTTATCCACTTTGGTGGTAAGAATAGGAAGGCAGATTATTATCTGAATGGTGTCAAGTTAGGAAAAGGGGACGTACAACGAGATCTGGGTGTCCTAGTGCAACAGTCACTGAAAGGAAGCATGCAGGTACAGCAGGCAGTGAAGAAAACCAATGGAATGTTGGCCTTCATGACAAGAGGTGTTGACAATAGACAATAGACAATAGACAATAGACAATAGACAATAGGTGCAGGAGTAGGCCATTCAGCCCTTCGAGCCAGCACCGCCATTCAATGCGATCATGGCTGATCACTATCAATCAGTACCCCGTTCCTGCCTTCTCCCCATACCCCCTCACTCCGCTATCCTTAAGAGCTCTATCCAGCTCTCTCTTGAAAGCATCCAACGAACTGGCCTCCACTGCCTTCTGAGGCAGAGAATTCCACACCTTCACCACCCTCTGACTGAAAAAGTTCTTCCTCATCTCCGTTCTAAATGGCCTACCCCTTATTCTCAAACTGTGGCCCCTTGTTCTGGACTCCCCCAACATTGGGAACATGTTATCTGCCTCTAATGTGTCCAATCCCCTAATTATCTTATATGTTTCAATAAGATCCCCCCTCATCCTTCTAAATTCCAGTGTATACAAGCCCAATCGCTCCAGCCTTTCAACATACGACAGTCCCGCCATTCCGGGAATTAATCTAGTGAACCTACGCTGCACGCCCTCCATAGCAAGAATATCCTTCCTCAAATTTGGAGACCAAAACTGCACACAGTACTCCAGGTGCGGTCTCACCAGGGCCCGGTACAACTGTAGAAGGACCTCTTTGCTCCTATACTCAACTCCTCTTGTTACGAAGGCCAACATTCCATTGGCTTTCTTCACTGCCTGCTGAACCTGCATGCTTCCTTTCATTGACTGATGCACTAGGACACCCAGATCTCGTTGAACTCCCCCTCCTCCTAACTTGACACCATTCAGATAATAATCTGCCTTTCTATTCTTACTTCCAAAGTGAATAACCTCACACTTATCTACATTAAACTGCATCTGCCATGTATCCGCCCACTCACACAACCTGTCCAGGTCACCCTGCAGCCTTATTGCATCTTCCTCACAGTTGAGTATAGGAGCAAAGAGGTCCTTCTGCAGTTGTAGAAAATCAGACTTTTGAACCACTCTGTACAACTCTAACCACAACCCTACCTCAGCATAAAACTGTTCTGGACTTTATACGAGGTTTCCCTGCATTTCCCACCATTACACTGAGCACCGGCTCACCACAGGGCTGTGTGTTGAGCCCCATCCTTTACTCCCTCTACACTCACGACTGCGCCCCCACCCATCCCACCAACACCATCATCAAGTTCGCGGATGACACGACTGTGGTTGGACTCATCTCAGAAGGAGATGAGACAGCCTATAGGGATGAAATCCAAAGGCTGGCAGCATGGTGTTCAGTGAACAATCTGGTCCTGAACTCCTCCAAAACAAAGGAACTTATAATTGACTTTAGAAAAACCAGTGGAGATTACGACCCACTCTACATCAATGGGGTCTGTGTGGAAAGGGTACCAGCTTTCAGGTTCCTGGGTACGCACATCGCAGAGGATCTTACCTGGTCTACCAACACCATCACCACAGTAAAGAAGGCACAGCAGAGACTCCACTTCCTGAGGATCCTCAGGAAAACCAACCTGCAGGAGAAGCTCATGTTGTCCTTCTATCGCTGCTCCATCGAGAGTGTGCTGGCATACTGTATAACCACATGGTATGCCAGCTGCTCAGAAAAGGACAGGAAGGCCCTTCAGAGGGTCATCACGACGGCCCAGAAGATCATCGGCTGCTCACTGCCCTCCCTGGAGCACCTGTTCAGCCTACGCTGCCTCAGTAGAACAGGCAAAATAATAAAAGATCCATCCCACCCCGGCCACCGTCTGTTTGTTCATCTGCCCTCTGGTCGACGTTTCAGGTCGATCAAATCCCG
Organism: Rhinoraja longicauda; assembly: GCF_053455715.1. Lineage (NCBI taxonomy): Eukaryota > Metazoa > Chordata > Chondrichthyes > Rajiformes > Arhynchobatidae > Rhinoraja > Rhinoraja longicauda. The sequence continues at coordinate 72,175,253 of NC_135956.1, forward strand.
AACAAACAGACTTAAGAACAGTTTTTACCCCAGGGCCATACGAGAACTGAACACTACCTTTGCACTAGGCAACACCGTTAAAAAATCTTGTGCTTAATATAATTGTATTTAATTGTATTTATGTATTTATTTGTTTTTGCATTTATTGCATATATGTTTGTACGCACCGTCAGGATTGGCTATTTTTTAATTTCGTTGTACTCGTTGCAATGACAATAAATGAATATTATTATTATTATTATTATTATTATTATTATGGTGCAGTTTCCTGGTAAAATTGTTATTTTATCAAAGCCATTTAACCTACAATCCTGTACGTCTTTGGAGTGTGGGAGGAAACCGGAGCACTCGGAGAAAACCCATGCGGTCACAGGGAGAACATGCAAACTCTGAACAGACAGCATCTGGAGTCAGGATCGAACCTGGGTCTCTGACGCTGTAAGGCAGCAACTCTACCGTTGCACCACTGTGCCGCTCAACATAGAACAGTACAGCACAGGAACAGGCGCTCCAGCCCACAAGGTGCCGGACATGATGCCAAGATAAACTAATCATATCTGCCTATCGAACCCCCCTCACCTGCATCCACCTATCACTTGCCAAGTGTTGTCCTGCTCCCTCCTCTCTTTTAGTTTTCTTGCCCCCTCTCCACCACCACAATCCGTCTGAAGAAGGTTCCTGACTCGAAACGTCACCTATCCTTGTTTGCCAAAGATGCTGCCTGACCCGCTGAGATACTCCAGTGCTTCGTGTCTTTTTTAGTATGTCCGCACTTGTCTTTCTGACAGATACACAGAAAAAGGCCCCACTCAACCTGTGTCCCATTTATTTTACACAGACTGAAGATCCTATCTGTGATCTATGTATTCCTCTGTTGATTAGCCTTTTGGGCGGAATTGAAAGCAGATTCGTCTCAGTTCACGCTGTTTTTGGATGGGAAGCATGCTAAGTGTGACATTTACAAACAAGAGCTGTCAGCCTGAATCAACTGCAAAGGGCTTGAAATAAACAAGCCTAATAAAATAAAAGGGAGCCTCAACGCGACTGTAATATGCTGATTACAGACTATGGAACAAACCGAGGAATATTCGCAACATGGAAAGAAGTTCCAGGGTGGCATGTTGGTGCAGCGGTAGAATTACTGCCTTACAGCGCCAGAGACCTGGGTTCCATCCTGACCACAGCTGCTGTCCGTACGGTGTTTGCATGTTCTCCCCGTGACTGCATGGTTTTTCTCTGGGTGCTCCAGTTTCCTCCCACACTCCAAAGACGTACAGGTTTGTAGGTTAATTGGCTTTGGTAAAAATTGTAAATTGTCCCTAAGGTGTAGTATGTGCTAGTATAACAGGGATCGCTGGTCGGCGCATCTTTAAACTAAACTAAACTAAACTAAACTAAAATAAAGTAATTTGGACCCATCAATTTCACACCAGTTTTATCAGGCAGTTGAACCATCCTACCAACAACTAGAGAGCGGTCCTGAGCCACTATTTAACTCATTAGAGACCTTAGGACTATCTTTGATTGGATTTCGATGGACTTTTTCTTCTACTAAATATTATTCAAGTTATTCCATTTATCCTGCATCTATACACAGTGGATGGCTTGATTGTAATCATGTATAGTCTTTCTTCACAAAATGCTGGAGTAACTCAGCAGATCAGGCAGCATCTCAGGAGAGAAGGAATGGGTGATGTTTCGGGTCGAGACCCTTCTTCAGACTGATGTCAGGGGGGCGGGACAAAGGAAGGATAGTCTTTCTGCTGACTGGCTCCCACGCAACAAAAGCTTTTCACCGTATCTCGGTGCACATGACAATAAACTAAACTCAAACTCAAGATTGGAAAGGCTGGGGCCACACAATGGCTCAGCTGGTAGAGCTGCTGCCTCACAGCGCCTGAGACCCGGGTTCGATCCTGACCTCGGGTGCTGTGCGTGTGGAGTTGGCACGTTCTCCCTTCGTTAGACTGGTTCAGATCAAGGCTGATCGATTTCACTTCCAGCTTTGTAGCCTCTCGTGCCTCCATGTTTTTTTCATGTTAGTTGTGCTTCTTTTGCCAATCACCTCTATCCCGATCTCTCCTGGCTCCAGAGGCCTCTGCCAGTAGAAATAAATCTCCGCTATTGACATTGGTAGTGGTTTATTATCGCCACATGTACAGAGATACAGTGAGCAACTCTTTTACATGGCTGTCAGCTATTAGCATTGATTTTGGTTTATCGCTATCACAAAAAACTGAGATATGATGAAAAGCTTTGTTTGCCTATGTGCTTGCTATCCAGTCAATTCATACTGTACATGAACACAATCAAGCCACACACAGGTAGAGCATCTATTGAGTGTACACCGGTCAGATCGCTGTCAAACCTTCACACAACCAAGAAAAGCAATTCCTCCCCCCCCCCCCCCACCCCATCCCATCCTCCCCTTGCAGTGCCGGAGACTCAGGTTCGATCCTGGCTATGGGCGCCGTCTGTACGGAGTTTGTACGTTCTCCCAGTGACCTGCGTGGGTTTTCTCCGAGATCTTCGGTTTCATCCCACACTCCAAAGACGTACAGGTATGTAGGTTAATTGACTGGGTAAATGTAAAAATTGTCCCTAGTGTGTGTAGGATAGTGTTAATGTGCGGGGATCGCTGGGCGGCGCGGACTCGGTGGGCCGAAGGGCCTGTTTCCGCGCTGTATCTTTTTTTAAAAAGTGTTCCGCTACTCTTCGCATATATGTCACGGAGTCAAAGAGTCACACGGCACAGAAACAGGCCCTTCGACCCAACTCGTCTATACTGACCAAGATGCCCCATCTAAGCTGGTTCCACCTGCCTGCGTTTGGCCCACTTCCCACTAAACCGTTCCTATCCATGTACCTGTCCAAATGTTTTTTAAATGCTGTACCTGCCTCACCTACCTCCTCTGGCAACTCGTTCCACACACCCACCACCCTGATTCATTCTTGTGTGTTCAAGTTACTAAACCAGGCCACACCAGGATTAGAAAATAAGACTACCAAAAGTTGCTATTAGGTTCCCATTAAATCTTTGTCCTCTCATCTTAAACCTATGTCCTCAGGTTATTGATTCCCCTACCCTGGGTAAAAGTGTGCATTCATCTATCTATCAATGACTGGAACCCTATTTGTACCCTCATGATTTTATACATCTCTATAAGTTCACTCCTCAGTTTGCTGCCCTCCAAGGAATAAAATCCTTGCCTGCCCAACCTCTCCCTCTAGTTTCAGGAACAGTTTCTTCCCAGTTGTTATCGGGCAATTGAACCATTCTACCAACAACTAGAGAGCAGTACTGAACTACTATCTACCTCAGTGGGGACCATCAGACTATCTTTGATCGGACTTTGCTGGCTTTATCTTGTACTGAACATTATCCGTGTTATTCTCCTTTCATCATGTATCTGTACACTGTGAATGGCTCGATTGTAACCATGTATTGTCTTTCTGCTGACTGGTTAGCACGCAACAAAAGCTTGTCACTGTACCTCGGTACACGTGACAATAAGCTAAACTCAAAATGCAAGAGTTCGGCCCCTTGATTCCCGGTAGCATCCTTGTAAATCTTCTCTGTGCTCTTTGCAGCTTAAAATATCAGATGTCCGAGGGGTACTTGTTAAGGTAATAGTGTAGCAAATAAAACATAACTCCCAATGTCCATTTGAGGCCCTCTTACAGCGAGCAATTATACTTAAGGAGCCACACAACATCGGTACAAAAGCTTTATTGCTGTAAACATAACCTCTTCTGTAACATCAAACTCCTCCGGGTAAATCAGCCTTGCTGGAGTACTATTAGAGTACTGCTGGAATACCCAGCAGCTTGATATTTCCACAGATTTAATGAGTGTATTAGAAATCCCAGGGCCAAATCTTTCCTTTCCTTTTGTCCATTTATTATATATGTCTCAGAATGGAAAGAGTGCTGCAGCGGTTGGAAAAACAATTTCCTGAGGAAATTGAACATTTCCACTTTTCAGTATTGCGGACATGTCCAAACGTTGTCTGTCATGGTTTATAGCCAGCTCTTCATTTCAGTCAGGCTAATACATCTTCAGGAAAAGGCTGTCAGGCTGTGGGGATATTCCAACAGTTAAACTCCCCCCAACTACTCAGACTCTAGGGGCAGGTGGGCTCTAGGTGGCGCAGGGATAGAGCTGCTGCCTCACACTGCCAGAGGCCCGGGTTCGATCCTGACTGCGGGTGCTGTCTGTGCGGAGTTTGTACGTTCTACCTGTGACCGCATGGGTTTTCTCCGGGTGTCCAGTCAGTTTCCTCCCACACTCCAAAGTTTTGTAGGTTGCAGGTTTGTAGGTTAATTCATATCATACCATATATATACAGCCGGAAACAGGCCTTTTCGGCCCTCCAAGTCTGTGCCGCCCAGTGATCCCCGTACATTAACACTATCCTACACACACTAGGGACAATTTTTTACATTTACCCAGCCAATTAACCTACATACCTGTACGTCTTTGGAGTGTGGGAGGAAACCGAAGATCTCGGAGAAAACCCACGCAGGTCACGGGGAGAACGTACAAACTCCTTACAGTGCAGCACCCGTAGTCAGGATCGAACCTGAGTCTCCGGCGCTGCATTCGCTGTAAAGCAGCAACTCTACCGCTGCGCTACCGTGCCATCCCGGGGATTAACCTGGTGAACCTACGCTGCACTGCCTCAATAGCAAGGACGTACTTCCTCAAATTAGGAGACCAAAACTGCACGCAGTACTCCAGGTGTGGTCTCACCAGGGCCCTGTACAACTGCACACAGTACTCCAGGTGTGGTCTCACCAGGGCCCTGTACAACTGCACACAGTACTCCAGGTGTGGTCTCACCAGGGCCCTGTACAACTGCACACAGTACTCCATGTGCGGTCTCACTAGGGCCCTGTACAACTGCAGAAGGACCTCCTTGCTCCTAAACTCAAATCATCTCGTTATGAAGGCCAACATTCCATGAGCTTTCTTCACTGCCTGCTGTACCTGCACGTTACTTTCAGTGACTGATGCATTAGGACACCCAGGTCTCGCTGCACCTCCCCTTCTACTAAACCGACACCATTCAGATAATAATCTGCCTTCCTGTTCTTGTCACCAAAGTGGATAACCTCACATTTATTCACATTAAACTGCATCTGCCATGCATCCGCCCACTCACACAACCTGTCCAAGTCACCCTGCAACCTCCTAGCATCCTCTTCGCAGCTCACACTGCCACCCAGCTTTGTGTCATCCGCAAACTTGGAGATGTCACATTTAATTCCCTCGTCTAAATCATTAATGTATATTGTAAACAACTGGGGTCCCAGCACCGAGCCTTGCGGTACCCCACTAGTCACTGCCTGCCATTCTGAAAAAGACCCGTTAATCCCTACTCTTTGCTTTCTGTCTGCCAGCCAGTTCTCTGTCCATGTCAGTACCCTACCCCCAATAACATGTGCTCCAATTTGCCCACTAATCTCCCGTGTGGGACCTTATTGAAGGCTTTCTGAAAGTCTAGATACACTGGCTCTCCCTTGTCCATTTTATTTGTCACATCCTCAAAACATTCCAGATGATTAGTCAAGCATGATTTCCCCTTCATAAATCCATGCTGACTTTGACTGATCCTGTTACTACTATCCAAATGTGCTGCTACAACATCTTTAACAATCGACTCCAGCATCTTCCCCACCACTGATGTCAGACTAACTGGTCGATAATTCCCCGTTTTCTCTCTCCCTCCTTTCATGAAAAGTGGGATAACATTAGCTACCCTCCAATCCACAGGAACTGATCCTGAATGTATAGAACATTGGCTTCGGTAAATTGGTTTCTGCTCCGTGTCTCTGCACTAAAAACTAAACTAAACTCTCAGCATCATAAGATGTACTCTGCTAAATTGTTCTCCCAGTCATTTGCCCAGTAGTAACCTAATAGTTAATGAATAGATTTTCAGCACAATCCCTGCTGTTCTGACCAGCCCGAGCATGGAAATGCTGCCTCCTTCTTCCTGTTCTAATCTTACCAAAGCACACCTCAGCAGTTACTAAAACGCTTATTGAGGGCTGAGCATTCATGCCTGCAGCCTTCCCAGTCAGTTTGATGGAGTTATGGAGTGAATTACAAGAGCATTCGGATCAGAGAGGTCCCAGGTTATATCTGCCCACTGTGCTGAGTCGGCCCATAAGATCCGCTGAAAATGTGGAACTGGATTTCTCACAGAAAGACCTGCGTCGACCGTGTTAAGGGTTTACCGGAGAGTCATGGTGTCATAGAGTCATGCAGCACGGAAATAGGCTCTTCAATCCAACTTGTCCATCCCTACCATGATGCCCCATCTAAGCCAGGCCCATCTATATACTAAAAACTCTCGTTTGTTTGTTTGTTTGTTCCTGAACTACAGCCAAAATGGTACACGATAGCGCGACAATTTTAGGCCCACCTTACTCACCGTCGTCCCTTTGGTGCTAATGGAAGAAGTTTCATTGAAATCGGTACTATATTTTAAAAGTTATTCACATTTTAAAGTTTAAATATATCTCTTAGGGAGGGAGGGGGGGGGGGGAGGGAGGGAGAGGGGAGGAGGAAGGATAAGAGGGGTTGAGGGGGATGGAGTGGGGGGGAGGGGAAAGGGGAAGGAGCGGGAGGGGGAGGAGATTGGGGGGAGGGGGAGGAGATTGGGGGGAGGGGAGGAGGGAGGGAGGGGGAGGGGAGGAGGGAGGGGGGTAGGGGGAGAGGGGGAGGGGAGGAGAGGGTGCTGCACCAATGCAGGAGAGGTTTGAGCCCAACGGATCCACTTGGTCTAACCTAAACTAATCTGAGCTCTTAGAACTGAATGCCATTAATTGACTGCATTGCAACTCTTAATTAGTTGTAAACAGCTTTTAGACATCTCAAGGTCGTGATTGAAAAGCAATCCTTGATTTTAATCTTAAATCTATCCCAGACTTTCAGTCCAGACAGTTCGGGGATGGGATAGATGATTAATGCTGTGGATTCTAATACTGAATCGTTCTAATTTCCCCTCGAGTTTGGGCGCATGGATGCAGCCCAGCACTGGGACGGTGTGTCAGTGCAAATAATGATCTAGCTGTGCACTCCGAGGGATTTGTAGCAATACTCAACACAGATGCCTGAACATCGGCAGCCACAATGCATCTCCCTGTCACCCTACACCGTACACTCGCCCCGTGTGTCTGCTGCAGAATTAATATCACCGCAGTCCCACATGCGCAGTCCCAGTCAGGGCTTTACTGGTGATTTCTTCATTCATTAAGTGGATATAGACTTCAATGACCAGGTTAGAATTTATTGTCCACGATACACACAAAGTGCTGGAGTAACTCAGCGGGTCAGGCAGCATCTTTGGAGACAAAGGATACGTTTAATTTAGTTTAGTTTAGTTTATTGTCACATGTACTGAGGTACAACTTTTTTGTTGTGTGCTAGCTAGTAGTGTGAAAAGACTACTGGTACAGCAGGCAGTGAAGAAAGCCAATGGAATGTTGGCCTTCATAACAAGAGGAGTTGAGTATAGGAGCAAAGAGGTCCTTCTGCAGTTGTACAGGGCCCTAGTGAGACCGCACCTGGAGTACTGTGTGCAGTTTTGGTCTCCAAATTTGAGGAAGGATATTCTTGCTATTGAGGGCGTGCAGCGTAGGTTTACTAGGTTAATTCCCGGAATGGCGGGACTGTCATATGTTGAAAGACTGGAGCGACTAGGCTTGTATACACTGGAATTTAGAAGGATGAGAGGGGATCTTATCGAAACGTATAAGATTATTAAAGGGGTTGGACACGTTAGAGGCAGGAAACATGTTCCCAATGTTGGGGGAGTCCAGAACAAGGGGCCACAGTTTAAGAATAAGGGGTAGGCCATTTAGAACGGAGATGAGGAAAAACTTTTTCAGTCAGAGAGTTGTGAATCTGAGGAATTCTCTGCCTCAGAAGGCAGTGGAGGCCAATTCTCTGAATGCATTCAAGAGAGAGCTGGATAGAGCTCTTAACAATAGCGGAGTCAGAGGGTATGGGGAGAAGGCAGGAACGGGGTACTGATTGAGAATGATCAGCCATGATCACATTGAATGGCGGTGCTGGCTCGAAGGGCCTGCACCTATTGTCTATTGTCTATTGTCTATTATTGTGTACATTGTGTGCATTGTGTACATTGTGTACATTGTGTACATTGTGTACATTGTGTACATTGTGTACATTGTGTACATTGTGTGCATTGTGTACATTGTGTACATTGTGTACATTGTGTACATTGTGTACATTGTGTACATTGTGTACATTGTGTACATTGTGTACATTGTGTACATTGTGTACATTGTGTGCATTGTGTACATTGTGTACATTGTGTACATTGTGTACATTGTGTACATTGTGTGCATTGTGTACATTGTGTACATTGTGTACATTGTGTACATTGTGTGCATTGTGTACATTGTGTACATTGTGTACATTGTGTACATTGTGTGCATTGTGTACATTGTGTACATTGTGTACATTGTGTACATTGTGTACATTGTGTACATTGTGTACATTGTGTACAAATTGTCACTCATTCCTTCTCTCCTGAGATGCTGCCTGTCCCGTTAAGTTACTCCAGCTTTTTGTGTCTTTCATGAGGGGAATAGATCGGGTAGATGCGCAGAGGAAATCAAGCTTGACTAATCTTCTGGAATTTTTTGAGGATGTAACAAGTAGAATGGATAAGGGAAAGCCAGTAGATGTGGTGTATCTGGACTTTCAAAAAGCCTTTGACAAAGTCCCACACAAGAGATTAGTGTGCAAAATTAGAACACATTGTATTGGGGGGTAAGGTATTGACATGGATAAAGAACTGATTGGCAGACAGGAAGCAAAGAGTAGGAATTAACAGGTCCTTTTCAGAATGGCAGGCAGTGACTCATGGGTGCTGAGACCCCAGTTATTTACAATATTTATTAACGATTTAGACGAGGGAATTAAATATGACATCTCCAAGTTTGCGGATGACACAAAGCTGGGTGGCTGTGTGAGCTGCAAGGAGGATGCTATGAGGCTGCAGGATGACTTGGATAGGTTGGGTGAGTGGGCAGATACATGGCAGATGTAGTATAGTTTGGATAAATGTGAGGTTATCCATGTTGGTGGCAAGAACAAGATGACAGATTATTATATGAATGGTGTCAAATTAGGAAAAGGGGAGGTGCAATGAGACTTGGATGTACTTGTACATCAGTCACTGAAAGTAAGCATGCAGGCACAGCAGGCAGTGAAGAAATCTAATGGCATGTTGGCCTTCATTGCAAGAGGATTTGAGTTTTGGAGCAAGGAGGTCCTACAAGGAGGTTGTACAGGCCCCTGGTGAAGATAGTCCAAGGGTCTCCAATGAGTATGAAGGGAGGTCAGGACTGCACTCTATCTTGTTGATAGGATGGTTCAGTTGCCTCATAACAGCTGGGAAGAAACTGTCCCTGAATTTGGAGGTGTGCGCTTCCACACTTCTGTACCTCTTGCCTGATGGGAGAGGGGAGAAGAGGGAGTGACTGGGGTGAGACTGGTCCTTGATTATGCTGGTGGCCTTGCCGAGGCAGCGGGAAGTGTAGATGGAGTCAATGGAAGAGAGGTTGGTTTGCTTGATAGCCTGGGCTGTGACCACAATTCCCTGCAATGTCTTGGAGCTGTTCCCAACCCATGCTGCGATGCATCCCGATAAAATGCATTCTACTGCGCATCTGTAGACGTTGGTGACGGTTGTTGGAGACATGCATTTTCTGTACTTCTTGCCTGGTAGGAGGAGGGAGAAGAGGGAGTGACTCCAGCACTTTGTGTCTATCTTTGGCATAAACCAGCATCTGCAGTTCCTTGTCTCTATATTCTAGAAATTATTGTCCATCCCTAATTGCCCATGAATAAAATTGCTTGCATACACTCAAGACTCATTGCTTAGTATAGTTTAGAAATGCAGCACTGAGACAGGTCTTTCTACCTATCGAGACCGTGCCAGCCATCGATCTCCCATTCACACAAGTTCTATGTCGTCACGATTTCTGGGCGGCACAGTGGTGCAGTGGTAGAGCCGTTGCCTTACGGCGCCAGGGATCCGAGTTGGATCCTGACCATGGGTGCTGTCTGTACAGAGTTTGTACATTCTCTCTGTGACCGCGTGGGTTTTTCCTGAGTGCTCCGGTTTCCACCTACATTCCAAAAGACATGCAGGTTTGTAGGTTAATTGGCTTCCGTAAATGCCCCCGAGTGTGTAAGATGCAAAAATGAGATAACATAGAACTAGTGTACAGGTGATCCATGGTCGACATGGACTCAGTAGGCCGAAGGACCTGTTTCTGCACTGTATCTCTAAACTAAACATGAAAGTCTTACCCATACTGTAACTTAGATGCTGAGGTAGAATTGAACACGTCATCAGTAATTCCAGGACCTGGAGTAGATTGAAGGTCATTCCCAATCAGGCGGCAGAGACAAAATTACACCCTTCCCAAGAGTTCGCTGCAGCCTGAGTTGCAATCTATATTCAAGACAATGATTGATATCAATGGCTTTGAGATTAATGTAGGAAAGTAGCTCTGTTAATAGACCATTGTGATGTTAATGAATGGCGGCGCTAAAGCATGCGGCTGACTCGCCTATTTTTTTGCATCTCTTATCTAGGTTATAGTTTGTAGCCCAGAAAAGGTGCCTTTGGCCTCGTATCCATGCTGTTCTGTGTTATAGAGTCACAGAGTCATACAGTGTGGACTTTCGGCCCAACTTGCTATTGTGAGTAGTTTTGGGCCCCTTATATAAGGAATGATCTGCTGGCGTTGAGGGGGTCCAGAGGAGATTTATGAGAGTTGTAAAGGAGTGTTCTCTGACACACTGTAACCTTTACTGGTAGTTTATTATAGCACATGGCACACACGTCCCAGCACTGACTGCATCCAGCCTTCAGACGTACCGGGACCTAAAAGGGTGGAACAAAGGGAGGAGACTACAGTTGTACTAATAGGATGGGGCGTGGTTAGTGGTGATAAGGTAGCTACAGTATAGGTTGCATGCATAACCATCTACATCCTTCCCCTTACAATTCAAACAAGTTACTACAGTAGCAGGATTATTATACAGTACCTGCAAAGCTAGACATATTCTCCGTAGCGAGCCGGAGGTTTTACAATCCGACCCGAGCGAGTGCGCACAGCACCTTCACCCTCCCCGCCCGAAAGAGTAGGAGGGGGGACAAGAACAGAAACAGGAGGAGAGAAGCTGGGTGGAGAACCCAGCTTGCAGGGGGAACGGAGAGACACAGGAGAGCCAGGCGAAAATGAAGGGGTAGAACGAGTTGAAGTTGGAGAGAGAGAAGATTTTGCAGGGGACAACAGAGCCTGGGGAGCAAGCCCGGGAGGAGCAGGGGGGGCTACCCGAGGCAAAAGGACCGACCGTGGCATGCAGGGAGCAGAGGGTACGTTAGTGGAGGAAGGCTCGACACGCGATGGAGGGGTATACGGAACCGCAGGAGGTGGTTTGGGCTCGTTAACCGCCAACAGGTGCTGGCGGCTGCGTCTGTAGACAGTCCCTTCGAAATCCACGAGGTAGGAACGTGGCGCGGTGTCAAACCCGACGACGGTGGCAAGTCGGGAATAGCCGGTGGACGTCTGCAAACGGACGACCTGTCCCGGCATCAGTGGAGAAAGAGGGCGGCAGGATTTATCATGCGACCGTCGCTGGATCTCGTGTTTTTGGGCAATACGTTTCTGGACATCAGCAGGCTGCAGGACTTTAGGCATCAGGGACTGCTGGGCAATAGGCATCGGAGGGCGGACAACTCGGGACATGAGTCGCTGGGCAGGGGATCCCATGGAAATGTCTCGAGAAATGTTGCGAAGGTTCAGGAGACACTGATAGAAATCCCCGTTCGAGAGGCGGGTTTGTTCAAGCAGGTGCTTAGCGCTCCGGACCGCCCGTTCCGCTAGACCATTGCTTTGAGGGTACTCCGGGCTGCTAGTGAAATGATTAAAGTTCCACTTTGTGGCAAACGCTCGAAACTCAGCGCTGGTGAACTGGCGACCGTTGTCTGTCTGCAGCCGGACAGGGGAACCAAACGTGGCAAAGTGGCGGCGAAGCTTGCTGATCACCATCTCGGAGGTGATGGCAGGGAGGAAGTCCACCTCGAACCAATTCGAGTAAGAGTCTACTAGCACAAGGTATTGCTTACCACGCCAGTCGAAAATGTCGGCAGCCAGAGAAGTCCAGGGCAGTTCAGGTGCAGGCTGCTGCAAAAGTGGCTGTCTTTGCTGATGCGGGGCAAGCGAGTGACAGTCCGGACAGGAATCGACTCGGGCTTGGATGTATTTAGCCATGGCCGGCCAGTAGTACTGGTCCTGGGCATGTGAGATGGTGGCATCTGCACCGGGATGTCCCATGTGGGCGGCATCAAAATACAAGCCACGCAGTGATTCCGGGATGACAACTTTGTGCCCTTTGATAATAATACCATCCCGGAGGACTAACTCATCGCGGACCAAAAAATAGGGGTGGACGCTGGCAGGCAACGAATTCCGCTTGGTGGGCCACCCGCGCTTGATGACAGCAGCAAGCTGCTGCAGGTCGGGGTCGTTTGCGGTGTGTTCAACCAGGCATTTCAGCTGGTGAGAAGGGACGAAGTTGACGTTCAGTACCTGTAAGTCCGACTGCTCGAAGGGGTGCTGGTCGCAGGAGGTCCGGGGGGCCCGGGACAGTGCATCAGCCACATGCATCTCGGTGCCCCTCTTATATACGATCTTAAAGTCAAAGCGCTGTAGCTGCAGCATCATCCGCTGTAGTCTGGCAGGAGCGCAGTGTATCGGTTTATTAAGTATTGTCACCAGTGGCTGGTGATCCGTTTCAATGGTGAACCTGGTGCCGAATAAGAAGTCTCTAAACCTCGAACACGCGAAAACCACCGCCAGCAGCTCCTTCTCTATCTGAGCATAGCGTTGCTCTGTGGCCGTCATTGTCCTAGAGGCATAGGAGATAGGCTGCAGCGAGTCGTCAGCGTGGAGTTGCAGGCAGGCAGCACCCAGTCCAAATCGGGAGGCGTCGCAGGTGACCACGATTGGAAGCAGCAGATCAAAAAACCTTAGTGTTGGTGTGCTGACCAGCCTCGTCTTCAGCAGGTCGAACGCCTGCTGGTGGTGTGGAAACCATGCCCAGGCAATGTCCTTCTTTGTGAGTTGTCTCAGGGGTGCGCTCAACTCGCTGAGGTCGGGGATAAACTTCCCCAGGTAGTTCACCATGCCCAGGAAGCGCTGCAGACTGACAGCGTCAGTCGGGGCCGGCAGCTCAGAGATGGCGCTGGTCTTTTGCGGGTCTGGCTTTAACCCTTGGGCTGTGAAGATGTGTCCGACGTATGTGACCTCAGGCACCCGGAACTTGCACTTTGACCGATTGAGCTTCAAATTTATCTGCCGGGCACGGTCCAAAATCCGCCGGAGGTTGTGGTCATGTTCGGCCACGTCCCTCCCATAGACCAGAATGTCATCCACAATAATCGCGCAGGGCAGACCTGCAAATAGTTGTTCCATAGAACGCTGAAATACCTCGCTGGCAGAGTTGATGCCGAACGGCATCCGTAAAAACTTAAACCTGCCGAAGGGCGTGCTGAACGTGGTCAGATCCGTGGAGCGTTTGTCCAGGGGTATCTGCCAAAACGAGCTCCTTGCATCGAGGACGGAGAACACAGTAGCTTGTCCCACCTGGGCGGCAACATCTTCGACAGTCCTCATGGGGTAGTGGGGCCGTTTAATTGCCATATTTAAGTCCTTGGGGTTAATGCACACCCGTATCTCATTTTTTCCTTTCTTCAACGTGGCGACCATGGTGGAGACCCATACGGTTGGATCGCTGACAGCCTCCAGCACTCCCATGTTGACCATGTCCTTGAGCATATTCTCCACTTTGCCCTTCATGGCAAAAGACACCCTGTGGGGTGGACGGATCACGGGCTCCACAGATGGGTCTGTCGCGATCTTGTACACCACCGGCAGCTTCCCCAGCTTGTCGTCAAACAGGTCTGGGTACTCACATAGTGGATCCATCACAGGTTGCACCTTGTGGACCGTATGGTTAAACGACACCAGCCCAAGATCCTGGCATGCCCGGTTGCTAAGCAACGTCACACAGTCACTGTCCAGAATGAAGAAAGACAGGTCCTGGGAACCTTCCTGCAGCACGCAGTGGAAGGTCGCCCTCCCCACAGGTGTTAGTTCCTCTCCCCCATAGGCACGCAAAACAGAGCGGTCGGCAATCAGCAGCTCATTATTCCTTATCCGGTGGAACAGCTTTGTTGACATTACGTTCACCTTCGCCCCCGTGTCAAGTTTAGCAGAGAAACACTTATTGTTGACAGTTATGTTCACAGAAGGATCGGGGAGGCGAGATCGGCTGTGGAGGAGAGTGTAAATACTTACATCTCCCGTGGAAAAGCTGGGCTCAGAGTCCATCTCGCTATCAACCTGCAAAAGATTGTCTAGGAGTTGTCTGGGAGCTGAGGGAACTTTCCCACGGGATCGGCAGGCAGCTGCAAAATGGTTTCTTCTCCCGCAGAAATTGCATGTCTTCCCAAGGGCTGGGCACTGTGATTCTGAGGAGTGTACGTAGCTGCAGTTAGGACACTTGTTAGATCTTGGGTCCCGGGGTGTGCGAACGGGCCGCTGTGGAGGGCGAAAGTTCTCCCTCATCCGTCGTTGTCCAGCAATTCCAGTTAAATTTACGGCTCGGTTGTCAGACCCCCTCTGTCCGTGAGGATGGTGGACCACTTCGGCAATGCGGCACGCATGCATTGCTTGAGTCAGGGTTAGGTCAGGCCGTTGCAGCAGGTCGGCACGCAGCTTCTGATCGACCATACCGGTAACGAGAATGTCTCTGACGAGCTGGTCGCGCATGGTTTCGAATCGGCACCGCTGGGCAAGGTGTTGCAGGTCGGCAATGAAGCATTCAACAGGTTCATCCGGCTGTTGCTTGCGTGAGAAGAACCTGGCCCGCTCCAGTATACGATTGGAGGGCAGGTCGCATAGCTCCGCGAATTTGCGCAAAAGACATACCGGGTCGTCGGCCGATTCAGCTGGCTCGACCGGCTGGTCGTTGTCATCCAGGACCGCTGGTGCATAGACAAAGGCTTGAGCTCTCTTCATTGCGTCGGGACCGGCCAGGTTGAGCAAAAGTGATGCTTTGACCGCGGCTGGGTCGTTCCGGTTCGCAATATTGACGTAGTGAGTGTAGTCCATCACAAAAGTCGACCATCGTTCCGCAATGTCGGCATCGAAGACAAGGGGAGATGGCTTTCGGCATGAGGACGCCATATCGAGGGAAACCCGAAACTGGGCACTAACGGGAACAAAATAAATGAAAACCGGTAAACGGGAAACGCTCGGATCCCACTTCTGCCACCATGTAAAGGAGTGTTCTCTGACACACTGTAACCTTTACTGGTAGTTTATTATAGCACATGGCACACACGTCCCAGCACTGACTGCATCCAGCCTTCAGACGTACCGGGACCTAAAAGGGTGGAACAAAGGGAGGAGACTACAGTTGTACTAATAGGATGGGGCGTGGTTAGTGGTGATAAGGTAGCTACAGTATAGGTTGCATGCATAACCATCTACAAGAGTTATCCCGGGAATGATTGGGTTAACATATGATGAGCATCTGAAGGCACGGGGCCTGTACTCACTCGAGTTTAGAAAGACGAGGGGGGAACCTCATTGAAACTTACCAAATAGTGAAAGGCTTGGATAGAGTGGATGTGGAGAGGATGTTTCCACAAGTGGGAGAGTCTAGGACCAGAGGCCATAGCCTCAGAATAAAAGGACGTACCTTTAGAAAGGAGATGAGCAAGAATTTCTTTAGTCAGAGAGTGATAGGAGGTAGTTGAGGCAGGTACTATCACAAAGTGTAAGAAACATTTAGACAGGCACATGGATAGGATAGGTTTAGAGTGATGTGGAGCAAATGCAGGCAGATGGGACGAGTGTAGATGGGGCATGTTGGTCGGCATGGGAAAGTTAG
The DNA here is from genome assembly GCF_053455715.1 of Rhinoraja longicauda. NCBI lineage: Eukaryota > Metazoa > Chordata > Chondrichthyes > Rajiformes > Arhynchobatidae > Rhinoraja > Rhinoraja longicauda. The sequence continues at coordinate 72,191,271 of NC_135956.1, forward strand.
GCCGAAGGACCTGTTTCCACACTGTATGACTCTATATGACTCTATGACTATATATACATCTACAATGAAGCCGTCCACAGTGCACGGATAAAGATAAAGGGCACAACATTTAGTGCAGGATAAAGTATGAAAAAGTCTGATTAAAGATAGTTTAACGGTCTCCAGGGAGGTAGATGGGAGGTCAGGACAGATCTCTAGCTGGTGAGAGGAGTGTTCAGTTGCATGACAGCAGCTGGGAAGAAACTGTCCCTGAAACTGGAGGTGTGCGTTTTCAAACTTCAGCATCTCTTGCCTCATGGGAGAGGGGAGAAGAGGGAGTGACCAGGGTGAGACTGGTCCTTGTTATGCTGCTGGCCTTGCCGAGGCAGCGGGAGGTGTAAATGGAGTCAATGGAAGAGAGGTTAGTTTGCGTGATGGTCTGGGCTGCATCCATAATTCTCTGCCATTTCTCACGGTATTGGATGGAGCTGTTCAGACAGTCTCGAGCTGAATCATCACCCATACTTTTTCTCCAGAGATTCCGCCTGTCCCACTGAATTATTTCTGCACTTTGTGTCTATTTTTAGTATAAACCAGCGTCTGTAGCTCTTTGTTTCTACATTCTAGAAATTATTGCCCATCCCTAATTGTTCATGAACAACATTGCTTGCTTATACTTAAGACTCATTGCTCAGAAATGCAGCACTGAAGCAGGCCCTTCTGCCTGTCGAGTCCACACTGACAATCGGTCTCCCATTCACACTAGTTCTATGTCATCACGCTTTCTCGTCCACTCCCTGCAACGAGGGGAAATTTCACAGAGGCCAATTAACCTTGAGTTAATTGTGATAACCGTGAGACAGGTCCTAGATTATGCTGGCGGCCTTGCAGAGACATTGTGAAGGGTAGACGTGTGCCAATTCCATGATGAAATATGACAAATCCTCCAGCAGGAAATCTCTGGGTATTGCGAGGAATGAATCAGGTCACCACTTATTTGGAGGACACATCGTTAGCACAGTTTTGGATGCATTTTGCACTTCATGGGATGTGTGTTTTGGACTGTACTTCTGGCACACTCACTGCTTCCCCTCCGTCCCAATTCTCCCCCCCCCCCCCCCCCCCCCTCCCCCCACCTCTCTCCCCCCTCCCACTTGGGAATGAGTGTTTTACAGAAAGCCAACTTCAAATAAAGTCTATTGACACGAAGTGCTGGAGTAACTCAGCGGACAGGCAGCATCTCTGTAGAAAATTAATGTCTGTACAGTGGCGGTCGAGTGGCCCAGCGGTGGAGTTGCTAGGGTTCGATCCTGACTACAGGCGCCGGTCTCGAACCCGGATCTCTGGTGCTGTACGGCAGCAACTCCACCACTTTGGCACCGTGCCACTGTGAATGTGGAGGAATTAGAGGGCATAGCTTTGTGGTAAGAGGGGCAGAGTTTACAGGAAAAGTGCGGGGCATTTACACAAAGGGTGGTGAGTGCCTGGAAGGCTCTTTCTGGGGTGGTGGTGGTGAAGGCAGATATGATAGTGGCATTTAGGAGACTTTTGGATAGGCACCTAGATATGCAGAGAATGGAGAGATACGGATTATGTGCAGGCAGGTAAGAGTTGGTCTTGGCATCATGTTCAGCACAGAGATTGCGGGCCGAAGGGCCTGTTCCTGTGCTGTGCTGTTCGATTTTTTATGATTCTCAGAAAATTGAATCGAATTGCTCCCAGCTCGTAAATGTCGCTGCCATCATTATCAAAATCTTTAGTTGTGTCATTATGATAAGTATGTGGATGTCAAGCAAATTAACCTGGTCCTCAGCCATCCCGCTGATCAATCTGGTTTCAATTATCCCCATGGCAACAGGTCTGACCCTTGCTGTGAGCAGTTGCTCAGTGATATATTTCAGTGTGTGCCCACCATCAGTGCCGTGAGGCTCCATTATCAGAGTCAATTGACTGAACGCTTGACCCCTGTGGGTGTAATAAAATGCTCAGAGGTGCTTTCTGCTTTACTGAAAAGGAAAAAAAAAAGACCCAGGTCCACAATGAAATATCAAAGTAAGGCCTTAAAGACAAAATCCATACTCTGAATTGATCCAGATATGCAAAAGCGGCAACATATGACGGCGTCTGTCAGACATTATTAGTACATCAGTTGAAATCGGTTGGTGTAGCATTATGGTTACATTGCTGGAAGATTCAGAGAACCATAGAAAGGGTCTCGACCCGATACATCACCTATTCCTTTTCCCCCATAGATGTTAGACAATAGACAATAGACAATAGGTGCAGGAGTAGGCCATTCAGCCCTTCGAGCCAGCACCGCCATTCAATGCGATCATGGCTGATCACTCTCAATCAGCCAATGGTCGTCCTCTCTCCAACTTCCCGACCTTCACAGACTGATTAACAGTGCCCTATTGGCGCTCTTTTTAAACTGCCGTTTCTACCACTATTAACAGGTACTTACTTTCAGCCAATGGTTGTCCTCTCTCCAACTTCCCGACCTTTACAGACTGATTAACAGTGCCCTATTGGCTGACCTGCTGGCCATTTTGTGTCCATCTTTAGCTGTAGAATGACGCAAGGCTCTGGAGTAACTCAGCAGGTCAGGAAGCATCTCTGGAGAAGATGTATAGATGACGTTTCGGGTTGGGACCCCTCTTCAGACATGGTCTTCAGAAATGGTGTCGGAATGACAGAGTATCAACACAGTGGCGCAGCGGTAGAGTTGCTGCCTCACAGCGCCAGAGACCCGGGTTCGATCCTGACTACAGGTGCTGTCTGCACGGAGTTTGTATGTTTTCCCTGTGACCGCGTGGGTTTTCTCTGGATGCTCCAGTTTACTCCCACATTCAAAAGACGTGCAGGTTTGTAGGTTAATTGGCTTCTGTAAATTGTCCCTAGTGTGTAGGATAGTGCTAGCGTATGAGTTAGCGCGGACTCGGTGGGCCAAAGGGCCTGTTTCTGTGCTGTATCTCAAATCTAAACTAAACTAAATTAAACGCTGTCTCACCCGCTGAGGTACTTCAGCACTTTGAATCTTTTTGTGTAAACCAGCATCTGCAGTTCCTTTTTCCACATAGAGCCATAGAGGTGTAGACCAGAGAAACAGGTTCTTTGGCCCAGTTTGTCCATGACTACTGAGTTGGCCTTTTGTGTTTGTCCTATTTGGCCCATATACCTCTAAGCCCTTCCTATCCACATATCTGTCCAATTGCCTTTTAAAAATCGTAATTGTATCTGCTTCCATAGCTTCCTGTGACAGCTCATTCCAGATACGGACTGTCCTCTGAGTGAAAAGGATGCCCCTGAGATTTCTCTAAAGTCTCCCCTCTCCCATTAAGCTTATAGATATATAGGGAATGGAGGGATATGGAACATTGGCCGGAAGGTCAGGGTTGGTCTCAGCATAAAGATCGGTGCAGACATTGTGGGCTGAAGGGCCTATTCTTGTGCTGTACTGCTTTATGTTTTATGTCCTGTGCCCTCTACTTTAGGATTAATGGTATTGCCTCTCAGCTCTAGTGACCCAGGTTCGATCCTGACCTCGGGCGCTGTCTGTGTGGAGTTTGCATGTTCGCCCTGTAGGGGCCGCTGAGAATGAAGGGGGATCCGCAGGGGGGGGGGGGGGGTGTAGTGCTAATATAGGGGGCAGTAGATAGGACTGTTCAGTGAACTCCTGTGACTTTGTCGGCGCCAAACTGTACTGTGTCTGCTAGGTGAGGTCTTCTACAAGATTTTACCTGGTTGTGTGCAAAACAAAGTATTGCACTGTGCGTAGGTACATGTGACAATAAAGTATCATTGAATTGAATCACAAAACGGGCGGCACGGTGGCGCAGCGGTAGAGTTGCTGCCTTTACAGCGAATGCAGCGCCGGAGACTCAGGTTCGATCCTGACTACGGGCGCCGTCTGTACGGAGTTTGTACGTTCTCCCCGTGACCTGCGTGGGTTTTCTCCGGGATCTTCGGTTTCCTCCCACACTCTAAAGACGTACAGGTATGTAGGTTAATTGGCTGGGCAAATGTAAAAATTGTCCCTAGTGTGTGTAGGATAGTGTTAATGTGCGGGGATCGCTGGGTGGCGCGGACCCGGTGGGCCGAAGGGCCTGTTGCTGCGCTGTATCTCTAAATCTAAATCTAAATCTAAAAACCTGGGGTTGGAAGGGTAATTGGCTCCTGTGAAGAGGCTTTGGCCTTCAGAGATACAGCATAGACACAGGCCCTTCGGCCCACCGAGTCCGTGCTGACCTGCGATCCCCATACACTGGCACAATCCTACACACTAGGGACAACTTACGATTTACAGAACCGATTGACCTATAAAGCTGTACGGCTTTGGAGTGAGGGAGGAAACAGGAGCACCTGGAGAAAACCCATCCAGTTTGACGGAGAACGTACAAACCCCGTGCAGACAACACTCTTAGACGGGATCGAACCCGGGTCTCTGGTGCCAAAAGGCAGCAACTCTACTGCAGTGCCACTGTGCCGCCCTAGTCATCTGACCAACTGATTCCCTATGATGGCAGTGGGTTTTGCGTGTGGACTAGTACGGGAAAAATATTCTATTTACGTCCCCTAAACAAAATGCTTGTTCTGCATTCTGCATTGAGATTAGTGAAGCCATGCTCTCTTTTCTGTGCATGGGGTCCATGTCAATAATATGTCAGTGCAATATATTAATCGCAGGAGATGCAACACCTCTCCTCCTTATACCTCTTCCCTCGACTCCATCCAGGGATCCCGACAGTCCGTTCAGGTGAGGCAGAACGTTCACTTGTACCTCCTATGTGGCCTCATCTACTGTATCCGGTGTCCTCGGTTTTGGGCTCCTATATATTGGTGAGAACAAGCGCAGATTGGGCGATCGTTTCGCTGAACACCTAAGCTCAGTCCACCTTGGCCTATGCGATCTCCCGGTTGCCAAACACTTTAACTTTCTTTCCTATTCCCACACTGACCTTACTGTCCGGGGCCTCCTCCATTGACAGAGTGAGGCCAAATGCAAAATTAGAGGAATAGCACCTTGGGCAGCTTACACCCCAGCAGTATCAACATTGATTTTTCTAATTTCAAGTAACCCTTGCATTTCCCTCCCTCTCCTCCATCCCCCACCCTAGTCGGCCTGCTGGTCGGCCACTGTTCGAATCCTTGTATCCCTTCATTATCACCTCTACCCCAGCCAACAATGGGCCATTATGGGCTCCACCCTTCCTTGGTCATCTGTTGTCGGCCCTGATGTGTTCTGGCCTTTTCTCACCTCCAGGTCCCTCCCCTCTACTTTCTGTCTGAAGAAGGGTCCTGACCCGTCCTTTTTCTCCAGAGATGCTGCCTGACCCACTGAGCTACTCCAGCACTTTGTGCCCATCTTCAATATTTTGGTTTTGTTTGGTTTAAAGTCTATAATTCATCACTTTCCCATCGTTTCCGCGTCAAGTGCCCTCGAGTGTTTGGACCAGGAAGCCTCAATGGGGGAAATGGAGCAAATATCATTAAATGCCATTCACTAGATTGCATTTGCGCAAGAGAAATGATGGATGTTTTTTTATATCCTTGATAGATTTGGTCCTGTGGGCTTTGAAAGACTAGTGCAAACAGGAATCGAAATGTTAATGTATTCCAGGAAGTGCTTGGTTGGCAAGCAGAGCAGAAGAAAGGAAAGTACGAATTTGGCCAAAATTGTTGGAAGGAAATTGTTGCCATCTGGAAGTGGGAATAGATTATGGCAGAATATTAAGAACTAGTAAATCATAATGGTCTGAAGGGAGAATAAGACAATGTGTTTTAAGAAGCCATAAATGCAATTGAGCGTTCTAGATATATTCAAAACATTGCAATATTATCATGAATATGCCTGAAATTAGTCATAGTCATAGTCATAGAGTCTTACAGCATGAAAAGAGGCCCTTTGGCCGGACTTGCCCACACCGGCCAATGTGTTTCATCTCCACTAGTCCCACCTACCTGAATTTAGCCCATATCCCCCTCAACCTGTCCTATCCGCGTATCTGTCTAAATGTTTCTTAAATGTTGAAATCGTACCTGCCTCAACTATTTCCTCCGGCAGCCCGTTCCTTACACCCATCACCCTTTGTGTGAGAAAGTTCTAGCGTGACAGATTCCGAGTAAATCTTTCCCCCCCTCACTTTCAACCTATGACCTCTGGTTCTTGAATCTCCCACACTGGGCAAGAGATTCTGCGCGTCTACCCGATCTATTCCTTTCATGATTTTATACACCTCTATAAGATCACCCCTCATCCTCCTGCGCTCCAAGGAATAGAGTCCTGGTCTGCTCAACCTCTCCTTATAGCTTCAAGATGGAATTCAAGGTGAAAAATCATTTAAAACATTAAAAAGAAAATGTAGGCAAGCAACACTTTTCTCCTGTGTTACCTGTAAAACCATGGTTTGATTTCAAGACGCGGTTGATGAATGAGAAGCTGTCATTCCTTTCTTGCCTGTGACGGATTAATTCATCCATATTTTAGAAATCTCTGCACTATGCTAAAGGACTACACCAGAAGAATAGAAATAACATATCCTTCTTGAGAGTACTGCTTCTCTGGATATAAAGTGAGTCTTTGTACGTGGCAGTTGGCTTAAACGTTTGGATTGGAAACAAATTGTGTGTATTTTTTTCTGCAATTTTATGGAAATATTTTTTTCAGGAACTGGAGGGATTTTTCATCATCTTCTGAGTAAAACTTTTGCAATTCCACTATTTTTTGTTTATCTATGCTTGGAAATGACTCTCAGAAGTTAACAGTTTTTAGATTTAGAGAAACAGCGCGGAAACAGGCCCTTTGGCCCACCGAGTCCGCGCCGCCCAGCGATCCCCGTACATTAACACTATCCTACACCCATTAGGAACAATTTTTACATTTGCCCAGCCAATTAACCTACATACCAATACGTCTTTGGAGTGTGGGAGGAAACCGAAGATCTCGGAGAAAACCCATGCAGGTCACGGGGAGAACGTACAAACTCCGTACAGACGGCGCCTGTAGTCAGGATTGAACCTGAGTCTCCGGCGCTGCATTCGCTGTAAGGCAGCAACTCTACCGCTGCGCCACCGTGCTGCAGTTGTCATCTTATATATAAACCAAACCCACTAGACACCCCATAGATAGAAGGTGAATAGATAGGGTTAGATGTAGGGGAATCAAGAACCAGAGGACATAGGTCTAAGGTGAGAGGGGAAAGATTTAATCAGTACCTGAGGGGTGACTTTTTCACACAGAAGGTGGTGGGTATATGGAAAGAGCTGCCGGAGGCAGTAGTTGAGGCATAACATTTAAGAGATATTTGGACACGTACATGGATAGGACAGGTTTAGAGGGATATATATGAGCCATATACAGGCAGGTGGGACTGTTGTGGATGGGGCATGTTGGTCGGTGTGGCAAGTTGAACTGAAGGGCCTGTTTCCGTGCTGTACGATTCTATGACTCTCAGGGATTACCGAGTAATAGAGTATCATTGTATAAATAGTACTAGAAACAAAGAACTGCGGATGCTGGTTAATACACAAAGTGACACAGAGAGCTAGAGTAACTCAGCGGGTCAGGCAGCATCTGTATAGATAATGTTTTGGGTTGAGACCCTTCTTCAGACTTCCTAGGCCTGGAATCCAGGTGAGTTGAAGCGAGGATCGGAGGAGTCATTGGTCGTGGCCCGCAGGCGTCTGGAGTGCAGGCAACGGTCAGCTGTGGTGATGTCGGTGACGGCAGGCACTGCCTGGTAGTGGCCGAGGGAGCTGTGCGGGCCGTCGTTGACGGCCGTGGGTCTGGGCTGGAAGCAGCCGGGGAGGCAGAGCGGGCCGGGGGTGGCGTCAACAGCCCATTGTGGCGGTGACGATCAGACCGCTATGAATGAAATCCGTTATAAGGAGGTCCGTGATAGTGAAGATTTACCATATGTTTGTACAAATTCTCTGAGGAAAATCCACAGTAATTTTGCCCTCTGCCATGGCACAGCAGTAGAGTTGCTGCCGTACAGCGCCAGAGACCTGGGTTTGATCCTGACTATGTGTGCTGTCTGCATGGAGTTTGCACGTTCTCCCCGTGACCTGCGTGGGTTTTCTCCGGGTGCTCCTGTTTCCTCCCACACTCCAAAGGCACTCCAAAGGTTTGTAGGTTAATTGGCTTGGTAAAATTGTAAATTGTCCCTCGTGCGTGTGGGATAATGTTGGTGTGCGGGCATCGCTGGTCGGTGCGGACTTGGTCGGCCGAAGGGCCTGTTTTGGCACTGTATTTCTAAACTAAAATTAATTTAATTTGGCCACGACCCTTTTAATTCAGCCTTTAAAGGACTACAGCAAATGGTTGAACCAAATCTACTCAATACCCTCAGCTGGTCATTTCAGTGGCCTGTGTTAATTTTACACGAGTATTGATGTTGCAGGGATGCATTTGGGTCCAGGGAGAGGTCAGAGGGATATGGGTGGTAGCCAGGGGTGAGGCAGATCGATGGAGATAAGCTTTGTGCCATCAGGCGTTTTTCCAGGATTGAGGAAACAATCATTAAATTGCAGCCAAAACAGAAACTGCCGGAGCAAACTCAGCGGGTCAGGCAGCAGCTGTGGAGAATTTGGATAAGTGACATTTCGGGTCAGGACCCTTCTTCAGACCGATTGTAGAATGGGGGGGGGGGGGGGGAGAGAGAAAGCTGGAAAAGAGAGGTGAGGAGTGGGACAAACCAAGCCCTGGCAAGTGATAGGTGGATACAGGTGATGAAAGTTTGATTGAAGAATGGGTGGACAAAGGTCAGAGCACCCGGAGAAAATCCACGCAGTCACAGAGAGAATGTGCAAACTCCATACAGACATCACCCATAGTCAGGATCGAACCCAGGTCTCTGGTGTTGTAAGGCAGCAATTCTACTGCTGCACCACCCAATGTTAGATGCCACTGGCAAAGATGCCAATTGTACTTCATCAAAACTTAATGGCTTCCTTGGCCCTTTCAGAGGGCAGTTTGGTCAACTTGCATTGCTGTGAGTCTGGAGCCACAACCGGCCTAACCAAGGACAGGAGATTCCCTGCCCTGAAGTGTGATCATAATCTCATAAAATCATAGAAAACAGAATTAGGCCATTCGGACCATTCAAACATTCTGCCTTTCAATCATGGTTGATCTATTTTCCCCCTCTCCACCCCATTCTCCTGTTTTCCTCCCGTAACCTTTGACACCCCTACTCATCAAGAACCCATCAATCTCCGCTTTAAAAATACCCATTGACTTGGCCTCCACAGCCGTCTGTGGCAAATTCCACACATCCACCACACTCTCGCTAAAGAAATTCCTCCTCATCTCCATTCTAAGGCACGTCCTTTTATTCTGAGGCTGTGCCCTCTGGTCCTAGACTCTTCCACTAGTGGAAACATCCTCTTTACGTCCACTCAATCCAGGCCTTTCACGATTTGGTGGGTAGATTGAACTACATGATAGGAGCCCTGTGGTCCTTTTACTGATATCCTAGTTTCAGGGTCACCTTGGCTAATAATGACTGTTTTAGATTAATTTAATTAATAAATGAAAGTGAATAATCCAGCTTTCTGGCTGCTGTGCTGGAATTCAAACATACCGGCAGATCGATAGTCTGGGCCTTGGCATATTTGAGCTACTCTACGCTAGCTCATCAGTGTGCCTTGTTCAAATGGTAAGTGGCATGGTGCCTCAGGTATACAAGACAGAACATGGGACAGTACAGGACCAGAGAAGGCCTTTCGACCCCCAATGTCTGTGCCAAACACGCTGCCAAGTTCAACTAATCTCTTCTGCCTGCATGTGATCCATATCCCTCCATGCCTTGTATGCCCATGTGTTGATCTAAAAAGCATCTTAAATGTTCATAAGACATAGGAGCAGAACTCGGCCATTCGGCCCATCAAGTCTACGCTGCCATTCAATCATGGCTGATCTATCTTTCCTCTCAACCCCATTCTCCTGCCTTCTCCTCATAACCTTTGGCACCCTTACCAATCAAGAACAGCGCAATGGCGGCAACACAGTGGCGCAGTCTGAAGAAGGGGCTCGACCCGAAACTATTCCTTTTCTCCAGAGATGATGCCTGACCCGCTGATTTACCCCAGCACTCTGTGTCTATCTTCAGATAACCGTTGGTCTTGGCATCGTATTTGGCAGAGACATTGTGGGCTGAAGGGTCTCTTCCTGTGCTATACTGTTCTATTACACGCCACTCGTGTGGCGGCGCCTAACGGCTGCGGCTCGCTGGCAGTCTCTTTGTCCTTTTCTTGTTTGTGTGTTGGTGTTGGGGTGTTTTGTTTAGGTTGTGTATGTGTGGGGGGGGGGTGTATGTGTGGGGGGGGGTGTATGTGGGTGGGGGGGGGAAATCTTTCTTTTTTTTACGTCTCTTCCTCAGGGCGAGGCTTGGCCACGGGGCCTTCCATCGCCCGGTGCGGCTTGGCCGCAAGGGCCTTCCATCGCCCGGCGCGGCTCGGCCGCGGGACTGAACAGCGCCCGGTGCGGCCGCAAGGGCCTTCCATCGCCCGGCGCGGCTCGGCCGCGGGACTGAACAGCGCCCGGTGCGGCTCGGCCACGGGACTGAACAGTGCCCGGTGCGGCTCGGCCGCGGGGCCTTCCATCGCCCGGCGCGGCTCGGCCACGGGACTGAACAGTGCCCGGTGCGGCTCGGCCGCGGGGCCTTCCATCGCCCGGCGCGGCTCGGCCGCGGGACTGAACAGCGCCCGGTGCGGCCGCGGGGCCTTCCATCGCCCGGTGCGGCGCAGCCACGGGACTGAACAGCGCCCGGCGTGGCTCGGCCGCGGGACTTTCCAGCGCGGCGCGGCCGCGGGACTTTCCATCGCCCGGTGCAGCTCGACCGCGTGGACTTCCCATCACCCGGTGCGGCTCGGCCGCGTGGACTTTCCATCTCCTTGCGGGGGCTGTGCGGGTCGGTCGCCTCGGTAGGGGTCGAGTTGTCTGTACGTGGGAGGGGCATGGGGGAAGAGAGAGGGGAAGTTTTTGGCCTCCATCACAGTGAGGGGGTGTTTGGAGTCACTGTGATGGATGTTTGTGTTGGGGTTGTGTCTTGTGTTTTTTGTACTGCTGGCTAAGTAATCTCGTTCTGAACGAATGACAAATAAAGCTATTTTGGATTTGGATTTTTTAAAAAGTTGTTTCCCACCCCACAGGTGCTGCCTGACCAGCATTTTCTGCTTTATTTCAGATTTCTATCACCTGTGGTTATTTTGCTTTCCTGGGTCTATTGAACACACATCTCTCTCTTTCTATAGACTTCAGCAACTTCAAAGAGAGCAGAAAGCACATAGAATCATTAAAAAAACTCAGCAGGAATCGATATACAACAAATTAGTGGGAGAGTCTAGGACCGGAGGCCACAGCCTCAGAATAAAAGAACGTACCTTTACAAAGGAAATGAGGAGGAATTTTTTTTTAGTCAGTGGGTTGTGAATCTGTGGAATTCATTGCCACAGAAGTTGTGGAGGCCATCACTGGATGTTTTTATAAGGTGGAGATTGATAGATTCTTGATTAGTAAGGATGTCAGGGGTTATTGGGTGAAGGCAGAAGATTGTGGTTGAGAGGGAAAGGTAGATCAGCCATGATTGAATGCCGGAGTAGACTTGATGGGCCCGCGTGGCCTAATTCTGCTCCTGGAATGTATGAACTTTATGAACTTTACAGCCAACTCTGCCTGTGCACTGACCAGCACCCTTACTGATACAGTGTCAGACATGATTTAGACTTTGGACCTTAGAGATGCAGTGTGGAAATAGGACCTTCGGCCCACCAAGTCCGCGTCGACCAGCGATCACCCCATACACATTAGGGACAATTTACAGTTTTACCGAAGCCAATTAACCTACAAACCTGTACGTCTTTGGAGTGTGGGAGGAAATTGGAGCTCCCGGAGAAAACCCATGCAGATCACAGTGAGAACGTACAAACTTCATACAGACACCACCCATAGTCAGGATCGAACCTGGGACTCTGGTGCCATACGGCAGCAGCTCTACCCCTGCATCACTGTGCCGCCCAGTGTCAGATGCCACTGGCAAAGATGCCAATTGTAGTCCATCGCGACTCAATTGCTTCCTAGAACCCTGTCAGAGGGCAGTTGAGTCAACTCACATTGCTGTGAGTCTGGAGTCACATGGAGACCAAGGACAGGAGATTCCCTGCCCAGAAGTGAGATCATGGGACCATAACACCCAGGAGCAGAATTAGGCCATTCGGCCCAATGATAGCACCCGTGGTCAGGATGGAACCCGGGTCTCTGGCGCTGTAAGGTATCAGCTCTACCACTGCCATTATGCCATTGTACCACGATTTACGGGTTCACAGCGACACTTAACATGTGGTCCAGCCTACACTGTAGTACGCATCTAAATGTTGTATCCATCATCAAGCAGATTGCCCTTCTTACTGCAGTGCTGTGAGGAGCCTTTAAGATGCACTGCAGGTCCACCACCAATTTCCCAGCAACTGGTGGTCCGGCACCTTCTTTAATCTGGACAAGATTACGAGAATGCAGTTGAAATCCCCCCCTGGAAATTCCCCCCAAAATGTGGCGCCTCGGCCAGATGAGGCGGCCGATCTCGACCTCATGGGGACTTCCGCGGTCGATCAGCGGATCGAATTTACCCCCTGTTGCCGGGGCTCTGGAACTCTGGCCTGGCCGGAGTCGGCAGATCCCTTCCCATTGCCGGCGTCCAAGGCCGACTTTGCCGTCCGGTATCTCGGCTTCCCGGCGGCCTCGGAGGACCGGTTGGACTCCTCGGAGGCCGTGACCTCTGTTAGTCCGGCAAAAGGGATAATCCGGAAAGGCTCTGGAACCAAGGGCACCGGAAAATTGGTGTTGGACGTAAATCCTCCCCTTCGCTTGCTCTGACCTATTCCTACTGGATTATGTGAGGGGATTTACAATATATACTGCTGCTTGCAAAGACAGACCTGTCTCAATAACCTCCATCTCTATGTTACATTGGAGACTAATAGCTACCGATTTAGTTGCAATCTGAATCCCCAGACCATTTATTATTAATAGTAAGGATTTTTGCCAGGACTTTGAAAGTCACAAATGATTGATAAGCCTGCCCTCAGCTACTGTAGTGTAATATACCTTGACTTCTGATACACTGTGTTCCGGCTTGGGAGGGATACACAGGTTTTACTGCATCAAAGGTCCTCAACATCAATTTTGAGGACATTCTGATATTAAAGACAGAGAAAAGGTCTTGTTTTCTTGTGGGGCAGCACTCATTTTACTTTCAGGATGGCACAGTGGCGCAGCTGGTAGAGCTGCTACCTTGCAACCCCAGAGACCCGGGTTCGATGCTGACCTGGGGTGCTGTCTGTATGGAGTTTGCACATTCTCCCTGTGACCGCGTGGGTTTCATCCGTGGGCTCTGATTTCTTCCCACATCCCAAAGTGCTGTATCTCGAAAACTCTAAAAGTGTAGGATAATTGGCCTCTGTAAATTCCCCCTCGTCTGTAGGGAGTAAATGAGAAAGTGGGATAACATAGAACTAGTGTGAATGCGTGATCGATGGTCAACAGTGGGCCGCAGTGCCTGTTTCCATGCTCTATCTCTAAACTAAACTAAGTTAAATGATATCCTAGAGTGCTTGAGAACCTACCAGGTGCACATGGAATGGCATCACATGTGGAATGTGGTAAATGGGGAACATAGCAAGATCCCATAAACAGATGAGTTACGTACAAACATTCAACAGGACTCCTGTAATTACTCATAAAGCCATATAGCATGGAAACAGGCCCTTCAGCCCAATTCGCCCACGCCAACCAAGCTGCCCATTTACGCTAGTCCCACCAGCTTGCATTTGCCCCAAATCCCTCTAACCGTTTCCTATGCATGTACCTGTCCAAATGTCTTTTAAATGTCGTTATAGTACCTGCCTCGACTAGCTCCTCTGGCAACCCATTCCATACACCCACCACCCTCTGAGTGAAAAAGGTGCCCCTCGGGTTCCTCTTAAATCTTTCCTCTCGTGCCTTAAACCTACATCCTCTGATTCTTGATTCCCCTACTCTGGCCTAAAGGCTCTGTGCATCCACCCTATCTATTACATGATCTTGTACACCTCTATAAGATCACCCCTCATGTCCTACACTCCAAGGAATAAAGTCCTAGCCTGCCCAACTTCTCCCAATAGCTCAGACTCTCGAGTCCTGGCAACATCCTTGTAAAATACTCATCAACATACTCGTCTGCTCTTCTTGAAGTAGTTTTTTAAAAAGTTTTTTTCATTTTCAGGATGTTGTTAAATGTTGTTGCTCCTAATATCTGCAGTTATTTTCCATCCCATTTTACTCCTGAACTTTTAAGTCACCCACATTTTCATAGCGAGAGGATTTGAGGATTTGAGTATGGGAGCAAGGAGGTCCTACTGAAGTTGTACAGGTGAGACCGCACCTGGAGTATTGTTGCAGTTTTAGTCTCCTAATTTGAGGAGACTATTTGAGGAGACTCCCTCATTGCTATTGAGGGAGTGCAGCAAAGTTCAGGAGGTTAATTCCCGGATGGTGAAATGATGGATCGACTGGGCTTGTATTCACTGGAATTTAGAAGAATGAGAGGGGATCTTATAGAAACATATAACATTCTTAAGGGATTGGACAGGCTAGATGCAGGAAAAACGTTCCCGATGTTGGGGGAGTCCAGAACCAGGGGTCACAATTTAAGAATAAGGGGTGGGCCATTTAGGACTGAGATGACAAAAAACTTCTTCACCCAGAGAGTTGTGAATCTGTTGAATTTTCTGCCACAGAAGGCAGTGGAGGCCAATTCACTGGATGTTTTCAAGAGAGAGTCAGATTTAGCTCTTTGGGCTCAAGGAATCAAGGGATATGGGGAAAAGGCAGGAACGGGGTTCTCATTTTAGATGATCAGCCATGATCATATTGAATGGCGGTGCTAGCTCAAAGGGCAGAATGGCCTACTCTGGCACCTATTTTGTTTTCTAAAGAAATAACTATTAAATATTTATCCAGGGTTCTGCAGATGTTTTTTTTATCTGTTGTCTCTGCAGAGTTCATTTTTTATTTTTTAAGCATGTCAATTAATTCTGACAACAGGCCAGAAAACTCTCCTTGAAAAATCTATATTTATATCCTGCCTTTAAGGAAGTAATGCAGCACAAAGTGCTTTTCAAGAGCAAATGTAATCCCAAGACTCGTAGCATCATGTTATTATCATGATAATGCTAATATTTTGTGTTTTTTGTCTGAATTGTAGTTTAATATGATGTAGTGTTGTATGTTATGTTTTGGGGGGGGTGGGGTGGGGGGGTGGGGGGTGGGAGGGAACGGGAACTGTAACATTCTCTCTCCAGAACGGAGACGTGACCTTTGTTCTGTGTCGTGTCTCCGTTCCCGTTGCGGCCTACCACCGGCCATGCACCTGGGAACACCTGGGGCTCTGGTTCGCAGAGCCTGCGGCCCGGACTCACCACCTGCGGCGCTGGCTGCCTGCAGATGCTGCGGGCGCGGCTGCGACTCGTCTCCGGAGGCTCCGGCGCGGGCCGCGTGGACGTCGGAAGCCCGCAGGCCCCTGGATGAGGGCCGACATCGGGAGCTCCGGCAACGGCAGAGGCAGCGTGTTCGCCCGCCCCGAATCGCGGGGCTTGGGTCGGCCCGTCGCGGACCTTTCACCATCCGGCGCGGCCTGAAATAGGCCGTTGACCTTTCACCGCCCAGCGGGGGCTTCAATATCGGGAGCCCCGACCGCCCCGACGTGGCAACTCCAACAGCCTGACCGCGGGACAAGACGGCAGGGAAGAGAAAAAGACATTTTGGCCTTCCATCACAGTGAGGAGGGACTGGAGGAGACTCACTGTGATGGATGTTTCTTTTTGTTTGGTGTTAGTTGTGATTGTATGTGTTATTGCATTTTTATTGATTAATCTTATTGGTCTTATTGTTCAACTGCGGGTAATGTTTCATTTTACTACACATTTATGTGTATGTAACAAATAAACGACTATTGACTATTGATATTAATGTAGGTGCCCAAATTCCAGATCGAGAGGGACTTTTGTAGAAGAGGAATGTCGTGAGGTGAAGAGGTATTGGGGAAAAAGTCCTGAGCTTGCGACTTAAGCTGCTTAAGGCAGAGCTGCCTACGGTGGAGCAATTAAGTTCAGGGCCGAGGGAGAGATCAGAACTGGCGAAGCAGTAACATGGGGCTGGAGGAGGTTAGAAAGAGAAAAAAACATTTCACACAGAGGGTAGTGGGAACATGGAACGAGCTGCCAGAGGAGGCAGTTGAGATCACTCCCTCCACAACTGTTGGTCATTCAGCATGGAAACAGGCCTTTCGGCCCAATTTTCCCATGCCGACCAACATGCCACATCTCTACTAGTCCCACCTGCCTGCGCTTGGCCTACCCACCTGCATCAACCTCGTACCTACCATGCTTTGTCCTATCCCACACCTCTTCCGGCTTTTTCCCCCCACACCCCACCAGAATCAGTCTGAAGAAGGGCCCCAACCGGAAATGTCACCCCTCAGGGTTCTATTAAATCTTTCCCCTCTCACATTAAACCTATGTCTTCTGATTCTTGATTCCCACACCCTGGGTGAAAGACTATGCATTCACACTATCTATTCCCCTCCTGATTTTATACCCCTCTGTAAGGTCACCCCTCAGCCTCCTGGGCTCCAAGAAATAAAGTCCTAGAATGCTCAACCTCTCCCTATAGCTCAGACCCTCAAGTCCTGGCATCCTTGACATCCTTTTAAACAACCTTTTAAATCTTCTCTACATTCTTTCCAGCTTAATGATAATTGACTCTTGAAACTTCTGAATTTTCAATTTTAAAAAAACTCACTTGCTTCAGCATTTCCATCGGGGAGGAAGATATGCTGTTGTGACACAATGATCCACACTTATAGATCCAGGCTATTCGGCCCTTCAAGACAGCACCGCCATTCAATATGATCATGGCTGATTGTCCAAAATCAGTACCCCGTTCCTTCTTTTTCCCCATATCCCTTGATTCCGTTAGCCCGAAGAGCTAAATCTAACTCTCTTGAAAACATCCAGTGAATTGGCCTCCACTGCCTTCTGTGGCAGTGAATTCCACAGATTCACCACTCTCTGGCTGAAAAAGTTTTTTCTCATCTCATTCCTAAATGCCCTACCCCTTATTCTTAAACTGTGACCACTGGTTCTGGACTCCCCCAACATCGGGAACATTTTACCTGCATTAAGAATTTTTAATGTTTCTATAATATCCCCTCTCATCCTTCTAAATTCCAGTGAATACAAGCCCAGTCGACCCATTCTTTCTCTCAGACTGGTTTTATGTGGAGAACTGAGTGATTTGTTACGGTCAATGCACAATGCCTGTCTCTTTGCATTAACCAGCAGGTGCAAAGCAAGACATTTTTGGAAGTTAAACCAAGGGCAGGACTTACTCAGAAACAATGAACTGCAGATGCTGGCTTATACCAAAGATAGACACAAATAGCTGAAGTAACTCAGCGGGGCAGGCAGCATCTCTGGAGAAAGAGGATGGGTGATGTTTCAGTTCCGTACCCTTCTTCAGGAAGATTACAACTGAATGCTGTACCTTTACCCTTTATCTGTACACTGTGGACAGCTTGATTATAATCATGTAGTCTTTTCGCCGACTAGATAGCACGCAACAGGTGGCTTTTCACCGTATCTCAGTACATTTGGCTGTAAAAAACTAAACAAACTTAACTAAATTAAACTACTCCTGCTCCTATTTCCTTGTGGCTTTATGTGTACGATCTTCTACATCAGAACGTGGGAAGTATAAAATGGAATTAACATAGGATTAGTGTAAAAAATGAATGAGTGATGGTCAGTGCGATCTCAGTAGGCCGAAGGCAGGTTTCCATCTTATGTTTCTCTATGAGAGGAAATAAATGCTTCCCTAACCCCCGCAACTCCAAGAATTCAAAACAAATTGATGCCTTAAATTATAAAGAAAAATGACCTTGATGGATGCAGGGAACGTCTTGTTTCATCAGTAGGAAGGGTTAACGATCTGAAGTTTGACAACTGCCTTCCTTTGCTGCCAGAGCCTACATGATTTCCCTAGCAAGGAGCAACCTAAGTCTTCCTATGCAGCTACCCACCACATTAAAGCAAGTGCCTCCGGGCTGCCCTGAGGCGATCACATTTAAACTTGATTCTGGAGTTTGACATATTCATTAAAAATCTCACACTGAACTGCCAAGGGACCAGCCGGTGGAGCTCTCTGCCAGCGGATCCCAAGAGCAGACAACGATCCTTGAAGGTAGTGGCATGCTCAGCTTTTTGTTTGTTGGACCATAGTTACTCCAAGGCTATGTAATGCACCGCGGGAATCAAGATGGGGGTCATGTGTCAGGTCACCGCTTTGCGATGCTGTTGCTAGTTCCTGAAAGCACACGGCTCAGTGGGTAATGCTCAAAGTGCCAGTAACCCAGCTTCAACCCCTGACCTCGGGCGCTGTTTAGTTTAGTTTTGTTTAGTTTGGAGATACAGCGCGGAAACAGGCCCTTCGGCCCACCGAGTCCAACCAGCGATCCCCCCCACACTAGCACTATCCTACACACACAAGGGACAATTTACAATTTTTACCAAGCCAATTAGCCTGGAGTGTGGGAGGAAACCGGAGCTCACGGAGAAAACCCACGCGGGTCACGGGGAGAATGTACAAACTCCGCACAGACAGCGCCCGTGGTCAGGATCGAACCTGGGTCTCTAGAGCTGTAAGGCAGCAAGTCTACCACTGCGGCATCATGCTGCATGTGTGGAGTTTGCCATTCTCCCTGTGACAGCGTGGGTTTTTGCCGGGTACTTCCTGATTTCTGCCTACATCCCGAGGACGCGGGGGTTTGTAGGTCGATGACCCGCTGTGAATTACCCCTCCCTCCTCAACCCTCCAGTCTTCCCAGCTTCCGAGCTTTCCCCTGCAGGCAGCGGCCCACTGGCTCTTGGTTCTCGCCGGCCGCCGGGCCTTGCTCCCAATGGGACTCGCACAGCAGAAGCTCCTGACGAGCCGCTGACAAACCCCAGCAGCAGGCCTGGCTCACCTGCCGCGGAACCGGGGCCCTGCCTGGAGTGGGAGCCTCGTCCGAGGCTTGTCTCCTGTTTGCTCCTGAGGACCGGGATCCGGAGAGGAGGCGGAGGGAGTGGCGCTAGCGGCGGACACAGGAAGACGAACCGGGTGGGGAGGTGGGGGGAGGGTCTTATCTTCTGCACCTAATCGAGATCTTATCGAAACGTATAAGATTATTAAGGGGTTGGACACGTTAGAGGCAGGAAACATGTTCCCAATGTTGGGGGAGTCCAGAACCAGGGGCCACAGTTTAAGAATAAGGGGTAGGCCACTTAGAACGGAGACGAGGAGAAACTTTTTCAATCAGAGAGTTGTAAATCTGTGGAATTCTCTGCCTCAGAGGGCAGTGGAGGCCAAGTCTCTGAATGCATTCAAGAGAGAGCTAGATAGAGCTCTTAAGGATAGCGGAGTCAGGGGGTATGGGGAGAAGGCAGGAACGGGGTACTGATTGAGAATGATCAGCCATGATCACATTGAATGGTGGTGCTGGCTCGAAGGGCCGAATGGCTTCCTCCTGCACCTATTGTCTATTGTCTATTGCACCCTCAAGGGAGGCTGCACAAAGGCTGAAGGTGGGCGGGCGAGGAGAGGGACGACGGTTCGCGGGACGACCGGACGGAGGCGATGGCTGCAACGGGCCTTTATGGCCAGCTGCAGCTGGGACTTTAGAAACGGCCACTGCCGCCGAGAAGGAAGACCCAGCGAGCCACCTGCGGCCAGAGTAACTCGACAGCTGCACTACTGTGCCGCCCCCAGTGTGATTGTGACTGCAGGGAAAATACAGGAAACATTCAGCAGTCCAGGGAGATGATAGAAGACAGAGCATCACAGCACAGGAAGAGGCCCTTCAGCCCTCAATGTCCGTGCTGAACACGATGCCAAATTAAACGCGTCCCCGTGGTACACGGATACAAGTGTGCTACATATTCCCAAGTGCGAGCTTGGAAACTGTTAAAGAAGAAACGATTCATGATGGTGCCTCAGCCCAAACGCATCTACTGTATATCAGGAGCTTGACAAAGCACGGGAGTCCCTCAGTGCTTGAAACGGATGGAGATATTCTTTGGACCATACAATATTGCTTCAATTGGGTGCAGGGCTGAAAGTGCGTCTGCTCAAAACAAGACACATAGGAGAGTAAAAGGCAATTTTACACAAAGAGATAAGCTTGGGGATATATTGGCATCCTGTTGCCATGTAAGATAAAAGATTCCACAAAAGGATGGAGAAATGGCTGAATCGCAACAATCCAATACCTTCACAAGTCTTAGAAAGCTGTAAATTTAGAACTAGAAACCAGATGTCAAGTGTGGCCATTAGGTGAGTGTATAATGGTGCTGAAAAAATATACCTTAATCAAGTATTTCAGGACAAGGTCAAACACTTTCACAAACAGGCAATACAGGCGAGACTTTGAAGAAGGGTCTCGATCCGAAACGTCACCCATTCCTTCTCTCCAGTGATGCTGCCTAACCCGTTGAGTAACTCCAGCATTTTGTGACTATCTTTGGTTTAAACCAGCATCTGCATATGGTCAGATTGAGGACACACACAAATTGGAAGAACAGCACCTCAATCCAGCAGATAGACACAAAAAGCTGAAGTAACTCAGCGGGCTAGGCAGCATCTCTGGAGTGAAGAAACGGATGACGTTTTGGGTCGAGACCCTTCTTCAGGCATTACAATCCAACGGTACGGACATTGATTTCTCTAATTTCACGTAACTCCTGCATTCCCCCTCTCACCATCTCTCTCCCCCATCCTCCACCCCAGCCGTTCTACTGGTTCCACTGTTTGCATCTTTCTATCCCCGCCGTTAGCTCATGTTCTCCAACCAACACTGGGCCATTATGGACTCTACCCTTCCTGAGGTCATCAGTTTCTGGCCCTGTTTTGTTCTGGCCTTCTTATTTTTCAGCCTGAGAAGGGTTCCAACCCCATACATTGCCTATCTCTTTTCTCCAGAGATGCTGCCTGACCCGCTGAGTTACTCTAGCATTTTGTGTCCATCTTCGGTATAAACCAGTATCTGTAATTCCTTCCTAACTAACCGTTAGGGTGCATGTTGGTCGGCGTGGGCATGTTGGGCCAAGGGTCCAGCTTCCACACTGTATGACTCTATGACTAACTGAATTATTAAATACTCAAGATTTAGAGAGAGGGAGAGTGAGAAAATGAGAGTGTGAGATAGCAAAAAGAGAGAGAGGGAGAGAGAGAGAGACAGAGACAGAGACAGAGACAGAGACAGAGACAGAGACAGAGACAGAGACAGAGACAGAGACAGAGACAGAGACAGAGACAGAGACAGAGACAGAGACAGAGACAGAGACAGAGACAGAGAGGTGAGAGTGAAAGAGAGAGTGAGAGACAGATAGAATGTACATTGTAAGTCACTACCCAGCGGCACGGTGGCGCAATGGTAGAGTTGCTGCCTTACAGTGCTTGCAGTGCCAGAGATCCAGGTTTCATCCTGACTACGGGTGCTGTCTGTACGGAGTTTGTACATTTACCCTGTGACTGAGATCTTCGATTTCCTCCCACACTCCAAAGATATATAGGTTTGTTGCTTAATTGGCTTGGTATAAGTGCAAATTGTCCCTAGTGTGTGTAGGATAGTGTTAATGTGCGGGGATCCCTGGTCGGTGCGGACTCGGTGGGCCGAAGGGCCTGTTTCCGCCCTGTATCACTAAACTAAACTAAACACATTAATGGGAGAGGGATTGTGCAAAAGAATGTTGGTGGGTGTATAAGTAAGTGTTATAGTATGTACAGGCAAATGATAGCAACAAAGGCAGGGACTCTGATACTTTATCTGAGTTACACCAGGGATTTGGTTTGAGAGGTGACATTTATGGGAAAAACTGCTGTCGGTGCGATAGAGAACACCCATTAGAAATACTCTAGGCTGGAGCAGTGAAATGCTTCAAACGTAAAAAGAAATGGGCCACAGAGCCTTGGTGTGTAAAGCTGAGGCCCCAGGGTAGCAAGCCAGAGTAATGTCTGTCAAGTGGATTCACAGGAGACAGCTTCACAGCACCGAAAATGATGAGCAGTGTGAAGATCTATGTTTAAGCAGTACTTATGCCATCAGTGGCAATAATGGTAATGCAGCAATTTTATAATTAAAAAGTTCCCCTCTGCACAGAGCTGCCGAACCTGTTGACCATTACCAGCATTTCAGTAATGATGATCAGATCTCTCTCTCCCTCTCCCTCCCCCTCTTCCTCCCCCTCCCCCTCCCCCTCCCCCTCCCCCTCCCCCTCTCCCTCCCATATTTTGGTGCCATTTACAAAAGTCCAAAGTCCTGGATGTACTGGAGTGGCTCCCGATCCAGGTAGGCCCCATACCAAGGTGACCCTTCTAAGATAGTCCCATTTATAATCCAAAAATATGTCACTAATGTAGTTTAAATCTGCAGTAAAATGGAACTGCAGATGCTGGAATCTTGACCAGAAAACACAAAGTGCTGGAGTAACTCAGCGGGTCAGCCAGAATCTGTGGAGGGAATGGAAAGGCGACGTTTTAGCTCGGGATCTTTCTGAAGAAGGGTCCAAACCCGAAACATCGCCTATCCATCCCCTCCACAGATGCTGTCTGACCCACTGGGTTCCTCCAGCACTTTGTGTTTTACCTAAATCCATTGTACTTCTGTTAAATTGTACCCTGCAACTCTGACCCAGTGCCGCCACCAGGACAATGGGTCTTTACGGCCAAGTTAAGACTGTAACATTTTTTTAGGTATGTAAAGGGTACTGAAATGTAGCGACTCTTGTGTGTTGACTCAGTGTGGTCTTCTGCCTTGATTGCAAGTACTTGGTGTGATTGCACGATTATTGTTTGTTTTTATGCATGTGTATTTATATACAGACATAAAAAGCTGGAGTAACTCAGGGTCAGACAGCATCTCTAGAGAAAAGGTTTGTGTCGAGACCCTTCTTCAGACAGAGAGTCAGGGGAAAGGGGAAACAAGAGATATAGATGGTGATGTAGAGAGATGAATGAAAGATGTGCAAAAAAGTAACAATAATAAAGGAAACAGGCCATTGTTAGCTGTGACCTAGGTGAGAATGAGTACAGTGAGACTCAACAAGACTCAATATGAGATGCTGTTCCTCCAATTTGCACTTGGCCTCACTCTGATAATGGAGGGCTAGGACGGAAAGGTCAGCGTGGGAATGGGAAGGTGAGTTAAAGTGTTTGGCAACTGGGAGATCAGGTAGGTCCAGGTGGACTGAGCGGAGGTATTCAGCAAAACGATCGCCCAGTCTATGTCTGGTCTCGCCGATGTATAAGAGTCTACACTTCGAACAAGAGATACAGTAGACGAGGCTGGAGGAGGTGCAAATTAATTTCTGCCTAACCTGAAAGGACTGTCGGGGTCCCTGGACAGAGTCGAGGGGGGAGGTATAGGGACAGGTGTTGCATCCCCTGCGGCTGCAGGGGAAGGTACCTGGGGAAGGAAGGGGTGGTGGTACCTGGGTAGGGGGTGGTTTGGGTGGGAAGGGATAAGTTAACCAGGGAGTTGCGGAGGGAACGGTCTCTGCGGAAGGCGGAAAGGGGTGGAGTTGGGAAGATGTGACTAGTGGTGGGGTCCTGTTGGAGGTGATGAAAATGTCAGAGGGTTATGTGTTGTATGCAACGGCTGAAGGGGTGAAAAGGAAGGACTAGGGGGACTCCTCTGTCACCATTGCGATTAGGGGGATGGGTAGCAAGAGCCGAGCACCAATTATACCTATGTATATATATATATATATATGTTTGTGTGTGTGTGTGTGTGTGTGTGTGTGTGTGTGTGTGTGTGTGTGTGTGTGTGTGTGTGTGTGTGTGTGTGTGTGTGTGTGTGTGTATATATATATATATATATATAATTTATATATTTCTATATATGTTTGTGTGTGTATATATATATATATATATATATAGATACACTGAACTTTTTTTTCTCATTTATTTTATTGTTTATGGAGTACTTGTTTACATATCTATCGTGAGAATAAGAATGTCATTGTTCTATCTGGGACATATGACAATAAAACACTCTTGACTTGACTCTTGATGTGGAGTGGCATAGTCACTGAACTCTATTCAGGTAATGAATTTCACTGTACTTAAGTGCTTATGACAATTAAGTGCCATTGAACCATTGAATGCAGTTAATGATGTTGCCAGGACTCAAGGGTCTAAGCTGCAGGGAGAGGTTGAGCAGGCTAGGACTCTATTCCTTGGAGCGCAGGAGGCAGAGGGGTGATCTTAGAGAGGTGTACAAAATCATGAGAGGAGTTGATCGCGTAGACACAGAGTCTCTTGTCCAGAGTAAAGGAATCGAGAACCAGAGGACATAGGTTTAAGATGAGGGGGAAAGATTTAGCAGGAACCTGAGGGGTAACATTTTCACACAAAGGGTGGTGGGTGTATGGAACAAGCTGCTGGAGGAGGTAGTTGAGGCAGGTACTATTGCAATGTTTAAGAAACATTTAGTCAGGTATGTGGATAGGACAGGTTTATGGGATATGGGCTAAAAGTAGGCAGGTGGGACTAGTGTAGATGGGACACGTTGGTCAGTGTGGGCAAGTTGTGACGAAGGGCCTGTTTCCATGCTAGATGATTCTATGAATGCAGTAATTACCTAGGATCCAGGAGATGGCTGCATAGAGCTGAATTTGAGGGGAATTAGTGCTGTAACATAAAAGGCAATTAATCAGACTGTGTCGCAGACTGAAAATTACGGTTCACTTCTGGGAACCATGGTAGTTTTACATGGTCAAGTTATAAAGATCTTTTTATTGATTTCTTGCTTTCTCTGCTTATAAAATAGACAGGAAATAAGTCCCAACTTCTATACTCAATAGACACAAAATGCTGGAGTAACTCAGCGGGACAGGCCGCATCCCTGGAGAGAAGGAATGGGTGGCGTTTCGGGTCGAGACCCTTCTTCACACATCTCGTCCCGAAACGTCACCCATTCTTTCTATCCAGAGACGCTGCCTGTCTATTCCGCTGAGTTACTCCAGCTTTTGGTGTCTATATATATATCTTTGATATATATATACTGTATACGATGGTATATGCAGTATACAGTATATATATATATATACTGAACTTTTTTTCATGTTTAATATATTGTTTATAGAGTATTACAGAGTACTATGTTTACATATTCTGTTGTGCTGCTGCAAGGATTTAATTGCCGTCTGGGACATACAGTGCCCTCTATAATATTTGGGACAAAGACCCATCATTTATTTATTTGCCTCTGTACTCCACAATTTGAGATTTGTAATAGAAGAAAAATCACATGTGGTTAAAGTGCACATTGTCAGATTTTAATAAAGGCCATTTTTATACATGTTGGTTTCACCATTTAGAAATTACAGCAGTGTTTATACATAGTTCCCCCCATTTCAGGGCACCATAATGTTTGGGACACAGCAATGTCATGTAAATGAAAGTAGTCATGTTTCGTATTTTGTTGCATATCCTTTGCATGCAATGCTGCTTGAAGTCTGCGATTCATGGACATCACCAGTTGCTGGGCGCCTTCTCTGATGATGCTCTGCCAGGCCTGTATTGCAGCCATCTTTAGCTTATGCTTGTTTTGGGGGCTAGTCCCCTTCAATTTGCTCTTCTGCATATAAAAGGCATGCTCAATTGGGTTCAGGTCAGGTGATTGACTTGACCACTCAAGAATTGACCATTTTTTAAATTTGAAAAACTCCTTTGTTGCTTTAGCAGTATGTTTGGGATCATTGTCTTGCTGTAGAATGAACTACCGGCCAATGAGTTTTGAGGCATTTGTTTGTACTTGAGCAGATAGGATGTGTCTATACACTTCAGAATTCATTATGCTACTACCATCAGCAGTTGTATCATCAATGAAGATAAGCGAGCCAGTACCTTCAGCAGCCATACATGCCCAGGCCATAACACCCCCACCACCGTGTTTCACAGATGAGGTGGTATGCTTTGGATCTTGGGCAGTTCCTTCTCTCCTCCATACTTTGCTCTTGCCATCACTCTGATATAAGTTAATCTTCGTCTTATCTGTCCACAAGACCTTTTTCCAGAACTGTGGTTGCTCTTTTAAGTACTTCTTGGCAAACTGTAACCTGGCCATCCTATTTTTGCGGCTAACCAGTGGTTTGCATCTTGCAGTGTAGTCTCTGTATTTCTGTTCATGAAGTCTTCTGTGGACAGTGGTCATTGACAAATCCACACCTGACTCCTAAAGAGTTTTTCTAATTTGTCGGACTGGTGTTATGGGATATTATAGAGAGAATTCTTCTGTCATCAGCTGTAGAGGTCTTCCTTGGCCTGCCAGTCCCTTTGCGATTAGTAAGCTCACACAGTGCTCTCTTTCTTCTTAATGATGTTCCAAACAGTTGATTTTGGTAAGCCTAAGGTTTGGCCGATGTCTCTAACAGCTTTATTCTTGTTTCTCAGTCTCATAATGGCTCCTTTAACTTTCATTGGCATAACGTTGGTCCTCATGCTGATAAACAGCAATAAAAGTTTCCAAAGGTGATGGAACGACTGGAGGAAAGATTAGGTGCTGAGAGCTCTCTTATACCTGCATTACGGAGGCAATTAAACACACCTGAGTAATTACAAACACCTGTGAAGCCATGTGTCCTAAACATTATGGTGCCCTGAAATGGGGGGGACTATGCATAAACACTGCTGCTAATTTTTGCATGGTGAAACCAAAATATATAAAAATGCCCTTGAATAAAATCTGACAATGTGCACTTTAACCACATGTGATTTTTTTTCTATAACAAATCTCAAATTGTGGAGAACAGAGGCAAATAAATAAATGATGGGTCTTTGTCCCAAACATTATGGAGGACACTATATGACAATCAATCACTCTTATTTTCATGTAGTTAAGGTATGTTTTCAACTGGTTAATTTACCTGGCAAGACAGGAAGTGGAAGCCGCAAGATCCTAATTTCACCGTCACACATCCGCAAGTTATTACATCTGACAAAGACCACAAGTCTTCAATGTTTGTCGCTAACAACCCACATCTTCAGCAACAGATTGAGAACATCAATGGGAAAGCAATTTCTGAACAATAATCACATCATCAGAGAGGAGACTGTGATGTGCACCAGAGGCTATAAATGTTGTCCTGTTGCAGGCTGCCTGTGTGAAAATGATTAGTGCTGCAGACACAAAAAGGGAAGATAAGAAGATGGGACGAGATAAGGAACAGTAGAAAGACTAAAGCTCTCATTTCTCTGGCCTAAGTGGCACAGCAATCCTATGTTGCTTGAAAGGGCTATATAACCATACAACCATATAACCATATAACAATTACAGCACGGAAACAGGCCCGTTCGGCCCTACCAGTCCACGCCGACCACTTTCTCTGACCTAGTCTCATCTACCTGCTCTCAGACCATAACCCTCCAATCCCCTCCCATCCATATACCTATCCAATTTACTCTTAAATAATAAAATCGAGCCTGCCTCCACCACTTCCACCGGAAGCTCATTCCACACAGCCACCACCCTCTGAGTAAAGAAGTTACCCCTCATGTTACCCCTAAACTTTTGTCCCTTAATTCTGAAGTTATGTCCCCTTGTTGGAATCTTCCCCACTCTCAAAGGGAAAAGCCTACCCACGTCAACTCTGTCCGTCCCTCTTAAAATTTAAAAAACCTCTATCAAGTCCCCCCATAACCTTCTACGCTCCATATAGCCAAAGGAGAGTGCTTAAAACCCCTGTCCCACTTAGGCGATTACAGGCGACTAGGCTGTCGCCACACGGTCGCCGGGGTGTCGCTTGTATGGTCGTGAGTAGTCTACAAAGAGTCGTAGCGATTTTCTGGTCGCCGCTGGATTTTGCAATGTTTAAAATTTTTCGGCGACTGTTGGTTTGACGCCAATGATTGTAGCTTCACTTCTGCTGACGTCGGCGCTGTCGTAGGTTGTCGCCAGGTTGTCGCCAGGTGACGTGGGTTGTCGCCAGTGCTGACTTCGTTGAATTCCATTGGCGACTACCTACGTCAACCGGCGACAACTACCTACGGCAACCGGCGTCAAAACCGGAGGCCAAAATGACAGGAATTGTTTTCGGTTGTCGCCAACACGGTCGTAGGTTGTCATAGCTTGTCGCGGGTAGACGTAGGTTGACTTCGGTTGTTGTAGGTTGCCGCCTGTGTGGTCGTAGGTGGTCGTAGGTGCGGTCGTAGGTGGACGTCCTAAGTCGCGACGATTGGGTCGCCGGTTGTCGGTAGCTTGCCGTAGCTTGACGTCGACTAGGTGGTAGGTTGTTTATTTCACAAAATGCTGGAGTAACTCAGCAGGTCAGGCAGCATCTCAGGAGAGAAGGAATGGGTGACGTTTCGGGTCGAGACCCTTCTTCAGACTGATGTCAGGGGGGCAGGACAAAGGAAGGATATAGGTGGAGACAGGAAGATAGAGGGAGTACTGGGAAGGGGGAGGGGAAGAGAGGGACAGAGGAACTATTTAAAGTTGGAGAAGTCAATGTTCATACCGCTGGGCTGCAAGCTGCCCAAGCGAAATATGAGGTGCTGTTCCTCCAATTTCCTGTGGGCCTCACTATGGCACTGGAGGAGGCCCATGCCAGAAAGGTCAGACTGGGAGTGGGAGGGGGAGTTGAAGTGCTCAGCCACCGGGAGATCAGGTTGGTTAAGGCCGACTGAGCGAAGGTGTTGAGCGAAACGATCGCCGAGCCTGCGTTTGATTTCGCAGATGTAAAGAAGTTGACATCTAGAGCAGCGGATACAGTCGATGAGGTTGGAGGAGGTGCAGGTGAACCTCTGTCTCACCTGGAAAGACTGTTTGGGTCCTTGGATGGAGTTATAGGTGGTAGGTTGTTGTAGCTTGACGTAGACATTGTTGTAGGGGGGATCCAGTCGCCGTTTCTTCGGCGAACTGCTGCGACTATTGCAGTCACCGGCAGTCGCCTAAAAAAACGCCTAAGTGGGACAGGCCCCTTAGAGTTGCATGCACTGTTGTCATATGGATACGGGAGTACTTTCAGGGAGTACAGGGAACATCGATCCTTGAAAGTGGGATCACAGGTAGATAGAGTGGTACTGACCTCCCCACCATCGAAGGGATATACAGGAGTTGCTGTCTCAAAGTGGCAGCCAGCATCGTCAGAGACCCACACCACCCTGGCCACACACTCATTTCACTCCTGCCATTGGGAAGAAGGTACAGGAGCCTGAAAAGTGTACAGGAGCCTGAACAGCTTCTTCCCGACAGCCATCAGGCTATCAAACACTACAACCTCCAAGTAAGCTCTGAACTACATGGACTTGGGGGCATCGGTTTTGTCTTTTGCACTATTATTGTTTGTTTGTTTTATGTGTATGTAAGTATGTAAGTACATACTGGACAAGGGGCAGAGGGAGAACTGGGGGTCCAACCTTCCAGTTGGCTGAGGGAGACCGCCCCCCCCCCCGGGGCACTATGAAGGCTAAAGGCCCGGACAGGAGAGAAGGATAACTTGCTGGAGATCCGTGTGAGGCGGTGGATGCAATGGGCCTTGGCCTGCGTAAAATGGCGCCATAATCTGGCAACTATTGCATAAGGATTCAGTGGGCTGTTTCTACACATGGATTCTTTAATCAGAGATTGTCTTTACGTATAGCAACAATTTCACTGACCAATCTGTATGCCAAAAATGTATTTCACTGTACCTTTGGGACATGTGACAATAAAAGAACCATTTAACCATTAATCGATATTCGGATTAATCTCCTACTCTTACTTATTGTCTCGATGACCCGTTCTTTGTCCCCCTTTCTGTTAAAAAAAACTCCATCCTGTTCTCACGGTCTCAGTCTCCTCTGTATCATTGGACTTTGCCTCTGGAGCCGGATCACCTCAGCTGCTCTAATGTTTCAGACCGCCATTTTCCTTCGCTGCGTAACGCACCTCAGCAGATGGACAATGTTCTACAAAAGACTTCCCTTGACTTCTCCAACTTTAGATAGTTCCTCTGTCCCTCTCTTCCCCTCCCCTTCCCAGATCTCCCACTGTCTTCCTGTCTCCACCTATATCCTTCCTTTGTCCCGCCCCCCCTGACATCAGTCTGAAGAAGGGTCTCGACCCGAAACGTCGCCCATTCCTTCTCTCCTGAGATGCTGCCTGACCTGCTGAGTTACTCCAGCATTTTGTGAATAAATCCCTTGATAACTTAGCTTTTTATTTATTCATTCTAAGGATGTGCCAGCACCTCTGACTATGTTTTATGAAACTTGTCCCAGCCCCGGTCATTCCATCTTCTCCCTGCTCCCGTCGGGCAGAAGGTACAGAAGCTTGAAAGCGCGCACCACCAGACTCAGGAACAGCTTCTTCCACTCTGTTGTCTGACATTGTCAGACTGAATTTCATCCCTCACCAACAGAGCTACCCCACCTCCTCTGCCCACCTGCCTGTCCTTTCTATAGGATGTTTAACCCTGAATATTCACTTCCCAGTCCTGATCCTCCTGCAGCCACGTCTCTGTAATCCCCACAATGTCATATCTATCAATCTCTAACTGAGCCTCAAGCTCATCCACTTTACTTATATTTTGCGCATTCATCTATAGTACTTTTAATTCTTTGCTCATCTCACCTTTCACATCGATTCCTATTACACTTGGCCATTCTCTCCTAATCCTTCGTGAGCTTTCTGTCCCATTAATTCTGGGGTCTTTCTTAACTTTTCCTATTCTCTCATTCCCTTTAACTCCATCCTTGTCTATCCCATTTGAAACACCCCCCCGACTATTCAGTTTAAAACCACCCGTGTAGCAGTGGCAAACCTGCCTGCCAGAATGTTGATCCCCGCCTGTTGTACAACCCGTCTCTTTTGTACAATTCATCCTTACCCCAAAACAGATCACAGTGGTCTAAGAATTTAAATCCCTGCCCCCTGCACCAGCTCCTCAGTCACACATTCAGATCCCCTATCTCCCTGTTCCTGCCCTCACCAGCACGAGGAACTGGAAGCAAACCAGAGATAACCACCCTGGAGGTCCTGCTTTTCAGCCTTCTTCCGAGCTCTCTAAAGTCACGCTGCAGAATCTCTTTCTTCTTCCCGACGTCGTTTGTGCTGACATGAACTACCACTTCCGGCTGTTCACCTTCACCCTTGAGGATGCTCTGCATTCTGTCCGTGACATCCTGGATCCTGGCAACAGGGAGGTAACACACCATCCTTGAATCCCGCCTGTTGCCGCAGAAACCCCAGTCCGTACCTCTCACGATGGAGTCCCCTACTACCACGGTTCTGCCTGACGTCGGTCTCTTCGACGTTGCCTCAGCGTCACTTTTTGCCTCGCAGACTTATCCGCCGCTCAGTCTGGCAGTGTCTTCTGTCCCGACAGTTTCCAAGTGGGTGAACCTGTTATCAAGAGGTACAAACCCCCGTGGTCTCTTGTAGTGCCAGCTTCCTTCCCTTCCTCACCGTCACCCACCTTCTCTCTTCTGGTACCTTCGGAGTAACAATCTCGCTGAAGGTCTTGTCCAGGAACGTCTCGTTTTCTTGGATGATCCTGAGGTCATCCAGTTGGCTCCCCAGTTCCCCAACGCGGTCCTCCAGGAGCTGAACCTGGACACACTTACCACATCCGTAGCACCCAGAGGCACCAACGGTGTCCCTGCCTGGCCTCCCACACCCTGCAAACATCACATTGCATCAGCTTACGTACCATTTCCTTCTATTGTCTCACCCTCCAACTTTTGGCGTGGCCTCCTCCCTCAGCCTCCTCGCCGAAGACTCGCACGCCAAAGACTCGCACTTTTCTCGACAAGGCCGCTCCCCGACAGGCCGCTCCCCTAGAGCAAGCCTTGCCTATACGAGCCTTTAAATTGACTCATTGATTCATTAGCTAACTTACCAAATCCCTAATTTATTTGCTCAGCCAATCCCCGCACTCCTCCAGCTGCCGCTCCTCTGACCAACTTGAAGGTACGTGTTGGAGGTTTGCCCCGACCGGTTCTTTATAACCCCCGCTCCTGCAAAAAAAAACTCTGAAAACTCCGAGAGAGATTGCAAAACAAAGTTTTTCAGTCCACCTCGATGAACGTGTCAATAATAAACCTAAACCCTTCCCTAAAACGTGATGCTGACATTACAGACATGCAGACCCTCCATTCAAGAGAATTTGACTGGTTATCCAAGATTCTTGTTATTGAGGGCGTGCATCGTAGGTTTACTAGGTTAATTCCCGGAATGGCGCGACTGTCATATGTTGAAAGACTGGAGCGACTAGGATCTTATCGAAACGTATAAGATTATTAAGGGGTTGGACACGTTAGAGGCAGGAAACATGTTCCCAATGTTGGGGGAGTTCAGAACAAGGGGCCACAGTTTAAGAATAAGGGGTAGTCCATTTAGAATGGAGATGAGGAAAAACTTTTTCAGTCAGAGAGTTGTGAATCTGTGGAATTCTCTGCCTCAGAAGGCAGTGGAGGCCAATTCTCTGAATGCATTCAAGAGACAGCTAGATAGAGCACTTAAGGATAGCGGAGTCAGGGGGTATGGGGAGAAGACAGGAAAGGGGTACTGATTGTGAATGATCAGCCATCATCACCTTGAATGGCGGTGCTGGCTTGAAGGGCCGAATGGCCTACTCCTGCACCTATTGTCTATTGTCTATTAAATTGTGTTTGTGGTCATCGTTTCAAGCAGACATATAAAAGAACAGATCATTTCCCTCCACTTCCTGTGCTGTACTGTTCCAATTTTTATGTTTATTAGTTTAATTTAGTTTATTATTGTCATAAGGTCATAAGGAATAGGAGTAGAATTAGGCCAAAGATAGACACTAAAAGCTGGAGTAACTCAGCAGGTCAGGCAGCATCTCTGGAGAGAAGGAATGGGTGACGTTTCGGGTCGAGACCCTTCTTCAGAATTAGGCCATTCGGCTCTTCAAGTCTACTCCGCCATTCAATCATGGCTGATCTATCTCTCCCTCCTAACCCCATTCTCCTGCCTTCTCCCCATAGCCTCTGACACCTGTTCTAATCAAGAACTGTCACGTTTTGTGCTATCCAGTCAGCGGAAAAGCTATACAAGACTATTATCAAGCTGCAGAGGCAGGATAAAGGGAATAACAGGAATAGTACAAGACAATGTTCAGTAAAGTCCGATTAAAGATAGTTCAAAGGTCTCCAATTAGGTAACTAATAGCTCAGGACTGCTCTCTAGTTGTTGATAGGATAAGTCAATTTCCTGGTAACAGCTGGGAAGAAACTGTCCCTGCATCTGGAGGTGTGCGTTTTTACACAACTGTACTTCTTGCCAGATGGGAAAGGGGAGAAGAGGGAGTGACCGGGGTGAGACTGGTCCTTGATTATGCTGGTGGCCTTGCCGAGGCTGCATGAAGTGGAGATGGAGTCAATAGGAGGGTGGTTGGTTTGTGTGATGGACTGGGCTGCATTCATAATTTCTTGCAGTCTTGGATGGAGCTGTTCTCAAACCATGCTGTGATGCATCCCTGTGAACTGCTTCCTACGGCAAATCTGTAGAAGTTAGTGAAGATTGTTGGGAACACGCCAAACTTCCTAAGCCTTCTAAGGAAGTAGAGGCATTGGTGTACTTTCTTGGCTGTTGCTTCGACGTGGGTGGTCTCGTAGCTGCTATGTTCTATGTTTGAATAAGACGTGTAACTTTGGATGTTAGGCTGAGTCTTTACAAGACCCCGTTTAAGCTTCGATTCTGGTTTCCAAACTGCAGGAATGGAGCAAAGAGCCCAGAGTCGTTACAAGAATGAGGAATTTTCATTTTACTAGGAGACTGTCGGAACTGGGGTTGACTTTCTCTGAAATGAAATGGTTAAGGAGAGATTGCAGTGTGAAAAATCCTAAACTCCTTAGTGCAATCAAAAGCAGTCCAAAGTTCTTGGTAAGCATAAGGAATTGTAGACGCTGGTTTAAAAAAATAAAGTCAAAGTACTGGAGTAACTCAACAGGTCAGCCAGCATCTCTGGAGAACATGGCTCGTGACATTTCGGGTCAGGACCCTTCTTCAGACTGATTGTGGTGAGGGAGGAGGGGGAGGGGGAGAAGTTGCTGGAAGAGAGGTGGGGGCGGGGCAAAGCCTAACAAGTGATAGATGGATAGAGGCGAGTGGGATTTTGGATAGTTCATATTTTTGTCAGTGTTTTTGTAGTGTTCAAGAGGCTGATGATTAGAAACATAGAAAATAGGTGCAGGAGTAGGCCATTCGGCCCTTCGAGCCTGCACCGCCATTCAATATGATCATGGCTGATCATCCAGTTCAGTAACCTGTACCTGCCTTCTCTCCATACCCCCTGATCCCTTTAGCCACAAGGGCCACATCTAACTCCCTCTTAATATATAGCCAATGAACTGGCCTCAACTACCTTCTGTGGCAGAGAATTCCACAGACTCACCACTCTCTGTGTGAAGAAATGTTTTCTCATCTCGGTCCTAAAGGACTTCCCCCTTATCCTTAAGCTGTGACCCCTGGTTCTGGACTTCCCCAACATCGGGAACAATCTTCCCGCATCTAGCCTCTCCAACCCCTTAAGAATTTTATATGTTTCAATAAGATCCCCCCTCAGTCTTCTAAATTCCAGCGAGTATAAGCCGAGTCTATCCAATCTTTCTTCATATGAAAGTTCTGCCATCCCAGGGATCAATCTGGTGAACCTTCTCTGTACTCCCTCTAAGGCTAGAATGTCTTTCCTCAGATTAGGAGACCAAAACTGTACACAATACTCCAGGTGTGGTCTCACCAAGGCCCTGTACAACTGCAGCAGAACCTCCCTGCTCCTATACTCAAATCCTCTTGCTATGAATGCTAACATACCATTCGCTTTCTTCACTGCCTGCTGCACCTGCACGCTTGCTTTCAATGACTGGTGCACCATGACACCCAGGTCACGTTGCATCTCCCCTTTTCCTAATTGGCCACCATTCAGGTAATACTCTGCTTTCCTGTTCTTGCCGCCAAAGTGGATAACCTCACATTTATCCACATTATATTGCATCTGCCATGCATTTGCCCACTCTCCTAATCTGTCCGTCACTCTGCAGCTTCCTAGCATCCTCCTCACAGCTAACACTGCCACCCAGCTTAGTGTCATCCGCAAAATTAGAGATATTGCATTCAATTCCCTCGTCCAAATCATTAATATATATTGTAAATAACTGGGGTCCCAGCACTGAGCCTTGCGGTACCCCACTAGTCACTGCCTGCCATTCCGAAAAGGACCCGTTTATTCCTACTCTTTGCTTCCTGTCCGCCAACCAATTCTCTATCCACCTCAACACTGAACCCTCAATACCGTGTGCTTTAAGTTTGTACCCCAAGCTCCTATGTGGGACCTTGTCGCAGGCCTTCTGAAAGTCTAGATATAACACATCGACTGGTTCTCCCTTATCCACCCTACTAGTTACATCCTCGAAAAATTCTATAAGATTCGTCAGGCATGATTTGCCTTTGGTAAATCCATGCTGACTTTGTCCGATGATTTCACCACTTTCCAAATGTGATGCTATCACATCTTTAATAACTGACTCTAGCATTTTCCCCACTACCGATGTTAGGCTAACTGGTCTATAATTCCCCGTTTTCTCTCTCCCTCCCTTTTTAAAAAGTGGGGTTACATTAGCTACCCTTCAGTCCTCAGGAACTACTCCAGAATCTAAAGAGTAGATACTTCAGAAGATGCTGTTCTTCAACCTCTATCTCATGGTTTTCAGACATTCTTCCTGATGGTAGCGAAATCAAAGTCATTCAAAAAGCTTTTCACTGGATTGAATAGTAGATCACTTTTTTTCATTGTTAGAGTCATGCAACACGGAAACAGGCCCTTTGACCCAACTTTACTTGTTGGCCGCAAGTTCAATGCAGCAAAATGCTGTTTTCTGGGAAATTCTAAAAAAACATTAAGCAATCGGAAAAAGTTCAGAAGAAGACGGAGAGTACAGTAGACAGACAGGCTCCATCCAGCTGGCTCTGTTTATTGACTAAAGCTGGTAGGCCCAATGTTGCCAAGGTTACGAGCCTACAGAAAAGGCATGGGTTATGCAGTAAGGTCAAAGATAATTGATGCAAGAGAATTTCTCAAAGGAAGGATGCTTCTATCTTTTGCTGCCTGTTCTTTTTTTTTTTCAAAAGAATTAAAAGTACTAAAGGAAATTAGTATTAATTTGATTAGTTTAGTTTAGATAATTATTGTCACATGTACCAAGTTGCAGTGAAAAGCTTTTTGTTACGTGCTATCCAGTCAGTGAAAAGACTATACGTGATTACAATCAAATCAGTTGTACAGGGCATTGGTGAGACCACACCTGGAGTATTGCGTACAATTTTGGTCTCCAAATCTGAGGAAAGACATTCTTGCCATAGAGGGAGTACAGAGAAGGTTCACCAGATTGATTCCTGGGATGGCAAGACTTTCATATGAAGAAAGACTGGATAGACTCGGCTTGTACTCGCTGGAATTTAGAAGATTGAGGGGGGATCTTATAGAAACTTACAAAATTCTTAAGGGGTTGGACAGGCTAGATGCAGGAAGATTGTTCCCGATGTTGGGGAAGTCCAGAACAAGGGGTCACAGTTTAAGGATAAGGGGGAAGTCTTTTAGGACCGAGATAAGAAAGTTTTTGTTCACACAGAGAGTGGTGAATCTGTGGAATTCTCTGCCACAGAAGGTAGTTGAGGCCAGTTCATTGGCTATATTTAAGAGGGAGTTAGATGTGGCCCTTGTGGCTAAAGGGATCAGGGGGTATGGAGAGAAGGCAGGTACAGGATACTGAGTTGGATGATCAGCCATGATCATATTGAATGGCGGTGCAGGCTCGAAGGGCCTAATGGCCTACTCCTGCACCTATTTTCTATGTTTCTATGTAAATCGACCTCAGTGTACAGGTAGAGAATAAAGGGTATAATGTTTAGTGTAAGATAAAGTAGAGTAAAGTCCGATTAAAGATAGTCCGATGGTCTCCAATGAGATAGATGGGAGGTCAGGACCGCTCTCTGGTTGGTGCGAGAACGGTTCAGTTGCCTGATAACAGCTGGGATGAAACTGTCCCTGAATCTGGAGTTGTGCGTTTTCACACTTCTGTACCTCGTGCCTGTCGGGAGCGGGGAGAAGAGGGAGTGACTGGTGTGAGACTGGTCCTTGATTATGCTGGTGGCTTTGCTGAGGCAGGGTAAAGTGTAGATGGAGTCAATGGAAGGGAAGCTGGTTTGCCTGGTGGTCTGGGCTGCACCCACAACTCATTACAAAATATTGGTGGAGAAATTATAGGCAGGGTTTAATAATTTACTTCCCTGTGTGCTAAATGAGGCAGCCTTATGGAGAGGGAACAGAGGAGATTTACAAGTAGTGTAGGAAAATAAGTCTGAAGAAGGGTCTCGACCCGAAACGTCACCCATTCCTTCTCTCCTGAGATGCTGCCTGACCTGCTGAGTTACTCCAGCATTTTGTGATACCTTCGAGGAGATTTACAAGATTGCTGTCAGAATCTCCAATGTCCACGGGGGAAATTGTCAAAGACTAGATTTCATAGCTTTGAGGTGAGAGGGTCAGAGACCCGGGTTTGATCCTGACTACGGGTGCTGTCTGCATATAGTTTGTACACTCTCCCTGTGACTGTGTGGGTTTTCTTTGTATGCTCCGGTTTCCACCCACACTCCAAAGACATGCAGGTTTGCAGTTTAATTGGTAAGATTCAGTAAAAGTGCAAATTGTCGCAAGTGTGTAGGAAAGCGCTGGTGCATGGGGATTGCACGGACTCGGAGGGCCGAAGGGCCTGTTTTCATGCTGTATCTCTCAACTCCAACTAAACTCTAAACTCAAGTCAGCCATGCAATGCGGAGTGACATACCAGCGATAGCGTTATCATCAAACTGTCCCATTCTGATATAAAACACCAGTCCATCTGTCCTCTAATCAGCCCCATGTATTGAGGCAAAGTCCGTGAAACCAAGCCTGAGTGCTTTAATGTTTTTAAGATTTCAATAACGTGAAAATGATGCTTTCTCCCTTGATAGAAAGCAGGTACACCTTTGAATCCATGCGCAAGCTAATTTGACAAGGTCAGACATCACAAGGCATACAAAATAATGTGTTCTGATTTGTGAAGTCTACAGATGAGAGGAAGACCGATGTTTCATGAGGATAAATGATTTTATAATTGAACGTGAAGGCACAGCGAGAGTGCCATTGCTTCCTGAATGTCAAATGAAAATTACTCTTCTGGCAAGAAATTATATCAGGGATGATTTTATTTTTTAAACGGTGAGCAGCAGCATTGAATGAAAACTTGGGTTTTTCGTTGCAGGAATTGTGTCCTGCAATATTCAGCACGAGAGTCTCCCTTTGTCCACCTGGGTTTCCTCATAGTGCTTCAGTTTCTTCCCTAATCCTAAAGATGTGGCACAGTGGCGCAGTGGTAGAGTTGCTGCCTTACAGCGCCAGAGACCCGGGTTAGATCCTGACCTCGGGTGCTGTCTGTGCGGAGTTTGTATGTTCTCCCTGTGATTGCGTAGGTTTCCTCCCACATTCCAAAGACGTACAGGTTTGTAGGTTAATTGGCTTCTGTAAATTGTCCCTAGTGTTTAGGATAGAACTAGTATTCGTGATCACTTGTTGGCGCGGACTCGGTGGGCCGAAGGGCCTGTTTCCACACTGTATCTCTAAACTCTAAACTAAACTCTAAACTCAAGACAGCCATGCTCATCACTCATAGATAGACACAAAATGGTGGAATAACTCAGCGGGTCAGGCAGCATCTCTGGAGTAA
Organism: Rhinoraja longicauda; assembly: GCF_053455715.1. Taxonomy (NCBI): domain Eukaryota; kingdom Metazoa; phylum Chordata; class Chondrichthyes; order Rajiformes; family Arhynchobatidae; genus Rhinoraja; species Rhinoraja longicauda. The sequence goes on from NC_135956.1 coordinate 72,230,086, forward strand.
AAGAATAGGTGATGTTTCGGGTCGAGGCCCTTCTTCAGGCTTGGTGTGCAGAAGGGCCTGTTTCCTGTATCTGTAAATTAAACTAAACTAAACATGTGGTTAGCTGGGATAAATGGCCTCTGTAAATTGTTCTTGTGCACAGATGGCTGACGGAATCTGGAGGGAGTTGATGGGATTGAGGGTTGATTAGAATGGGTTAGTGTAGGATTGGTGTAAATGGGCGCTTGATGGTGAGGATGTTAATGTGTTGAATGTACTCATTCCATGCTGATTTTTTTCTTTGACTCAATGACGAACATACATAAAATCAGTCTGAAGAAGGATTCAGACACTCCATGTTGCCTACCCATGCCCCCCAGAGATGCTGCCTGACCCGCTGAGTTACTCCGGCGCATTGTGTCTTTTTTTAGGATTTAGACTTTAGAGACACGGCACGAAAACAGGGCCCTGCGGCCCACTGAGTCCACGCCGACCACCAATCACCCTGTACACTAGCGCTATCCGACACACGAGGGACAATTTTCAATGTTACCAAAGTCAATTAACCTACAAACCTGTACGTCTTTGGAATGTGGGAGGAAACCAGAGCACCCGGAGAAAACCCAGGCAGTCCACGATTCAATAATTCAATTATTCAATGATACTTTATTCAGGGTCACAGGGAGAACGTATGAGGGTAGGCCCAACTCGGGCGATCAATGAGGCTTTTGGCATATTGGCCTTCATCAGGCACATTATTCAATGTAGAAGTTGGGAGGTCATGTTGCAGTTGTATAAGACGTTGGTGAGGCCGCTTTTAGAGTATTGTGTTCAGTTCTGGGCACCGTGTTACAGGAAAGATGTTGTCAAACTGGAAGGGTGTGCAGAGAAGATTTACGAGGATGTTGCCAGGACTCGATGACCTGAGATACATACAGGGAGTGGTTGGGAAGGCTAGGAGGATGAGGGGTAGGAGGATGAGGGGTGATCTTACAGACATATACAAAATCATGAGAGGAATAGATGGAATTCACCGCCTCAGAAGGCAGTGGAGGCCAAGTCTTTGAATGCATTCAAGAGAGAGCTAGATAGAGCTCTTAAGGATAGCGGAGTCAGGGGGTATGGGGAGAAGGCAGGATCGGGGTACTGATTGAGAATGATCAGCCATGATCGCATTGAATGGTGGTGCTGGCTCGAAGGGCCGAATGGCCTCCTCCTGCACCTATTGTCTATTGTCTATTGTACAAACTCCGTGCAGAAGGCATGCACCGGGTCTCTTGCACAACTCTACCGCTGTGCATTATACATACAGTATATACATATAAATCTACACTCTCTCTTGTCCTTTTACAGTATACCTATTGTGTTAGGTGGTGACCAGAACTGATTGTGATATTCAAGCTGTGTTTAACTAGTTCTTACTACAGTTCTAGCAGAAGCTCCCTGCTCTTATATTCTATGCCTCAGTTAATAAAGGAAACCATCCCATGCACCTTCTCAGACTCCACATCGATCGATTCCGTTACCTTTAAGAATCTGCAGGCACTCTCTTCACAGCCCCTCTGTTCCTGTAAACAAATCAATATTTGTTATTTATTCTATGTTCTCTTGCATTGTCGTCTGCAGATTATGGAGTAAGTGCACAGCAGCAAATCTCTTTATGTGTAGGAAAGAACTGCAGATGCTGGTTTAAATCGAAGGTAGACACAAAATGCTGGAGGAACCCAGCGGGTCAGGCAGTATCTCTGGAGAGAAGGAATGGGTGATGTTTCGGATCGAGACCCTTCTTAAGCAAATTTCCTTAGTTTAGTTTAGTTTAGAGATACAGTGCGGAAACAAGCCCTTCGGCCCACCTAGTCCGCGCTGACGAGCGATCGGGGCACACTAGTACTATCCTACACATGAGGGACAATTTACAATTTTTACCAAAGCCAATTAACCTACAAACAATTTTTGGAGTGTGGGAGGAAACCGGAGCACCCGGAGAAAACCCACACAGTCACAAGGAGAACGTAGTCAGGATCGAACCTGGGTCTCTGACGCTGTAAGTCAGCAGCTCTACCGCTGCGTCCCCATGCCGCTCCTCCTGACAATTTAGTAGCAATGTTATCAACCTGAAAGTTTCTCTCTGTTTCTCTCTCCACAATCGCTGCCCGTCCTGCTGCGTGTTTCCAGCGTGGTGTGTTTTTACTCGCGATGCTCCTCGATGCGTGCTGAGTCACTGTGCGTGACTGACAAGAGCTTGCATTAAAAGGCGCAAAGTGATGGAATAGCTCAGTGGGTCGGTTTGTGTCTCTTTTCGTCAACCAGCATCTCCAGTTCCTGCATATAGGGATCTACATGCCACGACCCGAAACATCGCCTTTCCATGTTTTCCAGGGACACTGCCTGGCTCGCTGAGTTACTCCAGCATCTGGTATCTTCCTTTGTTGTGAATCAGCATCTGTGGTTCCTTCCTACACATTCTCCAGAGATGCTGCCCGACCCATTGAGTTACTCCAGCATTTTGTGTCCATCTTTGGTATAAACAGCATCTGCAGTTCCTTTTCAGTACATTGTAACTTTGAGGGGTTGTTCCTGCTCTTGGGGGAGGGGGGGGGGGGGCATGCTTTTCCTCCCAAGTCTGTCCAATATTCTGAAGGCACTCCTGACGGACATGGGGTCTCGACAAATTCCACAGGCGAGGCATTTAACAGAACTGGCAGGGTAATGAAGGAGTTCAATGCTGTAGCAACCCGGACTAATCGAGATGGACAGGACGGCAATCACAGCTGCAATGGTTGGCTCACCCCAAGGAACTACGAGCTCAATCATGGTTTGTTGGACAAGAAGGCTGACAATAACTACAGCTTAGTTTTAGTTTAGTTTAGAGATACAGCGTGGAAACAGGCCCTTCAGCCCACCGATTCCGCGCCATCCAACGATCACCCCGTATGCTAGCACTATCCTGTAACACGAGGGATAATTTACAATTTACAGAAGCCAATTAACCTACAAACCCGTATGTCTTTGAAGTGTGGGAGGAAACCAAAACACCAGGAGAAAACCCACACGGTCACAGGGAGAACAGACAAACTCCGTACAGACAGCACCCATACTCAGGATCAAACCCCAGGCCACTGATGCTGCAAGGCAACAACTCTACCGCTTTGCCACTGTGCTGACCTAAATATCTCTAGATGAAACTAAACTAAAATAGAAAAACAGTCTAGTAGAATGCATCTTCAATAAAATGGGGGCAGATATACTGTCAGTATATAAGTCTGAAGAAGGGTCTCGACCCGAAATGTCACCCATTCCTTCTCTCCAGAGATGCTGCCTGTCCTGCTGAATTACTCCAGCATTTTGTGTCTATCTTCAGTGTATACTTTAGCAGTTCATCATTAATGCAGGGATGGCTCCTCGAGAAACACTTGCCTTTTAGTGCCGACACCAGATTAATTGTGCTCTCAGATTTGTAAAGGAGACCAATGAGATACTCTTCACACTTTCGCAGACGTGTTTCTCGGTATCGATCGTGGAAAGATGCTTGAGCCTGAAATGTAATGACATGGAGCCGACTCTCAAACCAGTTACCATGCATCTCACAACATTGCACAGACAACGCAAACGGTTCGCGACTCGACTGGGGGGAAAAGAAAGCTATCCTTGCATCAGCTTTGGTAAATTAAGTGCTAATTGTTAATGAATAATTCCAGACCTCACAAAATTAATATTTAGGAATTAAGTTTTAAATTAAATTAAGTTTTATTCCTTTGATTTAACAAGATTTAACAAGATTCACCGTCCGGCGCGGCCTTTTAGAGTGTGCACTGTCCTCCGTCCCCCTGATGGAGGAGTAGACCTCAACGTCGGGAGCCCCGACCGCCCCGACGTGGCAACTCCAACAGCCTGACCGCGGGGGAAAACGGCAGGGAAGAGAAATGACATTGTGGCCTTCCATCACAGTGAGGAGGGGACTGGAGGAGACTCACTGTGATGGATGTTTCTTTTTGTTTGGTGTTAGTTTATGATTGTATGTGTTATTGCATTTTTATTGATTATTCTTATTGGTCTTATTGTTCAACTGCGGGTAATGTTTTATTTCACTACACATTTATGTGTATGTGACAAATAAATGACTATTGACTATTGAAGATGAAGAGAAAAATACCGCTGGAAGATGCTGGAAGTTAGAAAATGAAAAGATTCACCAGGATGTTACCTGGGCTTGCCGGCCTGAGTTTGCTTTCGACTTTAGAAATGAAGCGCGGACACAGGCCCTTTGGTCCACTGAGTCCTTGCCAACCAGCGTCACCATCCTACACACCAGGGACAATTTATATTTTTACTGAAGCCGATTAAACTACAAACCTGCACGTTTTTAGAGTGTGCACTGTCGTCCGTCCCCCTGGTGGAGGGGTAGACCTCACGGCCCTCGACAACAGCACATTGCACTGGCTACAGCACCTGGAGGGCGTTACATAGCTTCTGCTGCCTCAAACACAAGAAGAAGAGTGTGGGAGGAAATTGGTGCACCCGGAGAAAACCCACGCAGTCACATGGAGATCGTACAATCTCTGTACAGACAGCCCCTGTAGTCTGGATCGAACAAGGGTCTTTGACATTGTAAGGCAGCAACTTTATTGCTGTGCCCCTAATATAGGGGGAGGGAGTGGTTGGGGAGGCTGAAATTTCTTTCTTTGAGAATAGAAGGCTGAGGGTGACCTTATTGACGTGTACAAGATCATGAGGGAAATGGATGAAGTGAACGCTTGCAGTCTTTTTCCCAGGGGAGGATTCTAAAACTGGAGTGCGTGGGTTTAAAATGAGAGGGGAGATATTTAAGAGAGACTTCAATGACAACTCTTTCACTCAGAGGGTAGTCCATATCTGGAATGATTTTCCAGAGGAAGCTATAAAAGCAGATACAACTATGACTTTGAAAGGACATTTGTACAGATAAATAGATAGGAAGGGTTTAGAGGGGCCACAGTTTAAGAATAAGGTGTAGGCCATTTAGAACTGAGATGAGGAAAAACTTTTTCAGTCAGAGAGTTGTGAATCTGTGGAATTCTCTGCCTCAGAAGGCAGTGGAGGCCAATTCTCTGAATGCATTCAAGAGAGAGCTAGGTAGAGCTCTTAAGGATAGCGGAGTCAGGGGGTATGGGGAGAAGGCAGGAATGGGGTACTGATTGAGAATGATCAGCCATGATCACATTGAATGGCGGTGCTGGCTCAAAGGGCCGAATGGCCTCCTCCTGCACCTATTGTCTATTGTCTATAGAGAGCGAAAGGAAGGAATGAAAATAGAAAGGGAGGGAAAGGGGAAGGGAAATGATAGGTGGATACAAGTGAGGAGGGGTTAGAGTCATCGCCAATAGCCATATAGTGTGGAAACAGGCCCTTCGGCCCAACGTGCCCACGTCGACCAACATGCCCCATCTACACTAGTCCCACCTGCCTGCACTTGGCCCATACCCCACTAAACCCATCCTATCCAAGTCTCTTAAATGTTGCAATAGTACCTGCCTCAACTACCTCCTCCAGCAGCTCAACCCATATACCCACCACCCTTTGTGTGAAAAGGTTACCTCTCAGATGCCTTTAATATTTTTCACCCCTCACCTTAACCTATGTCCTCGTGTTCTTGATTCCCCTACTCTGGGCAAAGGACATTTACCCTATCTATTTCTCTCATGATCTTATACACCTCTAGAAGATCACCCTTCATCCTCTTGTGCTCCAGGGAATAAAGTTCAACCCTGCTCAACCGTCCGTGATTCAATGATACTTCTTTGTGCCTGGGTGCAGTGAAATTCTTTATGTATTTGCATAAAGTGCACAAAGTACACAAAGAGAGAGTCGCCAGGTTTCTGGCACCAACAAAGTTGCAAAGGTACTACTTGGAATCATGCCGGTCCCCCTTTGTTCTCCGCGTCTCCCTCCCTCCCACCCCCACTCCCACTCCCAGGTATCTCTTTGTTCTTCTCCCCCCCCCCCCCCCCCCCATAGCTCAGGCTCCCGAGACCTGGCAACATCCTCGTAATAGGCTGCGGTGAAAACTACAGCAGCCTCAGGCCCTTGTGTCTCCCTCTGCCTTCTCGTCGAAAGAAAGCCACGCTGAACAAGGTCTGGAGAAGGTGGATTACTTCTAGTTACTGAGGCAGAGTTTGAATGAAATAAAGTCATCTGTTACGGGCAGAGATTAAACCCGCAGTTTGAATAATTTCCCGTACGTCTATTAGAAAACACTCGTTGAATTCACCGCATGAAATATTGTTATTGGTGTCGTGTTGTTCCTGTGGAAATTATTATATATTGTATTGAGAGTGATTTAAAAATAAAAATGTATTCAATGGACCGTGGGGAAGGCATAGAATTCAGACACAGCTTTGAAGCTATTTCCCACTATATCAAATAGTACTTTCATTTTCTAGTTAAATGTGGCATTATTAGTTGATTTCTAATGAGATTACATGGTTGAGTGATGACCAGCGACCTCAACTTCTCTCAGCAGTTTCTGTGTCATGATTCTTCACTGAAGAACTGAGATGAATGTTCCTCACGTAATGAAATGAGATGAAGGAAAGGATTTTGAGAAACTGCGGAGAAAATCTACACGACAGTGTATTTCAAAAATCAATTGCTGTGAAAGGAACACTACATTTCAGATGAAGGCACGAGATGTAAACTTGGGCTTTAAGCAGAGAGTTTAGTCCGTGCGTTATTCATGGGCAGTCCCTCGCACCGTGCTCAGAAATCCCTATGTCTCTCCACTTCTGCACGTTTTGCTTTTCATCACCCCACTTCTTCCTTCCTACCTAAGTCACTTCTTCATAGAGTCATAGAATCATGCAGCGTGGAAACAGGCACTTTGGCCCAAATTGGCCACACCGACCAACATGCTCCATCTACACTAGTCCCACCTGCCTGCGTTTTTTTTTTAGGGATACAGCGCGGAAACAGGCCCATCGGCCCACCGAGTCCGCGCTGCCCAGTGATCCCCGCACATTAACACTATCCTACACACACTAGAGACAATTTTCACATTTACCCAGTCAATTAACCTACATACCTGCACGTCTTTGGAGTGTGGGAGGAAACCGAAGATCTCGGAGAAAACCCACGCAGGTCACGGGGAGAACGTACAAACTCCGTACAGACAGCGACCGTAGTCAGGATCGAACCTGAGTCTCCGGCGCTGCATTCGCTGTAAGGCAGCAACTCTACCGCTGCGCTACCGTGCCACCCTATCCATATTTGGTCCATATTTTGGTCCATATCCCTCTAAATCTGTCCAATCTGTGTGCCTGCCTGAATGTTTCTTAAACATTGTGATAGTCCCTGCCTTAACTACCTCCTCTGTCAGCTCGTTCCACACACCCATCTCCCTTTGTGTAAAAAGGTTATGCCTCATAACTGTGGTGAAATCTTTCCACCCTCACCTTAAACCCATGTCCTCTGATTCTCGATTCTCCTATTCTGGTCAAGCAACTCTGCGCATTTACTTGATCTATTCCTCTCATGATTTTGCACACCTCTATAAGATCACTCCTCATCCTCCTGCGCTCCAAGGAATAAAGTCCTAGCCTGCTCAGCCTCACCTAATAGCTCAGGCCCTCGTGTGCGGCCCTACCTTTTCCACATTCCTCCGGCCCTCCCTATCTCTACTTCTCTGGCACCATTGGCTCCCATTCCTCCGGCCCTCTTCTCGCAATCCTCCGTCATTCTCCCCACAGTGGCGCAACGATAGAGTTGCTGCCTTACAACGCTTGCAGCACCGGAGACCCGGGTTCCATCCCAACCACGGGTGCTGTCTGTACGGAGTTTGTACGTTCTCCCCATTGCTCTGATTTCCTCCCACACTCCAAAGACGTACCGGTTTGTTGTTTAATTGGCTTGGTGTATGTGTAAAATTGTCCCTGGTGTGTGCTGGGATCGCTGGTCGGTACGGATGGTGGGCCGAAGGTGGCGGTGGCGGAAATGTTGGAGGATAATTTGTTGGATGGGACAGCTGATGGGGTGGAAGGTGACAACAAGGGGGACTCTATTCTTGTTACGAATGGGGGGAGGGAGAGCAAGAGCGGAGCTGTGGGATATAGAGGAGAACCTAGTGAGAGCCTCACCTATCATGGAAGAGGGGAACCCCCATTTCCTAAAGAATGAGGACATCTCCGATGCCCTCATATGGAACACCTCATCCTGGGCGCAGATGCAGCGTAGACGGAGGAATTGGGAGTAGAGGATAGAGTTTTTACAGGAAACAGGGTGGGAAGAAGTGTAGTCAAGATAGCTGTAGGAGTCAGTGGGTTTGTAGTAGACGTTTTGTAACATTCCTGTGAAGAGGTACATTAAAGGAAGTAAATCAATGAAAACCATTGGTGTGTTGTTCCCGAAGGTCCCCCGAGGAGATGAATCCATTGCAATGAATAAGCACAAAGTCCAATATCTTCCATACAGATTCAATTGAGAAAATAATGGTGGTAGTGTAACCCTGAGGCCAATTAGAGTTCGAAACAAAGAACAGCAAATGCTGGTTTATGCCAAACAAAGACACAAAGTGTTCGAGTAACTCAACGGGTCAGACAACATCTCTGGAGGAATATGATAGGTGACGTTTCGGGTTGCGATCGCAAATAGGGGTTGGGGGGTGGGGGGAGGTGAAGAGCTGGAGGTGTGAGAAGACCAGAACCAATCAATAAACATTAGACAATAGACAATAGATAATAGGTGCAGGAGTAGGCCATTCGGCCCTTTGAGGCCAGCAACAAATGGCCTCAAGCAGGGTAGACCAATTGTTGGCTCGGGAAGGTGTGACCTCAAGACCATGTGGACCTGTAATGACCAGTTAACCTGATTTTTCAGTTAGGCTCACTGAGAGATTTAAAAAATTGAGGGGCCAGGAGATAATTCCCAAGATCTTTGTTCAAGTGATACACATGGCATAATTTCACTCTGTCTCAGGGAGCAATCTGCCTCAACCACTTCTTCTGCCAGCGTATTCCGATATACCCACCACCCTCTCTGTGAAAAACGTGTCCCTCAAGTCCCCTTTAAGCCTTTCTCCTCTCACCTTAAACCCATATCTATGAGATTTATTTTCCCTTGCCCTGGGAAAAAGACTGTGACTAACTGCCCAATTGATGACCCTCATGATTTTATAAACCTCCATACATCTCATAAACCTCTGTACAATTTAACTTCATATTGTGGATTACTTGGCACTTAGCTCAGGGGATCTTGGACATGATTTTTTTAGATTTAGATATGTGGCGCAGAAACAGGCCCTTCGGCCCACCGGGTCCGCGCCGCCCAGTGACCCCCGCGCACTAACTCTATCCTACACCAACTAGGGACAATTTTTACTTTTGCCCAGCCAATTAACCTACATACCTGTACGTCTTTGGAGTGTGGGAGGAAACCGAAGATCTCGGAGAAAACCCACGCAGGTCACGGGGAGAACGTATAAACTCCGTACAGATGGCGCCCATAGTCAGGATCGAACCAGAGTCTCCAGCGCTGCATTCGCTGTAAGGCAGCAACTCTACCGTTGTGCCACCATGCTGCCCCTTTGGTACAACTTGGATGAATTGGGCCGAAGGAACCTGTTTCTGTGTTGGTTGATTGGATGACTCTATAACTAACCTCTCACTCCCTTCCTTTTTTCGAGAATTAATTTGCCTCAGAATTAGTTAGAGTCTCTGCTTCCATTATCATTTGTGAAAGATGCTGTGGGGGAAAGAATAGTGAGGGGTAATAACTAGTAAACGGGGTTGTGGATTGTGCTAATGTGGTGACAGGGAACCGCAGACAAAGCCTAAAAGTAGAGAGACAGACACAAAATGCTGGAGTAACTCAGCCGGTCAGGCAGCATCTCTGGAGAGAAGGTATGGGTGACGTTTCGGGTCGAGACCCTTCTTCAGACTGAAGAAGGGTCTTGACCCAAAACGTCACCCATACCTTCATCTCCAGAGATGCTGCCTGACCCGCTGAGTTACTCCAGCATTTTGTGTCCACCTTCGATTTAAACCAGGACCTGACGTTTTTTTTCCTACCTATATGTAGAGGCATGGAATAAAGCAGTGTTGACACCCAAGTTTCAGGATGTTCATTGATTGTGTTGTAGCGTGCACGCATCATTGTAACAGAAAATTAGATCTACTGTCAACTAAGTTAGACTTGTGGGTAATCATTTTATTCTGAAACCAAGACCTAGTTTGTTACCTAATTAAGTCTTTCTATAACCTCCAATCTGCATACAAAACCTAGTTTTACTGTTAATCAAGATTCGGTGTAATCTTGTTAGCTAAGAATGTAAAAGCTGTACCAAAGTGATGCTCAGGGGATCAGGTTTGATTGGTCTCCTGGTGCGTACCAGTTTTAATAAATCGCCCATTACTTCGAACACCAACTTCGTGTGGACTTTCCATTTGGTTCTACAGATGAAAATTGCAAAGATTCACAACTCTTTGAGAATTTTTTTTTTCCTCATTGCTGTTTCAACTGGGTGATCGTTTATTTTAAAAAGATGACCTACATGCTCCAGATTCTGCCTCATGAGGAAAAATCCTATCCAGATTCGCCCTGTAAAGTTCGCTTGGTGGAAAACACCACGATTATAAAGTCAAGTCAAGTCAAGTCAAGTTTATTTGTCACATACACATACACGATGTGCAGTGAAATGAAAGTGGCAATGCTTGCGGATTGTGCAAAAAAAGAATTACAGTTACAGCATATAAATTAAAGTTAATACAGAAAAGACAAAATTTAGTCCCTGGAGTTATAATAGTTAACAGTCCTGATGGCCTGTGGGAAGAAACTCCGTCTCATCCTCTCCGTTTTCACAGCGTGACAGCGGAGGCGCTTGCCTGACCGTAGCTTCTGGAACAGTCCGTTGCTGCGGTGGCAGGGGTCCCTCATGATCTTGCTTGCTCTCGATCTACACCTCCTGATGTATAGGTCCTGCAGGGGGGCGAATGTAGTTTCCATGGTGCGTACTGCCGAACGCACTACTCTCTGCAGGGCCTTCCTGTCCTGGGCAGAGCTATTCCCAAACCAGACTGTGATGTTGCCGGACAGGATGCTCTCTACAGCCCCAGAGTAGAAGCATTGAAGGATCCTCAGAGACACTCTGAATTTCCTCAGCTGTCTAAGGTGGTAAAGGCGCTGCTTTGCCTTACCCGCCAGTGCGGCAATGTGCGTTGTCCATGTCAGATCCTCTTTGATGAGGTGTAAAGTATGACATATCCCAATGCATAAGTGTTTGACACAGTTTTTTGATTGCAAGCGCAAAGCTATTTTTAATCCTAATCTGCCATAGTTTTTGATTTGCGGCAGGGACTATGTGCATTTGTCCGGTCCACAGCTGGCTTGCATACCCTGATTATTTCAATGAAATCAGAAATAAACTGTGTCAGCAACGATGGTTGGAAACTGGCTAATTAATATTATTTCCTGTCATGTCTGTAGATTTGCATGCTTCCTTAATCTTCTCTACCCATCGTGCTGCACAGTGACATCCACAACACAATCTGTAGGAAGGGACTGCAGATGCTGGTTTAAACCGAAGATAGACACAAAAAGCTGGAGTAACTCAGTGGGACTGGCAGCATTTCTGGAGAGAAGGAATGGGTGACGTTTCGGGTCGAGACCCTTCTTCAGACTCAATGGATGTGTTTGCATTCAAGCTTCACTGATTGATTGAATTGACTGAAAGATACAGCATGGAAACAGGCCCTTCGGCCCACCGAGACCATGCCGACCATCGATCACCCATTCTCAAAACTTCAATCCCACTTTTTCATCCACTCCCTGCGCACTAGCGGAAATTTATAGAGACCCATTAACCTACACATCCACACATTCTCCCTGTGACCCGCATTTTCACCGGGTGCTCCAGTTTCCTCCACACTCTAACGATGAACAGTTTTGTAGGTTAATTGGCTTCTGTGAACGATAAATTGTTCCAAGTGTGTAGGGTAGTGCTAGTGTATGGGAGATGGCTGGTTGGTACTGACTCAGTGGGCCGAAGTGCCTGTTTCTGCACTGAATCTCTATAGTGTGGTCTAAAGTAGAAGGATATGGGGCCAAATGTGGGCAGATGGGACTAGCATAGATGGGGCATCTTGGTCAGTATGGGCCGAAAGGCCAGTTTTCGTGCTGTATGACTCCATTACTCTGGCTATATGACTTTCACTCACTTACCACAACAAGGCTTCGGAAAACCTACCCCAGTGAAGTAAATTTAGGTTAAATTGCTCATGACAATCTCCAGTTTATTGCAAAAACTCTACCACTTTCATCAAAGCAAGCAAGTTAAAGCATTTTAACTACAGATAAAATAATGAAATTATGCAGGACATGCAATGCTTGTGTTTACTTCATAGCAAGAACATTTATTATTTCATGCTTTCATTTCTGTTCTGTCTGCGCTCCGTAAACCGATTGTTAGTGAATTTCATATTTTCTCAGTGCCATTTATCAGGACAACAAACTGTTAATAAGAGCAGTTGATTATAGCTGCAGTATTATAGGGCGGCACGGTAGCGCAGCGGTAGAGTTGCTGCTTTACAGCGAATGCAGCGCCGGAGACTCAGGTTCGATCCTGACTACGGGTGCTGCACTGTAAGGAGTTTGTACGTTCTCCCCGTGACCTGCGTGGGTTTTCTCCGAGATCTTCGGTTTCCTCCCACACTCCAAAGACGTACAGGTATGTAGGTTAATTGGCTGGGTAAATGTAAAAATTGTCCCTAGTGGGTGTAGGATAGTGTTAATGTACGGGGATCGCTGGGCGGCACGGACTTGGAGGGCCGAAAAGGCCTGTTTCCGGCTGTATATATATGATGATATGATATTATGGACTCATGCTGAAACCTCTACACAGATGAGATGAATCTAATCCTTCTATGTTCCTGTGTAAGAAGGAACTGCAAATGCTGGTTTAAACCGAAGATGGACACAAAAAGCTGGAGTAACTCAGCGAGTCTGAAGAAGGGTCTCGACCCGAAATGTCATCCATTCCTTCTCTCCAGAGATCCTGCCTGTCCCGCTGAGTTACACCAGCTTTTTGTGTCTACTTTCTATGTTCTTGTTTTATCGTCCCTGGATGGTATTCCGAGGGAACGAGTGAACAAGGCAACTGTTTCCCTTTAGACAGAGATAAGGTGGACAGTCAGAACCCCTTTTTCCACGACGGAAATCTCAAACATTAAAAAGCATAGCTTGAAGGTGAGAAGGGCAAAGTTTAAAGGAGATGTGTGGAACAAGTTGTTTTTACACAGAGGTTGGTGAGTGCATGGAACTTGCTATCCACGCACTGAAGCTTGGTGCAGACAACACCAAGGCCCTGTGGGGGGTGGGGGGAACCACCGTCTTGGGTCCTTCCGCTGCTGGACATTGGGGGGGGGGGGCAGGGTTTGGTAGAGATGCCCCTCAAACAAGGGAAAGGATGTCACCCCAGGGGGCCACATGTGTTGCAAGGGTGGCGGGCATAATGTGTAGGAAAGTACTGCAGATGCTGGTTTAAATCGAAGGTAGACACAAAATGCTGGGGTAACTCAGCGGGACAGGCAGCATCTCTGGAGAGAAGGAATGGGTGACGTTTCGGGTCGAGACCCTTCTTCTGACCTGAAGTCTGAAACGTCACCCATTCCTTCTCTCCAGAGATGCTGCCTGTCCCGTCGAGTTACTCCAGCATTTTGTGTCTACCTGCCTTGTATAATTATGGTTTTTGTGAACACTGTCAAATATAACGCTGATTAATGTATGTACAGCTGCAAATATTTTGCACAGTTCTTGTTTTGTATACAATTTATTAATTCTGAATAAATTGAATTTTAAAAATGTTTTGCGGAACCGGGCACAGACATAGAGTCATAGAGTCGCTGAGTCAGCAGCGTGAAACAGGCCCTTCAGCCCAACTTGCCCATGCTAACCAAGGTGCCCCATCTACACTAGTAACATCTGCCAGTGTTTGGCCCTTGTCCCTCTAAACCCTTTCTATTCATGTGCCTATCCAAGTGTCTTTTAAATGTTGTTATAGTATCTGTCTCAACTACCTCCTCCTCATTCCATATACCCACCTCCCTTTGTGTAAAACAAGCTGCCCGTCCTGTTCCTATTAAATAATTTCCCCTTCACCTTCAACCTATGTCCTCTGGTTCTTGATTCCCCTACTTTGGGTAGAAGACTGTGCATTTACCCTATCTAATCCTTTCATGATCTCATATGCGTCTATAAGATATCCCCTCATCCTCCAGCACTCCAAGGAATAAGGTCCTAGCCTGTTCAACCTCTCCCTATAACTCAAGCCTGAAGTCCTGGTAAATCTTCTCCGCACCCTTTTCAGCTTATCGACATCTTTCCTCTAACAGGGTGACCAGATGCTGGTTTACACTGAAGATAGACACAAAATGCTGGAGTAACTCAGCAGGACTGGCAGCATCTCTGGGGGGAAGGATTAAGAGATGTTTCGGGTCGAAACCCTTGTTCACACTGAGAGGTAGAGGAGAGGGAAACTGGAGATATGGAATGCTACATAGAGAGTGTGCCCTGAAGAAGGGTCTCGACCCGAAACGTCGCCCATTCCTTCTCTCCTGAGATGCTGCCTGACCTGCTGAGTTACTCCAGCATTTTGTGAATAAACACCTCCGATTTGTACCAGCATCTGCAGTTATTTTCTTACACTAGAGAGTGTAAGGTGTGAAAACATCAGATCAAAGCAGATGACGATCAAGGAAATATAGAATGGTTAATTGTTGGCTATGGGGAAGGTCACAACAAGGCATACAAACAGTAAAATTAATCAGGAGGACAGTGAAACTAGTCAGAGAACGAGGGCGGGGGAGGGGGGGGGGGGGGAGGATGGAGAGAGAGAGGGGAAGCAAGGGTTAGTTGAAATTAGAGAAAAATAGTCATTACTCTGACTGATGAAGGCCAATGTGCCAAAATCCTTTTGACACTATCTACCTGTGATGCCACTTAAACTTCACCTTTTGCCCAACCCAGCACAAGACATGATGGGCTGAATGGCCTCTAATAGTGAGCCATGAATTTATATGGTTTCCATAAATAGCTCCTCACTCACGAATAACTGTCAGATCTCCCCCGTGTTTCAATTATGCTCGACGATATATTTCTATGAATCCGCTTTGTTTAAAATCTGCAAACCTTCGCTGATGATTAGAGTCGGGTTTAAGAGGCTTGTGGATGGATGTAATAAATCCTGGTTTACCTTTTCCTCGCTGTTCCGACTGTCACATACTATTCAGTCAGCGTTACATTGTCAGAGAGCACCCTGCATCACCTATCAGGTGACTGACTGAGGCAGAGAGAGCAAGGAAATTACTGCAGCACGGTTGTGTAACAAGGGAGCTCATCTGTGACTTCTGGAAGAGCAATTTTGCAAAATGACGATAGATTGCTGAATGCTGTTGTGCTTGCTGAAGAAAATAAATTGTTAACCTTGCTTCAGAATTGGGCTGTTTGAAAAAGATTGCATTTTCAATCATAGGGTTTCGTAATTGCTCTTCTCAAATAGCAATAATGAAGTGTCTAGCCGTGCAAAGTAAAAAAACAGAACCGTTCTCATGCCCTTCCATAGGATGTTGGAGCAGGCGCGCTTAGATGTAGAGTAGGGTTGCCAACTGTCCCGTATTAGCCGGGCCATCCCGTATATTGGACTAAATTGGTTTGTCCCGTATGGGACTGCCCTTGTCCCATATTAGGCCCGGGGGTCACTGTAGGCCCGAACACTGTAAGCCCGGACACTGTAGGCCTGGACACTATAGGCCCGGGGGCTGCTGTAGGCCATGACAGTGTAGGCCCGAAGGCCCGGGTGCCGCCCAACGGAGGTTGCATAGCAACCCACCTCCTGGCCCGGGCGGCCGCCATTGGTGGAGCGGGAACATGTGGCCACTGGCTGGGTGAGGTCACTTGGGGCGCAGGGTGATGACGTCACATCTTTTCTCTTATTTGGTAGTGAGAAAGTTGGCAACCCTAATATAGACACACAGTGCTGGAATACAGTGCAGTGCATACAGTGCAGGAACTGCAGATGCTGGGTTACACCGAAAATAGACACAAAATGCTGGTGTAACTCAACGGGTCAGGTAGCATCTCTGGAGAAACAGGATGGATGGAGTTTTGGGTCAGAACCCTTCTTCAGATTGAAAGTAGAAGTGGTGGGGGGGAAGGAGTGGGGGTAGTGGAACTGGAGGTAGGAAAAGGCCAGAACTCACTTAGAGTATGTACACTAGCAGAAAGCAGTTGGGCTGAATGGCCTTGTCTGTTAAATTTGGGCCACATTGGCAACACCAGCATTTATTCACTGGAGCAGAATTAGGCCATTCGGCCCATCGGGTCTACTTCACCATTCAATCATGGCTGATCTATCATTCCCTCTCAACCCCACTCTCCTGCCTTCTCCCTGCAACCTTTGCAACCCTTATTAATCAAGAACCTGACAATCTCCAATGCCTTTGCCTAAAGGCCCCTGAGAAATTGTTGAGGAGCCATCTTCTTGAAGTAGAGGGAGGTGGGTATATCGAACGAGCTGCCAGAGGAGGTAGTTGGGGCAGGTACTATAACAGCATTTAAAAGATGTGAACAGGTACATGGATATCATATCATCATATCATATATATACAGCCGGAAACAGGCCTTTTTGGCCCTCCAAGTCCGTGCCGCCCAGTGATCCCCGTACATTAACACTATCCTACACCCACTAGGGACAATTTTTACATTAACCCAGCCAATTAACCTACATACCTGTACGTACCTGTACGTCTTTGGATAGGAAGGGTTCAGAGGGATATGGGCCAAATGCAGCAAATGGGACTAGCTTAGATGGGGTATATTGATTGGCATGGACGAGTTGGGCCGAAGGGTCTGTATGGTTCTATGGCGGTCTTTCCAGTGGAGGTACACCCAATAACAATATTCAAGAGTCAAGGGTGTTTATTTGTCATGTACAACGGGAGTAGAACGATGAAATTCTATCTTGCTGCAGCTTTACCGGCACGTAAATACAATAACATAACAAATAAATATACAATAAACAATAATACATAATATAATTTGAAAGGTACATGGACAGGACAGGTTTAGAGGGATAGAGGCCAAAAGCAGGCAGGTTAACTAGTGTGGATGGGACATGTTGGCTGATGTGGGCAGGTTTGGGCAGAGGGCCTGTTTTTATTCTGTATGATCTTATCACTCTAATAAATTATTAGTTATACTAGATAACCAGATTCTAATTGTACAAACAGAAGAACATCATGCAAGCTAATACAACATCCATTGTGGCTTGGAGCTGAGGGAGGGTTGTGGTTAGGGTTGTGCAGGGTGGTTCAAGAGCCTATGGTAGATAAGACCACACCATTCTTGAATCTGGAAGTAATGCTTCTCAGGCTCCTGTATCTTCTTCCTAATTGTAGCAGTGAGATGAGTGCGTGGCCAGGGGGAGGTGGCTCTTTGGTGATATATGAAGGGTCCCGACCCGAAACGTCACCCACACCCTTTTCTCCAGAGAGGCTGCCTGACCCGCTGAGTTACTCCAGTATTTTGTGTCTATCAATGTATGATAAACCCATTGTTGATCTGTGGCTAGTATGGACATGATAGGATGAATGGCCACCTCCTGGAGCATAGATTTCTGTGATTTCCCTGGGGATGGGCTCACCATGAGGCCACCATAAGCTGAAACAACCTAATACCGGTTGTATCGACTATGATCGTATCCTTCCAGTAAAGGCAGATCTAATTGCGGTGATTAAAGTCATTAAGGGATTTGATGGAGCAGGAACAAACTATTTCCTTTGATTTGTTTTAGTTTAGTTTAGAGATACAGCACGGAACCAGGCCCTTCGGCCCATTGAGTCCGCGCCGACCTGCGATCCCTGCACACTAACATTATCCTACACACACTAGGGACAATTTACAATTAAACCAAGCCAATTAACCTACAAACCTGCACATCTTTGGAGAGTGGGAGGTAACCGGAGATCCTGGCGAAAACTCACGCAGGTCATGGGGAGAAGGTACAATCTCTGTCCAATACCCCCCCTAGTCAGGATCGAACCCTGGTCTCTGGCACAGTAAGGCAGCAACACTAACGCTGCGCCTCCGTGCCACCTGATGGGGCACCCGTTGGACGTTAAGTCGGAGCCAGAAGTTTACAGAATGTGGAACATGGAACTGTACAGCATTGGAAGAGGCCTTTCAGTCCACAATGTCTGTCCCGAACGTGATGCCAAGATAACTAATCTCATCTGCCTGCACATGATCCATATCGCTCCATTCCCTGCACATCCATAGAGTCATACAGCGTGGAAACAGGCCTTTCAGCCCAACATGCCCATGCCGCCAACATGTCCCATCTACACTAGTCCCACCTACCTGCGCTTAGCCCATATCCCTCTAAACCCCCTATCCTATCCATATGGCTGTCCCAATGTCTCTTAAACGTCATGATAGAACCTGCCTCAACTACCTCCTCTGGCACCTCTTTCCACACACCCACCATCTCCGGAGGTGTGAGGCAGCAGCTCGACCAGCTGCTCCAAACACCTTCTCTTTTGCAAGATTCAATTCCTCTTGGAAGTAATCTGACTCGATGACCCACGAGACCTGGCTAATCATTGGTACTGGGAGGAACAAAATGCACACAGGCTGCAGTGAAAAGAACTAATACCAACAGCCTAGAAAAGCTTGCCTGCGTAATGTCAGTGCCTAATGAAACAGTTAGTTATTTTGAGGTGCTGGCTGAACGAACCATTTCAAGAAACTATTACCTAATTAGGGTAATAGCCTGTGGCATTCCAATTGTTTTGAATTAGGTGCTGGACTCAATCATTAAAAATTACATAAGCACCTCATCATCAGTACATTCTGCTGCCTATCTCCTGCGGACATACAGTACCTGTAAGGTTGTAATAGCCGTTTTTTATGTTACTGCAAATATTCTTGAGTGGTGAAATATTCTTGAGGCAACAAATATTTTTAATTTTGAAGGCATACAATAGAAGTCTACTTTTCACAAAAGCTGTTAAAAGTGAAGGGAATGTCTGAAGAAGGGTCTCGGCCCGAAACCTCACCACCGATCCTCTTTCTCCAGAGATGCTGCCTGCCTCGCTGAGTTACGGCAGCATTTTGTGTCTATCTTCATGGAAATACTGAGACCTTCCATAGATTTAAAGCGCCTCTGATTCAGTCATAGTGCACAGAAACAGGCCCTTTGGCCCAACTTGTCCATGTTGATCAAGATGCTCCACCTAAGCTGGACAGGTACGTAGATAGGAAAGGTTTAGAGGGATACTAGACCAAGTGGATCCGTTGAGCCCAAACCTCTCCTGCATTGGTGCAACACCCTCTCCTCTCCCCCTCCCCTCTCCCCCCTGCTCACCCCCTCCTCCTCCCCTCCCCTCCTTCCCTCCACTCCCCCTCCTCCTCTCCCTCCCCCTCCCTCCCCCTTCCCTCCCCTTCCCGGCCCCCTCCCCTCCCCCACCCCCTTCCCCTCCCCCCTTTCCCTCCCCTCCTTCCCCTCCCCCCACTCCATCCCCCTCAACCCCCCTTATCCTCCCTCCCTCCCTCCTTCCCCCCTCCCTCCAACCCCTCTCTCCCTCCCTGGGAGATAGATTTAAACTTTAAAATGTGAATAACTTAAAAAATATTATACCGATTTCAATTAAACTTCTTCCATTAGCACCAAAGGGACGACGGTGAGTAAGGTCAAGTCAAGTCAAGTCAATTTTATTTGTATAGCACATTTAAAAACAACCCACGTTGACCAAAGTGCTGTACATCTGATTAGGAAAAAAAAAAGAAACATACAGTTGCAGGCAGCCAAACACAACGGCGCGGCCATCTTGAACAAAATGTTTAACTAAAGCAGAATGGTGTCCCTGGGCCTAAAATTGTTGCGCTATCGTGTACCGTTTTGGCTGTAGTTCAGGAACAAACAAACAAACAAACAAACGAGAGTTTTAGTATATAGATAGGCCAAATGGTGGGCAGTTTGGGCTACTGTGGGCTGCTTATTTAGCATGGGAAAGTTGGGCCGAAGGGACTGTTTCTGTGCTGTATGACTCTATGACTTTAAACTAGTCCCATTTGTCTGGATTTGATCTGTATCTCTCTGAACCTTTCCGATCCACGTACTTATGCAAAATCTTTTAAATGTTGTTACTGTATCTACCTCAACTACGTTTTATGGTCACTCATTCCACATATGTATGAGCACCATCTATGTGTAGTTTAGCTTAGTTTCGAGATACAGCACGGAAACAGGCCCTTAGACGCACTGAGTCTGCGCCAACCAGCGATCCCCGCTCATTAAAACCACTCTACACAAACTAGGGACAGTTTTTAATATTGATACCAAGCCAATAAACCTAGACATCTGTACAATTTTGGAGTGTGGGAGGAAACCGAAGATCTCAGAGAAATCTCACACAGGTCACGGGAAGAATGTATAAACTCTGTACAGACAAGCACCTGTAGTCAGGATTGAACCCGGGCCTCTGACTCTGTAAGGCAGTAGTTCTAATGCTACGCCACTGTGCCACCCAAAATGTGAAAAAGTTGCTCCTCAGGTTCCTGTTCAATCTTTCCCCTCTCACCTTAAACCTATGCCCTCTAATTCATTCCCCAACCCTGGGAAAAAAGACTGACTGCATTCATCCAATCTATGCTCTGAATGATTCTATGCACATATAATTTCACCCTACAGCCTCCCGCAGTCCAAGGAATAACGTCAGCCTGCCAAACCTCTCCATATAACTCAGTCTACCAAGTCCTGGCAACATCCTTGTAAATGTCATCTGCATTCTTTGCAGCTTAATGCATTAGCAGTTAGAAGCTTCTGTCATTTACATTATCAATCCACAAGATAAGGTATTCACGAGGGGAAAAGACTTATTAAATGTGCAGGGTAGACACAAAATGCTGGAGTAACTCAACGGGTCAGGCAGCATCTCGGGAGAGAAGGAATGGGTGACGTTTCGGGTCGAGACCCTTCTTCAGTCTGAAGAAGGGTCTCGACCCGAAATGTCACCCACTCCTTCTCTATTCCGAGATGCTGCCTTACCCACTGAGTTACTCCAGTATTTCGTGTCTGCCTTCGATTTAAACCAGCTTCTGCAAAAAAAAAATCCCAATTAAATGTCCAGAGTGCTTTCTTGTGTATTCCAGTTTCATAGAATTTAGAAGGATGAGAGAGGATCTTATCGAAACGTATAAGATTATTAAGGGGTTGGACACGTTAGAGGCAGGAAACATGTTCCCAATGTTGGGGGAGTCCAGAACAAGGGGCAACAGTTTAAGATTAAGGGGTAGGCCATTTAGAACAGAGATGAGGAAAAACTTTTTCATTCAGAGAGTTGTGAATCTGTGAAATTCTCTGCCTCAGAAGGCAGTGGAGGCCAATTCTCTGAATGCATTCAAGAGAGAGCTAGATAGAGCTCTTAAGGATAGCGGAGTCAGGGGGTATGGGGAGAAGGCAGGAACAGGGTACTGATTGAAAATGATCAGCCATGATCACATTGAATGGCGGTGCTGGCACGAAGGGCCGAATGGCCTTCTCCTGCACCTATTGTCTATTGTCTATCCAGGGTAGGAAAATCAAGGGTCAACTTTTTCACTCAGAGGGAGGTGGGTACATTGAATGAGCTGCCAGAAGAGGTAGTTGAGGCAGATATTATAACAGGGAATAGGGCAGGTGAGTCTGGGCATTATGGGCATTATGGGCATTATGGGCATTATGGGCATTATGGGCATTATGGGGAGAAGGCAGAAGAATGGGGTTGAGAGGGAAAGATAGATCAGCCATGATCGAATGGCAGAATTGATGGGCCGAATGGCCTACCTCTGCTCCTACAACTTATGAACTTATAAACTTATGCCAAACATGCTAAGAGGTAATTTGCATTTGGCCCATATCCCTCTGAATCTGTTCTCTCCATGTACCTGTCTAAATGTTTCTTAAACATTGCGATAGTATCTGCCTCACAGCTCCTCTGACAGCTCATTCCATACTCCTACCACCCTTTGCGTGCAA